>NC_047104.1:133341691-134631691 GCF_902500255.1 Thalassophryne amazonica
TTTCCTGTAATATGAAATTTTACAAAATTTTAGAATATATATACTTTTATTTAGAGGCAAGCTTTACACATACAACATGAACATTATGTGAATGTTCGCAAACACACTGAACATTAAGCATACATTCTATAAACATTTGATTGATTTTTGCAAATGTTTGCTTACATGTTTGTCTCATGTTTGCTTCCATGCAAACATTATACAAACATCACGAACATTACATGAACATTCGCAAACTTGCTGAACAGTAAACAAACATTCTATGAACATTTGTTTGACGTTCGCAAATGTTCGCTTCCGACTGGATTCTATCGTTCTATCTTGACTTGTCAGAGAGCCGCGCAACGTTTGGAGCTGTGTGAACAGAACGGAGGATGATTCTCGTTTCTTTCTTGCAATGAGACAGCAGTCCCAGTTAGTAAATTTAATCCACACAAAAGTGAATCACGACTCATATTCAGGGATGAAAGTGGTGAAAAACAAAAAAAGCTGAAACCCAAAATTACCCCCCAACACCACCTGCACCAAAAAATGTTTCAATTCTAGAAGCTCTGAAATGCAATCTGGGACTATTCCAGACGATAAACTGGAGTGAGTGCTGAATCCATTTAGATGAGAAAAAAAAAAAACAATTTTCCTTATTCAGATTCATTCCAGTAATATTCTGCTCTTACTAGGATGCAGCAGTTTTCTATTTGGCAGATAGTTCTGGAGGAAATCACAGAAGAAATTAACACATTGAACATATGGTTTGACCGAAACAAACTGTCATTCAACTTAAATAAGACAGGGATGAAATGGAGGTGTGAGAGTCACTAGGTGTTCACAGGAAACACTTATTTCTGTATGTATTTATTTATGTTCATTGTTAGTTGCTATTATATATTTTCTGTTGTGTTTCTATTCAGGTTCTTTTTGTCTCTTTCTCTAAAACTGTATATAATAATCATTAGATTATTAATATATAAGCAAAAATAAATTTAAGGAATATTACAATTTGAAAACAAATGTACCCGAACGTGATGACGGCTGCAATTGCTAAATGCTAACTTTTAACATTGAAAATGCCATAGACATGCTAACGCGTTAGCATCGCTCCCATTTTTAAGTTATAAAATACATCTATCAACTGTTTCAGAAGACCATAACAGGTCGGTTTAACATAGAAAACGTAAATAATACTCACAGACGTATGCTCTTTAGGGTTTTAGCGGGGGAAAATTAAGCGAAAGAAAGAAAGAAACGAAGCAATCGACCAAAGCATTGTTTCAATCTGCGAACCACTGCTTCGATTGGTTCAAGGTTCAAAGCAAAGCTGCGCTGCAGAAAAGTTGATTAAGGACCCACTACAGGGTCTGTAATCAATGTAGAGAAATTATCATTTTCCTGACAAGCACCCGGCAAAACAACGGCCACTCTGAAGGATCGATAACAGAATCGTTAAGCACAAAGCTTATTGATGTCGGTGGATCGAATCATTTCTTAACGATACCTGAAAGGAACAGGTTCTCGATACCCAAGTTAGCAACATTCATTGTTCCATTTTTTCAGCGTTCATCCTTGACTGAAAATACATAAGCATACCAAACGGCAAATGTCAGCTGTCCACAGTTTCTCTGTGACTGATGTTGCACGCACGCACGCACACACAGCTGCTGTAAGCAGGCGCTTTTAATTTGACAAAAAAAGACGGTGGCAGAAGACATTCAAAACACTACACATTTCACTCATGGTACCAACATGAAACTTAAGTCACTCAATGGTAACAGCAACATGAGACTCAACTAAGTGACCTAACCAATGGAGCTACAAAACACAAATAAATCAATAGCATTAACAACACTGTAAACTAACATGAACACAATAACAACATGTAAAACCTCAAAACTCTGACCTCCCATGGTGCATTGCAGCATAAATGTTGTATGGCTGGGGGTGCCTGGCTGCCTTTTGTTTCTGTCTCTTGTTCTGTCTTTTGTTTTTCCTTCCAGGTGGCTTGCGTCAGGAACTGAGTGGCTGTGTGGTGAGCTATCAGGACTCAACCTGATCACCTGAGGCTGGTCATGTGCCAGCTCGTCAGGACTCACAGCTGTGGTGCATCTACATGGATTGGGGCATGGTTGCATTTAAGTCTGGAGTACACAGTGTGTATTTGCCAGAGACTCGACCTTGTGACCAGACGGGTGAGATCGTCGTCTAGGGAGCCATCTCATCATCATGGATGCAGAGAGACCGTACCAGGTTTGATGCTGTGGTCTGTGAAAGAGGAGGGGGTTGAGGTCTCACGCTCGTCAGCACACTTCCTGAGGTACTTTAGGTTTGTGACTAACATTAGTACAGTCAGTAAATGTGGTGTCCCTCACACCTTATTATATTGAGCTGTTATGTTAGTCATTAATCAGCTTCCACTGCAGTGGAGAATGTGAACTGGGTGTTCCATGCCTGCAGGGTGGGAAGCTGATTGGTGATTAAGCCAGGAAGTGTTTGCTGTTTGTGTACACCTTTGAGTGGTCTCTCTGTGTGTGGAGTGGTGGACTCACATGATGGTTTCTTCTTTCACAGACTCGGTTGGTCGCGGGCCACCTGGGGGTGTCGGCGGGAGTCCTTGGGTCCGAACTGTTCTGGCTCCGGACCGTTTGTGCTGCTGGGAGCGCACCGCTATTCCACCACGCCAGACCACACTCATTTGTTATATTGTAGCACTCACTGTTATGTTATTAAATTCTGTTATCCTTTGTACCGTGCTCTGCTTATTTTATACTGGGTCCTTCAAACGCTGGTCGGTCCTCCGCCTGCGTCCGACACATAACAATAAAATCAAAATCAAATCAATTGTTTTATATAGCGCCAAATCACAACAAACAGTTGCCCCAAGGCGCTTTATATTGTAAGGCAAAAGCCTACAATAATTACAGAAAACCCCAACGTCAAAATGACCCCCTGTGAGCAAGCACTTGGTGACAGTGGGAAGGAAAAACTCCCTTTTAACATGAAGAAACCTCCAGCAGAACCAGGCTCAGGGAGGGGCAGTCTTCTGCTGGTACTGGTTGGGGCTGAGGGGAGAGAATCAGGAAAAAAAAACATGCGTGAAGAGAGCAGAGATTCAATCACTAATGATTAAATGCAGAGTGGTGCATACAGAGCAAAAAAACTCAGTGCATCATGGAAACCCCCCAGCCATCTAAGTCTAGAGCAGCATAACTAAGGATGGTTCAGGGTCACCGTGATCCAGCCTAACTATAAGCTTTAGCAAAAGTGAAAGTTTTAAGCCTAATCTTAAAAGTAGAGAGTTGTCTGTCTCCCTGATCCGAATTGGGAGCTGGTTCAACAGGAGAGGAGCCTGAAAGCTGAAGGCTCTGCCTCCCATTCTACTCTTACAAACCCTAGGAACTACAAGTAAGCCTGCAGTCTGAGAGCGAAGCCCTCTATTGGGGTGATATGGTCCTATGAGGTCCCTAAGATAAGATGGGACCTGATTATTCAAAACCTTATAAGTAAGAAGAAGAATTTTAAATTCTATTCTAGAATTAACAGGAAGCCAATGAAGACAAGCCAATATGGGAAAAATATGCTCTCTCCTTCTAGTCCCCGTCAGTACTCTAGCTGCAGCATTTTGAATTAACTGAAGGCTTTTCAGATAATGTCAGCATAATGTCCATTGTTTACTGGTTAGCTAAAATTGCTCATTTCTCCAAAAATATTGTCCTATCAACTTTCCGTTTTCACAGTGTTCATCCATGACCCAAAATACATAAGTTTCCCAGTTATTGAAAGATCGAAGCAGTACGCGCGCATGTACACAGAGGCCACTGTTTGGAAAACCTTGTAAAGTTAGAAAAATCCCTATCTTTAACATTGAAATGATTTTCAAGAATTCATAACTGTCAAAAAAAGATCAAATTTCTTTCATATTTGCCAGCGTTCCGTAGGATGGTATCCTTTATCGACTGGCAGATTACAGATTTTGTGGCCAATTAAATTTAACATTGAAAATCCCATTGAATGTATATTTCACATTATATCTTAATCAAATGTGCCCCAATCACTCTCATCTTTGAAAGTGAGGTGCAGACTGCCACTCACTATCACCTGACAAAGTTTGATCTGGACCTGATCTGGATTGTGGATTTTGTGGACATTTGAATTTAATATTGAAAAGCCCATTTGGTGTACATTTTACATTATATCTCAATCAAAAGTGCCTCAATCACTCTTGTGTTTCTGTCTCATTTTTCTCGTTTTTATGCCTGTTTTTTCTATATTCCAGTTATCAGTTAAAAACCAAGTGCCAAAAAGCAATGACAAATTGTGCACAGCAGAGATAACCAATGTTCTGTGAACATATCTGAAAAAGAATTCAGAACTGAAAAAAGTAAAAAAACACAAAAAAACCTGACAACACCACCAAAAAAACCTTTGATTCAACTGCATGATTAAATACATACTCCTGACATGTGATCACATCTTAATTATAGCTTCTGAAAAGTCACTTCTAACAGGACTCTGACACTGAAATTGTTTCAAAGGTAAAATTTTGTGGAACTGTTCAGCTAATGTTGGCAAAGGTTTGCGCTCTATGAGCGCGGGTGCTCTAGTTAACCTTGTGGGAATAAAGCTAATTATGTATACAACCCCTGCAAAAATTATGGAATCACCGGCCTCCGAGGATGTTCATTCAGGTTGTTTAATTTTGTAGAAAAAAAGCAGATCACAGACATGACACAAAACTAAAGTCATTTTCAAATGGCAACTTCTGGCTTAAGAAACAATATAAGAAATCAGAAAAAAAGATTGTAGCAGTCAGTAACGGTTACTTTTTTTAGACCAAGCAGAGGAAAAAAATATGGAATCACTCAATTCGAGGAAAAAATTATGGAATCACCCTGTAAATTTTTCATCCCCCAAATTAACACCTGCATCACATCAGATCTGCTCGTTGACATTGACCCTATGTGTCTTTTTGCAAGGAATGTTTTTGCAGTTTTTGCTCTATGGCAAGATGCATCTTGAAAAATGATTTCATCATCCCCAAACATCCTTTCAATTGTCCAAAATATCAACATAAACTTGTGCATTTATTGATGATGTAATGACAGCCATCACCCCAGTGCCTTTACCTGACATGCAGCCCGATATCATCAATGACTGTGGAAATTTACATGTTCTCTTCAGGCAGTCATCTTTATAAATCTCATTGGAAAGGCACCAAACAAATGTTCCAGCATCATCACCTTGCCCAATGCAGATTCGAGATTCATCACTGAATATGACTTTCATCCAGTCATCCACAGTCCACAATTGCTTTTCCTTAGCCCATTGTAACCTTGTTTTTTTCTGTTTAGGTGTTAATGATGCCTTTCATTTAGCTTTTCTGTATGTAAATCCCATTTCCTTTAGGCGGATTCTTACAGTTCGGTCACAGACGTTGACTCCAGTTTCCTCCCATTCGTTCCTCATTTGTTTTGTTGTACATTTTTCGATTTTTGAGACATATTGCTTAAGTTTTCTGTCTTGATGCTTTGTCTTCCTTGGTCTACCAGTATGTTTGCCTTTAACAACCTTCCCATGTTTGTATTTGGTCCAGAGTTTAGACACAGCTGACTGTGAACAACCAACATCTTTTGCAACATTGTGTGATGATTTACTCTCTTTTAAGAGTTTGATAATCCTCTCCTTTGTTTCAATTGACATCTCTCGTGTTGGAGCCATGATTCATGTCAGTCCACTTGGTGCAACAGCTCTCCAAAGTGTGTTCTCTCCTTTTTAGATGCAGACTAACGAGCAGATCTGATATGATGCAGGTGTTAGTTTTGGGGATGAAAATTTACAGGGTGATTCCATAATTTTTTCCTCAGAATTGAGTGATTCCATATTTTTTTCCTCTGCTTGGTCTAAAACAGTAACCGTTACTGACTGCCACAATCTTTTTTTCTTGATTTCTTATAGTGTTTCTTAAAGCCAGAAAGTTGCCATTTGAAATGACTTTAGTTTTGTGTCATGTCTGTGATCTGATTTTTTTCTACAAAATTAAACAACTGAATGAACATCCTCTGAGGCCGGTGATTCCATAATTTTTGCCAGGGGTTGTACTAAACCACTTAGCTAAATGCTTTGCTAAGTTTGAGTTAGTCTGAGATAAAAGTCCCATGGTGTGCGCTCAGTAGTGGCTAAACTGGAAAAGATGTAAAAAAAAAAACAAAAACATGCAAACTGTTTCCTTAATATTTATAAGTTGAGCAGCTCATTCTTTTTTTTTTTTTCTTTTTTTGAGTGTATCAAACCTCCATCAGCATGTGACCTTCATGCAGCGGGAAGTCAGTCAGCCCATAGCCGACATGATTATTAATACTAGCAACAGGATGAAGATGAAGACTTAAATACTCATATCCTGAACATAACCTACCCCTGCGGTAACTAACCAAGTCTGGTGTTTTTGGAATGGAAAAATCTGAGTTTACCGCTTCCTCTGAGTTAACATATCCAGACAATGAACATAACCTAACAGACTGCAAAATATGTTTAGAGCACATGAGTGGTGATTGAAAAGTTTTGTGCTCGACTAAGAAGAAATCACAGTTGAAATAATATAATGCTTTTTATTTTTCAACATAATCCCTGTGTAAATCTGCACGCTTTTTCCAGCGTCGCTGCAGTGCGTTAATACTGCTTTCATAGAAGGTTTTATCTTGGAACTCAAGGAAGTCATAAATTGCTGATGTGACACCATTATTAGTATCATAATGAGTTCCAGCAAGATGTCTTTTTCATGTTTGAAAACAGATGAAGTCCAAAGGAGCCAAATCAGGGGAATAAGGAGGGTGAGGAACAATTTCAAAGCCACATTCATGAATGGCCGCCATTGTGATGATCAATGTGTGGACAAAAAAGATTTTATAAAATGCTTATTAAAACAATTTAAAATTTCAAGTTTATTATACACAGGCGAAGAGCCGTCTAAAATATTGGTAGGTAGAAGAGTGCTTTTAGTCACTGAAAGTGACTTTATAACTTTCCAAAATTTATGTGGATTGTTTAAGTTTTCAGTCGTGATAGACAAAAAGTATTCTGATTTGGCTTTTTTAATGAAGGAAGAACATTTGTTCCTTCATTGTCTAAAAATAGACCAATCTGTGGGAGAATCTGTTTGTCTTGCCTTAGCCCAGGCTTGATTTCGCTCATAAAGAGCATCCGCCAGCTCTGAAGAGAACCATGGGTTTTCCCGCCCCTTAACCCTGTATCTCCTTAATGGGGCATGTTTATTTACAATTTGCATAAAAGAGTCCCTAAAAAATGTCCAAGCTGACTCCACATCTGGTATCAGCCCTATTTTTTTTCCAATCAATACAAGTCAAATCATGATAATAAGCTTGCTCATTAAAAAAATTAAAATTTACGATCCCTCTTACAAATAACACAAGGTTTAGATTTAGGCACCTTGGTGTTTCTAATAGTGACAACAACACAGTGATCACTTAGGTCATTACAAAAGACACGCAGTGATGAAAACTTATGTGGAACATTAGTAACAAATCAAGTCAATCAAAGTTGATTTATCAGGGTTTTAAGATTTGGTCGAGTGGGTAAATTCACCAACTGGGTAAGATTAAAGGTACCACAGAAGGATTTAAAATGATCGAGGATACATTAAGCCAGTCCCAGTTTAAATCACCAGCCAGAAGAAGTTCACTATAATTCACTTTGGACAAAAAATGCTTTAAAGATTGTAACTAGGGGCTGATGGAGGCCTATAACACCCTACAACAGTAATACTAAGACTTTTGGATATTTCCACATTTAGTGCCAACAATTCCAGTTGTTTACAGATGGATTCAGACAGAACTACTGAAGAATCAAATTTAGATTTAACATAAATTGCAGTTCCGCCGCCTTTTTTAGGCCTATCAGTATGATAAACATTATAACCAGATATATTAATGTAATCATTTTCAATAGATTTAGTCAACCAAGTTTCAGAAATTACAGCAATATCTGCATTGGTTGATTTAATCCAAATTCTGACAACAAGCTGCATGCATTAAGATGAACAAATTTAAGACCAGACAAAGATTTAAAATCAGAAGGTGTCTGGATACACTGCAGATCAGGACCAGGGTTTGGTTGCACATTACCAGACAAGAGTAACAATCAACAATCTCTGCTTTGTAACATTACAGTTGAAATATAACTTCTGGTATGTAGAAACAAAGCAAGATCTCATTTGAAAGGTGAGATAATTATGCAAAGCTAGAAAACCTTGCAATTTAGGTAAGTCTTTGCACAAGATGTGTAAGTTCATGTCCTTTTCCAGATGTTCCAGTTGTACAGGCTGTACAGCAGCACTGGCATAAGTGCAACTGTAACCAGTGACCAGCAGGCTAGACACTTCGTTAGAAGGACACATGCAGGAACAACCATTTGCCTTCAAATCCCATATAGTCAGCAAGCACAATAAAATAGAAGAGGTGCCATTATTCTCAGCTTACCAAAAAAAAAACAAAAAAACAAAGAGAATAACTTAAGTCCACAGCAGACCGCCACCAGCACAGGCCACACTGTAGTATTGTATCCTCAGCAAACTGCAAACAGTCCAGCCATAGAGTAGTTGTAAATCCACAGCAACTACATACAAATAGCACAGGCTACAGTATAGCTGTATGTCCACAGCAAACCAACCAGCACAAGCCTCAGTGTGGTAAGATCACTCAGAAACTCTGCGTAGTAGTCCTGATTTAAATCCTAATTTATATAATCGCTGCAGATCCAGGCTAAAGACGAGCCACACTGCAGCAGAATTCTGGGCTTCAGATCTGCCTCAGGCCTCAGACCATGTGGATCAGTTCACAAAAAATAAGCACAACCAGCTCTGGTGCAGAATAGTAGGATATCCACAGCAAACAACACGGGCCAAAGTGTAGAGGCACATATATCCACAGGGCAGTCCATAGTGTAGTAATACTGCAACATACGGCAAGGAGCACTGGCCTCAGTGTAGCAGTATAATTTCAGCAAGCAGTACAAACCTCAGAATCTCTGCATTGCCATCTTGATGTAAATCCTGGTTCATAACATTGCTGCAGATCTAGGCTAAAGACAAGTCACACTGCAGCAGATTCCTGGGCTTCAAATTAGGCTCAGCAAAAAGACAGGCCTTAGACCAGGCCTCAAACCATGTGAGGCAGTTCATAAAAAAATAACAGAGTAGTTGGCCCATAATGGCAAAAACGTAGAGTAAATAAATACTTAAAAACAATTTCAGTAAAAAAATACACTAAAATCCTTAAAAAGAGTTAAAAGTAGACAAACACAGAGTGGACCAGAAGACAGGCTGCCGTCTTGGATTTCTGGCTTTTCTCTCTCTCTTTTTCCAAAAGAGAGAGAGAAAAGCCAAAAGATCTAATGAAATCGAAACTTGATTTACAGAGTTTTTATTCTGTGGAACAGTTGGATCATCTCACCGTACAGTGACATCTAGAGGCCAAATGCCTGTTTCATTTGCAGAGGATCAATAAAAAAGTGATGTGAAGTTGAAAGATTCTCTTGATGTGGTGTGTAATTCTAAATCAGCTTTGTATATCTCTATCCATGAATGAATTTTACAATGAAGTATATCTTGTATATCATAGGAGTACAGGAAGAGGGATTTTATTTGGATTTGAATGTTGGATACATTTTATGAGTGGTTGGCTGACTTGATGAAAATATGTCAGTTTTGATTTCAATTTTTCAATTTCAATTTATTTTCATTTATATAGCGCCAGCTCACAACAAAGTTGCCTCAAAGCGCTTCACACAGGCAAGGTCTAACCTTACCAACCCCCAGAGCAACAGTGGTAAGGAAAAACACTCTCTGAGGAAGAAACCTCAAGCAGACCAGACTCAAAGGGGTGACCCTCTGCTTGGACCATGCTACAAACATAAATTACAGAACAATTCACAAAACAAATATACAAGAAATGCTATTGGCGCACAGGACAGGAGGATCACCAACACGTATACAACTCCCATCTCTGAATGGAGCTGCACCTTAAACAGAGAGAAAAAAACAGAATCAGAATTGATGACTGATTTTTATTACCCGAGGCCAAATATGGCCATCGAGTATTGTGAAGACTTCCATCTGTCTGTCTGTCTGTGCTCACCATAACTTCAGTCCTTTGACTGCCAGGGTCTTCAAATTCACGGGCGGCATTCTTGGGACACAGACCTTGGACAAGTTCAAAGGTGGGTATCCTTGACCTATTCTAAGGGGTCAAAGGTCACATTCTTTCTACACACTCTGTCATTGATTACCTGCTCATACCGCCGAGGGTATTTTAGCATCGTGTTATATTTTTTAAAAATGCCAACACAAATATAATTACATAAAATACACAAAACAGTGTCTCTCTCTCTCTCAGACACACACACACACACACACACACACACACATGGGCCCTGACCTAATTTCTGAGACATTACATAGTTAAACAATCAAGAAATCACCTCAGTTAATCAGTTCAAAAAACATTGCCAGGGTGTCATATACAGCTCGAACAATGTTAGATGCAAGATACAAACATTGACTGATTTGTAGATGGAGGGGAGGATGACAGCAAAATGACCCACATTGTAAAGCTTAATATTCAGGAACCATAACACACACAGTCTTTTGCAACCCCACATCTGAAACATAATCTTTCACTGCGTGTCGTAGGGTGGAAACCTTGCTAGGGTGTCATATACAGCTCGATCAATATCAGATGCAAGATACAAACATTGACTGATTTGTAGATGGAGGGGAGGATGACAGCAAAATGACCCATATTGTAAAGCTTAATACTCAGGAACTATAATTCTTAGGGATCAGAGTAATTTTTCATATTGTTGTGTTTGTGTTAAAAAGCTTGTAGCTTGTTATTATTCATTTAAAACTCCAAAGGTAATAGCTTTGTTTTAAGTCCATTTTTAACTAGCAAGCTAAAGCCATGTGGCACATGGTGTCTGTCATCATTTCATTTGTGTCACTGCTGATATTGTGTGTCAACATAACCAACAGGCTGGTGTAATTATTGTTTAAAAAAAAATTGAAACAGGTGTTTTATATGTATGATTTGTAAAATCTTTATGCAAGAAGTTTGACACATGTGCATGTGTGTGTGTTATATAGAGAAAGGAAACCCAAACCCATGTACCCAAACGAGGTGACATTCTACACAGGTGCTCACGTTACTGACATGCAGTTTTTTTAGAGTTGGTACGTAAAGTCTGCTAAAGTAACACTGATGTTAAACTCTGGTCTCTGCTCTTAAATGATGTTTTGTAAGACACTGCAGTGTAAAAATTACAGGGGAAAACTGTGAAATGCAGCAGTAATAGACTGTAAAATGCAAAATAGTATATTACTGTAGTAGAAACATTGATTTACCTTTAATCAAGAAAGGACACAAAAGTGTATTTTTTTACTGTCAAAATACGTGAAATATTACAGGGGAAAACTGTAACATGACAAAAGCAATAGACTGTAAAATGCAAAATAGTATATTACTGTAGTAGAAACACTGAATTACTCTAAATCAAGAAACGGCACAAAACTGTATTTATTAAGGTCAAAATATGTGAAATATTACAGTGGAAAACTTTAAAATGGCAACAGTAATAGGCTGTAAAATGCTGAATAATATATTATTGTAGTAGAAACATTGAAATACCCTAAATCAAGAAATGGCACAAAACTGTATTTTTTTTTATGTCAAAATATGTCAAATATTGC
Source organism: Thalassophryne amazonica (assembly GCF_902500255.1). Classification (NCBI taxonomy): domain Eukaryota; kingdom Metazoa; phylum Chordata; class Actinopteri; order Batrachoidiformes; family Batrachoididae; genus Thalassophryne; species Thalassophryne amazonica. The sequence continues at coordinate 133,353,441 of NC_047104.1, forward strand.
AGGAGAAAACTGTAAAATGGCAAAAGGAATAGACTGTAAAATGCAAAATAGTATATTACTGCAGTAGAAACATTGAAATTCCCTAAATCAAGAAACGGCACAAAACTGTATTTTTTAATGTCAAAATACATGAAATATTGCAGGGGAAACTGTAAAATAGCAAAAAGGAATAGATTGTAAAATGCAAAATAGTATGGTTTTTTAATGTCAAAATATGTGAAATATTACAGGGGAAAACTATAAAATGGCAAAAGGAATAGACTGTAAAATGCAAAATAGTATATTACTGCAGTAGAAACATTGAAATACCCTAATTCAAGAAACAACACAAAACTGTATTTTTTATTATTATTATTATTATTTTATTTATTTATTTATTTTTACTGTCAAACACCTGCTCTTTTATAGTTATCAAACAAAACAACCAAAAACAGGGCTGCCAAATTTAGTATTTTGGCTGGAGTGAGACTCTGCCTTTTTTGTAAGCCTAACCCTAATTTTTTTTTTTTTAAAAGTCCTCTTTTACTAATAAAAATAATAACAGAAGGTAAACTGTGTTTGATTCTTCTCCTCTCCACGACCATGATTCCAAAGTATTTCAGTAAGATCATCTACTGGCATGTAAGAGGCAAATAATGAAAAATGCTTAAAATGGGTGGGGGTGAAGAGTGAATTTTAGCCATGCTAATGCTCCCCAGAACCATTTTCTGCAGTGAATTTTCAAGGAGCTTTAGGGAGGATGGAGGCAGCGGTTTATCCAACTTTGTACAAGCTGAACAAAATCTATCTTCATCTGCCAGCAGTTTCTGTTCCCGTGTGACTCTTCTCCACAACTGGAGAGAAGAGGAACAGACACTGCTAAAATGATCTTGTTTTTAAATAAATACATTTGAAGCCCCCACATCCCCTTCATTTTGTACAATTACGCCCATAACAGTACATAGTTGAGCAAACATTTCACAATTTATAACTCTATTACATACAGTATGTTATGATGGGACAGTCACATTATAACACAAGTATATTATTAATGTCTTTAAACACCTGACTGGAAAGACACATTAAATGTAACATTCTGGTAAAATAAAATTATGAGTAAATTCTGTGTAAAATATATTGGTTTTGACTTTTATAGGTTTTATGTATGTATGTATGAATGTATTTTTGCATGTGAGTATTTTGTTGGGCCACAGTGGAAACAAGCTTCTGTTACCCTGTATTTTTATGTATTTATGTGTTTAGTTAATATATATATATATATATATATATATATATATATATATATATATATATATATATATATATATATATATATATATTTTTTTTTTTTTTTTTGCATGTTTACATTTTATATGAATTCAAATTGTTCCATGCAAGTGCTATGTTAAAGATTGGCCGGCAGATGTCGCCATATTTAATTGCTTCAAACACTGAACCATTTCAACACAATTGTTTCATCTTGATTCAGTGGTTCAAAAATGCTTCAGTTTCTCCGTCAGTAATAATTATCAATAAAATGCATCAGCACAGCAACCACACGTTTTTAGAGCATGTACACAGATAGACTTACAATCATGAATACTTGCTAACCAGGACATTAAATAATCTATCATATGTCCTTTAAATTACCTAGTTTGCAACTAGTTGAAGTCCGTAGCTGACTGTCTCAACACACAATTGAGACAGTCAATTGATCGAGGTATTTAGCTTATGTGATGAAAATCAATGGTATTTATTTAAATTAGAGATATTAGCAAATGCTCACATATGCCAAAAACATTCAAGTGTCAGAGGGAAAAGTGACTAAAGAACGTGGCTGTGTGTGAAAACACACAACCTTCTGTTCATTTTCATAATGACATGCAAACATTTACATGAACTTGGACAGCACGGTGCCTTAGTGGTTAGCACTGTTATCTCACAGCATAAAGCTCATGGGTTTGCTTCCCGCCTGGTGCTTTTTGTGTGGCCTTTAAGTATTCACCTGGGTTCACTTCCAAGGACATGCAGGTGAAGTGAAGTGGAAATTTTAGACCGACTGTAAGTGTGACTGAATTTCTTTGTCTATATGAGGCCCTGTGATCCTGTCCAAGGTGGACCCCGCCTCATGTCCTGTGACTGCTGGGTTAGACTTCAAACCCCACTGTGACCTTTGATTGGATTAAGTGTGAATGGAAATAAAGAAATAAAGGTTGCCATGAACTTGTGAGATAAAAATGCTTTAGTTGATTAAACACTAAGTTGTACCAGTGAAATGATAAATACAGGAGGAAACTTTCATGTGACAAAAGGGGGAGGGTCCATTTGTCTTAACCTCTTTATATTATTTGATGGTGAATATTACAACCCCAAACTGATTTTAAAGTTCACAAATAAATCTAATACTTTCAAATAGCTAACAAACCAGATCCAGTTTTGTTTAATTTACAAAAATAAAACATCATTTTGTTGACTTACACCATTAATCACCTTTAATTGTACTGTTTTGTATAAATCTGTCGAGTTGAAAATCAACACATAATGGTAATTCGCCATAATTAAATGTTTTTTTGTTTTAATTGTCACACTTTGGAACATTACTTAACCTACTTTAGTGCAACATATAGCCTACCGTAAATGTAAAAACAACTTCAACATGCTCTCCTTAAAAATAGGACTAGTGGACCCTAGGAGCCTAGGGTGGACCCTAGGACTAGTGGGAAGTTCCTTAATAGAAGCATTGCCTCACCTACTGAATTTAACCTCTGCATTGTGTATGTTTTTTGCTTCTCTGTTGCTCCACTTCAGGACGCAAACTCATGATCTCTTGCATGGAAGGTGGGCGCTCTGAAACCCAGGCTCTGGCTATTTGTGTCCACGGAGTCCTTTAACTGTTGGGGAATAAGGTTTACCGAATACCACATTCACAACAACTACTGGCCTCCGTCACAGGAAGTATGTTATTTGCACATAAAGTTGAACTCTATGTCCTAAAAACGGCACCAAATTAAGTAACAACAGTAACAGCTACTGTGTTTGATGTAAACGCCAGATGGATTTGTGTAACTTCTTAAATAACTGGCTTTTTTTTTTTTTTTAAAGGTGTCCGTTCAAATTCTGTGGATTAGAGCTTAACTGTGCATTCATTTTAAATGCTTTGACCTTAACCATGTGCAGAGAATTTATTAGGAAAACTTCAACCACATTTCAGTGAGATCATTTTTAAAACAAAGCAGCAAATACCAACTCCCAGTTCTGAAAGAATTTAAAGTCGATGACTTTAATTCAAAGGGAAGGAGAAACCTTCACTGGCTGCTGCTGCTGCTGCTGCAGCAGCTCCCACACCTGTTACTGATGGGAAATAACAAGCACACCTGGCCCCATGCTCAGTCTCTGGGGCGGTGCCTCTATTGTACTGGTTTACATGCAGACACACTGAGAAAGGGGCGGAGCAAAAAAAGCTGTGACAGCCAGGTATGTACAAACAGGTTGCAATGCCATGGTTACATTTCCATGCATACGTGCAGGAGTCGGCGCAGCTCATCTCTCAGGAGCAGAGGGCTCAATCTGGATTAATGTTTGAAAAAACATTATTGGATGTTTCAGCTTGTAACCTTTCATGAGCCGCATAAATTAATGTTGTTGTTTTTGCTATATAATGCAAGGACTGTGACAGGAGGAGTCCCAACATGCTGAAGGCTGGCTTGACTAAGAATGGACAAAGGTATGTCAAAATATTTTGGTTATTTGTTTCATCTTTCATTATTAGTGTTCACATCTCCATCCGACAATTTATTTTGTCCAAACTGCATGAAATAACATCCAATATGTTGTCCAATGCATGTTTATTTATTTATCTTGCTTACTCTTGTAATTTAAAAGTCCTTAGGCACAGCACACACTGTGGTGCGCACATGTGCTACTGAGTTCCCCTTGTTAAATTCACTACCAGCAAAACACTGTGTTTAAAAAGTGAGCTCCACTTACAGAAAGAACAGGTGCATCTTATACTCTGGTGTGACTTATACTCTGGAAAATAAGGTATGTCCCATTTTCTGAGAGTTTGTGGATATGGATGAAACAGAGCAGTACCGTCAGTAATCATTGGGGCAGTGTAGCCATAATTTAAGTGAGACAACCAGAAGCAAAAAGGCATGAAGACCATTAAAAATGGCTGAATATTTTGGTAAGAGAACTTAATGGCCACACAGACAACCTCTGTCTATACCGCTGTGTACGCCTTTCTTTTGTGGTAGAAACAATATTATGAGTTCTTAAACCACTGCCTTGTTTGATGTTGTTCTAAACTTTCAAGGGCATCTGTACCCTCTAGTGTGTCAATTTTCTTCCTAAAAATTCATGCCAATCTAAAGGATGTATTAAAGTATGTGGTAAGTCACACCATTTCAAATACAAGTACATGGAGAGATATACATACATAACAAGAGCAAGCCTAGATTTCTGACGTCCACCAAGGGTTGACTGAAAATAAGATATGTGATTCACATCATGACCCGGACTTCACCTGGATCCGGACTCCACAACACAATGCAATCATTGCATACTGATCCAGAACAGTCCGACTAATCAAGATGTTGCAATTGGATATTTAATTCACAAGCTGAAACAAAATAGTGCCTTCCTGATCTTGATTTTACATCGTAATGTCGTATCTTTCTGGTGCAGAACCTGCATATTGATCCGGTTTACTCCCAACAAGTCCTGAGCCAGAATCCGGAGCCAGTTCCGTGGAGTCTTCCATGCCCTAATATCTATCTGTGGTGCAAATTTGGTGAGAATCTGTGAAGTAGTTTTGACGTAATCCTTCAAAGCCTATATAAAGTGAAACTTAATCTAGAATCCAGAACCGGATCCAGATTACCTCCAAATTTAATGGAATCTTCCATGACCTAATATGTATCTGTATTGAAAATTTCATCAAAATCCGTGCAGTACTTTTGAAGTAATCCTGCTAACAGTAATCCATCAAAGCCACTATAAAGTGAAAATTGATCCAGAATCCAGATCTGAATCACCGCCAAAACGTAATGGGTTCTTCCATGGCTTAATATGTATCTGTGGTGAAAATTTTGTTAAAATACATGCAGTAAATTTGATGTACAACCCCTGGCAATAATTATGGAATCACCGGCCTTGGAGGATGTTCATTCAGTTGTTTAATTTTGTAGAAAAAAATCAGATCACAGACATGACACAAAACTAAAGTCATTTCAAATGGCAACTTTCTGGCTTTAAGAAATACTATAAGAAATCAGGCAAAAAAAATTGTGGCAGTCAGTAATGGTTACTTTTTTAGACCAAGCAGAGGGGAAAAAAATATGGACTCACTCAATTCTGAGGAATAAATTATGGAATCACCCTGTAAATTTTCATCCCCAAAACTAACACCTGCATCAAATCAGATCTGCTCATTAGTCTGCATCTAAAAAGGAGTGAACACACCTTGGAGAGCTGTTGCACCAAGTGGACTGACATGAATCATGGCTCCAACATGAGATGTCAATTGAAACAAAGGAGAGGATTATCAAACTCTTAAAAGAGGGTAAATCATCATGTAATGTTGCAGAAGATGTTGGTTGTTCACAGTCAGCTGTGGACCAAATAGAAACAACATGGGAAGGTTGTTAAAGGCAAACATACTGGTAGACCAAGGAAGACATCAAAGCATCAAGACAGAAAACTTAAAGCAATATGTCTCAAAAATCGAAAATGCACAACAAAAGAAATGAGGAACGAATGGGAGGAAACTGGAGTCAACATCTGTGACCAAACTGTAAGAAACCGCCTAAAGGAAATCAATCAATCAATCAATCAATCAATTTTTTTATATAGCGCCAAATCACAACAAACAGTTGCCCCAAGGCGCTTTATATTGTAAGGCAAGGCCATACAATAATTATGTAAAACCCCAACGGTCAAAACAACCCCCTGTGAGCAAGCACTTGGCTACAGTGGGAAGGAAAAACTCCCTTTTAACAGGAAGAAACCTCCAGCAGAACCAGGCTCAGGGAGGGGCAGTCTTCTGCTGGGACTGGTTGGGGCTGAGGGAGAGAACCAGGAAAAAGACATGCTGTGGGGGGGAGCAGAGATCGATCACTAATGATTAAATGCAGAGTGGTGCATACAGAGCAAAAAGAGAAAGAAACAGTGCATCATGGGAACCCCCCAGCAGTCTACGTCTATAGCAGCATAACTAAGGGATGGTTCAGGGTCACCTGATCCAGCCCTAACTATAAGCTTTAGCAAAAAGGAAAGTTTTAAGCCTAATCTTAAAAGTAGAGAGGGTGTCTGTCTCCCTGATCTGAATTGGGAGCTGGTTCCACAGGAGAGGAGCCTGAAAGCTGAAGGCTCTGCCTCCCATTCTACTCTTACAAACCCTAGGAACTACAAGTAAGCCTGCAGTCTGAGAGCGAAGCGCTCTATTGGGGTGATATGGTACTACGAGGTCCCTAAGATAAGATGGGACCTGATTATTCAAAACCTTATAAGTAAGAAGAAGAATTTTAAATTCTATTCTAGAATTAACAGGAAGCCAATGAAGAGAGGCCAATATGGGTGAGATATGCTCTCTCCTTCTAGTCCCCGTCAGTACTCTAGCTGCAGCATTTTGAATTAACTGAAGGCTTTTTATGGAACTTTTAGGACAACCTGATAATAATGAATTACAATAGTCCAGCCTAGAGGAAATAAATGCATGAATTAGTTTTTCAGCATCACTCTGAGACAAGACCTTTCTGATTTTAGAGATATTGCGTAAATGCAAAAAAGCAGTCCTACATATTTGTTTAATATGCGCTTTGAATGACATATCCTGATCAAAAATGACTCCAAGATTTCTCACAGTATTACTAGAGGTCAGGGTAATGCCATACAGAGTAAGGATCTGGTTAGACACCATGTTTCTAAGATTTGTGGGGCCAAGTACAATAACTTCAGTTTTATCTGAGTTTAAAAGCAGGAAATTAGAGGTCATCCATGTCTTTATGTCTGTAAGACAATCCTGCAGTTTAGCTAATTGGTGTGTGTCCTCTGGCTTTATGGATAGATAAAGCTGGGTATCATCTGCGTAACAATGAAAATTTAAGCAATACTGTCTAATAATACTGCCTAAGGGAAGCATGTATAAAGTGAATAAAATTGGTCCTAGCACAGAACCTTGTGGAACTCCATAATTAACTTTAGTCTGTGAAGAAGATTCCCCATTTACATGAACAAATTGTAATCTATTAGACAAATATGATTCAAACCACCGCAGCGCAGTGCCTTTAATACCTATGGCATGCTCTAATCTCTGTAATAAAATTTTATGGTCAACAGTATCAAAAGCAGCACTGAGGTCTAACAGAACAAGCACAGAGATGAGTCCACTGTCCGAGGCCATAAGAAGATCATTTGTAACCTTCACTAATGCTGTTTCTGTACTATGATGAATTCTAAAACCTGACTGAAACTCTTCAAATAGACCATTCCTCTGCAGATGATCAGTTAGCTGTTTTACAACTAACCTTTCAAGAATTTTTGAGAGAAAAGGAAGGTTGGAGATTGGCCTATAATTAGCTAAGATAGCTGGGTCAAGTGATGGCTTTTTAAGTAATGGTTTAATTACTGCCACCTTAAAAGCCTGTGGTACATAGCCAACTAACAAAGATAGATTGATCATATTTAAGATCGAAGCATTAAATAATGGTAGGGCTTCCTTGAGCAGCCTGGTAGGAATGGGGTCTAATAAACATGTTGATGGTTTGGATGAAGTAACTAATGAAAATAACTCAGACAGAACAATCAGAGAGAAAGAGTCTAACCAAATACCGGCATCACTGAAAGCAGCCAAAGATAACGATACGTCTTTGGGATGGTTATGAGTAATTTTTTCTCTAATAGTTAAAATTTTGTTAGCAAAGAAAGTCATGAAGTCATTACTAGTTAAAGTTAATGGAATACTCAGCTCAATAGAGCTCTGACTCTTTGTCAGCCTGGCTACAGTGCTGAAAAGAAACCTGGGGTTGTTCTTATTTTCTTCAATTAGTGATGAGTAGAAAGATGTCCTAGCTTTACGGAGGGCTTTTTTATAGAGCAACAGACTCTTTTTCCAGGCTAAGTGAAGATCTTCTAAATTAGTGAGACGCCATTTCCTCTCCAACTTACGGGTTATCTGCTTTAAGCTACGAGTTTGTGAGTTATACCACAGAGTCAGACACTTCTGATTTAAAGCTCTCTTTTTCAGAGGAGCTACAGCATCCAAAGTTGTCTTCAATGAGGATGTAAAACTATTGACAAGATACTCTATCTCCCTTACAGAGTTTAGGTAGCTACTCTGCACTGTGTTGGTATATGGCATTAGAGAACATAAAGAAGGAATCATATCCTTAAACCTAGTTACAGCGCTTTCTGAAAGACTTCTAGTGTAATGAAACTTATTCCCCACTGCTGGGTAGTCCATCAGAGTAAATGTAAATGTTATTAAGAAATGATCAGACAGAAGGGAGTTTTCAGGGAATACTGTTAAGTCTTCTATTTCCATACCATAAGTCAGAACAAGATCTAAGATATGATTAAAGTGGTGGGTGGACTCATTTACTTTTTGAGCAAAGCCAATAGAGTCTAATAATAGATTAAATGCAGTGTTGAGGCTGTCATTCTCAGCATCTGTGTGGATGTTAAAATCGCCCACTATAATTATCTTATCTGAGCTAAGCACTAAGTCAGACAAAAGGTCTGAAAATTCATAGAGAAACTCACAGTAACGACCAGGTGGACGATAGATAATAACAAATAAAACTGGTTTTTGGGACTTCCAATTTGGATGGACAAGACTAAGAGTCAAGCTTTCAAATTAATTAAAGCTCTGTCTGGGTTTTTGATTAATTAATAAGCTGGAATGGAAGATTGCTGCTAATCCTCCACCCCGGCCCGTGCTACGAGCATTCTGACAGTTAGTGTGACTCGGGGGTGTTGACTCATTTAAACTAACATATTCATCCTGCTGTAACCAGGTTTCTGTAAGGCAGAATAAATCAATATGTTGATCAATTATTATATCATTTACTAACAGGGACTTAGAAGAGAGAGACCTAATGTTTAACAGACCACATTTAACTGTTTTAGTCTGTGGTGCAGTTGAAGGTGCTATATTATTTTTTCTTTTTGAATTTTTATGCTTAAATAGATTTTTGCTGGTTATTGGTAGTCTGGGAGCAGGCACCGTCTCTACGGGGATGGGGTAATGAGGGGATGGCAGGGGGAGAGAAGCTGCAGAGAGGTGTGTAAGACTACAACTCTGCTTCCTGGTCCCAACCCTGGATAGTCACGGTTTGGAGGATTTAAGAAAATTGGCCAGATTTCTAGAAATGAGAGCTGCTCCATCCAAAGTGGGATGGATGCCGTCTCTCCTAACAAGACCAGGTTTTCCCCAGAAGCTTTGCCAATTATCTATGAAGCCCACCTCATTTTTTTGGACACCACTCAGACAGCCAGCAATTCAAGGAGAACATGCGGCTAAACATGTCACTCCCGGTCAGATTGGGGAGGGGCCCAGAGAAAACTACAGAGTCCGACATTGTTTTTGCAAAGTTACACACCGATTTAATGTTAATTTTAGTGACCTCCGATTGGCGTAACCGGGTGTCATTACCGCCGACGTGAATTACAATCTTACCAAATTTACGCTTAGCCTTAGCCAGCAGTTTCAAATTTCCTTCAATGTCGCCTGCTCTGGCCCCCGGAAGACAATTGACTATGGTTGCTGGTGTCGCTAACTTCACATTTCTCAAAACAGAGTCGCCAATAACCAGAGTTTGATCCTCGACGGGTGTGTCGTCAGGGGGGAACTAACGGCGGCTAAACTACCTTGGTCCGCACCAACTACAGGGGCCTGGCTAGCTGTAGAATTTTCCACGGTGCGGAGCCGAGTCTCCAATTCGCCCAGCCTGGCCTCCAAAGCTACGAATAAGCTACACTTATTACAAGTACCGTTACTGCTAAAGGAGGCCGAGGAATAACTAAACATTTTACACCCAGAGCAGAAAAGTGCGGGAGAGACAGGAGAAGCCGCCATGCTAAATCGGCTAAGAGCTAGTAGCTACGCTAAGCTAGCGGATTCCTAAAAACACGCAAAGTGAATAATGTGTAAATAATTTAGAGGTGATTCAGCAGAAGGAATGCTTTAGTTAAGGCACGTAAAGATTACACTGGGAAACAAATTGTAATCTAGATAACTAGATCAATCTAACTGCGCAGATTAAACAGCTAACAGATACAGAAAAACACCGCTGTGCTCCGGAACAGGAAGTGATACAATACCGCAGTGAGAGCCAACCACCAGTAGAGGCAAGCAAAAATGTATGTTGTGAATGTGAAAACATACAGAAAAGCTAAACAAAAGCCATCATTAACACCTAAACAGAAAAAAACAAGGTTACAATGGGCTAAGGAAAAGCAATCGTGGACTGTGGATGATTGGATGAAAGTCATATTCATTGATGAATCTCGAATCTGCATTGGGCAAGGTGATGATGCTGGAACTTTTGTTTGGTGCCGTTCCAATCAGATTTATAAAGATGACTGCCTGAAGAGAACATGTAAATTTCCACAGTCATTGATGATATGGGGCTGCATGTCAGGTAAAGGCACTGGGGAGATGGCTGTCATTACATCATCAATAAATGCACAAGTTTACGTTGATATTTTGGACACTTTTCTTATCCCATCAATTGAAAGGATGTTTGGGGATGATATCATTTTTCAAGATGATAATGCATCTTGCCATAGAGCAAAAACTGTGAAAACAGTCAGTGTCATGGCCTGCAAATAGTAAATGTTTGGTAGAAGTTGAAGAAAATGGTCCATGACAAGGCTGCAACCTGCAAAGCTGATCTGGCAACAGCAATCAGAGAAAGTTGGAGCCAGATTGATGAAGAGTACTGTTTGTCACTCATTAAGTCCATGCCTCAGAGACTGCAAGCTGTTATAAAAGCCAGAGGTGGTGCAACAAAATACTAGTGATGTGTTTGTTTTTCATGATTCCATAATTTTTTCCTCAGAATTGAATGAGTCCATATTTTTTTCCCTCTGCTTGGTCTGAAAAAGTAACCGTTACTGACTGCCACAATTTTTTTTTCCTGATTTCTTGTAGTGTTTCTTAAAGCCAGAAAGTTGCCATTTGAAATGACTTTAGTTTTGTGTCATGTCTGTGATCTGCTTTTTTTCTACAAAATTAAACAACTGAATGAACATCCTCCGAGGCCGGTGATTCCATAATTTTTGCCAGGGGTTGTAGTCCAGTGTCTTGTAGAAGGTAATTTAAAAGCAGGGACCAGAGCTTTAAATGGGTGTTACTTTAGCAGACTTTACATACCAACTCTAAAGCAACAGTATAGTGTCAGTAAGGTGAGCACCTGTGTCAAATGTCACCTCATTTGGGTGCATGGATTTGGGTTTCCTTTCTTTATATAACACGCCTGCACACATACACGTGTCTCAAACGTCTTGCAAAAAGATTTTACAAACCATACATATAAAACACCTGTTTCAATTTTTTTTTTTTTTTTTTTTTTTTTTACAATAATTACACCAGCCTGTTGGTTATGTTGACACACAACATCAGCAATGACACAAATGAAACAAGAGCAGTCTGAGATTTCTGACATTCACCAATCCAGTAGTTTTGACGTAATCCTTCAAAGCCTATATAAAGTGAAACCTTGATCGAGATCACCTCCAAAATTCAGTGGAGTCTTCCATGCCCTAATATTTATCTTCTTCTTTGTCTTTCGGCTGTTCCCGTTAGGGGTCACCACAGCAGATCAATCGTTTCCATCTCACCCTGTCCTCTGTATCTTCCTCTGTCACACCAACCACCTGCATGTCCTCTCTCAGCACATTTGGTAAGAATCCGTGCAGGAGTTTTGACATAATCCTCAAAAGCGTACAAAGTGAAAACCTGATCCGGATCCAGATCACCTCCAAAAATTTAATGAAGGCCTAACACCAATGTGTGGTGAAGTTTTTTTGTGAAAATCCATTAAGTAGTTTTCATGTAATCTTTCAACGCCTATATAAACTGAAATCTTGATCCAGAATGCTGATCTGGATCACCTCCAAAATTTAATTGGATCTTCCATGGTCTAATATCTATCTGCGGTGTGTTTATAAAAAAAAAAAAGCGTCAATCTGTGCAGTAGTTTTGATGTAATCTTGCTAACAGACAGAAAAATAAATAAATGGTGATGATTTTATTATCTTGTTGGGCAACGTAATTAGAGCTTTAAGATTGTGTGTACATACAAAACCACAAATGTACATTTTTCTTTTCACCAGATTTTTAAAGCCTCTTTTCTGAATATCAGTCATCGGGACAGTATATGCACAAGTCTGATTCCTATTCTGATCTTTAGCCTTGACTGGATGCATAGGCACACACTTATACCCTATCACACATAGCCAGAATCACACACAATGACATCAGAATTCTGAATCGGTGCACATCCAAAAAGTGTCACATTTCAGTTCCAAAACATTGTGACAGCCATCTGCGGAAGTCCACACAGTTGGTTAAAATCGGCCAGCGGCACCGAGTGTGATGCACATGTTCAAAACCCTCTGGGCACCGTCGAGATGGGACATCAATCCTACGGCGGTCCATGTGCAATCTGAGGACCATCTGACCGCAATTTACATATTCCAATGGCAGCAAAACGGGATCCGAAATGACTTGAGCGCATACAAGGGAACCTCGAGATGGATCTTGCACAGCAAAGCCTGCCAGTGCCACGTATAATATTGTCCCCTGGAGCACAAAGGAACTGTTTAAATGTTTGTGGCATGCTTCATCATGATAATAATTATGAATTATTATCATGTACAGTGAATGTGAACAGTGGCTATCAAACCAAAAGCACTATGTGCTACTGCGCACGCCACAGTAGACCACAGTAGACCTTACAGTACAGATATTTGTCCATTCCTTCCCATGGGCGACTTAAATAATGTGAACTATTGTCTCCATCATAACACGGGCAGCTGCAGCTCTCCATGGTGCGCAGTAACACGTCATTGCACGCACTAGGCTCAGAGCTGAATGGATCTCATGCTGTAATAAATGATCACCTTCTAACTCTGAAGGAAACATGACATGGAACTGTCGTGCCAGGCTGTTACACCATTAATAAACATGAATCTCACCTCCAACAGCAGTCCAGGAGTGTTTCACAGCACGGACGTGGATGTGAAGCCGGGACAGCAGCCTGCAGCTAAAATCTTCTCATCCAAAATAAAAAAAATTAATTCCATGTGATAATACAACCATTGTGGTGTCTAGAGTTGCGTTGTGATCCTGGAGTGAGCAAACAAGAAAAAAGAAAGTTCCCTGGGAGGGCATTGCCTCTGACAGGGGACAGCATGGCCCACTGCCAGCAAACTTTGACCAAAGCTGTCCAGCTGCACATGCGTACACATGTGCCCTGAGCGCGCTTAGTAGCCCATGCAGTGTTATGCATACACACACACCATGCGCACGTGTGCGTGTGAGGAACATAGCGCTTCAGTCCCGTGTTTGCCATCCAGATGTTTGGACATCAGACAGTGTGCAGCACCTTTTATGGCCGTCTGACAGCTGTCTGTATCATTCACCTGTTGTCGACATGCAGTGCAGGTGTGGATGACGTACTCCAGATACGTTCTAACACGGCTGACCACGCCTCTTTTCCTCCCAACTGCGTCGGATTATGGCAATATTTGCCGTGTCGGGAATGGTTCCTCCACATTCTTGCTATGTGTGACCGGGGCTTTTATGCATCATTTGCATTTTAAATGCAGTGTGTACCACAGGCTACTAGACATAACAACAAAACTGAAACACTCTTCTGAGAGCTTGGGAAAAGAAAATAAGTTTTATTTGCGGTTTTGGTTCAAGAATCACAAACGACACACACCTGACACAAAGTACAGTGCCGGAGGTGATCAATTTGCACACAAAATACTATTGTAACAAATTATAGTAGCAATAAACAATGTAAGATTAAAAAACTCTTACATAAAAAATTTACAGTTACAATAGCTTGTGAATAATATATTGTATATTAACACAGGTGTGTATGTGTGAACAAAAATACTTTAATGATAAGAAATACAAGCTCTGTGATACTATCTACTCTGTTTTACGTAAAGTTTTGTCTCCCCTTCATGAACTCAGGGTTCACTTAATATTAGGGTTCACTTAATATTAAAAATTTGTCTACATGTGTTATCACTCGGTGGTCTCCAGCATCATCTTCTATGCTGTAGTGTGCTGGAGCAGCAGGCTGAAGGCAACTGACACAAACAGACTCAACAACCTCATCAGAGATGCTGGCTCCGTCTTGGGGCTTGAGCTAGAGTCTGTGATGGAGGTGTCAGAGAGGAGGATGTTGAGGAAACTGCTCAGCATCCTGGACAAACACCTCCCACCCCCTGCAGGCCACACTGACATCCTGTCAGAGCACCTTCAGCCATAGACTGAGACCACGAGGTGCAACACAGGAGGTCTTTCCTACGTGTGGCAATCAGACTGTATAATTCCTCCCCTTCTGCAGGATGAATACATAACAGAGTTATTCAGTTACTCTGAGTTATGTCCAATATTACTGAACATCTAGTGCAAATGCCTTCCAGTCATTTCATGTAAATTTGTTGTTATTGTAAAAAATAAAGAAAAAAAACATTGTTCATTGTTTACTGTTTAAGTACTCTGGCAAAACAATTTCCTTCGGGATAAATAAAGTTGATCTTATCTTACATTGCTTATATTCCCTCTTTGTCTGTTTTAAATTTATCTCCATAAGAGTGAAGCAAATCTGATACATACTAAAGAAAGCCATTTTCAGGGACAGTAGTCTTTGCCACGACATCTCAACTCAGAGATTTCCTTCTTTATCCCACACAGCTTGTGGATGTATTGCACAGACTGCAGACTGGCTCACTGTTTTGCAAACAGGAGTCCAAATATGGACTTCTGTGACATAAGTTACAGAAAAGTAAAATGGACTGTTTTAGGTGTAGATGTTGCAAAAAGCAGGAGAATCCTTGCTTGCGTGATCGTAAACATGAAACAATGTGAACAGCAGTTTTGTAATCGACAAATAATTACAAGACATGTTCATTTGGAAAAATAAAATATGCAGTTCCTTCAATTTGGAGGTGTATCAGAATCACGCTGCCTGCCCATCTGTCAGGGCAACTCCTCCTCATCTGCTTCAAATTCAGTGATACTTAACACAGTGGCAGCACACTGTGTGCATGAAAATAATTCTGGGCTGAAATCAAGGGGAGATGGTGGTGTTTTTAGTTGTGCAGTAGTTTGGATTACTAATTTGTTAATTCAGTGTTTCATCACAAAAGATTTGTTCCCATTGACACACACATACTGTACATACACACGTGTGTGTGTGTGTATATATATATATATATATAATGTTAGGGTGGTCCTCTACAGTATTCCGAAAGTAAAGATGTGACTTTCTTAAAGTGCTTCCTGACAAAATTGTTCATCTTGATGAGAAAATGTTGTGTGCAAAATTTTATTTCAGTATAACTACTCTAGCCACTGCCGCACGCGGGGTGCAAATTGCAAAAGTTGAGCATATTAGCACAAACGAGCGATAATAATGCACCTGTTCACAAATGAAACTGAAACAATCTTTTCTCCTTTAACTAACCATACATTGAACTGAATCAAATTGAAAACCTTTATTGTCAATGAACTGATTTCAGAACAATTAAATTAGGGTTGCAACTCCAGTAGTAAAAAAGGTACATAATAAAATACACTTACAATTTTAGTGACAAAAAAAAAAAAAAAACAGTCACAGAGTGGTGTTTGGCTCAGATTTTCTTTGCCTCTGGGAACTGACACCGATGCCACTCAACAACTTGCAGCAGGTATTGGCGCTGCTGTTCATCCTTCGTTAGGATCTGATTGTAATCCTGGATAAGTGCAACTCCTCACTCAGCAAAATCACTGACAGCAGCAACGTTATCCAAGACCTGCTGATGAGGGGTCGCCTCCCACTCTGACAGGTCCTTAATGAGGAAGTCCATGTTGATGTTGAATGCCTCAAAAATGCGACCTGAGGCAGATGGAACAAAACCTGCCACTAATGAACTAATGTATCCAGTCCATAATTCAGTAATTTAATATCTTTTAAATCTCATAAAATTTCACCCAATTTATTTTTAAATCTAAAGGAACCAAAAATGAAGAAGCACCTTGAAAAAACTGAAGTTTGTTTTTTGGGATCATCCTAAATATTAAATGTGATGGTGTGTGTAGACTACGGGCACTTATTATGTCCTTTGATCATATTGTATGAAAAACAGAAAAAAGGGTAAATTTCACACTTTTATAATTATCTTTACAATGAAAGTGTGTTAAGAAATTTGTTCTAGTAGTCTATGATGACTTTTTCACCTTTTTTCAGCATCATTATATGCAAATATTGCCGTTTTGTGCTTGTCCCACACCTAGACTTTTGATCTTCAATGATAAAAATGAATGGTAAAGAAACATTTTTTTCTAATGTTATAAAATATCAGTAAAATAATCAAAACATAATTGGGGTATTCAATGTCATACAACTGTTGTGATTTTTTTTTTTTTTTAAACAAAATGTAGTCCCACACTATTGCCGTAATTTCCACCACAACACTGTAATGTCCCTTTAAACAGTTTGTATGAAAGATTGTTTGGGTAGTTTCTATGGAGATAAACAGTGATATCAGAGCACATGTATATAGCGCCAAATCACAGCAAACAGTTGCCCTAAGGCGCTTTATATTGTAAGGCAATGGTGTGGTGGAAATTACATTTACAAGGCCAATAGTGCCCGTAGTTAAAGAATCACCCGTAAGTGTGTGTGTGTGTGTGTGTGTGTGTGGTGGTGGTGGTGGTGGGGGGGTGTTATGGGCTTGATCACAGATTTCTAGTTTTATGTTTCTTTCAGCCAGAGCATGATGGATGGTGGGACTCTACCAGAAAGAAGATGGTGTACTTGGTCACGGCGCCATTGCTTCTTATTTCTGTTGCTGGCAACAATTTTGTTTTTCTGCAACACGAATCCAAACCCAATGAATCCTGATTGGAGCCATAAATGGTGGAAGATGTACAGTGGAACAAAATGGTGGCTTTCATTCAAAAGGCCGACACAGAATAAAATTCCTCCCACCACGAGTAACGTCAGTGTCACTGCTGCTGTGTCTACATTTCAAACCGGGTCTTCTCAATTTAAAATCAAGCGTGGGCCACCTACATACAGTCAGACTAAGATGGGCAGCATGGCAACAATGACGTCACTGATAACTGCAGCAACGCCCCTTGGCTCCGAAGATGTTTCACTGGAGACTCTGCAAACAACAGAAAGCAAACCTTCAACGATGCGTCCTTATGTTTCTCCGGGGCTGTACTTCGTGGAATACCCTTATGAATACCACTTCATTATAGATGAGCCAGAGAAGTGCAAGCAGAAGAAGCCTTTCTTGGTTCTGGTAGTCCCCGTTGCACCCCATAACAAAAAAAGCCGAGACATAATCCGTAGTACCTGGGGTGGTGAAAGTCTGGTACTGGGTAAAACTGTGACACTATTCTTTCTCTTGGGTCTGCACAGTGGACGCGGTGCAGAGGAGATCCAACAGCAACTGCTGCAGGAGAGCAAAGTGCATCAGGACCTAATCCAGGGTGACTTCATGGACTGTTATAAGAACCTGACCATAAAGACCATGATGATGATGGAGTGGCTGGACTCCCGCTGCCGTACTGCCTCCTTTGCCATGAAGATTGACTCAGACATGTTTCTCAATGTGCACAATCTCATCAACATGCTTTTAGGTGTTCCAAAGACCAACTACATGACCGGGCTTGTGGCACATCAAGGTGCCGTTCTTCGAGACAAGCAATCGAAGTGGTATCTTCCGGAGAATGTTTTCCCTGAGGCACAGTACCCACCTTATGCTTTGGGTCTGGGTTATGTTGTGTCTTTAGACCTCCCTAAAAAGCTTGTGGAAGCATCCAGACACATCAAAGCTGTTTATATTGAAGATGTGTATTTAGGATTGTGTATGCGGCACATGGGCATCATGCTCACTGACCCTCCAGACTGGAATTATTTTCACATTTTTCCTGTGCAGTACAATCGCTGTCGTTTCTCCAGGATAATAGCTACAACAACACATGCCACCACAGATCATATGTGGGTTTGGAAAGACTTTAAAAGACCTGGTCCATACTGTTGATTGTGGAAAATCATGAAATACTTTAGATTGGTCAACATAGAAAACAATGGATTGACTGTATAAAAAAAAAAAACTATAGAAGAACTGATTTTATATAAATAAATAAGTTTTTTCTCTGTCCTTCGAGTTCAGCTTCTTGTACAGCTCGCTAAATGCCATTTCCTTCCCTTTTGCCACTTCTCTTTTCACCTTACTCTGCATCTCCTTGTACTCCTGTCTACTTTCTTCATCTCGCCGACTGTCACAATTATCTTTTGCCAATCACTTTCTCCTTAGGCTTTCCTGGACATCTTTGTTCCACTACCAAGTCTCCTTGTCTTCCTTCCACGGTCCAGATGTCACACCCAATGCCTTCCAAGCTATCTCCCTCACCACATCTGCAGTACTTTTCCAGTTGTCCAAAGTTGCTTCCCTTCCATGCAGTGTCTCTCTCACCTGCTCACTGAATTTCACACAATAGTCTTCCTCCTTCAGCTTCCACCATCTGATCCTTGTTGAGCTGTCACTTTTCTTATTCTTCACCTCTAAAGTCATCCTACAAACAACCATCCTATGCTGTCTAGCTACACCTTCTCCTGCCACCATCTTACAGTCTCCGATTTCTTTTCTCAATGAGAAAAAGTACAATGGCATTTTTTTAGACTTTGAGAATAAAGCTGTAATATTACAAGAATAAATTTGTAATTTTATTAGAAAAAACGCAATATTACGAGAATAAAGTCAGAATATTATGATAATGAAGTCGTACTTTTATGAGAAAAAAATAGTAATTTACGAGAATAAAGTCAGAATATTTCGAGAATAAAGTCATAATTTTATGGAAAAAAAAACAAGGAATATCACAAGAATAAAGTCATAATCATTAGTATCAGAACTTTGAAAAGAATATGCAAGAAAATGTCTATTCTGGAGGAGGAACCACACGGACTTCGCCTGTAGTTCCGGTGATTAGTAGCTCCTTCAAATCGCCTCTTTTGTGGAGGAGGAGATGGCTGGAATTGGTGTCGTGGGGTGCACCAGAGTATGCAATTCCTGTTGGGGATAAGTACTTTGGCACCACACTGGCAGTTGTTGCTTCTCGTATAAATACAAATTTATTCTCGTAATATTACGGCTTCATTCTCAGTCTAAAGAAACCTCTATGGCCCTAAAACATCATCGTATAAAAGTGATGTAACAATTTTCATATATATTTTTTTAAGTTATTTCAATTCTTGCAGAATTAACTCAGTTGAAAGTTGAAATAACTGTAAAAAAAAAATGATGCAAATTGTTACGTCAATTTTTCTCTTTGAGACAGCAGTTCCTTTTTTAGAGTGTACAAAGAATGCAGTCCACCTGGATGCACCTTCCTCCACTCTATGTCACATTTTCCTAAAGTAGGTGTTCACTACAGCCATTAACAAACCTTTTTGCATAATCAACTACCATCTGCCCTTTCACATCCCTGTCCTTGATACTATCTCTACCCATTACTTCCTCATCACCTCTGTTCCTGTCGCCAACATGCCCATTGAAGTCTGTTCCTATCACAACTCTTTCATGCTTGACCACACTCTCCACCACCTCAACTGACCCACTCCAGAAATCTTCTTTCTCTTTCATCTCACAAGCTACCTGTGGGGCATATGCACTGATGATATTCATCATCACCCCTTCAATTTCCAACTTCACACTCATCACCTCACTTAACCTCCAACACACTCTTAGCATACTCTTCCTTTAAAATGCCCCAGCACCATTTCGCTTCCTATCCTCACCATGGTACAATAACTTGAACCCCCCACCTTCCCTTCCACTTGGTTTCTTGCACACACAATATGTCTACCTCTCTTCTCTCCATCATGTCAGCCACCTCTATTGAATCAGTCATAAAATATGACTGAATGAATGTTGCAGATATTTATTCATTTAATAGAAATATCTGCTATGACACTGTTATGGTTTCTGTTGGACGCTTTAGGGACCCTCAACAACCTATAAGAGTTCAACTCTTCAGGGCAAGAGAGAAGATAAGAACTGCACTGAGGTCTCTTGAGCAAGGATAAAGGGTAAAGACGTGGAGCGCGGGTGAGACGTGTATGTCCTTAGCAGGACAAATTAAGCTCGAACACTGATAAGCTCAGCTAACAGGCTAACCTTGGATTGGACGTTTATTAAATCATACTTTGGGAAGCTGCACGATTGTTCTGTTTTGCTTTGGTGTGGGCATTAAAATTATAATCATGGATTAACTGGGCCTATGTCATGAAGCTACTGATAGTTGTTACAAATGCTAACACTGATAGCATCCAAAATTACATCACAAGATAATGTCACTCAACACAAATACTAGCACAAACACATCTTAGATCATGTGTTTGTTAAATGAACCACACAACAAGCCTTATTATGGCAGTTTCACTGCCATCTGGCCGACAACAGTGTTAACACACGAGCAAAAAATTAATAAATAAATCACACAAGCTGACACTCAAAGCGACCATGCCACTATTGTGTTCAGATAACTGGGCTTGGTTGCACAGTGAAAGTGAGAATGAACACGATGATGATGATGTCTGAAAGACAATAAATACATATTGAAATTATATCACTGGCTTTGATCTTATATATGTATTTTGATCCAGGATGTTTTCATTTCTACAACTTGCTTCCGCAGACTATGGACGAATACAAGTAGTAGATTCAAAGAGAAGAATAACTGTTTTCCCACAAAAAATGATACGACCAACGGCCAATATTTACTGTCTTTTTCAAACGGTTCTGTTGTAGGGTCATCTGATCGTGGGTTTTATGGTTTTTTTGTGCCATGTCTTGTGTTTGTCTGTGTCCTTTTTGTGTGGCCGGGGCACGTGGGTGTGTGCACTTCCGGTCTGTGTGTGCCCGTCATCTGTCATGTGTTTTGGTTATGTCTGTCTGCCCCCCCGTGTGTGTGTGTGCGCGCGCGGTCTCATTTGTCATTGACTCATCCATGTGTGTTCCAGTCCTGTGCACCTGTCGTCCGGCTGTCCGCGTGTGTGCGGGGCGTGTGCACCCGTCGCCCCGTCTCTTGCCTGTATGTTCGTGACCTCAACCCATCCTCTGTGTTCGGTGTGTTTGATGTCTGTTTTGTGTGTTCATCTGTTTATTTGTTGTCCTCATTTGTTTTGTTGTATTCTAAGTTTTGATTACGTCTTTGGTTTTGATTTTTCACGTATATCGTCTTTGAGGTTCGTTTCCACTGTATTCTCACCGTATTCTCTCCGTGGTTGTCTTTTATTTTCCGTGCGTATTTTGTTCGTGTCCTTTATTATTAGTTATGGTTCTACTCACCATTTGATGTTCTGTGTTATGATCATTTATTGTCTGTTCGGTTATTCATCTCCGAGTGTTTATTTTTTTGTGCACCTGTTAGTTCCTCCTTCCATTTTCTCCTGCACACCTGTTAAGTCTTTTTAGTCACTCCTGACTGTGGGGTGCAGGTCCATTGTTTGTATGAATGTCAGTTAGCGTGTTTAGTTGTTGTTCCCAGATCTTTAGCGAGTATAGCTGGTGTTCTCCCTGTTCGATATATCAGTCGACTTGTGGGTTTATATTTTATTTTGTTATGTCTTAGTATTAAATAATTTCATTTAAAGGATTCTATTTTTAGTTTGCTAGGGGCTTAATCATGTAAGTGGAGTTGTGTAGAACTGGTTTTTGCACTGAGAACAAAAGAAGGGTCGGATTACTTACTAGAAGGTTCGCTTTACCGCGGGTCAGAACAACGGAGGGACCTCCCCCTCTGCTCACGGGGACCAATTAAGTTAGGAAGTTGTAAAATGAGGTCCATCCATTGTCACGCCTGCATTATGTGTTATAAAAAGTTTTCTTTGTCTTTGTTCGGGGTTCAGATCACGTGTTCCTGTAAGAGATACATGTACTGAAACCCAGGCCTGTTAATCTCACCTACTCTAAATAAATTTTAAATTGAGCAATAATAGATTGAATCCAGACTCTGAATGGGACGAGGCACAAAAGTTCAGGGAATTACATCCCACCTTGTCAACCTATTCTTATATTAATATTATATCATGTTTTCCAGTGGTGGTTCTACACTGAATTACTACCTTGGTATGGGCACCTGAGTCCCCCTGGAAAAAATCTGTGGGTCAAAAGAAAATCTAAATTGAAATATAACTAGCATTTCCATGTCAATGAAATCAAATGTGATTCTTTTTGTCTGTCAAATAAACCAGTTAACTATGAAAATAACCCTTATTTTAAATTTCATTATTATTATTATTTTGTCAATGTACATGACAACAAAAATAGAGTTTCCAGCTGATGGAAAATTATTGTAAAAATTGGATGACACACTCTTGCAGGTACACAAAATGAAGGTCAGATTCAAGCAATTTCAGCTAGAAATGTGAACAGAGCTTCTGTCCTCTCTGCTGAGTTTCAAACCCGTTGTTCCACCCTGTCTGTCTGCTTTCAAACGCCTTTTATTTCATAAACTAGCTGCCTGCCTCATTTGCTGAAGTTCTGGTTCTACTGCTTCCTAAGTGGATTTTGGCCTACCAGAAAGGAGACACTGTGGAGGCAAAGTAGCAGGAGCAGGTTGCTCCATCCAGAGCCGTGGAGCGGACCGCGCCTGTCCCCGGTTACGCAGGAGCAGTGGTGGGCACAGTTCCGATAATCCGATAACAGATAATTATTGAACATAATGTTTTCATTATCGGATTATCTTTTTAGATAACTTTAAAAACCATTATCAGACTAATTATCTTCCGATAGCTTTTAGACCGATAACGTAGTAAACAAAGATGAACAGCGGCAAATATTTTTAAAATTTAAAATCACTTGAGCACCTACCTGTTACAAGTTTCCTAACAGATGTATAGTTCTACCCTCTGCAAACAGAAGAGAGCTGCTTCCAGAAAAAAACACTCTATCCTCTGCAGGAAAAGGATAACTGGTCACAAAAAAATAAAAATCATTTCTTTTAACACCATACTGATATGCTGGCAATATCACCCAAGTCATCCAGAGGCATACATTTTTAACTTATGGTTCAAATTTTAACCAAACTAATTTTGGACAAGTTATTTAAAATTACTGTCATGTCTGAAGTTTTATAAAAATGAAAATATCAGATATATGTTTTAATTTTAAAGTAATGCGCTAATTTTTAAGGTTTTAGTGAGCACATGCTGTGCCCAGCAGTGCATTATGGGTAGGATAGGGTAATCTCAGTACGTTCACGACAGGACAAATGCATTTCAGACACTCTGTTCAGGCTCCACGGACAACAGCATTAAACTGTAGTGCCTAAAACTCTCGTGAATATATTCTCTGGGTTTATAGATGTTGTTATTGCATTTGCATTTGTTAAATTTCACGCATCTTAAATGTAGCAGACACGGATTATCTGGAATCTTGTTTTGGCAGGTTTTTACGGTCTCTACTGCCATCTACTGGCCAGTAATGTTCATGGCAGTATTCATCCTGAAGCTGAGCAGACACTGTATATTTTTAATCACTGTCCACACGGTGTAAAAGTTCAGAGCACCCGATTTATGTTCTCACACACATTGTACAGTCAAAAACCACACATCGACACGTGTTTCCAGAAGCAAAACGTAAGCTTTTTTCAAACTTAATTTAAAAAAACTCTCAATGGGAGACATCAAAGTTTAAAAACAAAACAACAACAAAAAAACATTACAAGACAGTTCTGTGGCATTTGCACATGCACAGTGCAAGCGGTTGGATGCTTGATGCTCTTCAGCAGCAGGATACCCTAACGACGGCCGACCAGAATAATATCAAACAAGTTTGATTTTCATTCGACCATACGATCGGCGATCAGGAGGTGGTTGTGAGATGTTAAACGCAGCTTGTTACTCCATGCACACTACACAATGCAGGACGCGTGATTAACCTGAAACTCGGTCAAAAAAAGTCTCGCACGAATGAAAAATCATCTGAAAAAGGGCCAAAATTCACACAGTGTAAAGCCAACATTTATGTGTCAAAACAATATTGAGTGCACGTTTTACAACATCATAAAACGTGCGCACAACACTAATAAAATGAGCGCACATTCGCTCCACATGCAAAACATTTTGCGATGACATTTCCAGGGCTCCGTAAAAATGCCTGTTTTTACAAATAAAAAATGGAATATTTTACAAAAAACACATTTATCTGTAAACACCAACACACGTCACATTGTGTTGGTCTACATAATGAATGACTGAACCAATCAGTGTTTAGCAGAGGCACTTTTACCCAGAATCCTTTGCGATCTGTCTGTGTTTGTTACAAACCTCAGAATTAGTGCATTATTCAACATTAAAGATATATGTTATATTTTAACTTTGTACAAATGACAAAATTGACAGTAATGGAGTTATTCTATCAGTATTCACACCAAACCATAAGTCAGCATGACTTATGGTTTGGTGTGATTGATTTTTCAAGACCTCCACCTGACCGGAGCGTTGTGATTGGTAGAGAGCTGGTTTTGTGGTTGCTCTCAGGGTGCTTCTGTGCTGGAAGCCGTGTAGTAAACAAGAGCTTCCAGCAGGGGGCAGAATGTTCAAACATAGAAGTGCGGGCTCATTGTTTGTCTGTCACTTTTGATGCTTCAATTTTCAATTCAATTTTTTTTTTTTTTTTTTTTTTATATAGCGCCAAATCACAACAAACAGTTGCCCCAAAGCACTTTCTATTGTAAGGCAAGGCCATACAATAATTATGTAAAACCCCAACGGTCAAAACGACCCCCTGTGAGCAAGCACTTGGCTACAGTGGGAAGGAAAAAACTCCCTTTTAACAGGAAGAAACCTCCAGCAGAACCAGGCTCAGGGAGGGGCAGTCTTCTGCTGGGACTGGTTGGGGCTGAGGGGAGAGAACCAGGAAAAAGACATGCTGTGGAGGGGAGCAGAGATCGATCACTAATGATTAAATGCAGAGTGGTGCATACAGAGCAAAAGAGAAAGAAACAGTGCATCATGGGAACCCCCCAGCAGTCTACGTCTATAGCAGCATAACTAAGGGATGGTTCAGGGTCACCTGATCCAGCCCTAACTATAAGCTTTAGCAAAAAGGAAAGTTTTAAGCCTAATCTTAAAAGTAGAGAGGGGTGTCTGTCTCCCTGATCTGAATTGGGAGCTGGTTCCACAGGAGAGGAGCCTGAAAGCTGAAGGCTCTGCCTCCCATTCTACTCTTACAAACTCTAGGAACTACAAGTAAGCCTGCGGTCTGAGAGCGAAGCGCTCTATTGGGGTGATATGGTACTACGAGGTCCCTAAGATAAGATGGGACCTGATTATTCAAAACCTTATAAGAAGAAGAATTTTAAATTCTATTCTAGAATTAACAGGAAGCCAATGAAGAGAGGCCAATATGGGTGAGATATGCTCTCTCCTTCTAGTCCCCGTCAGTACTCTAGCTGCAGCATTTTGAATTAACTGAAGGCTTTTTAGGGAACTTTTAGGACAACCTGATAATAATGAATTACAATAGTCCAGCCTAGAGGAAATAAATGCATGAATTAGTTTTTCAGCATCACTCTGAGGCAAGACCTTTCTGATTTTAGAGATATTGCGTAAATGCAAAAAAGCAGTCCTACATATTTGTTTAATATGCACTTTGAATGACATGTCCTGATCAAAAATGACTCCAAGATTTCTCACAGTATTACTAGAGGTCAGGGTAATGCCATCCAGAGTAAGGATCTGGTTAGACACCATGTTTCTAAGATTTGTGGGGCCAAGTACAATAACTTCAGTTTATCTGAGTTTAAAAGCAGGAAATTAGAGGTCATCCATGGTCTTTATGTCTGTAAGACAATCCTGCAGTTTAGCTAATTGGTGTGTGTCCTCTGGCTTCATGGATAGATAAAGCTGGGTATCATCTGCGTAACAATGAAAATTTAAGCAATACCGTCTAATAATACTACCTAAGGGAAGCATGTATAAAGTGAATAAAATTGGTCCTAGCACAGAACCTTGTGGAACTCCATAATTAACTTTAGTCTGTGAGGAAGATTCCCCATTTACATGAACAAATTGTAATCTATTAGACAAATATGATTCAAACCACCGCAGCGCAGTAGGCCTTTAATACCTATGGCATGCTCTAATCTCTGTAATAAAATTTTATGGTCAACAGTATCAAAAGCAGCACTGAGGTCTAACAGAACAAGCACAGAGATGAGTCCACTGTCTGAGGCCATAAGAAGATCATTTGTAACCTTCACTAATGCTGTTTCTGTACTATGATGAATTCTAAACCTGACTGAAACTCTTCAAATAGACCATTCCTCTGCAGATGATCAGTTAGCTGTTTTACAACTACCCTTTCAAGAATTTTGAGAGAAAAGGAAGGTTGGAGATTGGCCTATAATTAGCTAAGATAGCTGGGTCAAGTGATGGCTTTTTAAGTAATGGTTTAATTACTGCCACCTTAAAAGCCTGTGGTACATAGCCAACTAACAAAGATAGATTGATCATATTTAAGATCGAAGCATTGAAATAATGGTAGGCTTCCTGAGCAGCCTGGTAGGAATGGGGTCTAATAAACATGTTGATGGTTTGGATGAAGTAACTAATGAAAATAACTCAGACAGAACAATCGGAGAGAAAGAGTCTAACCAAATACCAGCATCACTGAAAGTAGCCAAAGAGAACGATACGTCTTTGGGATGGTTATGGGTAATTTTTTCTCTAATAGTTAAAATTTGTTAGCAAAGAAAGTCATGAAGTCATTACTAGTTAAAGTTAATGGAATACTCAGCTCAATAGAGCTCTGACTCTTTGTCAGCCTGGCTACAGTGCTGAAAAGAAACCTGGGGTTGTTCTTATTTTCTTCAATTAGTGATGAGTAGTAAGATGTCCTAGCTTTACGGAGGGCTTTTTTATAGAGCAACAGACTCTTTTTCCAGGCTAAGTGAAGATCTTCTAAATTAGTGAGACGCCATTTCCTCTCCAACTTACGGGTTATCTGCTTTAAGCTACGAGTTTGTGAGTTATACCACGGAGTCAGGCACTTCTGATTTAAAGCTCTCTTTTTCAGAGGAGCTACAGCATCCAAAGTTGTCTTCAATGAGGATGTAAAACTATTGACGAGATACTCTATCTCACTTACAGAGTTTAGGTAGCTACTCTGCACTGTGTTGGTATATGGCATTAGAGAACATAAAGAAGGAATCATATCCTTAAACCTAGTTACAGCGCTTTCTGAAAGACTTCTAGTGTAATGAAACTTATTCCCCACTGCTGGGTAGTCCATCAGAGTAAATGTAAATGTTATAAGAAATGATCAGACAGAAGGGAGTTTTCAGGGAATACTGTTAAGTCTTCTATTTCCATACCATAAGTCAGAACAAGATCTAAGATATGATTAAAGTGGTGGGTGGACTCATTTACTTTTTGAGCAAAGCCAATAGAGTCTAATAATAGATTAAATGCAGTGTTGAGGCTGTCATTCTCAGCATCTGTGTGGATGTTAAAATCGCCCACTATAATTATCTTATCTGAGCTAAGCACTAAGTCAGACAAAAGGTCTGAAAATTCACAGAGAAACTCACAGTACCGACCAGGTGGACGATAGATGATAACAAATAAAACTGTTTTTTGGGACTTCCAATTTGGATGGACAAGACTAAGAGTCAAGCTTTCAAATGAATTAAAGCTCTGTCTGGGTTTTTGATTAATTAATAAGCTGTAATGGAAGATTGCTGCTAATCCTCCTCCTCGGCCTGTGCTACGAGCATTCTGACAGTTAGTGTGACTCGGGGGTGTTGACTCATTTAAACTAACATATTCATCCTGCTGTAACCAGGTTTCTGTAAGGCAGAATAAATCAATATGTTGATCAATTATTATATCATTTACCAACAGGGACTTAGAAGAGAGAGACCTAATGTTTAATAGACCACATTTAACTGTTTTAGTCTGTGGTGCAGTTGAAGGTGCTATATTATTTTTTATTTTAGAATTTTTATGCTTAAATAGATTTTTGCTGCTTATTGGTGGTCTGGGAGCAGGCACCGTCTCTACGGGGATGGGGTAATGAGGGGATGGCAGGGAGAGAGAAGCTGCAGAGAGGTGTGTAAGACTACAACTCTGCTTCCTGGTCCCAACCCTGGATAGTCACAGTTTGGAGGATTTAAGAAAATTGGCCAGATTTCTAGAAATGAGAGCTGCTCCATCCAAAGTGGGATGGATGCCGTCTCTCCTAACAAGACCAGGTTTTCCCCAGAAGCTTTGCCAATTATCTATGAAGCCCACCTCATTTTTTGGACACCACTCAGACAGCCAGCAATTCAGGGAGAACATGTGGCTAAACATGTCACTCCCGGTGTGATTGGGGAGGGGCCCAGAGAAAACTGCTTCCAAAAACAAGCAATTCAGCTTGTTAGTAGTTGCAAATGTACCAGAGACAATACTGGAATTTATCGGTTATTTGTGACTTCCAATACATTTTTGGGTGGTTTATCGGTTTACCTTTATCACAGATAACGTTTTAGTTATCTGATTATCTGTTATCGAAGTTAATTTTTTGGTTATCTGTGCCCACCACTGCGCAGGAGACAACTGGCAAATCCCTGTCACTGCTTCGGTTCTGTGCACGTCAGCATGCAGGGGCGCTCCCCTGCAGCTGCGGGATGTCAATTTGCCACTTCCTCACACAGTGATATGATAACTGCTTTGCGACACAGAATTATTTTTTTAAGTGCTTGTTGTGCCACTCCCCATATGTGTCATGAAAAAATGTGCCCCGGGCAACTGCCCGGTTCGTCTTTACCAAAAACTGCATCTGCT
Organism: Thalassophryne amazonica; assembly: GCF_902500255.1. Taxonomy (NCBI): domain Eukaryota; kingdom Metazoa; phylum Chordata; class Actinopteri; order Batrachoidiformes; family Batrachoididae; genus Thalassophryne; species Thalassophryne amazonica. The sequence goes on from NC_047104.1 coordinate 133,382,495, forward strand.
GTTTCCCTCATGATTTGTCCTGGATTGCACAGATTAAAATACTTTCTTTTTTTTCACTCATCCCTGTGAGTCTGAAAGCCTGCTTTTGGGGTTCAAATCATCTTTGTGCCTGGCTGCCAAATGTTCATTCTCTGACTAATACAGTATGACCACTATCTGCACTTATTTATTTACTTATTATCTTTTGTAATATACATTCTAACCAGCGGCTATTTCTACTATAGTAAATATAAAGACTGGTGGGAGCAAATGACAAATCTTGCATAAGATGCTTAGAGGTGTATGTAAAGATTTTGACGGTCCCCGGAAAGCCAGCTGGAGCAAATGTAGTTTAGGTGGAGCCATAAAAATTTTGGTTGTTGTTTGTTTGCAAATAGTGGGACAAAATGTTCATGTTTCTCATCTTCAGGCCCTGATGTACTGACATTTTAGTAAATGGGTTTAAAAACAAAACTATGTCAAAAGTTTGCACACACTTTCCCATGGAAGTGTGTGCAAACTTTTGATTGGTATTGCATAATGTAACTTTTAACTTCAAACACTTGATTCAAGAAAAAATAACTTTGCACACGGTTAGCTGACAATTCAGGGTTGGGTAGGATTACTTTGAAGGAATACATGTGGATTACATGTATGTATGTATTTACATACATCTGGATTACTTGTAATCTGATTACCTTTGGATTACATTTCAAAGTAATCCTACCCAACCTTGGCTGACATAAATAACATTAAGACGTCTCTGCCATTCTATGCTATCACTTCAAGTTATACTGATAAAGTCCAGAAGGGGGTGATGTGGTATATGTGGACATACCACTTCATTTAGGCTCACATGCTGGCACTAAGCAAAAGGATGTAGAGTTTGATAGATTCATATTTACAGATGCAATAGAGATAAGAGGTCTGTCCGAAAAGTAACAGACCTTTTTATTTTTTTCAAAAACTATATGGATTTGAATCATGTGCGCTTGCATCAGCCAAGCCTGAACCTTCGTGCGCATGCGTGAGTTTTTTCAAGCCTGTCAGCTGCATCATTTGCCTGTGGGCAGGCTTAGAGTGAGCACTGGCCCAGCCCCCTGGTCGGATTTTCATTGTCAGGGAAATGGCTGAGCGATTGCCGCTTTGCTCCATGAAAATGTTTTCAGAAACTGTGTGAGACAGCCAGGTGGAAACCATTCGGAAAATTCAGATGGCTTTCAGTGAAGATTCTATCTGTGTCACACAGATTAAGGACCATTACAACCGGATTAAAGATGGCCCACACCGGTGGAGGGTGCGCCACGCTCCGAGCGGCCATCGACATGGTGTTGGAAACCATTCGGAAGATTCAGACTGCTTTCGGTGGCTTTTCAGTCGAGTGAGTATCCGAGAAATTGTGTAACAGCTGGGCATGCCACAGCATGTCCTGTGAGACTTCCAACACGGAGATGTTTGTTGTGCACCATGAGCGGCTCCGTCCCGACACGCGAATTCCTCCGCACATCTTTCATTACAAAATCTCCTGTAACTCCTGTGGAATGTGCCGCAAAAGTGCTGATGTCCACATTTTCTGCGATTTCTCTGGTAGTCACACGACGTGCTGGATCAACACAGCCTTCACTTTGGAAATGATCTGGTCGTTTCAGCCTGTCGATGGCCGCTCGGAGCGCGGTGCGCCCTCTGCCTGTGTGGGCCATCTTTAATCCGGTTGTGATGGTCCTTAATCTGTGTGACGCCGATAGAATCTTCACTGAAATCCATCTGAATTTTCCGAATAGTTTCCACCTGGCTGTCTCACACAGTTTCTGAAAAAATTTTCATGGAGCAAAGTGGCAGTCGCTCAGCCATTTCCCTGACAATGAAAAACCGACGAGGGGGCTGGACCAGTGCTCACTGAAAGCCTGCTCACAGGCGAATGACGCAACCGACAGGCGTGAAAAAACTCACGCATGTGCATGAAGGTTCAAGCTTGGCTGATGCAAGCGCACATCATTCATATAGTTTTAGAAAAAAACAAAAAGGTCTGTTACTTTTCGGACAGACCTCGTATTGTTAAACAGCATTATTTCAGATTATTCTTTTAAAAAGTTACTAAAAAACAAAAACAAACGAAAAAAAAAAAAAAAAACCAGGTCAAGGAAATGTCAGAATGTCTGTATGGAAATTAGACTGGATCCATTCACCAAAAGTGAACCCTTGAGGCATTATTGAGGACACTTTTTTCCAAAGGATTCTGGGGTGCTGAATCTGAACTTTTCTTGGTCTGTCATGCTCACTTTTGCAATTTAATGTCTCAAATCAGTAAAAAAAAAAAAAAAAAAAAAAAAAGGCCGCCGATAATCACAGAATTGCCTACATCTCAGCACTAAAAAGTGATAGGTGATTTTTGGGTCTAATCAAGGCCAAGAAATACAATTCTTACATTTTCAAAAGCCCTCGTAGTGTCTTTGGTTTCATAATAGGTGTCTTTTCATTCTTCGCTAGGTTATGACAACCATTTAAAGGTGGAAAAAAGTGTATGTCAGCTTTTCCTGAAAAAAATGTCTCTCACTTTGGTTTCTTAATGGGTGTCTTTTCATTTTTCACTATATTATTACAACTATTTAAAGGGTGTCAGCTTGTAGGTTACGTCAGACCCGGCGCCATGAGGGGGCATTTGGGGGCGATGCCCCCTCACGTCATCAACCCCGCCCCTCGGATGTGAGAGTTATCAAAAAATAAAAAAGAAAGAAAAAGAAATACTGGAAAATATAGCAAAATATTAGTTATTCAATAATATCACGTATTTAACAATAAACCAAATTAATTAACTAAAGTAATTTTAAAACAAACGGATATGGCGTGTGTCTGTCTTCAAGCGATTTGATAGGTTGAAGGGCCTTTCATACTGAATACTTTAGGCCAATCCGTCAACGTGTCCCAATCCGTCGACACATCCAACGCATGACGTCAGATACGTCACCTTGGAAGCGGCAAGGACCAAGGTAGCTTAGCCGTCCGATAGTTCCCCTCTGGCAGATCCCGAGCAGCCGGGAAAGCAGGCCGACTGGGTGACTGTGAGGAGGAAGCGTAGTTCTAAACAGAAGCCCCGTGTACACCGCCAACCCGTTCACTTTTCTAACCGTTTTTCCCCACTCAACGACACACCCGCCGAGGATCAAACTCTGGTTATTGGCGACTCTGTTTTGAGAAATGTGAAGTTAGCGACACCAGCAACCATAGTCAATTGTTTTCCGGGGGCCAGAGCAGGCGACATTGAAGGAAATTTGAAACTGCTGGCTAAGGCTAAGCGTAAATTTGGTAAGATTGTAATTCACGTCGGCAGTAATGACACCCGGTTACGCCAATCAGAGGTCACTAAAATTAACATTAAATCGGTGTGTAACTTTGCAAAAACAATGTCGGACTATGTAGTTTTCTCTGGGCCCCTCCCTCAATCGGACCAGGATGGACATGTTTAGGCCGCATGTTCTCCTTGAATTGCTGGCTGTCTGAGTGGTGTCCAAAAATGAGGTGGGCTTCATAGATAATTGGCAAAGCTTCTGGGGAAAACCTGGTCTTGTTAGGAGAGACGGCATCCATCCCACTTTGGATGGAGCAGCTCTCATTTCTAGAAATCTGGCCAATTTTCTTAAATCCTCCAAACTGTGACTATCCAGGGTTGGGACCAGGAAGCAGAGTTGTAGTCTTGCACACCTCTCTGCAGCTTCTCTCCCCCTGCCATCCCCTCATTACCCCCCTCCCCGTAGAGACGGTGTCTGCTCCCAGACCACCAATAACCAGAAAATCTATTTAAGCATAACAATTCAAAAAGAAAAAAATATAGCACCTTCAACTGCACCACAGACTAAAACTTAAATGTGGTCTATTAATATTAGGTCTCTCTCTTCTAAGTCCTTTTAGTAACTGATATAATAATTGATCACAATATTGATTTATTCTGCCTTACAGAACCCTGGTTACAGCAGGATGATATTTAGTTTAAATGAGTCAACACACCCGAGTCACACTAACTGTCAGAATGCTCGTAGCACGGGCCGAGGCGGAGGATTAGCAGCAATCTTCCATTCCAGCTTATTAATTAATCAAAAACCCAGACAGAGCTTTAATTCATTTGAAAGCTTGACTCTTAGTCTTCTCCATCCAAATTGGAAGTCCCAAAAAACAGTTTTATTTGTTATTATCTATCGTCCACCTGGTCGTTACTGTGAGTTTCTCTGTGAATTTTCAGACCTTTTGTCTGACTTAGTGCTTAGCTCAGATAAGATAATTATAGTGGGCGATTTTAACATCCACACAGATGCTGAGAATGACAGCCTCAACACTGCATTTAATCTATTATTAGACTCTACTGGCTTTGCTCAAAATGTAAATGAGTCCACCCACCACTTTAATCATATCTTAGATCTTGTTCTGACTTATGGTATGGAAATAGAAGACTTAACAGTATTCCCTGAAAACTCCCTTCTGTCTGATCATTTCTTAATAACATTTACTCTGATGGAACTACCAGCAGTGGGGAATAAGTTTAATTACACTAGAAGTCTTTCAGAAAGCACTGTAACTAGGTTAAGGATATGATTCCCTTCTTATGTTCTCTAATGCCATATAACAACACAGTGCCAGTAGCTACCTAAACTCTGTAAGTGAGATAGAGTATCTCGTCATTAGTTTTACATCCTCATGAAGACAACTTGGATGCTGTAGCTCCTCTGAAAAAGAGAGCTTTAATCAGAAGTGCCTGAACTCCGTGGTTAACTCACAAACTTGTAGCTTAAAGCAGATAACCCGTAAGTTTGGAGAGGAAAGGGCGTCTCCACTATTTAGAAGATCTTCACTAGCCTGGAAAAAGAGGTCTGTTGCTCTATAAAAAAGCCCTCCAGTAAGCTAGACATCTTTCTACTCATCACGTATTGAAGAAAATAGAACAACCCCAGGTTTCTTTTCAGCACTGTAGCCAGGCTGACAAAGAGTCAGAGCTCTATTGAGCTGAGTATTCCATTAACTTTAACTAGTAATGACTTCATGACTTTCTTTGCTAACAAAATTTTAACTATTAGAGAAAAATTACTCATAACCATCCCAAAGACGTATCGTTATCTTTGGCTGCTTTCAGTGATGCCGGTATTTGGTTAGACTCTTTGTCTCTGATTGTTCTGTCTGAGTTATTTTCATTAGTTACTTCATCCAAACCATCAACATGTTTATTAGACCCCATTCCTACCAGGCTGCTCAAGGAAGCCCTACCATTATTTAATGCTTCGATCTAGAATATGATCAATCTATCTTTGTTAGTTGGCTATGTACCACAGGCTTTTAAGGTGGCAGTAATTAAACCATTACTTAAAAAGCCATCACTTGACCCAGCTATCTTAGCTAATTATAGGCCAATCTCCAACCTTCCTTTTCTCTCAAAAATTCTTGAAAGGGTAGTTGTAAAACAGCTAACTGATCATCTGCAGAGGACTGGTCTATTTGAAGAGTTTCAGTCAGGTTTTAGAATTCATCATAGTACAGAAACAGCATTAGTGAAGGTTACAAATGATCTTCTTATGGCCTCGGACAGTGGACTCATCTCTGTGCTTGTTCTGTTAGACCTCAGTGCTGCTTTTGATACTGTTGACCATAAAATTTTATTACAGAGATTAGAGCATGCCGTCGGTATTAAAGGCACTGCGCTGCGGTGGTTTGAATCATATTTGTCTAATAGATTACAATTTGTTCATGTAAATGGGGAATCTTCTTCACAGACTAAAGTTAATTATGGAGTTCCACAAGGTTCTGTGCTAGGACCAATTTTATTCACTTTATACATGCTTCCCTTAGGTAGTATTATTAGACGGTATTGCTTAAATTTTCATTGTTACGCAGATGATACCCAGCTTTATCTATCCATGAAGCCAGAGGACACACACCAATTAGCTAAACTGCAGGATTGTCTTACAGACAAAGACATGGATGACCTCTAATTTCCTGCTTTTAAACTCAGATAAAACTGAAGTTATTGTACTTGGCCCCACAAATCTTAGAAACATGGTGTCTAACCAGATCCTTACTCTGGATGGCATTACCCTGACCTCTAGTAATACTGTGAGAAATCTTGGAGTCATTTTTGATCAGGATATGTCATTGAAAGCGCATATTAAACAAATATGTAGGACTGCTTTTTTGCATTTACGCAATATCTCTAAAATTAGAAAGGTCTTGTCTCAGAGTGATGCTGAAAAACTAATTCATGCATTTATTTCCTCTAGGCTGGACTATTGTAATTCATTATTATCAGGTTGTCCTAAAAGTTCCCTAAAAAGCCTTCAGTTAATTCAAAATGCTGCAGCTTGAGTACTAACGGGGAATAGAAGGAGAGCGCATATCTCACCCATATTGGCCTCTCTTCATTGGCTTCCTTTTAATTCTAGAATAGAATTTAAAATTCTTCTTCTTACTTATAAGGTTTTGAATAATCAGGTCCCATCTTATCTTAGGGACCTAGTAGTACCATATCACCCCAATAGAGCGCTTCGCTCTCAGACTGCAGGCTTACTTGTAGTTCCTAGGGTTTGTAAGAGTAGAATGGGAGGCAGAGCCTTCAGCTTTCAGGCTCCTCTCCTGTGGAACCAGCTCCCAATTCAGATCAGGGAGACAGACACCCTCTCTACTTTTAAGATTAGGCTTAAAACTTTCCTTTTTGCTAAAGCTTATAGTTAGGGCTGGATCAGGTGACCCTGAACCATCCCTTAGTTATGCTGCTATAGACGTAGACTGCTGGGGGGGTTCCCATGATGCACTGTTTCTTTCTCTTTTTGCTCTGTATGCACCACTCTGCATTTAATCATTAGTGATCGATCTCTGCTCCCCTCCACAGCATGTCTTTTTCCTGGTTCTCTCCCTCAGCCCCAACCAGTCCCAGCAGAAGACTGCCCCTCCCTGAGCCTGGTTCTGCTGGAGGTTTCTTCTTGTTAAAAGGGAGTTTTTCCTTCCCACTGTAGCCAAGTGCTTGCTCACGGGGTCGTTTTGACCGTTGGGGTTTTACATAATTATTGTATGGCCTTGCCTTACAATATAAGGCGCCTTGGGGCAACTGTTTGTTGTGATTTGGCGCTATATAAAAAAAAATTGATTGATTGATTGAAGGGGGCGGAGATTGCCACGTCACACTCTGGCCATTTACACAACCTGAAAAAAGTTCAGCGATCGCCGTCTTGAATTTGGGTCCCCTGAACCACAAAAAAGCTTTAAAAAAACAGCAGTAGAATGATTCTCCCATTACCCTGCTGGGAGAAGCTTTTTTTCGGCTACTTTTCAGAGTGATGCTGACCTAGGGAGGACTGATGACTTGGTGGGATATCAATCGAACCACGACAGCGGGCCGACCCGCACGGAGAAGCCAATTTCCACACAGAATTTTATGTTAAGATATGGACTTTTATGATAAGATAAAAGTTATGTATTGTTGTAAATATATCAATTCAATTTATTTCCTTTATATAGCGCCAAATCACAACAGAGTTGCCTCAAGGCGATTCACACAGGTAAGGTCTAACCTTACCAACCCCCAGAGCAACAGTGGTAAGGAAAAACTCCCTCTGAGGAAGAAACCTCAAGCAGACCAGACTGAAAGGGGTGACCCTCTGCTTGGGCCATGCTACAAACATAAATTACAGAAATAATTCACAGAACAATTCACGGACGAATATGCAAGAATTGCTGTTGGTGCACAGGACAGGAGGTTCGCCAACACAAACACAACTCCCATCTCTGGATGGAGCTGCACCTTAAACAGAGAAAAAACAGAATCAGGCATCAGAAAGACAAAAAATACTGTATAATTTGCCAACATTAATCAACAAGAAAAACAGAAGAAATACTAAGGTGATCGCCGGCCACTAGCCCTAAGCTTCAGTAAAAGACCCAGAATTTAGGTGAAGTTGAGGCTGCGGCTCACTTCAATTACTAATAACATGAATTAAAAGAGTAAAAAGCATAAAACAAAACTGCACCAGTATGCTAGCCATATGAAAGGGAAAATAAGTGCGTCTTAAGTCTGGACTTGAAAGTCTCCACAGAATCTGATTGTTTTATTGACGCAGGGAGATCATTCCACAGAACAGGGGCACGATAAGAGAAAGCTCTGTGACCCGCAGACTTCTTATTCACCTTAGGGGACACAAAGTAGTCCTGCACCCTGAGAACGTAAAGCCCGGGCCGGTACGTAAGGTTTAATTAGGTCAGCTAGCTAGGGAGGTGCCAGTCCATGAATAATTTTATAAGTTAGTAGCACAACCTTAAAATCTGATCTCACTGGGACAAGAAGCCAGTGAAGAGACGCCAAAATGGGTCAAACTTTCTGCTTCGTGTCAAAAGTCTGGCTGTAACATTCTGAACCAATTGGAGACCCCTAATGTTAGACTGCGGTAAACCAGAAAATAGAACATTGCAGTAGTCCAATCTAGAAGAGATGAACGCATGGATCAGGGTCTCAGCATCAGCCATAGACAGGATGGGACGAATCTTCGCTATATTTCGCAGGTGGAAGAAAGCAGTCCTAGTAATATTTCTAATATGGAGACCAAAGGACAAGGAAGGATCAAAAATTACCCCAAGGTTCCTCACTTTGTCAGTGTGATGTATGACACACGGGCCTAGGCTGAGTGTTAACTGGTGAAATTGATGCCGATGTCTCACTGGACCAAGATCCATCATTTCAGTCTTTTCAGAGTTTAAAAGTAGGAAGTTTCTAGACATCCAACTTCTCACTGATGCAAGGCAATCTTCTAAGGATTTTAAGTGAACGAGATTACCAGCAGTTATCGGCATATATAACTGAGTATCATCTGCATAGCAGTGAAAGGTAATCCCAAAATGCCGCAATATGTGCCCAAGGGGTGCTATATAAAGGGAGAAAAGCAAGGGGCCTAAGACAGACCCCTGAGGAACCCCAAATTTCATGTCACTAAGGTTAGAGGTAGTGTTACTGTACAAAACACAGTGAGAACGACTGGTCAAGTATGACATCAGCCATGCAAGGGCACTCCCAGTAATCCCAAAATGATTTTCCAGCCTATCAAGTAGAATATGATGATCCACTGTATCAAATACAGCACTGAGATCTAACAGCAACAGAACCGTAGTGGTGTCCAAATCCATTGTAAGCAGAAGATCATTCACTACTTTAGTGAGAGCCGTTTCTGTGGAATATTTTCTAAAAGCAGACTGCAGCGGCTCAAAGAGATTATTCTCAGTAAGATAGTCTACAAGCTGCCGTGACACCACTTTTTTCAGAATTTTAGAGCAAAATGATAGTTTTTCAATACACTAGGGTCAAGATTAGGTTTCTTAAGTAATGGTTTAATCACTGCATATTTGAAACGTTTAGGAACAGATCCAGAAGTTAAAGATTAATAATTTCCAGCGCAGTCGGCCCAAGAGTGGCCACAGGTCCTTAAACAGTTTTGTTGGTATAGGATCAAATAAACAGGTTGTGCTTTTGTTGATGTTACGAGTTTCGTCAGCATATCTAGAGAGATACCATCAAATTCTGTAAATCTAGGTAATACCTTAGTAGTGGCGCCCACCTCAATAGCAGGGTGTAGTGGCTGGGTTAAGGCATGCTGGGATATGTTCAACCTAATGTTATCTATTTTCTTCTCAAAGTAATCCAGGAAATCTTGTGCTGTAAAAGGAGAGCGAACTACAGGTGGTTGTCCCTGAATAAGTGTTGCCATCGTGTTGAACAAGAACTTTGAGTTATGCTTGTTTTTGTTGATCAAATCAGAGTAATAGGTCCGCTTTGTAGCCAATAATGCATGCTTATAATCTAAGATAGCATCACGCCACGCAAGGTGGAATACTTCTAATTTTGAATGACGCCATTTCCGTTCTAGACCTCTTGCTTTATGCTTGAGGTCACGCAGGTAATCATTGAACCAAGGTGACTACGATTTGGGGGAGCGCGGTTTCAACACAGGTGCTGCAATCATGTCAAGTGTTGCTTTGAGCACTGAGTTTAAAATATCCACAAGTCTGTCTACTGACTGGGTATTTGTCAAAAATCAGGCTAAGACATCAGGCAATCTAGCTTCTAGTTCAGTCGTAGTTGAGGAGTTGATGCATCGCCGTAATGATAAATAAGGTTGTTGTTCCACTAAACACGGCAATGAAACTGTAAACTTAATAAGTGAGTGATCAGAGACCACTGATGTAAGAGGCATGATGTCAATATTCGTGACAGCAATACCACGTGCGAGAACCAGATCCAGGGTATTTCCACTAATGTGCGTCGAATCCTGAATGCATTGCTGAAATCCTAATGCATCCGAAATTTTCATAAATGATTTGCAGAGGGGATCAGAAGGCTTATTTATATGAACGTTAAAGTCACCAATGATCAGAATGTTATCTGCTCTCGTTGACAAGTTAGAAATGAACGCACCAAATTCATCTAAGAATTCAGAATATGGGCCAGGAGGCCTATATACAGTGACAAAGTAATACGGCTGATTTTTATTCTTCTGACCTTAGCAATGCGTAATATCCTGAGCGGAGTGGAGAATCAGATGCTCAAACGACTTATATTTGTGACCCCCAACCGCTAATAAGCTAAACCTAGATTTACAAATAAGAGCTACACCCCCGCCTTGCTTCACATCACGAGGGACGTGACTAAATGTGTATGCTGGTGGGCAGGCCTCATTTAAGGGGAGGACAGCTGTAGGTTTAAGCCAGGTTTCACATAACCCAATCATATCTAAGTGATGATCAATAATTAAATCATTAATCAACAATGATTTTGAGGACAGTGATCTTATGTTAATGAGACCCAGTCTAAGGACCTCAGTGGGGTTGACAGTTGAGCTGTTTGGGTTTAGGGGTGGTTCCAGAGTAGCATATATAAGATGCCTACAAGTAGGTTTAGGTTTGAGACATTCCACACGCGTTGTAGGTAGCAGACATGAAATCTTTGATATTGCTGGAACAACCATTGGGCCATCCTCAATTTCAACATGATCCAATATAGTAATGGGTATTAAGATTGCAGAGCATATCCCTCTATGATTTTTATGGACACGTCTACGGGAGCAGGCCACAGTCTCAACTTGTTGAAATTCCCTCCCTGGCAGATAAACTGCACTATCACCATAGTGGATTTTCTGCACTAATTTCCCCGCTAAGCTAGTGGATTCCACTCCCACATTTGTCATAAGCCTTGCAGGGTCTCTAATCACCTGCTCTGTGGCCTGCTGTAGATTCCTAATGTTACCCTCCCTGTAGAGCTCTATCTATGTTCGCAGACAAGATGGCGGCGCCTTCCCCAGTAGGGTGGAGGCCGTCTGGCATCAGCAGGCCACGGCGGCCCCAGAACAAAGGCCAGTTATCAATAAAGCTAAAGCCTTGCTGTCTACTAAACTGCGCCAGCCACCTATTTAATGATGTCAGCTTGCTAAACGCCTCATCAGTACCCAGGGAGGGGAGGGGACCAGAGACTATTAATCGATGCCGACACATCTTTCTGGCAAGGTCACAAGTCCTCTCTATGTCCATTTTTGTGACCTCTGAGTGCTTCATCCTGATATCATTGGTGCCAACGTGAATAACTATGTGACTATATCTCATGTCATGTTCCTTCGTCTGTCTTCCCTTCTGCAGCGTCAGCACCCTAAGATGAGATGCAATGTCGGGAGCTCTGGCCCCAGGAATACATTTAACGTCAGCCGGCATCTGTAACCTGACTTTGCGGGTGATAGAATCCCCTATCACCAAAGTCCGGTGTATATATCTACATGAAACTTTGTTGTGTGACTGTCATGCCCAATTGCGCTGTGTTTGCGCATGTGATGGAGGGCTGTATGTGGGGTTAATCTACTGTCTCGTGTCGTTTCTCAGATCAGTTGTTGGTTTGGGTTTGTGGTATGCAGGAGATCACTTGACCGAGGGTCTATACGTTCAAATAATAATTAAAAAATACTGTCATCACTCTTTACTCTTACTCAGTCAGTCTCTTACACCGGTGTAGCCTAAATACACAAGCTTTCCAGGAGCGCACCCAATTCATTACGCACGCTCAGAGGCACGTCCCCTCCGGTGCGCACTTTTTTTGGGGGGGTGAGCGACCCCGCCCCCTGTGATAAACTCATCGCCCCCTTAATATTTTTTTATGGTTGTTTTTTTTTTTTTTTTAAATACTCACATTTCGTGCATAACTACACAATAACCACCCCAAGAATCCCAGCGCCAATAATCTCTCACTGCAGAATTTCAAAGATAAGTTTAGATCTATTTTTAGCATGACATCAGACTTATTTTTAGCACAAGCCTCTGCAAGGTGAACAAGGTGTGCCTTCATGTACATGCCAGATGCATACAAGACAGTCTAAAGTGCTCAATCATCAATTTTAACTCGATTTCCAGAAGATACTGCCAGGAGAAGACCTGTATAAGCTTTTTACCCATTTTGACAACTTGATTGCATATATTTAAAAGCACTTACATTTTACATTTAAAAACATTTCACATAATTTGATGCTATCCGGTTGTTAAGCACTGACGTAACACATCACGTGATAAATCTGTTTCCGGGTCCAAAGACCTCCAAGTTTACAATTAAAGTTACATCTGTTTGATCCTTTTAAGGATTTACAGTTTAAGTTTAGTTTGTGTTTACATTGTGCGCAAACCTTCATCTCTCCCTTCTCCACCTCCGTTAACCGCATTCGTCTGGTTCTATGGTCAGAACAGTTAATAAAACTTTATTATGCACAGGTAAAATATACATGTCTGTTTATTAATAAAAAATATTTATTACAATAAACAGGACGTTAAAGTGCAAACTTCACTTTCTCCTTGAACCACATGAACAGGAAGTGATCGCAGCAACTCCCATTGAAAATAACGGAGAAACAACCTGAGCGTCTGACATTTTTACATAAAACAAATGCAGTAACGACGTCTAAAAACCCAGTTAATATATCCAGGAGAGTTTTAGGCACAATATACAAAGAGTTTTATGTTGCGATGTTAATGCTGTTGTCCGTGTGCAGCGGTGTAACTGCAGATCAGATCGTCTCAGTGCAGTTCTCAATGTTAATGACAGCGCGCCTTTTTTGTTTGGAGCCGGAAGTTGAAAATCACATGATGTGTTACGTCACACTTAACAACCGGATACGTATGAAATATAAAGGACTTTCTGCCCGATGGGTTATACAGGATGGGATACTGAAACCGAGACTAACTTCTAAGTAGGAATGAGCAAGTACACCAGTATCTGTATCTAAATGATCTGTACGATGATGATTTGATCAGAAGTTGCAATATTTATTGTTTATTTGAAAACTATTTACAGAACAGCCCAAATTTGATATTCAAATAAATAATTTTTGATCACAAAAGTAAGAGACTATTACAGAAGAGGTTTTTAATGAACTCGGAACATGAATATTCTTAAGTGTAGCACTGAATATTACAGAACAGACTCAGAATTGATGGTCAATGTCTTTGATCACAATAGTAAAGGAACTCTTTTATAAAACAAGTTTTTTTTATAAACTCAGAACATGAATATTCTTAAGTGTATGAATCAATAACAGAACAGCCTCAGGATTGTGATTCAGTGTTGTAGGAAATTAAGAACCACCAAGTATGCATGAACAAGAGTTGTCATACTCAACACAATTTCTTTTTTTATTATTATTATTTTTAATTTTATGATCAAGCTGTGATTTTTTTTTTCCAATTATTTATTTATTTTTTTTACTCCCAACGTTCTTGCCTATTTTTTTTCCACACAAAGTTAAACAATGTTGATTTAGGTGTCAGTGCGTGTGTCTGAGTGCATGTGTGTGTTCGAAGACTTTGTTTTTGATCTTGATCTGTGTGAACTTGGTGATTCATGCAAACATCCAGTGATGGCAAACAGGGAAATAATATGTCAGCCTTGTTCACTGTGTTCTCAAAAGCACCGCAGAGAGAATAATACCCCACCTCTTGTCAAAAGTTTGATGGATGACGTCACAGCCAATCAGAATAGACTACGTCACTAAGCCCCGCCCCCAACCCCCTCCCCTAATTCCGCCCCCCCATGACATCACAGCCAATCAGAATCGACTGTCACTATGCCCCGCCCCTAACCCCACCCTAATCTAGCCCCTATAACATGTCACAGCCACTCAGCATGAGCCCGCCCCTATGATGTCACAGCCAATCAGCGTGAGCCCGCCTCCGGAGTCCCGCCCATCCATAATTAGTTCACACACAGGTGTCATATCAGCCTAATTTGTATTGAATGCTAGTCTGAGCATGTATGGGCATGTCTGCCCAATTTGCATCGAATGGGGTTCACCCCTTCCATGAGTCTCTGACGCTATAATATTATATATAAAATAAAGATTTATAAAATGTAATTATTTAATTCTTTATAAAATGGTTTAGTCTGGGAGCCCTGTGGGATTAACCCTTTAAAAAACGGTTCTGACAGAAACGCTCATTGCAGGTGATGTGTGCGCACGTATGCATGTGTGAGTGCGTCTCCCTTTAAAGCTGGTGCTGAGGTGGAATATCTCGCTTTTTCAAACCGCGATGGCCTGACGTGTTTAACTTCGCGCTGCATAGTCGAAACTCTGGTAAATATTACAATGGTCTCTAACGATGGGGCAGCGCCTAAGAAGGTAAAATTATACATAAATCGTGTAAAACCGCCTCTACCACTCGACCATCTGGCTGGGGTAGTGAATTTTGAGTCAGGAGCCTGTTTGGGGTATATTTTGGAAGCGTATAAAGCAACCCTGAGTTTTTACATACAGCTCTGACCTGTCTGGAGCGAATAAATGTTTTAGATCCGTGTAGCACTGTTTGATATGCATACAGTACTGGGTGTGATGATTACAGCTCTGACCTGTCCTGGAGCGAATAAACGTTTTAGCTCCCTGTAAGAGGGTGAGGGACATATAATCTTCATTTAGCTGGAAAACAGGGTCGAAGCAGTCGCTCTGAGAGATCTCCACACATCTGCGTTAAAAGGGGTATTTTCAAAGTTTGGTTATATTTGCGGGTCTATACTCTCAAAATGTCAACAATCATCTCTTCCAACTAGAAATTGAAGCTTCAATGGTGAGCGGAGTCTGCGGTGAGTATATTTTGTAAATTGGTTTTAAATTCATTTTTACAGCCTGTGTAATAATTATCTTGTTTTTTGTCTTACCTAATTATTTTTATATGTTATAAATTGGTTTATAATCGTTATTACAACCTGTGTAATATATATTGTCTAGCCTGATAATTATTTTATATGTTATTACAGATTATTTAAAAGTGAGTTGTGTAAATAAAATCGGTATGTCTGCTCTATGTTTTAGAGAAATCTACGCGGACATTACAAACCTGTTTCGGACGTGCGCCAGCCGGGGAGGTAATTATCTCAGATTATTTATTTATTTGTGCCTGTGAGCACTCCTTGTGGGAGGAGTCGTCCAGCCCCTCGTCGGAATTCCTTTGTCTGAGAAGTTGCTGAGAGACTGGCGCTTTGTTTGATCAAAATTTTTCTAAACCTGTGAGACACATCGAAGTGGACACGGTTCGAAAAATTAAGCTGGTCTTCAGTGAAAATTTTAACGGCTGATGAGAGATTTTGAGGTGATACTGTCGCTTTAAGGACTTCCCACGGTGCGAGACGTCGCGCAGCGCTCTCAGGCGCCGTCGTCAGCCTGTTTCAAGCTGAAAACCTTCACATTTCAGGCTCTATTGATCCAGGACATCGTGAGAGAACAGAGAAGTTTCAGAAGAAGTCGGTTTCAGCATTTTATCCGGATATTCCACTGTTAAAGGAGATTTTTTTTAATGAAAGACGTGCGGACGGATTGCAGCGTCAGCTCGCAGCCGCTGCTTCGCTCCGCCACAGGAAAAACACCTCTGTTGGAAGCCTTAAGGACAAGTTGGAACATGTCCAGCTGTTAAACAATTTCTCATATACTCACTCCACTGAAAGCCATCAAAAGCCGCCTGGATTTTACAAATGGTTAACACGGAGGTGTTTTTCCTGTGCCGCCGCACTGCGCCGGCTGCGTCCCGACGCGCGGACCTGTCCGCACGTCTTTCATTAAAAAAATCTCCTTTAACAGTGGAATATCCGGATAAATGCTGAAACCGACTTCTTCTGAAACTTCTCTGTTCTCTCACAACGTCCTGGATCAATAGAGCCTGAAATGTGGAGGTTTTCAGCTTGAAACAGGCTGACGACGGCGCCTGAGAGCACTGCGCGACGTCTCGCACCGTGGGAAGTCCTTAAAGCGACATTATCACCTCAAAATCTCTCATCAGCCGTTAAAATTTTCACTGAAAACCAGCTTAATTTTTCGAACCGTGTCCACTTCGATGTGTCTCACAGGTTTAGAAAAAATTTTGATCAAACAAAGCACCAGTCTCTCAGCAACTTCTCAGACAAAGGAATTCCGACGAGGGGCTGGACGACTCCTCCCACAAGGAGTGCTCACAGGCGAATGACGTCACCGACAGGCGTGGAAAAACTCACGCATGCGCACGAGGGTTCAAGCATGTCTGACGTAAAAACATATGAATGAAATCCATATAGTTTTTGAAAAAAATAACAAGGACCTATACTTTGACAGACCTCGTATTTATTTTTTTTTTGCGTTTGAGGAGCGCATATAATTGTTTCTCTTTTTCTCTGTCTTCACTTTTAGAATTCAAGCCTGAAGAAGAGGTGCTAGGTATTTTACCCTCCGTTCATAAAAACTTTTTCTAATGAAAAGTGAACTTGTGTAATAATTATTTTATTTTCTATCATACTTAATAATTATTTTACTTTTCGGTACTGATTCAGCAACCCCGAACGACGTTCCTGGACAGCTTAACAGAGCTGGTAAGCAATAATATTTATTGTTTAAGTCTGTATAAGGTTGCATACCCTATACTTATAAAAACTCACATACATGTCTGTGTTACAGAACCAGTGCAGACCTCTCCTTCAGTCGAACCTTCAGGGGTGCAGGCAGCCGTTGACGCCCGAGGATAGATCCCTACCTGCGTTCTTTGGTGAGTATTTGCAAAAGTGTTCTGTAGACATGACATGTAATTAAGCGATAATTTCTTCATAACACGTAAAATCTGTATATTTCAGCCAGGAGACGTCAAGCAGCTCCCGGAGAAGGAGGAGACCTGTTGACCGTCGCCCAAACAACCTCCGGATCCAGACCTGCATGTCGACCTCGTTTAGCACATTCATCACAGCTGAACTGGTATTAACTCACATACAGAGGGATACTGATTTTTCATTGTTTTTCAATATGTCAGAGGACAGTCAAGATAGGTCACCTGAATCAGGAGTGAATCCTTATCTCACCGCCTTAATTTCAGAAATAAATAATGCTTTAAATGATACGTGTCAGCTTGGAGATCCCCTACATGAGTCACCAGAGAGAACACCCCTGCACCGTATTAATCAGGCCGAATTCCAAAACCTTATACATTTGACCCCTTTAACAGAAGCGCTAAATGATTTAAACCCTCCTTCACCCAAATCAGGAGTGAATCCTTATCTCACCGCCTTAATTTCAGAAATAAATAATGCTTTAAATGATACGTGTCAGCCTGGAGATCCCCTACATGAGTCACCAGAGAGAACACCCTCGCACCGTATGAATCAGGCCGAATTCCAAAACCAAATACGTCTGACACAGTTAATGGAGGCGTTAAACAGCTTAGCCCGGCCCGTCGAAACTGGCTTCGACGGCGAAATATCAGGAACCTCCCCACCAACCCCCCTTCCAATCACCACAGTTTCCTCCTCGAGGGGAGAAGACAGAGACCGGAAACGTCATCACTTCTGCGTGGTGAAATAGAATCAGAGCAGGGATCGTGCGGGAGGGGCACCTGTCATGAGCGGGGCAAGGAGAAATCTTGTTACAACAACCAGAAACAGGTTTAATAATGTTGAAATCCGGCAAATATTAAATTTCCCTGCAACAGGTGATACCCCAGACTTTGCTCAGTTTTACAATGGTGTCATGGCCACCTTTCAAAGGTCTGTTGAAAGAGCGCTGTCATATGCCAGGGAGGGTGACATTGTACAGGCAGAAATTAGAGGTGAAAGTCTCCACAATCAGGGGGCTCTTATCAGGACATGCGACGCCGATGGTGATTTGGCTGGGTTCCAAAATCTTCTGGAGCACCTTGTTCAATCAAATGCGAATGTATTATCTGACAGCTCACTCAAACTGGTTGTTCAAGTCGTGCATAATCCCACTGGTGGGGGTTATAAGCATAAAATAACCAGCCTTCTCGATGATGAGCTGATAGTGAAAAAGGCCCGGTGTCTCAACATTGTGCGTAATGTTGATAATCAGCTATGTTTTGCAATAAATCTCATCCAATTATTAAACCGACATCTCACTACCCAGGAAGCCACCGCCAAGGCATACGAGTTACAAAGTTCCGTTGGATTATTGATGAGCACACCCATGTCGTTTGACCACCTTGGAAAATTTGAATTGGCTCTCGACTGCAAAATTGTGGTGTTTTTAGAGCTGACAGGGAAAGAAAGCTATCCAAATTCCAGACAGCGCAGATTAATCACTCCCCTGAAAAAAACAGCATTTCTATTTCTTTTCAACAACCGTTATTACGGTATCATGAACCTGAAACAGTTCCTGGGGGTGAAATATTTCTGTGATTTTTGCTTTACCGGATATGAGTGTCAGCGGGGGCACTCCTGCTTGCGGCGCTGTGGTGTATGCGAGACCCCCGACTGTGGAGACAATGATAAACACCCTATTTCCTGCGCTGACTGTAACAAGAACTGTCGGTCTGAGCTATGCTATGTCAGGCATAAAGAACCGAGGTTGCGACCTGTCGCAGGTAACTCTGTAAGCCTGTGTGATTGCAGGAAAATGTCTTAAATGCAGAAGAGAGTATTATGTACCTTTCTCTAAAAAAAAGCAGCCCTCACGTCTGTAAGCACTTGTCATGTCCGATATGCGGTGAAAAGCTTCAGGAAACAGACGAGCCCCACTTGTGTTATATGACACCAGTCAAACCAGCAGAGTCTTAAACATTTATGAATGATGTCGGAGAACACATCCCATTTTATGTCAGCACCCAGACGATGACTGGCCGCATCTGGAAAGCATGGGGGACTGATTGCGTTGCTGATTTTTTTAAAACATTTTAGAGCAAAGAAATTTGAGCATCACATCTTCATAGCACACAGTTCTAAAGGATTTGATGGTTATCTCCTTCTGCAATATTTAATCAGTCAGGGTATCACTCTTGAACTAATTATGACAGGGAGTAAACTTCTGCAAATGTCCGATCGGGCGTTCAGGCAGAAGTACATTGATTCGCTGTCATTTTTAACCATGCGCCTCGCTCAAATGCCGAAAGCTACGGGTATTGAAGTGGAGGTGGGTATGCGGAAAGGTTACTTTCCGCACCTGTTCAGCTCAGCAAAAAATTTGGATTATCTCGGTCCATATCCTGATCCCACTGCGTATGGCGTGGCGAAAATGTCTGAGACAGAAAAACGGGAATTTGATGCATGGTACAAAACCAGACAGAACTCTGTTTTCGATTTTAAAGCAGACGTGATGATGTACTGCAATAATGACACTAGAATTCTCGCAGCAGCATGCACTAAATTTATGAAGGAATTTGTCAGCGAAACACATGTGGACCCTTTCAGCTGCACTACAATTACCTCAGCCTGTATGAAAGTTTTTAAAACAAACTTTCTTCCACCTAATACATTGGCCTTACCGTCAGCCGACAGTTACCGCCAACAGTATAAAAGAGTTTCAGATGGTTCAATTCAATGACTAGAATGGGAAATGGAGAACCGAAATATTACAATCGCTCACGCACTGAACCAGGGTGAGAAAAAGCTGGAGGCGTATACCGTTGATGGTTATGCAGAGGTTAACGGAGTGAAAAATGTCTGGGAATTCCTTGATTGCTTTTATCACGGTTGTCCAACCTGTTTTCTGGCCCATGAAAAAAATCCTCTTCTGAACACCACATTCGGTCAGCTGTACGCGGTGTGTCAGATGAAATTAGCAGCTTTGCGGGCGATGGAGGGTGTCAGTCTTACCATTATCTGGGAGCACGAATGGAATAACATAAAACAAATAATCAGACAGTCCGACAATTTCTCCAGCAGGACCAAGCCCCGAAACCCCTCAAACCAAGAGACGCTTTGTACGGGGGACGGACAGCCCCTGCGCATCTGCGGTACACCTCAGGTCAGGGTGAACAGATTCATTATGCTGATGTGACGTCGTTGTACCCTTACGTTAACGTAAATTTCATATACCCCAAAGGACATCCGAAAATCATCATCGGGGATTTCCAAGACCCTTGTTCATATTTCGGTCTCATCAAAGCTAGCGTGTACCCGCCGCACAAGTTACATTTCCCCATTCTTCCTTACCGGACACCTCAGGGAAAGCTAGTCTTTCCTCGTTGTCGCCTGTGTGCTGATCTCAACAACCAAGATGAATCATGCACACACAGCAATCAGGATAGAGCTTTGAACGGGACATGGCCGACCCCTGAATTTCAAAAAGCTTTGGATAAAGGTTACATTGTGGCAGAGATTAACGAGGTCTGGCTTTTCGAAACTAAAAGCGATAATATATCTGTGGGGTACATAAACACGTTTATAAAACATAAACAGGAGGTGCCTGGATATCCACCAGAATCTGATAAAGACTCTGAGAGCAGGGAGAAATATGTCGAGGACTACTGGATCAATCAAAAAATCCGATTGGACCCAGGGAAAATTTCCCTCAACCCTGCAAAAAGACAAATGGCGAAATTATGTCTGAATTCCTTCTGGGGGAAATTCGCTCAGAGGAATAATCTCATGCAAACCAAACTCGTCAGGAATGCTGAGGAATTTTTCAGGTTTCTATTCTCCGACCAGTATGACATCACCTGTTTTTCATTTCAAATAATGATGTGGCTATGGTCCAATGGTGGTATGGGTCACAATACATAGCTCGTCTGGGTAAAGCAGATAATATATTTATTGCGGCATTCACCACGTCATATATTGTATGGATTTACACCTCATTCCAACCCATGTACTCTGAACTGAGGGCGAAGAATAAAAACATTAAATTTGTGCAAGGTCTGCCTGATTCTTTCAAAGACAAAAGCCTTTTTCCTTCTGGTCAGTCTCACCTGATAATATTGGACGATCTCATTTTTCAGGCAGCTGATGACCCCAGAGTTGTGAGAGTATTTACACAGTACAGACACCATAGGAATATGTCGATAATTTTAAGAATGTGTTTCATCAGGGGTAATACAGCAGAACAATCAGTCTCAACACAAGCTATATGGTGCTCTTTAAAAACCCACTTGATAAGCTGCAGATGAATATTTTAGCTCAATAAATGTTCCCCTCCAAAAAAACTATTTTTTGGACAGCTTAGAAGACGCAACCAGCAAACCATACGGATATTTATTCCTGGACTGTACACAAAACTGCCCAGATCGGTTTAGACTGAGAACAGGGTTGTTGCGAAATCAGTGGCCGGCTGTTTATATTGCAAAATCCAGCAGGAGAACATGAGCTCACTTTTAAAAAGGAACACCGACATTCTTAAAACTCTAATCAAAGCTAGCCCACATCAGCATCTAGACATTTTGAGAACGGCGGCTCCTGACCTTCTGTGTGCCTTATCTGAGATTGCTCTGAATATTTTAAAGGGTAATATCGTCCTGAACAGGAGACAATTCAGCACCCGGCTTTTGGCGGCTAAAAGACCAGCTTAAAGAGTAAACGCAGGAGTCTTATACAGACTGGAGGATTCCTGTTGCCACTACTGGCTGCTGCACTGCCGATTATTACTCAACTCATACAAGGATAAATGACGTCAAAATCGACTCAGAAGATGATTCTGTTAATGCCCCAGCAACTTGAACAGATGACCTCAAATACGCAATGGTTGAATCCTGGCTGTGCAGACATCAGACAGTCTGCTGAAAATGATTTGGATTTTAAAATCAGGGCAGTTATAGCCAAGGATGGACAGAGTCCTTATGAGAAAATTAAAAAATACAAGGCTCTCCTGAAGTGTTATTTAATGCTTATCAGGCAGGGGGAAAATGAAAAGCGGACACGTGTTTCACCCTCTAAAAAGGAGTCCGTTATTACACCAAAAGAGGAGGAGTTCATGGGTACCGTGAGGGAGGTGATAGAGAACCTGCCCTCGAGAGACTGTAAGAACGCAGAGTATATTATGAGGAAGATTTCCGCAGGTAATGCTACTTGGACCGCATCGTAGAGAAGCTTGAATCTTCGACTGGACTGGGTTGCTTGACGCGAGGACGTTTCGCTTCAAATCGCAGAAGCTTCCTCAGCTAAAATTCTTGCTCTGGTAGTCTGACTTCTGTCTTGATTCTTGTAGAGAAGAATAAACAGAAGCCGACAAAAGCTGGAGTTTTTTAAACCTAACCAGACCCCTCCTACCGAGAGGCTGACTGCTATAGGCTAGTGACTAAACAATAGCTCTAATTAGCACCTATTGTGCTCTAGTTAGCACCCTCCTAATGACAGGGCAGCTGTCCCTCCTAATGATGGGACAGAAGCCTCTCCTGATGGCTCCCTTGACGACTCTCCTGATGATGTGAATGACTCATCACCATGAACAAAAGACTGAAACTGCTTTGACCTGAGTACCCCATTGTAAACAGGGGAAAAGCATGTCTCAGAGCCCCTCCCCGGTTAAGGCTGGGTTTCAACTGTTTCACATAGAATGCTTCCTTGATACCTCTCTCAAACCATTTCTTCTCTCTGGCTAAGATTTTAACTTCCTTGTCCTCAAACGTGTGGTTAGTGTCTTTCAGGTGGAGATGAACTGCAGACTGAGGTCCATTTGTGCCCTCTCTGCGGTGCTGGTATAGCCTTTTGTGTAAAGGTTGCTTAGTCTCACCTATGTAGTGTTCATTACAGTTTTCCTGACATCTGATAGAATACACTACATTGCTCTGTTTGTAACTAGGGATCCTGTCCTTAGGATGAACTAATTTCTGTCTCAAGGTGTTAACCAGTTTAAAGTAAACTGGGATTTTGTGTTGTCTGAAGATCCTCTGTTCCCTACTCCTGCTAAATAAGGGAGAGACACTCCTCTTCTTCTTGTCTCCGTCTCCTGCATCCTGACCGCATCGGGTGAATTTATTTATAACGGGCAGGCAGTTAAGGGTTCGCATGCAATCGATCTCATGAAATATCTCAGCTCTTCCTTCAAAAAATCCAACCCTCCAACAGGTTTTCTTACTGTTTTGAATGAATATAATATTCCTGTGACCTGCATTTCAAACCCTGTAGCCCATGAAGAACTGCAGAAAGTAAAAAAAAAAAAAGCCAAAGTATATCGCCAGATGAGTCACCACTTGCAACCAAATCCCCCAGCAAGAAGAAAAGAAAGGTGAAGCCGATCATTTGGGAAGAATTTCCAGCATAAACACTGCTTTCTGAGGCCAACCGGATCAGCAACATGGTCAGAGATACCCAGGCATCAGAGCCAGTGACACTTCCAGTATGAAAGAAGATCACAGAGTTTTCAAATAAAAGAAGCAGACCTTGTTATTGTACTAATCATTTATTTAATATATAATTTGTTGTTATAAAGCATGTTTATCACCACAATAAAAATCTTTACAAAAGTAACAGTCTACAACCTGGATCCTGCCTCTACTGGTGGTTGGCTCTAACTGCAGTATTGTATCACTTCCTGTTCCGGAGCACAGCGGTGTTTTGCTGTATCTGTTAGCTGTTTAATCTGCGCAGTTGGATTGATCTGTTTCACAGTATAATCTTCACGTGCCTTAACTAAAGCACTCCCTCTGCTGAATCACCTCTAAATTATTTACACATTATTCACTTTGCGTGTTTTTAGGAAT
The DNA here is from genome assembly GCF_902500255.1 of Thalassophryne amazonica. Classification (NCBI taxonomy): domain Eukaryota; kingdom Metazoa; phylum Chordata; class Actinopteri; order Batrachoidiformes; family Batrachoididae; genus Thalassophryne; species Thalassophryne amazonica. The sequence continues at coordinate 133,406,387 of NC_047104.1, forward strand.
CTGCTAGCTTAGCGCAGCTACTAGCTCTTAGCCGGTTTAGCATGGCGGCTTCTCCTGTCTCTCCCGCACTTTTCTGCTCTGGGTGTGAAATGTTTAGTTATTCCTCGGCCTCCTTTAGCAGTAATGGTACTTGTAATAAGTGTAGCTTATTCGTAGCTTTGGGGGCCAGGCTGGGCGAATTGGAGACTTGGCTCCGCACCTTGGAAAATCCTACAGCTAGCCAGGACCCTGTAGTCGGTGCAGACCAAGGTAGCTTAGCCGCCGTTAGTTCCCCCCCGGCAGATCCTGAGCAGCCGGGAAAGCAGGCCGACTGGGTGACTGTGAGGAGGAAGCGTAGTCCTAAACAGAAGCCCTGTGTACACCGCCAACCCGTTCACATCTCTAACCGTTTTTCCCCACTCTGCGACACACCCGCCGAGGATCAAACTCTGGTTATTGGTGACTTTGTTTTGAGAAATGTGAAGTTAGCGACACCAGCAACCATAGTCAAATGTCTTCCGGCGGCCAGAGCAGGCGACATCGAAGGAAATTTGAAACTGCTGGCTAAGGCTAAGCGTAAATTTGGTAAGATTGTAATTCACGTCGGCAGTAATGACACCCGGTTATGCCAATCGGAGGTCACTAAAATTAATGTTGAATCGGTGTGTAACTTTGCAAAAACAATGTCGGACTCTGTAGTTTTCTCTGGGCCCCTCCCCAATCGGACCGGGAGTGACATGTTTAGCCGCATGTTCTCCTTGAATTGCTGGCTGTCTGACTGGTGTCCAAAAAATGAGGTGGGCGTCATAGATAATTGGCAAAGCTTCTGGGGAAAACCTGGTCTTGTTAGGAGAGATGGCATCCATCCCACTTTGGATGGAGCAGCTCTCATTTCTAGAAATCTGGCCAATGTTCTTAAATCCTCCAAACCGTGACTATCCAGGGTTGGGACCAGGAAGCAGAGTTGTAGTCTTACACACCTGTCTGCAGCTTCTCTCCCCCTGCCATCCCCTCATTACCCCATCCCCGTAGAGACGGTGCCTGCTCCCAGACCACCAATAACCAGCAAAAATCTATTTAAGCATAAAAATTCAAAAAGAATAAATAATATAGCACCTTCAACTGCACCACAGACTAAAACAGTTAAATGTGCTCTATTAAACATTAGATCTCTCTCTTCTAAGTCCCTGTTAGTAATTGATATAATAATTGATCAACATATTGATTTATTCTGCCTTACAGAAACCTGGTTACAGCAGGATGAATATGTTAGTTTAAATGAGTCAACACCCCCGAGTCACACTAACTGCCAGAACGCTCGTAGCACGGGCCGAGGCGGAGGATTAGCAGCAATCTTCCACTCCAGCTTATTAATTAATCAAAAACCCAGACAGAGCTTTAATTCATTTGAAAGCTTGTCTCTTAGTCTTGTCCATCCAAATTGGAAGTCCCAAAAACCAGTTTTATTTGTTGTTATCTATCGTCCACCTGGTCGTTACTCTGAGTTTCTCTGTGAATTTTCAGACCTTTTGTCTGACTTAGTGCTTAGCTCAGATAAGATAATTATAGTGGGCGATTTTAACATCCACACAGATGCTGAGAATGACAGCCTCAACACTGCATTTAATCTATTGTTAGACTCGATTGGCTTTGCTCAAAATGTAAATGAGTCCACCCACCACTTTAATCATACCTTAGATCTTGTTGTGACTTGTGGTATGGAAATTGAAGACTTAACAGTATTCCCTGAAAACCCCCTTCTGTCTGATCATTTCTTAATAACATTTACATTTACTCTGATGGACTACCCAGCAGTGGGGAATAAGTTTCATTACAGTAGAAGTCTTTCAGAAAGCGCTGTAACTAGGTTTAAGGATATGATTCCTTCTTTATGTTCTCCAATGCCATATACCAACACAGGGCAGAGTAGCTAAATAACTCTGTGAGTGAGATAGATTATCTCGTCAATAGTTTTATATCCTCATTGAGGACAACTTTGGATGCTGTAGCTCCTCTGAAAAAGAGAGCCTTAAATCAGAAGTGCCTGACTCCGTGGTATAACTCACAGCTTAAAGCAGATAACCCGTAAGTTGGAGAGGAAATGGCGTCTCACTAATTTAGAAGATCTTCACTTAGCCTGGAAAAAGAGTTTGTTGCTCTATAAAAAGCCTAACCCTAACCCTTCTTTTCAGCACTGTAGCCGGGCTGACAAAGAGTCAGAGCTCTATTGAGCCGAGTATTCCTTTAACTTTAACTAGTAATGACTTCATGACTTTCTTTGCTAATAAAATTTTAACTATTAGAGAAAAAATTACTCATAACCATCCCAAAGACATATCGTTCTCTTTGGCTGCTTTCAGTGATGCCGGTATTTGGTTAGACTCTTTCTCCCCGATTGTTCTGTCTGAGTTATTTTCATTAGTTACTTCCTCCAAACCATCAACATGTCTATTAAACCCCATTCCTACCAGGCTGCTCAAGAAAGCCCTACCATTAATTAATGCTTCAATCTTAAATATGATCAATCTGTCTTTATTAGTTGGCTATGTACCACAGGCTTTTAAGGTGGCAGTAATTAAACCATTACTTAAAAAGCCATCACTTGACCCAGCTATCTTAGCTAATTATAGGCCAATCTCCAACCTTCCTTTTCTCTCAAAAATTCTTGAAAGGGTAGTTGTAAAACAGCTAACTGATCATCTGCAGAGGAATGGTCTATTTGAAGAGTTTCAGTCAGGGTTTAGAATTCATCATAGTACAGAAACAGCATTAGTGAAGGTTACAAATGATCTTCTTATGGCCTCAGACAGTGGACTCATCTGTGTGCTTGTTCTGTTAGATGTCAGTGCTGCTTTTGATACTGTTGACCATAAAATTTTATTACAGAGACTAGAGCATGCCATAGGTATTAAAGGCACTGTGCTGTGGTGGTTTGAATCATATTTATCTAATAGATTACAATTTGTTCATGTAAATGGGGAATCTTCTTCACAGACTAAGGTTAATTATGGAGTTCCACAAGGTTCTGTGCTAGGACCAATTTTATTCACTTTATACATGCTTCCCTTAGGCAGTATTATTAGAAAGCATTGCTTAAATTTTCATTGTTACACAGATGATACTCAGCTTTATCTATCCATGAAGCCAGAGGACACACTCCTGCTTTTAAACTCAGATAAAACTGAAGTTATTGTACTTGGCCCCACAAATCTTAGAAACATGGTGTCTAACCAGATCCTTACTCTGGATGGTATTACCCTGACCTCTACTAATACTGTGAGAAATTTTGGAGTCATTTTTGATCAGGATATGTCATTCAATGCGCATATTAAACAAATATGTAGGACTGCTTTTTTGCATTTGCGCAATATCTCTAAAATTAGGAAGGTCTTGTCTCGGAGTGATGCTGAAACACTAATTCATGCATTTATTTCCTCTAGGCTGGACTATTGTAATTCATTATTATCAGGTTGTCCTAAAAGTTCCCTGAAAAGCCTTCAGTTAATTCAAAATGCTGCAGCTAGAGTACTGACAGGGACTAGAAGGAGAGAGCATATCTCACCCATATTGGCCTCTCTTCATTGGCTTCCTGTTAATTCTAGAATAGAATTTAGGTTTTGAATAATCAGGTCCCATCTTATCTTAGGGACCTCATAGTACCATATCACCCCAATAGAGCGCTTCGCTCTCAGATTGCAGGCTTACTTGTAGTTCCTAGGGTTTGTAAAAGTAGAATGGGAGGCAGAGCCTTCAGGCTCCTCTCCTCTGGAACCAGCTCCCAATTCAGATCAGGGAGACAGACACCCTCTCTACTTTTAAGATTAGGCTTAAAACTTTCCTTTTTGCTAAAGCTTATAGTTAGGGCTGGATCAGGTGACCCTGAACCATCCCTTAGTTATGCTGCTATAGACTTAAACTGCTGGGGGGTTCCCATGATGCACTGAGTGTTTCTTTCTCTTTTTGCTCTGTATGCACCACTCTGCATTTAATCATTAGTGATTGATCTCTGCTCCCCTCCACAGCATGTCTTTTTCCTGGTTCTCTCCCTCAGCCCCAACCAGTCCCAGCAGAAGACTGCCCCTCCCTGAGCCTGGTTCAGCTGGAGGTTTCTTCCTGTTAAAAAGGAGTTTTTCCTTCCCACTGTCGCCAAGTGCTTGCTCACAGGGGGTCGTTTTGACAGTTGGGGTTTTTCCGTAATTATTGTATGGCTTTGCCTTACAATATGAAGCGCCTTGGGGCAACTGTTTGTTGTGATTTGGCGCTATATAAATTAAATTGATTTGATATGATTTGATACAGCGATTTAATTCAGTGTAAATTGTAACAGGTTTTAAACGCATGAAAACAACATGAACACGGGTTACACAAGCTCTTACAGCCTGTTCTGGTACATTGCTGATATTCCTTCACAAATTCAAAAACCATATCGTTGTTCTTAACAGTGTTGCGGGTGTATAAAGACATCTTTGTAGGACAGCCCGCAGGCTCTTTTAGATAAATAAAAGACACAGTGTTGCCTGCACACATCTGACATTTCATGTTGTAGCTGTCTATTATGATAGAAAATCTTTGTAATCCCACGCTGATTTTCCAAATACTGTAGGATACCTTTGGGGTACAGGTTGAAGTCCGGGCTAAATCCAAAGGAATCAAAAAACGTAGCTCCACCATCTTTTTCAACAGAGATCACCAGCCAGTGTTCACACGGTAAATGTCTCGAGTGGGTATTTACTATGAAAAAAGCAGGCGGTTTCGCTTTGATGCGATCCAATTCATCACAGGCCCACACTCCTCCGAAAATGTTTCCTGCTAAACGCCTCATCACGGCCTCCAACTCGAGGGTGTTCATGATTCAGTAAAAATCGACCAACACTTGCCGTTTGGAGTTAATTTCCAGAATGGAGTCGTAGCACGCATAGACCACTAGCGTTATTGTATGCGGGGTCGCCACTCTGGAATGCATTTCCAGCCTTAGACTTCCAGTAGAAACCGATGACAGTGCCCCGTATCCTCCTCCGGACTCAGGTTAAAGGCATACAAGGCGTATCCCAGCGGGAAATCGTCACGAGTTATACAGAAAGGAAGATCCTTCAAATATCTCCCTGTGGCTGTGTTCAAATTATAAAACTCTCTGACGGAGATCCTGTTGTTAAATTGCAGTTGGAAGGGTTTAGAAGGCACCTGTCTCCCATTTTGGCTTAGAGCCAGGTATTCCACATCGTAGTTTCGGAAGTTAAACGGGGATGAATCCCTTTTTCCCCTGAAAACATTGTGGTTCACCATACCCAGGACGACGTATTTCGGCATGATCCCAAGAAACAGATTTTCCTGATTGCAAATTCTGGAATTGTGAGGGATAACATAGGTTTTCACATTAATCCGTGATAATGGATACAGGGCGTTCCCTTTCAATAACGCCACATTGTGGCCGAGAAGAACTGCTGGGGAGACTGAGACTTTTTTAACAAAAAGAGACGCTCCCAGGATGTTTAACTTAAAAGTGCTGTTATCAGCACACATCAGGCTGAAAGTGTCACCTGCGTGAATCAGCTTAACTCTAAGGTCAACATTATTTAACAACGACCTCTCGCAGAAAAAGATGTCTGCGTGTAACGGACAAAGCAGGTGGATTTCTCTTGACCGAGTGGTGAGGTGCGCTCTGCTCACCAGACCTGCGTTGGGCCCATCATCAGCCGTCACGGTTGAATCCAGCTCGCCTGCCGTGTCTTTGATGAAAAGGCCTGCTGTGAACTGAGATTTGAGTGATTCAGCTGAGAAGTTCAGTAATGTTTCAATCATAGCTCTGTAAGGATGTGTGGCGCTGGACTGCAAAATTAACCTGTCACCCAGAGTGACATCGACCTGTGAAAAAATTGTGTTCAGGGGGTAATTTATTAGCCCCACGCTGGCGTCAGCAGCCAGATTACTCCCGTCAGCATTTGTAATTTTCACCCGGAGATGAATCAGCGTGTTATTTAAATCTAGGTATCTTTCTCCGTCTCCGGGGATAAAAAACTGGATCGGTCCGGTGTAAGTCAGCGCTGATATTGGAGTTATTTCCACATATTGACTGTCCTCTATCAAGAGTTGTGTCGCTGGGACGGTAAACAGGTCTAGCTCGCTCATGGCGCACTCAGGTGAATTATATCGTAACAGGCTCATCCTTAAGAAAAAATATCATGAGACGGTCTTCTCTTCTTGGTGTTCCGTTGAATTGTCTTACGTTTGTGCGAGACTCTTCGTTTTTTACCCCTGCCTATGCGTTTCCTGGGAGGGCATTTCCTGGGGCGTCGTGAGAGTACCATGATCTCGGATCCTTCCTGCATGCCGGCTTCCCGAGGACGGGACACCCTTTCAACCACACGGCTCACCACATCGGAAGCGATATTTTTGGTAGCGTTTTTTAGGTGAGGTTTGGTAAGTGCGTATCCTTGTTTAAATAAAGGCGTGACGAACTTGAATAATTTTGAAAATATGTTACCCAAACCTTTCCTGTACACAACAGGGGCGCCGGAAAAACAGTGACCGACCTGATTTTCATAATAAGTAATGAATCTATAAAGATCAGGTTGCATTTTTTTTTAACCCGTTGGTTTAAAGTGTAACGTGACAATCACTTTCCCGTATGTGAATTTAACTGGCTCGTCTTGATCTGTATGAATCTCAACGCGTATCTTTTCAATATGTCCTTTAGAAACTGGAATATAATAAGCAGGGTTGAATCTTTGTGTGATAATTTCTCCAAACTTCCCTTGGATCTTGAAACAGCAGAGCAGAGGAGCAAAACTGTCACCCACCATCTGAGCCTGAACTACGTCTGTGTAACAGAAAAAATGATATAACCCGCCTTTTATATCAGGGAAATGCGGGGAGGTCACGGCCCCAGGCCCGCATCTCAACCATTTATCAGGCTGTAACCCCAGCATGTATGCCGTTGGGGTTTCAAAATGTACGTGGCAGGTGCCGTCTCCTTCCCACACAAAATGTTTTTGAATATTGTCATATTTTAAAGAGATCTTTGGATCTATATTCTTCAAACGAGAGTTTATCTGCGTTGCAATAAGGTCAAAGTTGTCATAATATCCTGCCTCAAAAGATGTCGAGTGAACGGAGATTTTGTTCTTGGACGGAGGACCTGTAAATTTTCACCTGAAACGTAGAGCAATGCTTTTCTGGAATATTTAACCAAGTGTGAGGATAAGAAATCTACAAATACAAAAAAAATACAGAAAAATACAAATTTCTTCTCCTTGGTAAAACGTTCATGAATAATTTCTTGAACCTGATACGGTTTGTCTTTTGATATTTTAACCTTCTGCAATTCTGGTTCATAAAATGAACCTTCAATGATCTCGCCGTCATAGTCCGTTAATTTATACACAGGTGGGAAATGTGGAATACATTCTGACACTGTGCACATTTCATCTGTAAACCTTTTTTTTAATCAAAAACTCCCCTGAGCTTGGAGACCCTGACTATATCACCAACCTTATATTTAAACTTCATAGGCCTTGTGCATAGGGGAAAAGTCCCATACAAATTTTGAAACACTTGATCGACATTTTGAGCATTAACCTCATTCGGACTCATCTTAATGCTTTTATGATAAGACACATTATATAGGCTTTAAGCAGATCCTGCAGCACATCAATGTAACGATGTGTATTGTTTGCAGTGAAAAACCTCCATCTTGGTTTTTAGTGTCCGATTGAAGTGTTCAACGACTGAGGCCTTCAGATCTCTGGCAGTTGAAAAATGTTTTATGCTGTTTTTTTTACGAGGCTGAAAAAACCTTGTTGAAAAATTCTTTCCCAGGATCAGTCTGATAAAATTCATCCTTGTGGGTTTTGCAAAGTGTAAGCATCTTCCCCGGACAAGAAATACTCCACATCTTTCCTGGAGGGTTTAACCCTGGATTCAGCTTTGATAGCCTTCTGTAAGCGTTCCACACCGCCGAAGCTTCCAGGATTTGAAGGGTCATAATACACATTTCTCATCAATCTTTCTTCAGCCATCATGTAAGGGATCAAGTACGTGAATGACGAAAAAACAGGCAATCCTGGTTTATATATATATATATATATATATATATATATATATATAAAAATATAAATTCATTTTATTACAAACAGACGCAATTCAAAAAACAGAGAAATTATTGTTTTACACAGGCAACTTAAAAACAGAGAAATGATTGTTTTACACATTTTTTATCATTCATTTAAAAAAAAAAACAAAAAAAGAAGTTACTATTTAATCATCTGCAGGGTTCGGTATAAAACATCCCTGCCATTATTCAGACAAATCGCTGTATTAAGTTTCTGTAAGACGGTCAGGACTTCAGATCTCTCCAGGAGTTGTTGTCTTACACTGTGACAAAGGACGTCCACGATAAATGCGTACAGTGTAAAGAGGTGGTAGGGATTAAATCGAGGAAAATTGTCAGTAACCATAACGGAAATCCTGAGTAAGACGATGTAGGCAGAGTTATCCGCTATTTGCGAAACAGTTCTTAGCACGTTTTCCTCCCAAAACTCTGGAGCGGCCTGATTTTTAACAGAGTGTTATGGTCTGGACGCAGGTTGAGGAGCGGTCCAGCGTCTGACTGAACCCAGCGCTAAATAACCAGAAGCAGTTCCAAAAGAAACAAATTTATTTTTCTTCCCACTGTGCTATACACAAATACAAAATAAATGAGTCTGGTGGGGTGAAGAGGCGGCGCGCTCTCCCCGCGCCTCAACGGATCGGAGCCCGAACGTTCTGGACTCAGGAGTTCCGCCGACACCCCCCAGGTGGCTTTTCCCAAGACTGTACTCTGTGAAGGAGGAACAGAGGTAAGGTTAATCAGTACTTTTATCAAGAAAAACTATTTAGAGGCACACTTATCAGCAACACGTTCAGGACTGATTTCAGGCTTAATTCAAAAGAACAGCTGCTCACAGCTTGTGGAGAATTATCAATCCGCACGCCACAGCCGCGAGGAGCAAACGAGATGATTCTCTTCAATACCTAATTTTAGCTGCGCAACAACGCCACGTTATATTCACAGATAAGCTTATAAGGATAATCACCTCTGACGTGTGCTGACAGCGCTTGCCTCTCACCCTCGTCCTCCTTCACAGACGCAATGTCAGATTCTGGAGCGGCCCTCAGCGTCCTCAAACAGTCGTCACACGGTCGTATTCTCTGGCACTTAAACCCAGATCACTGCTGGCTTAAATGCAGTTCTTCATCTCTCCATTGGTACCAGCTGAGAGTCCTCAGAACTGCACGTGAATGTCACAGGTGTCATAGATCGTCCTGATTAGAGAATCGCACGTGAGTGCAACAGGTGCAGCAGATCACCGTGACAGAGGTGAGAGACTCTTCTGCAGCACATTCTCCCCAGAGATCAGCCCCAAACCACCTGGGAAGGAAAACAAACACAAAAAGCGCAAAAGAGTGTCCAGCCAAGCCCCCCAACACACAACAGTACCCCCCCGTCAACGGGAAGCCTCCCGGCGACTGCACAGACCTGACCCGAAAACCGCCCCTCTCATCGGGGTCCAAAACAGGAGGCAGGCAGTGACGACGCTCCCAGAGTCCACAGCAGGCAACAGGGCCAGCAGATGCGGCTGGAAGGCCGGCTGGCAACAAAACAAACACACCCCCAAAGAACCCCAAAAGAGTCCCAACACAACCCAACATAAAAACAAAAACACAGAAAAAGCCCCCAGCATCCCCCCCAGAGAACACCACTAACACACCCCAGGGAAGCACACCAGGGAAAAACACAAAAGAAAAACATAACACCCACCCCAACACCTCCCCAGGGGACCGTCCCATCAAACCCCGGGGAGAAACAAAAAACATACAACCCCAAAAACCCCAACAAACCCCCCCCCCACACATTAGAACACAGGTCAATAGAAAAAAAACAAACAACGCCCTCCCCCAACATGTGGAGCCCGACTTCCCCCAGGGGACATCGTCGTCAACCCCAGGAGCAACAACCATGGCAGGAGCCATCCAGGAATCCCCAGGCATACACGGGAGCCTTAACGTCCCCCAGAGGACCGTCCCATCAAACCCCAGGAGAGACCCCCACAACCCAGGAACCCCACCCCAGCCTAACACGGCCGGTCGGCCTCACAGCCAACCTCCCCCCCCAGAGGACCGTCCCATCAAACCCCGGGGGGAAACAGGAGGAAACAAAAACCCCAAACCCCCAGGGATTCCCAAAAACCACCCCAGGAGCAAACAAAAACAACGGGAAGCCCTGTTGACCTCCCCAGCACCCCGAAAGACCCCGGAACACCCCCAGAGTCTATCGGCAGACACGTCGTGGCAATCGGCTCAGGACTACTGAGCCGGGGAAGACAACAGGAAAAACGCAACCCAGCTCCACCCCCAAGGGCAGGGGAAAACCGGCAAGACGGCCGGTGTCGACCCCCCGACTATACTCCAGCCTACCGAGAGGGGTGGGCAGCGGAAAAGGCGTACGGCACTGATCGGCCCCACCGTTCCGACTGGAGTATATCCCCATTGCCTTATACCTCAGTGACGCCAATGGCGAACGGTCAGAGGCTCACTGAGGCTGGAGTGGAACTGGGAATTAACTAAATCCAAGAAAAAAGCCCTGGACCCGCCCCCCCAGCTGCAGAGGTCCTCATGGGAATGCCCAGTAACCAACCTGCACCACCCCACAACACTAAAAACGAACGGTACAGAAGTGTGTGAGGTTGGGGTTAGAGGACAGGGCAATTAAAAAAAAAAAAAAAAATGACCCAGTCCACTAACTAAATTTAAACAACTATAAATGATAAAAACTCACGCTTACCTGAGTCCAAGCGAACTCCGATCAGCCAACCCGTTCACTCCACCAGAACTGCCTCAAGTGCTGTGCAAATAAACAGTTTACAAAAACCACCCATTTATATCCCACTTGATTCCCAAAAACACCTGGAGCCATGTTACTGTCCTATCTCCTGACGCTCGTTTGACCGGAGCAATATGGCTGTTCAACCCTTCCGAGTTGAATTGGCTCGTCCACTAGAGGAGCTAGAGGTCCCGTCGGCGGAGTGTCAGTGGAGCGAAGAAGAGGCGGTCCGGACTTATGTCAGGGAGCGCCTCAAGACACAAAACCTCGCTCGGACGCTTGCCCTCTCTTCTGTCCACGCTCCTTAATCCGATCGTCTTGACGACCAACCAAGGATATAAACTCTTTTACATCATTCGGTTCGTCCCGGATGACTAGCTTGTCTTTCAGGGAAAGATTCAACCCGTCTACGAACACCCCCCTCAAAGCAGCTGCACTCCAACCGGACTGCGCGGAAAAGACTCGAAAATCTACAGAATAATCAGCTGCGCTTCGTCGCCCCTGTCGGAGGACCAGCAATTGCTTAACCGCGGCATCTGTCTGCTTAATTTGAATCGATAGGTGCTGTACTTGCTCCCAATTCATCTCCAGGTGTTTCTGGAATTTTTTCTGAAAAGGAACTGCTTCTGCCGCTGGGTCCATACTGGTTTGGCTGGAGAATTCTGTTATGGTCTGGACGCAGGTTGAGGAGCGGTCCAGCGTCTGACTGAACCCAGCGCTAAATAACCAGAAGCAGTTCCAAAAGAAACAAATTTATTTTTCTTCCCACTGTGCTATACACAAATACAAAATAAATGAGTCTGGTGGGGTGAAGAGGCGGTGCACTCTCCCCGCGCCTCAATGGATCGGAGCCCAAACGTTCTGGACTCAGGAGTTCCGCCGACACCCCCCAGGTGGCTTTTCCCAAGATTGTACTCTGTGAAGGAGGAACAGAGGTAAGGTTATTCAGTACTTTTATCAAGAAAAACTATTTAGAGGCACACTTATTAGCAACACGTTCAGGACTGATTTCAGGCTTAATTCAAAAGAACAGCTGCTCACAGCTTGTGGAGGATTATCAATCTGCACGCCACAGCCGCAAGGAGCAAACGAGACGATTCTCTTCAATACTTAATTTTAGCTGCGCAACAACGCCACGTTATATTCACAGATAAGCTTATAAGGATAATCACCTCTGACGTGTGCTGACAGCGCTTGCCTCTCACCCTCGTCCTCCTTCACAGACGCAATGTCAGATTCTGGAGCGGCCCTCAGCGTCCTCAAACGGTCGTCACACGGTCGTAATCTCCGGCACTTAAGCCCAGATCACTGCTGGCTTAAATGCAGTTCTTCATCTCTTCATTGGTACCAGCTGAGAGTCCTCAGAACTGCACGTGAATGTCACAGGTGTCATAGATCGTCCTGATTAGAGAATCGCACGTGAGTGCAACGGGTGCAGCAGATCACCGTGACAGAGGTGAGAGACTCTTCTACAGCACATTCTCCCCAGAGATCAGCCCCAAACCACCTGGGAAGGAAAACAAACACAAAAACCGCAAAACAGTGTCCAGCCAAGCCCCCCCAACACACAACACAGAGTCCAGCACCCTTTCCAATACAGAAGACATTGTAATATTGTTCAGCCTGCGTGTGACAGCCTGATTTAAAAGATGCGACAGTTCACAAATGACATAACGATCCCCTACACCTCGACACAGATTAATCAGATAATTTCCCATGATAAATTGAACGTTGACACAGATTGTGTATGTATATATATATATATATATATATAAACAAAAAGCTATGCAGGTGACGATCAGATCAGGCCGTGCCAGACATCCTCTATTTCATGAATGTGAGTGGGATTTTCATGCTCCAAACAGCTGGATATCTGGTTCAGCACTCCACCAAAATTATCACAGTGTTTCAGCTTATTCGAGATGTTTTCAGCCACACCCTGGACTCTCGCCGGTGAGGGAAATATGTAATGGCTTACCAGCAATTTGAGCACTGCAGTAATAAACCATTCCATCCAGAGGCTTTTTATCAGACGATGGAAATTGATTGGGTAAAAGAATTCAGATACCTCTTCCAGGCATTCGTGCTGCATCTGACTCGGATGCTCGACCTGACAGCCGTAACAGAGTTCCTTTCTACAATTCGCAATCACTCCAGTCAGCAGATGGATGACGGCCAGTTTCGTTCTTTTCAAAAATTCGTCGGAGAGAAGTCCGTCCGGCTGGTCACCGATGACTGGTGTGACGTACGTCTCGCCACACAGCGCTTCTTGTATCAGGTGGGATGGGAGGGATGTTTCACCCCAGACCTCCGCCGGAGCCGCAGGTTGACCCCCGACGTAAACACTGGGGGGTGATACTGGTCTGCCGTCTAAAATTACAGATAGTGACCAAGGGTACACCCCTTGGGCTTCTTTGCCCCATATCACCGATGCTTCAGCTGAAGAAAGCTCACGGTAACCCAGCCAGGATTCAGGCAGTGAGGTGAAGAGGTCCTGCGAGCAGCCTTCTTCCTCGTAGCTGGTGTAACGACCCTCACGATCGACGCCCTCCTCTGGTGGGGGTGAAGCTGGAGGAATGTGAGCTGATCTGAAAGCTTGAGTCATGATGTTGGTTGTTGAATGGTAGCACATCCTGGCCCGCTGATGAATATATATAGTCGGGCGGGCTGGGAGTGGCCAGATTCACCTTAACAAAAGAAAGGGGTCAGGTTTCTTCTGACTCCGATAATGTCTTTATATTCCAGCCAGTGCCTAAAAAGCCCACTGATTCTGTCCCCATATGCCGAAAACATTTTTTCCCACATCGGTACCGGGGCTTCTACGACGGCCCGCTGATTACCGTGGATGCGTTCCAAGGTCTTCCTGGCCATAGTGGGTATCCCAGCAGGATATCTATCGAAGGCCACTTTATACAGAGAGCTGGCGTAACCGGTCCATGTAATCTGAAAATGTTTTTTGTTCTCAGCATGGATTGTCTGAGCATTCGCTAAAACATCCCCTCTCAAATAAGCAGCAACCACGGTGGATATAACGCTCCAGTCATATGTGCACAAAGTCACTTTCGGGGTGTGGGGCTCGATCGAGGGTAACATGTAAAAACTCAGGGTTGCTTTATACGCTTTGAAAATATACCCCAGACAGGCTCCTCACTCAAAATTCACTACCCCAGCCAGGTGGTTGAGCGGTAGAGGCGGTTTACACGATTCATGTATAATTTTTACCTTCTTAGGCGCTGCCCCATCGTTAGAGACCGTTGTAATATTTACCAGAGTTTCGGCTATGCAGCGTGAAGTTAAAACACATCGGGCCATCGCGGTTTGAAAAGCGAGATATTCCACCTCAGCACCAACTTTAAAGGGAGACGCACACAAACGTGGGTGCACGCGCACACATCACCTGCAATGAGCGTTTCTGTCAGAACCGTTTTTAAAGGGTTAATCCCACAGGGCTCCCAGACTAAACAATTGTTTAATTAATTAAATAATTACATTTTATAAAAAATTAAATAATTACATTTTATAAATCTTTATTTTATATATAATATTATAGCATCAGAGACTCATGGAAGGGGTGAACCCCATTCGATGCAAATTGGGCAGACATGCCCATACATGCTCAGACTAGCATTCAATGCAAATTAGGCTGATATGACACCTGTGTGTGAACTAATTATGGATGGGCGGGACTCCGGAGGTGGGCTCACACTGATTGGCTGTGACGTCATATGAGCGGGATTAGGGGAGGGGTTAGGGGCGGGCTCACGCTGATTGATTGTGACACGTCATGGGGCGGGATTAGGGAGGGGTTGGGACGGAGCTTAGTGACGTAGTCAATTCTGATTGGCTGTGACACGTCATGGGGGCGGGATTAGGGGAGCAGTTAGGGGTGGGGCTTAGTGACATAGTCAATTCTGATTGGCTGTGACGTCATCCATCAAACTTTTGACAGGAGGTGGGGTATTAGTCTCTCTAGGGGGACAAAATGTTCGTGTTTCTCAGCTTCAGGCCCTGATGTACTGACTTTTTAGTAAATAGGTTTAAAAACAAAACTGTCAAAAGTTTGCACACACTTTCCCATGGTGTGCAAACTTTTGACTGGTACTGCACATATTTATAATGTAACTATTAACTTCAAACACTTAATTCAAGAAAAAATAACTGACATAAATAACATTAAGACGTCTCTGTCCATTCTATGCTATCACTTCAAGTTATACTGAGAAAGTCCAGAAGGGGGCGATGTGGTATATGTGGACATACCACTTCATTTAGGCTCACATGCTGGCACTAAGCAAAAGGATGTAGAGTTTGATAGATTCATATTTACATATGCACCTGACTATAGAGAAATTGTTAAACAGCATCATTTCAGATTATTCTTTTAAAAACCTTACTAAAAACAAACAAACAAACAAAAAACAGGTCAAGGAAATGTCAGAATGTCTGTATGGAAATTAAACTGGATCCATTTTCACCAAAAGTGAACCATTGAGGCATTTATATAATATAAAGGACTTTCTGTCCCGGATGGGTACTACAGGATGGGATACTGAAACCTAGACTAACTTCTAAAGTAAGGATGAGCAAGTACACCATTATCTGTATCTAAATGATCTGTACCTGTACTCGGAGTGGGTGGGGCCTAAACCGGAAGTGGGTGTGGTTTAACTGGAAATGGGTGGGGCTTAAATCAGTACATTATTTTAAGCTTGAAATTGATATGGATTGATCAGAAGTTGCAATATTTATTGTTTATTTGAAAACTATTTACAGAACAGCCTCAAATTTGAGATTCAATTAAATGATATTGATCACAAAAGTAAGAGAACGATTTACAGAACAAGTTTTTTTTTTAATGAACTCAGAACAGGAATACTCTTAAGTGTATGAATGAATATTTACAGAACAGCCTCAGAATTGAGATTCAATGTTTTTGGTCACAGTAGTAAAGGAACTATTTACAGAACAGCCTCAAATTTGAGATTCAATTAAATGATATTGATCACAAAAGTAAGAGAACGATTTACAGAACAAGTTTTTTTTTTAATGAACTCAGAACAGGAATACTCTTAAGTGTATGAATGAATATTTACAGAACAGCCTCAGAATTGAGATTCAATGTTTTTGGTCACAGTAGTAAAGGAACTATTTACAGAACAGCCTCAAATTTGATATTCAAATAAATGACTTTGATCACAAAAGTAAGAGAACTATTTACAGAAGAAGTTTTTAATGAACTCAGAACATGAATATTGTTAAGTGTATCAATGAATATTTACAGAACAGCCTCAGAATTGAGGTGCAATGTCTTTGATCACAATAGTAAAGGAACTATTTTATAAAACAAGTTTTTTTTATAAACTCAGAACATGAATATTCTTAAGTGTATGAATCAATAACAGAACAGCCTCAGGATTGTGATTCAGTGTTGTAGGAAATTAAGAACCACCAAGTATGCATGAACAAGAGTTGTCATACTCAACACAACTTTATTTATTATTATTATTATTTTTAATTTTATGATCAAACTGTGATTTTTTTTTTCAATTATTTCTTTATTTTTTACTACCTAACGTTCTTGGCATTTTTTTTTTCACACAAAGTTAAACAATGTTGATTAAGGTGTCTGTGCGTGTGTGTCTTGTGTGTGTGTGTTCGAAGACTTTATTTTTTAATGATTTGTGTGAACTTGGTGATTCATGCAAACATCCAGTGAGAGCAAACAGGGAAATAATATGTCAGCCTTGTTCACTGTGTTCTTCTCAAAAGCACCGCGTTCAGTACGAGCAAAGTCAATGTTTTCCAACTGACTTTATATCACCAGCCAAACTAAGAGCCAACGGTTAAAAAAAAAAAAACAAGACCGGAGTGTTGACAGTGATTGACGCGACACGAACCGTTTTCAGCTCTGTCTTGTCAAATACACCGTGTATGTTATGAAACAAGTTCACCAAGTAACTTTAAATATCATACAAACCAAAATAGAGGTGAATCGCAGAAAACCTAAGGAGTACTTAAGGTGCGTTTACACATAAGCAAGACGCGTTACGAATGTAATTTTTCTGTCATTCGTGACACATTCCTGACATTCTTAATGTGACTTAACGCATCTGAATAGGTTTCTTAATAGTGTGTGTTGGTGCGTGATATTCTTGATATTCGTGGAGCATGTTTTTGCCTGTCAAAAAATCTTCCACAAATGTCACACAGCACCCTCATTTCGTCTCACGTCGTGGAGGTCACAACTGAGCGTATTGATCCATCTTGATGAGTAGTGATCCTTAATAGAACGTGACAACGTTCGTAGTGATCCTTAATAGAACGTGACAACGTTCGTAGTGGTTCCTGTGATGGTTCTTGGAGCCCAAACTGTCACGTGTTATTATGAAGTGACACGGAAACTGTCAAGTTTTGACACGACTTGTAACGCGGTGTCACATTTCACTGTGCGCCACGATGAATCAGTTTTCTGTCACATGCACACAATTAAACTCGGCCCCACAGCGTTCAGTTTGATGCAGTATGCCGAAGAGGAACAGTGACACGAAGTTAGCCAAGTGTCGTTCTACAGTTCCTGCTGAAGCTCCTCAGGACACTCCTGCAGGTGTTCCACCTGCTGTTGTAACCAATGAGCGGGAGAACGAGTCTGAACCAGAGGAGCAAGAGGAGACTCGTGCAGCCAGACATCTCTGCACCTCCTCCAGTCCGGTGGAAGAAGAAGCGTGCCAACAATTAAACCCTGCTGCACCGCATTCAGTTTGACTGCTGACACCAAGTCGGCTAAAAGTCTCATTTCAGTGCTCTTCAGCACGCTCCTGCAGGTGTTCCACCTGCTGCATGTACCTGATGTTTGGGAAAACACGCAAGACACGAGACGCATGAAGCCACACATCTTGCTCTGTCCATCTCCTCCTCCTCCTCTCTGCACCACTCCATAGCACAGAGCCCAACTACGCATGCAGTCACAAAGTTCTTCTGAAAAACTGGAGCAATCTGAATTCGGTTGGATGAATATGGGTGTGTGTGGAGACAATTCACCTCGTTCACAACATGACACAACTTAACGATGCGCTGTTACGCGCAATAGCGCGCAACAACGCGGAACATTATTCTTGACCGTGCATAATGGTTCCTGATAATTCTCCAGCAACATGTGCCATTAATCGTAATGTGTGGTAACAGGTTGCAGCAGTTCCTGAGGACACCTGACGCCTCTGCCCCAAATCATCACATTTGTGAGCAGCGGCCAAGAATGTGTACTTCGTGGCATTCGTGACTTGTCGTCGTTATGTGTAAACGCAGCATTAGAGAGAGCAACGTGAGGTATAGTCAAGCCAAGCACAGAGAGAGAGATCAGTTCCTGTCTTTGTGTGTGTGCAAGAGGCTGCAGAGAGTTGTGTCTGTGTAGAGAGGGGCGGGCACTGTGTGTGACTGGTCAATCACAGAGCGTGAAGACAGTCAGTTACCTAATCAGGATTTTCCTTCACTACGAGCACAGATGCTGACAAGTTTTACGCATATCATGCTCGTTGTTCTGTTGGTGGTGTAAACAAAATAAAAAGGCTTACCTTTTAATCAACATTTCTTTAACGGAACGACAGCAGGTGCATCACAGCAGGCCAGCGGTACAAAACCTTCCCGCCTCCTCTTCCTACTCTCTCTCTTTTCTAATCTGTAACTGGAGCGCCCTCTGTTGGTCGGCATCTAGCTCTGCTATTACAATGCTGATCTGTAAACACATCTCCCCTGTTACTCAGAAAAGGATACATCTCCTTGAACATTGTTTTTAAGCGTGGCTTAAGAATTAAAGGGTAGTTTTGAGCTTTTACAACATCAACAGTAAAGTTAGCTTTTCCTTTCCGTATACAGTAGTGTTCAGAATAATAGTAGTGCTATGTGACTAAAAAGATTAATCCAGGTTTTGAGTATATTTCATTATTGTTACATGGGAAACAAGGTGCCAGTAGATTCAGTAGATTCTCACAAATCCAACACGACCAAGCATCCATGATATGCACACTCTTAAGGCTATGAAATTGGGCTATTAGTAGAAAAGGGGGTGTTCACAATTATAGTAGCATCTGCTGTTGATGCTACAAACTCAAAACTGTTATGTTCAAACTGCTTTTTTAGCAATCCTGTGAATCACTAAACTAGTATTTAGTTGTATAACCACAGTTTTTCATGATTTCTTCACATCTGCGAGGCATTAATTTTGTTGGTTTGGAAACAAGATTTTGCTCATTTACTAGTGTGCTTGGGGTCATTGTCTTGTTGAAACATCCATTTGAAGGGCATGTCCTCTTCAACATAAGGCAACATGACCTCTTCAAGTATTTTGACATATCCAAACTGATCCATGATACCTGGTATGCGATATATAGGCCCAACACCATAGTAGGAGAAACATGCCCATATCATGATGCTTGCACCACCATGCTTCACTGTCTTCACTGTGAACTGTGGCTTGAATTCAGAGTTTTGGGGTCATCTCACAAACTGTCTGCGGCCCTTGGACCCAAAAAGAACAATTTTACTCTCATCAGTCCACAAAATATTTCTCCATTTCTCTTTAGGCCAGTTGTGTGTGTTCTTTGGCAAATTGTAACCTCTTCTGCACATGTCTTTTATTTAACAGAGGAACTTTGCGGGGGATTCTTGCAAATAAATTAGCTTCACACCGGTGTCTTCTAACTGTCACAGCACTTACAGGTAACTCCAGACTGTCTTTGATCATCCTGGAGCTGATCATTGGGTGAGCCTTTGTCATTCTGGTTATTCTTCTATCCATTTTGATGGTTGTTTTCCACTTTCTTCCACGCGTCTGTTTTTTTTTTTTTTTTTTTTTTTTTTTTTTTGGTCAATTTTAAAGCATTGGAGATCATTGTAGATGAACAGCCTATAATTTTTTGCACCTGCGTATACGTTTTCCCCTCTCCAATCAACTTTTTAATCAAACTACGCTGTTCTTCTGCACAATTTCTTGAGCATCCCATTTTCCTCAGGCTTTCAAAGAGAAAAGCATGTTCAACAGGTGCTGGCTTCATTCTTAAATAGGGGACACCTGATTCACACCTGTTTGTTCCACAAAACTGACGAACTCACTGACTGAATGCCACACTACTATTATTGTGAACACCCCCTTTTCTACTTTTTTTTACTAATAGCCCAATTTCATAGCCTTAAGAGTGTGCATATCATGAATGCTTGGTCTTGTTGGATTTGTGAGAATCTACTGAATCTACTGGTACCTTGTTTCCCATGTAACAATAAGAAATATACTCAAAACCTGGATTAATCTTTTTAGTCACATAGCACTACTATTATTCTGAACACTACTGTAGCTGTTTTTAGTATTGCTGCCATACATTTCAACACAGTATATCTTTCTGTTTTATACCTTTTTTTCAGTAACTTAAAGTGAGCAGCTGTAGATACCATTGAACACTTCACTATACAATAATTAACAATATTTTAGCTGTATTTTGCATTTTAAATGAAAGGAATACTTTCTCTAACTTTTAATGCTATTTCAGGACCAGTGTTGCCACAGTTACTTTGAAAAAGTAATCCAATTACTGATTACTGATTACTCCTTGAAAAAGTAACTTAGTTACTTTACTGATTACTCAATTGTAAAAGTAACTAAGTTAGATTACTAGTTACTTTTTTAGTTACTTTTCCCAGCTGTCGACAACAACCCTCTGCCACCTCAACATGACAGTGATACCTGTTTTGCCAAAATTCACTTTATAGTCACCCTTTCTTGACTTCAATGAAAATAAATACTTGTTTTATAAAAAGTAAAATAAAGACCTCTTTCTTGACCTCATATTTAACTGTTGACAGCACTGTAACAGTAAAACTTGCAATTTCGAACCTACATTTTTTTATAAATGTAACTATTAAATTCTAACATTTTTCTAACATTTAAATTCTCTCTAAACATTTTACTTGTCGAAATTATTATTTTAAGCAATATTAGTAGTTGTAGTAAAAAACGGCTTCAAAACTGGACCTTTAATCTAGGGGTGTTGTGAGGGGGGCACATCCTTCCCCCACGCCCCCATTCCATCTGGATTCGCCCCTGCTTTGGCGTTTGAGCACAAAGAATGGATTACATTTATTTATGCAGAAAACATGACCAGATTTACAGGTAAGAAAGTTTTATTGCGTTTTCACATCATGTGGTCCTCAGAAAGAGAGTTTAGGTGCATTTGAGTGGAAAATAGTGTTAGTTGTTGACGCGTCGCAGAGGATCAGCTGTTTTTAATGACCAGATACAGAGCGGCTCAGCTCAGAATTCTAAATAAAGGAGGAAAAAAAGTATAAAAATGTCTTTGTAAAGCTCAGTGCAGGTGTGCTGATCACCGCGCTTTAAGAGGTGAGGACGAGTCGAGCAGCTGCAAAAAAACCCGGATGAAAAGCTCACAGCTCACTTAAAGTGTGTAGTTCAGTCGAACCCCGACCTCCTGCCCACGGACCAAGTTTAATGCTGCTATCGACCCACAATGAAAAATAATAGTAACGCACAGTGACATGGAGAAGTAACTTTAATCTGATTACTGATTTGGAAAGATTAACGCGTTAGATTACTCGTTACTAAAAAAAAAGTGGTCAGATTAGAGTAACGCGTTACTAAGTAATGCGTTACCGGCATCACTGTTCAGGACATAGTCTTTGGTCCAAGCTGGAGGTTTGTGTGCTCTTTGTGGAATGGCACGGTTTTGCAAAGCCCCGGTAAGCTTGCGTCTTGTTCCGCTGGACCATTTTGAGGAGGTGGTTCTTGTGCTCTCTCTGGAAATAGAGAAAGATGTGTTGCATTCCACCTTTTCCCATCACTTAAGATGAAGGTGCTGTATCCAGTTTGATGCTGAACGGAAACAGGATCCGTGTACTGTCTCTCTCCTTTCCCAACATGAAAGGGCTTCCGTATACACACCTTGTCTCCAACTGTGAGTTTGGGAGGTTTAGCACCTTTCCTTTTGTCAGTGTAGCACTTACTTTTGGCCTGCTTCAGAGCAACTCTGGATCTCAAAGTGTTGTAACGTCCTTTGTGATCCAGTTGTGGCAGGATGTGGAGCTTTGTACTTTTGGCCTGCTTCAGAGCAACTCTGGATCTCAAAGTGTTGTAACGTCCTTTGTGATCCAGTTGTGGCAGGATGTGGAGCTTTGTTCTCATTGGCCTTCCCCTGAGAAGCTGGAATGGAGACTCGTTCGTTGTAGCATGGGGTGTGGCTCTGTAACTTTGGAGCATGACAGTCACTGTAGGCTTCCACGGCTTTTGAGCTGCTTGTGCTCCTTGGATACAGTCTTTGAGCACTCTGTTGAACCTTTCAATGCATCCATTGGCCTGGAGATGGTAAACACTTGTTTTTCTGTGTTTGATTCCTCTCTCCCTTAGGAAATCTGCAAAATTACCAGATGTGAACTGTGGGCCATTATCAGTAGTAATAGCACAGGAGTTACCTTCACATGCAAACACAGTGGACAGGAAGGAAAGGATAGTAGATGTAGTAGCATTTGGGGTGAAAGCTACTTCAGGCCAAGGGCATTTTTTGGACAGTTCCCTCGCCTGGCATAAATGTTTTATTATTGCTGTTAACAGCTCTCCCTGCATCCCACAACCAAGTTTTATGTCTCTTTTTTTCAGGACATGTGCTTTCAGAATATATATGTTTTTGTTGTGTTTTATAAGTGTAATAAAGGTTTACAATCAAAAATAGGCAAGGAAAAAATAAAGCAAAAAATAATTTTCCACACACATTTATTCAAAACACACAGCAAACTATTATAAACAACTGTTTTGACACTTTATAAAGGTAATTTTAGGTCTTGTGTGAAAGACCTCAAAGCAACAAAAAGGTTGTGAAAGCAACAAAAAGGTTCAAACAATAAACACAAATGCATATTTTGAACAATATATACAAGATGGTCTATGCGTTTTGTTGTCCACTGATATGGTAAACAGTGCTTTACGCAGAGAAAGCAACAGAGTTATCCACTAACATTCACATGCAAACTAGTGGAGCAATCCTGATAGTTATACACTCTTTGTTTGAGCATATGAGATTGTCATCAGAGGCTCTCCATCTGCTCCTGCTTTCATTGATCGCTGTGCGTAATGGCGCAAGGCACACTGAGTATGTACTAATAGTATGTACTCATTGGAGCACCCAGGGGGCTATTCAAATGGGCCATCTAGTAACATATCACTCCTGAAAATGATCTTTGGCTTTTCACGAGGTAAAGCTGCGCTACGATTGGATTTTGTAAAACCATGTGACGGTGAACCAATTCCGATCGGACACTCACATTGCGCATGTCATCACACAGCTTCTATGAGGAGTACAAAGATGGCCGATGGCAGGCTCAAAATCCGCGGAGTTAACTTTTCAGCAAAAAAAAAAGTACGTTTCTATCTCATATCATTAAAAAGTTATTTATAATTTAGTAAAGCTTGGTTTTAGCCGTCGTATACGACGGTGTCGGCCCCATAGGGTTAAAGTAGTCCACCAGGGTGATAGCAAATCTACAGTTCAAAAGGACCCACAACGTCCACCACCACATGTTGAAAGGTGCCTTCAGGAAACTCTACAGGCTGTAATGGTGATGCTTATGCAGTTTTGTCACATGCCTGGCATACTGTGCAGGAGGTGAGGATACTATGAACTAAACTGTCCATGTTTGGCCACCAGTAAAGCTCTCTGAGGCACTGTTTAGTGCGTACAATTCCCTGGTGCCCCTCATGTGCCAGGTGTACTACCCGTTCTCTGAGTGACTTTGGGATGGCCAGGCGAGTACCCCGAAATATCAGAGGGAAATCAACAGCAAGTTTGTGCCTCATAAGAAAGTACGGTTACAGTTCGCTGGGAAGTGACTTTTTGGACTTGGTCCACATGGACTGACAGACAAGTCTAAGCTCTTGCAGTTTGGAGCAGTCCTTGGACTCTGCCCTGAAGTCAGCAAGGGGCAGCACAGTAAGGAGAGGGGAGATTTCGGCTATCTCCACAAGCAGGTCTGGCTCAGGTTCAGTCGGTGAAGTTGACTCAAGAGGGATGCGAGACACAGTCTGCCATCACATTTTGGTTCCCAGGATGGTATTCAATGTCGTACTGAAAGCACACGAGTCTGGCTGACCACTGAGCGACTCTCATCCCTGCTCTGTTCATAACTTTTGTGTTGAGGAGTGTAGTCAGGGCCTGATGGTCTGTACGAAGCGTGAATCTGCATCCCCAAACATACGTCCTCCATCTCTCTACAGCCCACACACAGGCAAGGGCCTCTTTTTCAGTAGTGGAGTATTTTCTTTCAGCAGGGGTAAGTGTGCATGAAGCAAAAGCCACAATGCGCTGTTTTGTCTGGGTGAATCTGTGTTAGGACAGCCCCAAAACCATAGTTGGAAGCCTCCGTCGTGATCACTGCTGGCAATTTTGGATTGTACATGGCAAGGGCAGGACTGTCCAGTAGCATTTGTTTCAGTGTTTTGAAATAACCATCCACAGCATTGTCCCAGTGTAGTTTAGCCTGTGGACTGGTCTTGAACAGTTGTCGCAGGGGTTCAACACGTGTAGCATAGTCAGGAATAAACTTACTAAACCATGAAGTCAGACCTAAGAATGAGCGCAGCACTGGCATATCTTTAGGAGCAGGTGCTTCAGCAACAGCAGTAAGGTGGTCTGTGCTTGGGCGCAAGCCATGTTTGGAAATAACATGTCCTAAGAATGTAACCTGTGTTTGGGTAAATGCACTCTTCCCAAAGTTGATTTGTAAGCCAGTCTCAAACGGTTTAGGACTGCGTGTAGGCGCTGATCATGTTCCTCTCTTGAAGCACCGTAGACAATGATGTCCAACGTCTAACCACTAGACCATCACCTCCCCACTCAAAAAACTGACTCATTGGATTGGATTCCATCTAATAAATATGTGTAGTCTCAACTCAATTACATTATCTTGTATGGATGTGTTTTGAGATGGGGTTACATATATTTATCCAAAGACCCATTTTTTGAGTGTGTTGTCAAATAATATACAAATAATGAATGTTGTGGGCTGGGGTGTTTGGCTGGCTTGGTTTTTGTTTTCTGTTTCTCCCACCAGGTGGTATGCATTCAGGACTGAGTGGCTGGGCATTAGGACCTCACCCTGAACACCTGAGGCTTGTTTTCACATGCAGGTCATCAGGACTCACAGCTGTGGTGTATTTTGTCTTAATCAGAGATTGCTGCATTTAAACCTTGAATGCACAGTGTGTGATTGCCAGAGACTCGACCTTGTGAGCAGACGTGTGAGATCGACGTCAGGAGAACAATCTCACCATCACGGACGCAGAGACCGCTCCAGGTTTGACGCCACAGTCTGTGAAGGAGGATTGGGTGAGGTCTCACGCTCTTCAGCACACTTCCTGAGGTAATTTGGTTTTGGTGACTTTTATGAAGTAATGACAGTGGATTTGGTGTCCCTCACACCTTGTGTTATTGAGCTGTCACGTTATGCTAATTGTCTAATCAGCTTCTGCTGCAGTGGAGATTTGAACTGAGTTGTTCCGTGCCTGCAGGGTGGGAAGCTGATGTATAGATTTAAGCCAGGAAGTGTTTGCTGATTGCGTGCACCTTTGAGTTGTGTCTCTCTGTGTGGAGTTGGGCTCACCTCATGTTTTCTTTCTTCACAGACTCGGTTTGTCGCAGCCACCTGGGGGGTGTCGGCGGTGTCCCTGGGTCCGAACTGCTGTGGCTCCGGACCGTTTGCGCTGTTAAGAGCGCGCCGTGTTTCCACCTCACCAGACCGCGGACTTTTTTAGTTGTTTAGCACTGCATCTCACTGTTATGTTTATTAAATTCTGTTATCCTTTGAACCGTGCTCTGCTTATTTTATGCTGGGTCCTTTCAAACGCTGGGTCGGTGCTCCGACCGTGTCCGAAACATAAATGAATGTTTATGAGTTCAATGGTATGAATATTTGATGAGGTGAAAGCTGGAACATACTATTCAATGAGGCAAAGCTGAGTTGAATGGTAGGTTGGCGGTGTGGTTCTCCACCTTTTACAATCTGAGAAATTAAAAGCAACATGACTTGACTGGCTCACGTAGAGTCAACAAATCGTTTTACAGCATTTATGTGATTATTTTTTTTTTCATTGCATGCATTAAAATGAATAAATGGATACATGAATCTGTTAGTGTCTTTGATTATGATTTTAATAGCACTTACCGGAAACAGGAGTATTTCTAATTCCACCATTTATGTGTAGTGGCTCTTTCCCTTAGTTAACCTTAACCAAGCACCATAGAACCTTGCACCTCTTAGTGATAATGAATGCCAGCTTTGTCTGTACACGCCTCCCATCCCCCATGGATACAGGGTTCAAACTTTTCCACAATACCTGGCATGTGCCACAGGGTGACCAGAGGGTATTGAGACCTCACTGCTCACATCTCTTCCTTCTGTGGGAAGAGAGGGATCTTTCCCCCATACTTCAACCATAGGACTGTTTACTACAGAGAACACTGGAAAACAGTATGTAACTGTTGATATACAGTTGTATGCAAAAGTTTGGGCACCCCTGATGATTTCCATGATTTATCTTTATAAATCACTGGTTGTTTGGATCAGCAATTTCAGTTAAATATATCATATAGCAGACAAACAGTGATATTTGAGAAGTGAAATGACGTTTCTAGGATTTACAGAAAGTGCACAATTATTCTTTAAGCAAAATTAGGCAGGTGTATAAATTTGGTCACCCCAACAGAAAAAATACATCAATATTTAGTAGATCCTCCTTTTGCAGAAATAACAGCCTCTAAATGCTTCCTATAGCTTCCATTGAGAGTCTGGATTATGACTGAAGGTATTTTGGACCATTCTTCTTTAGAAAACATCTCTGGTTTGTTGGTTTCCGAGCATGGACAGCCCGCTTAAAATCACATCACAGATTTTCAATAATCTTCAGGTCTGGGGACTGAGATGGCCATTCCAGAACATTGTACTTGTTTCTCTGCATGAATACCTTAGTAGATTTTGAGCAGTCAAATCAAATCAATTTTATTTATATAGCGCCAAATCACAACAAACAGTTGCCCCAAGGCGCTTTTATTGTATGGCAAAGCCATACAATAATTACGGAAAAACCACAACGGTCAAAACGACCCCCTGTGAGCAAGCACTTGGCAACAGTGGGAAGGAAAAACTCCCTTTTAACAGGAAGAAACCTCCAGCAGAACCAGGCTCAGGGAGGGGCAGTCTTCTGCTGGGACTGGTTGGGGCTGAGGGAGAGAACCAGGAAAAAGACATGCTGTGGAGGGGAGCAGAGATCAATCACTAATGATTAAATGCAGAGTGGTGCATACAGAGCAAAAGAGAAAGAAACACTCAGTGCATCATGGGAACCCCCCAGCAGTCTACGTCTATAGCAGCATAACTAAGGGATGGTTCAGGGTCACCTGATCCAGCCCTAACTATAAGCTTTAGCAAAAAGGAAAGTTTTAAGCCTAATCTTAAAAGTAGAGAGGGTGTCTGTCTCCCTGATCTGAATTGGGAGCTGGTTCCACAGGAGAGGAGCCTGAAAGCTGAAGGCTCTGCCTCCCATTCTACTCTTACAAACCCTAGGAACTACAAGTAAGCCTGCAGTCTGAGAGCGAAGCGCTCTATTGGGGTGATATGGTACTATGAGGTCCCTAAGATAAGATGGGACCTGATTATTCAAAACCTTATAAGTAAGAAGAAGAATTTTAAATTCTTTTCTAGAATTAACAGGAAGCCAATGAAGAGAGGCCAATATGGGTGAGATATGCTCTCTCCTTCCAGTCCCTGTCAGTACTCTAGCTGCAGCATTTTGAATTAACTGAAGGCTTTTCAGGGAACTTTTAGGACAACCTGATAATAATGAATTACAATAGTCCAGCCTAGAGGAAATAAATGCATTAATTAGTTTTTCAGCATCACTCTGAGACAAGACCTTTCTAATTTTAGAGATATTGCGCAAATGCAAAAAAGCAGTCCTACATATTTGTTTAATATGCGCATTGAATGACATATCCTGATCAAAAATGACTCCAAGATTTCTCACAGTATTACTAGAGGTCAGGGTAACGCCATCCAGAGTAAGGATCTGGTTAGACACCATGTTTCTAAGATTTGTGGGGCCAAGTACAATAACTTCAGTTTATCTGAGTTTAAAAGCAGGAAATTAGAGGTCATCAATGTCTTTATGTCTGTAAGACAATCCTGCAGTTTAGCTAATTGGTGTGTGTCCTCTGGCTTCATGGATAAAGCTGGGTATCATCTGCGTAACAATGAAAATTTAAGCAATGCCGTCTAATAATACTGCCTAAGGGAAACATGTATAAAGTGAATAAAATTGGTCCTAGCACAGAACCTTGTGGAACTCCATAATTAACCTTAGTCTGTGAAGAAGATTCCCCATTTACATGAACAAATTGTAATCTATTAGATAAATATGATTCAAACCACCGCAGCGCAGTGCCTTTAATACCTATGGCATGCTCTAATCTCTGTAATAAAATTTTATGGTCAACAGTATCAAAAGCAGCACTGAGGTCTAACAGAACACGCACAGAAATGAGTCCACTGTCTGAGGCCATAAGAAGATCATTGTGTTTAGGGTCGCAGGTTAGCAGTGTTTAGGGCCGTTGTCTTATTGAAAGATCCAGCCCCGGCGCAACTTCTACTTTCTCACTGATTCATGAACATTGTTCTCAAGAATCTGATACTGACTAGAATCCATGTGACCCTCAACTTTAACAAGATTCCCAGGACCTGCACTGGCCACACAGCCACACAGCATCAATCAATCAATCAATCAATTTTTTTATATAGCGCCAAATCACAACAAACAGTTGCCCCAAGGCGCTTTATATTGCAAGGCAAGGCCATACAATAATTATGTAAAACCCCAACGGTCAAAACGACCCCCTGTGAGCAAGCACTTGGCTACAGTGGGAAGGAAAAACTCCCTTTTAACAGGAAGAAACCTCCAGCAGAACCAGGCTCAGGGAGGGGCAGTCTTCTGCTGGGACTGGTTGGGGCTGAGGGAGAGAACCAGGAAAAAGACATGCTGTGGAGGGGAGCAGAGGTCGATCACTAATGATTAAATGCAGAGTGGTGCATACAGAGCAAAAAGAGAAAGAAACAGTGCATCATGGGAACCCCCCAGCAGTCTACGTCTATAGCAGCATAACTAAGGGATGGTTCAGGGTCACCTGATCCAGCCCTAACTATAAGATTTAGCAAAAAGGAAAGTTTTAAGCCTAATCTTAAAAGTAGAGAGGGTGTCTGTCTCCCTGATCTGAATTGGGAGCTGGTTCCACAGGAGAGGAGCCTGAAAGCTGAAGGCTCTGCCTCCCATTCTACTCTTACAAACCCTAGGAACTACAAGTAAGCCTGCAGTCTGAGAGCGAAGCGCTCTATTGGGGTGATATGGTACTATGAGGTCCCTAAGATAAGATGGGACCTGATTATTCAAAACCTTATAAGTAAGAAGAAGAATTTTAAATTCTATTCTAGAATTAACAGGAAGCCAATGAAGAGAGGCCAATATGGGTGAGATATGCTCTCTCCTTCTAGTCCCCGTCAGTACTCTAGCTGCAGCATTTTGAATTAACTGAAGGCTTTTTAGGGAACTTTTAGGACAACCTGATAATAATGAATTACAATAGTCCAGCCTAGAGGAAATAAATGCATTAATTAGTTTTTCAGCATCACTCTGAGACAAGACCTTTCTGATTTTAGAGATATTGCGTAAATGCAAAAAAGCAGTCCTACATATTTGTTTAATATGCGCTTTGAATGACATATCCTGATCAAAAATGACTCCAAGATTTCTCACAGTATTACTAGAGGTCAGGGTAATGCCATCCAGAGTAAGGATCTGGTTAGACACCATGTTTCTAAGATTTGTGGGGCCAAGTACAATAACTTCAGTTTTATCTGAGTTTAAAAGCAGGAAATTAGAGGTCATCCATGTCTTTATGTCTGTAAGACAGTCCTGCAGTTTAGCTAATTGGTGTGTGTCCTCTGGCTTCATGGATAGATAAAGCTGGGTATCATCTGCGTAACAATGAAAATTTAAGCAATACCGTCTAATAATACTGCCTAAGGGAAGCATGTATAAAGTGAATAAAATTGGTCCTAGCACAGAACCTTGTGGAACTCCATAATTAACTTTAGTCTGTGAAGAAGATTCCCCATTTACATGAACAAATTGTAATCTATTAGACAAATATGATTCAAACCACCGCAGCGTAGTGCCTTTAATACCTATGGCATGCTCTAATCTCTGTAATAAAATTTTATGGTCAACAGTATCAAAAGCAGCACTGAGGTGTAACAGAAGAAGCACAGAGATGAGTACACTGTCCGAGGCCATAAGAAGATCATTTGTAACCTTCACTAATGCTGTTTCTGTACTATGATGAATTCTAAAACCTGACTGAAACTCTTCAAATAGACCATTCCTCTGCAGATGATCAGTTAGCTGTTTTACAACTACCCTTTCAAGAATTTTTGAGAGAAAAGGAAGGTTGGAGATTAGCCTATAATTAGCTAAGATAGCTGGGTCAAGTGATGGCTTTTTAAGTAATGGTTTAATTACTGCCACCTTAAAAGCCTGTGGTACATAGCCAACTAACAAAGATAGATTGATCATATTTAAGATCGAAGCATTAAATAATGGTAGGGCTTCCTTGAGCAGCCTGGTAGGAATGGGGTCTAATAAACATGTTGATGGTTTGGATGAAGTAACTAATGAAAATAACTCAGACAGAACAATCGGAGAGAAAGAGTCTAACCAAATACCGGCATCACTGAAAGCAGCCAAAGATAACGATACGTCTTTGGGATGGTTATGAGTAATTTTTTCTCTAATAGTTAAAATTTTGTTAGCAAAGAAAGTCATGAAGTCATTACTAGTTAAAGTTAATGGAATACTCAGCTCAATAGAGTTCTGACTCTTTGTCAGCCTGGCTACAGTGCTGAAAAGAAACCTGGGGTTGTTCTTATTTTCTTCAATTAGTGATGAGTAGAAAGATGTCCTAGCTTTACGGAGGGCTTTTTTATAGAGCAACAGACTCTTTTTCCAGGCTAAGTGAAGATCTTCTAAATTAGTGAGACGCCATTTCCTCTCCAACTTACGGGTTATCTGCTTTAAGCTACGAGTTTGTGAGTTATACCACGGAGTCAGGCACTTCTGATTTAAAGCTCTCTTTTTTAGAGGAGCTACAGCATCCAAAGTTGTCTTCAATGAGGATGTAAAACTATTGACGAGATACTCTATCTCACTTACAGAGTTTAGGTAGCTACTCTGCACTGTGTTGGTATATGGCATTAGAGAACATAAAGAAGGAATCATATCCTTAAACCTAGTTACAGCGCTTTCTGAAAGACTTCTAGTGTAATGAAACTTATTCCCCACTGCTGGGTAGTCCATCAGAGTAAATGTTATTAAAAAATGATCAGACAGAAGGGAGTTTTCAGGGAATACTGTTAAGTCTTCTATTTCCATACCATAAGTCAGAACAAGATCTAAGATATGATTAAAGTGGTGGGTGGACTCATTTACTTTATTCATAACTTACTATTTAGCATGATGGAACCACCTCCAAATTTTACTGTAGGTAGCAAGTGTTTTTCTTGGAATGCTGTGTTCTTTTTCAACCATGCATCTCGCCCCTTGTTATGTCCAAATAACTCAATTTTAGTTTCATCAGCCCACAGCACCTTATTCCAAAATTAAGCTGACTTGTCCAAATGTGCTTTAGCATAGCTCAAGTGACTCTGTTTGTGGTGTGTATGCAGAAAAGGCTTCCTCTGCATTACAGCATCATACAGCATCTCCTTAGTGCGCTGTATAGTTGAACGAAGCACAGAGACACTATCTGCAGGAAGATCATGTTGTAGGTCTTTGGAGCAGGTCTTTGGGTTGACTATGACTGTTCTCAGCATCCTTCACTTCAGCTTATCTTGGCCTGCCACTTTGGGCCTTAACTAGTACTGTGCCTGCAGTCTTACATTTCCTCACTATGTTCCTCACAGTGGAAACTGACAGCTGAACTATCTGAGATAGCTTTTTGTATCCTTCTCCTAAACCATGATGTTGACCAATCTTTGTTTTCAGGTCATTTGAGAGTTGTTTAGAGGCTCCCATGTAGCCACTCATTAGAAGAGATGCAAAGAAGGGAAACATTTGCAATTGGCCACCTTAAATACCCTTTCTCATGATTGGATGCACCTGTGTAAGGAGGTCAAGGGTCAATGAGCTTACCTAACCAATTTTGTGTTCCAATAATTAGTGCTAAATGTATTCAAATCAATAAAATGACAAGGGTGCCCAAATTTATGCACCTGCCCAATTTTGTTTAAATAATTATTGCACACTTTATGTAAACACTAGAAACTTCATTTCACTTCTAAAATATCAGTGTGTTTGTCTGCTATATGATATATTTAAATGAAATTTCTGATCCAGTCAACCAATGATTTACGAGGTCTATTAGAAAAGTATCCGACCTTATTTGTTGGGGAAAGTGAGGAACACGGACCCACAACAGGGGGCGCAAATGAACGGACAATGAAGAAAGTCAAATAACAAAGCTTTACTGTTGTGAACACGCACAACAAACACAACAGATCACAATTGTGGAAATAAACCAATTCCAATGGTGTCGTGTGGGCAGGCTCGACGATAGGAGACGTCTGTCCGAGTCGAACCGGAACCACCCGATTTCCTCTGCCACCGAACCCCAGGAATACTGGAGCCGCCAAGTCCCGAACTCCCAGGTGGCCACTGCCTCCGCTCGTCGGATCCGGTACTGCTGGCGAGGAACAGAGACAGTCAGATGTGGGTGCGGCTGCACCCAGCAACACGTAGGGTGGAAAAAACCACCTCCACCTCTCGTCAGAAAAACACTGGTTAGTGCAGGAATGTGTGTACTTATCAATAAGGTCCAATACAGTCTCCTGCTGTTCCACTCGCTATCTGCGCAAAAGTAACAAGGTATTATGTCAAGAAGACAACACAATTGGCTGAGTATATTTCCTCCTTGGTAGAGCGATATCTCGGCAATGAGGTGGAGATGCCGTCCAGCTGATATACCCCTCCGCTGATGGATGTCAGCTGTCTCAGTTGATAGGTGACGGCTGTCACCTTGGCTGCTCCTATGAGGCGGCAGCGCCCTCTGGTGCCTGGAGCCCGCACTCCAGGCAGGGCGCCCTCTGGTGGTGGTGGGCCAGCAGTACCTCCTCTTCAGCGGCCCACACAATATTATTATTTTTTTTAAAAAACCATATGGATTTGAATCACGTGTGATTACATCAGCCAAGCTTGAACCCTCGTGGGCATGCAAGAGTTTTTTCACGCCAGTCGGTGACGTCATTCGCCTGTGAGCACGCCTTGTGGGAGGAGTGGTCCAGCCCCCTCGTTGGATTTTCATTGTCTGAGAAGTTTCTGAGAGACTGGCGCTGTGCTTCATCAAAATTTTTTTCAAAAACTGTGAGGCACATCCGAGTGGACACCATTCGAGAAATTCAGCTGGTTTTCGGTGAAAATTTTAACGGCTGATGAGAGATTTTGGATTGTTTCTATCACTGTAAGGACTTCCCATGGAGCGGGACATCGCGCAGCGCTCCGAGGCGACGTCGTCATCCTGTTTCAAGCTGAAAACCTCCAAATTTAAGCCTCTGTTGACCCAGGACGTCGTGAGAGAACAGAGAATTTTCAGAAGAGGTCAGAATCAGCAGTTTATCTGGACATTCCACTGTTAAAGGAGATTTTTTTTAATGAAAGATGTGCGGACGGATTGGTGCGTCGGCTCGCAGCCGGTGCGGCGTGCCCGCCACAGGAAAAACACCTGCGTGTTGATAACCATTTGTAAAATCCAGGCGGCTTTTAGTGGCTTTCAGTTGAGTATCTGAGAAATTGTTTAACAGCAGGGCATGTTCCAACTTGTCCTTAAGGCTTCCAACGGAGGTGTTGTTCCTGTGGCGGGCGCACCGCGCCGGCTGCGAGCCGACGTCTTTCCGCACGTCTTTCATTAAAAAAATCTCCTTTAACAGTGGAATGTCCGGATTTACTGCTGATTCCGACCTCTACTGAAAGTTCTCTGTTCTCTCACGACGTCCTGGGTCAACAGAGGCTTAAATTTGGAGATTTTCAGCTTGAAACAGGATGACGACGTCACCTCGGAGCGCTGCGCGACGTCCCGCTCCATGGGAAGTCCTTACAGCGATAGAAACAATCCAAAATCTCTCATCAGCCGTTAAAATTTTCACCGAAAACCAGCTGAATTTCTCGAATGGTGTCCACTCGGATGTGCCTCACAGTTTTTGAAAAAATTTTGATGAAGCACAGCGCCAGTCTCTCAGCAACTTCTCAGACATGAAAATCCGACGAGGGGACTGGACCACTCCTCCCACAAGGCGTGCTCACAGGCGAATGACGTCACCGACAGGCGTGGAAAAACTCACGCATGCTCACGAAGGTTCAAGCTTGGCTGACGTAAAAACATATGAATCAAATCCATATAGTTTTTTAAAAAAATAAAACAGTCGGTTTCTTTTCTAATAGACCTCATATAAAGGAAAATCATGAAAATTTTCAGGGGTGCTCAAACGTTTGCATGCAAATGTACTAATAAAAAAAACACTATATATATATATTATATATATATATTATATATATATATTATATATATATATATATACACTCAACAAAAATATAAACGCAACACTTTTGGTTTTGCTCCCATTTTGTATGAGATGAACTCAAAGATCTAAAACTTTTTCCACATACACAATATCACCATTTCCCTCAAATATTGTTCACAAACCAGTCTAAATCTGTGATAGTGAGCACTTCTCCTTTGCTGAGATAATCCATCCCACCTCACAGGTGTGCCATATCAAGATGCTGATTAGACACCATGATTAGTGTACAGGTGTGCCTTAGACTGCCCACAATAAAAGGCCACTCTGAAAGGTGCAGTTTTATCACACAGCACAATGCCACAGATGTCGCAAGATTTGAGGGAGCGTGCAATTGGCATGCTGACAGCAGGAATGTCAACCAGAGCTGTTGCTCGTGTATTGAATGTTCATGTCTCTACCATAAGCCGTCTCCAAAGGCGTTCAGAGAATTTGGCTGTACATCCAACCAGCCTCACAACCGCAGACCACGTGTAACCACACCAGCCCAGGACCTCCACATCCAGCATGTTCACCTCCAAGATCGTCTGAGACCAGCCACTTGGACAGCTGCTGGAACAATCGGTTTGCATAACCAAAGAATTTCTGCACAAACTGTCAGAAACTGTCTCAGGGAAGCTCAACTGCATGCTCGTAGTCCTCATCA
Organism: Thalassophryne amazonica; assembly: GCF_902500255.1. Taxonomy (NCBI): domain Eukaryota; kingdom Metazoa; phylum Chordata; class Actinopteri; order Batrachoidiformes; family Batrachoididae; genus Thalassophryne; species Thalassophryne amazonica. The sequence goes on from NC_047104.1 coordinate 133,441,588, forward strand.
GGGTCTCGACCTGGCTCCAGTTCGTCGTCGTAACCGACTTGAGTGGGCAAATGCTCACATTCGCTGGCATTTGGCACATTGGAGAGGTGTTCTCTTCACGGGTGATGCGAAGGAGATGTGTTGCACTGCATGAGGCAAATGGTGGTCACACCAGATACTGACTGGTATCCCCCCCCAATAAAACAAAACTGCACCTTTCAGAGTGGCCTTTTATTGTGGGCAGTCTAAGGCACACCTGTGCACTAATCATGGTGTCTAATCAGCATCTTGATATGGCGCACCTGTGAGATGGGATGGATTATGTCAGCAAAGGAGAAGTGCTCACTATCACAGATTTCGACTGGTTTGTGAACAATATTTGAGGGAATTGGTGATATTGTGTATGTGGAAAAAGTTTTAGATCTTTGAGTTCATCTCATACAAAATGGGAGCAAAACCAAAAGTGTTGCGTTTATATTTTTGTTGAGTATATATATAAATCATGTTAAAGTGGAATCCTTCCATTTAGATCATCAATGTTCCAAAGAAATTCATCTACAATTTATTTACAGATGTGTGGTTATTTGTATTGTGCACATGCCTAACACTGTGCTGTTTTTGATTTTTTTTTTTTTTTTTTTTTTTGAGCCACAATAATACTGCAGTTTTTTTCTATTTTTGTTTCTCACTCTGGAAAATGACATTATTTCAGGCCTGTATTGTGCATTTTAGTTTTAAACGTGTTAAGCTCACGTTACAGATGAAACCTGTCACATGTAGACCGTGAGCCAGAGGGGTTGGTCGTTACCAAAAAAGTGGCAAAGGCTACCATACCTTTTCTGAAAGCCTGGAATCTCAGCTTTTCAATTATACTATATGATGGCCATCTACCAAGAGTAGCTGTTAGAAGTTATGGCACATAACATAATCTAAGGTTGAGAAAAAAAAATTGCAGACAAACCAATGCAAAATAGTGAAGTAGGTGAAAATCTAAAAATGGTATAACAACAAGTGAGACAGGGATTCCTATGTTTTTGGGTATGACAAACCCAATTATGACATTAGCATTGCTGTAGAAGGTCAAGGTCATGACCTTTTGGCAAGGTCAATGACATTTTTCCACAAATTTTGTATTATCTTTTATCTCATCCTTATCTCATCTACTATTATCTCATCCTTTATTTTGTGAACAACAAATGAGAAATGGATTCCTAAGTTTTTGTTTGTTGAATATCCAATTACAAAAATAACTTTGCAGTGAAAGGTCAAGGTCACAACCTTTTTCTCAGGCTGGTAACATTTTTAAGGTTTACTGCAACATGTTATTTTGTACATTACATTACATTTGTTTTCCCACTCAGGTTTCTGAAACATACTGTGATTATTATATATATTTGTGAAATTCCCACCAGTATATTGTTGTTTGTAGTGACAAATAACATCTATGTTTATTGGAATATCTTGTGCTTTGTTGCAAATGTTTGGTTTCTGTACATAGCATACAAAGAAAAGACTCATATGCCACAACCACACAAGAATCAGTCTTGTATAGCATATGGGCAAAGAGTGACCACAATCAGATAACCTTAAACCAATCAATATAAACACACAGAAAACCTTAAAACCTAAGCTGGACAACAATGAAGCAATAACAAACATGTCAAGGAGGGGAAACGCACTCAGAATATCTTAAAAATCTAAAACAGTCTTGGATAAAGTACGAGAACATTATTAAACATGTCAAAGACTGAAAATACCTCAATCAGAGCCGTTACAACTTTTCAACAGACTAGATAGTTTAAAGCTTTAATCATGCTTCATCTTATCAGTAATAGTTTGGAACTTGCACAGAACATTTACTGATTACTAAATTACTTGTTCAATAAGCAAAAATCTACATCAACGGTTTAACACTTAAATCTAGTTTCATTACTGGAATGTGTACCAGACTGACAACTAACAATTAAGATAGACTATCAAGATAAGCAAATAATTACTCAACCTTACTGTACAATCATGTTTGAAAATACATGGCAATGATTGTCTTTACATTCAGTCAAGGCTATGAAACTAATCAAATTCCTCATCATCATCATCATCATCATCAGAGGAATAGGACTGATCCTCAAATGTCATCCTTCTGATTTTTGCGCTGTCTTGCATGGCATACAGTAGTGTTCAGAATAATAGTAGTGCTATGTGACTAAAAGTGAGATATTGTCCAGACTTTGGCAACTTTGATGAGTATATTTAATTATTTTAATCACGTTACAGAGAAACACAAAGTTATACTTTTAATTTGAACATTTTAACCTAAAATATGCAGAAAAACATAATTTAATGATGTAAGATGGTTGTGCACCAGGATTGCTCAAGTGTTTAGATATAGACCTGCTTGTTTGGTTCATCTCGATTCAGATGTGCACAAATAAACTTTCTCAGATCTTCAGAATGTCTATCCCATTGCAGAAAGGGAATTGGATATTTCATATTGTATGGCAAATAATATTGTCTGAGCCAGATGTGAAGAGCCTACACTCTAAAAAATGAAGCGCTGTGTCAACGAGAAAAAAATCATAATAAGTTATTTCAACTTAACTAGAGAAGCCTTGCTGCATTAACTCAGTTGAAAGTTTGAAATTGAAATTGTTACATTATTATTTTTTTGTTCCTCCTTTTTTAGAGTGTACCTATGTTTAAAAGCATAATCATGTAACAAAGAGATCAGCGTAACAAAACATTGACTGAAACCAATAACACAAATAATTTATATTTGTCATATTACTGTAGATGACATTTAAAAATACATTTTAAGAGAAAAAAAAAACACGAAAAAGGTACTTTTTCAACAACAACAAAAACAAAACAAAAAATGGCCATGGGGCACAAACTTTAAATTCTAAGGTGAGGTAACTGGAGGCATCCAACATAATGCATTTGTGCAGAAGTGTGTATTTGTTTTATTTATGTTGTTTTTTTGTTTGGGTTTTTTTTTTTTTTTGCATAAACTGTAGATAATAGTGACCTGTGTGCAATGTGCAGTTTCTCTCCACTTCAACACCACTTCAAAAGCATTTTATGAGTGTCACTAAAGGTGGAGCAGGTCTAAGACCAGCTTTACTCTGTCTTCATACAGTCAGGCCACTTTATTAGGTACACCTGTTCAATTGTGTGTTAACACAAATAGCTAATGAGCCAATCACATGGCAGCAACTCAAAGCATTTAGGCATCTAGACGTGCTGAAGATGACTTACTGACATTCATACCGAATCAGGATGGGGAAGAAAGGGGATTTAAGTGACTTTAATTAAACGTGGAATGGTTGTTGGTGCCAGAGGAGCTGAACTCAGTATTTCAGAAACTGCTGATCTCTTGGGATGTTCACACACAACCATCTCTAGGTTTTACAGAGAATGGTCTGAAAAGAGAAGATATCCAGTGAGCGGCAGTTTTGCAGATGAAAATGCCTTGTTGATATCAGAGGTCAGAAGAGGATGGGCAGACTGGTTGAATGGGTGACTGCATGATGCCATCATCTCAATATGGACCAGAGGTGGGCAATGAGGGCCAAGATATCGAAGGTTTCCCTTGTAACCAATCACCTCAGCAGGTGGGTTTACTCATGAGCTTCTCCCTTCAATCTAAACACCCGATCATCAATGAAATCACCCGCCGAGGTGACTGGTTGGCGAGTGTATATGAAGGTGAAACTTGATACATGAAGTCACCTCACTAAGAGCCCTATCTCACTGCGATCAGCCTGCGAACGGCAAATGTGAGGGAAATCACTTAATTTCGTACGATGTTCGCTGGGTGGTGCGCTTCCCTTGTTTCACTTGCAGGGCATTTCCAGGGTCGCACCTGGATTTAAAGTTTTTCAAAGTTGGCAAGGCAACAAGGCTCCTCCTAGTGTGTTCCTAGAGCTGTCGCTGGTGTCGTGCGACTCTCTGAATGTACAGTAGTGTTCAGAATAATAGTAGTGCTAGGTGACTAAAAAGATTAATCCAGGTTTTGAGTATATTTCCTATTGTTACATGGGAAACAGGGTACCAGTAGATTCAGTAGATTCTCACAAATCCAACAAGACCAAGCATTCATGATATGCACACTCTTAAGGCTATGAAATTGGACTATTAGTAAAAAAAAAAAAAAAAGTAGAAAAGGGGGTGTTCACAATAATAGTAGCATCTGCTGTTGACACTACAAACTCAAAACTATTATGTTCAAACTGTTTTTTTAGCAACACTGTGAATCACTAAACTAGTATTTAGTTGTATAACCACAGTTTTTCATGATTTCTTCACATCTGCGAGGCATTAATTTTGTTGGTTTGGAACCAAGATTTTGCTATTTTACTAGTGTGCTTGGGGTCATTGCGGACCCGGCACCACGAGGGGGTGTTTGGGGCCCCCTCACGTCATCAACCTCGCCCCCTTAGATGTGAGAGTTTTCAAAAATAAAAATAAAAAAGAAAGAAAAAGAAATACTGGAAAATATAGCGCCTCGCAGTTTCGCAGATTTTTTTAGTCCAATTTTTCATGCTTTTTTTTTTTTTTTTACAGCATATTGCATTCTCATCAAGCAGGCTGGTGTTCTGTCGAGACGGGACACCTGTTGCGGCACCTTGAAGGAAGAGTATGCGCATTGTGTTCTGCATGTCTGTTTATAAGAATCTTCTCACTCAGAAGAAAAAAGAGCGCCAACAACTACCCATAACTGTGTTCTTCACTCGGAAAAAGACACCTGCAGCGAGGTGTGATTGGAAAAAGGCGCGACAGTGGTGCAGCGCCAGGACAAAGAGGCGCGATCAGAGGAACAGTGAAATACTAGTCAGTCACTATTAATTTCTTATGTGTCCAACCTCGTAGGTTGATCGTTAAAATTAAATTCGTTAGTTCTAAAAGCCATCATAATTATTTATAGGAAAACGTTCTATTTTCATTTTGTCAAACAAATGTTTGGGCCTGAAAACAGGTTGGTCTTATTTTTCTACAACCCCTGGCAATAATTATGGAATCACCAGCCTCGGAGGATGTTCATTCAGTTGTTTAATTTTGTAGGAAAAAAGCAGATCAGAGACATGACACAAAACTAAAGTCATTTCAAATGGCAACTTTCTGGCTTTAAGAAACACTATAAGAAATCAGGAAAAAAAAATTGTGGCAGTCAGTAACGGTTACTATTTTAGACCAAGCAGAGGAAAAAAAATATGGAATCACTCATTTCTGAGGAAAAAATTATGGAATCACCCTGTAAATTTTCATCCCCAAAACTAACACCTGCATCAAATCAGATCTGCTCGTTAGTCTGCATCTAAAAAGGAGTGATCACACCTTGGAGAGCTGTTGCACCAAGTGGACTGACATGAATCATGGCTCCAACATGAGAAATGTCAATTGAAACAAAGGAGAGGATTATCAAACTCTTAAAAGAGGGTAAATCATCACGCAATGTTGCAAAAGATATTGGTTGTTCACAGTCAGCTGTGTCTAAACTCTGGACCAAATACAAACAACATGGGAAGGTTGTTAAAGGCAAACATACTGGTAGACCAAGGAAGACATCAAAGCGTCAAGACAGAAAACTTAAAGCAATATGTCTCAAAAATCGAAACTGTAAGAAACCGCCTAAAGGAAAAGGGATTTACATACAGAAAAGCTAAACAAAAGCCATCATTAACACCTAAACAGAAAAAAACAAGGTTACAATGGGCTAAGGAAAAGCAATCGTGGACTGTGGATGTCTGGATGAAAGTCATATTCAGTGATGAATCTCGAATCTGCATTGGGCAAGGTGATGATGCTGGAACTTTTGCTTGGTGCCGTTCCAATGAGATTTATAAAGATGACTGCCTGAAGAGAACATGTAAATTTCCACAGTCATTGATGATATGGGGCTGCATGTCAGGTAAAGGCACTGGGGAGATGGCTGTCATTACATCATCAATAAATGCACAAGTTTACCTTGATATTTTGGACACTTTTCTTATCCCATCAATTGAAAGGATGTTTGGGGATGATGAAATCATTTTTCAAGATGATAACGCATCTTGCCATAGAGCAAAAACTGTGAAAACATTCCTTGCAAAAAGACACATAGGGTCAATGTCATGGCCTGCAAATAGTCCGGATCTTAATCCAATTGAAAATCTTTGATGGAAGTTGAAGAAAATGGTCCATGACAAGGCTCCAACCTGCAAAGCTGATCTGGCAACAGCAATCAGAGAAAGTTGGAGCCAGATTGATGAAGAGTACTGTTTGTCACTCATTAAGTCCATGCCTCAGAGACTGCAAGCTGTTATAAAAGCCAGAGGTGGTGCAACAAAATACTAGTGATGTGTTGGAGCGTTCTTTTCTTTTTCATGATTCCATAATTTTTTCCTCAGAATTGAGTGCGTCCATATTTTTTTCCCTCTGCTTGGTCTAAAAAAGTAACCGTTACTGATTGCCACAATTTTTTTTTCCTGAGTTCTTATAGTGTTTCTTAAAGCCAGAAAGTTGCCATTTGAAATGACTTTAGCTTTTGTGTCCTGTCTGTGATCTGCTTTTTTTTCTACAAAATTAAACAACTGAATGAACATCCTCCAAGGCCGGTGATTCCATAATTTTTGCCAGGGGTTGTACTAAGGTTTGAACTTTGAGAGTGTTTACACATGAGAGAAAAGTGAGAAAATGTTAATGCCTGTTTGAGAAAAGTGTATAAAGTGTGTAGTGAGGGGTTTTACAGCCTTAAAACGTCTATAATAATTATAAAAATAACGCTGTCTACTTTGCGGATTTCGCCTATTGCGGGCTATTTTTAGAATGTAACTCCCGTGATAAACGAGGGACCACTGTATATCTACATGATAGGTTTATCTTTGAGCCGTTGCGTGACTATCATGCCCAATTGCACTGTGTTTGCGCTTGTGATGGAGGGCTGTATGTGGGGTTAATCTACTGTCTCTTGTCATTTCTCAGATCAGTTGTTGGTTTGGTTTTGTGGATGCAGGAGATCACTTGACCAAGGGTCTATACATTCAAATAATAATTAAAAAATACTGTCATCACTCTTTACTCTTACTCAGTCAGTCTCTTACAATGGTGTAGCCTAAATACACGAGCTTTCTAGGAGCGCACCCAATTCATTACGCACGCTCAGAGCAGGTACCCTCCAGGGTGCGCACTTTTTTGGTGGGGGGAGCGACCCTGCCCCCTGTGATAAACTCATCGCCCCCTTAATATTTTTTTCTGGCGCCGGGCCTGGGTCATTGTCTTGTTGAAACACCCATTTCAAGGGCATGTCCTCTTCAGCATAAGGCAACATGACCTCTTTAAGTATTTTGACATATCCAAACTGATCCATGATACCTGGTATGCGATATATAGGCCCAACACCATAGTAGGAGAAACATGCCCATATCATGATACTTGCACCACCATGCTTCACTGTGAACTGTGGCTTGAATTCAGAGTTTGGGGGTCGTCTCACAAACTGTCTGCAGCCCTTGGACCCAAAAATAACAATTTTACTCTCATCAGTCCACAAAGTATTCCTCCGTTTCTCTTTAGGCCAGTTGATGTGTTCTTTGGCAAATTGTAACCTCTTCTGCACATGTCTTTTTTAACAGAGGGACTTTGCGGGGGATTCTTGCAAATAAATTAGCTTCACACAGGGGTCTTCTAACTGTCACAGCGCTTACAGGTAACTCCAGACTGTTTTTGATCATCCTGGAGCTGATCAATGGGTGAGCCTTTGCCATTCTGGTTATTCTTCTATCCATTTTGATGGTTGTTTTCTGTTTTCTTCCACGTGTCTCTGGTTTTTTGTCCATTTTAAAGCATTGGAGATCATTGTAGATGAACAGCCTATAATTTTTTGCACCGGCGTATAGGTTTTCCCCTCTCCAATCAACTTTTTAATCAAACTACGCTGTTCTTCTGAACAATGTCTTGAACGTCCCATTTTCCTCAGGCTTTCAAAGAGAAAAGCATGTTCAACAGGTGCTGGCTTCATCCTTAAATAGGGGACACCTGATTCACACCTGTTTGTTCCACAAAATTGACGAACTCTCTGACTGAATGCCACACTACTATTATTGTGAACACCCCCTTTTCTACTTTTTTTTTAGTAATAGCCCAATTTCATAGCCTTAAGAGTGTGCATATCATGAATGCTTGGTCTTGTTGGATTTGTGAGAATCTACTGGTACCTTGTTTCCCATGTAACAATAAGAAATATACTCAAAACCTGGATAAATCTTTTTAGTCACATAGCACTACTATTATTCTGAACACTACTGTACTTGCTGTGACTTCTAGCATGAGAGATTCATGAGAGAATTGTGTGTGTGTGTGTGGGTTGGGGGGAGCCTTGGCCACATACACAAGCTGCGGGGAGCACACCAAAATAGCGGAGATGATCGGAGAGGAACAGCTGTTTTTGGAAGTGGCTAAGCTGCTGCCAGCCTGGCCACAGTTACAGGACATCAGGACTTTTGAACTTATGCATTTAATGTTTATTGTTTTATTTTTATTGAGACAGAATTGTGTGCCTTGTTGAATGAAACATTCCATCTTTCACTTCATGAAATATTCTTACCATTGCACTCATAAACATTCATTCTTTGTAATAATGCTTTGTTCAGTTTAATAGTAGTGCTTAATTTGCTGGCCAGTCAGAGCATTGAGTAATACTTTAATGTGCACTTTAATGTTACTTTAAATAGTCATGTCTAGTCTGGTCAGTGTGACCTATATTTACTAATATGTGGTCATCAGTTGTCTGTCATTTTGAGCTGCTCTATTTTACTGTGCTTAAAGTAAATCATGTAAGGTGTGTTATTCCACCTGATAGTTTGCTAACATTAGCCTGAGTATATACTTTCAAAATAAAACCTGTTTAGTGCTTTCTGGGTGCTGCTGATGATCTGACATTAAAATGCTTTTTATTTTGAAGCGCATTCAGGAGAATGTGGCTTATCAGTTGTGGCAGGAAGAACTGTCAGCCTGCCATGCCAAACCTATAATATATAGTCTGTAATTCTCTGAAAACTCTACTCACATACACATACTGAATGTTTGCCCACTAGTAGTCAGGTATCCCTGTGGTATCGTTTCTGACACCGCTTGCCTGAAATCCAACAAAGTCAGAAGCATTTATGCAAGAAAGCCTAACAATTTGAAATGATTTGTACAAATCAGTGTTTATGTAAAGTACGGATAATTTGCAGCAAATGAAAAAAAAATAACAGTAACAGCAAAACAGTGACATCACAGATGTAACTTAAATGAACAAAACACTTGGTTAAAGCCACATGCATTAATAAATTAAAATGACAAGCTGAAATTAGCACCTGCTTATGGTTAGATATTAGTGATTTAAAAACTAAAATTTCATTTATTGCTGCGTGGCGTAACACAAGTGCAGGCCACAGCAACTGTAATAACTTCCCGTGAGATCCGGTATCTTTGTGGGTCAGTGGGACACACAGCCTTCCTGAAGACCATCAGCGGCACCACCACGGGCACAGAGTTGTAGCTCAGGTCTTCACGTTGGTTGATGATGCAGCCCTGACAGATGCAGTTCGCAACAGCGATTTCACATGGAATCCTGTTGACATCCACATCTATACTGAGGGAACCAAGAAGACAGAAGAGTTGTTGGAACCTCAAAATGCAAGATCAAGCAACTTACTGAAGAATTTGTCATTTTCCTGCTTCGTGATGTGAGGCTACTGTAATGTCCTTATATGATCTTTACACTGTAAATGTCATTGTTATTATTATTATTATTGAGAAAACTTGAAAACTCAAGGCAACAGACTGCACAGACTTTCTGAATTTACTCAAAAACAAAATAGAACGCAATGCTAAAGTACCCTCAGCTGTATTAGCATGTAATCAGTGAAAGAGTGTGTAGAAAGAATGTGACCTTTTCACCCCTTAGAATAGGTCAAGGTTAGCCATCTTTGAACTTGTCCAAGGTCTGTGTCCCAGAAATGTTCCCTGTCAATTCAAAGACCCTGGCAATAATAGGACTGGACTTATACTGAGCACAGATGGACGGACGGACGCAAAGTCTTCACAATACCTGATGGCTAATAACAGTCATCTAATGATTTTAAGTTGAGTAGACTCAAATCATCTGTGTAGTTGGTTGCCTTGAGTTTTAACCTTTATTTAATACAGTTTACAGATGTGCCTGTGGCATGATGGCATTGCCAAGTGGGAAGCAATCCCACAACCTTCTTGCTGTGAGGCAACAGTGCTAACCAATAAGCCCTGCATCTATTACACTGGATAATTAGGCAGATTCTAGAAGTTTACATGAATTTTTATATAGTAGGTCATCAATGTAGGCTGACATTTACTCATCCAGATGTTTTATTTATTTATTTTCACCATTGGTCATCAATTTGTTGTTGGACCCTTTGACCAATTCTGACAGGTATTTACTCAGCATCAGACTGTCCACCATTGGGAGCAGAATCACCGGCTGACTTGACATGTGCATACTAAGGTCAACACATGGTCAAACGTCTACGCAAAATATGTTTTATTGTGATAACAGAATTCATCTCAATCAAAAGTCAATCTTACTGACATTTATGTCACATCATAAAGCACCATGATGTATATTGGTATTTTTAGCTCAGGAAGTCCCCTTATGGCTGCAGTTCCATGTTGCGCAAATGGGGGAACACCATGCTCCCAAGCTTACCTAGCACTATACCAGGGCATGTGTTATCCCTGCTATAAGTCAGTGGTCCCATCAAAATATGATAATTCTGGAACCGGTATTTTAAGGTAAATTCTAACTGTGACCTGACGAACAAAAAACTACGTATTGTTGATTAATGTTCATGCAGCATTAAAAAACAAAACCCCTCAAAATATATAAACAAACAATTAAGTTATTAAAATCCTGTATTACAGATGACTGTGTATTTAGCAATTGATTCTTTTTGCCTTTTGGGTACTTCTCTCAATTCCAGTGTGTTTAGTAATTAGCTGATGCTTATAACAGCTGTGAGACCCTTTGGCTGCTCCCTTGGGTTGGGGTTTGAACCAGGAACCTTCTGCACTGAAACCAAGTGCACTAACCACTTGGTCACCACCCCCGCACTTGGCCACCATAGTAGCTAATTACTAATTATACTGGAATACATTTTAAAAGTAACCCTGCCAGCACTGTTACAAGAGCTATGAGTATCGCTCTGGAGCCTGTTTACAAAGGGCGACAGTATCAACTCCCCCACACGACTGTCACTCTTATGGCGCAAGGAATTTTTCACAAACGTAGGTGCACTTTTAATAAGGTTCGACCATAGAACTGCCCTACAGTCAACAGGAAACATGCAAATGAAACCAGTGAAAGTTTCAAACCACTGACTCATCATTTTTGAATAACTTCATGCTACATACTACAAGGAAGAAAATGTTTGAAGAATTCAAACAAGATCAATGAAGATTCCTTCTGGTCACACCCATGAAAAAGCATTTTGTAATCATGTCTAGAAAAATACACATACATACATATAATTTAGTTTTAGTTAGTTTATTTACTTATTTACTTTATTTTACTTAGTTAGTTTTAGTTTATTTATTCATTGGATTTTTCAAATATGAGAGTACTAGTACAGTCTACACAGTCTTTGACATCTTTTTTTGCTCTTGTGACTCTTGCTTGCCTCTACTGGTGGTTGGCTCTCACTGCGGTATTGTATCACTTCCTGTTCCGGAGCACAGCAGTGTTTTGCTGTATCTGTTAGCTGTTTAATCTGCGCAGTTAGATTGATCTAGATAACTAGATAACGATTTGTTTCACAGTATAATCTTCACGTGCCTTAACTAAAGCACTCCCTCTGCTGAATCACCTCTAAATTATTTACACATTATTCACTTTGTGTGTTTTTAGGAATCCGCTAGCTTAGCGCAGCTACTAGCTCTTAGCCGGTTTAGCATGGCGGCTTCTCCTGTCTCTCCCGCACTTTTCTGCTCTGGGTATGAAATGTTTAGTTATTCCTCGGCCTCCTTTAGCAGTAATGGTACTTGTAATAAGTGTAGCTTATTCGTAGCTTTGGAGGCCAGGCTGGGCGAATTGGAGACTCGGCTCCGCACCGTGGAAAATTCTACAGCTAGCCAGGGCCCTGTAGTCGGTGCGGACCAAGGTAGCTTAGCCACCGTCAGTTCCCTTCCAGCAGATCCCGAGCAGCCGGGAAAGCAGGCCGACTGGGTGACTGTGAGGAGGAAGCGTAGCCCTAAACAGAAACAGATCCTAACAACATTGGACTGTGCATCATCATGCTGCAACATGACGTGATGGTCATGGATGAATGGCACAACAATGGGCTTCAGGATCTCTTCATAGTCTGAGGTCAAGAGCGTTTTGGAGCAGGTTTACATCCAGGATGTCTCTGTACATTGCTGCATTCATCTTTCCCTCAATTCTGACTAGTCTCCCAGTTCCTGCTGCTGAAAAACATCCCCACAGCATGATGCTGCCACCACCATGCTTCAGTGTAGGGATGGTGCCTAGTTTCCTCCAAACATGACACCTCACATTGATGCCAAAGACTTCAATCTTCATCTCATCAGACTACAGAATTTTGTTTCTCATGGTCTGAGAGTGCTTCGGGTGCCTTTCGGCAAACTCCAGGTGGGCTGTCATGTGCCTTTTACTAAAGAGTGGCTTCCATCTGGCCACTCTATCATACAGGCCTGACTGGTGGATTGCTGCAGAGATGGTTGTCTTTCTGGAAGGTTCTCCTCTCTCCACAGAGGAACGCTGGTGCTCTGACAGAGTGATCACCTCCCTGACTAAGGTCCTTCTCCTTCGATTGCTCAGTTTGGACGGGCGGCCAGCTCTAGGAAGAGTCCTGGTGGAGCCAAACATCTTCCATTTATGGATGATGGAGGCCACTGAGCTCATTGGGACCTTCAAAGCAGCAGAAATGTTTCTGTACCCTTCCCCAGATTTGTGCCTCGAGACATTTTGTGGAACAAACAGGTGTGAATCAGGTGTCCCCTATTAAGGATGAAGCCAGCACCTGTTGAACATGCTTTTCTCATGAAAGCTGAGGGAAATGGGACCGTTCAAGACATTGTTCAGAAGAACAGCATAGTTTCATTAAAAAGTTGATTGGAGAGGGGAAAACTTATACGCAGGTGCAAAAAATTATAGGCTGTTCATCTACAATCATCTCCAGTGCTTTAAAACGCATGGAAGAAAATGGAAAACAACCATCAAAATGGATAGAAGAATAACCAGAATGGCAAAGGCTCAACCATTGATCAGCTCCAGTATGATCAAAGACAGTCTGGAGTTACCTGTAAGTGCTGTGACAGTTAGAAGACACCTGTGTGAAGCTAATTTATTTGCAAGAATCCCCCGCAAAGTCCCTCTGTTAAATAAAAGACGTGTAGAAGAGGTTACAATTTGCCAACGAACACATCAACTGGCCTAAAGAGAAATGGAGAAATATTTTGTGGACTGATGAGAGTAAAATTGTTCTTTTTGGGTCCAAGGACCACAGACAGTTTGTGAGACAACCCCAAAACTCTGAATTCAAGCCACAGTTCACAGTGAAGACAGTGAAGCATGGTGGTGCAAGCAACATGATATGGGCATGTTTCTCCTACTATATGGTGTTGGGCCTATATATCGCATACCAGGTATCATGGATCAGTTTGGATATGTCAAAATACTTGAAGAGGTCATGTTGCCTTATGCTGAAGAGGACATGCCCTTGAAATGGGTGTTTCAACAAGACAATGACCCCAAGCACACTAGTAAACGAGCAAAATCTTGGTTCCAAACCAACAAAATTAATGCCTCGCAGATGTGAAGAAATCATGAAAAACTGTGGTTATACAACTAAATACTAGTTTAGTGATTCACAGGATTGCTAAAAAAGCAGTTTGAACATAACAGTTTTGAGTTTGTAGCGTCAACAGCAGATGCTACTATTATTGTGAACACCCCCTTTTCTACATTTTTTTACTAATAGACCAATTTCATAGCCTTAAGAGTGTGTATATCATGAATGCTTGGTCTTGTTGGATTTGTGAGAATCTACTGAATCTACTGGTACCGTGTTTCCCATGTAACAATAAGAAATATACTCAAAACCTAGATTAATCTTTTTAGTCACATAGCACTACTATTATTCTGAACACTACTGTAAATACATATGTACATGTGATTTCTTAGTTTTTATTTTTTAATAAATTTACAAAAATCTCAAAAAAAAACTTTTTTCGCATTGTCATTATGGGGTACTGTGTGCAGAATTTTGAGGGAAAAATTAATTCCATCCATTTTAGAATAAAGCTGTAACATAACAAAATTTGAAAAAAGTGAAGTGCAGTGAATGCACTGTAAATACGTACAATGCATGTCGTCTTCCTCGCGGCTCATACAGTGACTGAGTGCAACATAGATTCGGGAAGCTTCTTTTTAAACAGCCAGCAGCCTATATAGTTCTGTGTTTATGGTATTTTATGGAAACATTCAAAGAAAAAGACTGCTTTGTGTAAACCGCGTTTCACAAACCGGTGAAATACACAATAATTCATTTCACCTCTTTTTCAAGCTTCAACAGAACATGCCACATATTTGTTTGAACAAATTTGCATTTTTTTGACACATTGATGTTGCAACTGCGTTTTAGTTGGTTGAAAAGATGTTCAGACTGGATATTACTCAGATTTCAACAAAAAATCAACACTGAAATTCCAGAGGGTGCTCACTGGGTACCTCCACAACCTACCGGTGGCTGCAGCCCACACTTTGTAATCACTGGTCTAGGATATGCACAATGTCCTGCCAGTGGAATATCTTTTCAGTTGTTATTAATGATTCATTTCTGTAAAATAAAATAAAATAAAATAATAATAATAATAATAATAATAGAAGCCAGTGGCAGTCACGCCTGTGTCAGTGCGATGCAAAATTCAGAATTGAATCGTGCCTGGTTTACTACCACTACAACTGGCACTTGGACCTAGACAAGAGGCAGAAAATGAATGAATGACTCTTGCATTCCAATTCTTCAATTTGTGTTGAATTTTGAACTCAGGTAGCAAACAGGGCATATAATTACAATTCTATATTTCTGAACTTTGCACAGTCCTGGCCTGTAGAATTTCTAACTTTTTGTATGTAAATGTGTCAGTTTGTTGTACCTTGTTATCATTCTGGTGCTGTTCAAATTGCAGGCCAGCTTCATTTTTAGTTTTATGTCTATAGGCTCTAACTGTCTTATCAGGTCGCATTTTCTAACAAAATAACATATTATTAACTATAATGAAGTAAGAATTAAAATACTTTCATTTGCTGTTTTTTACTCTCTTGGCGTTTGGTAGGATGCATTGCAGCGGTCCGTGCTATCCACCCATTTTATCCTATTCATTCTCTCATGTTTATTTTTTTTATGTCTTTTAATTTTTATATTTTAAACTCTCTGCAATTTAATATTTGTGATACATTTTGTTTATGGGTTTTTATATCTTGTGACAGTGGTTTTGAAGTATTCAAGTGTGTGTGTGCCAGTGGAAAAGAATAATAAATGAAGTGTGTAGGGTGGGATGAGACACAGTAAAGGGGAAGAGTGTGTGTGCATGTGTGTTTCCTTTCTATTCCATCCAGTGTTTTGTGTTGTGTGCACCCTGGATAAACTGTGGTTGTCTTTGTGTTGTTTTAAATGTTAACCCTCTGGGGTTGGTGCTGTCGCATCAACAAAGTATTGAGCAAAGGGTGTGAATACTTACATACATGTGATTTCTTGTATTTTTTTATATTATTATTTTTATTGAATTTGCATAAATTAAAAAAAATTATGTTGTCATTATGGGGTGTTGTGAGCAGAATTCTGAGGGGAAAAAACGAATTTACTCCATTCTGGAATAAGGCTGTAACATAAAGTGCAGACAACGTGAAGCACTGTGAATACTTTCTGGATGCACTGAACATCGTGGTAACCCCTCTCCCCGCACGCGCATAAATAACTGCATAGGTGCCTCACCTGTACCTCCAGGGGGACAGGGAGCGCTCGCTGTGCAGCTGTGCGCCAGTCTGTACACACGTGCTGCTGTGGTTTCGGTGTACGGTCAAAGCGCGGAGCTTGTCCCAGTAGCGCAGGAGCCTGGTGGCGCGCCGGTCCGCTGCGTGCGCGCTGACGCACGGCCTGCTCCCCGCTGCGCTCTTCAGCACCAGAAGCAGCAGGACGACGTAGACCTGTGAGTGCGTCAGGACGAGAGTGTACACATGAGGCTGGCGTTAAAGCAATCACGTGACGTGGCGGCGCCGAGGCGTCCTCACCTGGACAGAGACCGTCTGCACGCTGACCCGTGACATCTCGAACCGGGAGACGTTTGACTGAGTCCAGTCGCTCCATGGCGCTTTAAATATGAAGGTGTCTCGTAGAGTTTTGGGGAAAATCCTCAGTGTGTATTTCCTTATGCTAAATTGCAACCTAAACACCCACACACGAGCACCTACTGACCCCGCCCCCAGTTCTGTCTGCAACCTGGGGGTCAGTGACGTCACCAAAACCTGGAAAAAAATCAACGTCCTTTCAGTGTTTGCTTTATTAATAAGTAATTTCTGGATTTTTGGTTCTGTATAATAATAGAAGTGACAGTCACCACTGTATGTATAATTATTTAGTTACTGTATATAAGTGGGTCAATATTTGTCAATATCTCGGTCACTCGGGAGGAGCTCGGAGTCGAGCCGCTGCTCCTCCACGTCGAAAGGAGTCAGTTGAGGTGGCTCGGGCATCTTTTCCGGATGCACCCTGGATGCCTCGCTGGAGAGGTGTTCCGGGCACGTCCCACTAGGAGGAGGCCCCGGGGAAGACCCAGGACACGCTGGAGGGACTACATCTCTCGGCTGGCTTGGGAACGCCTTGGGGTTCCCCCGGAGGAGCTGGAGGAGGTGTGTGTGGATCGGGAGGTCTGGGAGGCTTTGCTTGAGCTGCTGCCCCCGTGACCCGACTCCGGATAAAGCGGAAGAAAATGGATGGATGGATGGATGGATGGATGGATATTTGTCAATATTTGTGGAAAAAATTGATCAGTATTGTACCCAGTAGGTTAGTCACAAAGCTCCTCAAGCTGGGCCTCAGTAATACTTTATGCGGATGGATTAAGGACTTCCTGTCTGACCGCCCACAGGTAGTCAGACAGGGCCCACATCTATCCTCCAGTCTGGCTCTCAGCACTGGCACACCACAAGGTTGCGTGCCAAGTCCGTTGCTTTGTACCGTTTATACATACGACTGCATCTCCACCCACTCCTCAAAAACAATCATAAAATTTGCTGATGACACCACTGTGGTGGGAGAGAGCTTCAACAGCAATGAGACAGTCTATAGAGATGACGTTGAAAGGTTGTTTGAATGGTGCACAGAAAGCAATCTGACTCTGAATGTCAAGAAAACTAAAAAGATCATGGTCAACTTCAGCAAGCACTTTTTACGCAAACTTAAGAAGAACAACTTGTCTGTTGAGCTGCTCAAGGCCTTTTATCACTGCTCCATCGAGACTGTTTTAACCTATTGCATCACAGCGTGGTTTGCTAACTGCTCTGAAAACAATAAGAAATCCATCAAACGAGTCATAAGAATGGCAGAAAAAAATCATTGGTCTCCCTCTGTCTTCATTGGATGATATTTTCAGGACCCCTTGTCTCCGCCAAGCAAGCAGTATTCTGCAGGACGGAACACACCCCTCACACCACCTTTTCTCTTTGCTTGCATCTGGCAGGCGTTATCGGGCCTTCAAAGCCTACACCACAAGGCTAAAAAACAGCTTCTTTCCTAGAGCCATTATAGAACTGAACAGACACGCCACGGCAGGCTGGGCGTGCCTTCACTCCTCCAATACCTCTTGATAGCCAGTGGTTCACTGTTACCAACACCATAGTTGGACTCCGTGGCGGTCAGACCGCAGGAAAAACTGACAGGGCGTTGTCTGTAGTCAGTGTCTGCTGCAAAACAACAGCCCCAATTCTGGTGTCAGAGGCATCAACCTCAATGATGAACTGGTGATTGAGATCAAGCTAGATAAGGACAGGTGCGGTGGTAATCAGGTGTTTGAGGCCTGTTCGGCATCAGCAGTTCGGATAAACTGAACCTTGGGCGAAACTTGTCGTGTGAGGGGGGGCTGCTACCTGATTGTAGTTTCAAACAAATTTGCAGTAAAAATGGCCAAACCTATAAAATACTGCAACTGTTTATCGGTTGTGTGCACCGGCCAATCAGTGACTGTACAGATTTTCTCTGGGTCCAGTCTAATGACCCCTTTCAAAGATGTAGCCTAGGAATGAAACGGATGATTGAAAGTACATTTTTCTTCCTTGACTCATAAGTAGCAGGCACTGTAAAACCTGCTGGATATGGGTTCAGTGGTTTCCTACAGTCTTACACTAAATGAAGATATCCATATAAACAAAGACGAACCGGTTGAGGAAGATGCTGACAGTGTCATTATAACAAGGGCCTGAAATGAACCATTGATGATGACACACAAAGTATGAGGAAACAACACCCTCACCTGTGCTAGGGCTGCTCATGTTACACAAACACTACAACCCCTGGCAAAAATTATGGAATCACCGGCCTCAAAGGATGTTCATTCAGTTGTTTAATTTTGTGGAAAAAAAGCAGATCACAGACATGACACATAACTAAAGTCATTTCAAATGGCAACTTTCTGGCTTTAAGAAACACTATAAGAAATCAAGAAAAAAAGATTGTGACAGTCAGTAACGGTTACTTTTTTAGACCAAGCAGAGGAAAAAAATATGGAATCACTCAATTCTGAGGAATAAATTATGGAGTCACCCTGTAAATTTCCATCCCCCAAACTAAAACCTGCATCAAATCAGATCTGCTCATTGACATTGACCCTATGCCATGACATTGATCCTATGTGTCTTTTTGCAAGGAACGTTTTCACAGTTTTTCTATGGCAAGATGCATTATCATCTTGAAAAATGATTTCATCATCCCCAAACATCCTTTCAATTGTCCAAAATATCAACGTAAACTTGTGCATTTATTGATGATGTAATGACAGCCATCTCCCCAGTGCCTTTACCTGACATGCAGCCCCATATCATCAATGACTGTGGAAATTTAGATGTTCTCTTCAGGCAATCATCTTTATAAATCTCATTGGAACGGCACCAAACAAAAGTTCCAGCATCATCACCTTGCCCAATGCAGA
This sequence comes from Thalassophryne amazonica, assembly GCF_902500255.1. Classification (NCBI taxonomy): domain Eukaryota; kingdom Metazoa; phylum Chordata; class Actinopteri; order Batrachoidiformes; family Batrachoididae; genus Thalassophryne; species Thalassophryne amazonica. The sequence continues at coordinate 133,460,782 of NC_047104.1, forward strand.
TTTGAGATTCATCACTGAATATCACTTTCATCCAGTCATCCACAGTCCACGATTGCTTTTCCTTAGCCCATTGTAACCTTGTTTATTCTGTTTAGGTGTTAATGATGGCTTTCATTTAGCTTTTCTGTATGTAAATCCCATTTCCTTTAGGCGGTTTCTTACAGTTCAGTCATAGACGTTGACTCCAGTTTCCTCCCATTCGTTCCTCATTTGTTTTGTTGTGCATTTTTGGATTTTTGAGACATATTGCTTTAAGTTTTCTGTCTTGACGCTTTGATGTCTTCCTTGGTCTACCAGTATGTTTGCCTTTAACAACCTTCCCATGTTTTTTGTATTTGGTCCTGAGTTTAGACACAGCTGACTGTGAACAACCAACATCTTTTGCAACATTGCATGATGATTTACTCTCTTTTAAGAGTTTGATAATCCTCTCCTTTGTTTCAACTGACATCTCTCGTGTTGGAGCCATGATTCATGTCAGTCCACTTGGTGCAACAGCTCTCCAAGGTGTGATCACTCCTTTTTAGATGCAGACTAATGAGCAGATCTGATATGATGCAGGTGTTAGTTTTGGGGATGAAAATTTACAGGGTGATTCCATAATTTTTTCCTCAGAATTGAGTGATTCCATATTTTTTTCCTCTGCTTGGTCTAAAAAAGTAACCGTTACTGACTGCCACAATCTTTTTTTCTTGATTTCTTATAGTGTTTCTTAAAGCCAGAAAGTTGCCATTTGAAATGACTTTAGTTTTGTGTCATGTGTGTGATCTGCTTTTTTTCTACAAAATTAAACAACTGAATGAACATCATCCGAGGCCGGTGATTCCATAATTTTTGCCAGGGGTTGTATAATATACAAGCTAAGCATGACGATAGAGCTGTCGGCTGATATGACACAATCGTTTCCTCCCCGTTCACTCCTCTGCTATAAATATGTGCAGCCTTTATTTAGCAACAGAGTGAGCTTTGTCCTTCTGGTTTACACTTCTGATTACGACAAAAAAAGAACACCGCAAACACTCAGAATATAAGCCAGCAACAATTTCAAACCATGTCTGATGTACTGGCTGCTGCATATCTGATAACTGCAAGATATTGGACAGGCAGTACAGCGAGGTGCCTGCTAACTGAAGTCTGTGAGTTTGATCCCTGTGTGTGTCTACACATCCTTGGATAACATATTAAGCATACAATGTGTTGATTTGGGATGTTTCTCAACTCTTTTTTGCCACCACACTGCAAATAGGGGTGACAAAAAACAAGACAAAAACACTCAATCTGAGGGAAAGGTACTCAAAACAACTGAAATGATCTGTCCATGCAGCAAGATAATTTCACTCGACAAGATTCTTGATTTAAGATTGTTAAATCTAGAAATAAGCATGTTGAACACCTAAAATAAGAAATTAACTCTTAAAACGAGATAAATTATGTAATACTTCTAAATCTAAGTTTTTTTTTTTTTTTTTTGTAAGAACTAAATCATTTGCAGTGCAAGAATGCAGTCTTGGTCAATTCTCAAAGTGTACAATTTACTGCTTGACTTGTGTTTGTGTATTGCTCATTAACCACTCATTTTAAAATCTGCTAAGCAGCCAGGACAGAGTCCATATTGTATGGTTGATTAACAGCTCTAACAGTTGATTGACAGCTCAAATTGTCAAGATGCAAATTGTAAATTGAAAAGTAAGTTTTGCATAGTTTTACTGAAAAAGAAAAAGATACACTGTCTCAGTGAGAAAAAGTGATGTAACAATTTGCATAGATTTTTTAAAGTTATTTCAACTTAACTAGATAAGTCTTGTGGCATTAACTAAGTTGAAAGTTGAAATAACTACGTTGAAATATTTAACTTTAAAAAATCCATGCAAAATGTTAAATCAGTTTTTCTTGTTGAGACACCAGTTGCTTTTTTTAGAGTGTACATTTCTCTTTGCGAGCAACTTCATTTACAGTGAGGAGAATAAGTATTTGAACACCCTGTGGTTTTGCAAGTTCTCCCACTTAGAAATCTTGGAGGGGTCTGAAATTTTCATCTTCGGTGCAGGTCTACTGTGAGAGACATAATCTAAAAAAAACTATCCGGAAATCACAATGTATAATTTTTTTTAAATAATTTGTTTGTATGTTACTGCTGCAAATAAGTATTTGAACACCTGTGAAAATCAATGTTAATATTTGGTACAGTAGCCTTTGTTTGCAATTACAGAGATCAAACGTTTCCTGTAGTTCTTGACCAAGTTTTCACACTGCAGCAGGGATTTTGGTCCACTCCTCCACACAGATCTTCTCCAAATCTTTCAGGTTTGGAGTTTCAGCTCCCTGCAAAGATTTTCTATTGAGTTCAGGTCTTGAGACTGGCCAGGCCACTCCAGGACCTTGCAATGCTTCTTACAGAGCCCCTCCTTAGTTGCCCTGGCTGTGTGTTTGGGGTCATTGTCGTGCTGGAAGATAGCCATGACCCATCTTCAATGCTCTTACTGAGGGAAGGAGGTTGTTTGCCAACATCTCACAATACATGACCCCATCCATCCTCCCTTCAATACGGTGCAGTCATCCTGTCCCCTTTGCAGAAGTGCACCCCCAGAGTATGATGAGTTTCCACCCCCATGCTTCACGGTTGGGATGGTTTTCTTGGGTTGTTCTCATCATCTAAACATGGTAAGTGGAGTTGATTCCAAAAAGCTCTAATCTGGTCTCATCTGACCACATGACCTTCTGCCATGCCTCCTCTGGATCATCCAGATGGTTACTGGTGAACTTCAAACGGGCCTGGACATGTGCTGGCTTGAGCAAGGGGACCTTGCTGACCTGCTGGATTTTAAACCATGACAGCATCATGTGTTACAAATGTAATCTTTGTGACTGTGGTCCCAGCTCTCTTCAGGTCACTGACCAGGTCCTCCTGTGTAGTTCTGACCTTTCTCAGAATCATCCTTACCCCACAAAGTGAGATCTTGCATGGAATCCCAGACCGAGGGAGATTGACAGTCATCTTGTGTTTCTTCCACTTTCTAATAAATAATCATAACAGTTGTTGTCTTCTACCAAGCTGCTTGCCTGTTGTCCTGTAGTCCATCCCAGCCTTGTGCAGGTCTACAGTTTTGTCCCTGGTGTCCTTAGACAGCTCTTTGGTCTTGGCTATGGTGGACAGGTTGGAGTGTGATTTACTGAGTTTGTGAACAGGTGTCTTTTATATAGATAACAAGTTCAAACAGGTGCAGTTAATACAGGTAAAGAGTGCAGAATAAAAGGGCTTCTTAAAGAAAAATTAACAGGTATGTGTGAGCCAGAATTCTTGGTGTTCAAATACTTATTTGCAGCAGTAACATACAAAGAAATTATTTAAAAAAAAATCATACATTGTGATTTCCGGATTTTTTTTTTTTTTTTTAGATTATGTCTCTCACAGTGGACATGCACCTAAGATGAAAATTTCAGACCCCTCCATGATTTCTAAGTGGGAGAACTTGCAAAACCGCATGGTGTTCAAATACTTATTTTCCTCACTGTACATCCCAGGTTGCTACATATGTATTGTACAGCTGTATTAGGTGTTAATGTGAATACATGTAAATTTGGGCTCAGTAAGCATGCATATGTGCAGGTGTATCGTGTAAACATCTGGGTCAAAGGACAGGTATTACCTAGTATTCACTCATACATTTACTAGATACGACAGTAACAGCTGCACTGAAAAAAGAACCAATTTAAAAAGCTGTTTCAATTGGTAACACTTAAATAAATGAATTTGTTTAAACTTAATGTTAATAAGTTAGATCAACTTTAACTTACAAACTTAAGTTCAAACAGCTTAATTCATGTAGATGTTAAGAATTGAAACAATTAATTTAAGTTGGTTCAACTATTCTCTTTTTCAGTGCACAAGGTGTCTTGCTAACTTCTGACATACAAAGCCATTTGGTTTGTTTTTCCTGTCAAACAGCTGCAAATTCTGGATGACTGCTGTATATTTGATTTGATTTATTCAGTATTAGATGACAGCTAATAATAATAATAAGAAATTTTATTTATAACGTACTTTATATTTACAAGAAAATGTCAAAGTGCTATAAATGAACAGAAACACATTAAAATGACTCATTAAAAGCCTTTCTAAATAAAAATGTTTTAAGCTGCTTTTTAAAAGACTCCACAGACTGTGGTGCTCTCAGATGTTGAGGCAGGCATTCCAGAGTTGTGGGGCAGCTGCCTGAAAAGCTCTGTCCCCCATGGTGCGGAGCTTGGTCCAAGGTTGGCAGAGGCAATTTGAGTCAGTGGACCTGAGGCAACGGGTGGTGGTGTGTGGAGCGAGGAGCTCTGTCAGGTAGTCCAGGGAGCGGCCATAGAGGCACTGGGAGGTCAGCAGGCAGATCTTGTAAACCACCCTCTGCTGGACCGGAAGCCAGCAGAGGGATTGAAGTATGGGGGTGATGTGGTCATATTTGCGCCTCCTCATCAGGACACAGGCAGGGCACTTCTGGATGTAATGGAGCTTCTGCATGCTCCTGCCCGAGATCCTGATGAGGAGGGCATTACAATAGTCTAGCCTGGAGGAGACAAAGGCGCAGACCAGCCAGCTAAATAGATCCTTGCCAGTTGACTGACAGATTCTGTCACATCACATTCATTCACTGCCGTTCATTTTTTTGTTTGTTTGTTTTTGTTTGTTTGTTTGTTTTTACTATTTTCTCTCACCCATTTCACTCTATTGCAAGACTACATTAACTTTTCGTAAAACTGCTTCCGTGATATGAGGAAGCTAATCAAGCTGCTAGAGTGTTTGCGGGGAAATCTGTATGTTTGCAGCTGTTGAAGTGCTGTCAGAAGAACTGAACAAGTTCTTGTTCTCATGAAAATTCAGTAAGATATATCTTATATATTATATTCCAATTCTAAGGTGGAACTATGAAGAATAGCTAGGAATAAGTATATAATATACAAACAGTATATGGAACATATATGAAGATTACCAGGCCTGAATAAACGTGTCATATCAAAACTTAACCTAAACCAGTCTACCGGGGTAATGAAACCACCAAGTACAAAACTGGAAGGATTGCTTTCACCAAGTGTTGTGTTGTTACTGTTTTTAATCTCTCTGTTTTTACTTTAAATTTTTACTGTGAAACACTTTGTCATTGTATCTTAAAGGTGCTATATAGTAAATAAATGTTACTTACTCATTTATTTGTGATGATTTTTCATCCTGCAGTGCCTCTGCAGCTTGCCTCTCTTGGCTTGAACTCTATCTTCTAGCCTCTGTCCCATCACTTCACCAGTTTCCGGCGTTTTGCACTTTTCCTCTCATTGGCGTCCTTGGTCTGCTCTTCGCGGGGCACTGTGAGTTCCAGCACGATCAGCTGTTTAGACAATTCAGGTGACGATCATGTCTGTCTGAAGTGATGATGTGATGTGCTGTGGAAGCTTTGGACTCTCTTTCTTAGGCTGACCTGCAGCTGCCGGTCTGAGGCTATGTCGAGGAGGCCAGTTGTCAACTTTGCTTGTGGATGGGGTTTCTCTCCTGCTTTGATGAAAAGGATTGATTTCTTTGGGGCACAATGGTATTTGCGTACATTGATGGCTGTCGCTATGCTTTCCGCAACAGCCTGAAGCACCTGGTCCTGACGCCAGCAACAGCAGCCATCTCCAAGAGCTTTTGGGCAGCTACTGATGAGAGCTTTGAAAGAGCTTCTTCCAGAGCAAAGAGGGCAGGAAGGTGACTTGCTCTTTCCATAGATGTGAAGGTTTGTTGGGGATGGTACAGCATAGGCTGCTGGCACACAGGAAATGAACTTGCTAGAAGTCTGCCTGCATGATGTTTGACTAGTCCCAACCCCTGCTACCTCAGCTTTGCTGCCCTGCTCACTCACTCTTCCTGCACACCTGCTCCGACCTCTTCCTGGATTAGTTGGTGTATGTCCTTGCCCTATAGGTCCATGTATATCTGAGCCATAAAAATTCAATCATTTGCAGATCAAGCATTTCCACAAGAAAGGAGCTCTATGTGCACCATAATGCAGGATGTGACATTCTAGGTTACTAAGTTAAAACACTGATTAATAATATTAACCCTCTGGAGTCCTGGGTATTTTTGGGTGTTTTTGACTACTTTCAGTTTTACCTTCATAATTTACCTTAAAAAACGTTTTTTTTTTCAGCACAACCTCACCTGTGTGACTTTACAGTTTTTCTTTCATTCTGACATACTGCATTAAAACAGTGATCCTACATTCATCCCAAAACCTAAAATTTGAATCAGAAAAAAGTTAGTTGTTTTTTTTTTACTGTGAAAACCAGAAATATGTCTAATGAACCATTTTTATAGCTTAGAATACAAATATAAATTGTAAATTTAAAAAATATATGTTAAAATAGAGTAAACAGTTATATACAGCAATTCACATAAATGAAACAGAGTTCGTCACATCCACCAAGGACGTAATAAAATTATCTGCATTTATTTATGTGTCTGTCTGTCTCTTAGCAGGATTACATCAAAACTACTGCACAGATTTCAATGAACCTTTCACCACAGATAGATATTAGGTCATGGAAGAACCCATTAAATTCTGGAGGTGAAACAAGTCTGGACTGGTGGACATCAGAAATCTCGGATTGCTGTTGTTATCAGTGTTTCACTAGAATGAGAATATTAATTTTTTTGTCTTGGATATCCCGTGGACAAACCAAGTTTTTTAGTTATTTTGCCTAAATATTAATATTTGGTGCAGTCTGTCTTAGTATGTGCGATAATCCCACTGCCCTCATGAGATCACCTACTGCTTCACCAGTTTGTTCATTTTTTATGCAGTGATGGTTTTTAGATTTTCATGTCTGATACGTAATTTACAAGACATAGTTATCCATCATCCTGCAGTTTGGTCAAATGGAATCCCCACCTTGAGGAGATAGGTCACACGATAGTCATTGCTTAATGCGTAACTTGTTGCACATGTTAGTCATTTCATAAGGTGATGCCATGCCACTGTAAACTCCGCCTTTGCAGTATAAATGCGTTCAGCCTTTATTTGGAGTCAAAGAATGAGCTCAGTGCCACAGAAACGTCTCTCATTCTTTCTCTCTCAGTTTCTGTTTCTCCACTTTATCTTTTTACACTGACCAAAGGGTGACTATTTATTCAACACTGTGTGCATAGTCATTAGGCAAATTGTATTCCAGAGCATTTATTTTATTGTTCAACAAAGAGCTCTCAGTCAATCCAAAGCAATACACCTCAAATGTGAATGATTAACAAAGGAAAAGAGAGTTTTGGCATTCTCAGTGGAATGTGTGCAGAATTATTGGTTAACTAATTAAAAAAAAAAATTCCCATCTCACTTTTTTCATATAGAGAGGGCAGCACGGTGACTTAGTGGTTAGCACTGTTGCCTCACAGCAAGAAAGTTGTGGGTTCGGTTCCCACCTGTAGCCTTTCTGTGTGGAGTTTGCATGTTCTCCCTGTGTTTGCGTGGGTTTCCTCCTGGTGCTCCGGCTTCCTCACACATCCAAAGGCATGCAGGTTAGGTGGACTAAAAACGTTAAATTGATCGTAGGTGTGGGTGTGCATGTGGCCCGGTGATGGATTGGCGTCCTGCCTCACACCCCATGGCTGCTGGGATAGGCTCCAGCCCTCCAAGCAGGTATAGAAGATAGAAAATAGAGTAAGTATGAAAAATGAACAACTCAAAATAAACCAACACTTTTGGCATTTCAGTGACGAAAAATTGCCTGAGCTTTCCATCCATGAAGTCTTCTGGATCTGTTGACAATCTTTTGTATAGGAGCAACCACAGCCTCCCAAATGCTGTTCCAAGAGGGGTATCGTTTTTCCCTCACTGTAAATTTTATGTTTAAAAAGGGCCACGGATTCAATGATTATCACCTTGTTTCTGCTTAAAACTGCACTCCAGTCATCATCTATCACAGCGACAGATATCTGAAGCTTTTGTACAACAATCATTTCCACATAAATTCAGCATTATTTCATCATAAAAGACGCGGAGCGATCAGAGGACCACAGCAGCATGTCTGAGTCTGACTCTCTGAGTCTGACTCTCTACACCCAAAGAGATCAAAGGGAATAATCTGATTATTAACCATCAGATGACAAAGTAAAACCTCTTAAATCATTCTAAAGTCAGTTTTAAGCAGAAACGAGGCAATAATCAGTGAATCGCTGCTGACGCTCCGAAATGATGTATGCACAGTGAAGGCAAGGAGGAGATTGATTTTTAGGGGGGACCGTTTGGTCAGCGAGACTGGTCAAATATGAGATAAACCAGTTGTGAACATTTTCTGAGAGTCCAACGGTGTTTTGCCCGTGGTGAAGGAGAAAGTAATGGTCTTCTGTATCAAAAGCAGCTGTTAAGTCCAGGAGGATGAGTAGCGATGGAAAACCAGTAGCAATAAGTCAACATAAACCACTTTTCCATTCAACAATATGTTGGAAAGAAACACTTCATATTTTGAACGTTGAAGATTCATTAAACATTTCAAGTTAAGCCATTTCCTCCCCTCCTTCCATCTTTAAAATTTGTTTTATGAACTTTTTTTTTTACCTCTACCAACAAAGTTGGAGGACGTTATGTTTTCACCCGTTTGTTTGTTTGTCTGTTTTCATATATTGTTATGAAATTTTACAGAAGATTCATATTCCGATAGGCAAGAAATGATTCAATTTTCAAGATCACAGATCAAATGTCAAAGTCAGGAAAAATCGTGAATCCCTATCTTTAACATTGAACGAATTTTCAAAATTTCATAACTCTGTCAAAAAAGATCAAATTTCTTTCATTTTTGAAACCATTGTGTAGGATGGTATAATGTATTGACTGACAAAGTTTGATTCCAATCTGATCCATATTACAGATTTTGTATCCATTTAAATTGAACACTGAAAACCTAATTTTATGTACATTTTACATTATATCTCAATCAAAAGTGCCTCAGCCACTCTCATTTTCCCGTTATTGATTTATCTACGCCACCAAAATTGGATGGAGGTTCCAATTTTATGCCTGTTTGTCTTACAGTTATCAGTCGAAAGCCAAGTGCAAAAAAGCAATGATAAATCATGCATAGCAGAGATAACCAGCGTTCTGTGAAAATTATCTAAAAAAGAATTCAGAAACTGAAAAAGTTGGAAAAACAAAAACAAAAACAATTTTAACACCATAAAAAACTTTGATTCAGGTACATGAGCTAAATACATACTCCTGACATTTGATCAGACTAATTAAGCTTATGAAAAGCCACTTCTAACACGACTTTGACCTTGAAAATTTTTGTTTCTCACACAGTTTGTAACACAATGTGTCTCGGTTGCTTCTTTCACTTGACTGAGAGTTTCCTCATTCAGAGAGCGTCTGTGGCCTCCAAGGCACACACAACTCTCTCTCCTCACAGGGGTTCTCGCCTACAGTTTCATCGTGTCTGTTCGCTGTAGCACGTGAGAGCTTGTCAGTGATGTACATGTTCTTGCCTGGTATGTGTGTAACATTTAGATCATACCTCTGCAAATGCACCAGCATTCCCTGCAGTCGTGCTGGTGATTTGTTCAGCTGTTTGCTCACGATGACCTCATACTGGTGGAATCTCTTGGCAGTGAACATTATGGCAAGCAACAGCAACTTCAGAATTCTGCTTATAAAAGAATTTGTATAAAATATTTTTTTGCCAAACAGGAACCCCTCACAGCTTCTTCTCCTTACAATGGATGTGGCAACATCCCTCCATCTCCTACACCACCACTACACCGTCAGTACCACACTGTGGTGGTATAATGAGATGCTGCATAATATCACCTCAAAAACTAGCACAATACCAACACAAATTACCACGAATTTTCAATCCAACTATGCAACATCACAAACATGTTACAACGCCATTACAACATGCGTGACATCTAAAGATGTCATCAAGGCATCAGTGTAAAATATGGAAAATGATTATGAACAAGGAAAGTCGCAGTTGATGATTGGGAATGTTTGTCACGTGATCTTCACCACACGCTGGTGGTTTCTGGGTGGTGTCTGATGGGCTTCATGCTGTGTTTCATATATAATCAAGAATACTCATGAGTCACCAAGATGCGGTCAAACCCACCAGGACACTGACAAGCCTCACCAATACACCATCACATGTCAAGATGGCGGTTCATTTTTGAACATTTTTTAAAAAATGTTGCTGCACATTGTGAACCATCTTAATCCATGATAGCACATCATGGCATACCACGGTAGGGTGCCCAACATCAGCAAAATGTCAAGAGGACTCACTCAGTCTCGCAGTTCAGCTTGTGTGGACCCCCAAAGTACTTAAGTTCATTAATATTTCTGCACTTTTTTTGACTAGTTTCCGTAATGGTGATTCATGTAACTGTGAAGCCTATTTTGATGATTATTCATCTTAAACTTCTTTCAATGCAATTCATGTTAGGTTTTCCAGGGAGATTGTTCACTTTGTGCCTCGATGATCTTCTACTGAAGCCATGGCCATTTCTGGAATGTAAGACTACTACCATCATTATGCATCCATTTTTATCCATTATCCTCAGAGTTATGGCCCTTGAGGAAAAAAAATGAATTTCATCCATTTTGGCATAAGGCTTTAAACATAAAAAAATGTGGAAAAAGTGCAGCGTTGTGAATACTTTCTGCATGCACCGTATCCATTAGGGAGAACACACCCAGAAATCCTCTGAGGAGACGGAAACTTTAACTAGTCCCAAGAGAAACAGTACTCCACAATGTCAAGTGCCTAAGATCAGTAATACAGTGGATCCCTTCAGACGGGTGATGAAAGAAATGAACAGGTGGACATAATGGCAAAGCTGGATGTGAAACATGACCAACAAGAAAATCCCGCCTGCTTCACAGAGATCATGGAAGAGCAGCTGGCTCTGCTGAATAGGAGCTGACTCTCAAGACAAATGTGTAATAATGATCCCATTTGTTGAACAGATTGATCTTGTTTTGCTCTCTCCCATTAAGACTATATATTGGGTATGTCACACAAAGTTATTTTTAAAACAGAAGTTGCTGCTATACAGGAGTGCTGAAAGATCTTGAAAACCAACAAAAAGTCTGTTGTTATGAGTACAGCCCGACCGATACGAATTTAAAAAATTTTTTGGAGACTGATACAATACTGGTATTAGGGAGTTAAAAAAAAAGTGATACTGATATATCTGCAGATATATACATAAAAAAATATCAGTGATTCCTAATATCAAATCGAATACTTATGACAAAGTCATGTAATTCAGGATTGATGTTTTACAGTTTAAAGATGAACTCTATTAAAAATAACTATAAAATATAACCAACAACCAAACAGCATATGTCCCGCTACCACCAGTCCAACTGGCAATCAGAGTCGCATCACTCAGCATTTGCATAAAATAGACTTCTTGTGTATTTTGTCTCCGCTTAGCTGGTGGCATAGTGACCACTTGTCTATTCTCACTGTAAAACACCCATTCTGAGTGAAAATGAATGGCAGCTGGACATTTTGCCTTGATCCCTTGTAGCTTATATGAACACGGGGTGATGGGGTCCCATCCATGCTTGACAGCATTATAAACAGTGCCATCACAGTGCTCTCTTCTACACATACTACGCAATGACATATTTTCTAACAGCCAGAGGTGGTGGCCAAGTGGTTAATGCGCTTGGTTTCAGTTCAGAAGGTTCTGGGTTCAAATCCCACCCCTGCCATATTTCTCCATGTAATGTGGAGTTGCGTCAGGAAGGGCATCCGGCGTAAAACCTGTGCCAAATCAACGTGCAGATCCACCTTGGATTTGCTGTGGCGACCCCGAGTGCAAACAAGGGAGCAGCCGAAGGGACTTACTTACTTTTATTTGATAAGTTTTCATATCTGCAAAAATACACAGATACTGATATGTTTGTGAAACACTCATATATCAGTTCATATTTGTTGGCTGATAAATATCGGCATAATACATTGATGAGGCACTAATTATGAGTAAAATTTAACTTTTTCCATATGACTTGGAACCTTCATTGATATCTGCTAGTTTTATTTGCACCACATTGTTACTGGGAAGATTTCAGTGCAATGGGTTTTCAGTCCAGTTTAATTTTTGCTTAGGTTTATGTGATTTATTTGTCACCTTTTGCATTTTACTTATTTACAGTTTTTATCACAGTCTTGCCATTGTCACTTATGTTGTATTTGGACCACATTGTTACTGTGAAGTTATATTGGAATGTACAGAATTCCAATATGCTCAAGGCCCAATTCCAGAATATTTCAGATTTACAAAGTGTGCACAGAATCACACACACCATGCACACGCAAAACATGCAATAATAAAACCAATATTTTAGCAGAAACTTCACCTACTTTACTCTTATATACAGCTAGACTCTATACTGAAGAAGGTGTTTCTTAACTTGGTGAAACACACAAAAACAAACTGAAACGTCACTGAGCACAGGCCAAGTTTTGGGTGAGACAATATGGTGGGTAATGACTTCAGCAGTGAGCAACCCTCGCTGCGTGTCTCTTATAAAATACTCTCTTAAAAAATACTACTAAATCACAAAAAGACTCTGGAAAAATCAAAAGATTTTTACAATATTGTAATTTAGGAGGGATGGTTAAAAAAAAAAAAAAGGCATGGACGTGTTCTTTGTACGTAACGACGTCACCTAGCGCTCCGCACGGCGTATGACGTCATATCTTCCAACACAACAGCCACTTCCTGGCCGGTCCGGGCCCACACGGTGAACCGTTATCTGTATGTTGTTACCGTGCGCTCGAAGTCTGTGCGGTTCACGGTGTGATGAGCTGTGGGCGTCATGACTGAATGAGAAGCGAAATCCTCCACAAAAAGCTCCGGGACGCGCTGCCAGGTGAACATTTCCTGAGTTATTGTGCGTTTTCTTACTTAAAGGCGTCTTCACAGGAAAACTGATCTGCAGCTCCTCAGTGGCTCATGTCAGCTTATTTTTATTTATTTATTTATTTATTTTTTTAACCAAGAATGCACACCGAACATTTAAAGTAAAGCTGCTGTTTGTGTGTGTGTGTACGTATGTTAGTTAAGTTGTGACTGTGAAATTTTAGGTTATTTTCTTTGGGCTTTGGAATTTGTATTCTTATTGCTACTTTTTAATTGGATTTATTTAGTAAAACAACACAGTACAAAAGATATATTGTACGTTAAAATGCTTTAAAGTCCCAATAAAGTCTAAGCACATTTCTGTTGTGGTCCATATTGCTCAGAAAATGTTAAGAAATAATTATTATAGCAAACTAATAATGTAATGATGATATGTGTTGTAGATACATAGTTATAAAAGACAAATAAACAGCACCAATGTCTTATTGGCACAAAGACAATTGAATGGTGACGTATGTTATTATATTGTATGTGTTAGATGTTCCATGATTCCAACTTAAGTGTGACTCTGGATTCCTTTTTTTTTTCTTTTTTTTTAATCGTGTTTAATTAATTTTAGGGAGCTTATGCCCTGTTGATTAGTTGTAATGCATGATGCCATTTTGGACTTAGAAAAATGTAATGAGTATTTTTCCTTATGTTCTGACATAGTATAAAGCCTTATATTGTTGTTCTTCTGACTGCCCCCATTTGGGGTCTCCACATTAGATCATCCCTCTCCATCTCATCCTGTCCTCTGCATCTTCCTCTGTCACATCAGACACCTGCATTTCCTTCCTCGGCACATTTATAAATCTCCCTCTTTGGCCTCTCTCTTTACCCACTGCCTCACAGCCCCGTCCTCTGCATCCTTCTCCATATATACCCCGGGATCCTCCACTGCACATGTCCAAACTATCTCAGTCTCAGCTGTATCACTTAAGGCTTGATTTACTAAATGTTTGTACGTGTAAATACTTGTGCAAACACAGTTGCACTGGTAAATGTGTAAAAATACAGTGTATTGTAAATTTACATTTGCCTTCATGAATATGCAATTTTGGCTTTCTCCACCTGAGAGTACAGAATTGTGGAAGGAAACATGCAGAAAGGTGGGGTTTGCATATGCAACACAATTTATCAAGATCAAAAGGGCATTTATTGCATGCAAATATCATGTGGATTTAGCACATTTGAAACCTTGGCATCAACTGATTGTACTTGACAGACTGCTGTTCCAGCACAGAGGCTGCATAGAATTAAAAATAAATAAATAAAATCATTCAGGTCCACCAAAAACAGGCACATTTCAGAGTTTGTGTGGGACATTACAGCTGTGCGCAAAGGACACACAGCACTTGAACACATTCATGCTCTGGCTATTACAACAAACAGAAACATATAAAATGGTCTGTTGTCCTGTTTTGGACATTTGGTCCATGTTTTGTCCATGGTGTCTTGACAGGGTGGTGTGAGGTTGTAGTGTGTTTTGTGGGTGGAATGCACAGGGAACTATGGGCAATGTTCTCTGCATTCCACAGGTGGAGTGCATCATGATGCCATGGATGGAGTAGGAGTTGAATATCTAAAATAGATTCTTTTTCTTTTTTATTGCCAGTGCATGAACACAGTTTTCATTTTAATTTCATTTAATTTATTTTCATTTATATAGCGCCAAATCACAACAAAGTTTCCTCAAGGCGCTTCACACAAGTACGGTCTAACCTTACCAACCCCCAGAGCAAGCACACAGGTGACAGTGTTAAGGAAAACTCCCTCTGATGATTTGAGGAAGAAACCTCAAGCAGACCAGACTCAGAGGGGTGACAGTTATGTTCAGAGTTCATGTGCAATGAAGCGTAAGGTGGATATTGCAAGTGAATATCCTCTGGATCTCCCATTATCAGCAGACAACAGAAAGGGTCACAGCAAGAAATTATTTAAAAGGTCACATCTGGATTTGAGGAAATTCTCTTTTACAATGAGAAACAGCACCAAGTGTAATTGTTTTTAAAAATAGACAAACACTGGAGATGCCATTCAATAAGCCAAAATATACTGCTATTCAAGGTCTGACTTGTCTTCCGTGTATGTTAGATCTGGATGAAGATGTGTCTTGCAGGTGGCTGATTTAATTTAATTTTGTGCTTACAATAATGCACAGAATCGTCATTTAGATAATCCCGTCTACCTCACATTACCGCCCACTATCAATTTCATGTTTACTCTTAGTAAATCACCCGCAAAACAGTCTCCACCCCAAAGTGCAAATGTTTGGATTGGACGCAATTTAAGGGCCCTTTCACACATAGTACGAATGTGGGCGAATTGTGCATGAAGCAGGAATTGGATGCAATATGTGTAAAATCGTTAGCTGCCTCCAACGCCTTGTACACCTGTCGCTACAACTATTTGCGCACACCAGCGGCTGAAAGACAGAGTGTGCCCTGTGAGAGCCCATTCTGTTATGTGTCGGGCGCAGCTCGGAGAACCGACCAGCGTTTGAAGGACCCAGTATGAAATAAGCAGAGCACGGTACAAAGGCTAACTGAATTTAATACATAACAGTGATGTGATACAAAACAACAAAAGAGTGTGCGGTCTGGCGTGGTGGTGATACGGTGCGCTCCCAGCAGCGCTAACGGTCCGGAGCCAGAAGCCGTTCGGACCCAAGGACCCCGCCGACACCCCCCAGGTGGCCGCAACAAACCGAGTCTGTGAAAGAAGGAACCATTATGTGAGTCCACACTCTACACACAGAGAGACCACTCAAAGGTGTACATAAACAGCAAACACTTCCTGGCTTAATTACTAATCAGCTTCCCAACCTGCAGGCATGGAACATCCAGTTCACAAAACTCCACTGCAGTGGAAGCCGATACATGACTAACATACAGCTCAATATAATAAGGTGTGAGGGACACCACATTTACTGACTGTATAAACGTTAGTCACAAAATCTAACGTACCTCAGGAAGTGTGCTGACGAGCGTGAGACCTCACCCCCTCCTCTTTCACAGACCGTGCATCAAACCCTGGACGTTCTCTGCATCCACTGATGATGAGATGGCTCCCGAGACGACGATCTCACCCGTCTGGTCACAAGGTCGAGTCTCTGGCAAATACACACTGTATACTCCAGTCTTAAATGCCACCATGTTCCAATCCATATAGATGCACCACAGCTGTGAGTCCTGACGAGCCGCAGGTGATCAGGGTGAGGTCCTGATAACCACAGCAACACAGCCACTCAGTCCCAAATGCAAGCCACCTGGAAGGAAAACCAAAAGACAGAAACAAAAAGGCAGCCAGGCCCCCCCAGCCATACAACACCATTCAGTCCCTCTCGTGGCAGGTGTCGGCCAAATTCCAGGTGACACACGTGAACATCTAACACCGTTCACTTGTCACTTAGAAAATGTGTGGCTATTTGCAATATTAGCATGAAACCAGTCAGCAGACGATCACTGTTGAGCTGGCTGTGAAATTTGTCTAAGTGCCCAAAGGCTGTGGAGTTGCCAAGTACACATGGCGTGCCAGAGTGTCTGCTCCCCCCACAACATATGTGTGCGTGTGTTTCGCACACTCACCCCTGCTCCCCCAACATGTGCGTACGTGTGGTTCGCCCCCCGCAGGCGAAGCGCCTCCCATCTGATCATAGAATGACACCTTGGTCTGTGCACTGAATGAACAGGGGGCATGGCTGGCTGGTTGACGTCTCTGGTCCTGGACGTCACAGCTGCAGAACATGTACAGTGTTTTGATTAACACAGGCCAGTGTGTGCTTGCTGTCATCACGTAGAAATTAGGGCTGAAATGATTGGTTGAGTAATTCGAATAATTCAATTACAAAAAAATGTTCGAGGCAAATTCTGTGCCTCGAAGCTTTGTTTAACGTTGTAGTATATATGCCAGGCCTGTGTGTGGTGCTGTAATATCCCCAGAAAAACAAACACAAGACTAGAGTGAGTGCTAATCAAATTAGCACAAAAGTTACAGCTTTCCAACATGACAGAGTGAAATAAAGCCTTTTAGGGAAAAGATGGTCCACGCTGATCATTTGAAATAACTTACTGCACATTTAAAGCAAAGCAGTGTGTTTGTTTTTTTTTTTAAAAACACAGTTTGTCCGCTGGCCACTCTACGCGTGGCGGCTAGCTGCTGCCTCTCTCTGCCCGGTGTGAGCGGCTCAGCACTGCCCTCATACAGCTCCGTCCTGGTCACAGACAGTCTCTGGAAAAAGTCCACTCTTTCTTCTGAGTTTTGCTTAGACTCGCAATGAGTGTTTCGCTTTTTAATTTTCGCTTTTTTGGGCAACACACAATGCTTCACAAACACGGGAACTCAAATATAATAATAATAATAAAAACAGTGACTGCGAGGCTTGCATGTTCAAAAAGAAATTCATGCAGGGACCCAGTCCACCACCTTAATAAATAAATAAATAAAAATGGTTACATTTTACAAGTTGGGGAAAACAAAAAACAGAAAGCCACAACCCATCGCCATTCAGCAAAATGTCAAGACTTTGGCCTGACTTTGGCTGATCTCCTGACACCATGAAAGATCCAAAACTTGTAAAGATGTGAAAAAATAATAGTTACCCAAGAACACAGAAAGGGATACACTAAATTTGACAATCTCAGTGATGATGCAGTGACATTGTGCCATTACGTAGGGAGAGCCCTGGACTGTTAATGTTTTAAAACGCAAAAGTACTTTTTATCCGATTACTGGATTAATAGCCAGAATAATCAATAGAATACTCGATTACTAAAATAATCGATAGCGCAGCCCTAGTAGAAATACATAAAAACATATATCGCTTTTGCGACAGACTGGAGAGCGCGTACATTGAGAGGCTGTCCCAGCTGAAACAGACGTCAGTTCATGTGGACATGCAGCTGGTGATCTGAATGTCATGTCTGTCTGACAGGACACACTGTGAGCCGCGCGCTGCCGGACTACATGACAAGTCAACAGTGCGACAGATACGCCACTTTCAGTCACGTATCAGTAGAAATAAACCGCAACAAATGCCGTTTGGTCAGTTATCACAGCAGTTTTTTTCTCTTTTTTAAAAAAAATATATATTTCAGTCCTTGTTGATTTCAGGTGTTTTTCCACACCTTGTATAGGACAGTGATTGTAGCACAGTGGTAAAGTTTCTGGCTGGCAGTCAGAGCTTTTGTACATTGCAGGTTCGAATCCCATGGGTGGCATGTATTTTTCTTTTTTTTTTAATTCCCCCCCCCCAAATTTCTAACTTATTAATTTAGAAAGTGTCAAATCATGAGGAGGTCGCCTCAAAGCACTTCACAAACATCATTTAAAAAAGCAGAACAAAATGAATTAAAAAAATTAAAAACACAATAAAAAATTAAAACATAAATAAGTAAAATGGAATAACATAAAATACTAGTGATAAAACAAGGAAAATGTGTCTTCACTCGAGACTTAAAAATCTCCACAGAGTCCGATTGACAGATCTGCACGGGCAGATTGTTCCACAGAGCTGGGGCACGGTGAGAAAATGCTCTGTGACGCTGACTTTCACCCTAGGGACACACAGTAGACCTGCACCCAGTGAATGCAGGGCCCGAGCCGGTACATAGGGCTCAACCAGGTTGCCCAAGTAAGGAGGTGCCAGTCCGTGAACAATTGTGTAGGCCAATAACAACACCTTAAAGTCCGATCTTAAAGAGACCAGAAGCCAATGAAGGGATGCCAAAACCAGTGTAATGTGGTCCAACTTTTTGCTTCGTGTCAGAAGTCTGGCAGCAGCATTTTGAACCAGTTGAAGACCCCTAATGCTGGACTGCCATAACCAGAAAACAGAGCAATGCAATAGTTCAATCTGGAAGAGATAAAAGCATGAATCAGAGTCTCAGCAACAGCCATAGATAGGATAGGATGAATCTTTGCTATATTTCGCAGATGGAAGAAAGCAGTCCCCGTAATGTCTGTAATGTGGAGGTCAAAGGACAATGTAGGATCAAATGCTACTCAGGGTTCCTCTCTTTGTCCGTGTGATGTATAAAACTTGAACCAAAGCTAAGCGTCAGCTAATCAATGCCTATGCTGATGTCTTGCTGGGCCAAGAACCATTGTTTCAGTCTTATTAGAGTTCAAAAGTAGAAAGTTACTAGACATCCAACTTCTCACTGCTGCAAGGCAGTCTTCTAAAGATTTTATGTGGACAAGATTACCAGCAGTTATCGGCATATACAATTGGGTATCATCAGCATAGCAATGAAAGGCAATCCCAAAATGCCGCAGTATATCCCCAAAGGGTGCTACATGAAGGGAAAAGAGCAGGGAGGGCTAAAACAGATCCCTGTGGAACCCCAAACTTCATGCCCCTAAGATCAGAGAGAGTGCCATTGCACAAAATACAGCAGCTTTTTTTCACAGCAGCTGCGCGATGTGGTTACACATACTCCAGCTGCTTGCATTGTGTTCCCGCTGCGACGGTCTCGTGCACGACACTGTCGCATGCACGAAACCGTCGCAGCGGGTTTGTTCATGGCTGCTCGTCAACTAGATGTTTTCGTGATTCGCTCATATGAGCTGTTCCGCCGTGACTCCCCCTGATTTGTATTTCTTTGTACTATGTGTGAAGGGGCCCTAACCCTCGTTATCTGGGATCTTAGTAAATCAGGCTAGTTTTCAAATAATCTTTCCTCCTCTGTTCCTCTGATATGTTCATACCTACATATTCCTGTCCATTATAGACACTCTCAAAGAAAATCAATCAATCAATCAATCAATTTTATTTATATAGCGCCAAATCACAACAAACAGTTGCCCCAAGGCGCTTTATATTGTAAGGCAAGGCCATACAATAATTACGTAAAAACCCCAACGGTCAAAACGACCCCCTGTGAGCAAGCACTTGGCGACAGTGGGAAGGAAAAACTCCCTTTTAACAGGAAGAAACCTCCAGCAGAACCAGGCTCAGGGAGGGGCAGTCTTCTGCTGGGACTGGTTGGGGCTGAGGGAGAGAACCAAGAAAAAGACATGCTGTGGAGGGGAGCAGAGATCAATCACTAATGATTAAATGCAGAGTGGTGCATACAGAGCAAAAAGAGAAAGAAACACTCAGTGCATCATGGGAACCCCCCAGCAGTCTAAGTCTATAGCAGCATAACTAAGGGATGGTTCAGGGTCACCTGATCCAGCCCTATCAATCAATCAATCAATTTATTTATATAGCGCCAAATCACAACAAACAGTTGTCCCAAGGCGCTCTACACTATAAGGCAAGGCCATACAATAATTACGCAAAAACCCCAACGGTCAAAACGACCCCCTGTGAGCAAGCACCTGGCGACAGTGGGAAGGAAAACCTCCCCCCCAACAGGAAGAAACCTCCAGCAGAACCAGGCCCAGGGAGGGGCAGTCCCCCGCCGGGACCGGCTGGGGCCGAGGGAGAGAACCAGGAAAAAGACATGCCGCGGAGGTTCGCAGAGATCAACCACCAACGACCAAACGCAGAGCGGCGCACACAGAGCAAAAAGAGAAAGAAACACTCAGTGCACCATGGGAAACCCCCAGCAGTCCAAGTCCACAGCAGCACAACCAAGGGATGGCCCCTTGGTTGTGCATCACAGCATCTTCAGCACTGCCAACACCAACTCAGCTACCTCCAGCTCTGCCTCCTGTTTTTTGATGTTCCATGCAGTATGTGGATTGGAACAAACTCAATTTATTTTTACACTCTCAAAACTGACCCCCATTTTTGGAAGGGCACTGTCCGATTCTGGTGTCGGACCAAGGCTTTAAACCTGATGTCTTAATCAATTTTACAAATTATTTTAAAAAGTTGGGCTGAGGTTTAATTTTACTTAAGTGAATAAAAACTTAATAAATTTGAGCAGTGCTTCTATTTCAGAACCACAATTATGCACAATGCCCAGTATCAGAATTGTGATATGGTCCTTGTTGTCACAGATCAGAGACACTAGGGACACTATACTAAGGCAATGGACTTCTTCACAGTGACACACACTGAAACACTATGATAAAGGGAATTTATTAACGAAAAGAGACCTGTTAATGTCACAGGGAGCAATAATTTAAACTCGATAACAAAGACCTCAATACTAAAATACAACTTAGGTAGGATATCATAACAAAACAAAACACAAAATACTCCCCATAAATATATCACTGTAATTCAGGCAAACCAATATAGCAAACAAAGTCATAAGTCCAAAAAGCTGACTCAGTGGAAACACAGCCACAGGAATGAAATACGTATCTTAGGGAATCACAGAGGGTTCAGGGAACAAGGAGTTAACCGGAGCTGACACACAAACAGAGAGACACGAGAGAACAAGGAACGAGGAAACTCTGAATGCCGCAGCCCTTTTAAAGCGCCACGATTGTGTGCAAATTTGCTCCCTAATGAGTCACACGGGGAAGCGGCAAATTGCACACAGTTACCAGGAAATGCAGTGGTAAATAAGCAAACCACATGTGGAAGAAATGCGGCAAAAGTAAGGACAGAGAAGACGACAAACTCAACACAAAGTAACAGTTGGAGGAGGGCACAAAAGTAAAAACTAATGAGGGACAAAGCAACAAACACAATAAACAAAATTTGCACTTGAATGCTGATGAGAGGAACCACTGTGAGGGGAAACACACAGAACTCAGTGACACAATGAAACATGAATGAATGAATTTATTTGGCACACAGATCCAAAACAACAAAAAACTTACAAAAAAGAAACTAATCCAACCCATATGCTTGAAAGGGTGTAGGCAGAAGCAGAAGCTTGTAAACGCCTACCCCTTTAACCAAAAATAAAAATTATGCATATGTATATAAAATTATACATATACCTATGATAACTAACACAAAGTATAAATTGATCCCTGAACTAAAATTCCACATACGGACATGATCTTGGTGTCTAAACCTATGTTTATGGGTATAAGGATGGAGCTGTCACAACACCATCAATGTGTGGAACTTTTGTGTAGCTGGAACCTCTATGTATGATTTTGGCAATGGGGATAATGCTCGTTTTCGTGCTAGTGCCTCATTTGGGACAGATGGAAATGTTCTCTCCTGGGTGTTCTGGTGTGGGGAATTGCATTAATGTGATAGCTGTGCCATGAAAGGACCCCTGTGCTGTTTTAGAGCTAGGGTTGTGGTCGATGTTATCGACTGTTCCAACTGTAAAGACATTTTTCACCATTGCTGGAGGGCACACTACCTTTTCTGCGTCATATATGCCACAAACCTTGCCATCTCATTTGACATAACCCTGTCATAGGAGATGCACAGACCAAGACTAAAGAAATTGGCTACAAGTTCTTTCTTTGTGGTTCTAGCATGGACAAGGAGGCCTAGGTAGATGGGAAGTGGCGTTTCTCTCTCTTTGGGATGCCTTTGAGTGCTTGTTTCCTTTGGAGTGATAGTTTTTTTTTAGTTAAACATCACCATCTGAGACAGGCCCAGAGCAATCTTCTCTTTTGCAGAATTGATTTGTTTATCTTTGATGTTTGGGCCTTCCATAATCATCATCATCAAAGCATTAAGAGCAGGTGGAACTGAATCTGCTTCACACTTCTCATTGAATGATCCATCAAACTCATATTGTTGCTGAAACATTTGTTTTCGAACACACTGAGCAGCCTTCACCAAATTAACTCCTTCATCATCATTTTCACTATTAAGTGCTTTCTTAAGTATGTCACCAATATCTTTGCTGAACATCAGAACAACATCTCTTCCTTGTTGTTCTGCTCTGAGGTCTGGGATCTGTTTCAGAAGTCTGTCTTTCAGGCGTGTGGAGTGCACATGTACTTCATCAACACCTTGGAGTGATGCAAGTCTGCTACTGTAAAGCTTCGAAAGCTTTGATAATTTGAAGTTTGGAACAGCTTCCTTACTTTGATGAGCTTCTTCAATGTATGCAACAAGTTCTCCCAGAACAAGACTTTCATAGGTCTCCTCTTTATTTGTTTTAAGCAGCTGTCTTCGTTGAGAGATGGTGCGATGTCTAAGGACATTCAGACAATCCAAATGATAGACTGCATCTATCGCAACCATATCTCCTGCTGTTAGCTTAGAAAGTAACTTGGAGTCTCTTAATTCTGTTGCATACCCACGCACTGTAGCATCAGTTTCTTTGCTTGAAGCTGTGGTAAGCTTTTGCTTATTATCCAATTTCTCACAGATTAAACACACATTTCCTTTGGTGGTTGGCAGAGAGTGTCTTGTTTTAGCAGGGCTTGGTGCTTCTGAACACAAGGTTTCTGTTTGCTTCCTCTTCTGTGCTCGTTGAAGCCTTAGATTACAACATTTCTGCGAACAAGACTTGTGCCACATGGCTTGGTTCTTAATAAGAGTATTTTCAATGCCAGTACCATCATCAAGCCTATGAATGTCTAGAATACCTTCTGGTGTATCACCCATTTCAAGAAAGGCATTGAGGTTCCGAGCCAGACTTTCATAGCCACTTTTTCTTTCTTTCTGTGTTTTATTTGCTGGGTTCCCCTGCTTATCTCGTTTCTCTCTGTTCTGACAAAGTGCACAAAGTGTCCAGTCAATTTCATTTGTGGATGAGGATGTCGCCATTTTGGAAAGATTCTATCTACTAGGAAACCCACCACCAAGAGTCTTTGTCGACTTACCTGAAATAGAAAAGAAGCAGACATTAAAAGCTGTTAATATTAATCTAAAGGCATCTAATAGTTTGTTCCACTTCTATAACATCTAACAACAAATATGCTTTTGGGTACAAAACAATCATTATGCTTCTACGAGGTCTGTCAATAAAGTAACGGTCCTTTTTATTTTTTTCAAAAACTATATGGATTTCTTTCATATGTTTTTACGTCAGACATGCTTGAACCCTCGTGCGCATGCGTGAGTTTTTCCACGCCTGTCGGTGACGTCAATCGCCTATGAGCACGCCTTGGGAAGGAGTGGTCCCGCCCCCTCGTCGGATTTTCATTGTCTGGAAATGGCGGAATGAAAAGGACTTTTTTTCCATCAGAATTTTTTCAGAAGCTGTTAGAGACTGGCACCTGGAAACCATTCGAAAAATGTATCTGGCTTTCGGTGAAAATTTTACGGGCTTCACAGAGAATAAGGTCTGTTACTACAGCTTTAAGGACCCCTTTAAGGACGTTCGGCGCGCCATGCTACAAGCTGCGACGACACAGCACAAGCCACCGGACCATTTCTAAACGGATGGCTCTGTGGATACGAGACTGTCATGTGCTCTTTCTCTGGTTATCACAAGAGCTGGACATCAGCCATTTTCCGGCAGATTTCACTTTTAACAAGAGATTTTGTCATGGAAAGCCGCACGGAGGCTTTGCACGTAAAGACCAATTTGCTTTGGAAGCGAGACAAAGGAACACCTCCGTTTCGGCGTGTCAGAGGACAGGTTTGGACATGTCCAGCTCTCCACAATTTCACTGATACTTACTGGACTGGTAAGCATTGAAAGCTGAGATAGACATGTCCAAACTTGTCCTCTAAAGGGGTCCTTAAACCTGTAGTAACAGACCTTATTCTCTGTGAAGCCCGTAAAATTTTCACCGAAAGCCAGATAAATTTTAACCCTAACCCTAACCTAAATATTAACACCTTTAACAGAATCACAATGACTTTTTTACAGTAGTTCAAATCTTTGATTTCTGAAATAATAATGTAAATTATAACTGGAGTCCCTCATTTTAAACAAGTTCTGGACATGTTGTGGTAGAACTCTTTAAACATATTTTGTATTATGACATAATCAATCAAATCTCAACATTTCAAAATATGCAAACGGATAAACAATGGATTTGTTGAGTCATGATATGGTTTCTTAATAATAATTCTTATAGCTTTCTTTTGAATTAAAAACATAGGATTTGTGTTAGTTTTGTAGGTGGTTCCCAAAACGTCAATACAGTAGGTCATGTATGGAAGAAGTAGTGAATGATACAAGGTAACTGAATTAGAATTTTGAATTTTTATTTGGCGCACACACACACACACACAAATCCAGAACAACAAAACATACCAAAGAAGAAGAAAAAAAAACAATCCAACAATGCACATGTTCGCCCGAAAGGGTGTAGGCAGAAGCAAAGAGCTAAAAACGCCTACCCCTTTAACTGAAAGTACAAATTATACATCTGTACAGTGGGTTATAAAAGTATTTAGTCAGTCCCTGATTGTGCAAGTTCTCCTACTTAGAAAGATGAGAGAGGTCTGTAATTTTCAACATAGGGTCAACTATGAGAGACAAAATGAGAAAAAAATTCCAGGAAATCACATTGTAGGATTTTTAAAGAATTTATTTGTATATCATGGTGGAAAATAAGTATTTGGTCACCCACAAACAAGCAAGATTTCTGGCTCTCACAGACCTCTAGGTTCTTCTTGAAAAAGCTCTTCTGTCGTTCACCTGTTACCTGTATTAATGGCATCTGTTGGAACTCTTTATCTGTATAAAAGACACCTATCCACAGCCTCAAATAAACTCCAAACTCAACTATGGCCAAGACCAAAGAGCTGTCGAAGAACACCAGGAAGAAAATTGTAGATGTGCACCAGGCTGGGAAGAGTGAATCTACAATAATCAAGCAGGTTGGTGTGAATAAATCAACTGTGGGAGCAATTGTAAGAAAATGGAAGACATACAAGACCATTGATAATCTCCCTCGATCTGGGGCTCCACGCAAGATGTCATCCCGTGGGGTCAAAATGATCATGAACCCCATAGAAAATTTGTGGAGGGAGTTGAAAGTCCATGTTGCCCAGCGACATCCCCAAAACATCACTGCTCTAGAGGAGATCTGCATGGAGGAATGGGCCAAAATACCAGCTACAGTGTGTGCAAACCTGGTGAAGACTTACAGGAAAAGTTTGACCTCTATCATTGCAACAAAGATTATGTTATAAACTATTGAGTTGAACTTTTGTTATTGACCAAATACTTATATTCCACCATAATTTACAAATAAATTCTTTAAAAATCATACATTTAAAAATCATAAATTTTTCTCATTTTGTCTCTCATAGTTGAAGTGTACCTATGTTGAAAATTACAGACCTCTCTCATCTTTCTGAGTAGAACTTGCACAATCAGGGACTGACTAAATACTTTTTTACCCCACTGTATATAATCTATACATCATACAAAGTATAAATTCATCACAGAACTAAAGTTTCAAAGATGCAAACATACAAGCAGCAGTGCACCATAAACAAGACAAAATCAATGAACCTAATTTGACATAGCAAGCAATCAAATAGTTTCTGTAGAGCCTTTTAAGGCCAACCAAAGTACCAAGAATTTTTATGTTAATATTGACACCTTTAACAGAAACACAATGACTTTTTACGGTGGTTCGAAACTTTGATTTCTGAAATAACAGTGTCCCTTGAAGATTGTAACTGGAGTCTCTCATTTTAAACAGGCCCTGGACATGTTGAGGCAGAAGTTTGTTTTGCACTTTGAACATGAATTGTATTATGATATAATCAATCATGTCCCAAAATTCCAAAATATGCAATGGATTTGTTGGCTCAAATGGTAAATGGACTGCATTTATATAGCACTTTTCCATCTGCATCAGACGCTCAAAGTGCTTTACAGTTATGCCTCACATTCACCCCAATGTCAGGGTGCTGCCATACAAGGCGCTTGCTGCACACCGGGAGCAATAGGGGATTAAAGACCTTGCCCAAGGGCCCTTAGTGATTTTCCAGTCACACGGGGATTTGAACCGAGGATCTTCTTGTCTCCGTGAAGATTATTTTGTTTATTAACTGCACAGATGTATAATAAAACAAATGGTGACTGGTTTATAACACAATTATGACAGAGTTTCAGGAGAGAGAAAGAGAGAGGAACTATGGAGCCCTGGAAGTGTCATCGCAAAATGTTTTGCATGTGGAGAGAATGTGCGCTCATTTTATTATATTGTGTGCACTTTTTATGATATTGTGCACTCGTTTCATTATATTGTGCGCTCGTTTTATGATATTGTGCGCACGGTTTAAGCATTGTTTGAGTAAAACAAGGGCACGATCTACTTAAATGTAGCCACAATTTGTAAAATGTGCACTCAATATTGTCTTGACACATAAATGTTGGCTATTAGTCAACAAACCAGCAGACAGTGTAATACATTTCCCCATTAGAAATGGATCTGGTCAGAGTGTATCATCATGGTTTGGGCGCACAAGGACATACAGAGAACTCCAGCTGCCCAGCATGACATCATCTGGAGTTTAAGCACATTAAAAAGGATGCTGAGGGCGAAGCGTCTCCCCGTCGTCAGGATGACAATTTAGGTCATATTATGAAGTTTATTTTGAACGAAAGGAAAACGTGCGCATGTTTTATTAATTCGAGGGCTCAATTAAACGTGCGCACGAATTATCATGGCCAGGAAAACATGCGCATGTTTTATTAATTTGAAAGCAAGTTTTATTAATTCGTGGGCTCAATTAAAGGAAAATGTACGGCTCACAATATGTTTTCTTAATAATAATTATTATAGCTTTCTTTTGGAGAAAAAAATATGGCATTTGTCTTAGTTTTGTAGGTGGTTCCCCAAACGTCTATGCCATAGGTCATGTATGGATCAAGTAGTGAATGATATAAGGTAACTAATGAATGTTGGGGGAGGAAGTCCTGCGCTTTATACAGAATGGAAATGATCTTTAACATTTTAGATTTAACATAATTTATATGTGTTTTCCAACTTAAATTTTTGTCAGTAAAGATCCTGAGAAATTTGGTTTCATTTGCAAGTTCAATTTCAACGTTGTGTACTCATAAATTTCTGGGCTTGTTTCCAAATATGATACACTTTGTTTTACCAAAGTGAAGCAATAATTTGTTAAAGTCAGACCATTCCTTGAACTTCTGTAGTTCCCTCTCCATTGAGTCCAGAACCTGTCCCAAGTGATCCCCACTGCAAAACACAGTCAGCAAATAAAATACAACTCACAAACTTGGAAACCAAACATATGTCATTAATATATAAAAGAAACAACAAAGGCCCAAGGACTGAGCCCTGGGGCACCCCACAAGTGCACCTCAAAAATTCAGAGTTTATCCCACCCAAGTGAACAGATTTATACATGTTGTGCAAGTAACTGGCTATCCAATCGTGCTAAACCTCTGATGCCATACCTCCACAATTTATCCAATAATACTCCATGATCTATAGTACCAAATGCTTTCTGCACCTGCTGTGCCTGCTAAAGTGGGGGATGATTTGTTGGTGGTTATGGATGAAGATCGTACTTCATTAGAAGTGCATCACATCACAAAATGTCCGGTTTGGATTGGAGCACAGTTTACAACGACAGATTGGATCATTTTTTAGATCAACAAATTAAAGGGGAAACTTGTACAACTTGATTTCTGAGGGGCACTCTGCTCGGCAAAAGTCAGGAAAAGCATTTTTTGTTTGTGTGTTTTGTTGTTGTTTTTTCAGAGTGCAGTGGACACTTAGCCACTTCAATTCCACCCACACTTGACTCAGTGAGCTCAGGATGGAACATTGAAAATGCGATGTGCACGCTGTCCTCAAGTCCTCATGTTTTGAAGTGATTCTTGATTTTTGATTTGATCTCGGCATGTGTCAAGCCTGCATTAGGCTGTCTCACGCTGAGCCTGGTACAAGGTGGCAGTCTGGTTTTAACATGCACAACCATGTTTTGTCCACTCACATGAACATGCATCTGCTTGCATCTTTGCACTGAGATTAATGCAATTATTGCTTTAACAACTCTTTACCATGACAGTAAATCTGTATTTCACACTAGCTATGACCTAAACTTTGCAATTAATCAGTCGTTCATTTGTGTTATGAACTATGGGGTGCAATGATCATCTATGGCCTGTAACACCACTCTGCTTCAGTGTTGCTGTTGTTAAATCTCAGTGCTACATTAGTATAGTGGGTCACTCCATTTTGCTGGACAGAATTGAAAATCATATATTTCTGCTCAAGAGGTTCCATGGCTAAGATCTTATCTGTCTGGTCGATTAGAAGGCTTTTTTTCCCCCACGATATTATGTGTGAATTCTCCACAATGATGTGGTTCTTCAGGGCACAGGTTTAGCTTCAATGTATTCTCTTTCTCTGTATCACCTCCAGGTCAAATTATACAGAAGCACTGGACTAATTTTCATTGTTATGCTGAAGATATCCAGATGTATATACCTATTGTTGGCAATATGTCTCACATTGTAAAACTTGTAGCTTTTCTGGCAGCAGAGAAATGCTGGATGTCACCCAGTTTTTTTTTACTTCTGAATTAGAGAAGAGATAAATGATTATCCGACTTCTTAAACATACGACACATATCACTTAATGCTGTCTCTAGGTGATTGAGCAATTCAGCATAGTGTCAAGTCAAGTCTGGGAGCATGCATTCGTGCTGCGCTTTGCTGCATCCACAACACCACGGAACTGCCGTGGGTCATGGATGGTAAGACCCTGGACAAATAACCGGTCCATTCCTACATATTTAAAATAACCATCTGTCCGCTGCAGCCATGTGAAACGTGGGTGCCCCTTTGGTCTGGGGTCCTCAACACTCAGGCACCTGTGTGCTGGATCATGCACAGAGAATTTCAGTTTATTTCAGTTATATGCGCCAAATCACAACAAAGCTGCCTCAAGGTGCTTCACACAAGTAAGGTCTAACCTTACCAACCGCCAGAGAGAAAAGGGCCACATGGCCAAAATATCAAAGGTGACGCTCCCTGATAATGGCCATTTTCACTTGTGCAACATTATTATGGTTAGACTGATTTTCTCTGTGACTGATGCTGAAACTGATTCATGTCTAATCTAGAATTGAATAGTACAATGTAGTAGTCTCTCATTTATCTTGCAATAATATAAGAACTCTTCAAATGATTCAGAATTCGGCTGCTAGAGTTTTGACCAGATCCAGGATATTCAATCATTTTACTCCAATGTTGAGCTCCATGTTCATGCAAGTGTAGATGTCAAGATGTGCTGCTGACAAGATAAGATACTTTATGGCTATGCACCGCCTTGATCCTAGGCTAAAAAAAAAGTTTGCAGGCAGTTGAGCCGTTGCTTGTTGTGCTCCAGTATTGTGGAGTAGTCTTACTGCCAAAATTAGACACACATTTAGTTGAAGTATAGGCTTCAAACTCATCTTTTCTTTTCTGCCAGTTGCAATTAACAGAAGATATTATTTTATTCATATCACTGTGATCATGATTGCTTATAAAGTTGCTGTTGTTGCAATTAGGTGATGTTGCGATGGAGTAGTGTTTTTGATTGATTAACTGGGATTTGCTCTCTGTCTAAGATCCTGCCTGCACAAACTGCATGACCTTAACTACGCCGCATTAGGAGGAGCAGACGGGTTTAACTCATGCAGTTGCTGGCATGAAGGCATGAAGACTGCAGTGTTGGGTGTGATGGTCATGGATTTGCAGCCACACTGAAAAAAAAAACAGGTCACTGGACAAATGTTAGAATTGAAAGAATTGGAAACTGAACAGATGTGTTAGCGTCACATCTGAATGTGATTCTTCTGCATGGAGATGTATGCAGACTGTGTTGCAGTTTTTGAACCCCAACACTTGCATGTTGGACATGGGTCATTTTTTGGGGAGTTTGAGATGTAAATCACTGATTTTGTAGTGTGATCTGTTTGGCTGGGACTTTGGTCTTCTTTCAGCCCTCTTGACTGCAGGCACTGGACTGTGTGTGTTTTCTTATCTGCAATATTTCTGTCACTGTATGTTCTGTTTTTGTTGTGATTATGGCCAAAGCAGATGGTCACCCCCGTGAGTCTGATCTGTTTGAAGTTTCTTACTAATCACAAAAAGCGTAAAGCCATTTTTCTTTGCCACTGTCACCAGTGTGGTTGCTCATGGGGTGGGTGAGGTTTAAAATGTACTCATGCAGTCCACCATGGGGCCATTTATGTTGTGATTTGGTGCTATAAATTAATTGTATTATTATTGTTGTTTTCCATTCAGCTGCTCCCGTTTCTTTAGTTCGGGGTCGCCACAGCGGATACAGCCAGATCTACATGGGTATTTGGCACAGTTTTTACACCGGATGCCCTTCCTGACACAACTCCAGTGTAACCTGTTGAAACACACACAGCCCATCCAAGGTCTCCCATCCAGGTACTAACCAGGTCCTGCACTGCTTAGCTTCTGAGATTTGGCGGAATCAGGCTGACACAGAGCAGATCTTATTATTAATATTTGTCAAGTCTCGGAGCATGCACTGATGCATCCACAACACCACAGAACTGCCTTGGGTCAAGGATTGCAACCACCTAGGCTAGTGATGTCCAAAGACATTCCAGAAAGGAACAAAAGGGTGCAGGTTTTCCTTGCAGCCACTGACTCCAGCAGGTGATTTCACTGATGAACTCATCCCATCTGCAAATAGGAGATACTCCTGTCAGGGTAGCTTTGTTTTTGGAATTGTTGGTCATGATGATATCTAAAGGTTTATGCATTAATCTTGTTCTCTTGTCAACAGCGCTGGGGCCGACGTGAGATTGAGCCTGAGGCATAGTGACTGTGGTGATGGTTTTGGACTCATGTGAGGTCTGCATGGATCAGATTGAGAGTAAGGGGGTCAGGAGCGGTAGAGGCGTGTTGAAGTCAGAAGACCGAGGTGGTTCAACCAAAACCATCAGCAGCCCAGCCGCGCAAGCTAAAAGCAACAATCTTCCAAAGAGGGAGAAGGCGTTACAGAATGGCCTTCCAGCCCAGCCTCAAGGTGGCCAGGCCCGGATTGTAGAGAAGAATTCATCAAGAAGCTGTGGAAAGCCGAGACCCCCGCTCCGTCGTCCACTCAGCCTGGAGGTGACACCCCAACGTCTTCAAGGGTCTCAGGAGCAGAATGCAGACAAGCGCATCATACAGCCTCCTTGGCGCAGTGGTGCAGCTGCCCCATCGCCTCCTATACGTAGCGTGACCAGCCCTAGCCTTGGCCCGAGCAGCTGGATGCGTCGCAGCGAGAGCACCTGCTCTGTCAACTATTCTCTTCGGGCTAGCAAGGGGCAGATGCGACCGGCCACCTCTCTGCCACACATCGCTAAGGGCTTAGGGGGTCCGACACTGCCTACATTGTCCAGGCCGTGTCTGCTTGTTGCCCTTAGGCCCCTTAACTTGGAGCAGGAGAAGCAGACTTTCTTTCAGTCTGACTACAACTATGAGCCTCAGTTTGAGTACGCACAGCCTGAGCCCAGGAGTGTTTTGGACAAATACAGAGAGGGTTCAGGCCTTTTCTTGGAACAGGTAGGCCAGGTTTAAATTTCATCCATTATTTCTGTTAAATTGAATGTTTAACATATTTTTTATTTCAGTGATGATGTGTCTATGACTATAGGCAGTTGGAATCATGGAGTGTGTCCTGAGGAAATTTGGCTCCTATGAGAACTTTGAGGAACTGACAGGTGGCAGTGTTCTTCCTAAAAGTCAAGTCTGGGCTGCTGTGCGCAAATATCTGCAGAAAGAAGGCTGTGTGGGAGAGGTGAGACCATCTACAACATACGCCATGCATGGAGGTGACTGAAATTTGCTGTGAAATAAGTTTGCATTTACCTCCGTCATGTACTGTACAGTTTTATTTTTATCAGTGACAATGGGGCAAGAAAGTCCACACCCTTGGGCTTCTCAGTATCTTATTGTATCAAATTAAAACAAAAACAAATTGACAACATGATGTAAATTAAATAAAAATATTATTGACTTCAGGGTCCCATGATCCTTTGTGTGCAGGTGGGGGTGGGGTGTTCCGGTCCCACTGTAGCATGGCATTGCATGGAGATTTGTTGTTTCCTTATGGTTATCGGAAAGTAAGGACCTTCTGGAATGGGAATATTGATGGCACGTAATCTGAGTGTGATTCATTGTGGGATTTGATTTTTTTTTAAATTCTATATAAACATTAACTCACATTTGAGTTTGGTGACTGCATTTCATGATGCTATGCATTTTTTTTTCCTTGTGCGTGACAAGCGATGATGCCATTTTTGTTGTTTACATTGGGCAAGTTGAACCGGAATCCTGACGGTCTGCATTTTTCTTTCCACGTGCGTGACGAGTGGTGACACCGTTTTTGTTTACATTGTTACCTTGTTGGTTACATTGGGCAAGTGGAATCCAACCATGCACACAATGGACTTGTAGCCCAACCCCCTTAGCACAACACAACTAAATCTTCACTTTTACAGCCATTTTTTTGACATGTCAAGAGACATACAGTAAAATAACTTTTACAAGTAGCTCAACATTTTCTATCGTTCATTTAAATCAATTAGTAATAAATGCAAGCAGTATGGTAAATTTCTCTGAAACGGTAAAAGTTCTCAAAAGCAAATGTAATGTGTATGGAAGGAGACTGGTGAGGAAAGCCTTCAAGACCTCCACAATATTGAAAGAGTTACACACTTTGAGTGGCTGTGACTAGAGAAACTACACACTGGAACCTTTGTTACTTCACCTGTCACAAGTTCTTGGTAGAGTAGAACAGAGAAGTACTTTGATTAAAGAAAACATAAAATCTAGTCTGAAGTGTCATCTGGAAAACTCTGACATTTCACATTTTTCTTCACACTTGTTTGACCCTTTTTTTTCTGAGCACTATTTTGTTGTTCTGTTTAATTCCACATTTGTTTGCTTTTCTCAAGTCTTTTGTTGCACCCTTACACTGTGCATCGACTCTTGTCGAGCCTTCTGAATTTGGTCTGTCACTCCAGATAATGAGTGCCTTAACTTCAATCTCTCAAACTTACATTTTAAAGCAAAAACACAAAGTATTGGAATGTAGTCCTGAACAGACACATATTGGAGACGCACTACAATTTGTCAGAGTTCAGTGATGTTTATGTTGTTGCTTGTGTTTTTCAGCCAATCAAAACTTGCCCTGACTCACTGAGCATGTATGCAAGACTCCTTTCGCCCGAACTAGAAATGAGGCATTCACAGCCGGCTGTTGTCATGTCAGGGCTTGTTTGTGGAGCCAGTGGAAATGCTTATAGAATGAGTGTGATGCAGAGCCGAGGTCTATGAGCAGCACTTTAACCATCTGTCTCTGTTGGCTGTGTATCAGCCATGCCAATTATCAACATAGGCCGATTATCTGCCCATGTCAATAATTGGTCTATGTGTGTGTGTGTGTGTGTGTGTGTGTGTGTGTGTGAGAGAGAGAGTGAGATAGAGGCCTGATTTGCTAAGATCCCATATAACAAGTATTAAATTGTGTGGGCATTCTACAATTTTGTGCTTTTGTGAACCTTTGCGGGCAATTTTCCAAGAATAGGTTTGCAGTTGATAGCAGGTGGTAACTTGACATTGACAAATGTAAATGAGAATTTTGCATTTGTTAATGACCATAAGTGCAAACTGAATTGCAATCAGTCATTTGCAGATATGCGCAAAATAAGACACATTTGAACTGAAAATACTATTTATTGAACATTTACCAAATTGAAAATCAGTGTGCCTTGAAAATGGTTTGTCTGTGATTTAACGGTAGGTGTGCGGGACAGCCCCTCCCTGAACCTTCACATTGAAAGCTCTGTTTTCTTTTTTGCAGCAAACAGGGAGCAATATTTTTGATTTGAGTAGGGTGAAAATAGACTGAAGTGGGGAGCAATAATGAGCAAAACTGTCTGCAGTGGTGGGAATGGTGGGGCGGGTACAGTTCCCCCCCGCAGCCTCGACAGCTTTAAGCTGAGCGTGGAGACCAGAACAGAATTGCAAAAATGTGATTTGAATGGCTTTTCAAACCATCTACGAATGAGGCTTGAAACAGATTTGGAAAATAAAATGGATTTCATGCCATTTTTGACTGTTCAGACTTGCAACATTGGATCAGATAAGAACATAACTTGTATTCTTACTGGCAGTCTGAACAAAGCCAGACGGATTTGTGTACCTTTTATTTATAGGTGGCGCTGTCCACGGCTCTCACGTGCGGGTTCAGCCCCTTTGCATGGTACATGGACAGACACAGAGAGCACGCTGCTGTCAAACGAATAAATCAGCCCCTACAATTGCTGTAATCATGATAAATCACATTGCATGTGTGAAATTAGCCTATTTGTATGTGCTTCCAGACACACACCAAATTGTGTATTAATTAAGGTAAACATTAAATTAAGAATATGTGCAGTTTTGCTCTTTTGAAAGAAGCAATCCTTTATGCACAATGCGTTGTTCAGGTTGCAAAACTGTATGTGGTATGTCATTTGCACACATTTTTGTACATGCAGAGCTTTACTAAATCAGCCCCTAAATGTTATGTTAATAGGGCACCGCAGTCTCGTTTGAACCCTGCGTAATATCGTGAGATTTGACCACTTATGGGGACAACCTCTCCCATTGCGCAATATATACACAGCATAACTTCGCACGGAAAAATGGTGTACTGTTTTGTTTTCGGCTGCAGTCACTGAAGCAGTCATGAAAAGTGCAGTTTTTTGGTTCCCAGTGGAGAAGAGAAGACAAGGCAAATGGGAGACGTCGTGTCGGTGAGTGTTAGCCTACACAGCTAACCAGAGTAGCTACATTCTCTTGCCTGCAAAACCGCCTCAACACATTTGAGCTTTGGGTCATAACCACAACACATGTCCACTTTCCACTACATCGTCACTTTTTCTTTGTATTTTCACTTTGTTTGCGTGTAATTTGCCAAATATCTCAAAGAAAGTGCCGTGTTTCTGTCCCTGGAAGTAGAGAAATTACGTCATATGCCTCAAATGAGACTGCACTGCCCTATTGTCTGTGTATATTTTTTTCATAACATGGTCTGGAGGTTTGTTGCAAGTCAAAAAGGGTAGTTGCAAAAAATGTAAACAAAACAAAACATAACAGTTACCTTTAATCAGACAATATTTTGTATGTGCATGGTGAGGACACTGTAAAAGGATGTCATTGTGTTTTATTGTGTCTAGGTGGTGGTGCGTCTGTCAGACGAGCTACTGTCTCAGGCGGTGATGGTGGTGGAGAGCTCTCGTCCAACTCTGACCATAAATCTGGCTGGAGCGCGGCAGCACTGGCTTGAAGGCATGCTGCGACATGAGATAGGTCCGTATCAACTCTGCTCCTTGTAGATGTCTGAGGTGTCACGAGTGAGAGGAGGCATGATAGATTATTACAAGCATCAAATATTAGAGACATGGTTGCAACCTAAAACAATTATGTCCAATGTGACGTCTTCAAATGTCGAAGATTGACAGTCATCCAGGTACATGGTACCTGCAAGTTTAATCAAAACGCCTTGGTCTTGTTTAGTCTTTGTGACATTTCACCACTAATACAACTGGCTTTTTTACACCCCTGCTCAGTAAAGTTGGGGGGGGGGGCAGGCATGATTTCACCCCATCTGTAAAAGTTTATTGTCTGTACAATAACTAAAGAACACCTTTTCTGATTGAAATCATTTCTTGGTGTTCAGTTGGGGGAAGATAGAGGAGGGTTACCTTTGAAAATGGGAGTTGTCTGTCATACAACCCCGATTCCAGTGAAGTTGGGACGTTGTGTAAAATGTAAATAAAACAGAATACAATGATTTGCAAATTCTCTTTAGCCTATATTGAATTGAATACACCACAAACACAAGATAAATAATGTTCAAACTGATGAACGTTATTGTTTTTGTGCAAATATTTGCTCATTTTGAAATGGATGCCTGCAATACATTTCAAAAAAGCTGGGACAGTGGTATGTTTACCACTGTGTTACATCACCTTTCCTTCTAACAACACTCAATAAGCATTTGGGAACTGAGCACACTTATGATTGGGTATAAAAGGAGCATCCCCAAACGTCTCAGCCATTTACAAGCAAAGATGGGGCGAAAAAAATAGTCCAGCAGTTTAAGAACAATATTTCTCAACATTCAGTTGCAAGGAATTTAGGGATTCCATCATCTACAGTCCATAATATAATCAGAAAATTCAGAGAATCTGGAGAACTTTGTACATGTAAGCGGCAAGGCCGAAAACCAACACTGAATGCTCGTGACCTTCAATCCCTCAGGCAGCACTGCAATAAAAACCAACATCATTGTGTAAAGGATCTTACCGCGTGGACTCAGGAACACTTCAGAAAAGCATTATCAGTTAACACAGTTTGTCTCTACATTTATGTACACTCAAAAATATAAACACAACACTTTTGGTTTTGCTCCCATTTTGTATGAGATGAACTCAAAGATCTAAAACTTTTTCCACATACACAATATCACCATTTCCCTCAAATATTGTTCACAAACCAGTCTAAATCTGTGATAGTGAGCACTTCTCCTTTGCTGAGATAATCCATCCCACCTCACAGGTGTGCCATACCAAGATGCTGATTAGACACCATGATTAGTGCACAGGTGTGCCTTAGACTGTCCACAATAAAACGCCACTCTGTAAGGTGCAGTTTTGTTTTACTGGGGGGGATACCAGTCAGTATCTGGTGTGACCACCATTTGCCTCATGCAGTGCAACACATCTCCTTCGCATAGAGTTGATCAGGTTGTCAATTGTGGCCTGTGGAATGTTGGTCCACTCCTCTTCAATGGCTGTGCGAAGTTGCTGGATATTGGCAAGAACTGGTACACGCTGTCGTATACGCCGGTCCAGAGCATCCCAAACATGCTCAATGGGTGACATGTCCGGTGAGTATGCCGGCCATGCAAGAACTGGGACATTTTCAGCTTCCAAGAATTGTGTACAGATCCTTGCAACATGGGGCCATGCATTATCCTGCTGCAACATGAGGTGATGTTCTTGGATGTATGGCACAACAGTGGGCCTCAGGATCTCATCACGGTATCTCTGTGCATTCAAAATGCCATCAATAAAATGCACCTGTGTTCTTCGTCCATAACAGACGCCTGCCCATACCATAACCCCACCGCCACCATGGGCCACTCGATCCACAACATTGACATCAGAAAACCATGAATGCCACCATGAATGCTGAAAGGTACATCCAGGTTTTGGAGCAACACATATGCTGCCATCCAAGCAACATCTTTTTCAGGAACTTCCCTGCTTATTTCAGCAAGACAATGCCAAGCCACATTCTGCACGTTTTACAACAGCGTGGCTTCGTAGTATAACAGTGCGGGTACTAGACTTGCCTGCCTGCAGTCCAGATCTGTTGCCCGTGAAAATGAGTGGCGCATTATGAAGCGCAAAATACGACAACAGAGACTCCGGACTGTTGAACAACTGAAGTTGTACATCAAGCAAGAATGAGAAAGAATTCCACCTGCAAAGCTTCAACAATTAGTGTCCTCAGTTCCCAAACGCTTATTGAGTGTTGTTAGATGGAAAGGTGATGTAACACAGTGGTAAACATACCACTGTCCCAGCTTTTTTGAAACATGTTGCAGGCATCCATTTCAAAATGAGCAAATATTTGCACAAAAACAATAAACTTTATCAGTTTGAATATTTTGCAAATGGCCATTGTCTGTTATCCAGTATGGCCACTACAGACACCATCTTGATTTTCATTTCTGTGAAATAAATAAAGAATATCTCATCTGACCAAAGTCATTTCTTGATGGTGTATCGCGGGAGGCTAGAGGAAGTATCCTTTTTGAACACGGGGGTCAGTACACCCTATACCATCTTTAAATGACCAGTCTTTCAAAGTGCAAACCACTTCTACTATGAAACCATACACCAAATCAATATACAAGTGGGATCATATGTCACGCTGTTTGTTGCTCTTGTTTAGTCTCAAGCAGACTGGTGTGGAATACTGAAAAAGCCAGCAGGATGAATGGCAAAACATCTTCAAGATGTAATTTTACTTTTGCAGGTATCTAAATGAAATGTGAATGTTTGTGTGTTTATATGTGGCCCTGCGACAGACTGGCGCCCTGTCCAGGGTGTACCCAGCCTTGCGCCCTGTGAATGCTGGGATAGGCTCCAGCTCCCCCGACCCTTAATTTTAAGTAAGTGGGTATAGAATATGAATGGATATCTAAATGATTTGTTTGACCACAAGGCCACAAATGCAAAAATATTTACTTTACACCAGTGTAAAACAGCAGAAAATCCTTGTATCTTTGAAAAGTATTTGAGTGTCATTTTTCTTCATCAACCTTAAGCTGGGCAGACACGGTACGATATTTTCAGTTGTTGTACTCGGCTCCAGCTCAAACTGTATGACAAAACTTCAGGGTGTAAAAGTTCAGAACGCACGATTTATGTTCTCACACTATACGGCCCGATGCTCTGATGCGATCTGACTACTCACATTGTACATTCAAAAACCACACGTCGAACTCGTGTTTCCGGAAGCAAAAGGTAAACAGAAGCTTTTTTTTCAAACTTTATTTACATTTCTTATTTTTACAAAAACACTCGATGGGAGACATCAAATTTGTAACAACAAAAAAATACAAGACTTTACCATGAGTTGGATAAGGGGGGGAAAGAAACAGAAGCTGCTCTCCCAAAGAGATGATCACTGTTTATGCTCTCTCCAGTACTGCATCAGTGTTTGCACATGCACAGTGCGAGAGGTTGGGGTAAATCGGCTCGTAGACACTTGTAGCGCTGCTTCAACAGCGTGATACCCTCTCAAGGGCTGACCAGAATATCAAACAGGTTTGATTTTCACCCGACCATACGATTGCCGATCAGGAGGTGGTCGTGAGAGGTTAAATGCAGCTCGTTACTCCATGTATACTACACGATGCAGGACGCATGATTAAGCTGAAACTCGGCGTGATCCAAAAAATTCTCGCACCGGTGAAAAATTGGCTAAAAAAGGGCCAAAACTCGCACAATGTAAGCCCAGCTTTAATGGTAGCATCACAAATATCTGGATGTTACATCAAATTTATCAACATTTTCCCTTAAATCCATGGAAAACAGCCTTTGACCATACATGAAATTAAAATATAATAAAATATAATTAGCTCTTTGTGTGTTTTCAGGTGGCTTTAGTCTTAAACCAACAGTGTGTAGAATTTAGGGGTGTTTATTAGAAGAGAAGGAATACAGCATCTTTTCATCCATCCATCCATCCATCCATTTTCTTCCGCTTTATCCGGAGTCGGGTCCCGGGGGCAGCAGCTCAAGCAAAGCCGCCCAGACCTCCCGATCCACATACACCTCCCCCAGCTACTCTGGGGGAACCCCAAGGCGTTCCCAAGCCAGCCGAGAGATGTAATCCCTCCAGCGTGTCCTGGGTCTTCCCTGGGGCCTCCTCCCAGTGGGACTTGCCCGGAACACCTCTCCAGCGAGGCGTCCAGGGGGCATCCGGAAAAGATGCCTGAGCCACCTCAACTGACTCCTTTCGACGTGGAGGAGCAGCAGCTCGACTCCGAGCTCCTCCCGAGCGACCGAGCTCCTCACCCTATCTCTAAGGGAGCGCCCAGCCACCCTCCGGAGGAAACTCATCTCGGCCGCTTGTACTCGCGATCTCGTTCTTTCGGTCATGAGCCAAATCTCATGACCATAGGTGAGGATCAGAACGTAGATCGATCGGTAAATCAAGAGCTTTGCCCCCCTACTCAGCTCTCTCTTCACCACGACGGTCCGATACAGTGACCGCATCACTGCAGATGCTGCACCGATCCGTCTATCGATCTCACGCTGAACCACAGAATCTCGTCTCTGCTGTTTGCGGACAATGTGGTTCTGTTGGCTTTGTCAAATCAGGACCTTCAGCGTGCACTGGGGCGGTTTGCAGCCGAGTGTGAAGCGTCCGGGATGAAAATCAGCACCTCCAAATCCGAGGCCATGGTTCTCGACCGGAAAAAGGTGCTTTGCCCTCTTCAGGTCGGTGGAGTGTCCTTGCCTCAAGTGGAGGAGTTTAAGTATCTCGGGGTCTTGTTCACGAGTGAGGGCATCTTTTCATTACTGTACATTTAACTGTAACAATGAATTTATGTTTTCATAAGCTCAGGATCAACCCTTCATCACTACATAAAAGTGGGCTCCTGTCATGGAGGCTGCCATCCTGCAGCGCCATGTTGATATAGTAGTCCAGAAGCTGCAAAATGCAAAAGACTGATTAAGTATGTCCATACTTACGATTGGGGAGGTGGATTAACAGGAAGACAGGACGGGAAGGAGAGGAACAGCAGTAGCCAGTAAAGCAGTAGCAATCACTATGTCTGGTATTTATATTAGTATATTTATATTTGCAATTTTTTTTTTTTTACTTTCACTTTTGATACTCTGTGTGCTTCTTACCCTGTGTGCTGCTGTACAGTGCTGCTAGAACCTCGATTTCCCTGAAGGAGTCTTCCCAAGGGATTAATAAAGTTCTATCTGATCTAATCTAAATAAGGAGAAGATGTGAAGAGAAACAAAATTGTGACTGGTGACAGCATGATGCAGTCTGCATCTTCACCACTAGATGACACTAAATGCTGCACACTGTAGCTTTAATGTTTTAACAGTGTATTAATTGGGGTTGTCATTTCAAAAGATTGGTCATTGTTTTTTGTTGGCCTCTTCAGGCACGCATTATTTACGAGGGGTCAACAATAATCTGCAGCCGTGGTCAAACACAGAAGGCAGGAAGCAGTTTGATCTCAAACCGGCCAATCCCACGGAGGAGGGTTTGGCCAGCCTACATAGTGTGTTGCTACGGAAACAGCCCTACCTTTGGCGAGCGGCCCTGCTGTACTACACAGTGTATCACGCCACCGTGATGAGTTTCAGCCAGCTCTTCAGGCATATTGCCCGCTTCGTGCAGGACCCGGACGTACGCTGGGAGTACTGCCTGCGTGCCAAGAGGGGACAGACAGACACGTCCCAGCCCGGTGACCACACACACACACACACACACACACACACACACACACACAGAGTGCCAAAATGCCTTGAATTATTTTCAAATTATTTTGTCATGGTTTATAGTCACTTAAATTTAAGACATAGGTTTGAATATACAAATAATTTTGCTTATTTTCAGGAAATACAAGGAAATGTATTAATTACTGTGTGGGGCTCCATCACTGGCCAGCTGGCTGCTTACAGCCTCTGAAGCAGCTACAGTGTGTGAAGACTGTTTGTTTGTTTAGTTATTTATTTACGAGTCTTTCTCGATAATATAAATACTCAAAAAACTGATTCATTGGCTTGGATTTCCATGTAATAAATATTTCTAGTCCCTACTAAATTAAATTAAATTATCTTGCATGCATGTGCTTTATTTGAGTTGGGGCTACATATATTTATTAGATGGAAATCCTGCACATAATTGAATTGAGTTCATCCAATGAGTCATTTTTTTTTGAGTGCTCGGAACCTAGGTTAAAGAAATAACTACACTTAAAAAAAACTGATGCAGACACAGGGTTCCGCCAATCGTTCCCAGGAGACCCTCACGATATGTTTGGGCCTGCCAGGTCTGACCGGCTTCCTCTCCTCCCAGCGGATCCAACTCACCACCATTACCACAGCATACACACATTTTTATGCCCCATTTGGGTATCCAATTGTTTTTTGCACCAAGAAAGCACACAATCAGGTGCCACAAATTGGCAATGGGGGGGGGGGAGCAATGCTTTAGACAAGTCAGGGAATGGATACATGAAGATTTTCAAGACAGTAAATATGTCTTCATATGACTTCATTTACATCAGCTTCTGTGGCTGTGATTGGAGAAATTCTGCATCGTGCTACCTTTTTCTGTTATGTCACCAGTCAGAGCTTCAGAGTGGAGTGAAGGATTTTCATACAACTGACTGTCTTGGAAATGTTTATATGTCCATCTCTTGACCTGTCTAAAGAAAGCTGCCTGTAAACGTGATGATTTAGTTGTCTTATACTTAAGGGTCTATAGATTTATGCATGCCATTGTTTTGAACTTTTATTTTTATTTTATTTATGCCATGTTGTAGATACCAGTTTTCACAATGAATTCAGAGGGCATCGCTTTAGAAATTTAAATTTAAAAAGACTGAATTATGTTTTTTAAATTTTATGTCATTAAAAAATTCAGATGTGTAACAGCTTAAGTGTTCAAAATCTTTTGAGCTCCACTATTGTTTTTTTTTTATTATTCAGATCACTCTGGCAGCGCTCTTTGTGCCTCTTCCTGTATATCTTTACAGCACGTTCAGTCATTCACTCATTCATTTGCTGCACCTGCTTATTCCAGTTAAGGATCACGTGGGGCTGGAACCTGTCCCAGCTGTCATGAGCAAGACGGAGCCAGCATACTGTAGGGCCAAAGACAGACAGACACTCTCACTCACATTTCTGGTCAGTTGAAGTTGGAGCACCCAGAGGAGTGAACACACACAAACACAGGGACAACTCCACACAGAAAGGACGAGATCAGAAGGGATCCAAGGACCTTCTTGCTGTGAGACAACAATGATAAGCGCTAACTAACCCATCGTGCTGCTACTTTGTAACAATATGCATGTTAATAATCATGAAGTAGATAATCATCATTTGTTGTCAAACACTGATAAATAAAAGCATCTACATACAGTCAGATATACAGCTGTCACTCCAAAATGCAAGCTGCCGGGACAAAAATAGACCAGCCACGTAAAAATACCACGTGTGTGTGTGTGTGTGTGTGTGTGTGTGTGTGTGTGTGTGTGTGTGTGTGTGTGTGTGTGTGTGTGTGTGTGTGTGTGTGTGTGTGTGTGTGCGTGCGTGCACGCGCTCACGCACGCTAAGGCTGTTTGGACTGAACCATTGAAGAAAAAGATGATGAGTGTTGCTGTTCTGAATGCAGTCTGCAGCACATGTGGATTGATTTTAATACAACCCCAATTCCAATGAAGTTGGGATGTTGTGTAAAATGTAAATAAAAACAGAATACAATGATTTGCAAATCCTCTTCAAAGAGAGAAAAGGAAAACCTACAATGTTATTTAAGAAATAAATAAAAGATTTCAATTAAAATATGGATCTGCCCCAGAATCTTTTTATTTGTCCAACAAATTTTAGTCATGGCTATCCTTGAATTTTTTTTTCTCTTGTACAGAAACAGAAAAAAACATACAAATGTTTACATGAATTAGTGCGTATGCACACACGTGGAACTAATCCTATCAGCACTCAGAAGTAAACCATAGTAGGTCCTGATTAGTACAACCCCAATTCCAAATAAGTTGGGACGTTGTGTAAAATGTAAATAAAAACAGAATACTATGATTTGCAAATCCTCTTCAACCTATATTTAATTGAATACACCACAAAGACAAGATATTTAATATTCAAACTGATAAACTTTGTTTTTGTGCAAATATTTGCTCATTTTGAAATGGATGCATGCAACACATTACAAAAAATCTGGGACAGTGGTATGTTTACCACTGTGTTACATCACCTATCCTTCTAACAACACTCAATAAGTGTTTGGGAACTGAGGACACTCATGATTGGGTATAAAAGGAGCATCCCCAAAAGTCTCAGCTGTTCACAAGCAAAAATGGGGCAAAAAAATAGTCCAACAGTTTAAGAACAATGTTTCTCACCATTCAATTGCAAGGAATTTAGGGATTCCATCGTCTACAGTCCATAATATAATCAGAAGATTCAGAGAATCTGGAGAACTTTCTACACGTAAGCGGCAAGGCCGAAAACCAACACTGAATGCCCATGACCTTCGATCCCTCAGGCGGCACTGCATTAAAAACCGACATCA
Source organism: Thalassophryne amazonica (assembly GCF_902500255.1). Taxonomy (NCBI): domain Eukaryota; kingdom Metazoa; phylum Chordata; class Actinopteri; order Batrachoidiformes; family Batrachoididae; genus Thalassophryne; species Thalassophryne amazonica. Next base: position 133,505,332 of record NC_047104.1, read on the forward strand.
TTGTGTAAAAGATCTTACTGCGTGGGCTCAGGAACACTTCAGAAAACCATTGTCAGTTAACACAGTTCGTCGCTACATCTACAAGTGCAAGTTAAAACTCTACCATGCAAAGTGAAAGCCATACATCAACAACATCCAGAAACGCCGTTGCTTTCTCTGGGCCCGAGCTCATTTGAAATGGACAGACACAAAGTGGAAAAGTGTGCTGTGGTCTGATGAGTCCACGTTTCAAATTGTTTTTGGAAATCATGGATGTTGTGTCCTCTGGACAAAAGAGGAAAGAGACCATCCAGATTGTTACCAATGCTAAGTTCAAAAGCCAGCATCTGTGATGGTATGGGGGGTGTGTTCGTGCCCATGGCATGGACAACTTACACATTTGTGATGGTACCATCATTGCTGAAAGGTACATCCAAGTTTTGGAGCAACACATGTTGCCATCCAAGCAACGTCTTTTTCAGGGACGTCCCTGCTTATTTCAGCAAGACAATGTCAAGCCACATTCTGCACGTTACACCAGTGTGGCTTCGTAGTAAAAGAGTGTGGGTACTAGACTGGCCTGCCTGCAGTCCAGACCTGTCACCCATTGAAAATGTGTGGCGCATTATGAAGTACAAAATACGACAACGAAGACCCCGGACTGTTGAACAACTGAAGTCGTACATCAAGCAAGAATGGGAAAGAATTCCACCTACAAAGCTTCAACAATAACTGTCCTCAGTTCCCGAATGCTTATTGAGTGTTGTTAGAAGGAAAGGTGATGTAACACAGTGGTAAACATACCATTGTCCCAGCTTTTATGAAACGTGTTGCAGGCATCCATTTCAAAATGAGCAAATATTTGCACAAAAGTCTATGAGTTTGAACATTAAATATCTTGTCTTTGTGGTGTATTCAATTGAATATAGGTTGAAGAGGATTTGTAAATCATTGTATTCTGTTTTTATTTACATTTTACACAACGTCCCAACTTCATTGGAATTGGGGATGTAAAATTAATTCTTTGTTAAAAGATGAATTAACTGACCCAGTGACCTAATTTATATACAAAGCAGGTCACTGTTGTTCTGGTGATTCTTCCCACACTGGGATCACATATGTACCATGTTTGGATAGTTTGAGCCCAAGGGTGTTGGAGGTATGGTGGCACGTTTGTATAGATAGAAGCTGCTTTTGGCTGTATCAGCTGTATTTTTATCAGAGAAGTTGCATTCATGACACTGAATCTGAACACACCAGAAATTACTTTTTTTTTAGTACACAAGTACTAAGTACTAAGCTGAATATTCAGAATTCTCCATCAAGACTGATTTGATAGGCTGTACAAGAACTGTATTGTGGGTAACAAGTGGGGTCCCTCAGGGATCAGTCCTAGGACCTGTTTTGTTCCTAGTCTTTGTAAATGCTTTGTCGGATGTTCTTTCAGCAAAAAGACGACACAAAATTGTTTCATCCTATGCAGTCATTAGAGGATTACAGTTGTATTAAGGATGACTTAGATAAGGTACTGGATTGGTCAAAAGAATGGTTACTCAGGTTTAATATATAAGGTAAATGCACTTTGGTGCAAAAAAAAAAAATCCTTGTTATGAGTATTACATGAATGGAGATAAAATGGATACTGTTGTGGAAGGAAAGGATTTAGGTATTTTGTTTGCCAATAATTTATCATTTTCCAAGTATATAAGTAATGCAAAAGTTAATAGAGTGCTCGGTCTTATCAAGAAGTCGTTCAATTATATCAATAAGGAATCTTTCCTGGTATTGTATAAGAGACCTCATCTAGAATATTGTGTGCAAGTGTGGTCTCCCTTTTTGTAGAGGGACAGAGATACATTAGAAGAAGTTTGACGCAGGGCAACAAAAATTACCTGGTTTAGAACATTTATCTTAGGAAAATAGGTTGAAGGAACTCGGATTTACTACACTAGAAAACAGAGGAGCCTGTGGGGACCTTATTGAAGCTCATAAAATATTAAACTGCCACAAAAATGTTGATTGCAATCAATTTTTTCAATTTAGAGATCATACTGGTCTGAGAGGCCGCTCGACTATATTAAAGGTTATTAGGTCAAGAATGACCATCAGAAAGAATTTTTTAGCAACAGAATTGTCACCTTGTGCAACAGTTTACCGAACCATGTCATTTACTCGACCAGTGTCAATGTTTTTAAAGATAGGTATGATTGGTATTATTATGGATTTTAGGTATTGTTACGGTTTTTAGGTATTGTTGTGGTTTTAGCCTAGGTGGTGTGTTTTTATGTGCTATTGTATCAAATACATTTTATGGGTTTTTTTATTTTTATTTTTTAACTATTATTTTAACTTTGGGTGGTGTTTAATGTATTAATTGTGCAATTAGTATTATTATTTAAAGATAATATTATGATTTAAAGATAAGACATAACATTATGGTTTTAATTATTACTATGGATTTTAACTTTTGATGTGTGCTTCTATGTACTATTTGTACAAATTTTTAGCATGCAATAAGATGTTTTGTTGTTATGTACAAAGACTAAAATTCAGTGCTCAATGTTCCACTTGTTTCTATTTCAGGTTGCTTCAGTAAAGACCAGGTTTACCTTGATGGAATTCTTCGGATTCTTCGACATCGAACAACCATCGACTTCAAGATGTTGACATCTTTAGGCAAGGTCAATGTCAGCGAATAATAAACATAACGTGTGTATCTTTGGTGAAAATGCTGACAAAATGTTTGTTTTTTTTACTCCAAGGAAAAATGCACTAAAGGTAGGAAAATATTAGTAAGAAGCTGAAAATTTGTGTATGCACTCTACTCAGTAGCCTTAATAACACACTAAAAGTCCTCATGCACCATCAGCTTTCACTATTTTGACAACATATTTATGTTAAAAATGGCCTTATGGGAGATGTAGTTTAATATACTGTATACAAGTATGTAATTTGATTATTTTTGACTAAATGGCCATGCAAAGCTTTGAAACAATGCCATGAAAGTAAAGAAATACAAGTAAAATGTATGATGTCATCTTAGGGTAAATTCTTATTAAATTTCTTCACAGTTGTTGATCGTAGGGACTTTCACTGCTATGTTGAAAACAGAAAAATACTGAAAAATAATTAAAATGACTAAAATGGCGATTTAAATTATTCAAATAATTAAAAATAAAACATGATATTATACAATCCAGGGTAGAATATCTACTCAACTTTTAAACGAATAGTGTTGGACTATCCTGAAGGGGGTGGATGTGTTCACACTTACCTGAAATATCAGATTCTCACAGAAACAAGCAAGCTCAGTTTGCTGTATCACAAACTGACCGGCGGGACCTGAGCACTGATTCATTTATTTTGTGTTTATCAGTGACGGAGCAACAGAAGAGGTTTTGTGAGCAGTTTCTGTAAACTAGCGTGTTGCCCGCGGGGATCCACAGGCTCTAGATTGGGTAGTGTTTATAAAAATAGGTAGCTGACATTTTTTAAGGGTGATAATAAAGTATGCAAAGTTTCTTTAATGATTGTAACTGAAAATACAATAAATTAAAATGAGAAAGTTTTGTGAATATTTTTATTTATTGTTTGGCACATTTAGTTGATGTCATGTTTTACAACTGGCAAGGTTGAAATATTTCCTTTGTTCAGAGCTTGTCTGGTTACCAGGGACTGATTAATGGTGATATCAATGTCCATTGTTCACTGTTGTTACCTAATATCCCAAATTTATCCAAAAACGTTAGACCTATTAACTTTCCGTTTTCACAGCGTTCATCCTTGACCTAAAATACATAAATAAACCAAATGGAAAATGTCAGCTCTCCCCAGTTCCTCCGTGATCGAAGTTATACACACATACACATAGGCCACTTGGCTTTTCATATATAGAAAATATCTAAATATCATTTTTTTTGTATGTCTTAAAAAATAAGCCTGGAGTACATCTTTAAATGATTTTGTGACTCAGGAGGAATAAAAAAAGAACATTTGTGTCATCAGTTTCACTGTTTACCATTGAGAATCGTTTCTGGTTCATTCAGCCTGAGTGAGAAACCGTTTGCTGTGGACCTCCTCAGGTGTCCTATGAAGACGTGGAGAGGCTGCGACCTCTGGGCGCGCTACACAGGACCAGGATCCCCCACTTCATGCGGGACCAGGAGAAGTACCTGCAGCATCTAGATCACATAGTTGCTGTCAATGAACTGGACGATGCAGCGCTGCAGCATCTCCTGCCCTGACCGTCAGTCCATCCGTCCAGCCAAACTGCCTGAAAAGACTTGAGAACATTGGTAAACAAACTCTCCCCATGCTTTTAGTACGCCACTTAAAATAAAGTATTATCACGGCTTTCTTTGAAAGATTTTTAAAACTTGAATAACGTGAACTGAGGGAGACAAACCACACAGTAACACCTCCACACTTTTGCATGTCTGTGGCTGTTTCAGAGCCAAAGCCCTCACACTACCCCCCCCCCCCCCATGGCCTTTACTCCTACTCTGAAGTTACCTCAGTATTGCAACACTACAATGTAATTGAAGTATGTAGACGTTTCTGTGCACATGCTACGCCTGTAAAGGACAAAGCTGCCTGTTGGCTTTAATGTTTTATCATCGTGCTTTATTTATGCAATTATTTAAGTTTTTTAATTTTTTTATTTTTTACTTTGAGCAAACAAAACCTGAATGTGTATGGTATTAGCTTTATGTATTCTCTTTTGGAGTAATTTTTTATGACTTTTATTTTTAAGAAAGGACACTGAGGTCACGCCCCATCACTAAAGTGAGGCAAGTGAGGCCGTGACTTAAAAAAAAAAACCTGTCAGTGGCCTCACGCAAGTGTTAAATATTATTTGGCTCTGATTAGTGTCCCTGTGATGGACTGGTGTCCTGTCCAATGTGTATCCCGCCTGTCACCCTATGTCAGCTGAGACAGGTAGGCACCAGCCCCCCTGTGACCCTTGATTGGAGTATGTGGGTAATGATTGAATGATTGGTGTCTTTCGTTCAATTTTTATAACATGCTACTGTGATTTAGTGCAGTGGATAACTGAAAAAAATCATTCAAATGGTCATGCAAGCACCAAATTTGGCTCAAATACACCTTAGACATTACTCTTTTGAAAGGGCAGAGTGTCCACTTGAATTTTCAGTAGATTAGATTAGATAGAACTTTATTGATTCCTTGGAAAGACTCCCTCAGGGAAATTGAGGTTCCAGCAGCATTGTATAGCAGCACAGGGTAAGAAGCACACAGAGTATCAAAAGTGAAAAAAGAAAACAGTTTGCAAATATAAATATACATACAATCCTCAATGTAAATACCAGACATACTGATCAATATTAGTTTACTGGCGACTAGGCTGGTTTACTGGCTATTACTGGCTAATAGTTGCCATGTCAGTTGAAGAATTACACATGGATCAAAATTAAAAGATGCTCCAATCATATTGAAAACTATTACATTATTTGTCTGATCACATAGATTCCAAAAAGGTATAGTTTGGACTATGAATGTTATGGAGTTATGGGATAAAAACAGCAAGAATGGTGACAGGTCAGTTTAAGTTTGTACAGGAGTCAAAAGTTAAAGCTGCTCTAATTTTGGAAAAAAAATTAATGGAACTTATTGGTTGAGTTAATAGGGTTTTAAAAAAGGAATAGTTTGCATAATGTGTCATGCTTAGTTATCATGTTAGTTATTTGTTAGTTAGTTCTTAGTTATCACCATCCCTGGTTCTCAAGACCAGGCACCTAAGTGGCTCTGCTCTACTCTTTTCTACTCTTCTATTCTACTCTCCTTTTTTTTTTTGGGATATTTAGATACACCTTAGTATACACTAGTAGAGTTCTACCTTAGAATTGAATGTATTATAGAAGACATACCTTACTGAATTTTCATGTTACAGGGTAACATATGTCACATGTCATGGAATCCAATGGACGTCAACATTGTTTGACCTTTTGTTTGGAGACCAAACAGTCAACACAGTCAAAACTATTCCATTTATTAATCCTATTAGCTCAACCAATAATTTGAACCAATTTGTACCAAAATTGAAGCAGCTTTAACTTTTGACCCCTGTACAAACTGAAATTGACTTTTAATAATAATAATACATTTTATTTATAGTGCCCTTTTCATCAAAGATCTCAGAAGGGCTACAGATAAGATAAGATAAAATAAAAGCCAAAACAAGGCAAGCAGTTGTATTTTAAAATAAACATCTAAGAGGAGGGTCCATAGGTTTTGTTAAAAAGAAATGTCTTTAGACTCCTTTTAAAACAGTCAGTGGATTATGGTGCCCTCAGGGTGTCAGGGAGGGCATTCCACGGGTGTGGGGCAGCAGCACAGAAGGTCCTATCTCCCATGGTCCTTAGCCTGATTCTGGGTATGTGGAGGGGATTTAAATGAATGGAGCGAGAGGAACGTGTTGTGTTTTGTGGGTTGAGGAGTTCTTTGAGGTAGGGGGAGCATGTCCATAGATGCATTGGTGTGTGAAGAGGGAGACCTTGTATTCAGTCCTGGTGGAGACAGAAAGCCAGTGGAGTGAGTGGAGGATGGGGATAATGTGCTCATGTTTGCACACTCTCATCAGGATCCTAGCTGCAGAGTTCTGGATGTATTGGAGCCTCTGCAGGCTCTTGCTTGGGATCCGATGAGAAGTGCATTACAGTAGTCCAATCTGGAGGAGATAAAGGCATGGACCAGCTTTTCGGCATCTGAGAGGGAGAGAATGGGGCGGAGTTTGGAGATGTTCCAGCAGTGATAGGAGGTGGTCTTGCAGAGGTGGTTGATAAGGGATTCAGAAGTTTATCACCATTTCTGCTTCTTTTTTTTTTTAACCCCGTAACAACATAGAATTCTGTCATAGATGGTCCAGACTATACCCTTTTAAAATCATTATGATCAGACAAATAATATGGAATACCTTTCAATATGATTGGAGAATCTTTAAATTTCTTGACCCCTACCTGGCCGCCTATTGAAAATTCAAGTGGACACTGCTTTTTCAAAAGAGTAATGTGTAAGGAGCATTTGTGCCAAATTTGGTGCTTGTATCACTATTTGAAGGATTCCTCTGTAACTACTCTCTTATCTGCTGCATTAATTGACCTGAACGTGCTCCAATCATACTGCAGCCAAACTGAAATCCCAAACAGTTGACATGACAAAGTGCAAGACAGGGAGACGAAATGCTGAATATGACAACTTCACCTAACAAACGGTGTGTCCAAGTGGTATCTTGAACACACCGTTGGATCAACTGTCCCCACAGTTCCATCCGGACTCCTCAGAGGTGCCATTGTTGGTTTGAGGACGGCGCGGGCATGCTGTGGCCGTGCCTTTGGTGAGCGCTGAGCTTGACTGCTGCAGCTCGCCGTGTATTTGCAACTTGAATTTCTGGACCGTCGCATCACTTTAGGGGGCTGTTACTCAGTCACTTAACTTCCACCTGTATGCAAATGTTTGTGTGCCTCTGGGCACATCCACAATTTAGTCTTAAAAATAGGGGAAAATCTGGGTTCTGCGTGCAAAATTTTAAATAACAGCTCTTGAATCTCAAAATGAATTCAAATGCCTACAACGTGATTTCAATTCATATAAAATAAAATATAAAAGTGAAAATAAAGGGCTATATTGATGACATGAAGAACAGCAGTGACGTCTTTAAATTGCTGCACTTTTATGACAGAATAACATATACTCATGCTTTTACTGGTCCAGTTTAGGGTTTTCTTCATGCCTAACATTTGGGAATCTGTTTACTGGACTTTATGCAAGTGGAGAAGATATTTTCAGCGCTTTCCCAAGCTGATACGGCTCAGCGAATGCAGGAATATCTAGGTTTCTTTTCCATGAGCAGCAACAACTCTTTTACCAGTTCAGTGAGTGTCATCTCTGTGGAATGATGTGCCCTAAATGCTCACTGCCACGTCCACTCTGATCCTGCTCTAATCCTGCTATTTTTAAATTCATGCTGCGTAATTTCAAAGCAGGATTCACAGACTATTTTGCCACAGCTGTTGCTAACAGGATGTGATATTGCACTCCTGCTCATCAATTATATAGTTACATGTAAAAAAAAATTGTATTATTACGTTTACAGCCAAATGGCTTTAAAAATACAAGTGTTTCCAAGTTTTTAGATATATTTTTCATATATCGTTATGAATTTTTTTTACAGAGGATTAATATCCTTATAGGCAAGAACTGATTCATTTTCAAGGTCAAAGGGCAAAGTCAGGAAAAATCTTGGAAAATTGGAAAAATCCTTAACATTGAATGATTATTCAAAAATTCAAAACTCTATCAAAAAAGATCAAATTTCTAACATTTTCTAGAGTGTTATGTAGGACGGTATCCTCTATTGACTGACAAAGTTTCATCTGGATCTGATCAATATGACAGATTTTGTGGCCATTTCAATTTAACATTGAAAGCCCATTTAATGTGTATTTTACATTATATCTTAATCAAACGTACCCCAATCACTCTCATATTTGAAAGTGAGATGCAGACTGCCACTCACTATCACCTGACAAACTTTGATCTGGATCTGATCAAGATGACAGATTTTGTGGCCATTTCAATTTAACATTGAAAACCCCCATTTAATGTATATTTTACATTATATCTTAATCAGACATGCATGAATCACTCTCATATTTGAAAGTGAGGTGCAGACTGCCACTCACTATCACAGGATCTGATCCGTATTGTGAATTTAGCAGATATTTGATTTTAACATCGAAACACCCTTTTGATCTATATTTGTATCATATTTTAGCTTGTAACAGGACTTTGACCTTGAAAATTTTTTTCCAAGGTAAAAATTTGTGGAATTGGAAACTAGTGTTGATGGAGGTTTGCTCTCTATGAGTACGGTGCTCTAGTTCCCAGTTTGATTTCATGTAACTTATGGTTCAGTTCTTCCCCCCCAATGAAATTTTGTCAAGAAATGTCACTTTGAGATACATTTCTAAAATGCATTCATAAAGAAGCCTGATTCATTTCATTCGTTATAAAATCTTGTAACTTGCCTAAGTTTTGACCCAGTTAAACTGAATGAGTTTTTTTTAAAGGAACTTAAGGGGAAACTTTCAGATCCAGTTGATTTGAGTCCAGAGGTGCACAGATTTGAATGACCCGCTGCCACAACACAGTTAATTCAGAGTAGCTGATGAATGAATCGGCCCTGTGACAGACTGGCGTCCTGTCCAGGGTGTACCCTGCCTCACGCCCTGTGACTGCTGGGATAGGCTCCAGCACCCCCGTGACCCTTATCTACACGGATCTTTGCAAGTTCAGCTTCCAAAACGAAGCACAGATACAGTAAATGTTGGGATGCAGATGTGCACATTTTTAGTCCTTTAACACAAATTTCACAAACGTTTTTGCAAGTAAACCTTGCGCTTTCCTCAGTAATATATTTTTGCACTATAACGAGAATTGATCTGTAAAAGTATTTTTCTTTGAAACCTATACGGTGAAAGTCACTACAGTTTAAACTTAAAAGTGAATGAAAACAGGTTTTTAGCCAACAGCAGTAGGATTTATGACGCAAAAAGTTTCAGCTTGTATTAAGCTCAAACTGGAACTAAGTGACTGAGCGTCAGCCCATTTATGTCTATCAAAGCAGTTTATTTATTTATTTATTTGTTTCATTTTTGTGCGTTTCTCTTTGGGTCAAAATGTGAGAACAAAAATGATCAGCACTCTCAAACGAGGTGGGCTCAGAGCATCAGGGCAGGTCCAGGTTTGAACAAAAATAAGAAAATGCCTTAAATGATGATCATGATGAAGTAGAAAGGAGACAGGAACATGTTATGGTTACATAAAAGTGATTTAATCCGTTTGTGTCTGCTGACCACACGTGTGCAAAATCTCAGCCCAGGTTCTTCTGAACCAGTTTGTATGACACCAGTGTTACAGTGTTTTGTGTTCTGTAAAACTGTTTGAATTTAATTGAATTTCCAGTTTATTAAAGCAAGTAAAAATGCACAGCATTCTCTCTCTCTCGCTTTTGTAACAATAAGTACGAACACTTTTTTTTTCATTCACTTTACCCACATCAGCTTCTTGAGTGTTTTTCAGTTGATGAAATACATTTGCTATTAATTTGCATATCTCAGAATTCTGCCTTTGTGTGTGTGTGTTTTTTTTTTAGTTGGGAGTGATCTTTTTACGGAGTCAACTTAGACCCTGATTGCAGCACACGAAAAAGCTTAGTGAGGGATTTTGTCTGGATTTGTGATTCTGCTGGATCGTTCACGTCTCTCTGCAGTGACCTTCATGTCCTTGGGTCCTCTGTATCTTGAGATTTGGAGATGCCTGAGAAAAGTTGTAGAGTCATGAGGTCACTAGACAGAGGTGTTTGTTGATGACGGTATCTGATGATGGTTGATGAAGGTCCATGTTTTTGTGGTCCTGGTGCTACTTGTTTTACTGTATGGCTGTGAGACTTTGCCAAAATTTCACTGGAATTTCCTCATTTCAAGACGGATGGCTCTCCTCCAGGGAATACTGAAAATACATCAAGTTATTTCCTTAAGTTCTCCAGTACTGAAAGCAGTACAGTTAATGTTGAATACTGAAAATACATCAAGTTATTTCCTTAAGTTCTCCAGTACTGAAAGCAGTACAGTTAATGTTGGCGCTCATCAACATGCCGGTCTTTAATCATTCAGCCATTGGGCCTGTTTAATATTGGGTATCAGTACCCAATCCCTACTCAGGAGTACTACTTGCATTGTAGGGGAACATTAGTAATGCAATTTTTGCCCTGTGGTTCACAGGTACCTCAGTGTTGGACTGCTACCACAACCTAACCCAGATTTTAAACAGCCATATTGCAGGTAAAGCTAGTATCAACTATTGTTGATACTTGCTAGTATATACTATATTTTTAAATTAACACATAAATTTAAGAGTTCTGTGATCACTTCTGTTTTTTTTTTTTTACACATTTCCCTAAACACCTGAGATGAAAATGCATTTAAAATGTTAAATCTATAATACCTTTTTATTTCTCATGATTTAAGTCATAAAATTAATTTATTTCATTTTCCCATCGCTATAATTTTGTTCCATTGTATTGAAATAAAGGATTCACAATCTTATATTGTCAATATGATTAAAATTCACCTTTTCTGGAATAAAATTTGAGCCATGTAGGTTAACAAGATTGGGAGATGACATATGTCCCCAGAAATCAGTACTACAAAGTCTCAAGGGATCACTCAAGTACACCCTTATGCTAAATATGAATGAAACTGGTCAACTGGTTCTTGGGATATTGCGCTAACAAGTGAAAACTGACAGGTGGGCGTGCTGAGTGGCAAATCCACCTCTATTTCATACCGGGGTGGGAGAGAGATAAAAACTGAGGCAATATGCATTGACAGTTGGCATCACAGTGGGGAAAAAGACAGACCTTCATTTGTCACCAGTACTGTACAGTACAACAGTACTGAAAAAGTACATAAAATGGAAACAGAAGAACAGCCAAACAGTGTTTAGACTTATAGTCCATGAGAGAGCCTATTAGGAAGAACTACAGATAAAATCTGGAAATATTACACATGAAAGGTTCACATTCCCTTTTTAATAATAAGTTAGTTTTGCTTGGTTCACCAAAATGAGTCAGTGGGGAGATGGAAGAATTTTTTTTAATCATTGCTTTTTTAAAAGAATTTTTCCTGTTGGTAAGTCCATCAGTCATAAATTTCAAGTTCTCAGTTTTCATCAAATGCAGCATGAGCTTCAAACCTTGCACATGCACTTTTTCCTTTCATGTCTTCTGAAAAATCTCAAGGAGTGAACCCACTATATTTGCAATGAATATACCACAGAAAACCACTAAAAGTAAATTTTGTGGTCAATTTGGAGGCTGCACGATGTGTAAGAGCTTGGTAGGAGTATGATGAGCTGTCTATGGTTCTCATCAGATCTGGAATACAAAATAATACGGTGCAGAACATTTTGTGCAGCTGCTAAGATAGATAAAACTTTATTGATCTCACAGAGGAGAAATTCACGTTACGTCAGCTCTTAAAAACACAAAAGATGGGTGCAAGTAGAGGAAAATGTTCATCAAACAGCATGCGCAAGGATCAGCAATAATAATAATACTTGTAACAGTACAATAAAATAAGAAAATGAGAGAAATAGAATATATATATACACAGTGTTCAGAATAATAGTAGTGCTATGTGACTAAAAAGATTAATCCAGGTTTTGAGTATATTTCTTATTGTTACATGGGAAACAAGGTACCAGTAGATTCAGTAGATTCTCACAAATCCAACAAGACCAAGCATTCATGATATGCACACTCTTAAGGCTATGAAATTGGGCTATTAGTAAAAAAAGTAGAAAAGGGGGTGTTCACAATAATAGTAGTGTGGCATTCAGTCAGTGAGTTCGTCAATTTTGTGGAACAAACAGGTGTGAATCAGGTGCCCCCTATTTAAGGATGAAGCCAGCACCTGTTGAACATGCTTTTCTCTTTAACTGCCTGAGGAAAATGGGACGTTCAAGACATTGTTCAGAAGAACAATGTCCATAGTTTGATTAAAAAGTTGATTGGAGAGGGAAAACTTATACGCAGGTGCAAAAAATTATAGGCTGTTCATCTACAATGATCTCCAATGCTTTAAAATGGACAAAAAAAAAAAAAGACAGACGCACAGAAGAAAACGGAAAATAACCATCAAAATGGATAGAAGATTAACCAGAATGGCAAAGGCTCACCCATTGATCGCTCCAGGATGATCAAAGAGTCTGGAGTTACCTGTAAGTGCTGTGACAGTTAGAAGATGACTGTGTGAAGCTAATTTATTTGCAAGAATCCCCCGCAAAGTCCCTCTGTTAAATAAAAGACGTGTGCAGAAGAGGTTACAATTTGCCAAAGAACACATCAACTGGCCTAAAGAGAAATGGAGGAATATTTTGTGGACTGATGAGAGTAAAATTGTTCTTTTTGGGTCCAAGAGCCGCAGACAATTTGTGAGACGACCAGGGGCGTAGGTTTGCATATGGACCATAGGGACAAGTCACAACCAATATTTTGGGATGGCAAAATAGTCCCTACCAATATTTAGCATTTTTGTTTATATAACAAAATCATTCACTATTTTTTTGCGAACTCGATACTATAATTTTAGTCGTCACGTTTTGTGTTTTCGATGTGCCAGAGTGACAGGGTTACCCATGTTGCAATTTCATTGGCTCACGTTCTTCTCACATGGACGTAAACAAAGCGCATCTCGTGGCAGGCAGTGCTTCATTTGTAAAGTGGGAGGTCCCGGAGCACAGAGGATGGGTGGCTCCGGTGCAGTGTTGCCAGATGTACGATAATTATCGTATTTGTACGATAGTTTTGCCCTCTGTACGATGTACGATCAATAATGGGAAAAAAAAACCCCAAATATGTACGATAATTTCAGTTGGTTGCCCAAACACGCATCTCTCTCTGACACCCAAGAATCATTTTGCAGGCGTTGCACTCAGGCGGCATCAAAGACACACCACACACAGGGCTGCTGCTGGCTTTGGGCGACCGGGACAAGGTCATTTGAATGAGTTCCCATCCAATCTCTGCAGGACAGGACAGGAAGATTCCCCAACCAACATCTTTTTTTTTTTTTTTTTTCAAAACTGTATTTCAACAAATGCAATAACAAACGAACAAAATACAAGAGCAAAGAGATATACAAGAAAAATAAAAAAAAAGTTCAAGTTCCTTATGGAGGTGTCAACATTTTTTCTGTGTTCAACAAAATCTGCACAAGTGGCATCGGATGACGACAGCGACCTCGAGGTTGAATTCGACTCTTTCTAGTCTGGTAATTAACACATGTTTGTGTTACTTCACAGTCTTGCTTGTGCATTTGCGTTCTTTTTGTGCCATAGTTTCCCCATTACTATAATTACTGTTTAAAAATGTGACATAAAATTCTTTGTAAATTAAAAAAAACCCCGCTAAAATAGCTACGTTGTATGCGTTTTGTTTGTGTACGATAATTTCTCCCAAAATACGATAATTTTGAGGTTTTGGTACGATAGTTTCATATTTCATATCTGGCAACACTGCTCCGGTGCAGAAAAACAAGAAGGGCGGGGGGGGGAGGGGTTGCGAACAATGCTGTGCGCCACACTTAAAATAAACTGCACACACCTTCACAAGTGACACTAACACCCTGCTTTTTCCTCAAAAAATACTACATTTATGTTTGCTGTCTGTCTATGTACTTTTCTGTCAGTTTTGCGCTCTTTTTCATACTTTTCCCTCGTTTCAAAAGTCACCGAACGCACTTTACTGTAATATATGCAACATGTAGCACACTGTTGGAAAGCACGGGTTCTTGGCTTGCTGTCAGTGTTGAAATTTTTCAGAGTGAGGGCTTACATGAGAACTTACGGTAATGAGAATCAGCGGCGCACTAGTGTGAAACTTCCGTGTTTTTCCTCTGCGTTATGACATCACAGGCTTACGTTTACCGTAATACACCATATATATCATTGGAAATCCCTTTTTTTTTTTTGGCAAATTAGGTTGCCAGATACCTACAACTGCATTATTGATGAAGAGAATAGATTATACATCTTGTTTGCAAAAACTTTTTTTTTGTTAGCTCCACAAGTATTTTTTTTTGTTGTATGGTTCTCTCAGGTGTAGGCCTATAGAATAGATTCGTGATTTTGGGTGCAATTTTGTTATTTAAGCTATTTGTTTGTTTGCCTACACATTTAATATTGTAAATAAAGTGTTAAATTATTCAGCATTATGTCGTCATATGTTATGTATTATGCTGTACTTGTGCGTCTAATGGTATGAGTGGGTTAGGGGGTGATGGTGGTGAGCAGGGGGGCCGGGTGGGGTGTGTGGTATTGTCCCTACCAAAGCTGAGACCAAACCTACACCCTTGGAGACGACCCCCAAACTCTGAACTCAAGCCACAGTTCACAGTGAAGACAGTGAAGCATGGTGGTGCAAGCATCATGATATGGGCATGTTTCTCCTACTATGGTGTTGGGCCTATATATCGCATACCAGGTATCATGGGTCAGTTTGGATATGTCAAAATACTTGAAGAGGTCATATTGCCTTATGCTGAAGAGGACATGCCCTTGAAATGGGTGTTTCAACAAGACAATGACCCCAAGCACACTAGTAAATGAGCAAAATCTTGGTTTCAAACCAGCAAAATTAATGCCTCGCAGATGTGAAGAAATCATGAAAAACTGTTATACAACTAAATACTAGTTTAGTGAGTCACAGGATTGCTTAAAAAAAGCAAATTGAACATAGTTTGAGTTTGTAGTGTCAACAGCAGATGCTAGTATTATTGTGAAAACTTTTTTTTACTAAAAGCCCAATTTCATAGCCTTAAGTGTGTGCATATCATGAATGCTTGGTCTTGTTGGATTTGTGAGAATTTACTGGTAACTTGTTACCCATGTAACAAGAAATATACTCAAAACCTGGATTAATCTTTTTAGTCACATAGCAGTACTATTATTCTGAACACTACTGTACAGCCTTGCCCACTTCATTAATCATGACGGATAGATGTGGGGTTGTGGTTCTGGTAGCAGCTGTCTTGCCAATTTTCCGGAAGGTCAGGGCAGCGCATAACCCAATCAGCCCCAGTTCTCCTACCATAAAGCAAATAAGAATAAATCTTTGACATCGTCCATGGATAGTACCAAGCATGCAACACACCACTTCAACCAGGCGTTGAGAACATAGTCCGCAGGATTGGTTCCATCTGAGCACGCGGGGTCCCCCAGGCCTGATTTCCTTGTTGAAAAAAAAAAAGGCGTCAATAGCGTTGAGACCAGCTGATCAATTCCATGGTTATTCCAAATATAGTTTGAAGAATTCACAGTCTGGTGAAGTTGGGACTTTTGAAGGTTGGAGCAGAGATAGAGAGGAGGAGATGCAACCGCCCTTGCTGAAGTCCAAAGCCAAAAAAAAAAAAAAAAAAAAAAAAGTAGTCTTGGATTGAAATTCAATTGCCTCGATCTCTGATTAGTCTTCCCTGCATGTTTCTTTGTAAATATTTTAGTGCACAAGCAGTTTACGGTTACCTTGCCTACCAGAGGCCTGACTGTGTGTCTACACAAAAATCAAGGTTGAAAGAAGCTTCATGCATTTCTCATAGAAAAGTAGTTAAGGAACCCAAAAAACAAACAAATAACCTTGAGGGTTGAAATGATACTGTTCTTTATTTATAGAGCACTTCCTGAGTAAAAGTGCAAGTCAAAAGTGCTTTGTACAAACACTAAAATAGCAGCTTTTATATTACTTTACAACATTTTAAAACAAAATCAGAATGTTCATCGCCTGTTGAAGGTTACAGAGACCTGAGCACCTCAAAGGTCATTTGCATTGCAGACATCTCGCTTAGAGGACATCAACTCAAAACATCATCTTCACTCAATATTCCTGTTATAGTCTCCTGGTTATATACTACTATCATAGAAAGTAGATGATTTCCACTTCATCACCTCAGTTTGTGAGGAAATAAATCAAATACACATCTTTAAATAAAAATGTTTATTCTTTCAATATAGCTTTTGTTCTATACACAGTAGGAAAAAAGAGCCTCCGTGCCATTCGGTGCTGTTACTCAGGAACTGATCTCAGGTCAGTAAGGCGTCAGAACAGCCTGCAGACATCTGGACAGCACAACGTGGTCATGAAGCTGATTCAACAATGTTCAGTCTGCTTTTAAAAAAAAAGGGCAAAAAAGATTTTGTTTGGGGGGGGGGGGACTGGGACCAGGTGGGCCATTTAGCCAGAACTTTGTCGGGAAATCAAATGTGTTTGTGTGTGCTGCATAACAGACATCCTGTTTCAGTATGGCTGTTGGTGTGGAGGCAGAAGGTTCCACCACAAAAATGTCACAAGTTGAGGTAAAGATTCTTCCTGCATGAACAAAGAAAAAAAGGAATTCAGAGCACACACAGTTACACAAGTACTACAATTTACCACTGTATAAATATTGAGTTTAAAAAAAAATATTCAACCAGCATTCATCCCAGAAGTTCAGATGTTTCTCACTACAGAGTTTTGTTGGCCTGGTAACAGCCACATATCTGCTCACTCTCATGTCTTATCTACACCCAAAACGCGCTTATGACATCCAAGATTTGAACTTTTAAAACTTCAAACCGAGTGCACAACTGATCACAAGGTGAGTGTATATGTTTTATGAGATCAAACTGAAATAAAATGTGTTTTGCTCTGGCACAGACTGGCATCCTGTTCAGGGTGTACCCCGCCTCACACCCTATGACTGCCGGGATAGGCTCCAGCAACCCCGTGACCTTAAATTGGAGCAAGCGGGCATAAAAATAACAACAAAAACGGATGGATGGATAAAATGTGTTTTTTTAATCTCCATGTGATACTATGATATAAATTAAACGCCAAGTAACAGTTAGCTTAAAAACACCAAGGAATGGAAGTGTGCAGAGATGCAGCTACTCAAAATACAGGCAACAGACATTTAAACCTTTATAACAATGATTGTTAAATTTTGGGGATGACCCAGTTAATTATAACTTAGTTTAAAGATCAAGTTTTTTTTTAACCTTAGTCATATTAAAGTATCATCTAATCCCAGTGCTCCACTTACCTTTGACAATTGCATCATGACAGAAATGCTTTTTCCCACAAACTGCTGGAAAGGAAATACATACGCATCAATATCCACTTACAGTACCTCAAACCATGTCTTTTTTAACAAACCTGAAAACTACACATTACAGTTATTAATTACAACATCTACCTCTGGTGGGAATGTAAAATTCTTACACAGGGACAACCGACCCACGAGTGGTACTTCTTGTACTGTAAACTTTTGTGTAAGATTTGACGCCCATCTTTGTTGTTGATTTTTCCAAGTTTGAGGGAACAAAGACTTTGTACAACTTGTTAGCATCTTTGGTTCAAGATAAGTGTCACTTCCACCTGATAGCCTTATGTTGTTCACATGTTGCTGATATTGCTATTGCTTTCATCCATTGTTTACTATGCAAATTGCACAGCACAACCACCCCCCAACCCCCCATGTGAGAAACTTTGTAATTTGCCTGTGCTCCAAATTAAACAATCATGATCTACTTGCTGAGTAGACCTTCAGCATTCATTCAAGGGGTTAGCAAGAAGTATGGAAACAAGTGATGGAAAGCAACCAGGTCCATTCTGAAGGCGATACAGACTTGTGCGGCAGTGAATGGAGAAACTGTGCACAGTGAAACTTTTGTCTGTTGCATCACCAACCACAGCTGCACGCCTGAATAGAACACAGATTTTCTTAATAAGAAGATTCAAAATTTGAGCTAGTCTGTCAGAAGAAATATGGAAGACTCGATTCGGTTCCACTCCACCATGAGTGCTGTACAGAGGCAACATTACAAAAACCTTCACTGTCCAAATACTTATGGAACTGGCCACAATTCTTCGGACGTTGTGTGAATAGTGGATTTTTTTTTGTTTTGTTTTTAAGGACTTCTCATAAACAAAGCAGTTGTCAAAGGGGAGTAGACCACTTTAAGGCCACTGTTGAGTAGGGATGTAAAGAAGTGAACTTACCCCTTTAACCTGGACCTGGGGACAGGAGGGGGTGTCTAAACAATTTTATTTTAACACAGATATGATGGAAATATGCTGCTTTTAGTTCTGACTGTTCAGACATAAACAAAAAAACGAGTGTTCTTAGTAGAGACAGCTCATTTTCCATGCTAAATGTTCTACTCCTAGTTTAATTTTGGTGAAGCAGGTGTTTTTCATTCATCATTACTGCTGCTAAACCTTCGTCTGTAAGTGTGCACGGTGTTACCTGTCCTCTGGTTATCATCATGTTGCAATGGAGCTGCTTATTGCCTTCATGCCACCTGCAATGGTGTTTGCCTGTTCCTTCACCACAGGATCTGAGGGGCAAACACAAGAGTCACTACACCTTCACGTGCAAGAACACAAGACAAACTCATCGGAAAAGTCAAGTGAAGGAGCCAGACGTTCTTATCCTGATAACTAAGATCTAAGAGCAACATGTAACCATTTGGATCTGTGCA
The DNA here is from genome assembly GCF_902500255.1 of Thalassophryne amazonica. Lineage (NCBI taxonomy): Eukaryota > Metazoa > Chordata > Actinopteri > Batrachoidiformes > Batrachoididae > Thalassophryne > Thalassophryne amazonica. The sequence goes on from NC_047104.1 coordinate 133,524,406, forward strand.
GATTCAGAGTCCCAAAATAAACTTTAGTGCAGTGATACATGGAGAGACTACTTATTTAAATCTGCCTTACTCAACAAAAACTTTATAAACATTTTAGTTGGAAGCTGTTTTAACTGAAGGAAGCGCATGAAATACTCTCCCGACTTCCCTAATCAAAGAGAGGTGCCGTATTTTCTGGACTTTTAGTCACACTTATTTTCTTTTGGCTGGTCCTGTGACTTACACTCTGAAGCAGAGGTGGGACAAAGTCACTGTCAAGTCAATCTGCAAATCTCAAGTCAAGTCTCAAGTCAGCTTGCAAACAACTGGTGATCATTATGACTTGAGACTTCCTGATTCATGACTTGATGGTGACTTTGTTTCCACTTCTGCTCCGAAGTGACTAACATATGAAAAGACATGGCCACAAGATGGTGTAGTCTACACGTGTGACAAGCTGCTCCTGTATACTGATGTGAAAGTGGTACTTGGGATTTACACTCTGGAGCAGAAGGTGGCAGCGTGCGACATTAAGCTGGATGTCAATTGTCCTAAAGCAAGATTTTGACCTGAATCAGGAGCATGTGCCGGGACATAGACAAGCAGTAAGCAGCATCAGATGTTCAAAATGAAGCCACCCAGAAGAAGAAAAAGTTGCAGTTCCTTGACTGGTAGCTTGATGCCGATTCTAAAAGCGAGCAGATTCCCATAGGAGCCCATGTTAAAATGTTCAACTTGGGGGGACAGACACAAAAAAAAAAAAACTTCTTTACAGCACATTCATGCGGGGTCTCCTCCACCTCTGCTCTTAATCCAAATATGGATCGGCCATCACGTAAGCAGAATAAGTGTGGACAACATGGCAATGCCACTGATTTCCTTATTCACTGTGGCATGTTGATAAGACTCATGGAATCAACAGCCACTGTACAATCTATAATACATAAATATAAGACGTTTGGGAGTTTTCTCCAGGTAAAATTGGAGCTGTGTCAGGAAGGGCATCTGGTGTGAAACTTGTGCCATATACCAATGCCAAGCTGGCTCTATCTGCTCTGCTGTGGCGATCCCAAACAAAATAGGAGCAGCCAAAAGGACAACAGCAATAAGAAGCTTGGGACTAGACACACTTGGCATCATTGAGGAAGGAGGCTCATTAACAGCCAGGAATTAAACTTTTGTTGTAAAGGTCCAACAGAACTGATAGAGTTGATTGCATCAGACAGAAATGTGACCATCTAATTTTAATAGAGTGCTCCATCACTATGTCAGAAGACAGGAAGCCATTAACCCAATATTTATAGTCAAAATGGAGCGCTCTTTTAAAGGTGGTGTCATTTATATCTGATACCTTCAAGTCTATCAGTTCCTGAGTTGTAACCCTAACGTTCTGGTGGACTTTTACAGGAAAAACAATACAACAACAACAACAGTCAACAAAGGAAAACAAACAAAAAATTGTTAATTTGGCTGCCTTTCTGAATCATGGAAAACCTTTATGGTCTTAACCTTCTTATATTATCGTAGACTAAGAATCTTTCTGAGATAGGAAAACTTTACACATCCAAAAATTTGCTCTGGATGACTTGTCTTAATTCTTTTTTTTCTTCTTCAATATGCAAGAAGGCAGATTCCTCAAGAAGACTATTTACAAACAAGCTAGAGGTTCACCAATTAATCCCTAATTATACAAATTAAACATTCAGAAACCTTTGCAAGTATGGTAGTTCCATCAATTTCTGGAATCTTCCATGGCGTTTAAAAAGCCATGTACATAAACACAACAACTGTACAACAACTGCTGACATACATCTGACAATGATTAAAAATAAACATCATGTATGTATAACATGACTTAACAGACACCGTTTGGTCAAATGGAATAGATTCAGCTGGGGAAAACAGTCTGAACATTGAAACTTGGGTCTGCAACTGTAAAACAAGACCTTTAGTTTGCCTTTTACACCATCTGTGTGTCAAGATTAGAAGCTGTTAGCCTGTTTTCATCACTGTTTGTACAAATATAGCACAGGTGTCATGGGGAAGCAGGCACTGTGACAACTGGTACTAACAGAAGTATGGGTGCTGCATGGCCTCAGCCGCCGTCAGCCTCTGCTGGTGGTCATAACGCAGTAGTTTGTCGAGCAGGTCCAGAGCCTCTGGACTCACCAGATGCTGGTTTTCAGTCTGGATGAACTGCTCCCAACGCTTTCGTGTTTGCCTGGATACACAAAAAAACATTTAGTGTGACTGGCAGCAAGTCAGTCTCAGTTATTATAAATCTGAAGTATGATGGCAGCGCGAATCTCTGATCAGAATGTGACATTATACATCAGTAGGACATGAGCACACAGATGTTTCTGTATGTAGAAATCGCATCAAACAACCATAAACATCTCTTAAAACTGAGTCACTTTTATCACAGGCCAGATATTAATTACTGGACTTTTGATTTTGTGTCACATTTTAAGGATCTTTAACGTCAACGGAATTAAAAATATGCTGTTGGGCAAATAAAAATCACACAAGGCCCCGTGTCCATAATATTCCCCCCCCCCCCCCGTTTCAGCATCCTCAGTGGGGGTAAAAGTGCACCATGTGACACGTTTGTATGGCAACAATAGACACCTAACGAGGACTAGTTTATCATGTATGGCGATAAAATTTACTCACCCACAGCCAGAACCAAGCATCTGTCCACTCTTCTATAATAGATAAGGGTTGTTTTTTTTGTTTGGTTTTTTTTGTCTCTATTGGAACAGATTTTGAGTGACAAGAACAAAAAAGAAAAGAGTCCTCTCCTCTTGTTTGACTGAAATAGCACTGCAATGACATCATGGTGCCTCTCAGAGAAGTCTTCAGAGACGTTTACCATACACAGACCTCTGGATATTCCCATTATCACTGTAATACATAATTTCAAACCTGATTTATCATAACTGGCACATCTATGGTTCTGTGGATGTTACAGCCCTTAAACATGGTACAAAAGTAGTATTAACAAAACATTTGAACATTTCCAGAGGTATGCACGCTGGGGGGGGGGATCAAAATTGAAAGGTTTGCACACTGCTGGGAAGGCCTGTCACTCACTGTATCCTCAAGTCTCATGGCCGTTTCTGGAGATATTAAATAGTAAAAACCCAATCCTCCACCCAGCACACAAAGCAGCTCTCGACACAGTGTACCTGTCATTGCTCATGTCCAACCATTGCTTTTGTCATTTTCACACTCAGCATCCGCACAGCTGCACCTGTGTTCATCTGTGTGCCCGTGTGTTGGTCTTAAAATGTCATTTGACTTGGTGAGACGTTGGTTGGTGCATTGCTATCGTAAGACAGCAGAACGCAATTGTGCAATAGACTAAATTACAAGACTTTCCCTCTATTTACAAGTAACACTGGCCTTAGTGGCCTCCAGGACTTTGTAATTACCAACAAGGCTTCAGAAGCAACTTTTAAAAGATGACATAATGGCTCACAATCACCGATCCTCGCATCTATCTATCCATCCATCACAACCCCCAAACTTCTAAGCTAAATATACGATCATTGTTACAGAATACAGACTTTTTACAGACCTGACCTGCTCACTCATTGATTAACTGACTCCATTGATCCTATACCTGCCCCTTACTTACTGTCCCAGCAGGTCTTTGAAGCGAGTGTCCAGTTCTATGTGATATTTGTGCAGGTAGCCAAAGAGCTCATCAGTGCCCAGCACTTTAGCGATACGGACCAGCTGTGATGAGAAAAAAACATTTCAGAAAATACCTGCATACAGCGCTGTAGTATTATTATCATCATCATTATTATTATTATTATAACAATATCAACATTGTTAGATATGTGGCAAATCTGTAAAAAATATATATTCCCATCGTATGATCTATAGTTTGAGGCGATATGAATCTTAAAATTCATGATCTCTGAATTGCATGTTACCTGGTCGTAGTTGTCCTGGCCATGAAAAAAAGGTTCCTTCAGAAAGATCATGCTTGCCAACATGCAACCTAGACTCCACATATCCAAACTATAGTCATACATCTGGATAAAAACAAAACAAAACAGAAAATGACAAACGACAGACTGCACTTATGCAAATTCAGTCTGCAAGTTATCACTCACACAGTGAGTAAAATAAGTATTTAACACATCACCAAATGGTCTCAGAGGATAAAGCTGCTAGAATGGCCCAACCAATCACCTGACTTGAATCCAACAGAAAATAGATTGAAAGAACTAAAGATCCGAGTTCATAGATCATAGAAGAGGTCCACAGAACCTTCAAGATGTGAAGACTGTGTGTGCAAGAATGCGCCAAAATCACACCTGAGCAATGCGTGCAGCTAGTTTCTTCACATAGGAGGCATCTTGAAGCTTCATGACCAACAAAGGCTTTTGTACGAAGTATTAAATACATTTCAGTAAGTGTGTTTAATACTTTTCCCCCTGTCATTGCATCTTATTGCACATAGCTTAAATTCTGTTTTTTATTATGAAAAAGTCTCAAATAAATTGCTCTTTTGAGCCAAGTGAAAAATGAAAGCAGGTACCTGATAGTCCACTAGCAGCTCAGGGCCTTTGAAATAGCGAGACGCCACCCTGACATTGTATTCCTGAGAGGGATGATAAAATTCTGCCAATCCCCAATCAATAAGACGTAGCTGTGTCACAGGAGGAAAAAAAAAACACAAAAACACTCATTAACCAACTTTATACTCGTGTGTCAGACAAAGCCACGGTTGGTTGTATATTCCTTCAAAAAGTTTATATTTTCTAAGGTCTTCCATTTGCCAAAGACAGGACTTTGATTTCTTCTCAGACATAGTTAAATGTGGCTCATTCTTTTGGTGCAGATGTGCATGTCTCTCATGGTACAACAAAGACAAATAATGTGTGCCAGCACCAAGAAAAAAGCTTTGAATAAATTGTTTATTTGGTTATTTATCATCTCTTTGTACAAAATGTACAGTGGGGCAAAAAAGTTTTTTTTGTCAGCCTCTGATTGTGCAAGTTTTCCTACTCAGAAACGAGAGAGGTCTGTAATTTCAACATAGGTACACTTCAACTATGAGACGACAAAAAAAAAAAAAATAAATAAAAAATCCAGAAAATCACTTTGTAGGATTTTTAAAGAATTTATTTGTAAATTATTGTGGAAAATAAATATTGGGTCACCCACAAACAAGCAAGATTTCTGGCTCTCACAGACCTGTAACTTCTTTAAGAAGCTCTTCTGTCCTCCACCTGTTACCTATATTAATGGCACCTGTTGGAACTCATCTGTATAAAAGACATGTGTCCACCGTCTCAAACAGTCAGAGTCCAAACTCAACCATGGCCAAGACCAAAGAGCTGTCAAAGGACACCAGGAAGAAAATTGTAGACCTGCACCAGGCTGGGAAGAGTGAATCTACAATAGTCAAGCAGGTTGGTGTGAATAAATCAACTGTGGGAGCAATTTTAAGAAAATGGAAGACATACAAGACCACTGATAATCTCCCTCGATCTAGGGCTCCATGCAAGATATCATCCCGTGGGGTCAAAATGATCATGAGAACGGTGAGCAAAAATCCCAGAACTACACGGAGGGACTTGATGAAGGACCTGCAGAGAGCTGGGACAAAAGTAACAAAGGCTACACACTACGCAGAGAGGGACTCAAATCCTGCAGTGCCAGGCTTGTCCCCCTGCTTAAGCCAGAACATGTCCAGGCCTATCTGAAGTCTGCCAGAGAGCATATGGATGATCCAGAAAAGGATTGGGAGAATATCATGTGGTCAGATGAAACCAAAATAGAACATTTTGGTAAAAACTCAACTCGTCGTGTTTGGAGGACGAAGAATGCCGAGTTGCATCCCAAGAACACCATATCTACTGTGAAGCATGGGGGTGGAAACATCATGCTTTGGGGCTGTTTTTCTGCAATGGGGACAGGGTGACTGATCCATGTTAAGGGAAGGATGAACGGGGTCATTTCGGTGAAAAGTTTAACGGCTGATGAGAGATTATGGGGTGTTTCTGTCGGTGTAAAGACTTCCCACGGAGCGGGACGTCGCGCAGCGCTTCCAGGCGCCGTCGTCGGCCTGTTTCGACCTGAAAACATCCTAATTTAAGGCTTAATTCACCCAGGACGTCGTGAGAAAACAGAGAAGATTCAGAATAGGCCGGCATGAGGACTTTATGTGGACATTCCACTGTTTAAGGACATTTTGTAATGAAAGACGTGCGCGCAAATTCGCCGAGTCGTTTCCGTGACAACTCGGCGAATCTGTGTGCGCCGCGACAGGAGAAACACCTCTGTGTTGAAAACCATTTGTAAAATTCAGGCGGCTTTTGATGGCTTTCAACAAGTGAGTAACTGAGAAATTGTTTAACAGCTTGGGCATGTTCCAACTTGCCCGTTAAGGTTTCCAACGGAGGTGTTTTTCCTGTCGCGACCCCCCGCGGTCAGGTCTGGCCCGACATGCGACTCTGCCCACACGTTCTTTCATTACAAAATGTCCGTTAACAATGGAATGTCCGAATAAACTCCTCATGCCGACTTCTTCTGAAAGTTCTCTGTTCTCTGACGACTTCCTGGGTCAACAGAGCCTGAAATGTGGAAGTTTTCAACTTGAAACGGCGAGACGCTGCCGCCTCGAAGCGCAGATCGCCGTCAGGCACCGTGGGCCGTCCTTACGGCGACACTACCAGACCAAAATCTCTCATCAGCCGTCAAAATTTTTACCGAAAACCAGCTGAATTTATCGAATGGTGTCCACTCAGTTGTGCCTTACAGTTTTGAAAAAATTTTGATCAAACAAAGCAGCAGTCTCAGAGCCATTCCTAAACAATGAAAAAAACAACGAGAGGGTGGGCGACTCCTCACTCAAAGACTGCCCACAGGTGAATGACGTAACCGAGAGGCGTGAAAAAAAACTCTCGCATGCCCACGAGGGTTCAAGCATGTCTGATGTAGTCACACGTGATTCAAATCCATATGGTTTTTGAAAAAAATAATAAGGTTGGATACTTTTCTAATAGACCTCGTATACTGTTGTTCTTACTAAAGCAGTGCTACAATATATTCAACTAAGAACACAAAGATTGTGCTCAATTAGCAAATTTGATATTAATGCCAACACAGCATAACATTGGTCCAAAGCTGCCCTCTCCTGGGTGGACAGTAGTATGACAAGATATTCATATTACAAAGGCAACACCCTGCACCTTGCCCACCCCTTTTCGAAAATGGTGTTGAAATCAGTATTATGATGGGTGTTTTCTCATTAATCATATAATGTTTTACTGCAAGAAAATACTTCTCGCTTGTATGGATTATAGTAAGGCAGTTCAGAAAAGAACTGAGTAATCAAGTAACACAGACGCTTTTTGACATACTGACAGGCACAGCCACAAACATAACAGTGTGTCAAGACAGACTTGAACTGTGAAGAAATAACAGAAAACTGAGGCGTTGACTTCAAACCTTGGCACTTTGGCTGCCATAAAACACGTCCCAAAGGCTGACAGAAAAATCAGAACTCTTCCAGATGCCATGTAAGTAACTTTGCAGTTGCCTTCCATCAGAGGGTAGCATGAAGTGGATTTGGGGGGGGGGGGGGGGGCATACCATCAGTGGCTCTGAGTTGCCAAATCCATGTTTCAATATCCAGAAGGCACGGTATAGGCCTTCAGGATTGTTCAAGTGTTTTGCTGGCTTCCCTCACTCCCCTCCTTCTTGCACAGTCACTCAGTATTTGAGAACTGCCTACGAACCACACAGCTAAAATATCTTATGGATTGATTTAAATAAAGTCCCAGACATCGTCAGTGACTTGGAAATGTTCATGTATCATCCCAACTGGTCTAACTAGCTGTAAATGTAACGATTTAAATTAAAAATATCCTTATATTTAATTTGACAAATTACTTCTGGGCTCAAAAAATTGAAGCACTATGAATAAAAATGGCTATAATTCCTCAATTGGTAATTTAATACTTTTGTTAGCCCTGTTGAATTAAAGCTAACTATCAGACTAACTATAAGAACATCTTGATTGTTTTATTTCAACTCTATTGTGGGAGTGTACAGATGCAAAGAAACAAAAACTGTCCATATGTGTGTCCAATTACTTATGGACCTGGCTGTAAATTTGTCTATGTTTAAAGCAAACAAAGAATATCACAAAAATCTGAATGTTGAGTTACACTGTGAATTGTGCAACTGACAAAGAACTTTGTAACATACTTTCTATTTTGGTTGGGGTTATATTGCTGTTGGTAAGGTTAGACCTTATCCATGTGAAGCGCTTGACGTGCCTTATGGTGCGATTTAGCGCTATATAAATAAAGTAGCGTGTTGCCCGCGGGGATCCACAGGCTCTAGATTGAGTAGTATTTATACAATAGGTATGTGACATTTTTCAAGGGTGGTAATAAATTGTGCAAAGTTTCTATAATGAGTTGGAATGGTGTGAGATTCCAGAATCATTTTAGAACCTTAGGCACAGTTGAAAGTGTAAGAGGAAGAAAAATTAAACTGACCATAAAACAAATGATGTGATACTGCTTTTCATAAATGCATCAGTGTTTGAAAAAACACAGATGCCGCAGGCCGCATTGTCAGTACACACTCATATTTACTTGACACTTTCTTGCAAATATGGAAGTTGGGTCCTTTAAAGGCACACAGATTCTTTTGTTATTGGGACTGCTCCCATCAAAGCTTGAAAACAATGAGAAATATCAATCTCGACCTCCTACAAATTCTTTTTGGATATCTGGTCAAATGTGGCAACAGGTAAGTGTAATCAACTGTACTATTTTCTTATCATTTATGTCATTATCCCCCAAACACAATCCCAAACATATCACCAAAGCTGTGACACAGTGGCTGACAAAGTATTGGAATGGCCATGCCAATGGCCCTAACCTGAATCTCACACATTTGTGGAATAAATTGGATGTGGTTACACCAAGGAGGTCCACAGTCTCAACAGATTTACACAAGATCTGTCAGGAAGAATGGGCCAACATTTCAGCAAAATATGATGAAGCATAGACCATTATTTCAAAATCTGCTGACAAAATGACTTATTGCTCTATTATTCCTATTCACACTAGGCCTGTGGTGATAATAGATACATCATTTGATATATGTAAAAGGGTCATTCCATGTCAATTCAACGAATATTTCAGAACAACAAATCTGAAGTTTGAGGCCCGTAGGCCAAGTAGTTTCTGAGATATGGCCAATTTAGTGTGCATGGGGTCTGCCGTTTTTTTAGGCAAAAATTATGACCATCATTTCTGGAGCCATGTTCAAGGTAGATTATCTCAGCAAATAATGGACTTAGAGGCCTGAAATTTTCTCTGGCAGTTGTCATGAACACCCAGACCTGGACTATAGTCAAACAGACATTGACACTAAACTGTGAAGTTTATGTATGCTCAAATACTGTTAAATATTACATTGACTATTGCAAGCATCCATGTTTGAGACACTGACTCATACCATTACACCCAAAGAAGCCTTTCCATTTCTTGGCTCCTTAATGCCACCTATACTGGCTATGAAATATGTAAATTTGGCATATCTGTGGTAAACAGTTATTGTGGGAGAAACCTCTGTAATCTCATAAAAAAACATTTTGTGGTCGAATTTTATTAGAAGAAAAAGCTCATGTGGACAGTAAATAAAACTCTTCAAACTGATTCCATTTTGAAGGTATTGATATCTACTTTATGTGTTATAAATATGCCCTTCTTTATGAAACTCCTTCCTGGTTAATTAGAAGAACACCTTAAGACCACATACTCTGATACAAGGCGAAAGGAGCCTATTCTGATACAAGTCGAAAGGAGCCTATTCCGCATCTGGCAGGTTTGGTTAGACCTACGGAGCCATCTGTCGAGTTCGACGTTTCTTTGCCGAAACTGTCTGAAGTTGAAGCTTTTTTGAAGAAGGCACAGGCTGCATCAGCACCAGGACCAAATGGTGTATCCTACAAAGTTTTCAAGAATTGTAATAAGTTGAGGAAGTGGTTATGGTTACTGCTGCGACAAGCTTGGCAACGGGATATTGTTCCGGAAACCTGGAACAAAGCAGAAGGTATTTATATTCCGAAGTGTGAGAATGCCAAAGGAATTGGCAATTTTCGTCCGATATCACTTCTGAATGTTGATGGTAAAATTCTGCTTGGTGTTTTAGCGTCTAGCCTAACAGAATTTTTACTGGCGAATGGTTACATTGATACCTCTGTGCAGAAGGCTGGAGTGTCCGGATTTCCTGGATGTGTTGAGCACTCGGCGATGATATGGAATACAATTCAAGAAGCCAAGAAGTCTAAATCTGACCTGGCTGTGATTTGGCTGGACCTTGTAAATGCATATGGATCTGTACCACACAAGTTCATAACGCTCGCGATGGATTTCTTCCATGTGCCGGAGAAGTTGACACGATATGTGGAGTCATATTATGAGCACTTCAGGATGCAGTTCAGTACTGCTTCGTACACAATGGGCTTCCAGCCTCTGGAAGTTGGTATACCGATGGGATGCACAATATCCCCGGTGTTGTTTGTATTGGCAATGGAGCTAGTTGTTCGAGGTGCAAGAGGTGAAGGTCGTGGTGTGGAGTTGGCTCCTGGACAAGAACTTCCACCAATTCGAGCATTCATGGATGACTTGACCTTGCTGCATCTGAAGGTTCTTGATGCTGAGTGTACCCTGGAAAGACTGGCAGTTTTGATCAGATGGTGTCGTATGAAGTTTAAAGCCAAGAAGTCTCGCAGTTTGACGTTAAAAAAGGGGAAGTTGCTAAAGTGTGGTTTTATCTGAACGACGAACCAATTCCGACGGTCGAAGAGGAACCTGTGAACAGCCTAGGAAGGTGGTACACAAAAAGCCTGAATGACAGCGAGAGGATGCATGAGGTTCAGAAACTATTGAAAGATGGTCTAGAGCGTATCGATCGATGTCAGTTACCAGGTCGGTTGAAGTTATGGTGTTTCAAGTTTGGATTAATGCCCAGGTTACTGTGGCCGCTGATGGTCTATGAGATCGGTTTTACATATGTTGAAAGAATGGAAGGACGGATCTCAGTACAGATAAGGAAATGGCTTGGTGTGCCCAACTGTTTGACAACATTAGTTTCCATGGTCACAAAGCCAAACTATCCTTGCCGTTTCAAAGAATTCAAAGTGGGAAAGAGTCGGTTGTTGATGACCCTACGTGATTCTAAATCAAATCAAATCAATTTTATTTATATAGCGCCAAATCACAACAAACAGTTGCCCCAAGGCGCTTTATATTGTAAGGCAAAGCCATACAATAATTACGGAAAAACCCCAACTGTCAAAACGACCCCCTGTGAACAAGCATTTGGCGACAGTGGGAAGGAAAAACTCCCTTTTAGCAGGAAGAAACCTCCAGCAGAACCAGGCTCAGGGGAGAGAATCAGGAAAAACACATGCTGAGGAAGAGAGCAGAGATCAATCACTAATGATTAAATGCAGAGTGGTGCATACAGAGCAAAAAGAGAAAGAAACACTCAGTGCATCATGGGAACCCCCAAGCAGTCTAAGTCTATAGCAGCATAACTAAGGGATGGTTCAGGGTCACCTGATCTAGCCCTAACTATAAGCTTTAGCAAAAAGGAAAGTTTTAAGCCTAATCTTAAAAGTAGAGAGGGTGTCTGTCTCCCTGATCCGAATTGGGAGCTTGTTCCAGAGGAGAGGAGCCTGAAAGCTGAAGGCTCTGCCTCCCATTCTACTCTTACAAACCCTAGGAACTACAAGTAAGCCCGCAGTCTGAGAGCGAAGCGCTCTATTGGGGTGATATGGTACTATGAGGTCCCTAAGATAAGATGGGACCTGATTATTCAAAACCTTATAAGTAAGAAGAAGAATTTTAAATTCTATTCTAGAATTAACAGGAAGCCAATGAAGAGAGGCCAATATGGGTGAGATATGCTCTCTCCTTCTAGTTCCTGTCAGTACTCTAGCTGCAGCATTTTGAATTAACTGAAGGCTTTTCAGGGAACTTTTAGGACAACCTGATAATAATGAATTACAATAATCCAGCCTAGAGGAAATAAATGCATGAATTAGTTTTTCAGCATCACTCTGAAACAAGACCTTTCTAATTTTAGAGATATTGCGCAAATGCAAAAAAGCAGTCCTACATATTTGTTTAATATGTGCATTGAATGACATATCCTGATCAAAAATGACTCCAAGATTTCTCACAGTATTACTAGAGGTCAGGGTAATGCCATCCAGAGTAAGGATCTGGTTAGACACCATGTTTCTATGATTTGTGGGGCCAAGTACAATAACTTCAGTTTTATCTGAGTTTAAAAGCAGGAAATTAGAGGTCATCCATGTCTTTGTCTCTGTAAGACAATCCTGCAGTTTAGCTAATTGGTGTGTGTCCTCTGGCTTCATGGACAGATAAAGCTGGGTATCATCTGCATAACAATGAAAATTTAAGCAATGCTGTCTAATAATACTGCCTAAGGGAAGCATGTATAAAGTGAATAAAATTGGTCCTAGCACAGAACCTTGTGGAACTCCATAATTAACCTTCGTCTGTGAAGAAGATTCCCCATTTACATGAACAAATTGTAATCTATTAGATAAATATGATTCAAACCACCGCAGCGCAGTGCCTTTAATACCTATGGCATGCTCTAATCTCTGTAATAAAATTTTGTGGTCAACAGTATCAAAAGCAGCACTGAGGTCTAACAGAACAAGCACAGGGATGAGTCCACTGTCTGAGGCCATAAGAAGATCATTTGTAAACTTCACTTAATGCTGTTTCTGTACTATGATGAATTCTAAACCCTGACTGAAACTCTTCAAATAGACCATTCCTCTGCAGATGATCAGTTAGCTGTTTTACAACTACCCTTTCAAGATTTTTTGAGAGAAAAGGAAGGTTGGAGATTGGCCTATAATTAGCTAAGATAGCTGGGTCAAGTGATGGCTTTTTAAGTAATGGTTTAATTACTGCCACCTTAAAAGCCTGTGGTACATAGCCAACTAATAAAAACAGATTGATCATATTTAAGATCAAAGCATTAATTAATGGTAGGGCTTCCTTGAGCAGCCTGGTAGGAATGGGGTCTAATAGACATGTTGATGGTTTGGAGGAAGTAATTAATGAAAATAACTCAGAACAATCGGAGAGAAAGAGTCTAACCAAATACCAGCATCACTGAAAGCAGCCAAAGAGAACGATATGTCTTTGGGATGGTTATGAGTCATTTTTTCTCTAATAGTTAAAATTTTATTAGCAAAGAAAGTCATGAAGTCATTACTAGTTAAAGTTAAAGGAATTCTCGGCTCAACAGAGCTCTGACTCTGTCAGCCTGGCTACAGTGCTGAAAAGAAACCTGGGGTTGTTCTTATTTTCTTCAATTAGTGATGAGTAGTAAGATGTCCTAGCTTTACAGAGGGCTTTTTAATAGAGCTAGTTCTAAGGACCCCGTTGTTAGGAACACTGCACCATTTGTTAGAACAGGTGTCAAGTGGTCTGCATCGAGTTAAGTGGACGAGATGGAATCGAGACTGAAGCACAACGACATAGTTGGTGTTGTTCAAACTGGGCGTGCTGGGTTTGGTGTGAACCCTATGCAGTTCTTCACTTCTGCTACGGATGCCAAAAAGAGGAGTCTGGTTGCTGAAGAAATCCATTCGAACGAAGATCAGAAGAGGTTAGCACGAGCAGCAGGTATGATGCAGCAGGGACAATGGACATCATGGGAAGATATTGAACCTAGGAAGCTATCCTGCAAAGAGATTTGGGGAATGGAAGAGTTGACCCTGAGGTTTCTGATTAGTTCGATGTATGATGTGCTGCCTTCACCTCACAACCTAAGGAAGTGGCACAAGTCATTGAATGATAAGTGTTTTTGTGGGAAAGTTGGCTCACTGAGGCATGTGCTATCTGGTTGTAAGAGAGCGTTGAATTCCGGACGGTATACTTGGAGGCATAATCAGGTTCTGGGAGCAATTGCAGGTGGCCTTAGAGAAGGGATTGGTAAAGTTAACTCTATCACTGAAATTACAGATGCCAGAGTTGATGTTCCATTTGTGAGGGAAGGCTTTAGGTTACGTCCTGCGAGTTTGAAGATCACTTGGAAAGGAATCTTGTCCTGTGCAAATGACTGGAAGTGTGAGGTTGATATTGGTGACCAATTGGTTTTCCCTGCAAGTGTAGCGATGACAAATCAGCATCCGGACCTGCTTGTCTGGTCAGAAGAGAAGAAGATAATGGTGTTGGGAGAGTTGACAGTTCCCTGGGAAGAGAACATAGAGTGTGCCCAAGAATTTAAAAAGTCTTGGTATGTTGAGCTGGTAGAAGAGTGTCGTAGCAATGGGTGGCATACGCATCTTTTCACGACTGAACTGGGTTGTCGCGGTTTTGTTAGAAGGTCCTTGAGTTTTCTCTACAAGCTAGGGATCAGCAACAAGATAAAGAAGAAAATCATAAGTTTCGCGATAATATCAGCCGTCAAATCATCCATCTGGATTTGGCAGAAGTTTAAGGCAGACAGAGGTGGTGTCTGACGAGACACTGCTGGCCCGCCCTCACCATGTAGGTCGTATTAGAGGTAAAGAGCTGAAACAACCTGGTGAGGTACTCTACACTGATGATCTGTCTGCACGCTAAGCGTTTCGTTTCTCCAACATCCAATTATGGCTGATTTGTGCACTCGCAAATGTATTTCTAGTGCTGAAATGACAATTTCATTTTAATTGTGTGCACACACTGCATTCATATGATTCATGGCACACCCCAGAATGCTTGCACATAGATCTGCCAAGGGGATTCCCTGAGGTTTCCACGGTCAATGCAGTGAATGGGGTACTGCATGTCTGGACATGTTCAAAGCTGCTGCTGTCAGTCTGGCTGGAGTAAGAATGGCTGCACATCTTCCTCCCTGTTCTTTTTGGTCTGATGAAAGTGAATGTCATTACACTTCTTTCTGCAGGTGAATATTTTGATGATCTACATTTCAAATTTCTTTTCAATTTCATGGTGTCTTTTAGTAAACAAGGAGTCAAGCACATCACAGACTTAGATGATGCAACAAGAGAACTTCTGCTTTGCAGAACACACATTACACAACATCACACTCATCAGCTCACTCTGTGTATGAGGCATTCCACCCATATACACACACGGAATATAATTGTGCAGTCAACAGTCAGCTGAATTGACTGCACAATTATATCCAGAAAGTTTTGAAGAGTACATGGACTTGGTTTCAAAGCCGAATTCTACAGCTCTGGTGTGGGAATATGTCTGTCTGAAGTTGAATGAGCGAGGAGAACTCAACGTGAATGATCTGGTATATCAGCTGTGCTTGGAAACAGTGGCAATGAAAACTAGAAATAGAAGCAACCTGAAAATGCACCTTAATAATTAAGGTTATTTACATAGCACCTTTCAAGATAAAACCCCAAAGTGCCTTACAATGACAATAAAATAAAAATAGAAATACAGAAATTAAAACAGTGACATAACAATTAAAAGCAAACCTGTACAAATGGGTCTTGAGCTTCTCTTTAAAGAGTCAACAGTGTAACCCTAAAGCCCAGGTTACACAGACGGTTTTGTCGGCAGACAGTACATAGGCCGAAGTTCGCGGTAGTTCCGGCTGTTTTCGCGGTGGAAAGGGGCGTAGCATTTTGCCGGCGTTTTGAGCGCCGTACTAGCCGCAAATGCGCGGATAAAACGCCGCTAAATCCGCCGAATAAAGCGGCGTTTTGACACCGTAGCATCCGGCACACATCAGGCAACGGGGGTTAATACCCAGTTCTATCCTTTACAATCGCAGGTTAAGACGCGCGTGAGAACGGCGGTGTTCTGCTGCCGCTGATAATGCCCTGTGTACCGCTGGATTTATCCAGGCAAATCCTGCGTTACTCCAGGAACTTTTGCATATAGGCACCGCCCCCAGAGTATAATAGGCTGAAGCAGCTGTCACTTCAGGGGGAGGGAGCTCATCTCTCAGCCTTTTATTCTCCTTTCCTTTTCCCCTCCTCAACGTGTTGCTCGTCTCCACTACAGGGCTCTCCTCTGCTTCTGAATCAGACCTTTTGCTAAGTCCTTGCCGCTGCCAATTTTCTTTTAGGAGGCATACTGGAACTTCTTCGCAAAAATATCTGGAGCTGGCCGCGAGTGAGAGGCCTGCATGCAACGCGCTAGCGTTTTTATATTGACCACTGCCTATCGGTCGTTTGGAACGCCGTTAACCGGGAGGTGGCGTTTAGAACGACGTACTGTCCGCTAGCGCCGCCATTTTGTCTGCCTCTGTCGCTGGTTAAAATGCCTTTGAGGATGCCGATGTGGGCTTTATCGCCGTTTTACACGCCGTTTGTTAGGGATACAACGCCAGCTGCCAATTACGGCGGCGTAAACTGCGGCACTACAGGAAGTGGCAGGATGACACAGCGATTAAAAAGTATCAAACACTGTTGTTCACGTTGTCTCTGTTGTCACGCGAAGTCTCTGGGAGCGCTCCCGGAATTATTCGACATGAGTAATTTTTTCAACGATTCCCGGTAAAGCCAGAACTAAGCCACGCCCCCTAGTGCCGGCGTTGCCAACGGCGTTTGATCCTTAAGACGGCCAAAAACTCTTCCAGGACGCTTCCAGGAGCTCTTACCGTCTATGTGTAAACTGGGCTTAACCCTCCTAACTCTAACCCTGGGTCATTTTTCATGACCAGTGGGTACCTATGCACAATTCTGGGAGCTTTAAACATCACCATCTCCCTATTGTTTTTCCTAAGTGGGAACAAAAACTGCAGACGTGGAGCGCTCCCCCCACCACCACCCCACCCGAAAGTTTGCTATTTAGGATGATTCAAGCTCTTATCAGACTCAAAATCCATAAATATCCATATAAAACAGGACAGATTAAAAACAAAGAATATAAAAATGTATAAAAAATGAAATAAACCAGTCTGTATCTGCCCAACAACACAAATATAAACAAGACAGTGCAAAATGCAGCACACAAACAGTGTTAAGCCACCTTGACACTTGTATGAATTTGATCCCCGCACTGCCACGCAAGTCGTCATATCAATGCATCCTGCTTAAAACAAGGGCAATCAGAGATTTCTGATGTCCGCCGATCTGGATCACCTCCAAAATTCAGTGGAGTCTTCCGTGGCCTAACTGGCCTAACCTGTTTGTAAACAGGTTGCGCAATGTTCACGTAAGTGGCACGAAATTTATTTATGACAGTTGCCGAAACTACCTTTCTCTGCTGGTGGTCGATCATCACGTTATGTGGCTTCACGTCTCTGTGCATAATCCCCATGCTGTGGCAGTAGTCCAGAGCCTAAAACATGACAAACATGTTCAACTCAGTACCAAACCATGTGCTTCAAAAAAAAAAACCTGACTTTTTTTTTTAATTCCTTGTTTTTGTAGAGTAGCAACTCAAGAATAAGTTGTGATTGGTAATGAGCTTGTATGTAGGAAGACATTATTTTGCTTTCTGCAGCAAAACCTTTCATTTGCCACAAAAAATATTTTATTTATGGACGTCTGTTAAATAAGGGAGAGAGAAAATTATATTTAGACCAAAGTGGAGCAGATACTTTTGCAATTTTGGAAAATATAGCCCTATTAAGGATGTTCTGTTACTTTTGACTGTTCTCTGACAAGTCCAAATAGAGTCATAAAAACAGTGAGTGATTGAGTACAAACACACCATTATTTACAACTACAATAAACTACTTTCTATATTTGGAAAAACAAAATGTACAAGTGAGAACATGTAAAATGTTAATTTGGCTTCACTACCACATGCACAGTAAGTGGTCATTAAAAGCAGAATGGGACAAAACCGGATGAGCTGTAAAATGTGAAAAAAGTAGAGAAAATTTGTTAAACCAACAGTCCAAAAACAAAATATGCCAACATACAATAAACGGTAAATGAGCTGCATTTACGGAGCACCTGGAAAGTATTCACAGCGCTCCTAATTACCACATTTTTTTATTATTATTTTTGCAAATTTATTTTATAAAAACAAGCTCAGGTGCATCCTGTTTCCATGGATCATCCTTGAGATGTTTCTACAGCCAAAGTGGACTCCACCTGTGTTAAATTTAGTTGACTGGACATGAATTGGAAAGGCACACACCTGTCTACATACAAGGTTGCACAGCTGACCAAGCATGAAGTCAAAAGAATTGTCTGTAGACCTTCGAGACATAAGGCTGTTACATAAGGCTGTAACATTAAAAAAAAAAAAAAAAGTGGAAAAAGTGAAGTGTTGCGAGCACTTTCCGGATCACTGTATATTGTGCTTTCATGGTCAAAGAGCGGTATACTGGTGCCTCACAATCACCCATTAATCCCCCACCCACCCACCCACCCAAAAACATGCTGTGGAACATCTACTAGGAGCAACAGATGGAAGTTGGCTGATAGTTATAATCTGGCTTGTTTATGTCACTGTATGGCAGGGGTGGGCAACTTGTTCCAGAAATGGCCAAGAGGGTGCAGGTTTTCTTTACTGCCAGTGATTCCACAGGTCATTTCACTGATTAATATCACTTTGAGCAGCTGGAATCAGTTAATCAGTGAAATCACCTGGTGGAGTCAGTGGCGGTAAAGAAAACCTGCACCCTCTTGGCCCTTTCTGGAACAAGTTGCCCACCCCTGCTGTATGGTGATGTACATGAACTTACACAGTCCCTTCAGAAGTAAATAAATGTTGATTTCTG
This sequence comes from Thalassophryne amazonica, assembly GCF_902500255.1. NCBI lineage: Eukaryota > Metazoa > Chordata > Actinopteri > Batrachoidiformes > Batrachoididae > Thalassophryne > Thalassophryne amazonica. Next base: position 133,543,132 of record NC_047104.1, read on the forward strand.
TGATGTCATGTTTGGAATCACCCCCCACTTTGGCTTTTTGATGCATTGTAGTGAACAGGAAAAGTCCAGTTCTTTTACACTTGGCATTAGGTGTTTTTCGTGGGGTTGCCCAATGAATATGTCGAAATGGTGAACAGGTGTGTTTTGGCAGAATGCAGCAACACCACTCGTTTAAGATTTTGAGCTGTTTTTAATTTTTTTTTTAAATGAAATTAAACTGGCAGAGTGTGGAAATAGACTAAAAAAAAAAAGATCTAACTAAGGATTCCATCCTTAACATTCTTGTGGCCAGCAGAACTCTAACAAAGCATGTTGCCTCTCTCCCAGCCGTGTTTGTGCCAAGTCACATCATGCCATGCTAAGCTAAACTGTGCTACATGGGGAGCCGATGAGCCTGACTTAGGAAGCCACATCCATGTTTATAAGTGTGACCATGGAGAGCCGGCGAGAAAGTGACGGTGAGTGATAATGGCAATTGCTGTTGGACGTTAACAGGAGAGCCGTGACGTGGACCAGCTCCCAGCCGTTTGTGTTGTTTGTGTGGGTGTTTAAGGACGGTGGACCTTTTGCTGTGAACAGACAAATAACAGTGTAGACAGCAGAACAACAATTCTGCACGGCTCTGTGTGCGACCACAGCGGAAGTAAACTCAGCGATGCATTTTTCAGGGTATGCATTTAAATAATTATTACTGCTTTGTGATTATTTAATCTTATTTAGATGCATCTGATGTTTTTCTTTCCCTGAATATACCGTGGGTTACAAAGAGGCAAAGAAACATTTGTTGGTCGCATAATACAAGAATTTGACTTGAAAGCCAAAGTAAAATTGTTTGAAGACAAAAAGCAACCCAGACTGATGTGTATACATGGTGTAAATCATGAAGTAAGCATGCAGTGGACTAACTGGCCGTAGGAGGCGTAAACCTCAGGAAGCTAAAAGTCTGCTCCAAAAGTTGCATAAGGATTATGGATCAAAATGGCTGTGAATCTGCTGGACATTTTTCAGATGCACTCTGGCTTTCTTTACTTTTAACAGTTGTATCCAGGGCCCGCACAATTAAAGACTTGGAAGAAATGATTTATACTGATTTATAACAATTTATAACAATATCCTCAAGATACATCTTACATCTTCATGTGAAACTGACTTTAAAGTGATTTGCATCTGTAAGAAAAATAATTAACAGGTGATTTGAATCATATGCAGTGCTACATCTGTGGAAAAAATACTGAGCTGTGTCTGATTTCAACAACGTTACTGCTACAGAGCTGATCAGAGTGCTGAGGCTAAACCAAAATGTTTGCTGATTAATGGATATTTGGCATTATTTTTCATTATTTCATTTGTTATTTTTCATTGGCATTACCAAAAAATAAAATAAAAAATAAAAAAAATCTGCCCTGGTAGAGGATCTCATTAGCCTGATGTGCAGTGAACATCTATAATTCTATTGGGGGAAACAGTGAATAATAACCGTGAATAGACAGTTCTTACAGTGGTTTTGCTTTTTCTGACAGGCTATCACCTCCTCTATGTTTCCTGTTCAGGTATAACTACTTTTAAGCTCTTAAGTTCTTAAGTTCTAACTTAAGTTCTAACTAAGCCCTTAAGCCCCTTAATCAATCAATCAATCAATCAATTTTTTTATATAGCGCCAAATCACAACAAACAGTTGCCCCAAGGCGCTTTATATTGTAAGGCAAGGCCATACAATAATTATGTAAAACCCCAACGGTCAAAACGACCCCCTGTGAGCAAGCACTTGGCTACAGTGGGAAGGAAAAACTCCCTTTTAACAGGAAGAAACCTCCAGCAGAACCAGGCTCAGGGAGGGGCAGTCTTCTGCTGGGACTGGTTGGGGCTGAGGGAGAGAACCAGGAAAAAGACATGCTGTGGAGGGGAGCAGAGATCGATCACTAATGATTAAATGCAGAGTGGTGCATACAGAGCAAAAAGAGAAAGAAACAGTGCATCATGGGAACCCCCCAGCAGTCTACGTCTATAGCAGCATAACTAAGGGATGGTTTAGGGTCACCTGATCCAGCCCTAACTATAAGCTTTAGCAAAAAGGAAAGTTTTAAGCCTAATCTTAAAAGTAGAGAGGGTGTCTGTCTCCCTGATCTGAATTGGGAGCTGGTTCCACAGGAGAGGAGCCTGAAAGCTGAAGGCTCTGCCTCCCATTCTACTCTTACAAACCCTAGGAACTACAAGAAAGCCTGCAGTCTGAGAGCGAAGCGCTCTATTGGGGTGATATGGTACTACGAGGTCCCTAAGCTTTAAGTAGTGTTAAAACAGCATGCCAGATCCACATTGTTCTGTGGATGATCTGCGTGGGATGGACAAGTGGAAAAAGCAAATATGTTCAGCACAGGAGTGGAAACCGCACATCGCATATGAGCTGCAACTTTTAAGATACCGAAGGACGCGCTGAGTGGAGTACATTAATAAGTCCTAATTATTATTTTTACTTTTATGCATTATATATCTGAATAAACCCAGCCAAATATTTGATCATGTCTATATTACGGTTGTACTGCACACATCTGAAGTACAGATCACTGCTTACCAATATAATGTTTATACACAACATGTGTACACAGAATATAGACTTTATATAAAAAATAACCTAGAAATGCTACTAGTGGTTGGCTTGTGCCTAATTGTAACTGGGATGGGATAAATGCAGAGGACAGATTTCATTGTATGTACAATGACCAATAAAGGCCATTCTTCTTCATCTTCCTCTAAATGGACAAGTAGTTGTTTTTTTATACATACTGAGACCTGTCCAGCAGGTTTTGCTCGTCTTTCCATGGGAGATACTCGTTAATATCTGCAAGCTGGGGGACCTTTTGCTTGTTGCAATGTCTCATTTTCCCAAACTTCTAACAGTTGTAACGGATGGGTAATCGTCAACTGATAACCGTCAATTTAAACCATCAGTAAAGACTTATAGTCTTTCTTAGCGGCCTCCTGTTGGTCTTCTTTAGTTGGTACTATGGGTCACAAGTTCTTTCTTCCACTTCCGAACTATTTTTTAGCTCCTGTTTTTTTTTTTTTTTTGCTAAATTCTTTCAAAACAACTATTCAGAGCTCAAAATCCTCAATATTTACATTGTTGTCACCGTTCATAGTATGTTTTGGGTAGCTGCGAACTCTGACGCAGCCCAGCATGCATCGCTTGGACTGAGATGCTGAACTGGCTTATTGACTTTTTTGGGGGGGGGGGGGCACATTATGATGCAGTCATGAGCATTAACTAACGCATAATGAAGCATGAACTAATGTGTTCAGTCATCATTTATTAATGGTGTCCAAATTAGTTAATTCTTATTACTACATTAAATAACAACAAATAGAATGTGCTCAGTTCAAAGGTGCCTACACACCATTAAAAATGTTTATCAGGACATGCCTCAGGAAAGCTATCTGGCATAAATCTGTGACAAATCTACATGCGGATTTATTTCAGATTTGCTGTGCTAACGCCAAGCAAAACAGGAGTAGCCAACAAAAGCTTACACATAAATAAACATGTATAGGATTATGTTATATGGCATGTTGCTCATGGCAGCACACTGGCTTAGTGGTTGGCACTGACTGTTGCCTCACAGCAAGAAAGTCCTGGGATCACTTCCCATCTGGTCCTTTCTGTGTGGAGTTTGCATGTTCTCCCTGTGTTCCGTGGGTTCCCTCCGGGTGCGCTGGGTTCCTTCCACTTCCAAAGGCATGCAGATTAAAGTTAAAAATAAAATTTAAAAGAATCAATATAATAAAAACAAAGAACAGTGTATAAATGACAGTGCCAAAACACAAATAAGTCACATCAACTATATAATATGAAAGAACACATATAAGTCTATAATCAAGACAAACAAACCCACAGACTCCAAGTGATCAAGTGAATCTGTGGGCTTGAATCCATCACATCTTACCTGACTCAACACCAGACCCAACCTTTCCACCAACTGTCACAAAAACTAGTTCATTACATTTTCATTAAATCCACCAGATATGTGCATTATACGCCAACATACACACAAATAGTATCACCTTGACAAGCAAACTGTAAGTAAATTCTTCCAGCTTTTCTCTTTATGCTCAGCAGTAGTAGATCTGATATGGATCTGCATTCTGACTACATTTTATGTCAAATGCCCTAGCTGATGTCACAACACATGAGATGGAGAATGGGTATTGGCAGTCTTGAACCAAGTCCCTTCTGTTTTGGAAGCAAGTGCACTGACCATGTGGTCACCACGCTGACCAGAGGCAAAATACATAATGTAAACAGTGAGCAAAAGGTAAAGAAGATGGTTTTACCTTAAGAAGCTCATACATGTAGTAACGAATGTCAAAGTCTGTCAGCTTCTGATAAAGCTCCTGGAAAAGAGTGAAGATGTGCCAAATTTTAAATGTTCGCATGTCAGCAGTAAGATGAGGGCTTTTACATACTGAGTATCAATGCATATGCATGATGTAGTCCTGCTAAGTAGCTTTGCATGCATGATTGCAGCCATACACAAGTACCTTAAAATCTGTGTTATTGATGCATTCAAAGACAAGTGCTGGTGTTCTGGACTGCAAAGAGAAGACAAGGCATAATTTGGGAGAGAACAGCACATGGGTGAGAGAATTACCACTGAATGGAAACACACAGTTATAAGCATGGCTGGATTACCAATGCAAACATGCAGCAGCATGAACACAAGTTTCCAACGTACCACTGGGTCCTTGACTGTATCAACCAGGCAAATGATGTTGGGCCCATGGCGTAGATTTTCAAGAATTTTAATTTCCCGTTTGATTTTCTTCTTCTTGACGGGCTGTTAAAACAACAACAAAAAAGAAAAACAAAATTCTGTTGCAATATTAAAAATTCTACATACTCTGAATGACATGAGCCAGCTGTCATATTGCAGCAATATACATAAATAATAGGGTCAGGGGAACAGTTGGGCAATTGGATGATTCCATCATCCATCACAATGGTGGTTTTGAATCATGATGCCATGCCCCCAGCCTGCTGCACACACTAAATTCATGGTCTCTGCTAATAAATTTAATTTTTCATGCCAGAGAAATCTCTGGAGACCAAACTGAGTACTAACAAATAAGTATTTTAAGGAATATCAGCCAGAGAGTGCATACAAATGCAGGTTGTCTATAATTCTTTGTGTACGAGAGCTGAGATACACCAAGCACGGGCATTGTTGCTTGACTGAGAGCGGACAGGTGCTCACAGTGCAGTGCAACTAAATGCCAATTTTAACGTGACACATAGAAAATTGTCTGAGACATCAAGATGATTTACTCTGCCTGAAGAAAGAAGGAGATGGGTACAGTATGCCAGAGCATTGCAGTGATATGACATGCTATCAGCTTTTTAAAAATCATCATTCACTTGAGTCTCATGAATGTCACAAATTGCTCTATGAAAATCAATGACTACACACAATGCAATGCAACTTACTACACTTTAACTAAAGTGACATGAAATATAGAGTGATGTGGCCAAAATTCTTCTCCATTATCCCTGCATAGAACAGGTAACTCAGCTAGTGTGTCTATATAAGTAAATAAATGGACTGCATTTATATAGTGCTTTTCCATCTGCATCAGCCACTCAAAGCGCATTACACATCAATGCCTCACATTCACCTCGATGTGAGGGTGCTGCCATACATGGTACTCACTACACACCTGGAGCAACTACAGGATTAAGGACCTTGCACAAGGGCCCTTAGTGATTTTTCGGTCAGGCTGGGATATGAACCGAGGATCCTCTGGTCTCAAGCCCAACACTTTAACCACTAGAAATTATATTTTTATATATATATATACACACAAGGTATCTTATAAAACTAACCGGCAGTTTTATAAAAAAAAAAAAAAAAAAAAAAAAAAAAACAACTATATGGATTTGACTGACATGCGATTACATCAATCATGCTTGAACCCTCGTGCGCATGCATGAGTTTTTTCACGCGTGTCGGTGACGTCATTTCCCTGTGGGCAGGCCTTGAGTGAGATGTGGTCCCGCCCTCTCGGCTGAATTCCTTTGTTTCACACGTTGCTCGAGACGGCGCGCATTGCTTTATCAAAATGTTTTCTCGACCTGTGAGGAATATCCGAGTGGACACTATTTGAGAAATTCAGCTGGTTTTCGGTGAAAAGTTTAACGGCTGATGAGAGATTATGGGGTGTTTCTGTCACTGTAAGGACTTCCCACGGAGCGGGACGTCCTGCAGCGCTTCCAGGCGCCGTCGTCGGCCTGTTTCAAGCTGAAAACATCCTAATTTAAGGCTTAATTCACCCAGGATGTCGTGAGAGAACAGAGAAGATTCAGAAGAGGCCGGCATGAGGAGTTTATGCGGACATTCCACTGTTTAAGGACATTTTGTAATGAAAGACATGCGTGCAAATTCACCGAGTCGTTTCCGTGACGACTCTGTGAATCTGTGTGCGCCGCGACAGGAAAAACACCTCCGTGTTGAAAACCATTTGTAAAATTCAGGCGGCTTTTGATGGCTTTCAACAAGTGAGTAACTGAGAAATTGTTTAACAGCTTGGGCATGTTCCAACTTGTCCGTTAAGGTTTCCAACGGAGGTGTTTTTCCTGTCGCGACCCCCCGCGGTCGGGTCCGGCCCGACATGCGACTCTGCCCGCACGTTCTTTCATTACAAAATGTCCGTTAACAATGGAATGTCCGAATAAACTCCTCATGCCGACTTCTTCTGAAAGTTCTCTGTTCTCTGACGACTTACTGGGTCAACAGAGCCTGAAATGTGGAAGTTTTCAACTTGAAACGGCGAGACACTGCCGCCTCGAAGCGCAGATCGCCGTCAGGCGCCGTGGGCCGTCCTTACGGCGACACTACCAGACCAAAATCTCTCATCAGCCGTTAAATTTTTACCGAAAACCAGCTGAATTTATCGAATGGTGTCAACTCAGTTGTGCCTTACAGTTTTGAAAAAATTTTGATCAAACAAAGCAGCAGTCTCTGAGCCATTCCTAAACAATGAAAAAAATCGACGAGAGGGTGGGCGACTCCTCACTCAAAGACTGCCCACAGGCGAATGACGTAACCGACAGGCGTGAAAAAACTCTCGCATGCCCACGAGGGTTCAAGCATGTCTGATGTAATCACACGTGATTCAAATCCATATGGTTTTTGAAAAAAATAATAAGGTTGGATACTTTTCTAATAGACCTCGTATATATACACACAGAGACATGTGCACATAACTGGTACTCATCGTGCTCGTGCGTGCTAAACATCATTGATGCATAGCAGAGGGAAACACTTTTCCTACAATCTGTCATTTCTTTCCTCTTATGAAGCACTTCCCTTGTGTTTTCTGCTGCACAACATTTATTTTAGCACGCACAAGCACCATGAGTACAGTTATGTGCATGCCTGTGTGTATATATATATATATATATATATATATATACACACACATACATACATACATACACACACACACACACTTTCAAATTTCACAAATTGACAAAATTTAGTTTCTACAGAAATCCAAGCATTGTAATCCAAGTATATTTTTGTAACATGTTGCAAAATTACCTGTCAGGAACTCCATAGTGAATATAGTACTGGTCAACACCATTTTCTTGCGTGGAGTTTTTCCCAAAGGATTTTGGGTAATTTGAGGGCGCTGAATCCAAGTCTCGTGTTCGTTTTTGCAAATCACATGTTTTTGAGAGATGAAAATTTATTTGAAAAAGAAAAAAAAACAACCTATGTTGCGTTTAAGCACCCATATATGGAATAATGCTTGCAATGAAAGGCAGCTACTCCCTTAAGAACGCATTTCTAAAACTACTTTTATGTTTGAGCATTATTGACCACAGTATAAAAATACTAAATAAGTAAAACATATTGAAAAAATACAATCTGGAGCATTATGCTCATCACAGCTAAGGCATCGCTGAAAAGCTAATTTTTTTCTTACTAGTTTTATGTCTTGCTCACAGAATTCAATATGCAGCTTTACACCAAAAGCATGTAAAGCATACACAAAAAGGTAACACTGTCTCTTTAAAATCATCAGTAGTAGGACTGGCTATACAGAGAAACTCTATATCCTCCTCTTCTTCATCATCATAAGTGGATGAAGAGGCAGAAGTAAACTTGTCTTCATCAGTGTCTGGGAGCTTGGTGAAAATGGGTACTGGTTTTTCATCACTGTGGGGAACCCGTCGTACAGGTTGGTACACTGGGGTATTGCAAGTGGTGTTTGTTTTTCTTAAATCCCTTGACATTTACAATGCAGAAGTAGCAGTCATGTAAGTGGTTTTTCAGTTCTCTCCAAACCATTGACACACCACAAATCTGAGCTTAGCATTCTTTCCTTAAGACCAGCATCTCAGATTTTCGACAAGTTGTGCGAACTCAGTGAGGCGCCCAATTTTTGTCCGGGTCACCAAGTGGTACTCCAAAATAAGCAAGGTGCACTCTTTTGATAAAAGTTAAGGCAGATGTTACATCTTTGAGGTGGTAAAGTGAAGCAACCACAGATAAAACAGAATATATCTGGGTCATTATTTTATTGATTTGTTTTTATTTATTTTCATTTATATAGCGCCAAATCACAACAAAGTTTAAAAACATCAGCTTTAAAATAATCAAGTGTGACTTGAGCAGGTAGATGTGGAAAACATGCAGGGCAAGTGCTCTCCGGGACCAGGGTTGGTGACTTCTGGTATAGTGTCCAGTTTGTTTGTTTGTTTTTATACACTTTTTCGATTCAGTTTCAATTTATTTCATTTATATAGCGCCAAATCACAACAAAGCTGCCTCACGGCGCTTCACACAAGTTAGTGCAGCGGATAACTGAAAAAAATGCTTCAAATGGTGATGCAAGCACCAAATTTGGCACACATACTCCTTAGACATTACTCTTAAAAACGCCGGGTACCCACGTGAACTTTCAATAGGCGGCCAAGAAGGGGTCAGTTGAAGTATTACACGGGGTCAAAATTTAAAAATGCTTCAATCATATTGAAAGGTATTCCATATTATTTGTCTGATCATAAAGATTCCAAAAAGGTATAGTTTGGACTATCTGTGAATGAATGGTCTGGAGTTATGGGGTAAAAACAGCAAGAACACTGAGAAAGGTCAATTTCAGTTTGTACAGGGGTTAAAAGTTAAAGTTGCTCCAATTTTGGTAAAAAGTGGTGCAAATTACTGGTTGAGCTAATAGGATTAATAAATGGAATAGTTTTGACTGTGTTGCATGCTTGGTTTGCAAAGTAAAGGTTAAACAATATCAGCATCCATTGGATTCTATGACATGTGACATATGCTACCCTGTAACATGATAACTAAGCATGATACATGATGCAAACTATTCCTTTTAAAAACCGTATTCACCCAACTAATAATTTGCATCACTTTTTTTTACCAAAACTGGAGCAACTTTAACTTTTGACCCCTGTACAAATTGAAATTGACCACTGTCACTGTTTTTACCCCATAACTCCAGAACATTAATTTACAGATAGTCCATACTATACTTTTTGGAATCTTTATGATCAGACAAATAATATGGAATACCTTTCAGTATGATTGGAGCATTTTTAAATTTTGACCCCTGTGTAATACTTCAACTGACCCCTTCTTGGCCGCCTATTGAAAGTTCATGTGGGTACCCGGTATTTTTAAGAGTAATGTCTAAGGAGTATGTGTGCCAAATGTGGTGCTTGCATCACCATTTGAAGGATCCCTCAGTAAATATTCACTTATCTGCTGCACTAAGTAAGGTCTAACCTTACCAACCCCCAGAGCAAGCACACAGGCGACATGGTCATTGAAAGACATCGATATCATCCCAGTTGTGGTGGGAGCAACAGGCCTGATGAAGAAGAACCTGAAGAAATACCTTGAGGCAATCACCGGTCACCCAAGTGCACATGAGGTGCAGTTGTCTGCGATTAAGGGAACGATCACCATCTTGAAGAGAGCCCTCGGATACAATGCCAGATCTGGTTAGGATAACTATAGAGCCTAGGGTGCAACTTTAGACCCCAGGTTTGGGGCCCATTGCATTCTACAAAAAAGACATCAAAGATAAATGAAAAACCAAGCGACAATGATAAGAAAAACTCTAATGATCTGAGGAAGAAACCTCAAGCAGACCAGACTCAAAGGTGTGACTCTCTGCTTGGGCCATGCTACAGACAATTTACAAAAAAAATTTACAAAATGAATATAGAGGAAATTTTGCCAGTGCACAGTATGGGAGGGTTGCAGAAACAGACACCACACCCATCTCTGGATGGAGCCGCACTTCAAACACAGAGGGGGAAAAAAACAATCCGGCATCGGAAAGACAACAAATACAGTATAATTTGTCAGCATTAAGCAACAAGAAAAACAGAAGAAATACTAAGGTGATCGCCGGCCACTAGCCCTAAGCTTCACTAAACGACCCAGAATTTAGATACTTTCTTCGCTTGGAAGTCGTAGACATGTTAATTACCTTTGCGTGAAGAAGAATCAGGGCAAAGTCTTCACTAAACTGTGAACTGCTGAACCTGTCACACAATAACAAACACTCCTATTAAGAAACTGATGCTGTTACAGTCAAAAACATGTTTAAAAATGATAACATTTCTTAACCTTACTACTTTGTCTGGAAACAGCTATTTTTCTAATTTCATGGCTACTTCTCATATCCAGCATTGAAGCAAAATCTGCAGTCTCGCGCACCTCTTCACCACCATAAATGATATTAAGGCTCTCGTGAACCTGGTTTAAAAACTATGCTTCTGAAGCGGCTTTTGCGCATGATTATTGGCGTCAACCTCGTGAGTGAATGAGCAACTTTTACGTAATTGATCAATACAGAACATGCAGATTGCAAAAAAAAAAAAAAAAGTGATTTGATAAAGGAAAGCTGAGCTCAGATTTGGATTCAGCACAACAATTACCTTAAATCAGGTCCATGCAAGAATTTTTTTTTTTAACCATTGTAGTCTTTTCCTTCTAACACTAGATAGACTACAGGAGGAAGCGCGAGTGCACATGTATGACATTTTGAGATTACTTGCAACCTGACCCACTTGCTTGAGGTGCGTGCCCAGGGTGTGCACACTGACATCTGAAAAATGTGTTCTGAATCACTTCAGAGGTGTTATCTGGTTTCAAAAACAGCATTTTTTGATTTAGACGTCTTTATTTCTTGCTAACTTCTACAAAATATGAGAAACAAATTTATACAGAAATAAGCTGTTTTAGAGTGTTTTCGGCCATGTGGGTTTATTTTGTTTGAGCGGGCAGCCAGCTGACATCATGCTGCTTCCTTCCCTGCATGCTTGTGCAGATCTGGGGAAGCGCCTGCGTGATCTGATGTCACAATCAAATGTAGGTCACGGCGTCTGATCACTTGAATTCTAAATTGTTTCAAAACGGTAGACGTTTAGATCATATTGCCAATATCATTATGAATCCCTTATTTAAATGCTAAAAAAAAAAAATAAAATTATAGTGGCATCAAAGAAAATTCTTTTTATGACAAATAATAATAATAAAAAAAGAGGCCATACAACTTTACAAACAATTATAATTTCTCAAATTTTTTAATTGCAACAGAAGAGTACACAAAAAAAACTGCAACTCAATCGGTAACAGCAATCTATGATTTAAAAGCTCTAATAGCAAGAAACACTGATGATAAATACACGGAATCAAAATAAATACTGTACACACGCATTTTAAAAATGTCAAGAATGGATAACGAAAACACATTTTAGAATCTGCATTTTGCCAAACGACATAATTCATTCACTCATTCCCATCCTTGTCCACGTCCTGTAACTCTAACCATAAATCACAAATTAAACACAGTGTGATGCCTTTTTTCAAAGTAGTAGAATGACTGTCACAATGGAGTATTGTGAGTCTTTCATTTACTATTTGTGATATTTCACTGTGGTTCTCCAGCTGTACTGCAGCAGAGAGGAAGCAGCTCCAGAGGGTTATAAACACTGCCCAGAGACCGACTGGCTGCTCTCTTCCATCTCTGGAAGAGATCTACAAGATCCGCTGCCTTCGGAGAGCCCACAGTATCATCAGGGACCCCTCACATCCCGGTCACCACCTCTTACCTTCAGGGAGGCGTTTCAGGGCAATAAAGAGCAAAACAAACTTGACTAAAGAACAGTTTTTATCCTAGAGCTGTTGCTGCCCTGAACACTGCAGAGTAACTTAATGTGCAATATGCTTTTATTAGTCTTTTTCGAATTCTTTTTATCTACTTTATGCATTTACTGCACTTCAGTCTTGGCACTGTCTTCGAGGGCTGCTGTTTTTGCATTTCATTGTGCTTCTTGTGCAATGACAATAAATTCAATTCAATGAATTCAATTCGATATTTAAGAATAAAGTAGTGCAATTTAAACCATTTTGACTTTGAAAACAAGCTGGTTTTTGACTGATTTATAAACATTAGAAAATTTAAAATGAAGTAATTATGACGAATATATATTTGTTTTTATTTCTTCTTATTCAAAGGGTAACTGTACAACACACATATTCACCTGAAAACAGAAAATGTACCATTGTTAAAACAGTAAAAAGTAAGTCCCTTCGGCTGCTCCCTTGTTTGTACTTGGGGTCGCCACAGGAAATCCAAAGTGAATCTGCATGTTGAATTGGCACAGGTTTTATGCCGGATGCCCTTCCTGATGCAAGTCCACATTACATGGAGAAATGTGGCAAGGGTGGGATTTGAACCCGGAGGATTCTGAACTGAAACCAAGCGCATTAACCACTTGGCCACCACCCCTGCCTACATGTCATTCACTATTTACAACAGGTTTTGAGACTGGCTGTGCACCCATTGTCTGACCAGAAACTGCTGGAAAAGGCTCATTGTTTGTATGATGAGTGGGCCTTTGACACACTGGCATTTTTACCCAGAAACATCCCTGAAATATAAATAGATGTCTGTCTGTAGCCTCCTGTACTGATCACAACTGAACTGGATGACACAGACAAGCACAAGCAACCAGTCAATACAAAATACTGCTCCAGCAAGGGCTTCTAATCCACCCCCCACCACCACCACCACCCTCCTTTCACTCTGTCTTTTGGCTCAGATACAGACACCCATCTCCCAGCATTTCTGAAACTGTCTCGAGTCCATAAGCACACAGATACTCATTAAGACCAATCTGTCATTCCTGTTGCAAACAGAAGACATGCTGAACCATGTTTTTTTTAAATGCACAATAGTTGGCAGATCTACAAAAATACAACAAATGTAGAAGACAAGTATAAAACCAGACCAAGAATAGCTCACAAACGAAAGGTTCGACTGCGAATTTGCCATTTCCTGACAGCTACTGACAGGGCTGTAAGCATCACCCATTATGAAACAATCCTGGATAAATAAACATGTACATACAGTCAAATGTGTAGCCGTCACCAATCAAAAATCAGAGCACAGCAAATAAATGCTGATGTGCCCAAAGTGTTCTGCCTCAAGTCTAAGCTATAGTGTCTCCTTCTATTATGAACCAATAAAAGCATTCAGGATCATGAATACACAAAATTATTAATCAGATTTCACAGAGGAAAATAAAGGGCTCACCTTGAGGATTTTCACCACCACTTTCTCATTATTGGTGATGCTTATGGCTTCAAATACTTCACTGTACTTTCCTCTACCCAGTTTACGCACAAGCTGATAGTTGTCTTGATTGCTGGAGAGAAAGTATTTCAATATTTTCCAACAATACAACAAAGACATGCACAATCAACAATCACTAACAAAAATGATCAAAACAACAGCAAAAAGATAACTTTGACTGGAAAATTTAACACTATTGGATTTAAAATATTTCAACCATACAGGTAAAATGATGGTTCATATATCATGATAATCGTATCTTGAAGGCTGTATCAAACTGTATTCTAATACAATGATATCTGTTCCACAAATGTGATTGGTTAATCGTGTGGGATTTCAGACCATAAAATATCACGTTGACAGTGGCAAAATATTGGACCCTGTCACATTTGATGTATTTCTCCGTGCCCTGACCGCATTGCTATGCAGGTGTCAATAATGGCGTTGTCAGCTGAGAGCGAGAGAAACTAGTGCAGCGACGACGATGCAGAAATGGATGAATTTAGTCTATCATACGAAAGTATTGATGTGGATTCTGATACAGAATTACTCAATGCAGTTGACAACGTGGAGAAATTTGTGGGTCTGCTCACAGAATTTCCAGTTTGGCATGAAGATGCTGTTGTTGCGGTAAGCTTCACCGAACGAATTACTTGCAGAAAAATAAACCATGCAAACGACAGAATTGGATTACAATGGGAATAAACCCCTTGCGTCTGATGATTTGTGGGCAAAACTCAATGTGCAACCGTAAAATCCAGCATTAACATCTGCAAATCATCAGACACAACAGGGTTACTCCTTGTTTGTTTTTATAATCAAGTGTCATGATAACATTAAATGTCAACTGCTCCATGAAAGAATGAATGGCCTCTTGAAGAAGTATAAATGATTCATAATAAATACGCAAATAGGGAACAGACATTCAAGGACTACAATTTATACTTCAGAATAATTTGTTTCTTTAATGTTTAAACATTTACTATTTACTTTCCACCATGCCTGTGGTTGCTGGAGATAGGGCTAATATTGCTACGAGCAAAATTGAGGCCTGTCTAGTTTCTATGATGAGGTGGATGTTAACTAATTTTCTTCTTCTCAACTCAAATGTTCATTGAGCCACCAAAACTGAGAAATCTGTTTGAGCAATTTACTATTTCATTAGGTGATTTTTGTCTTTGGCTGATGCAGAGGTATTGATCCATACTTTGTGTTGTCCAAAATTTATTTTTGTAATGCCTTGTTTTCAGGTTTTCTACTTAAAAACAGATGCTCGAGTTATGACTCAAACGCAAAGTTTGATCATATGACCCCCAGTGCTGACATCTCTCCATTGGCTGCCTGATCATATGAGGCAGATTTTAAAGTTTTGTTGACATGAGATTTTGCATGGGTGTGTGCCGCCCTATATGGCCCATTCGGCCATGTGCTGGTGAATGCCTAGAGATCACAGGAGGCTGATCTGCTATCTGTTCCAAAGGTTAGAAAGAAATCAGCAGGCGGTCATTTGTTTGCATTTCGTGCACCATGGCTGTGGAACAAACTGCCAGCTGAGACTAGCCAGTATGGCTCTACTGACATACCAAAAAAAAAAAAAAAAAGACACCTTTTCTGCTGCCTACAATTGTTGATGGTGGGAAATATTTATTATTTAGTGTCTTAATATTTTTTTATGGAATTTAGTTTAAATTATTAACTTGTGATAGTGGGGTTTGGTATGTGATGCATTTTGTTGTTGCTAAAATGCTGTATCAAAAAAATTATTATTATTTATTATAATCAGTCTGGAGATGGATAGAATAATGTACAGTGATGTGTATCGAATCATAGAGCTAGTGTTTCCTTCCGTTCTTACATGCATTTGTTATGTTGTATGATAGCATGATCTGCAAGGGCAAAGTTATAACATGCGCCTCAATCTGCCTGAATCTGAAGCTGGTACCACATTTAAAATGTCTGAGATGTAACATGCCTCAGTGGACTGTACCTCCAGTTTGGCACATGTGCATCATAGTCCCAATACTCTCTGTTCTTCTGCGTGTTGACATCGGTGTACACCCGAGCCTTGCTGCTGGCCGGAGTGGATCCAGGCATCACCAGCTTTGCAGCTCCGTGTCGAGGAGCAGCAAATTCCGCCAAGTAATTCTTGGCCTGGTATTGGAAGGCAGAACACCGACTGTCCACAAAATGTGACTCTAGAAGCCCTGTGCTGTGCTTACCATTGGTTTTAGCTGCTTGTGCCTTCAGTTGAAAAGGGTCAGGCTGGACTGCCGCAGCTGCTGTGCAGACGGACAGCGCTACAATGACAGTGTGTGGGAACCCCCTGAGTAGGATGTTACACAGGATGGGATGAAGGCCTGCCAGCTTCAGAAAGAGCAAAGAGAGAGAAGAAGATTAGCATACAACTCCAAAAAGTATTGTTATATTTAAAGAAGGTTAAATATACCTATAGCAGAGGAGAAAACCTTGAGTTGGATTTTTGAAAAAGAAACATTTGCTTTTGCTGTTTTTGTCTGTAAAGCCTGGGAAAGGAGGCAACATGTGTTGTACCCTGTTGTACAGTGGGGAAAATAAGTGTCTGACCGCCTGTCAGTTTTGCAGGTTTTCCCACCTACAAAGAATGGAGAGGTCTGTAATTTTTATCATAGGTACACTTCAACTGTGAGAGACAGAATCTAAAAAAATAAATAAATAAATAAAAAATTCTGAAAAATCACATTGTATGATTTTTAAATAATTAATTTGCATTTTATTGCATAAAATAAGTATTTCATCCCCTACCAACCAGCAAGAATTCTGGCTCACACAGACCTGTTAATTTTTCTATAAGAAGCCCTCTTATTCTGCACTCTTTACCTGTATTAATTGCACCTGTTTGAACTTGTTACCTGTATAAAAGACACCTGTTCACACACTCAATCAATCACACTCCAACCTGTCCATCATTGCCAAGACCAAAGAGCTGTCTAAGGACACCAGGGACAAAACTGTAGACCTGCACAAGGCTGGGATGGACCACAGGACAACAGGCAAGCAGCTTGGTAGAAGACAACAGTTATGATTATTTATTAGAAAGT
Source organism: Thalassophryne amazonica (assembly GCF_902500255.1). Taxonomy (NCBI): domain Eukaryota; kingdom Metazoa; phylum Chordata; class Actinopteri; order Batrachoidiformes; family Batrachoididae; genus Thalassophryne; species Thalassophryne amazonica. The sequence continues at coordinate 133,559,871 of NC_047104.1, forward strand.
GTAAGAAACACAAGATAACTGTCAATCTCCCTCGGTCTTGGATTCCATGCAAGATCTCACTTTGTGGGGTAAGGATGATTCTGAGAAAGCTCAGAACTACACAGGAAGACCTGGTCAATGACCTGAAGAGAGCTGGGACCACAGTCAAAGATTACATTAGTAACACATGATGCTGTCATGGTTTAAAATCCTGCATGGCAGCAAGGTCCCCCTGCTCAAACCAGCACATGTCCAGGCATGTTTGAAGTTCACCAGTAACCATCTGGATGATCCAGAGGATGCATGGGAGAAGGTCATGTGGCCAGATGAGACCAAAATAGAGCTTTCTGGAATCAACTACACTTACCATGTTTAGAGGATGAGAACAACCCCAAGAAAACCATCCCAACCGTAAAGCATGGGGTGGAATCATCATGCTCTAGGGGTGCTCTTCTGCAAAGGGGACAGAACGACTGCACCGTATTGAAGGGAGGATGGATGGGGCCATGTACTGTGAGATTTTGGCAAACAACCTCCTTCCCTCAGTAAGAGCATTGAAGATGGGTCATGGCTGGGTCTTCCAGCATGACAATGACCCCAAACACACAGCCAGGGCAACTAAGGAGGGGCTCCGTAAGAAGCATTTCAAGGTCCTGGAGTGGCCTGGCCAGTCTCCAGACCTGAACTCAATAGAAAATCTTTGGAGGGAGCTGAAACTCCAAACCTGAAAGATCTGGAGAAGATCTGTATGGAGGAGTGGACCAAAATCCTTGTTGCAGTGTGTGAAAACTTGGTCAAAGTCTGACTGGAAATGTCTGACCTCTGTAACGGCAGACAAATGTTTCTGTACCAATTGTTAAGCTCTGTTTTTTTCTAGGGAATCAAATACTTATTTTATGCAACAAAATGCAAATTAATTATTTAAAAATCATACAATGTGATTTTCTGGAATTTCTGTCTCTCACAGTTGAAGTGTACCTACGATAAAAATTACAGACCTCTACATTCTTTGTAGGTGGGGAAACCTGCAAAACTGACAGGGAGTCAAATACTTATTTTCCCCACTATCTTGAAATTGTGGAACTTGTGACATGTATATGGTTATCTTGTTTTTTAGATGGAGTGTCTTATAAGTCCATGCGGACTGAGCACCAGTGGTGCATGACACTTTAATAAAAATCAAATCAATCAATCAATACCTTGGAAATGTGTTTTCTTTCCAATTTCAACTTACTCTTTCACCCTTCAGGAAAAATACAAGAAACTAATTTTGCCTTGGGTAATTTTAAAACACACCATTTTTACCTCAAATTTTCAAAGCTCTGTACTACGTGTGATTCCTCACTCAGTCAGCCCCTCACCATCAGTACGCCAGGAAAATGTTTTTACACATGAGCAGTATCCACTTGAAATATGGGCGTGAAATTATTTTTTAATCCTTTAATGCCTCAAAAAAAAAAAAAAAGAAAGAAAATTTCACTTCTTTTACCAAAAATACTTTGTCACCAAAATAGGATCATAACATGTAAATAATAATAAAAAAGGGATACAGAGAGACAAAAGTGTTGCACAGCACAAATGAAAAGTTTTCATTCATATTTATCTCACACACACACACACACAGAGAGAGAGAGAGCGAACGAGCGATCCTAACAACAGCTCAACTACTGCACAGAACACTCAAATTAACAGACCTCTGGTAGGGGACCCTAGCTTGAGGAACACACACACCACTCGCCGCGGTGCGTAGGGAGGGAGACACTAGGGGTGTCCCAATCAGTATTTGAAGATACAGAGTACCGATCAGATACTTGATATTACACTTGCACAGAGCAGAATACAAGCACATTAAAATCAATCCATTGTAAAAGCTTGTCACTAAAAGAGCTCTCCCATGGATTAAGGAAAAAACTGTCAATCCAAGCTGCTTCTTTGTATTTATTTATTTATTGATTTAAGTTGTCTATGGCGTTTTCAATGTTAAAGTTAGCCTTAACCCCCGAATTTATATAGCTGTATATAAAAAATGTTTTGTGTGTGTTTTTGCCTTTAAGTAGATGGTAAATAATGTTGAGATTATTAATTTCACTTTTGCACAAAAACTAGATAGTAATATTGGGTATTCTGGCAATGACTTTATGTTATAATGTTATAATAATAATGATGGTATGTTGCAAATTTGCGACAACGGGCATACAGGTCAATTTGGTAAGTTGCATATTTGAGTCAGAGATTGTAGTATATATGCGATGATGGGCGTTAAGGGATTAAGCTGTTGCAGCTGTCAGCACATTTGTTTTCTGTATAATAATTCATGCCTCAGCGCTTGTTGTCGTAAAAGAGTCAAATGTATTACAAATTGTAATATTTTATTCATATATCAATAAACAACAATAATAGTAATAATAACTAATAATTAATAATAATACTAATAATGCCACATCACAGTTTTAGAGAAACAGGCAAAAAGAATCTGATAAAACAAAACAGAAAAGATTAAACCAACTAACAATGAACATAAATAAATATAGAAATAACTGTTTCCTGTGAACACCGAGTGACTCTTAAACCTCCACTTCATCCCTGTTTTATTAAGTTTAATGACAATTTCTTTCGGTCAAACCACATCTAAGTTGCGTTTTTACACAAGAAAAAAATAAAATGCAGTAAACTGCACATTTGTGTCTTTTTTCATGAAAATATCTTATTAAATATAACATATTACACTTTCGTCAGGCCTTTAAAATACTTTTGTGGACTCTTGCTGTAATATGTTGTCAGTGGTTGAGATATTTGCTGTAAGCATCTAAACCTGATGGAAATCTCTTTGTGGTGTGTCGGTGATGTATGTATTTGCAAAATAAAACAAAACACGAAGAGAAAAAAGGACAGGGAAAGAAAATTAAATGAGGGAAAGCAGCTGCTAACCAAATTCTTTGAAAAGACAGGTGAGCTTGAAAGCTAGCAATATTGAGTTGGGGGGGGGGGGGGGTCTGGGGGACCAAATTGCACCATTTCCTAGAAAAATGGTGCAATTTGGTGCATTCCTGTGCATTTTAACAGATGGGAATGGTGCAATTTGGTGCATTCCCATCTGTTAAAATGCACAGGAATGCACCAAATTTTTCTAGAAAATGGTGCAATTTGGTCCCCCAGACCCCCCAACTCAATATTGCTCCCCCAACTTTAAAAAGGGTTCTGACTCCCAGGTGTGATCTAAGGTATACATGATTTAGACCTGGTATGACTACGCATTAGAAATTTGGTGTTTGCGTTAATAAAAAAAAAGAACATAACAGTTGGGGGGGGTCCTTCAATATGGCTAGTACCTAGGGCCCAGAATTTGGTGCTACGCCCCTGGGTGTGCATGCGGGTGTGAATGTGTTTGTCTATATGTGGCCCTGCAAGACTGACATCCTGCCCAGGGTGTACCCCACATCATGCCCTATGACTGCTGGGATAGGCTCCCCCCCCACGCCCGTGACCCTTAATTGCAGTAAGCAGTTGAAGATGAGTGAGTTTGTGAGCACTTTGTTTTCCAAAAAATCGTTTAAAAGTGGGCATTTTTCATCATTTTATGGCACACTGTCAACAAAGTGAATAACTGTCGACACACCCAGATACAGTCACTTGCCCAGTTCCGGATCATTGCCAGTTCCGGATCACTGCTGTAGTATTTGCGCAGCCGTTTCTCGTAATCACCGTGAATACGCTGATACTTGGTACCAATGGAAAGATTGATGTTTTGTCTACAAACAACCACAAGCTCAACTGGATCCAGCCATCCTTGTGATCAACAGAGGAATCAAAACATCCCTGGTATCTGTGGTGTGCACGGTTTTTCTCACTGACTCATTCTTGCAAGTTTGAAAGTAACGATCTCTAAAACGTAGCAAAGGTGTGTTAGCCATTCGGTGTTTTTGGTTCTAGAGTGGGAAAATACTTACTTACCTGGGTAGAAAATGTCACTGTGTTATGTCTTGCTGTTTAATTGCTGCACGCATTTATCTCTGACGCGAAAATTTGCCGGTTGTGACTCACTGAAGCAGCAGCCTCGTGTCTGTACTTGTGAGCCATGTGGACTTTGGGGGTCATCAACATCACTAATGGACATGAATGTGGGGGCTTTTACTTTTTAATTCGGGAGAAATCTCACCTCCACACTTCATTTTTTGCTCGTAAAAACGTATAACAGTGCCTTTCAAAACTAAGTAAATTCTCATCATTTAGTAAGTATAATTTATATCATTTTGTGTTCAAAACACATTCTCTGTCACAGTGTGTATCATTCTGCATTAGAAGGGCTCCGGCCAGATGCCAGGAATGTCCCCAAAGTGACACAGAGTGTCGTGATCCAGAACCGGGCAAAATGATCCATTTCCGGCAAATATTTGGACCATACATAATGTGGCTTCACACTTTAAGTAGAAGGGCGACACCATCCAGACTTATAACATCCAAATGCCCAATACAACAATACCCAATAAAGGATATTCAGTTGCATTATGGCTCCGTATAACGGGACTTTAAAAAAGGTGATCCGGAACTGGGCAACGGTCTGTACTTCTATTAAATAACTCTGTAGGAAGGAGCAGATCCGGTGGGAGAACAATCAAAACAGCTGGTTCACCAATTCATCACCATATCCAGGAAACACATAATTTTTTGTTGACCGACACATTTAAGAACAAAATTTAGTTTTAACACTGATGAAAAATAACTGCAGTTGCAGCTCCTCCTGGTTCTACTGTGGCTAATTTACGATTAGTTTGCTGAGCTACAGCTAGTTTTCCTTTCCCATGGCTAACAGCTTCCTTAAAGACACACAAACCCCACAGAATGTGCGTCATAAATTAAAAGCGAAATACTGGCATACAAAAGGTTTGTAGACTGTTCAATTTCTCCGTGCTGACAGTTTTGTGCTAGCCTGTTTGCTAACACTAACCTCGTCGTGGAAATGTTGAGCTCAGAGGAAGTCCATCCAACATGAACGACAGGAGAACGCGGCTTTTCTTACAGAAATATGATTTGGCCAGGTACTGGCTGAATTATTGTTAATTTTGGTAACATCTATAAATTGATATTCTCAAGTAGGTGGCGGTATATCTGTTCTAACGACGCTAGTTAACACTTGTGATGTTGCGTCTAGTTCGAGAGCTACTACCTGTGTGTTCCTCATTGGATTTAATGGCTGTGAGCAAACAAACGCATTGGTACGCTATCGCCACCTATTGACTTGGGTGTGGTATAGAAGTTCAATGGAGGAAAAAAACAAATATCCATGTCTGTAAATTAACCATTTTTTTTCCTAATAAGGCCGACTGACCATGACTAATTAACTAATTAGAACATGTCTGTGATTGTGTAAGTAGCCTTGCACATCCGGTTTACAGACCATTCATAGACATGGACCATTAATAGACACACAAAAAAGCATTCATAGACACAAAAAAGAGACCATTCACAGGCATATGAAGAACCATTAATTATTTAATATGTAACAGATAACCAAAACCAAAACACAGCCCTTTATTACTCATTTTACTGATGTTCTGGTCCAACAGCATGACATCAGTAAAATGATCTTTTCATGAAGATGCCTGTAGGCCTTGTGTTGCACTCTGCCAAGATGTCCCTCTCATAAGAATCTGGAGGCAAAGATGACATCAGCGACTTCTTGGTGCAGGATGTGGATGAGGAGGTACATATTGTACATATTTGTTCTGTGGTATGTATAACTGGTGATGACTGCGGACTGGCTTATGGGATATTCCATGGTGTTAGTTCCAGTTCCATACTGATTTTTTTATGACTGGTGCAGCTATTTTATATATGACACTTCTTTAACACAGGTGTGATCTTTCAGAAGTATGAGTTGACATCTTCACACTTCCTTTGACACATTTGTTCAGTAAATAATTTTAATTTTATAGTTTTGGTGTCTATGAATTTTGCACATTGTGTCTCTGAGTGGCCTTTTTTTTCTTTTTTGTCTATGAATTTTGCACATTGTGTCTCTGAGTGGCTTTTTTTTTTCTTTTTTGTCTATGAATTGTCCGGTTACCAGTCATTCAGGTATGGACGTATGTATGTCAGGGACATGCACAATATGATCCCTTCAATAAATGATCGAATAAATAAGTGGTTTGTCTTGAACGCTCACTTGCAATGGAAGAAAAATTTAAGATGAATACAGTGAAATAGCCAATTATTGTCAAAACAATAAAACAAAACCCAACATGAAAATATGTCAGCATATACTCTTTTTAAAGTAACACAAGCAATACTCAGTGTGTACAATGTCCATACAAGTATAGTCTTAATAAGTTATATACAGTGCATCTGGAAAGTATTCACAGCGTTTTATGGTTTCCAGACGTTATGTTGTAGTCTTAGGGCAGCACGGTGACTTAGTGGTTAGCACTGTTGCCTCACAGCGAGAAGGCCATGGGTTCAGTACCCATTGCCTTTCTGTGTGGAGTTTGCATGTTCTCCGTGTGTGCGTGGATTTCCTCCGGGTGCTCCGGTTTCCTCCCACATCCAAAGACATGCCGGTTAGGTGGATTAGACTCTTTAAATTGTCCTTAGGTGTGTGTGTGTGGGTGTGTCTGTGCTTGTTTGTCTGTTTGTGGCCCTGCGACAGACTGGCATCCTGTCCTGGGTGTACCCCGCCTTGCGCTCTATGACTGCTGGGATAGGCTCCAGCCCCCCGTGACCCTTAATTGGACTAAGCGGTAGAAGATGAATGCATGAATGTTATAGTCTTATTCAAAAATGGATAAAACTCATTTTTTCCATCAAAACTCTACACACCGTATCTTATAATGACAATGTGAAAAAGATTTCTTTTAGATTTTTGCAAATTTATTAAAAATAAAAATCTAAGAAATCATATATATATATAGTGAGGTAAAGTATGTGATCCACTGTCAATTTTGAAAGTTTTCCCCCTACAAAGAATGTAGAGGTCTGTCCTTTCTATCGTAGGTACACTTCAACTGTTAGATTCTGTCTCTTATTGTATGATTTTTAAATAATTAAATTGCATTTTATTGCATTAAATAAGTATTTGATACAATACAAAAACAGACTTTAATATTTGGTACAGAAACCTTTGTTTGCAGTTACAGTGGTCCACTCCTCCATACAGATCTTCTCCAGATCTTTCAGGTTTGAAGTTTCAGCTCCCTCCACAGATTTTTAATTGAGTTCAGATCTGGAGACTGGCTAGGTCATTCCAGGACCTTGAAAAAAGACCCAGCCACGGCCCATCTTCAATGCTCTTACTGAGGGAAGGAGGTTGTTTGCTAAAATCTTGTGATGCATGACCCAATCCATCGTCCCTTCAATACGGTGCCGTCGTCCTGTCCCCTTTGCAGAAAAGCACCCCCCCAAAAATGATGTTTCCACTCCCATCCTTCATGGTTGGGACGGTGTTCTTGGAGTTGTTCTCATCCTCCAAACATGGCGAGTGCAGTTGATACCAAAAAAATTCTATTTCACTCTCATCTGACCACATGACAACCAATGATTTATAAAGGAAAATCATGAAAATTATCAGGGGTGCCCAAACTTTTGCATACAGCTGTATCGTATAGCTGTTAAAGTTGAGGGTCACATGGACTCCAGTCAATATCAGCAGATTCTTGAGAGCAATGTTCATGAATGAGTGACAAAGTTGAAGTTGCGCCGGGGCTGGATCTTTCAACGAGAAGCTATAGGAAGCGTTTAGAGGCTGTTGTGCAAAAGAAGGATCTACTATTGATGTATTTTTTAATGTTGGGGTGCCCAAATTTATGCACCTGCCTAATTTTGTTTAAAGAATTATTGCACACTTTCTGTAAATCCTATAAACTTCATTTCACTTCTGAAATATCTGTGTTTGTGCTATATGATATATTTAACTGAAGTTGCTGATCCAAACAACCAATGATTTATAAAGGAAAATCATGGAAATCATCAGGGGTGCCCAAACTTTTGCATACAACTTTAAATGTGGTAGTAGTTGTAGTTGTAGTAGTAGATGCAGTGTGAATTACTGCGTCACAACTAAATGCATGTACTATGGGTGTTCTGGTGGCTGAGAATAAGGCATGTGATCCCGGTCTCACATTTTTTTTTCGTGTCCCCGCCACATAAAGAACACGATTTTGGTGAAACGTGTTTTTCATTTTGCTATTCATGATCTTCCCCTTCTCCTAACTTTAACCATAACCATAGCATGTGTACCCCCCCCCCCCCCCCGTCTTGAAATTAAATCATCCCATCTGGAAAAGCAGACCATTTTCGTGCACCTGTCACAAACCTATAGATTAATGTACTTTTCGTAATGCCAACACGAATTGCCGTGAGACTTGGTTGGGCATGTACCATAGGTTTAAAACCCAGTCAGTGGTTTAATAATTTATATATATATATATATATATATATATATATATATATATATATATATATCATAGAAAATTTGCATTTAAAGTCTAAAAAAGCTTTCCTGCAGGATTGTGGTTTTGTGTTGAGTTTTAAAGTATGTTTGCTGTTAAACAATCAGAAAATAACTACTTATGTGATGTAGTATGTTTCTATGCATTGGCAGCATGGTGCGCTTGTTTCTAGCACAGGTAATTCTTGGTTCAGACAAAGCCTCACTGTTCTCCTTGTAATGGGGAGTTGTGTCTGAAAGGAGCTCCGCTGTAAAACCTGCGCCAACTCAACATGCTGAACAATACTGATCAGATGAGAATTTACTAGTACATTTCTATACATTAATATACTACAAAACAAAAGGGAGGGGGTCAGTCACAATGTACACACTTTTAAAAAGTGTAAAAAAAAAATGAAGATTTGCTCATTAATTCTCTACTACTACTTTTTATGTCCAACCTTTACATTTTAACCTTTGCAACAGAACATTCACCATTGTTTTAAAGTATTACTTGTCAAGCTAAATGTTCATGTTGCAATATTAATTTTTCAAATGTTTAAAGTCTATATGCCTCATATTCCAGTTATGTTCACCATAGTGCAACATACTCAGTTGAAGATAGATACTGACTCAATTGTATTGTAAAAAAAAAAAAAAAAAAAAAAAGTGGCTTCTCCCACAGAGGTTTATTGTCCAGATATTTTTTGAATAAGACCAGCAGAATAAAAGTCATTAAGACTCAACCGACTAGATATTTACTGAATAAAAACATTGTTTAGTGAAAGCGCTGACTCATCCCTGTTGAAATAAACAATATTGGAGGGGGTCTTGAAAGTAGCTTTTTGTACAACCTTGAAAATGATGGAAATAATAAATGCCCCCCTCACAGAACCCTTTACAACTGTTTAGTCGTGTTGCCAGGTGCTGTGAGACAAACAAGCAATTTCAACTTTAAAAACAAGACAAGCCCAATCTTATTGTAACCTGAACATTACCATTTTAAGGATGCAATAAAATCCAAGCACTCAGTTTGTGGCAGTGAGCTTGTTGGGAGGATTACACTGACGTAATGTGAGGCTGTCAATAAATACACTGCATTAAACAAGCAGGATCCGTTTTAATTTCCCATCAGACACGTTCAGTTTGCTCAGCAAATAAAGGGCGTCTGCATCAAATGGAAAAGTGTTGTATAAATACAGTGTATATTATGTAACCAGCAAATATTTATCTTTATTAACCCATATATAGTGCGGCCAAAAAAGTTTGCACACCTTTGAGCTTTTTACACTTTTGAATTTTGTAATGACATAAAAATTTTAAATAATTTTGGTTTCTCTATATTAAAATTCCTAAAATGATGCCCTTTAAACTCACAACAGGACACAAACAAAAACACAAATATGGCCACCTTTAATTATAAGGGCTAAATTATCACTTTTACAGCCAGTTTTCTGTGGACAAGTCAGGGGATGGACATGTGAAAACTCTGAATGTGTTTTGGACTTCATTTATATCAATCTTTAAGTAATACAATAAAGGTACTGTGTGGTACATCTGTGTGAAGCAGAGTTCAGAGAAATTGAGTGACTATATAGTGCAGCAGATAACTAAAACAATCCTTCACATGACGATACAAGCACCAGATTTGGCATGAACGTTCTTCATAAATCAGTGTTTCAGAAAAAAGTGCTGGCCACGTGAAAATCCATTATGACAGCCAGGTAGGGGTCAATGAAGAATGACACAGGGTCAAAATTTAAAAATGCTCCAATCATATTGAAAGCTATACCAAATTATGTGTCTGATCACAAAGATTCCAAAAAAGTATAGTTTGGACTATCTATGACTGAATGTTATGGAGTTATGGGGTAAAAACAGCAAGAATGTTAAGGTCAGTTCCAGTTTGCACAGGAGTCAAAAGTTAAAGTTGCTCCAATTTTGGTAGAAAGTGGCGCAAAATATTGGTTGAACTAATAGGATTAATAAATGGAATAGTTTTGACTGTGTTGAATGCTTGGTTTGCAAAGTACTCGTAAATGTCAAACAATGTTGATGTCCATTGCATTCTATGGCATATGACGTATGTTACCCTGTAACGTGACAACTAAGCATGACACATGGTGCGAACTATTCCTTTTTAAACTCCTATTAACCAATAATTTGCAATCACATTTTACAAAAATTGGAGCAACTTTAACTTTTGACTCCTGTACAAACTGAAACTGATCTTTGTCACCATTCTTGCTGTTATCTCTTAACTCCATAACATTCAATCATAGATAGTCCAAACTATACCTTTTTGTAATATTTATGATCAGACAAATAATGTTATACTTTTCAATGATTGGAGCATTTTTAAATTTTGACCCCTGTGTAATTCTTCACTGACCCCTACCTGGCCACCATATTGGATTTCCAAGTGGCCCGCACTTTTTTCTCAAACACTGATTTATGAAGAACATTCATGTCAAATCTGATGCTTGTATGACCAAGTGAATTATTCTGGCCAAAAGTCATATTTATCTGCTCCACTATACAAGGAGACGTGAGGAAAACCACCAAGACACCCATAACAACTCTGAAGGAGTTATTTGCTTCTGTGGACTGGAGGAATTGTGCAAAGTTCAACTTGCTGCACCACCCAAGCCTTGTAATGGCGCAGAACAAATAGACATCCTCATAGTAGACACCACGTCAGGAGAATGATCAATTTACAATCCAGCCTCATATCATGGCTTCACTTTCTTTCAACCAAAACTTTTAGCGATTGTCCCCTCGCACACTCAAACTGGGATGTCCATTTTTGTGTAGGGTATGGTACACCGACACTGGATTGTAAGAGTTGTTTAGCCCCCTTTAATGGGGACTGGAAAACTGCTTGGCCCAAAAATTATATAAGGAGATGCAAAATTTGAGCAAGTTTGCCAGAAGGCACACCTAAGAGGCTCAATCTGAGATATGATGCATTTAATTGTATGAAAATCCATCTCTGTTCCACTCCACTATAGCTCTGAGTGGTGATACCACAAAGTTTCACGGTAGACAATTTTGCCAATCGCAGCCACAGAAGCCTGTAGTTCTTAAGAACTGCCTACCTGACACAGATTGACAGAACCACACTGTTGTATTTCTAAGTCCAAGACGCATTCTGTGATTGGGTGGATGTGATGGGTGTGTAAAACTCTGCATAGCATTTTGACTTTTCTAATATTATTGTCATGTTGTAGATTCATCTTCACTAAGGGTTTGAAGAGCATCGTTTTAGAAGTTTTATTTTTATGTCATTACAAAATTCAAGTGTAAAAGGTCAATGGCACAGATGTTTTGGCAACACTGTGGCATTAAGTTGTTTATAACAGGAAAAAGTACACTTTTTTCTTTTTAAATGGGTGGTTTATTTCAATAGTATACAGTATGAACATGATGTAGTCTGTATTGATAATTAATGCTTCCATAAACTTGCTTTATTCACTTCTCCCACTGGGGGGCTTTAAACAACCACCTGGATCGAAAGCGGACAACTGAGAACTTCAGCTATTCCCTTTTTCTTGACTTAAAAAAAAAATAAAAATAAATATACTGCCAAGATTGTACAGTATATACATATCCACACAGTAAAGTGAAGTACAGATTTTTACTTCTTCCCTAGTATAATGCAACACGTTGCCGCTATGAAGCAATTTCAATATCCTGCAGAACAGTTTATCATCCTGAGGATAATGCAAGGCCAATTGATCAAAGTAATAATAAAAAAAAAAGATTTAATCACACAGCAACTAATGCAGCTAGTATTTGTGGCCAAGTGAGCATTAATAAGCTTTGAAGACTTGTTAATTTTGTGGATAACTCAGTTGGAATTGGATCCAACAGTGCTTGCAATACACAGCAAGCCCTTTAAGTGAATACAAAAAAAAAAAAAAAAAAAAAAAAAAAAAAAAAGCAGGTAACATAAGCACTATATGTTGTTTATGTTTACATACTTACACGTATACACACAATCTATATTATGACAGAGTAGACTATGCCATGATTCAGTAGTCAAATATTACACTGTGCACGTTCTATTGCACATGTCAAGTGTTTGTGTGACACGGCGGGTAGGGGATGGCTACCTCGATGTCATCTGTTTACAAAGATGCAACAACACATTTTCATAGGACACAGGCTATACAATTTTCACAAATCCACTTTTTTTTGTCTTCTTAATGCATTTTACTAAATAAACCTATTATACAACAGTGATATTAAACTGTGATAAATACTCATGCACAAACAGATGAAACTACCTAGATCTAGAAAGCAAGAAGTTACTGCTGCACAAGCCAACCGCTGGATAGGAGTGGAAGGATTTCAGTTTACATACGCAATATAAAATTGACAACACACCAAATGAGCGATTGGTAAAAGGCACATGGATTTTAAGAGGAGACGTAATTTGACAATTGGAAAGTCTTGAACAGAAGAAACAGAAAAATGCAGACACGATGCAAGGGTGGGGATGAAAATAAAATCAAAGAGCAAATTACAACTTTTTAAGTTGACCTTATTCTCTTCCAAGTTTCTTCCAAGAGCTCCAAATAAAGAAGAATATGGCCGTGATGTCACCAATCCTCCCAGCTGGTTTCATCCATTTTTCTGTTTGCTAAAAGCTTAGGATGCGCTCAGACTTTATATCACTGTCAATAAAATCTTTATGAAATGTAAATATGTTACAGCTTACAGATAAAATAGCGGAGGCTGGCACACATTGCTTTGTGGGTAACCGTTGTGTTTGCTGACTGTGGCCGAAGAGTTGCTGTTCACGGGATGCAAGACGTTGCAGGGAAGTTCTCGCCTTCAGCGGTGTGCTGAACAGTGTGCTCCTGCAGGGCCGTGAGGTCAACGAAACGCTCACCACACCACACGCACTTGAACTGCGTTTCCCGCGAGTGCACACTCTGGTGCTTAGCCAAGTGCTCACGCTGCTTGAAGCTTTTTTCACAGTTGGCACACTTGAAAGGCTTCTCGCCAGTGTGAACGCGGCGATGGCGCTGCAGCTCAGACGAGTACCGGAAGCGCTTTTCACAGTCGGGACATTTCAGGGGCTTCTCACGTGTTGGGTCACAGCGATGCTGCACAAACTCTGAGGAGGACACAAAGCGCCTGTCACAGAGGGAGCACTTCAGTGGCTTCTCTGTACAGTGAGAATTTTGGTGACGCTGCAGTGTTGAATTTTTTTTGTACCCTTTGCCGCACACGTCGCATTTGTAGGGCTTCTCCACTTCGCCGCCACATTTGTGCCTTAGCAGTTCCCCGGATTGGCTGAAAGACTTCTGGCAGGATGCGCACTTAAACAGACTCTCCATGCCATGGACCTGCTGGTGGTACAGCAGGTGGGACGGCTGAAGAAAACCCTTATCACAGAGGTTACACTTGAAGGGTCGGTCAGCGGGATTTTTGTGAGTGCGCCGGTGGCGCACAAGAGCATACTGCTGTTTGAAGCTCATCTGGCATTCCTCGCACTGGAAGGGCCGCTCTTCTGAGTGAGTGCGCTCGTGCTGCCGCAGGTCAGACGGACGCTTGAAGCTCTTTCCGCAAGAGCCGCAGCGGAAGGGCCTCTCACCTTCTGGCTGGCATTGGTGGTGCAGGAGTTCGGACGACTCCTTAAAGTGCATCTCGCACAAATTGCACTTGAACAGGTGCTCGCCCGAATGGGCATACATGTGACGCACGAGGTGAGAGCGGTGCTTAAAGCTCTTCTCGCACACGGCGCACTTGTACGGCCGCTCAGAGCTGTGCGTGCGCTGATGGTGCGCCAGGTGTGAAGACTGGCTGAAGCTTTTGTCGCAGGTGTCACATTTGTATGGCTTTTCACCAGTATGCACCCTTTCGTGGCGGGTCAGCTCTGACAAATGTCGGAAGGCCTTGTGGCACACTGAGCACTTATATGGCCTGTCAGGTGCAGAGGCTTCAAACGTGGGGGGAGACGAGGCACTGATTGTCGCACCACCACCGGACGTCTCACCGGTGGAGGGCTGCTGAGGGTTGGCAGCCGACGAGGTCGGGGTAACATTTCCAGAATCGGGTCGGTAGGTTTTCTCACAGATGGAGCACTTCATTGGGTTGTTCCCATTTCCATGTGAATTGTGATGCTGGGCCAATGAGGTGAGCAGTGAAAAGCCCATCTTGCAGACACCACACACAAATGGCTTCTGCTCCACCTGCACACATTGATGCTCCAGGAGGTCTGTAGCCTGGCTAAAAATCTTCATGCACTGAGTGCACTGGAAGGAACGATCTTGGCTGACCATGCACTGGTGCTCATGAGGGTTAGCCAGATGAGATATATCATGGCCACAGGCTCCACACTTATGCCCTCTTTCGCCCCCTACCTGCAAGGAGGGCTGCTGGCCTGGCACAGAGTGCTGCTGACCATGCTGGGGCTGCTGCAGGGAAGAGTCTGGCTGCAACACGACTCCATACACAGCACAGCCAAGGGTGTTATCAGTGCCCTGAGGTAGTGTATGCACAACAGAGGGAGGTGCCACTGCATGTTGTTGTTGCTGCTGCTGCCATGCTTCAGTCATCCTTCCACTTCACATACAGCAATTCAGTGCAGAGTAAAAAAATAGAAATTTCAGTGCCACTTTTTTTTTTTTTTTAAAAAGGGGGCAGATGTGGTTTGGTGAATGGGAACCAGTGCTATGTATCTGGAATAAAAACTTCCTCTAGACGTGATGCAAAAAAAACCTGAAGGAGCAAAAACAATTTTTCAGTCAACGTCTTAACTCCAAAGTGTAAATATAATATTGCTCTGAAGTTTAAATGAAAGTGCAGCAATAAACAGTGACTGAGTTTCTAATGTTAATCAGTACAAACAAATTATTACAACGTACACTCCCTACCTGTGCATCAGTCTTGCACGATTTTGTCAGGCCCATAAGTAGTTGGACTATTTTACAGTTTTTGTTGTTATTTTGACTCTGCACACCAACACAACATAGTTGGAATGAAACAATCAAGATGTGGTCACAGTGCACAGACTTCAGCTTTAATTCAAGTGGGTTTAACAAAAATATCACATGAACTGTTTAGCAGACTGTTTCATTCTTACATTGCCAAAAATCAACATTTTCACAGCCTAAAGAAAAGACAAGTCACATGATGTTTGCGTTATCTCTTCCAAGTCTATGAATATGCCTCCAACTTCATTTCCATCATTAAGAAAGCCAAACCATATGGCAGTGTACGGTAAATCTGTCTGGAGTGCAAAGTTCTCCAAAACTGAGTGACTGTGGATGAAAGAAGCTGGTGAGGGAAACCACCAAGAATCTTCAATGTTAATGTATCTTCCCCTAAATGCCTAGAAGAGTAGCGATTTCTAGTAGAAATAATCCTTATATTTCCTTTATTTATGGCCTCTGAAAATGGAGGGACTGTGTGTAAAAATGGCTGTAATTCCTAAATGTTTAATGCAGTATGAAATTCTCCACTTCCATCACATATTGATTGTTTCATTCTAGCTTAAGTGTGAGGATGTACAAAGGAAAAAAAAATTAATAATTAAAAAAAAAATTAATAATGTGTCAGTAAAAATATTATGGACCAGATTATATGTGTCGTCCTAATTAATGTTAAACTACTGTTGATTTACAGAACATGGCGACAATCAAAACAAGTCGTGGGAGACCGAAAACCTACTTAATTACCTGACGTGAATAAAAAAAAAGTGTGCATGTTAACAAAAAAAGAACGCAACAATCACGGTAGCATTAAGCTCAAAGGGGTAAGAGATTTGGGTTCGGTCTATTTCCTGGCACCTCGCGCATTAGCCGAATATTCACAACTGGTTAGTATCAAGGATGGATGTTTAAACAACTGTCAGAAGTTAAACTATGTTAATAATGGCGTTGTTCACTCCGCTTATCACCCAATGTTATTCTGACTCGGCGACACGAGCGACCTATTTGATGGAGATGTTTCCAAACATAATTAACATTTGTCGGTTAAACGCAGCAACTCGCTAACAGCTAGCCGCAGCTAACACAACCAGCTAGCCCATACGACAGCGTTCGCACGTATCTGTAGCTATTTAAATAAAAGAAAACAAGCATCCGACTCTCCAGATCGCAATTATAAAATTCTAATAAGGTAAAAATCGAGGCAGCCGGTAAACTAGAGTGTAATGAGCCGTTTTGTGACAAGCCGAACCCAAATCAGAGTAGGCCTCTGTGGAGCCGCGGGGAAGAATCCGCATCCTGCAACCTAGGGTAGAGTCTGAAAAGCCGCCGACTTTAAAACTAACTACTTACAAAAACAGGGTTTTTGGTGCCGTCTTTAGTCTCGGATCCAGAACATCGGAGATATTTGGGAGTCGGAGGAGCGACGGCGGAGAAGCTGAAGGAAAAAGCCGGACGCCATCCTCCTGCAGACGGACGGACACCGGAAACCGCCACGCAGTCTGCAGCACAGTGCAGCAGCACAAACCAGCAAGAACACACAGGAAAAAAAAAAAAAAACCTTCACCAGAGGTAACATTTAGGAAGGCGCAGTACATACTTTTTATGTGTGACAGCAGGGGGAGTATTTCACATCACTGCTACTACCTGATTAAAAAAAGCAAACCTGGATCTGTTCTGTTTTTAAGTAGTAGTAGATTGTAAGATACTTGTACCGTAAATTAATTTTGCGTTAAAAGTAAAACGTTTAATCATAAAGGGCAAAGAGGACGGCAGATCTTAATTATTGTTTCCATATGTTTCAATCTGGGAGCAAAAGACTGGGATCCTTAGAGGGGGGGAATAAAGTCTTCACTAACCCACTGTTGATACGTTTACCATTAACAAGTGACGCTTTTCAGTTGAAGGTTTTTCCAAAAAAGGTGATTTAGTTTTTTACCGTTTTACCTTTCAACAGGCATCTTGGGGGTCACCATGTCTAATACACATTACAGGTTTAGTAGCAGTTAGACAATTAGGAAATAAGTTAATGCTCTCAAAATAGTAAGTCCCTTCGGCTGCTCCCCTGCTCCTTTGGGGTCGCCACAGCAAATCCAAGATGGATCTGCATGTTGAATTGGCACAGGTTTTACGCCGGATGCCCTTGCTGACGCAACTCCACATTACATGGAGAAATGTGGCAGAATATTTTTACAAAATGCATTCCAGTGACCTTGAACTTTGACCTTTTCACCCCAAAGACAATAGGTTTCTTGGAGGCAAAATATCAAACGCACATACTAAGTTTGGTGTTAATCAGGCAGTTAAGAAGTCTGGTCTGGTCTTTGACTCTGGTCTGCTTGAGGTTTCTTCCTCAAATCATCAGAGGGAATTTTTCCTTATGCTGCGTTTACACATAGGCAGGATGCGTTACAAATGTCATATTTGCATCATTCTTGGCACATTCCTGACATTCTCAATGTGACTGAATGCATATGAATAGGTTTCTTAATAGTGCATGTTGGTGCGTGATATTCATGATTTTTGTGGAGCATGGTTTTGGCTGTCAAAAAAATCTTTCACACTCATTTTGCCTCATGTCGTGGAGGTCGCAACTGAGTGTGTTGATCCGTTTTGATTAACGGTGATCCTTAATAGAGCGTGACAGCATTCTTCTCTGACATGTACACAATTAAACCCTGCTGCACTGCATTCAGTTTCATTGCTGCAGTATACTGAAGAAGGACAGTGACGCTAAGTCAGCTAAAAGTCTCGTTCCAGTGTTCATCAGCGCACTGCTGCAGGTGTTCCACCTGCTGCTGCTGTGCCTGATGTTTGGGAAAACGAGTGAGACGAGAGCCGTGTGGAGCCACACATCTGGCTTTCTCCATCTCCTCCTCCTCTCTGCGCCACTCCATGGCACAGAGCCCAACTAAGCATGCAGTCACAAAGTTCTTCTGCTTTGTATTAATCTAGATTTTGAGGAGCAACCTGGAGCGATCTGAATTGTTCAGCAACTGACGGTAGGATGAATATGGGTGTGTATGTGTGTGGAAACAATTCACCTCATTCATAACATGACAGAACGTAACGATGCGGTGTTACGTGCAATAGGGAAGAACAGTGCGCAACAGCGCGGAACATTATTCTTGACCGTGCAGAATGGTTCCTGATAATTCACCAGCAACACATGCCATTAATCGTAACGCGTGGTAACAGGTTGCAGCATTTCCTGAGGACACCTGATGCCTCTGCCTCAAATCATCACATTCATGAACAACAACCAAGAATGTATCCTTTGTGGCATTTGTGACTTGTCGTCGTTATGTGTAAACGCAGCATTACCACTGTCACCAGTGTGCTTGCTCTGGGGGTTGGTAAGGTTAGACCTTACTGGTGTGAAGCGCCTTGAGGCAACTTTGTTGTGATTTGATGCTATATAAATGAAATAAATTGAAATTAAAAAATAACTTATTGTACTCACAAGATTTTTATAAACACTTCAGGGACCTTTAGTGTCGCAGATATGTAACAAAAATTGCCTGAGATGTTCACATCCGGCAGAAAGTATATAAATTTGCATACAGAATTTTTGAAGTGTGCTGATTTCAGATTTTGCCGGATCCAAGCACTTTTCATAAGGGATTCAGAAGTGACATGAGAATTAAAGATGGCCGGGACATTATTGGTCCTGTTATGTGCCGATGCGGGTTGAGGAGCGGACCTACGTCTGACTGAACCCAGCGCTAAATAACCAGAAAGCGGTTCCAAAAAACAAAACAATTTTATTATCCCCCTCTTGTGCAAAACTCGGTGTACAACATAAAGTGCGTTTGTCTGGCGGAGTGAAGGACGGCGCGCTCTCCAGCGCCCAAAGGGATCGAAGCCTGGCGCTTCTGGACTCACATTCACCGCCAAACACCCCCCAGGTGGACACGACAAACTGACTCTGTGAAGGACAGAAGAGGTGAGGTAAGTCAACAGCTACAACTAATATCCTTCAAAGGCACACACTATCAGCAACACATTCAGGTCTGAATTTAAGCTTTATGTAAATGAGCAGCTTCTCACAACAGGTGGAGGATCATCAGTCCGCACGCCACGGCAGTGAGAAGCGAGCTGCACAACTCTCATCAATATTCACATATACTGCGTAACAAAATACCAAATTACTATTAACACTTATTCAGACTTCAATCACCTCTGATGTGTGCTGACAGCATGTGTCCCTCACCCGTCCTCCTTCACAGGCACGATGTGTCAAACCCAGGCGCGGTCCTCAGCGTCTCACAAACGAACGTCACAAGGTCGAGTTCCCGGCAATTCTGCTTGAATCACTCATGGCTTAAATGCAGAACGCCATCTCATTATCTGCTTCAGCTGAAAGTCTTTAAGTTTGCACGTGAGCATCATCCACAGGTGCTGCAAATCATACTGATGAGGGTGAAGGACTCTTCTGCCAGCACCTTCTCCACAGACAAAAACCAGTTTGCATACCACCTGGAGAGCAAAGAAAAGAAAACAACACAAAAACATCCAGCCAAACCCCCCAACACACAACAGTACCCCCCCATCAACGGGAAGCCTCCCGGCGACCGAACAAACCAGGCCCGAGAACAGCACCTCCCTCCGGGGTCCATAACAGCAAGCAGACGGTGTAACGCTCCCAAGGTCCACAGCAGACAGCAGGACAGGGCACCGCGGCTGGAAGGCCGGCTGGCATCAGCAAAACCCCCAAAAAGTCCCATATACAACCCAACATACAAGAAAAACACAAAACCCACCCAAAACCTCCCCAGGGGACCGTCCCATCCAACCCCGGGAAGAAAAGAAAAACTCCCAAATGCAGCCCCAACAACACAATACAAACACAAATTCACAAAGAAAAATAACAAACAACCCCCCCAGAACGACTTGCAGAGCCCAACATCCCCCCAGAAGACCTTTACCGCCAGTTCCAGGAGAAACAGCCAAAGCCGGAATCCCACAGAGGTCCACAGGTACACATGGAGCAACAGCGCCCCCCAGAGGACCGTACAATCAACCCCAGGAGGCACCCTCCCCACAACCCAGGAACCCCAGACCCGGCCACACTTGGCTAGCCGGCCCCACAAGCCAATTCCCCCCCAGAAGACCGTCCCATCAACCCTGGAGGTGGAACCTGGAAGGAAACATAAGAAACACAAAAATCCAACCCCCGGCGGACTTCATTAAACTACCCCGGGGGCAAATAAAACAACCGACAAACCCTGTTACCTCCCCCAGCACCCCAAAAGACCCCAGATCACTCCCAGAGCCCTTCGTCGGCTCAATTTTGGCGAACGACACAAAATTATTAAGCCGGGGAAGGAAACAGGAAAAACTAACCCGGCCCCAACCCCGAAGCGCAGCGGAAAACCGGAAATACGTCCAGTGCCCCTATCCGACCATACCACCAGCCTATCGGGAGGGGCGGAACTACCGAAATGGCGAACGGCAACAGATCGGCCCACCCCTCCGACTGAGGTATGTTCCCGCTGCACCACACCCTGGCAACACCAATGACAAACGGTCAAAGGCCCACCGAGGCTGGAGTGGAACCGGGTCCTGACCAAACCCAAAAAACGCCCCTGACAACCCCCCCCCCCTAGGTGCAGAGGTCTTCTGAGAAACACTCAGCGTGACCAACCTGCACCACCCCACAACCCACAAGACGAACGGTCTTAGGGCGAGTGAGGTTGGGGTTAGGGAAGCAGGGAAATAAAAAACAACAAAACAAAACGACCCCATCCCAAACAGAAAATACCTAAATTCAAATAATAAAAACCAACGATTGACTGAGTCCAGCCGAGCTCCGAACCGCCAGTCGTTCACTCCACCAGAACCGCCTCTAAATCCCCAATTTATAACCCCTTACAAAAAAAAACAAAAACAGCCCAAATAATTTTTTTTTTTTTTGTGTCCATTATTTTGCCTGTCCCAGAACACCTGGAGATACGTCATCACTGTTTTTCTTGACGCTTATATGACGGGGCAATATGGCGGCTTCAGCTCGTCCGAGCTGCATGGGCTCATCCGCAAAAACATCCAGCCAAACCCCCCAACACACAACAGGTCCATTAGATTGCATACTTCAATCTTTGACACATCATCACCTTAGACTGTCAGTAGGACAGTTTGTCAGTAGGAGTCATGATAGCTCAGTGGTTAGAGTGTTGGTCCACTAATCCAGGTAAAATGCAGGCTCTCCTGGGAGACCAGTTCAAATGAACTGAAGCAGAAGTCCTGGATAAACATGCTAACAATGTGAAACAGGTTTTAATCTGCTGGTTTTGATGAAATTCAAATTATATGCATCAGTATTTTGATGAGGTAGAATATAATTGAGTACATTTACAGGTAAATTAGGCAGATATTTTACACTTTTACACTTATTCGCCCTATTGAGAGATCCCATAATCCCTTGCACGCCGGAGAGTCACTGCAGTGAAAACAGCATATAGAATCCACATGACAGCAATTACAAACATTATTCTACCAAAATTTTATTTTTTTATGCTTTTCATCACTTTAATAAGAGACTGCATGCATGAGACCCTGAAAACTCGCTAAAACAAATATTTCAAATAATCTGTGTCTGCTACGTTTAACATGCTTGGAATTTAATAAAGGCAAACCGAATTTCAGACATTTTATATATATTACTCTGGAACAAACAGGACAAACAGTGCTGTAAAGGACAATAAGCAGGACGTTAAAGAGCAAACTTCACTTTCCCACAGAATGACATGAACAGTAAGCGATCGTGGCTCACAGCGATTCCCATTGAAAGTAACGGAGAAACAACCCGAGCTTCTTGAATGTTTACATAAAACAAACGCAATAAAATGTCTAAAAACCCAGATAAAATATTCACAAGAGTTTTAGGTGTTGTGAAAGTGTAGGAACACGGACCCACAACAGGGGGCGTAAAAGAACGGGCAATGGACAAGCCAAACAGTAACAATTTAATGTTGTAAATTGTGCACAACGGAATACAGACAACAACCAGTTTGGAACTACAGTCAATTACGTTGGGTGACGTGTGGGCAGGCTTGAGGATAGGAGACGCCCGTCCAGAACTGAGCCGGATCCCACACGGCCCTCACCGCCAACGGATCTGAAGAACACCGGAGCCGCCAAGTCCTGGGTCCCCAGGTGGTCACCGTCTCCAGCTGTCAGACCTGGTACTGCTGGCAGAGAACAGAAACAGTACAGGTGAGTGTGAGTACGCACACTCAGTAATCCCACAGTCTGTGTTCTTTTGGGAGGGAGCACCTCCACCTCCAGTCACACACTCGTGTAGCTCCTGTCTAACCAACTTAACTAACTAACAACAACTAACTAACTTATCTGGTTGGGGTGTGAAGCGAAGCCATCGCTGATCACACCAAACGCCAATCCCACAGATAGCGCAACACCCACAGGAAAACGGCTGCAAAGAAGTTCAGACTATTAGTCAGTGTTTTCGGTTTAGCAGAGAAAATTACCTCCAAGGTAGCTGATTTCTCGGCGAGGAGGTGGAGTTGCAGTCTGGCCTTTATGGTGATGGTGATGAGTTGAATGAGTGACAGCTGGTGCTGATGATGAGTGACAGCTGTCACTCCCAGTGGCTCCGGCGCCCTCTCATGCTTGAAGCCCGCACTCCAAGCAGTGCGCCATCTGGTGGTGGTGGGCCAGCAGTACCTCCTCTTCAGCAGCCCACACAACATTAGGCACAATATACAAACTTTTATGTTGCGATGTTAATGGTGTTGTCTGTGTGCAGCGGTTAAAGTGCACCCTGATCAGAGTATCTCAATGCAGTTCTCAATGTTACTGATATCTTGCAGCACGGCGACCTCTTCAAAGTTTTGCGAGATTTTCCAGGATTTGTAAACCAATAATTTCTTAATTTATGTTCTTTATTTTTCAGGACTTGTGGTGATGGTATGTGGTGGCAGGTGAAAGGTAGAGTAGAATTAAATTAACGGTATTATGAATTAATAACTAATGTATGAATCACTAATGTAATAATATATTAAGGATTCTATATTAATAACTGTATTATTAATTCAGCATATCAAAATTCCCTTGTGTCCAAAAATTCAATAACCTGTGTCCCAAGATAGTGACTATCAATGTTTCAACATAGCAGCCATATTGGAATTCAAGATGGCAGCCAACCCATTGGTTAAACCTCTTGGAGCTGGCAATTTTTGAATTCAGCATTTAAAGATACTCCATCATCCATTTGTTAGATTTACCTTTAAATTGGACACTGCAAAAAAGGGGTGTCTAAGATAATTATTAAATTAAGACAAGATCAATTATTTAACACTTCTAAATCTAAAGTTTTTTTAATCTAGGTACACAGCAAATTATTTGGTTCTTACCAACAATAAAAAAAAAACACCTTAGATTTAGAAGTGTTAGCTAATTCATCTTGTTTTAAGGGCCAATTTCTTATGTGAAGTGTTCGACATGTTTATTTCTAGATTTAACAATCTTAATTCAAGACATGTATGTCAGAGCACAAACCAAGCATGACATCAGAAGACCTGTAGACCTCCAAGACAGGATTGTCTCGAGGCACAAATCTGGGGAAGGATCCATAAACATTTTTTCAATTCAGTTCAGTGTATTCATTTTATATTGCGCCAAATCACAAAAGAGTTGCCACAAGGCGCTTCACTCAAAACAATTCAGAAAACAAAATAAAATGAATTAAAAGATAAAAAATAAGCACAGTAAAAGAGTAAAAAGTAAAAAGCATAGTAACATAATATGCCAGTATGCTAGCCATACAAAAGGGAAAATAAGTGCGTCTTAAGTCTGGACTTAAGTCTCTACAGAATCTGACTGTTTCATTGATGCAGGGAGATCATTCCACAGAACAGGGGAACGATAAGAGAAAGCTCTGTGACTCGCAGTCTTTTTATTCACCCTAGGTACAGAAAGTAGTCGTGCATTCTGCGAACGCAAAGCCCGGGCTGGTACATAGGGTTTAATTAGATCAGCTAGATAGGAACATGCCGGTCCGTGAACAATTTTATAGGCTAGTAGCAGAACCTTAAAATCCGATCTCACAGAGACAAGAAGCCAGTGAAGAGATGCCAAAATGGGTGTAATGTGGTCAAACTTTCTGCTTCGTGTCAGAAGTCTGGCAGCAGCATTTTGAACCAGTTGGAGAGCCCTAATGCTGGACTGTGGTAAACCAGAAAATAGAACATTGCAATAACCCAATCTAGAAGAGGCAAATGCATGAATCAGGGTCTCAACATCAGCCATAGACAGGATGGGACAAATCTTCACTATATTTCACAGGTGGAAGAAAGCAGTCCTCGTAATATCTCTGATGTTGCTGTCAAAGGACAATGTAGGATCAAAAATTACCCCAAGGTTCCTCACTTTGTCAGTATAATGTATGACACACGAACCTAGACTAAGAGCTAGCTGGTCAAATTGATGCTGATGTCTCACTGGACCAAGAACCATCATTTCAGTCTCATCAGAGTTTAAAAGTAGGTAGTTACTAGACATCCAGCTTCTTACTAATGCACGGCAATCTTCTAAGGATTTTATGTGGATGAGATTACCAGCAGTTATCAGCATGTACAATTGAGTTTCATCAGCATAACAGTGAAAGGCAAACCCAAAATGCCACAGTATATGCCCAAGGGGTGCTATATAAAGGGAGAAAGGCAGGGGGCCTAAGATGTATCCCTGTGAAACCCCAAATTTAATGTCACAAAAGTTAGAGGTAGTGTTACTGTACAAAACACAGAACGAATGGACAGGTGTGATGCCAATCACGCAAGGGCACTTCCAGTAATTCCAAAATCATTCTCCAGCCTGTCGAATAAAATATGATGATCCATGGTATCAGCACCAGAACCGTAGTGGTGTCCGAGTCCATTGCAAGTAGAAGATCATTCACCACTTTAGTGAGAGCCATCTCTGTGGAATGATTTTTTCTAAAAGCAGACTGCAGTGGCTCAAAAAGATTATTCACTTTACGGTAGTCCACGAGCTGCCGTGAAACCACTTTTTCCAGAATTATAGAGCAAAATGATAGATTTGATATCGGCCTATAGTTTTTCAATACACTAGGGTCAAGATTAGATTTCTTAAGTAATGGTTTAATCACTGCAGATTTGAAACATTTAGGAACAGATCCAGAGGCTATAAGAGATGAATAATTTCCAGCACAGTTGGCCCAAGAATGGGCCACAGTTCCTTAAACAGTTTTGTTGGTATAAGATCAAACAAGCAGGTTGTGCTTTTTGTAGACATTACAAGATTCGTCAGCACGCCTAGACTACTAGGTTTATGCTTGAGATCACGCAAGTAACCATTGAACCAAGGTGACTGTGTTTTGGGGGGGGGGGGGGTGCATGGTTTTAATAGAGGTGGCGCAATCTTGTCAAGTGTAGTTTTGAGCGCTGAGTTTAAACTATCCACAAGACTGTCAACTGATTAGGCATTCTCCAAACGTGAAGCTAAGATACCAGGCAGTCTAGCTTCGAGTTCAGTCATAGTTGAGTAGTTCATGCATTACCACAGTAGTAAACAAGGTTGTTGTTCCACTAAACACGGCAGCGAAACTGTAAACTTAATAAGTCAGTGATGAGAGACCACCGATGCAAGAGGTGTGATGTCAGTATTCGTAAAAGAAATACCACGTGCGAGAACCAAATCCAGGGTATTTCCACTAATGTGCGTTGAGTCCTGAATGCATTGCTGGAATCCCAATGCATCCACAATTTCCATAAATGATTTGGAGAAGGGATCAGAAGGCTTATTTATATGAATGTTGAAGTCTCCAATAATCAGAATGTTATCTGCACTAATTGACAAGTTAGAGATGAACGCACCAAATTCATCTAAGAAATCAAAGTATGGGCCAGGGGGCTTATATACAGTGACAAAATGACATGGCTGATTTCCATTCTTCTGACCCTGGCAATATGTAGCATCGTGGGCAGAGCGGAGAATCAGATGCTCAAACGAATTATATTTGTGACCCCCAACAGCTAATAAGGTAAACCTAGATTTATAAATAAGAGCAACATCCCCGCCTTGCTTCACATCATGGGGGATGTGACTAAATGTGTATGCTGGTGGGCAGGCCTCATTTAAGGGAGAGACAACTGTAGGTTTAAGCCAGGTTTCACATAATCCAATCATATCTAAGTGATGAGCCATAATTAGATCATTAATCAATAATGATTTTAAGGACAGCAATCTTATGTTAATGAGACCCAAACTAAGGACCTCAGTAGGGTTTACAGTTGGACTGTTCGGCTTTAGGGGTGGTTCCAGTGTAGCATATATAAGGTGCCTGGAAGTAGGTGTAGATTTGAGACATTCCATGCGGATTGTAGGTAACAGACACAAAATGTTTAATATTGCTGGAACAGCTAGCGGGCCAGCCTCAATTTCACTGTCATCCAATGTAGTAATGGGTATTATGTTTCCAAAACATATCCGTCTATGATTTGTAAGGACACATTTTTGCTGCTTTGAAGGTCCCAATGAGCACAGTGGTCTCCATCATCGGTAAATGGAAGAAGTTTGAATCCACCAGGATTCTTCCCAGAGCTGGCTGCTCGTCTAAATTGGGCCATCGGGGGAGAAGGATCTTGGTCAGAGAGGATCTTAGTCAACAACCCAATGGTCACTATGTCAGAGTTCCAGCATTCCCAATGAACGCAGTGGCCTCCATCATCCATTAATGGAAGAGGTTCGGATCCACCAGGACTCTTCCGAGAGTTGACTGCTTGTCTAAACTGAGTGATCGGGGCCTTAGTCAGGGAGGTGACCAATAACGCGATGGTCACTCTGTCAGAGCTCCAGCATTCCTCTGTGGAGAGGGGAGAACCTTCCAGAAGGACAACCATCTCTGCAGCAATCCACCAACCAGGCCTGTATGGTAGAGTGGTCAGACGAATGCCACTCCTTAATAAAAGGCACACGGCAGCCCACCTGGAGTTTGGCAAAAGGCACCTGAAGGACTCTCAGACCATGAAAAACAAAATTCTGTGGTCTGATGAGACAAAGATTGAACTCTTTGGCCTGAATGCCAGATGTCATGTTTGGAGGAAACCAGGCACCATCCCTACAGTGAAGCAAAGTGGTGGCAGCATCATGCTGTGGGGATGTTTTTCAGCAGCAGGAACTGGGTGACTAGTCAGGATTGAAGGAAAGATGAATGCAGCAATGTTCACAGACTTCCTGGATGAAAACCTGCTCCACAGCACTGTAGACTGGGGTGACGGTTCATCTTTCATCAGGACAACGACCCTAAGCACACAGCCAAGATATCAAAGGAGTGGCTTCTGAACAACTCTGTGAATGTCCTCAAGTGGTCCCGCGAGATCCAGAAAATGATCTGAAAATAGCTGTGCACCAACGCGCCAACCTGATGGAGCTTGAGTGGTGCTGAAAAGAGGAATGGGCAGAATTTCCCAAAGATAGGTGCACCAAGTTTGTGGCATCATATTCAAGAAGATGTAAGGCTGTAATTGCTGTCAAAGCTGCATCAACAAAGTATTGAGCAAAGGCTGTGAATACTTACATACACGTGATTTCTTTGTATTTTATTTTTAATAAATTTGCAAAAATAAAAAAACAGAAATTTATATTGTCGTTATGAGGTGTTGTGAGTAGAATTCTGAGGGGAAATTAATTTATTTTGGAATAAGGCTGTAACATAAAATGTGGAAAAATTGAAGTGCTGTGAATACTTTCTGGATACACAGTATAATTACAGTTCAGCAGCTGCGGTACGCTGATGATCTATTAAAAGCATGATTTAGATCTGATTTAGATCTTTTGGTAACACGTGGTGATTGATGTGTTTTTTTTATCGTAAAGGTTTTACTGACTTTTATTGAAATGACAAAGTCAAAAGCTGCTGTTCACACAAGTGTCTCTTATTCGGTACTTCAGCATTTCCCATAATCCCCCTGGTGGCCCCCTGCACTTCCCGGAATACACAACGGCGCCAGCAGAGTTCTGCCATCTCACAGCGCATGTAAACAATTGCAAAGCGAGGATGTGGATGTCGTCATTGATTTAGTGAGTTCCCGGGCGATTATGGTGATGATACATTCTCCCAAGTTGAGAGGGTTATCTAGAGGAGGTGTAGCACCTGTGATGGACGTCTCATGTGTCCTGATGTTGTCTTGTTGTCCATATGTCATGAGGTGTGTTTACGCTGTGAGTGCTGAGCTCCTGACACCGGTTTTGGCACCAGTGAGGCTAGATGTCTAACTAAATTCCATACTTTGTACAGAAATTTTCAAATGCATGATTTAAATACAAATCTGCATGTATGAACGGTTAATAATGAGGGTTCTGGACTGTATACCTTTGAATGTGATGGCAGGACAAGATCAGAGACCTTGAGATTCTGCACAGGGCTGAAACCACAAGCACTGAATTCACAAGCTCTCATCGTAAAAGAAGCAGCTGCAAAGGATCACTGAGGCCCATAGAATGAAGATAACAATAACAGCACCTAACGAATCAGGACAGTTTGCCCGCCACTCACCGTGGACTATCATGCAGATTGAAACTGGGAATTGGGGGCAGGGCGCTCAGTGCCCTGTGGCATTGCCATTACTCCAGGTCATACCCAGTGTGTCCATGCAGGTGCTACTACAGCTTTAGGACTATGCAGCACAGACACAACACAATCAATCATGACTCAAAATGTCACACACATCATGACATTACATCTACCATAGTGTCCATCTCACGCTCACGTGCATTCATGTGACTCAAGTTCATGCAGTATACTCCATAAGCCATGTAAAATTCTGCACATTCTTATTTTTGCTGTTATCATGTGCACCTCCACTATTAAACATGTTCATCTTCTCTTGTTGTTAATTGGGCACTGCAGTCTCGTTTGGGGGCGGGCGCTAAACGGGTAAAATATGACTTAATTTCTGTACTTCCGGGTGAAAAACCACGACGTTTTCAATGGGATTTTGGGCAAATTATGTTATATGGCTGGCGGGGCCTGGCTGCCGGTTTGTTTGTCTTTTGGTTTCCTCCCAGGTGGCGTGCATTTGGGACTGAGTGGCTGTGTTGCTGAGGCTGTCAGGACCTCACCCTGATCACCTGCGACTCGTCAGGACTCACAGCTGTGGTGCATCTGGATGGATTGGAACATGTTGGCATTTAAGACTGGAGTGCACAGTGTGTATTTGCCAGAGACTCGACCTTGTGACCAGACGGGTGAGATCGTCGTCTCGGGAGCCATCTCATCAACAGCGGATGCTGA
Source organism: Thalassophryne amazonica (assembly GCF_902500255.1). Classification (NCBI taxonomy): domain Eukaryota; kingdom Metazoa; phylum Chordata; class Actinopteri; order Batrachoidiformes; family Batrachoididae; genus Thalassophryne; species Thalassophryne amazonica. The sequence goes on from NC_047104.1 coordinate 133,589,482, forward strand.
GAACGTCCAGGTTTGATGCACAGTCTGTGAAAGAGGAGGGGGTGAGGTCTCACGCTCGTCAGCACACTTCCTGAGGTACGTTAGATTTTGTGACTAACAGTTATACAGTCAGTAAATGTGGTGTCCCTCACACCTTATTGTATTGAGCTGTTTGTTAGTCATGTATCAGCTTCCACTGCAGTGGAGTTTTGTGAACGGGATATTCCATGCCTGCAGGTTGGGAAGCTGATCAGTAATCAAGCCAGGAAGTGTTTGCTGTTTGTACACCTTTAAGTGTTCTGTGTGTAGAGTGTGGACTCACATAATGGTTCCTTCTTTCACAGACTCGGTTGTTGCGGCCACCTGGGGGGTGTCGGCGGGGTCCTTGGGTCCGAAACAGCTTCTGGCTCCGGACCGTTAGCGCTGCTGGGAGCACACCACGCCAGGCCGCACCTTTTTGTTATTATCACTGTTATGTATTAAATTCAGTTAGCCTTTGAACCGTGCTCTGCTTATTTCATACTGGGTCCTTCAAACGCTGGTCGGTTCTCCGAGCTGCGTCCGACACATAACAAATTACACACAAACAAAGTGAAAATACATAGAAAAAGTGATGATGCGGTGGGAAAGTGGACGTGTTGCGGTTTGTTTATAATTCGGAGCACAAACGTGTTGAGGCGGTTTTGCAGGTGAGAGAACACAGCTACTCTGGTTAGCTGTGTAGGCTAACACTTACTGACACAGCGTCTCCCATCTGCCTTGTCTTTTCTTCTTCTCCACTGGGAACCGAAAAAAAAAACCTTTTTGTGACTGCTTCGGTGACTGCGACTGAAAAAAACAGCGCAACGGAGTGGAGGGCCCCGTAAGTGGTCAAATCCCGCAATCTCATGCAGGTTTCAAACGAGACTGCTGTGCCCTATTATTTGTAATAAAATCATCACCGTTTATTTGTCTGTCTTTTAGCAGGATTACATCAAAACTACTGCATGGATTCTGACAAAATTTTCACCACAGATAGATATTAGGGGTGATTGAAAAGTTTGGCGTCTGACCCAGATAAAGTAGGGTGTGATTCTCTCATTTCTGCTTTTGTCTTGGCTAACACACACTATATGCTAACAGTAGCTAGCAAGCAAACCCAGGGTTGCCAACTTTTGGGCCTTGGCTGGAGTGAAACTGTGTGCATAGCGCATGCGCTGAAAATTTTTGGTAACCCTAATTTTAAAAAAATATTCCTCGTTTACTAATACAAATAATAATAGAAGGGAAACTGTTTGATTCTTCTGTCCACATCCATCCTCCTGGGATGGCTGGGGGTCAAAACGGTCCTGGTTGGGGGTCTAACAGCACTGAAATGATCTTGTTTTTAAATAAAAACCTTTGAAGCCCCCAAATCCCCTTCATTTTGTACAACTATGTCATAACAGTCCCTAGTTGCAGAAGCATTTCACAATTTATATCTCTGTTACATACAGTATTTTATGATGGCAGATGGCACAATCACATTACAACACAAGTATATTAATGTCTTTAAACAAAAATATAGTTAAAATTTCATGATGCACATAGAACCTTTATTATATAATATACATAACAATGCCTGTTTCATTGTGTGCAAGTGCTATGTTAAAGATTGGCCAGCAGATGTCGCCATATTTAATTGTATCAAATGCTTCAAACACTGAACCATTTCAACACAATTACTTCATATTGATCTACTGGTTCAAAACGCTTTGGTTTCTCTGTCACTAATAATTATCAATAAAATACATCAGCGACCACACATTTTCAGTGCATGTGCACAGATAGACTTACAATCATGAATACTTGCTAAACAGGACATTAAATAAAGAATGATGTGTCCTTTAAATGACCTAGTTTGCAACCGAAGTCTGTAGCCTACTGTGTCAACACACTGATTAGGCTCTGTCTGTGACAGCCCAATTTTATTAAACAATAAATTATTCGATTTGTTAGGTATTTATTGGTTTACATTGTCAACCAAAAAGTGGCTCTGAAGCTTTGCTTGAATTCTCTCTGAACTCTTCACGTGCAGCTGACGTATCAGGTGCAAGGTTTTCAAAGAATCAATGATCACAGAATACTGCAATCAGAACGCTGCCAGCAGATGTTAACAGCTGTTTCAGGTGTGTGCCTTAAACTCCTCTCATTAAGAAACAATGCACTATGATCTGGTTTACTGTGATCTAGTCATCAACAGAAAATTAACGGGAGAAATTTTTATTTTGGTGTGACATTTCTTTCTTGTGCATGAGAGCGTGAGATTGATGCTGAAAGCGTGACTGTCATGCCAGATGCGTGAGAGTTGGCAACCCTGCAAACCTGTTTGTGTTGCTTTGAGAATGTTAAGGTTAAAGTTTATTAGCTATCACACGCAGATGCTTGCTATCACTGTAAGCCCTGTGGCTCTTCACTGCAGTGGGGATACTGTGAGAAGGCCAATTCGTTCCTGTGCCCATTCATGAAATCTGGGGAGTAGGCCAAGTTCCTGCTGTGTGGAATTTGGACAGTTGTTTGTTTGTGTATTATCCCGTTAACTTGGGTGAGGCAGCAAATTCAATCAATCAATCATCCATCCATCCATCCATCCATTTTCTTCCGCTTTATCCGGAGTCAGGTCGCAGGGGCAGCAGCTGAAGCAAAGCCGCCCAGACCTCCCAATCCACACACACCTCCCCCAGCTCCTCCGGGGGAACCCCAAGGCGTTCCCAAGCCAGCCGAGAGATGTAGTCCCTCCAGTGTGTCCTGGGTCTTCCCCGGGGCCTCCTCCCAATGGGACGTGCCTGGAACACCTGTCCAGCGAGGCGTCCGGGGGCATCCGGAAAAGATGCCCGAGCCACCTCAACTGACTCCTTTTGACGTGGAGGAGCAGCGGCTCGACTCCATGCTCCTCCCGAGTGACCGAGCTCCTCACCCTATCTCTAAGGGAGCGCCCAGCCACCCTTCGGAGGAAACTCATCTCGGCTGCTTGTACTCGCGATCTCGTTCTTTCGGTCATGAGCCAAATCTCATGACCATAGGTGAGGATCAGAACGTTGATCGATCAGTAAATCGAGAGCTTTGCCCCCCTACTCAGCTCTCTCTTCACCACAATGGTCCGATACAGTGACCGCATCACTGCAGATGCTGCACCGATCTGTCTATCGATCTCACGTTCCATCCGTCCCTCACTTGTGAACAAGACCCCGAGATACTTAAACTCCTCCACTTGAGGCAAGGACACTCCGCCGACCTGAAGAGGGCAAAGCACCTTTTTCCGGTCGAGAACCATGGCCTCGGATTTGGAGGTGCTGATTTTCATCCCGGACGCTTCACACTCGGCTGCAAACCGCCCCAGTACACGCTGAAGGTCCTGATTTGACGAAGCCAACAGAACCACATCGTCCGCAAACAGCAGAGACGAGATTCTGTGGTTCCCAAACCAGACCCCCTCTACACCCTGGCTGCGCCTAGAAATTCTGTCCATAAAAATAATGAACAGAACCGGTGACAAAGGGCAGCCCTGGCAGAGGCCAACATGCACTGGAAACAGGTTTGACTTCTACCGGCAATGCGAACCAAGCTCCTGCTGCAGTCATACAGGGACCGGATAGCCCTTAGCAAAGGACCCCGTATCCCCGGAGCACCCCCCACAGGGTGCTCCGAGGGACACAGTCGAACGCCTTCTCCAGATCCACAAAACACATGTGGACTGGTTGGGTGAACTCCCATGAACCCTCGAGCACCCGATGGAGCGTGTAGAGCTGGTCCAGTGTGCCGCGACCAGGACGAAAACCACACTGCTCCTCCTGAATCCGAGGTTCGACCATCAGTCGAATTCTCCTCTCCAGTACTCTGGAATAGACCTTACCGGGGAGGCTGAGGAGTGTGATCCCCCCTATAGTTGTCTTTTGTTTCTGTCTGCACCTGTGCAAATGACTTATCAGTCCAATGCACGAGTGACAATCTCTGTTGCATTTACTGCACATGTACTGTGATGCCTGCTGAGGCTGCCACTGTTGCTCCTTCCTCCTAGCTCGTTGCTCAGTAAGGCCTTGGTTCCTCTCCTGCTCAGCCCTCTGCGCACCTGTTCTGACAGTAAGGTGCCAGGCTGCATGGCTTCAGCTTTCAGGCTCCTCTCCTGTGGAACCAGCTCCCAATTCAGATCAGGGAGACAGATACCCTCTCTACTTTTAAGATTAGGCTTAAAACTTTCCTTTTCGCTAAGGCTTATAGTTAGGGCTGGATCGGGTGACCCTGGACCATCCCTTGGTTATGCTGCTTTAGACGTAGATTGTGGGGGGGTTCCCATGATGCACTGTTTCTTTCTCTTTTTGCTCCGTATGCATCACTCTGCATTTAATCATTAGTGATCGATCTCTGCCCCCCTTCACGGCATGTCTTTTTCCTGTTTTTTTCCCTCAGCCCCAACCAGTCTCAGCAGAAGACTGCCCCTCCCTGAGCCTGGTTCTGCTGGAGGTTTCTTCCTGTTAAAAGGGAGTTTTTCCTTCCCACTGTTGCCAAGTGCTTGCTCATAGGGGGTCGTTTTGACCGTTGGGGTTTTTCATAATTATTGTATGGCCTTGCCTTGCAATATGGAGCGCCTTGGGGCAACTGTTTGTTGTGATTTGGCGCTATATAAGAAAAAAGTTGATTGATTGATTGATTGATTGATTGATGCTGCAAATTTTAATATCCTTTTTGCAGACATCCTTGAAGTGCAGGCGTGGTCAACCAGCCAAGCAAGTGCCCTCTGCCAACTCACCATACAGCAGATCTTTAGGAATGTGGCCTGCATCCATTCTCTTGACGTGGCCAAGCCAACGAAGGTGCCTTTCGCCAAGAACGGTGAACATGCTGTTCATGTTGGTGCGTTCCAAGACCTCTGTATTGGGCACCTTGTCCTGCCATCCGATGTGCAGAATTCATCTAAGGCACCTCAGATGGTAGCTGTTTTTTTTTCTCATGTCTGGTGTAGGCAGTCCATGTCTCACTACCATAGAGGAGTGTGTTGAGCACGCAGGTCTGATAGACGTGCAGTTTTGTCTTCTCAGTGAGGCTGGACTTTTTCCAGACTCTGTAGCTTAGTCTGGCCATAACTGCTGCTGCCTTCGCAATGCTGCTGTTCATCTCTGCATTAATGGAGAGTGAGTTAGAATGGTTGACCCAAGGTATGTGAAGTGCTCCATGACTTCCAGGCTGTACGCCTCAAATGTCAATATTAGGGGGAGCAACTGTGCCCTGAGCCATGACGTTTGTCTTCTTCAGATTGATGGTCAGTCTGAACTCCTTGCAGGTGTGAGAGACACAACTAACAAGCTGTTGCAGACTGTCTTCAGAGTGTGATGTCAAGGCTGCATCGTCAGCAAAGAGCATCTCATGGATGAGTACCACCATAATCGTTGTCTTGGCGTGAAGTCGGGCGATGTTGAAGACGTTGGCCCTGGTGTGACTCTACACTCTTTCGCTGCAATCCTTCAAGGCGTACTGGAGGAGCATGGCGAACAAGATTCCGAAGAGCGTCGGTGCAAGGGCACATTTTCACCACACTGCTAACTGGTAAGGCCTCTGATGTTGCAGCATTGAAGCAAACTGTGTTGTGCATGTTCTCATGGAACGAACAGACCACTGCGAGGAGTTTTGTGGGACAGCCGATCTTCTGTAGGAGCCTGAAGAGTCTGCATCCACTGACCAAGTCAAAAACCTTGGTCAGGTCAATGAAAGCAATGTAGAGTGGCATTTGGTGGTCTTGACACTTCTCCTGCAGCTGGCGTATTGAAAAGATCATGTCCACGGTAGACCTCCCAGCTTGAAAGCCGCACTGGGTAAACAAGTGAGGCCAAGGTCTGTAGACACGCTAAGGCAACAGGGGTGAAGGCCGAACCATTCAGAGCTTTAAAAACAAACATAAGAATTTAAAAATCAATTCTAGCCCAAACTGGAAGCCAATGCAGAGCGTAAAGGACTTGGGTGATGTGGTCGCGTCTACGTGTGTTAGTTAAAGGGACGTGCTGCAGCATTTTGGACGAGCTCAAGTCAACTGAGGGTCGACTTCAACTGCTGCTCCAATATTAAAATTGTATATTCTTCATAGTATGAGACAACTGTGACTCACAACAGAGTAATACATCCAGATAAGGTGAAAAAAGATAAAGAGTGACTGTTGAGGCAGATTCATTCTGTCACACAGCAAAGAACATGGAAGGAAAATGAAAAAAGAGACGATTATTGTTTTTTCCCTTTGTCTTTTCTTTTTTGTGGTGCGACTGCAGTGCGTTATGCACAGTGTAAATCGTCTATAAATATTAGAGACATCCTTGGGTAAAATTACATTACTCTACCTCTCCATATAAAACTACTCCTGTCTGAAAAGGGCTTTAGGATTTAACAAGTAAATAAATAAAAAGTGAACTTGTCCCTTAAATTTTAAAAACGTTTTCATATGATTCATGAGTGCACACAAGGCAGCCTAACATCTTGTCTTTTCTCACCGTGATTCTTTAATCTAATAGTTAGTTGTCTTGACTCAGTCAGCGGCATACTTTCTGTTTTTGAATGGAACTTTGTTTTGCATGTTTGACCTCCTATAGAGTGCACACCCCACTGTTCTGCCAGTATCAGCCAAAGGTATCACTTTATTCTGAAATAACAAATGGTAACCAAAAGTCCATATTGTGTCTTCCCTGAGATTCAATGACCCATGTTGGTACACCGCTTATTTGTGCTGCTTTGTAAGCCTGTGACACTGTAGACAATATCATGCTGGCATTCACATTATCTGAGGGTGGACACAATCTGAGAGCTTCATCAGTGTTTTGATTTAGTCAGCAACCTATGAAAACAAGATAATGAGCAAATAACAGCAGTCCCACAAATGCCATCACCAACAAGCAGAGCGATTCAAGAGAATCACTGTGCAAACTGATGTACAATACTTGCAGACAGAGCCGGCCCAAAGGATACTCGAATTACGTGGTCGCTTAAGGCCCCTACGCCACCAGGGGGCCCCCAAGAGCACAGAGAAATCATGATAAGAAAATACATAGAATTTTGAATAATTCAAACAAAATGGCATTACCCACTTAAAAAATGATTTATATATTATTTTCATACTTGACACAACACCTGTAATAAGTTAATCAATTCCTGCTGTTGGCTGCTGCCACTATTGGGCAATTCAGATATGCACCGTTTGGGTGCTTGATAACTAATGTGAGAACTTCTCACATTACTAATCGACCATCCAAGTGACAGTGGGTATGTTACACACACACACACACACACACACACACACACACACACACACACACACACACACACACACACACACACACACACACACACACACACACACACACACACACACACACACACACACACACACAGTGTAGCCTATGGACTAATGAGGCATCTGATGCTGAGGTGGTGCTGGCTTGTTAATCACATTTACAGTATGTTCAGTGAGTAACAGCCGATCACACACGAGGAAATGTTTGACTCTCCTGACATAGGAACTGAAACTTTCGTCTGTGCTGATATTAGAACTGTGGTTTCTCGCTGTCTTTACAATGGTGCACTAAAATTGAAGACACCTCCATATATGGACTGTTGAACAGGTTTAAACTGGTTTTAGGATCAGATGTCCGGCCAGACATCTGACTCAGCAATCCGTTTGCCCCAGACATCCCTCCCCATGTCACTTTCCGAAGATCTTTCCCCCGCCAACTTCCCAAAGATCTTTCATGGCCTCCTGGTCTCTCCCGGTTAACCAATCAGAAGAGGATAACACCCCAACTGAACTGAACTGAACCAACTCTATAAAGACTGTGTGTTTCCAGCATTCGAGGTTCTTTGCTGAACACACAACCTGTTGGTATCATTGTTGCGTAATAAAGTGTGTTGCATTGAACCCACCCTGCGCTTGGTGAATGATGACAATCCGCTAATCTGTTCTGCTGTATTCTCCAATAAACCCTTTAAGGTCTGTATAATTGCAAATTGAATTCTGAGTTTTTTGTGTCTCTCACGATTCATGAACACGCAAGGAACACTTCCAGGTCCTTTTGGAAGTGGGGAAGGGTGATAATCTTAACAGTAGCTAGCTGCAAACTCTGTTACTTTGTGTGTAAATATAATCAATCAATCAATTTTATTTATGTAGCGCCAAATCACAACAAACAGTTGCCCCAAGGCGCTTTATATTGTAAGGCAAAGCGATACAATAATTACGGAAAAACCCCAACGGTCAAAACGACCCCCTGTGAGCAAGCACTTGGCGACAGTGGGAAGGAAAAACTCCCTTTTAACAGGAAGAAACCTCCAGCAGAACCAGGCTCAGGGAGGGGCAGTCTTCTGCTGGGACTGGTTGGGGCTGAGGGAGAGAACCAGGAAAAAAGATATGCTGTGGAGGGGAGCAGAGATCAATCACTAATGATTAAATGCAGAGTGGTGCATACAGAGCAAAAAGAGAAAGAAACACTCAGCGCATCATGGGAACCCCCCAGCAGTCTAAGTCTATAGCAGCATAACTAAGGGATGGTTCAGGGTCACCTGATCCAGCCCTAACTATAAGCTTTAGCAAAAAGGAAAGTTTTAAGCCTAATCTTAAAAATATAACCTCTTTGTCATATAGTATGTAAAAGCTTGTTCGAAATAAACACTTCTGAAACTGAAAACCCTGTTTGTGGAACCTGATAACACCTCTAGATTGATTTACAAGACATTTCATGGACTTCAGCGTGCATGCTAACATCCGCTAACTCAAAGCTAACTTCCGCTCTTGTCAAAGGCTCATGAACATAAATATTGTTTATGAATGATTGATTGATAGAGGGGTGTAGCAAGGTGAAGTCTGGATTGAAAAGACATTCCCGCTAGCTTGGCTAATGGGGAATTCCCTTTTGGCTGACCTGGGAGAGTTCTGGTCTTTAGATCGAGCAGTTCAGGGTTCGATCCCACCCCGTCCTGGCCACAAAGGTCCTCTGGTCACAGTTGGTGTGGTCGGCAGGATGTGGGTAGACACAGAACATGCTTAAATGCACCTGTGACTTCGGGACGAAGTCAAAACTGGTGGGGAGATATGTAGCAAGGTGAAGTCTAGATTGAAAAGATGTTCCCGCAAGCATAGCTAACGGGGAATTCCCCTTTGGCTGACCTGGTAGAGTTCTGGTCTTTAGTTCAAGCAGTCCAGGGTTCAACCCCACCACCGTCCCGGCCATAAAGGTCCTTTGGTCACAACTGGCATTGTCGGTAGGATGTGGGTAGTCGCAGAACATGCTTAAATGTACCTATGACTTAGGGACGAAGTCAAAAATGGTGGTGAGATATGTAGCAAGGTGAAGTCCGGATTGAAAAGATGTTCCCACTAGCTTGGCTAACGGGGAATTCCCCTTTGGCTGACCTGGTAGAGTTCTGGTCTTTAGTTCGAGCAGGGGTTCAATCCCACCACCATCCCAGCCACAAAGGTCTTCCAGTCACAGGGGTTTTACTGAACATGTACAAATTGTACGTAATGTTATGTGTCGACGCAGGTTGAGGAGCGGACCTGCGTCTGACGGAACCCAGCGCTAAAATAACCACAAAGCGGTTCCAATAATAAAACAATTTATTTCTTCCACCCTTTGGTGCATAACAACGTGTACAAACTAAAACAGCATCAGTCTGGTGGAGTGAAGGCTGGCACGCTCTCCAGCGCCCAAAAGGATCGAGGCCCGGCGCTTCTGGACTCACTTTTACCGCCAAACACCCCCCAGGTGGACACGACAAACCAACTCTCTGCGAAGGATAGAAGAGGTGAGGTAAGTCAGCAGTTACAAGCAATATCCTTCAAAAGGCACACACTATCAGCAACACATTCAGGTCTGTATTTAAGCTTTATGTAAATGAGCAGCTTCTCACAATAGGTGGAGGATCAGTTGTCCGCACGCCACGGCAGTGAGAAGCGATCTGCACAATTCTCATCACAATTCAAATATACTGCGTAACAAAATACCAAGTTACTATCAACAATTAGTCAAACAATTATTCACCTCTGATGTGTGCTGACAGCATGTGTCCCTCACCCTTCTTCCTTCACAAGCACGATGTCAAACCCAGGCGCGGTCCTCAGCGTCTCACAAACGAACACCACAAGGTCGAGTTCCCGGCAATTCTGCTTGAATCACACATGGCTTAAATGCAGAACGCCATCTCATTATCTGCTTCAGCTGAAAGTCTTTAAGGTTGCACGTGAGCACCATCCACAGGTGCTGCACATAACGTTGATGAGGGTGAAGGACTCTTCTGCCAGCACCTTCTCCACAGACAATAATCAGTTTGCATACCACCTGGAGAGCAAAGAAAAGAAAAGAACACCAAAATGTCCAGCCACACCCCCCCAACACACAACACGTAAGACAGTATGAGATTAATAATTAATGTAAATAACAATAAATGTATAATTAATTGTAATTGATATAATTATAATTAGAAATGTATAATTCATTGACTGTACATCTGCAAGCCTTTGCACAGCCCCATTCCACTATTTTATATTTATGTTTATGCAGCATTTATGTTTTTGACAGTGAACATAATTTTGCCTACTTGCTTATTTATTTATTTTTTATGTTGTGAAGCGCCTTGAGATTATTTCATCGTGAATTGGCGCTATATAAATTAATACATGTGAAATTTTGAAATTTGAATTTGTCTAAGTATTTTTCCTTTTCTTTTTACTGTTGTTTATGCACCAATGACACAAGACCAAATTCCTTGTATGCGAGAACTTATTTGGGAATAAATTTGATTCCAATATATACGAGGTCTGCTAGAAAAGTATCCGACCTTTTAATTTTTTTTCAAAAACCTGATGGATTTGAATCACGTGTGCTTGCATGAGCCAACCTTGAACCTTCGTGCGCATGCGTGAATTTTTTCATGCCTGTCGATTGCGTCATTTGCTTGTAAGCAGCCTTTGTGTGAGGACGGGTTGAGTGTTTCGGCGTTTTTTTCATTCCAAGGAAAAAGACGGAACGACTGGAGCAGCGTGACTGCATCAAATTTTGCCAGAAACTCGGTGACAGCCAGGTGGAAACCATTCGGATTATTCAGACGGCTTTCGGTGACAATCCTATGGGCATCACATAGATTAAGGAGCGGTACAACCAGTTTAAAGATGGCCGCATAACGGTGGAGAGCGAGCCACGCTCCAGGCGGCCATCAACATGCTGAAATGACCAGATCATTTCCAAAGTGAACGCTGTGGTGATGTGGGACCGTCGTATGACTAGCCGAGAAATTGCAGAAGAGGTGGACATCAGCACTTTTTCGGCACATTCCACTGTGACATAAGATTTGGCCATGAAAAGAGTCGCAGCGAAATTCATGCCGATGGCTTCGGCATGAAGCTGATGGCGGAGCAAAAGCGCCTCTGTGTTGAAGTCTCACAGGACATGTTGTGACATGCCCACCTCTTCCACAGTTTCTCAGATAGTCACACGACTGAAAAGCCACCGAAAGCCGTCTAAATCTTCCGAATGGTGGACGAGGCGTAACCGAGTCCAATATAACTTTTCTGAATCCAATATTTCTCTATGTTGGACGACTTGCCATCCATCAATTGTTATGTTCTCCACCCCCTCCCAAATTAAACAAACAACAAAGAGTCAAGTACATTAGATCAATTTATTTTGTTGTGAACAGCATATGACTGATTCAGAGTACCTTCTTAGTGTTTCTGGCATCCTTGGAGTTCAATATTTCCACCAGTTCCTCCTCTGTGAACTCAGCAAACCTCACTGGCAGAGAATTTTCTGCTGTTATTGACATGTTTGTTGCCATTTTTTCAACCAGCGTCTGTCAGCTAGTTCCTGACCTTTGTACTCGGATGCTGTGCTCTGATTGGCTAGCTGGTGGCAGTAAGCTCTAACGCTATTGGTCAGTGGGAACCGAGCCAATATAACTTTTGGTCCTAGCCTTTTTGGATCCTTTTGGATCCAACATAACTTTCTGGCACCAAGCATGCCAAAATACAGGTAAATGATGGACAGAAAGGCTAATCTGTGATTGGCTATTGCAATCTGAGTATATATATATATACATACAAGGTCTGTTAGAAAACTATCCGACCTTTTTATTTTTTGCAAAAACCATATGGATTTGAATCATGTGTGATTGCATCAGCCAAGCTTGAACCTTCGTGCGCATGCGTGAGTTTTTTCACGCCTGTCGGTTGCGTCATTCACCTGTGAGCAGGCTTTGTGTGAGCAGTGGTCCACCCCTCTCGTCGGATTTTTATTGCGAATAAAATGTCTGAACGATTTGGAGCTTTGCTGCATTAAATTTTTCCAGAAACTGTGAGAGACCTCCAGGTGGACACCATTCGGAAAATTCAGATGGCTTTTAGGGACGATTTTATGGGGATTACACAGATTAAGGAGTGCTCCAGCCGGTTTAAAGACCGCCCACAGCGGCTGAGAGCGCGGCGCACTCCGAGACAGACGTGCGGAGAAATTCGCGCATCCGGACGGAGCCGCATGGCGCAGAGCAATGCCATGATGAAGCCTCACAGGACATGTTCTGGCATGTCCAGCTCATCCACAATTTCTCGGATAGTCACACGACTGAAAAGCCACCGAAAGCCATCTGAAAGCCCTCCTGTGAGACCAACACAGAGGTGCTTTTGTCCCGCGCCATGAGCGGCTCCGTGGCGCAACCCTCCGCTTCTCTTTCCATGACAAAAACTCCTGTAACAGTGGAATGTGCCAAAAAAGTGCTGATGTCCACGTATTCTGCCATTTCTGTGGAAGTCAGACGACGTTCCGGATCAACAAAGCCTTCACTTTGGAAATTATCTGGTTGTTTCAGCGGGGTTTCAGCCTGTCGATCGGTGCTCGGAGTACGCCGCGCTCTCAGCCGCTGTGGGCGGTCTTTAAACCGGCTGGAGCACTCCTTAATCTGTGTAATCCCCATAAAATCGTCCCTGAAAGCCATCTGAATTTTCCAAATGGTGTCCACCTGGAGGTCTCTCACAGTTTCTCGAAAAATTTGATGCAGCAAAGCTCCAAATCGTTCAGACATTTTATTTGCAATAAAAATCCGATGAAAGGGGTGGACCACTGCTCACACAAAGCCTGCTCACAGGCGAATGACGCAACTGACAGGCGTGAAAAAACTCACGCATGCGCACGAAGGTTCAAGCTTGTCTGATGCAATCACACGTGATTCAAATCCATATGGTTTTAGCAAAAAATACAAATGTTGGATAGTTTTCTAACAGACCTCGTGTGTATATATATATATATATATATATATATATATATATATATATATACGAGGGCTGTCAATAAAGTAACGGTCCTTTTTATTTTTTTCAAAAACTATATGGATTTCATTCATATGTTTTTACATCAGACATGCTTGAACCCTCGTGCGCATGCGTGAGTTTTTCCACGCCTGTCGGTGACGTCATTCGCCTGTGAGCATTCCTTGTGGGAGGAGTCGTCCAGCCCCTCGTCGGAATTCCTTTGTCTGAGAAGTTGCTGAGAGACTGGCGCGTTGTTTGATCAAAATTTTTTCTAAACCTGTTAGACACATCGAAGTGGACACGGTTCGAAAAATTAAGCTGGTTTTCAGTGAAAATTTTAACGGCTGATGAAAGATTTTGAGGTGATTCTGTCGCTTTAAGGACTTCCCACGGTGCGAGACGTTGCTCAGCTCTCTCAGCCGCCGTCGTCAGCCTGTTCAAGCTGAAAACCTCCACATTTCAGGCTCTATTGATCCAGGACGTCGTGAGAGAACAGAGAAGTTTCAGAAGAAGTCGGTTTCAGCATTTTATCCGGATATTCCACTGTTAAAGGAGATTTTTTTAATGAAAGACGTGCGGGTGGATTGCAGCGTCGGGACGCAGCCGCCGCGACGCTCCACCACAGGAAAAATACCTCTGTTGAAAGCCTTAAGGACAAGTTGGAACATGTCCTGCCTGTTAAACAATTTCTCATATACTCACTCCACTGAAAGCCATCAAAAGCCGCCTGGATTTTACAAATGGTTATCAACACGGAGGTGTTTTTCCTGTGCCGCCGCACCGCGTCGGCTGCGTCCCGACGCGCGGACCCGTCCGCACGTCTTTCATTAAAAAATCTCCTTTAACAGTAGAATATCCGGATAAAATGCTGAAACCGACTTCTTCTGAAACTTCTCTGTTCTCTCACGACGTCCTGGATCAATAGAGCCTGAAATGTGGAGGTTTTCAGCTTGAACAGGCTGACGACGGTGGCTGAGAGCGCTGAGCGACGTCTCGCACGTGGGAAGTCCTTAAAGCGACAGAATCACCTCAAAATCTCTCATCAGCCGTTAAAATTTTCACTGAAAACCAGCTTAATTTTTCGAACCGTGTCCACTTCGATGTGTCTCACAGGTTTAGAAAAAATTTTGATCAAACAACGCGCCAGTCTCTCAGCAACTTCTCAGACAAAGGAATTCCGACAAGGGGCTGGACGACTCCTCCCACAAGGAGTGCTCACAGGCGAATGACGTCACCGACAGGCGTGGAAAAACTCACGCATGCGCACGAGGGTTCAAGCATGTCTGACGTAAAAACATATGAATGAAATCCATATAGTTTTTGAAAAAAATAAAAAGGACCGTTACTTTATTGACAGACCTCGTATATGTATATATATATATATATATATATATATATATATATATATATATAACACGCACACTTTACACTGGGATACCAATTAAACAACTGCAAATTATAAAGAAGACACTGCTCATATGGCCGAGGGTATTTTAGCATTGCGTTTTATTTTGCATTAATCTAAAGATGCTGTGCAAATTAACGTAAAGACATCTGTTTGTCAAATTGTTATGGGGCTCTCATAATCAGATTGAGATTAACCACAAAAATCACACATTAGTTTGTGGCCTCTGGATTGCCAATTTAGAATTCGATATGTGACAAAACAGTCTGTCCGGCCTTCAATAAAGCTTAGTCAAGTGACAGCTCCAGTCCATTGGTTTGCCTTTGAAAAAGCGTATCGTGAAAAAGACGAACGGCAATTAGCTCGGAAGCATGGCCGCCTCAGTGCCACAGGATCAATGAACTCACAGACCACCGGTTATCAGGAAAACAGACTGCTGACTACCCAGGTTTCAGTGTGGGAGGAGGAGGGAGGCAGAATGAGGCTGGATAATTAGGAAAAGCAGCCTGTATCCCCAAAGGAGGCGAGCTCTATACATGCAGCATCCCTCCGTCTCTATCGCTTTAAGAGCTCAGAGAAGGAGTGTGTGTGTGTGTGTGTGTGTGTGTGTGTGTGTGTGTGTGTGTGTGTGTGTGTGTGTGTGTGTGTGTGTGTGTGTGTGTGTGTGTGGTGAGGGGAGGGGTATTGGCTGGGGTGGAACAGTCCTGTAATGAGCAGATTTGAGAGAGAGGGAATGATAGAGCAAGAGGGAGAGAGAGAGAGAGAGAGAGAAAACAAAAAACAAGAGAGGACAGATGACTTGGTGGAACTGGGCTACAATAACAATCCCGGATGTGAGCGAGTGCTGAAATGGAGGGGGGGAAAAGATGAATAATTTTTTTATCTCCTTCTTCACAACCTCATCTTCAAGCGAGAGCGCCATCATTAGATCACAGCAGAGTAAAGGAGAAGAGGAGAAATAGAAGCAATAAGAGGAGCAGAGGAGATATTCACGCTCCGTTATGTCTTCCGAAGTGTGTTTGCGAGGTTGAGTCTGTGTCCGTAGCCACGGATGTGTGGCTCTGAACATGACTCGGATCGCTCGTTTCCAGGCCACGCTATAGGGAAATATCTTCAACTTCTCCGCTCTTGTGATTTGTGTGGATGGTGCACCGGCGCAGCAGCAGCAGCATCCCTGTCCTGGATCAGGCTCCATTTATGACGCGGTGATGCTGTGATGTTTGATTGAGCTGAGCTCTGGTGCTACTGCTGCTGCTGTTGCTGTGGGCCGCGAGCATTGCTAGGAAAGCCTATAGGCCTCGCTCGTCTGGAGCGCCCCGCTGCACGGCCCAGGCAATGGGCCGGTGAGCTCCCCGACTGCATGGAGCAGGAAGCTGGAGGAGGAGAAAGATGAGAAGCACCATGAGCCTGCATGCCCACGGGAAGTCTAACACATCACAGCATCAGTCCTCACTTCCGACCCATCAGTGACGGGTAGATTGCTTCTCAATCATAAGGTCTCTTTGAAATTTTTGGGATGAGGTACTGGAATTTTACATCCTGATCTAACAGAAGAGGGAGAGGCAAGACCCTGCACCTCCATGCTATCAGCTCCAAACAAAGCCCCCTCCCTCGTTGCTCTTTCTATTTGAACGAGACCCTTGATTCTGCTTTTCTTGACATTCTGAGTATTTGCCTAAACCTGTTTCATGCATGTCCACTGGAGGCAGGTTTGACTTTGACGATGGGGGGTCGTACTGCGGGGGGTGGGAGCAGGGCAAGGCCCACGGCCGAGGGGTCTGCACAGGGCCCCAGGGTCAGGGTGAGTATGCGGGGGCCTGGAGCCATGGCTTTGAGGTCCTTGGCGTCTACACGTGGCCCAGCGGTAACAGCTACCAGGGTACCTGGGCACAAGGCAAACGACACGGCATTGGAGTGGAGCGTAAGGGCCGCTGGGAGTACAGAGGCGAGTGGACACAGGGCTTCAAAGGTCGCTATGGGCAGCTGGAGAGCACGGCGAGCGGTGCCCGATATGAGGGGACATGGAGCAACGGTCTGCAGGATGGATACGGCACTGAAACCTACTGCGATGGAGGTAAGGTGCCAAAACCAAATTAGCTTGCTTCCAATCAGGCAACAGACAATCACACTTTGCCCTCCCAGTATCTTCTCACCGGTTCATAGACTGGATTAGGGCTGACCAGGTCATCAAAAGATGAAAACATAATTGTTTTCTTTGTATACTTGCCACTGTGCCTTTTGTGAATCTGCCAGTGTGAAAAGTACAACCACAGGGGTAGATTTGTGATGAATAATCACTAGCTGACAGTAAACAATCACCCCAGGCCTTGTTGGTGAATTGATGCCGGTTCTTTAGGCATATTTCCTATGTGGTGATGCAGTTCTATATTTTCTGTTTTATTGCTGTTCTAGTTGAGTATTATCATCTTTGTACTTGCTCCTTGGATACACTACCTCCATGACTGACATAGGCACTAGAACTAGTGAATCAGGTCACGTCTGGGAGTATGCACTGGTACTGTACATCTACTGAACTGCCCTGGATCCTGATTGACAACCACCTGGGCACACTACCAGTCCATCCCCATTTCCTGAAAGTACCCATGTATCTGCTACAGCCAGGTGACACTGCACCCATTTGCCGGGGTCCTCTGAAGCATACAGTTGATCTTCCTTCATACTGAAAGTAGTACGCCTCATCTCTATCTTGCACTATGACACAAAAAAGCTGTCAGGTTATTAATCCAGTGACCTTCTAGTAAATAAGCCACGTTTTGACATTCATGTTTCAAATCACATTTTATCTATGCTCTTTTCCCTTTAAGACAAAGTATGTGCCAAAGACGGGCTCTTATTCTTACTGAGGCAGACTCAATCAATCAATCAATCAATTTTTTTATATAGCGCCAAATCACAACAAACAGTTGCCCCAAGGCGCTTTATATTGTAAGGCAAGGCCATACAATAATTATGTAAAACCCCAACGGTCAAAACGACCCCCTATGAGCAAGCACTTGGCTACAGTGGGAAGGAAAAACTCCCTTTTAACAGGAAGAAACCTCCAGCAGAACCAGGCTCAGGGAGGGGCAGTCTTCTGCTGGGACTGGTTGGGGCTGAGGGAGAGAACCAGGAAAAAGACATGCTGTGGAGGGGAGCAGAGATCGATCACTAATGATTAAATGCAGAGTGGTGCATACAGAGCAAAAAGAGAAAGAAACAGTGCATCATGGGAACCCCCCAGCAGTCTACGTCTATAGCAGCATAACTAAGGGATGGTTCAGGGTCACCTGATCCAGCCCTAACTATAAGCTTTAGCAAAAAGGAAAGTTTTAAGCCTAATCTTGAAAGTAGAGAGGGTGTCTGTCTCCCTGATCTGAATTGGGAGCTGGTTCCACAGGAGAGGAGCCTGAAAGCTGAAGGCTCTGCCTCCCATTCTACTCTTACAAACCCTAGTTACTACAAGTAAGCCTGCAGTCTGAGAGCGAAGCGCTCTATTGGGGTGATATGGTACTATGAGGTCCCTAAGATAAGATGGGACCTGATTATTCAAAACCTTATAAGTAAGAAGAAGAATTTTAAATTCTATTCTAGAATTAACAGGAAGCCAATGAAGAGAGGCCAATATGGGTGAGATATGCTCTCTCCTTCTAGTCCCCGTCAGTACTCTAGCTGCAGCATTTTGAATTAACTGAAGGCTTTTTAGGGAACTTTTAGGACAACCTGATAATAATGAATTACAATAGTCCAGCCTAGAGGAAATAAATGCATGAATTAGTTTTTCAGCATCACTCTGAGACAAGACCTTTCTGATTTTAGAGATATTGCGTAAATGCAAAAAAAGCAGTCCTACATATTTGTTTAATATGCACTTTGAATGACATATCCTGATCAAAAATGACTCCAAGATTTCTCACAGTATTACTAGAGGTCAGGGTAATGCCATCCAGAGTAAGGATCTGGTTAGACACCATGTTTCTAAGATTTGTGGGGCCAAGTACAATAACTTCAGTTTTATCTGAGTTTAAAAGCAGGAAATTAGAGGTCATCCATGTCTTTATGTCTGTAAGACAATCCTGCAGTTTAGCTAATTGGTGTGTGTCCTCTGGCTTCATGGATAGATAAAGCTGGGTATCATCTGCGTAACAATGAAAATTTAAGCAATACCGTCTAATAATACTACCTAAGGGAAGCATGTATAAAGTGAATAGACCATTCCTCTGCAGATGATCAGTTAGCTGTTTTACAACTACCCTTTCAAGAATTTTGAGAGAAAAGGAAGGTTGGAGATTGGCCTATAATTAGCTAAGATAGCTGGGTCAAGTGATGGCTTTTTAAGTAATGGTTTAATTACTGCCACCTTAAAAGCCTGTGGTACATAGCCAACTAACAAAGATAGATTGATCATATTTAAGATCGAAGCATTAAATAATGGTAGGGCTTCCTTGAGCAGCCTGGTAGGAATGGGGTCTAATAAACATGTTGATGGTTTGGATGAAGTAACTAATGAAAATAACTCAGACAGAACAATCGGAGAGAAAGAGTCTAACCAAATACCGGCATCACTGAAAGCAGCCAAAGATAACGATACGTCTTTGGGATGGTTATGAGTAATTTTTTCTCTAATAGTTAAAATTTTGTTAGCAAAGAAAGTCATGAAGTCATTACTAGTTAAAGTTAATGGAATACTCAGCTCAATAGAGCTCTGACTCTTTGTCAGCCTGGCTACAGTGCTGAAAAGAAACCTGGGGTTGTTCTTATTTTCTTCAATTAGTGATGAGTAGAAAGATGTCCTAGCTTTACGGAGGGCTTTTTTATAGAGCAACAGACTCTTTTTCCAGGCTAAGTGAAGATCTTCTAAATTAGTGAGATGCCATTTCCTCTCCAACTTACGGGTTATCTGCTTTAAGCTACGAGTTTGTGAGTTATACCACGGAGTCAGGCACTTCTGATTTAAAGCTCTCTTTTTTAGAGGAGCTACAGCATCCAAAGTTGTCTTCAATGAGGATGTAAAACTATTGGCGAGATACTCTATCTCACTTACAGAGTTTAGGTAGCTACTCTGCACTGTGTTGGTATATGGCATTAGAGAACATAAAGAAGGAATCATATCCTTAAACCTAGTTACAGCGCTTTCTGATCATCTTCTCAGATGATATATGCTAGAATTAAACAACAGGCTCTACAAACGGATCAGTTAAACTGTCTACCAATATAATTTTGTTCAACAGATATATTGATCAGCCTGTGACAAGTTTGTTGGTCTTCCTCCATTATCACTCCGTTGGCACAGTGGACAACACTACATTATCTGTCTGATTTTGGGAAGCAATAGACTTCTCAGTATCTTTGACTTTGAGAAAGCCAAAATGAAGGATAGTTTTGAGTCTTGAATTGGAAAAATACGTACACCGAATCCAGTGTTAATTGATTGTTTTGAACAACTTGATTGGACTAATTTCAACAAAGACAGTTGGTTAATTGAGTAGAATGGGAGGCAGAGCCTTCAGCCTTCAGGCTCCTCTCCTGTGGAACCAGCTCCCAATTCAGATCAGGGAGACAGACACCCTCTCTACTTTTAAGATTAGGCTTAAAACTTTCCTTTTTGCTAAAGCTTGTAGTTAGGGCTGGATCAGGTGACCCTGAACCATCCCTTAGTTATGCTGCTATAGACGTAGACTGCTGGGGGGTTCCCATGATGCACTGTTTCTTTCTCTTTTTGCTCTGTATGCACCACTCTGCATTTAATCATTAGTGATCGATCTCTGCTCCCCTCCACAGCATGTCTTTTTCCTGGTTCTCTCCCTCAGCCCCAACCAGTCCCAGCAGAAGACTGCCCCTCCCTGAGCCTGGTTCTGCTGGAGGTTTCTTCCTGTTAAAAGGGAGTTTTTCCTTCCCACTGTAGCCAAGTGCTTGCTCACAGGGGGTCGTTTTGACCGTTGGGGTTTTACATAATTATTGTATGGCCTTGCCTTACAATATAAAGCGCCTTGGGGCAACTGTTTGTTGTGATTTGGCGCTATATAAAAAAATTGATTGAATTGATTGATTAATGTAAAGTAGTTCATTTTTTTGTGTAAAAATAAAATATGATGGGTTCAATTCCATTTATACATGGCCAAATCACAAGTTACTCTAGGTGTACTACACAAGTAAGGTCTTCACATTACCCACCCCATGAGCAACACATTAGTCACAGCGGTAAATGAAAAACTCCCAGTGGGTTTTTGTTTTTTTATTGCAGGAAGAAACCTCAAGTAGACAAGACTCTGGAGTGGCCATCTGCTGTTGCGCTTCTAACAAGACGAAACAAAATGCACAACACAAGATTGGCAGAATGTGCAATGGAAAATGTTGCAGTAAATCCATCATATAGAGTCCAGTGTCACATTGACAGGATAGGTGGAAAGACAGTGAGGTGAAGATTAGAGTTCTGGTAAAATAGACTGCTTTAGGAGCCCAGTGACTGTATTGATGCCAGATCAATTTGGGAGGCAGGAGATTTCCTATAGCTCACCAAAACCCAGATGTACCTCCAACAGCACAAGTATAAGCACTTCTGAGTTTAGACAGTGCTGTAGATGGGAGCGCATGTTATTCTAAAACTAAAAGTTGGTGGTTCAGTCTCTGGGTATTCTTGGATGTCAATGTGTCCTTGAAAAAGACACTAAACATCAACATATTCAAGTCCGAAAGCCATTAAAGACCAGCATCTTTCTGCAAAGACCATTGAGGCTTTTCAGGTTTCAAATCCCGCAAAATCTCGGAGAGGTCGCAGTGCTGCGAGATCTCAGTAACATTGAGAACTGCACTGAGATGCTCTGATCACGCTGTATTTTAACCGCTGCACACGGACAACACCATTAACATCGCAACATAAAACTATTTTTATATTGTGCCTAAAACTCTCGTGAATATATTCTCTGGGTTTATAGACGTTGTTATTGCATTTGTTTTATGTAAACATGCAAGAATCACAGGCTGTCTCTCCGCTATTTTCAGTGGGAGCTGCTGTGAGATACAATCGCTTCCTGATTATGTCGTTCTGGGAGAAAGTGAAGTTTGCTCTTTAATGTCTTGATTATTGTTCTTTACAACACTGTTTGTCCTCTTTGTTCCAGACTAATATATATAATATGTCTGAAATTTGGTTTGCACTTATTAAAGTCCACGCAGATTCAACATAACAGACATGGATTATCTGGAATATTTGTTTTAGCAAGTTTTCAGGGTATCATGCAGCACTCTCTTATTAACGTGATGAAAAGCATAAAAAATTAAATTTTCGTAGTATAATATTCATTTACAACTGTCATCGTGTAGATTCTCTATGTTGTTCTGACTGCAGCGACTGTCTCGCACGCAAGGGATTATGGGATACGTGAAAACCCCAAATGGCCCAGTCTGGTCACATTGCATATTTTAAAGTAGTTGATGAATTATTATGAAGGAGTGCAATATTCTTTAAATATCAAGTCTACTGAACACAAATGTATTTTATTTTCTGTGCATAAATGATTTTATGTACAGCCCCCTCGTGACCCTTAATTGGAATAAGCGGGTATAGGAAGCACATGAATGAGATGTAATGATGTAGTTAACAGGTCATATTCATGTGCATCAGTTAGAAGAGGTGTGCTGTTGAGGCAATAACAGATATCCGTTTCTCAAGAGGGACAGTGAAGCCACGCCCCATCATGATATGGTTGGCCCCCTTGTGGCCAACCTAAATATGTCATCTTGCACAACAGAATACTGTTAGCATAAAAGCATTATTGTGAATTTTGCCTTACAGACATCAAAGAAATTTCATGTCTAATACAAAAGATGTCTTCAGCTACTACAGATGGATGCAAATCTTAGAGTGATGTTGAAAGATTTTAGGTATCACAGTATTTAGATAAAAATGTAATGTTTTGAGGAGTTTTTCAGTGCAGAAAGTTTTCATTCCAACCATTTTCATTCAGAATGCCTGTACTGTACTTAACAACACAAACAGATGCTAATAATCTATTGTAAATTCCAGAAAACACTTAAAAGAAATTATGTCGATGTTTTCACCAAAAAAGCTAAAACATTACACCGGTTAATTATTTAAATACAATTTAAACATATTTGTAATGAACTGTGGGTCACGATGCGGTCACGATTTTATTATCCGGATGCTTAGTTTCATCATCTCCATTCTGCTTGTTTGACAATTCTTTGTTGTACTTTATTTGGTCTTTGTTAGTGTGGCCAAAAACAGTGGGTCACCCCTCTGAGTCTGGTCTGCTTGAGGCTTCTTCCTTGAGGGAGTTTTTCCTTATTACTGTTGCCTATTCCTTATTCAGGGGGGCTCTTAATGTTAACGTTTGTTCTTGTGAAGCACCTTATGTTGTGATTTGATGCTATATAAATAAATTGAAATGAAAATAATGTACCTAAAATTCTACATTGAGAGCTTATTCAACTAGTCAAACCCCCAACCCACGTCCCATTCTTATGACCACCTGTAACCATGACAACTCTGAACAATGTGAAGAAATTATGTTGGTGAAATCTAGTGGTGATGTTATGGCGGTGTTTGGACAGTCTTGTCAGCCCCCCCCCCCCTTTTGGTGGCTCCCTTAAAGGGTCACCACAGATCATCCATCTCCACTGTACACTGTTGCCTGCATCTTCTTCTGTGACAACAATCAAATGCATGTCCTCCCTCAGCACATCATCTTTGGTCTCCATCTTTTCCTCCTGCCTGTTGGCTCCATCAGCAGCATTCTTATCCCGATATACCCAATCTCCAAACTGTCCAAGCTGTTCTCTTCCCTCCTCTCAAAGCTTGTCTCCATGTGCTCCATAGTTTCACTACAGACAACAGTCATTCACAAACAATTTAGTTATGTGACAGCACAAAAATGCAAATGGTATCTTCAGAAATGTTTTCCAAAATTCATGCTGGTAATGTAATGAATAAATAGTATGTGGCTGTAGAACAACAAAATATAACAGTGCTAAAATACCCTCGGCCATATGAGCATTGGCTTCTTTATAATTTGCAGTTGTTTAATAAATTCTTAAGGTCCTATTGTCTTACGTGCAATTTGTACACGTTCAAAAAAGCCCTTCTATCAATCAGTCCATCTTAAACAATATTTACATTTTAACGGCGTCTGCAGGAGTGCGAGCATCTGTGTGGACATGAGCTTTTGACAAGCATCTCTTGTAAATGACTCCAGAGGTGTTATCAGTTTACAAAAATGGCTTTTTCAGTTTTAGAAGTGTTTATTTCTTGCTAGCTTTTACGTAATATATGACAAAGAGGTTATATTTACACACAAAGAAACAGAGTTTTGGAGCTAGCTAGACCAGGCTATGACATCACCATGCTAACGTCCACGAAAAGTCTTGTAAATAAGTTCAGGTTTTTATTAAGTTCCAACTAGAGACATTCGTCATGAAATGCCCCGCGCGCAGTACTATTTTCCATGTAAAGTGCAGTAATATGTACATGTGTGGGGTAGGTATTTGGTTGAACCCTCATGTGTTTGATGTAAACTGGGATACACAGTGAAAAAAATTGGAGATTGACATTATATTTATTTAGAGGATGTGGCCAACAGTGACCATAAAAAGTCGGTAGCCTTCGAACAAATGCAACTATTGGTAATTTTTTAAAAGTAGGTGAAGGTCACCAGCCTTCAAACCCATATGAAGTACTCCTCCAAGGCATGTACCCACCAAATATGAAGTTTTTGCAAGCAATAGGTGCCGAGGTACAGTGCGGCGAACAAATTTCAGGCGAATGATTTGACAGTTGTGACCATTGGTGACCTTGAAAAGTAGGTCAAGGCCACTGACCTTTGAAGAAGGCATGTACCCATCAAATATGAAGTTTCTGTGAGCAATAGCTGCTGAGCTACATTGCGCCAAAGGATTTGGCAGTTGTGACAAATGGTCACCTTGGAAAGTAGGTCAAGGTCACCGGCCTTCAAACCCATGTGAAGTACTCCTCCAAAGCATGTACCCACCAAATATGAAGTTTCTGCAAGCAGTGGGTGCCGAGCAATGTTGTGGCGAAGGATTTGACAGTTGTGACCATTGATGACCTTGAAAAGTAGGTCAAGGTCCCCGGCCTTCAAACCCATGCGAAGTACTCCTCCAAGGCAAATACCCATCAAATATGAAGTTTCTGTGAGCAAAAGGTGCGGAGCTACGTTGCGGTGAAGGATTTGAAAGTTGTGACCACTGGTGACCTTCAGAAGTAGTCAAGGTCACTGGCCTTTGAACCCATGTGACGTACTCCTCCAAGGCATGTACCCACCAAATACGAAGTTTTTGTGAGCAATAGGTGCTGAGCTACATTGCGGCGAACGAATTGCGGCCGGACGGACGGACGGACGGAATACCCGGATGCTATATGCCCCGCCTCGCGGCACAAGCACCACGTGGCGCATAAAAACAGTGTTTTCAGTTTTAGAAGTGTTTATTTCTCACTATCTTTTACATAATATATGAGAATCATGCATATAAACACACAAAACAAAGTGCTTTGGGAGAGAAAATCCATTGTCACAGTGCAGCTCTACTCTGACTGGCTGTCATTCCCGCCACTCAAAAACAAACGGAACAGATTGAAACAGAATGTGATTTTTTTTTTAAACCTCTTAAAATATCTTTTAAAATACCTCTTAAAATAGGCCAAGGTTAGGCATCTTTGAACTTGTCCAAGTTCTGTGTCCCAAGAATGCTCCCTGTGAATTTCAAGACTCTGGCAGTAATCGGACTGGACTTATTCTGAGCACAGACAGACAGATGGATGGATGCAAAGCCTTGGCAATAGCCGATGGCCATATTTGATTGCCGTCCTGCAAAAATCTAATGTTACTTCCCCTCCAGCTGATATGATGTAAAACGTGCAGTGATACAAAGACAGATCACTCTCATGCTGCCCTACTGACCAGCCTTTATTATTAGAAAACAACCTTATTAGAAAAACAACAGAGCCATAGCACAGAAATATAGGCCGCATGTCTAATATTAGAAATTAAATCATGTTGAAATGTCTTCTCTTCCATCACCCAGGTTCTGCCTTTCAGACCCTTAATTAAAACCTCTCCCCTCTGCATCCCACTGTACAGTCGCCACAGCAACAAGAGACAGCGGGTCAGGATGTCACTGGAGACCAGCTCGCAGCTCTTCTGCAGTTTGATTAGCTCTCAGGTGCTGTCAATATGACTGTTACTTTGAGGGCTTCTTACAGTGCACCACCAAAGGATGGAGAGTGAAGTCAAATCAGTGATACAGGTGGACCACGCTGCCTGTGCACAGCTGAGGCCTGTTTACACTGCTGCTTTATTAACACGCTCTTTAAAAAACAAACAAAACAACTGAAGGGTTCGTGGAAGAAACCATTAAAAAAGACTGCATCACCCAAACGCTCTGCTGTGCTTTTCTGCTCATGTGGAAGCCCGCCATCAGATGAACTGGGTGTAGCACGCACGAGCTGACACATTTTTCCCAGCCATAAATGGGCTGCATCATTTGCACCATGCACACACACGCACACACACACACAGTGTGTCAACAGAGCTGGTGCTCATTAAAACACTAGCAGGCCTCTCGTCTCTACATAATACAGACCACAAGCACTCTTGTGCACTGACGGCCCGGTTGAGCACGAGACAGCACAGGTTTTGATTCCAGTACAAAGGACAGCTCCGGGTGCACGGACACTGGATGCATATTCAAAAAGCCCAGAGCGGATCATTACTTCTTCAGCGGAAGTAATAAGCTAAACAAGTCCATTTGACCTGACTGTCTGTAATCACAACTATGTGTGTGCAATGCTAAAATACCATCGGCCGTATGAGCATTGTGTTCATTATAATTTGCAGTTATTTAATTAATTATTAAGATCCTATTGTCTTACGCACAATTTGTACATGTTCAAATCACATCATCATTTGTTCATATTGTACAAATCAAGGAATATTTCTCAATCACCCTCTGTGTATTTGCACTTATCATATACCTATAAATGATACGCCAATATGATGGGATAAAACACTAAAGAATAAATAGCAATACACCCTTTTTGCGGACGGGTAATATTTTTCATACCACCCAAGTAAAACCTACAAAATGAATGTCGCCTTGGTAATCAGCCAATCCGGACAGCAAAGAGGCGTGGTCAGAGGAACTGTGAAATGCTGGTGAGTCACTATTAATAATTTCTTACGTGTCCAACCTCGTAGGTTGATCGTTAAAATTAAATTTGTTAGTTCTAAAAGCCATCATAATTATTTATAGGAAAACGTTTTTTTCTACTAAGGTTTGAACTTTGAGTGTTTACACAGGAGAGAAAAGTGAGAAAATGTTAATGCCTGTTTGAGAAAAGTGTGTGTAGTGAGGGGTTTTACAACCTTAAAACATCTATAATAATTGTAAAAAATAACGCTGACTACTTCACGGATTTCACCTATCGCAGGTTATTTTTAGAACGTAACTCCCGCGATAAACGAGGGACCACTGTATATGATAAAATCGTTATCAAGTTGTTCACCAATGAATATGGCTTTTTACACCATACAACATTTATCATTTATAGGTATATGATAAAATCGTTAAATGTAAATGATAAAATTCGGCCTTCGGCCTCAGGGTGTATGGTTTTCTTCAGAGTGTATAAGGCCATATTCATTGGTGAACAACTTGATAACTGCTAATATTCTCAAGGTCGGTCATCCGGGCATTTAACCTCGAGCGGCGGTTTTTCTCTGTGAAAACATCGCCGAGCTCAATACAAATACATGTAATTTAGTCACTTTTCAAAGGGGAGACTCGTCAGTAAATTCAATTTAATGTACAATGTTTAATTTCAGGTAATCTTAGTGTATAAATCTCACCGATTGAGGCAATGATAGCTGTCAGCTGGCCGTTAGAAGCAAGTTATAGACAATAAAAAAAAACAGCTGATTTCAATAAAAGAGCATACAGCCCAAGCGTCTTGTCACCGAGCGGCTACAGTCACGGACGTACGAATTCTCGCCTGCGGATTGGCCACTTCACCACGTCACGTGGGCGCAGAGAATTAATAATGAGACAAATTTAACTACATGGGAAGTTAGCTTTGAGTTAGCGTGCAAGCTAACATCTACAAAATGTCTTGTAAATGACACCAGAGGTGTTATCAGGTGATAAGAACAGCATTTTCAGTTTTAGAAGTGTTTATTTCTCACTACATAATATACAAGAAATGAAGGGTTAGCAAGTAGCTAAAGTAGGAAATGACATCATCATGCTAACTTCCGTGTCTTCTAAATAAGTTCAGAAGTATTAATAGGTCCCAAAAACACATTTTCAGTTTTAGAAGTGCTTATTTCTTGCTAGCTTTTACATAATATATGTGAAACGTATATAAACACACAAAATAAAGCAGTATTGAAGAGACTAGCGACTGACGTCACGTTGCAACTCTACTCTGATTGGCTGTCACCCGAGTCACTCAAACATGAAACGGATCAGATTATAGCAGAATGCAACTTTTTAAACCTCTTAAAATACATCAAGGTTAGCATCTTTGAACATGTCCATGGTCTGTGTTCCAAGAATGTTTCCTGTGAATTTGAAGACTGACAGTAATAGGACTGGACTTATGCTGAGCACAGACCGAGAGACGGATGGATGAAAAGCCTTTGCAATATCCGATGGCCATATTTTGTCCATCACAGTTGTTTGACAATAAATGGCTTAACACAACCACTAACGAGTGAAAAAAAAATTTTTTTTGTTATCATTCATATTCTCTGAAAAATAGCCAAAAAAATCCAAAATTCTGCCAGGTATGTTTATTAATTACGACTGGATTCTATCATTCTAACTTGACTCAGCAGAGAGTCACACAGCGTTTGGAGCTGTGTGAACAGAATGGAGGACGACTCGCATTTCTTTCTCACAATAAGACAGGAGTCCCTGTTAGTGACTTTAATCCGCATAAAGTGCCTCACGATTGACATTCAGGGATGAAAGTGGTGAAAAACAACAAAAAAAGCTGTAACCCAAAATTACCCCCGCCCACCACCACCACCCACATGAAAATGTTTGAATTCTAGAAACTCAGAAATGCAATCTGGGACTATTCCAGACAATAATTTGCAGTGAGTGCAGCATCCATTTTGGTGAGAAAAAACACAACTTTCGTTATTTAAATTCATTCCAGTAGTATTGTGCTCTCACTAGGATGCAGCAGTTTTCTAGCTTGGCAGATAGTTCTGGAGGAAATCACTGAAGAAATTAACAAATTGAAAATATGGTTTGACCGAATCAAACTGTCATCAAACTTAAATAAAACAGGGATGAAGTGGAGGTGTAAGAGTCACTAGGTGTTCACAGAAAACAGTTGTTTATTTCTATATTTATTTATGTTCATTGTTAGTTGGTTTTATATTTTCTGTTGTGTCAATCAGAGTATTTTTGTCTCTTTATCTAAAATTGTATTGTAGTATTATTAGTTATTATTACAATTATTGTTGTTGTTGCTATTATTATTATTATTAATATATAAACAAAAATAAATTTAAAAAATATTACAATTTGTAATACATTTGACTCTTTTATGACAACAAACGCTGAGCCATTAATTATTATACAGAAAACAAATGCACACAAATGTGCTGAGATGTGAACAACTTAATGCTAACTTTAACATTGAAAACACCATAGATATGCTAACGTGTTACCATCGGTCCTGTTTTTAAGTTATAAAATACACCTATCAACTGCTTCAGAAGACCATAACAGGTCGGTTTAACATAAAAAAAGGTAAATATTACTGACAGACTTATGCTCTTTGGGTTTTAGCAGGGAAAAATTAAGATAAAGTGAAATAAAACAAAGAATCAATGAAGCAGTGAGTTGGATCAATGCTTCATTGCTTCAAGCTTCAAAGAAAAGCTGCGCTGCAGAAACGGTTGATTACAGACCCTGCAGGGGTTCTGTAATCAATGTAGAGACATGACCATTTTCCTGACAAACACCCCCAAAAACAACGGCCACTCTGAAGGACCGATAAGGGAATCATTAAGCAAAAAGGCTATTGATGTCAGGGATCAAATCATTTCTTAACGATACCCAAAAATAACCGGTTCTCAATACCCAACCCTATACACCATTGCATTTTATTGAATCCTTCTTATCAAGCAGGCAAATTCAAATATGAAACATCTGTTCCTCTCTAGATAACCCATGGTCACAGGCGTACATTCATGAAATGACATGAATGAGAAGAGCAGGGTGCTCTTATCATGTCCACATCTACTGGCGGCGTGTGCAGCCGGCCCTGCGCGTGTATCCTCCCAGCAGAGGACTGCCCCTCCCTGAGCCTGGTTCTGCTGGAGGTTTCTTCCTGTTAAAAGGGAGTTTTTCCTTCCCACTGTCGCCAAGTGCTTGCTCACAGGGGGTCGTTTTGACCGTTGGGGTTTTTCGTAATTATTGTATGGCCTTGCCTTACAATATAAAGCGCCTTGGGGCAACTGTTTGTTGTGATTTGGCGCTATATAAATAAAATTGATTTGATTTGATTTGATCTTTTGCCATTCCATCCTAAAATGACAAACATGAGAATTTTTCTAACAGTCTCCCTTATGTGTCTTATATAAGATGTGCCCCAGTTCAGGGGCAGCATCCTTCAAAGGCTGCATTCGTGAATCATAGTGGCACAGCTAGGATGTCTCATTTTGAAGACTCTTTGGAAGTCTGCCAATTAATGCAGCCTTCTTCCCCCAAAAGTGAAGGATACAACAGGTGTAACCTTCACAGCCCAAACAACCCCCCCCCCCCCCCCCCCCCCCCACCAAGATAAAATGGTTGGTGAATTACTAAATAAATAAATAAATAAATAAAAATAAAAATGGGGTTGGGAGGGTTGCAATTTTCAGGCTCTAACATAAATACAAAATGCTCTGTGGGCCAGATTTGGTGGTTCAGCTTTATAGAATGCAGCCTTCGAAGGATGCAGTCCCTGAATTCAGGCACAGCCATGGTTATTTCAAATACTAAAGACTCTGCAAAAGCTGATGTTTCTTTGCTCTTTACTCAAACTCCTGTAAGTAACTATTTAAATAGAACATGCAAATTTCTACAAACTGCATTATATTTGTTGTGAAAGTGTAATGACACGGACCCACAACAGGGGGCGTAAATGAACAGATAATAGATGAGCCAAAAATACAACACTTTACTGTTGTGAAGCATGCACAACGAAATACAGACAAATACAGAATTTGGACAGAGTCAAATGTACTAAGGTGACGTGTGGGTAGGCTCGAGGATAGAAGACATCCGTCCAGAGAAGAGCCGGATCCCACACGATTTCCACTGCCACCGAACCCAGAGAATACTGGAGCCGCCAAGTTCCGAGTCCCCAGGTGGCCACCATCTCTGGCTGTCGGATCTGGTACTGCTGGCAGGAAGCAGAAACAGTTATGTGTGGGTGTGTGTACACCCAGCAAAAACAAGCAGCGACACTTCCTTAATGGTGGGTAAGACACCTCCACCTCCAAAACAGGAACACAATTACGAGTACAGTAGCACCTACTGAACGGCTGAGAGTTTTACCTCCAAAGGCAAACGATATCTCGGCAGCGGGGTGGAGATGTCTTCCAGCTTATATGGAGTGGTTGATGATTGGTGACAGCTGTCAGGAGTTAATGAGTGACAGCTGTCACTCTCGGCTGTCCTGTGAGGCGGCAGCGCCCTCTCGTGCCTGAAGCCCGCACTCCAGGCAGGGCGCCCTCTGAAAGGTGGGCCAGCAGTACCTCCTCTTCAGCAGCCCACACAACAGGACCCCCCCCCTCAACAGGCGCCTCCTGGCGCCCGACCAGGCTTGTCGGGGTGTCGGTCGTAGAAGTCGGCCAGGAGGGCCGGGTCCAGGATGAAGCTCCTCTTCACCCAGGAGCGTTCTTCGGATCCGTACCCCTCCCAGTCCACCAAGTACTGGAACCCCCGGCCCATACGACGGACGTCCAGGAGCCGGCGGACTGTCCACGCGGGCTCCCCGTCGATGATCCGGATAGGAGGCGGTGCCGGTCCGGGAGCACAGAGGGGTGAGGTGTGGTGCGGTTTGATCCTGGAAACATGAAACACGGGGTGGATCCGCAGTGAAGCTGGGAGTTGGAGCTTCACTGCGGTCGGACTGAGGACTTTGAGGATTGTGAAGGGGCCGATGTACCTGTCCTTCAGTTTCGGGGAGTCCACTTGGAGAGGAATGTCCTTCGTGGATAACCACACCTCTTGTGTTTTACCATCCACGGGAAGCCCAAAATCACACGGGAAGTAGAAGGAGTCACATAAAACTCTATCTCTTCCCGATGATTCCCAGACACCACCAGAACTACTGGTTGTGTCTTGTGTGTGATTAAAGGGAGAAGGGTGCCATCTAGTGCCTGTACCTTCAAAGGTGAAGGAAGCGCCACCAGAGGGAGCCCTCCCTCCCTTGCCCATCTGCTGTCCAGCAGATTCCCTTCTGACCCCGTGTCCACCAGTGCTGGGGCTTGAAGGGTTAAATCCCCGCTCAGGATTGTGACTGGGAGATGTGTGGAAATACGTGTACGTCCCACGTGAATGTCTGGACCCACCCTTAACCCAGTCTATCCTGTTGTGAAAGTATAATGACACGGACCCACAACAGGGGGCGTAAATGAATGGACAATAGATGAGCCAAAAATACAACACTTTACTGTTGTGAAGCGTGCACAACGAAATACAGACAAATACAGAATTGGACAGAGTCAAATGTACTAAGATGACGTGTGGGTAGGCTCGAGGATAGAAGACGTCCATCCAGAGAAGAGCCGGATCCCACACGATTTCCACTGCCACCGAACCCGGAGAATACTGGAGCCGCCAAGATCCGAGTCCCCAGGTGGCCACCGTCTCCAGCTGTCGGATCTGGTACTGCTGGCAGGAAGCAGAAGCAGTTATGTGTGGGTGTGTGTACACCCAGCAAAAACAAGCAGCGACAGTTCCTTAATGGTGGGTAAGACACCTCCACCTCCAAAACAGGAACACAATTACGAGTACAGTAGCACCTACTGAATACGGCTGAGAGCTTTACCTCCAAAGGCAAACGATATCTCGGCAGCGGGGTGGAGATGTCTTCCAGCTTATATGGAGTGGTTGATGAGTTGATGATTGGTGACAGCTGTCAGGAGTTAATGAGTGACAGCTGTCACTCTCGGCTGTCCTGTGAGGCAGCAATGCCCTCTCGTGCCTGAAGCCCGCACTCGAGGCAGGGCGCCCTCTGAATGGTGGGCCAGCAGTACCTCCTCTTCAGCGGCCCACACAACAATATTATTACAAACTTGAGCGTGGCGCTCATAGAGCACAAACCTCCACCAACACTAGTTTCCAATTTCACAAAATTTACTTTGGAAAATATTTTCAAGATCCTGTTAGAAGTGGCTTTTCATAAACTAAATTAGATGTGATTAAATGTCAGGAGTTCATGCACTTGAATCACAGTTTTTTGTGGTGTTGTCAGGTTTTCTTGGGGGGTGGGTTCAACTTTTTGGTTTTGAATTCTTTTTCAGATAATTTACACAGAACATGGATTATCTCTGCTATGCACAATTTGTCATTGCTTTTGCTTGGCTTATGAATGAATTAATGAATGAATTTATTCGGCCACACACAGGTCCAGAACAACAAAAAACTTATAACAAAAGAGTGAAAGAAAATAGTCCACCAATACACCCATGTGCCCGATAGGGTGTAGGCAGAAGCAAAAGCTTGTAAACGCCTATCCCTTTAACCAAAACTAAAAATTATACATATGTATATAAAATTATACATATACCCATCATAACTAATACAAAGTATACATTGATCCATAAATCTGAATTTCAAAAAACACAAACATGCACGCAGCAGTGCAGAAAACAGAATCAGTCCAAATCAGAATCAAAAAACAGAATCAATAAACCTAATTTAATATGACATAACAAGGAACATGACATAACTCATCTCTTCTCCCTGGCTTTCAACACTGGCTAAGTGGTGTATGCTTTGCTCTGCTATTTTACTCTGTATTTTTAGATTATTTATTTATTTTATTATTGTCCTTTAATATTTTACACTTTTGTATTGCTATTATTGTGAAGCACTTTGGTCAGCTGCAGCTGTGTTTTAAATGTGCTATATAAATAAATTTGAATTTGAATTTGAAAAGGAATCAAATAATTTTTACAGAGCCTTTTAAAACCAACCAAACTACCGAGTGAGTTTATATTATCCGGGCAGTTATTCCAAATATTTACACCTTTAACAGAAAAACAATGACTTTTTATGGTAGTTTGAATCTTTGATTTCTCAAGTAATAATGTTCCTCATAAATTATAACTGGAACCCCTCATTCCAAACAGGTCCTGGACATGTTGTGGCAGAGGTCTATTTTTCACTTTGAACATAATTTGGATTACTGTATGATGTAATCAATCAAGTCCCAAAATTTCAAAATATGCAAACAAGCAAAGGATTAGTTTGGCTCACAATACAACAACAACAAAAAAGGATTAGTGGCTCACGGTAAGGTTTCTTACTAATAATTCTTATAACTTTCTTTTGAAGTAAAAATATAGGATTTGTGTTAGATTTGTAGGTGGTTCCCCAAACTTCAATACAGTAGGTCATGTATGGAACAAGTAATGAGCGATATAACGTAACTAATAAGTGTTGGGGGAGGGAGTCTTGTGCCTTATACAAAATGGGAATGATCTTTGACATTTTAGATTCAACATAATTTATATGTGTTTTTCAACTTAAATTATCATCAACAAAGACCCCAAGAAATTTAGTTTTATTAACGAGTTCAATTTCAACATCACGTATTCATTAATTTCTACATGCGTTCCTGGGCTTATTACCAAATATGATGCACTTTGTTTTACTAAAGTGAAGCAACAATTTGCTAGAATCAAACTATTCCTCAAACTTTTGCAGTTCCCTCTCCATCGTGTCCAGAACCTGTCCCAAATTATCCCCACTACAAAACAGTCATTTCATCAGCAAATAAAATACAACTCACAAACTTGGAAACCAAACACATGTCAATAATATATAAAAGAAACAGCGAAGGCCCAAGGACTGAGCCCTGGGGCACCCCACAAGTGCACCTATTGTACAAGTAGTTGGCTATGCAATTATGTGCCAATCCTCTGATGCCATACTTCCATAATTTATCCTATAATACGGTATGATCAACAGTATCAAAAGCTTTCTGTAAGTCAAAAAAAAAAGAAAGCCCAATGGTGTATTGTTTGTTTTCAATTGCATTTGTGATATGTTCCACAAAATCAATTACCACCAGAGAAGTGGTACAGTTTTTCCTAAATCCATATTGCTGCTCATTTAGTATGTGATGTTTGGATATAAAATCATTCAACCTCTTAATGAATACTTATTTTTGAAAATTGAGGTAGCAGTGAGATTGGCCTGTAGTTTGAAAAACCGTATTTGTCGTCAGATTTGAACAGCAGTACCACTTTAGCTATTTTCATTTTGGAAGGAAATCTGGCAGTTGTTAATGACAAGTTACAGATATACGTTAAAGGTTAAATGACACAATCGATTATATATATATATATTTTTTTCATCAAAGGCATATCAAAATTACCGTGATCAGTTGAATTTTTCCCTTTTAGTTTATGTACTATGTTAATTATTTCATATTCATAGGTTTCTCTGATAAATATTGAATCTGAAAGGTTGGTCCTCATTGTCGTGTTATCCCAAGAGCTCATATTAGAAGGTAGAATTGCATTTGCTAAATTTTTCCCCACATTGGAAAAATAATCATTAAAATGATCTCCGATAATTTTCCTTTCTTTAACCACTGTATTAGTATTTGAGTAAAATATGTTGGATAGTCTTGAACAACATTTTTTTTATTTTTGATGATTTCATTTAAGAGCTTCCATGTACCTTTTATGTTTATTTTTTTCCAACAAATCACTGTAATACTGCCTCTTGCAAGATCGTATAATATTGGTCAACTTGTTTGTATATGTCTTATATTTGCTCTCAGCCTCAATTATTCTATGCCTTAAAAATTGCTTGTACAAAAAAATGTTCTTTTTACATGCATTCAGCAGTTCCTTAGTGATCCAAGGTTTATCATTGTTTTGCTTGTGTGCAACGTTTGATATCAGTGGACAATGTTTATCATACGACTTGGAGATAATGGCGATAAATGATTCATATGTCTTCCATATATACTCACAAAAATATAAACGCAACACTTTTGGTTTTGCTCCCAATTTTGTATGAGATGAACTCAAAGATCTAAAACTTTTTCCACATAGACAATATCACCATTTCCCTCAAATATTGTTCACAACCAGTCTAAATCTGTGATAGTGAGGCACTTCTCCTTTGCTGAGATAATCCATCCCACCTCACAGGTGTGCCATATCAGGATGCTGTTTAGACACCATGATTAGTGCACAGGTGTGCCTTAGACTGCCCACAATAAAAGGCCACTCTGAAAGGTGCAGTTTTGTTTTTATTGGGGGGGGGGATACCAGTCAGTATCTGGTGTGACCACCATTTGCCTCATGCAGTGCAACACATCTCCTTCGCATCATCCGTGAAGAGAACACCTCTCCAACGTGCCAAACACCAGCGAATGTGAGCATTTGCCCACTCAAGTCGGTTTACGACGACGAACTGGAGTCAGGTCGAGACCCCGATGAGGACGACGAGCATGCAGATGAGCTTCCCTGAGACGGTTTCTGACAGTTTGTGCAAAATTTCTTTGGTTATGCAAACCGATTGTTCCAGCAGCTGTCCGAGTGGCTGGTCTCAGAGCGATCTTGGAGGTGAACATGCTGGATGTGGAGGTCCTGGGCGTGGTGTGGTTACACGTGGTCTGCGGTTGTGAGGCTGGTTGGATGTACTGCCAAATTCTCTGAAACAACTTTGGAGACGGCTTATGGTAGAGACATGAACATTCAATACACGAGCAACAGCTCTGGTTGACATTCCTGCTGTCAGCATGCCAATTGCACGCTCCCCTCAAATCTTGCGACATCTGTGGCATTGTGCTGTGTGATAAAACTGCACCTTTCAGAGTGGCCTTTATTGTGGACAGTCTAAGGCACACCTGTGCACTAATCATGGTGTCTAATCAGCATCTTGGTATGGCACACCTGTGAGGTGGGATGGATTATCTCAGCAAAGGAGAAGTGCTCACTATCACAGATTTAGACTGGTTTGTGAACAATATTTGAGAGAAATGGTGATATTGTGTATGTGGAAAAAGTTTTAGATCTTTGAGTTCATCTCATACAAAATGGGAGCAAAACCAAAAGTGTTGCGTTTATATTTTTGTTGAGTGTATATGCCACGCCAATCTTGGTGCAATAAATCCATTCTAAGATTGGCCATATATTCCTTAGTTATTTTCTTTTGAAATTTCAGTGTCAACATGATCAACTTTATCAACTAAAGAATTGTAAACAACAAAAACCGGAAGGTGATCACTGATGTCACTAATAACTAACCCATCCCTTTAACTCCCAACAATAACGTTTGTTAATATATTTTCAATGAGCGTCAATGTGTTCGTAGTAATCCTGGTTGGGTGTGTTATCACTGGATATAATCCCATACAGAACACAGAATCTAGGAATTATGCTATATGTATATGGCCATGAGGATTTAAAAGATCTATGTTAAAGTCTTCACAAACAAATAAAAGCTTATTGTTTTTAACTGAGCTGTACATCACCAACAATTTCTCCACAAAAATGTTTAGATTTGACCCAGGAACTCTGTAAATACAACTTATATTTATGTTTTTTGATTTTTCACAAATAATCGCCACAGTAACACATTCCATAACACCATCCAAAGAAAATGACATATTCGGAACAATTTCACAATAATGATTAGATCTGACATACAGAGCCACACCACCACCTCATTTATTTGCCCTATTTCTGGCAAAAAAAAATCATAACCCTCAAGCTGGACAGAATCAACATACTCAGTATGTCTCAGTACATCTCACTAACTGCAATAACTGAAAAATATTTATTAGCAATTTTCAAACAGTCCTGGATTTTGGAAAAAAATCATAGAAAGGCTTTTGCTGTTAAAATGTATAATAGAGAATGCCCCGTCTGTGAAGAATATTGCTTAAATTGTTCCTCAGTAAAATAATTACAGTGATGATTTCAATTTTTAAGGAAGAAACAGTCCGGATCAATATTATCTTCAGTGTTATGAAATCTGTGTTCGGCATCATCAAACATTTTTAAATTGAGCTCCTGTGCAGGAGTAAATTTTGAAAACTCAGTTGCCATCCCAAAAGAAATGTAATCCACAATCCAAAAATGCAGTTAAGTAAAGTCTAACTTCACGATGTGAATCTAAACATGGTACAGAATTTCTCAAGATTTGTCCCTTAAAGGATGAAACATCCTTACTCAAACTGTTCTGACTAAAATTCCTGATACACAGAATTGTGGCATTTTCAGGTGTATCTCTTAGTTTGATAAAAACCTTGCAATCGGCGACCCAGACCGAATGAATTTTACCCTGTTTTCTACAGTGGGGTAAAAAAGTATTTAGTCAGTCCCTGATTGTGCAAGTTCTCCTACTTAGAAAGATGAGAGAGGTCTGTAATTTTCAACATAGGTACACTTCAACTATGAGAGACAAAATGAGAAAAAAAAAAAAAATCCAGAAAATCACATTGTAGGATTTTTGAAGAATTTATTTGTAAACCATAGTGGAAAATAAGTATTTGGTCACCCACAAACAAGCAAGATTTCTGGCTCTCACAGACCTGTAACTTCTTCTTTAAGAAGCTTTTCTGTCCTCCACCTGTTACCTATATTAACGGCACCTGTTTGAACTTGTTATCTGTATAAAAGACACCTATCCACAGCCTCAAACAGTCAGACTTCAAACTCAACCATGGCCAAGACCAAAGAGCTGTCGAAGTACAATCAGGAAGAAAATTGTAGACCTGCACCAGGCTGGGAAGAGTGAATCTACAATAGTCAAGTAGGTTGGTGTGAATAAATCAGCTGTGGGAGCAATTGTAAGAAAATGGAAGACATACAAGACCATTGATAATCTCCCTCGATCTGGGGCTCCACGCAAGATGTCATCCCATGGGGTCAAAATGATCATGAGAACGGTGAACAAAAATCTCAGAACTACACGGAGGGACCTGATGAATGACCTGCAGAGAGCTGGGACCAAAGTAACAAAGGCTACACACTACAAAGAGAGGGACTCAAATCCTGCAGTGCCAGGCGTGTCCCCTGCTTAAGCCAGTACATGTCCAGGCCCGTCTGAAGTTTGCCAGAGAGCATATGGATGATCCAGAAGAGGATTGGGAGACTATCATGTGGTCAGATGAAACCAAAATAGAACATTTTGGTAAAAACTCAACTCATTGTGTTTGGAGAAAGAAGAATGCTGAGTTGCATTCCAAGAACACCATCTCTATGTGAAGCATGGGGGTGGAAACATCATGCTTTGGGGCTGTTTTTCTGCAAAGGGGACAGGATGACTGATCCATGTCAAGGGAAGAATAAATGGGGCCATGTATCATGAGATTTTAAGCCAAAACCTCCTTCCATCAGTGAGAGCATTGAAGATGCAATGTGGCTGGGTCTTCCAGCATGACAATGATCCCAAACACACCGCTCGGGCAACGAAGGAGTGGCTCCTTAAAACGCATTTCAAGGTCCTGGAGTGGCCTAGCCAGTCTCCAGACCTCAACCCCATAGAAAATTTGTGGAGGGAGTTGAAAGTCCGTGTTGCCCATGTCAGATCCCGCTTTTTTTAGATACACGGCACATGCTCACCCTCAGATGAGTGTGTTTGTGTACAAAACCAGCTCTCCGTCTCTGGGGTCCGACCTTCGTGTCTCCACGGGTATTACCCGGCAGAGCTGCACAAAGACTGTTAAGCTGGTGGCGAGGAGATTCGTCTAGCCGCTCACTGCCTCCATCCGGACGTCCACCCCGCTGAAGCTGATCTCGCACCCCGGTCGAATAGCCTTCTCTGGAACCAGGATACGAACCGGCCACGCCTGTTAACGGCAGCTCTCCTCTTATGGATCAGGGCTCTTGGAATGTTGCTAGATTTTGAATTTAGTGACTCGTACAGCGAGTCCCCAGGATGTGTTATTTTCATTAAAAAACCAGACTAACCTTTTAGAGCCTTTTTGATGTTGTACACCCAGTAAACTTTAACTTTTACACCTTAAGAAGCATCAGTAAATCCAATGTCCGAGCCTTAACACTTTAACTGCATGTTTGGAAATTTATTGCAGGTTTTGCAAGTGCCAATAACATAATCAACATAGATTATATGGTGATAATTTCACAACAGTAATTCAAGTATAATTAGAATGATGATTGGCAGAGATTTTTTGTTTTTGATTCAATAATTCTGACTGATCTTACTTTGACTGGGACTGGATTGACTTCTTAACAATTTTTCTAGGAGTGAGGGAAGGAGGTTTTTGAGGTTAAAGTCCCCAGCTCGATGAACTTGATTTCCTCTTCATCAGCTATTAGTCGTTAGCTGACCACGATCCTTGTGTGATGTTGTAATCCTTCAGGAAGTTAATCCACATAAGTTAATGATATAATCCATTCTGGTATGATGTGATGTTCCTTGAGAGAGAAAACGTTGAACATTCCCCACTCAGACGTAAGGCCAGTGATTATTCTCCAATGATCTGCTACTCCGTGACTGGACGGCCTGAGTGGGAGTTGAAAACTCTCTCAAACGATCTTTATGGCTCCAATCCTCTCACTCCACGATTCCAATTGCTGCTCACAAGATGGTCAAGTCTTGTGATTTCCTCGTAGCAGGGGAGAAGTGGCAACAGCACCTCTCCCTGGAAAAATAACCCCGGTTCCTGGTGTTTCACAGTTTATATATGTGCTTGCCTCTTGTTGTGTTCAGATGATCTTGGTTACCATGGGGACGCTGTTGACTCAAAACCTCCTCCCTTCTCCTTCCCTTACTGGAAATCTTCTGCAGCTCCTTACCAGTAACTTATTGCTCAAGTTCCTCTTTTCTGTTAACACTTCAGCTTTTCTGAGAATTCATTCTTTTAAATCATTTCTTTAGAATCACATCAATCATATTCAATCATTTCATTACAACTCTTTCACATAAAAACAATTCATATGATCATATACAAACATTTTCATTCCTTATTATTCATTTCATATTTTACCAACATCTTAATCATTTGATCAGTTGTTTATCATCAGCTTTTCTTGCCCTGCTTGCGACATCTTCTTCACTTCCCCTTTTCCTCTGACTCTGCACTCTTTATGAAAAACAACTCATAATCATTCATTTCACTTATTTGTAACACTTTTTCTAATCAACTCTTAATTTTTAACACATTAATACTTCATTTGATCATACTTGTCATGTTAGAATCATTCTTAGACATATTCCATCGTCTTCACCACTGAGTTCATTCCGTGGGCCTCCCCATTTGTAATGGAAAAGTCCGGTATGACCTCACTTACTCCGCGAAGGTACCAAACACTGTGCCGTTTAATCCAACAGCATGTATATTAATCCCATGGCACGTATTATATTCCAAGATGAAAACAAGCTGAAAGCAAGCTTAAAGTCATCTTTCCTGAAACCCAGCAACAGCCCCAAAATATCACTGCTCTAGAGGAGATCTGCATGGAGGAATGGGCCAAAATACCAGCTACAGTGTGTGCAAACCTGGTGAAGACTTACAGGAAACGTTTGACCTCTGTCATTGCCAACAAAGATTATCAAATCAATTTTATTTATATAGCGCCAAATCACAACAAACAAACCCTGTGAGCAAGCACTTGGCGACAGTGGGAAGGAAAAACTCCCTTTTAACAGGAAGAAACCTCCAGCAGAACCAGGCTCAGGGAGGGGCAGTCTTCTGCTGGGACTGGTTGGGGCTGAGGGGAGAGAATCAGGAAAAAGACATGCTGTGGAAGAGAGCAGAGATCAATCACTAATGATTAAATGCAGAGTGGTGCATACAGAGCAAAAAGAGAAAGAAACACTCAGTGCATCATGGGAACCCCCCAGCAGTCTAAGTCTATAGCAGCATAACTAAGGGATGGTTCAGGGTCACCTGATCCAGCCCTAACTATAAGCTTTAGCAAAAAGGAAAGTTTTAAGCCTAATCTTAACAGTAGAGAAGATGTCTGTCTCCCTGATCTGAATTGGGAGCTGGTTCCAGAGGAGAGGAGCCTGAAAGCTGAAGGCTCTGCCTCCC
The DNA here is from genome assembly GCF_902500255.1 of Thalassophryne amazonica. NCBI lineage: Eukaryota > Metazoa > Chordata > Actinopteri > Batrachoidiformes > Batrachoididae > Thalassophryne > Thalassophryne amazonica. The sequence continues at coordinate 133,631,440 of NC_047104.1, forward strand.
ATTCTAGTCTTAAAAACCCTAGGAACTACAAGTAAGCCTGCAGTCTGAGAGCGAAGCGCTCTATTGGGGTGATATGGTACTATGAGGTCCCTAAGATAAGATGGGACCTGATTATTCAAAACCTTATTAAGTAAGAAGAATTTTAAATTCTATTCTAGAATTAACAGGAAGCCAATGAAGAGAGGCCAATATGGGTGAAATATGCTCTCTCCTTCTAGTCCCCGTCAGTACTCTAGCTGCAGCATTTTGAATTAACTAAAGGCTTTTCATGGAACTTTTAGGACAACCTGATAATAATGAATTACAATAGTCCAGCCTAGAGGAAATAAATGCATGAATTAGTTTTTCAGCATCACTCTGAGACAAGACCTTTCTAATTTTAGAGATATTGCGCAAATGCAAAAAAGCAGTCCTACATATTTGCTTAATATGCGCATTGAAGGACATATCCTGATCAAAAATGACTCCAAGATTTTTCACAGTATTACTAGAGGTCAGGGTAATGCCATCCAGAGTAAGGATCTGGTTAGACACCATGTTTCTAAGATTTGTGGGGCCAAGTACAATAACTTCAGTTTTATCTGAATTTAAAAGCAGGAAATTAGAGGTCTTCCATGTCTTTATGTCTGTAAGACATTCCTGCAGTTTAACTAATTGGTGTGTGTCCTCTGGCTTCATGGATAGATAAAGCTGGGTATCATCTGCGTAACAATGAAAATTTAAGCAATGCTTTCTAATAATACTGCCTAAGGGAAGCATGTATAAAGTGAATAAAATTGGTCCTAGCACAGAACCTTGTGGAACTCCATAATTAATAATGAAACTCTTCATTATGTTACAAAGTATTGAGTTGAACTTTTGTTACTGACCAAATACTTATTTTCCACCATAATTTACAAATAAATTAATCTCTCATAGTTGAAGTGTACCTATGTTGAAAATTACAGACCTGTCTCATCTTTCTAAGTAGGAGAACTTGCACTATCAGGGGCTGACTAAATACTTTTTACCCCACTGTAAGTAGCCTAGCTTTCCTTGCAATGTCCACGTTACTCTTGGTAAGATGCTCATTTATGTAAACGTTTGTGCCTTTCAACTTCCTTCCCTGTTTAAGTAATTGAATTTTATGTCTTCTGTTTGCAAAGCGGATGATGATAACTGGAGTGGATGTCTTATCCCGAGTCGGCAGAGTGTGATATGCTTCAATATTTTCTTTATTAATGTCAATATGTTTACTATGAAGGAATACAGTTACCTGTTCCTCTGTGGTTTCCTCGTGTCCACTGTCCTCAAAACTATCTCCTGTTACAGCTTGTGAAAAGTTCCTTGGTTTAATTTTTAGTCTGGAGACAATGACATCGTTCATTCGTGAATACTGCTCCAAGTCAGACACCTGATTTTCCAGATATAAATTTTTTTTGTTCTTGTTTGGTTAGACTCTTTCTCTCCGATTGTTCTGTCTGAGTTATTTTCATTAGTTACTTCCTCCAAACCATCAACATGTCTCTTAGACCCCATTCCTACCAGGCTGCTCAAGGAAGCCCTACCATTATTTAATGCTTCGATCTTAAATATGATCAATCTATCTTTATTAGTTGGCTATGTACCACAGGCTTTTAAGGTGGCAGTAATTAAACCATTACTTAAAAAGCCATCACTTGACCCAGCTATCTTAGCTAATTATAGGCCAATCTCCAACCTTCCTTTTCTCTCAAAAATTCTTGAAAGGGTAGTTGTAAAACAGCTAACTGATCATCTGCAGAGGAATGGTCTATTTGAAGAGTTTCAGTCAGGTTTTAGAATTCATCATAGTACAGAAACAGCATTAGTGAAGGTTACAAATGATCTTCTTATGGCCTCAGACAGTGGACTCATCTCTGTGCTTGTTCTGTTAGACCTCAGTGCTGCTTTTGATACTGTTGACCATAAAATTTTATTACAGAGATTAGAGCATGCCATAGGTATTAAAGGCACTGCGCTGCGGTGGTTTGAATCATATTTATCTAATAGATTACAATTTGTTCATGTAAATGGGGATTCTTCTTCACAGACTAAGGTTAATTATGGAGTTCCACAAGGTTCTGTGCTAGGACCAATTTTATTCACTTTATACATGCTTCCCTTAGGCAGTATTATTAGACGGCATTGTTTAAATTTTCATTGTTACGCAGATGATACCCAGCTTTATCTATCCATGAAGCCAGAGGACACACACCAATTAGCTAAACTGCAGGATTGTCTTACAGACATAAGGACATGGATGACCTCTAATTTCCTGCTTTTAAACTCAGATAAACTGAAGTTATTGTACTTGGCCCCACAAATCTTAGAAACATGGTGTCTAACCAGATCCTTACTCTGGATGGCATTACCCTGACCTCTAATAATACTGTGAGAAATCTTGGAGTCATTTTTGATCAGGATATGTCATTCAAAGCGCATATTAAACAAATATGTAAGACTGCTTTTTTGCATTTACACAATATCTCTAAAATTAGAAAGGTCTTGTCTCAGAGTGATGCTGAAAAACTAATTCATGCATTTATTTCCTCTAGGCTGGACTATTGTAATTCATTATTATCAGGTTGTCCTAAAAGTTCCCTGAAAAGCCTTCAGTTAATTCAAAATGCTGCAGCTAGAGTACTGACGGGGACTAGAAGGAGAGAGCATATCTCACCCATATTGGCCTCTCTTCATTGGCTTCCTGTTAATTCTAGAATAGAAATTAAAATTCTTCTTCTTACTTATAAGGTTATCTTAGGGACCTCATAGTACCATATCACCCCAATAGAGCGCTTCGCTCTCAGACTGCAGGCTTACTTGTAGTTCCTAGGGTTTGTAAGAGTAGAATGGGAGGCAGAGCCTTCAGCTTTCAGGCTCCTCTCCTGTGGAACCAGCTCCCAATTCGGATCAGGGAGACAGACACCCTCTCTACTTTTAAGACTAGGCTTAAAACTTTCCTTTTTGCTAAAGCTTATAGTTAGGGCTGGATCGGGTGACCCTGAACCATCCCTTAGTTATGCTGCTATAGACTTAGACTGCTGGGGGGTTCCCATGATGCACTGAGTGATTCTTTCTCTTTTTGCTCTGTATGCACCACTCTGCATTTAATCATTAGTGATTGATCTCTGCTCCCCTCCACAGCATGTCTTTTTCCTGGTTCTCTCCCTCAGCCCCAACCAGTCCCAGCAGAAGACTGCCCCTCCCTGAGCCTGGTTCTGCTGGAGGTTTCTTCCTGTTAAAAGGGAGTTTTTCCTTCCCACTGTCGCCAAGTGCTTGCTCACAGGGGGTCATTTTGACCATTGGGGTTTTTACGTAATTATTGTATGGCCTTGCCTTGCAATATAAAGCGCCTTGGGGCAACTGTTTGTTGTGATTTGGCACTATATAAATAAAATTAATTGATTCATTGATTGTTTGGAGTTCTGACATTTTAACGTGGCAGCCGGTAGAACAAAGAACAGCGACCATCTGTGAACACAGCGGGTGGGATCATCACGACACAGGTCGTGCTGTTGTGTGAATCAAAAACATGCTCGTGTCATGGCTGTTGTGTGGGCCACCCGAAGAGGAGGTACTGCTGGCCAACGCCAGAGGGCGCCCTGCCTGTAGTCGGGTTTCAGGCACCAGAGGGCGCAGTTACGTCCCAGGAGGCAGGACTGACAGCTGTCATTAATCATCATCACTGCACCATAAAAGCCTGGAGGAGACACCACATCTCTGCCAAGATATCAGTTTACCTCTCAGGTAATCTTCTCAGCCTTTCTCTGTGCCGTACGCACATATTGTATGCTAACCTGTTTACAGCCGTTACCTACCGTAACTAACATCCTGGAGCTGGTGTGTTGGAAATTTGGAGGAGTCGGCGATTCCGCTCCTAAATTCCTTCGTGTTCAGTAGGCACTGCACGCACTGGTTTTTCTGCTGCCTGAGAGTGAAGTACTTGTCACTCCAGAAAGAACTGTGAGTTTGCTGACTGCTTACTGGGTGTCCACACACCCACTATTAACCTGTTTTTGTTCCTGCCAGCAGTACCGGATCTGACAGCTGAAGCAGAGGCCAGCTGGGTACTCAGGACTTGGCGGCTTCAGTATACTGCAGGTCTTCGTTGGCGGCGGAACCTTCTGGGCCCCGGTTCTTCTCTGGATAGGCGTCTCCTACCCTCGGGCCTGCCCACACGTCACCTATTGTATTTTATGATCGACTGTCTAAAAGCAGTATTCGACCTGTTGTGCACTTTTACCACAATAAATTGTATTTATTGGATTATCTATTGACCATTCATTTGCGCCCCCTGTTGTGGGTCCGTGCATTACACTTTCCCCAACAATCGCACCTTTACTTGGTCCTCTAAGTGGCCTCACTGAACACCCATTGTTTTCTCTTTGCATTGGCTCCCCATTCAGCTCAGACTGCAGTTTACAATACTGTTGATGACATTTAGAGCTCTGCACAGTCAAATACCTCTCTACATCAGTGAACTCTTGCACCCTTATATAACAAGCAGGTCCCTGAGGTCCTCAGACCAGAACCTGTTAGTTGTCCCAAGGTCAAGGCTGAAGACAAACTGAGACTTTGAGGTTCTGTTTCTGAAACTGTGGGATGCACTTCTACTGCATCTACATTCTGTGGACTCTGTTGAAACCTTTAAATAGAAGCTCAAGACCCACTTGTACAGGCTTCCATTTAACTAGTTTTCTGTTACTGCTGTTTTAATGATTGTGTTTCTGTTTTGTTTTATTTCACTGTAAAGCACTTTGTGATTTTAACTTGAAATAAACTTTACTTACTTACACTCAACAAAAATATAAATCCAACACTTTTGTTTTTGCTCCCATTTTGTATGAGATGAACTCAAAGAGCTAAAACTTTTTCCACATACACAATATCACCATTTCCCTCAAATATTGTTCACAAACCAGTCTAAATCTGTGATAGTGAGCACTTCTCCTTTGCTGAGATAATCCATCCCACCTCACAGGTGTGCCATACCAAGATGCTGATTAGACACCATGATTAGTGCACAGGTGTGCCTTAGACTGTCCACAATAAAAGGCCACTCTGAAAGGTGCAATTTTGTTTTATTGGGGGGGGATATCAGTCAGTATCTGGTGTGACCACCATTTGCCTCATGCAGTGCAACACATCTCCTTCGCATCATCCGTGAAGAGAACACCTCTCCAACGTGCCAAACGCCAGCGAATGTGAGTATTTTCCCACTCAAGTCGGTTACGACGACGAACTGGAGTCAGGTCGAGACCCCGATGAGGACGACGGGCATGCAGATGAGCTTCCCTGAGACGGTTTCTGACAGTTTGTGCAGAAATTCTTTGGTTATGCAAACCGATTGTTTCAGCAGCTGTCCGAGTGGCTGGTCTCAGACGATCTTGGAGGTGAACATGCTGGATGTGGAGGTCCTGGGCTGGTGTGGTTACACATGATCTGCGGTTGTGAGGCTGGTTGGATGTACTGCCAAATTCTCTGAAACGCCTTTGGAGACAGCTTATGGTAGAGAAATGAACATTCAATACACGAGCAACAGCTCTGGTTGACATTCCTGCTGTCAGCATGCCAATTGCACGCTCCCTCAAATCTTGCGACATCTGTGGCATTGTGCTGTGTGATAAAACTGCACCTTTCAGAGTGGCCTTTTATTGTGGGCAGTCTAAGGCACACCTGTGCACTAATCATGGTGTCTAATCAGCATCTTGGTATGGCACACCTGTGAGGTGGGATGGATTATCTCAGCAAAGGAGAAGTGCTCACTATCACAGATTTAGACTGGTTTGTGAACAATATTTGAGGGAAATGGTGATATTGTGTATGTGGAAAAAGTTTTAGATCTTTGAGTTCATCTCATACAAAATGGGAGCAAAACCAAAAGTGTTGCGTTTATATTTTTGTTGAGTATATTTACTTACTGAAGATGCCATCATGGCCCAAAATAGGGGGTCCTCTGGTCCTCGCCAGCATCTGGAAAATTCCCCTTGTTGACCTTCGGGCAGGAGCAGATGAACTGTGGGGTTTTTAGTTTCCTGCACTGACATAATTATATTAACAAGTTTCATTGAATCATGTCTGGGCATGATGACTCCACAGTGGGACATGTGTGGTCTACATGGGAGGTATTTGAAAGCCAGAACTTGCAGTGTGTGTGTGTGTGTGTGTGTGTGTGTGTGTGTGTGTGTGTGTGTGTGTGTGTGTGTGTGTGTGTGTGTGTGTGTGTGTGTGGAGGGAGTATCAGGGTTTGTGGGAAACTGGCTGTCTGTCCCATTTCAGTGAGTGTTCTCGCATCAATACAAACACTGAATCATCAATTGTCCATTTCACTGGCACTCTGCTTTTCTCTCCGTTGTCTTTTCAGCCATCGGTGGTTGTGATAAACTCTTTTTGTAAATGATTCCTCAGCTGCAACATTTTTGTCACATGTTGCACAATTCTTTGTTGTGCTTTCATTTTATTTAATTGTTTTATTTGTTTGTATGACCAAAGCAGATAGTCACTCCACTAATTCAGATCTGCTTGAAGTTTCTTCCTATAAGAAAAAGGCCTGAAGGATTTTTTTCCCCGATTGCACTCCAGACGCACAGAATCGCAAGGAACAAACATTTGTGGCTAGTTAACAATAGCAGCTACTGTCGGCAGCAGTGAGCTTGTTAAGTGGAAGGATTCAAGGTTTTATTGTCTTCTGATTACACTCTCATTATACTTGGATAATGCTACATGCAGTGTACATGAAATTATGGTTCCAGGGATTTGGTAAGAAAGTGACCTCGCTGTTGTGAGCAACATGAACAACAGGTAACATTAGCCTTCCTGAAGGTTTCTCCCTTCTCAAAGCAGCTGAACATATTACCAGGTTACACTGTGTCAAAGCACCATGTGAGGGGTGTGACGGCACCAAACACTGAATCATGGACACATGAACTGTGTGGAAGCTTCCCAACACACCTACCACTGCACTCTCACCTACTGTTATCAAGCTTGGGTAGAGTCCAAAAAAGAGGCCAGGTTGTTTTATTCAGTGTAGAGATGCAGGATGAGGAGTGTAGACATCTAGAAAGCAGCAGTGCTGCTCTCTCATGCAGAAAGGCATTAGCTGTCTGATGAGTACACCTCCTAGATGCCCACCTCTGGACATTTTTTAGGGCCCCTTCACACATAGTACAAATGTGGTCGACTTGAGCATGAAGTGCACATGAAGCAGGAATCATATGCAATGCGTGTAAAATTGTAGCTGCCTCCAACGCCTCGTACACCTGTTGCTACACCAGCAGCTGAAAGACAGAGTGTGCGCTGTGAGAGCCCATCGAACCCTCTCGTGGCAGGCGTCAGCCAAATTCCAGGTGACACACATGAACACCACACTGCTCTCTTGGCACTTAGAAAATGTTTGGCCATTTGCACTGTTAACACGACCACAGTCAACAAACAATCACTGTTGAGCTGGATGTGAAATTTGTCTAAGAGCTCCCACGAGTGTGGCTTTGCAAACAGACACAGTGACACGTTGGTGTGTAGGCTGAACTGACACGAGGTGTGGCCGCCGACAGGAGCAGCTGTGGAGATCTGTGCATCTGGACGTCATGGCTGGGGAACACGTATTGTGTTTGGACAGTACGTGTGCACAAGAACTAACAACGGCCCACTGTGACGTGCGTGTGTCTGCTTGTGGTCATTACATGGACATACATAAAAACATATATTGCTGTTGCAATGGGCTGCATGATAGGCTACCCCAGGTGATCCGGACCATCAGATCATAACACATTGCGGCGATCTGAATGTCACGTCACCCACGTGACCTCTGTTCCACATGATACGGTGTCTGTCCTGTGGTGCGCCGTCCACAACTCGTGCGTGTCCTGCCCGACATGCAGGGCTGGCTGGACACACCGCTAGCAGATGTGGACATGATAAGAGCGCCCTGCTTCTCATTCATGTAATTTCATGACTGTACATCTGTGACCATGGGTCATCTACAGAGGAACAGATGGATCATACTTGTATTGTCTGCTTGATAAGAGGGATTCAATAAAATGCAGTGTTTTTATATGGTGTGTGGTTTTATTTTTTCTTAAATATGTCAATATCCTTCTTGATATCAGGCATTTTCCCGCACCTTTTAAAGGACAGTGTTGGTAGCTCAGTGGTAAAGTTTCTGGCTGGTAATCAGAACTTTTGGAAAGTGCAAGTTCGAATCACGTGGGTGGCATGTATTTTTTTGTCTCGCTCTGTGTTCCCGCGTGTCCGTTGGCTCAATGTTTTCATGATTCGCTCATATGAGCTGTTCCACCGTGAGTCACCCTGATTTGTACTTATTCATACTATGTGTGAAGGGGCCCTTAGGTATGTCCAGCTTTCACAAAACTCTGGACTACATTTTGCAAACACAAAGGAGATGTTATACTATGTTCCATCTGTAATGAAAATACCTTGGGCATCCTGAGAAGGAACTGGAAGACATCTCAGGCTTTGTGCTGCCACTGTAACTCATCCCCAAATGAAAAATAGATAGATAGATAGATAGATAGATAGATAGATAGACAACAATTGTGATAGTTTAGAAAAATGTGGTTAAACATCCTATGACATTTTGTGGTGGATCACCATAAGGTAGCAGAGGGACATTTCAACAGAAATTGGTATTATGGGGTATTTTGAGTGAGGTAGGGTTCGGATGAAATCAGATGCAAATTCTTTGCTGTTAAACATTTTGTGTCTGTTTCAGGAACCTACCAAGGCCAATGGCTGGCTGGAATGCGTCATGGCTACGGCGTGCGGCAGAGCGTGCCATATGGCATGGCGGCAGTCATCGTCTTCCCTCTGCGCACATCCATAAACTCCCTCCGCTCTGACCACAGCCACGGCCCTCCTGCTATGCTGGAGGACGGCATCACCCCCATGCCCACAGACGGGGTGGTGGCCGGGCTGGCCGGGAGCCCGGTGGGCCGCGGAGGATTTGCTCTCACAGCTCCAAGTGAGTCCGAACGTCAGAGGAAGAGAAAAGGCCGCTTCCGCCAGTCCATCCTGAGTGGCCTGAAGCTACGTCGCTCTGAGTCAAAAAGTTCGCTGGCTAGTCAACTCAGCAAACAGAGCTCCTTCTGCAGTGAAGCTGGCATGAGCACTGTCAGCTCCGCTGCATCCGACATCCACTCCAACGCCAGTGAAAGTGAACAGGGTGCACCTGTGGATGCTACAGTCACCGAAATGTATGCAGGCGAGTGGCGGAGTGACCACAGGGCTGGCTGGGGTGTGAGTCGGCGCTCAGACGGGCTGCATTATGCGGGTGAATGGGCAGGGAACAAAAGACATGGCTACGGATGCACCACGTTCCCTGATGGCACAAAGGAGGAAGGCAAGTACAAACAGAATGTGATGGTGAGCGGCAAACGCAAAAACCTGATTCCGCTGAGGGCGAGTAAGATCCGAGAGAAGGTGGACAGGGCCGTTGAAGCTGCTGAAAAGGCTGCAGACATCGCCAAGCAGAAAGCAGAGATCGCCGTGTCGAGGTAAGACTTTCTTTTCATAGGCAGAGACACAGGAAACTGACACATGGAGGGTCGCTGCAGTCAAAACAACATGGAGAATTCACATGAACAAATGAACATTATACGACCAAAATGTTACTTTTTATACCTTTCATCACGTTAATAAGAGACTTATACAGGACATGTTAGGCAGGACACGTTAATAAGAGATTGGGGGAGGTGATGGTCTAATGGTTAAGGTGTTGGGCTTGAGACCAGAAGATCCTGGGTTCAAATCCCCGTAGTGAGCGCCTTGTATAGCAGCACCCTGACATCGGGGTGAATGTGAGGCATAATTGTAAAGCACTTTGAGCGTCTGATGCAGATGGAAAAGCGCTATATAAATGCAATCCATTTACCATTTACTGTATGCATGAGACCCTGAAACTTGCTAAAATAAATATTCCAAATATTCTGTGTCTGCTACGTTTAACCTGCGTGAATCTTCATGAACCGAATGTCAGACATCTTATATATATATATATATTATTCTGGAACAAAGAGGACAAACAGTGTTGTAAAGGACAATAAGCAGGACGTTAAAGAGCAAACTTCACTTTCCACCAGGAAGACATGTACAGGTAGCGATCGCAGCTCACAGCAACTCCCATTGAATATAACGGAGAAACAACCTGAGCCTCTCGCATTTTTACATAAAACAAACACAATAGCAACGTCTAAAAATCCAGAGTTTTAGGCACAATATGCACATAATATATTTATGTTGCAATGTTAATGCTGTTGTCCGTGTGCAGCGGTTAAAGTGCAGCGTGATCAGAGCGTCTCAGTGCAGTTCTCAGTGTTACTGACATTGACGAACTCTGAAATTTTGTGAGATTTGAAACCTCAATAGAGCGAATTGTCCATTTTCAAAAATTAAAAGCCACAAATCACAAATCCAACTAGTAATCAAATGCAAAATCAAGTGGCACAAATCCCATTCCCATTTGCACCTTCACACATTGTAATACATGGGGTTATGAATTTGTTATTTATTCAATCATATGATTTTGGAGGGCAATGTAGTTTATCATCAGTCCTCCATATACGGTTAGCAGCCTGAGGCTTCATTAACCCTCAAGCGACCAAGTTATTTTAGTGACTAATATGACTGAGTGGGGTTATTTATGACCCCATTGTCTTTATATTGGAATATTTCTATATAAGTGATTGTTTTAGGGTTCATTTATTTCAGAATCCGTCTCAGTGCTTATGCATCTGTAAATCTTGCTATTCTGGGTCTGTTGGTTGTGCTTCCTTGCAAAACAGTAAAATAAAATGACGAGAGTTGGCAAATTACAATACCATCTGAAGCTATAATGTTGAAAACCTCATAGATCTCCTCGGGGGGGTCATGAGTCCATGAGTTCATGGGTCATGAGTCTTAGAGGTCTCCTAGATGGGAGACCTCTAAGAAAGATCTGGTGCTGTGTTTGTCTCTCTGGATAAAAACGGTGTTGTGTCAGCACGAGTATTTAGTGTAAAACTTCTGCCAAATTAGTGGAGTTCAAGGTGATGAGTGGCAGTTTCTCACTCCATGGCGATGTAAAACTCACTTGACTGTAGACAGTGGCACTGGTGCACCAGGAGAGTCCAGTTCATGTTAAGTCCGTACCTGGGCAGTTTCTGGTTTGATCCTGAACATCCAAACCAATTCCAGACCTTATGGCTCCCAAGAGATACTCCTGACTTGTGTAAATTTGTGATCCTTTTGTGCAGATATACACTGTGGTCCTTGGACTTTCCCATTTTATTGTGTATTTGACCTAGTGAGTGTATCAAACTAACCTTTTAATGTTGGCACAGAGACTCTAAAGCTCTCAACAATCACTAATAGGAAGTTAAAAGGCATTTTTCAGCATTACTGAATGAATAATTGAAGTGGGCGTACGTCTATGTTTAACCTTGTGTTGATTAATTTAAAACTTGTGCACCAAATTCTTCCTTGTAAAGATGTACAGTAGTGTTCAGAATAATAGTAGTGCTATGTGACTAAAAAGATTAATCCAGGTTTTGAGTATATTTCTTATTGTTACATGGGAAACAAGGTACCAGTAGATTCATTAGATTCTCACAAATCCAACAAGACCAAGCATTCATGATATTCACACTCTTAAGGCTATGAAATTGGGCTATTAGTAAAAAAAAGTAGAAAAGGGGGTGTTCACAATAATAGTAGTGTGGCATTCAGTCACTGACTTTGTCAATTTTGTGGAACAAACAGGTGTGAATCAGGTGTCCCCTATTTAAGGATGAAGCCAGCACCTGTTGAACATGCTTTTCTCTTTAACAGCCTGAGGAAAATGGGACGTTCAAGACATTGTTCAGAAGAACAGCGTAGTTTGATTATAAAGTTGATTGGAGAGGGGAAAACTTATATGCAGGTGCAAAAAATTATAGGCTGTTCATCTACAATGATCTGCAAAGCTTTAAAATGGACAAAAACAAAAAAAAAAAAAAAACACGCGTGGAAGAAAACGGAAAACAACCATCAAAATGGATAGAAGAATAACCAGAATGGCAAAGGCTCACCCACTGATCAGCTCCAGGATGATCAAAGACAGTCTGGAGTTACCTGTAAGTGCTGTGACAGTTAGAAGATGCCTGTGTGAAGCTAATTTATTTGCAAGAATCCCCCACAAAGTCCCTCTGTTAAATAAAAGACGTGCAGAAGACGTTACAATTTGTCAAAGAACACATCAACTGGCCTAAAGAGAAATGGAGGAATATTTTTGGACTGATGAGAGTAAAATTGTTGTTTTTGGGTCCATGGGCCGCAGACAGTTTGTGAGACGACCCCCAAACTCTGAATTCAAGCCACAAGGTACAAGATACAAGATAATTTATTGATCATATGCAGGTTAACACAGAGTCAACAGTGCAATGAAATGCTTAGGATGAGAAGGACTGTTCAAACTCGCAGGAAGTACTAATAGCATGCAATATAAATACTGAAAATATAAGCATATGCAAAAAAAATAAAAATAAAATAAATAAAATAAAAATAAAAATAATAATAATAATAGTCAGCAGTAGTCAGGTTGTAGTATTCACAGGTTGTAGTATTGTTCATATTGCACATAGTATTATTGCACATGACATATTGCACAGTTGTGTAGCAAGTTATTGCACAGGTAATAATAAATAGTAAAAACTGAGATGAGTTATGAAAGGTAAGGTGGTGACATACAAGATACAGTCACACTGATAACAGCAATAGACATACAGTGTTAAGGAAGTGGCTTAGTGCAGTGTTATTATCATAGTTCTGTGTTATTTAGAGTTCAGTAGTCTGACAGCCTGTGGATAGTAACTGTTCCTGAGTCTTTTGGTACGGGCTGGCAGACTCCTATACCTCCTGCCAGAGGGTAAGAGAGCACCGACTGTGGTAAATGTCCTGGATGGTGGGAAGACTGCTGCCAGTGAGGTCCTCAGCCGTGCACACCACCCTCTGCAGTGCTTTCTGACTCTGGCTGGTGCAGCTCCCTTAGCACACTGTGAGGCAGCCCGTCAGCACACTCTCGATGATGCACCTGTAGAAGTTCGTGAGGATGGTGGTGTTCATGCCAAACTTCTTCAGCCTTCTCAGGAAGTAGAGTCTCTGCCATGCTTTCTTAACCACAGTGTCTGCATGTAAGGTCCAGGATAAGTCCTCGGTGATGTGGACGCCGAGGACCTTGAAGCTGCTGACCTGCTCCACCTCAGTGTTGTTGATGTGGATGGGGGAGTGCTGACCTCCACGCTGTCTCCTGAAGTCCACTATCATCTCCTTCGTTTTGCTGATGTTCAGAGAGAGGTTATTCTCCTGGCACCAGCTGGTCAGTGATTTCCCCCTCATCTCTGTAGGCACTCTCGTCGTCGTCAGTGATGAGGCCCAAGATGGTGGTGTCATCAGCAAACTTGAGGATCACGTTAGAGCAGTGCTTGGCTGTACAGTCATACGTGAAGAGGGAGTAGAGAAGTGGACTGAGAACACAGCCCTGAGGATCACCTGTGCTAAGGACAAGTGTGGAGGAAAGGTGTCTGCCGATTCTCACCGCCTGTGGTCTGTTAGTGAGGAAGTCCAAGATCCAGCAGCATATGGACTTCTCCAAGCCTAGGGCAGTGAGCTTGGTGACCAGTTTGGAGGGGTGACACTGTTCACAGCGAAGACAGTGAAGCATGGTGGTGCAAGCATCATGATATGGGCATGTTTCTCCTACAATGGTGTTGGGCCTATATATCGCATACCAGGTATCATGGATCAGTTTGAATATGTCAAAATACTTGAAGAGGTCATGTTGCCTTATGCTGAAGAGGACATGCCCTTGAAATGGATGTTTCAACAAGACAATGACCCCAAGTACACTAGTAAATAAACAAAATCTTGGTTCCAAACCAACAAAATTAATGCCTCGCAGATGTGAAGAAATCATGAAAAACTGTGGTTATACAACTAAATACTAGTTTAGTGATTTACAGGATTGCTAAAAAAAGCAGTTTGAACATAATAGTTTTGAGTTTGTAGCGTCAACAGCAGATGCTACTATTATTGTGAACACCCCCTTTTCTACTTTTTTTTTACTAATAGCCCAATTTCATAGCCTTAAGAGTGTGCATATCATGAATGCTTGGTCTTGCTGGATTTGTGAGAATCTACTGATTCTACTGGTACCTTGTTTCCCATGTAACAATAAGAAATATACTCAAAACCTGGATTAATCTTTTTAGTCACATAGCACTACTTTGATTCTGAACACTACTGTATTTTGTGCATTCTTTTGGCCATAGATAAAGCACCGTTCAAAGAAATCACTAAAAACCCCAAATTGCCACAACATTCATGTCAGTTGAGTGTAAGACAACTTCTCACCCAACTAGAAACACTAAAAGAAGACATTCATGATGATGTACAACAAAATGATGGAGCATCAAAAAAGGTGAAACTCCTGGGTGCTCAGAAAATTCGTACCTCTGTAGTGCGAATGGCCAACTGCTTGAGATGATGAATGAAGAACATGAGAGGGAGAGAAAGACTGGATAATGTGGATGGAGTGAATCAGGATGTGCAAAGGATTAGCAAGGGTGAAGTCAGGACGGATATGAAGAGGATGAAGAGTGGGGAAAATGGAACCTGTCATTTACAGCCGGTTCTGTTCCTGCATATTTTAAATCTGCAGTGATTCAACCAATTTTTAAGAAACCCAACCAAGATATGGATTCACAGCAAATTACAGTGCATCCAGGAAGTATTCACAGTATTTCACTTTTCCCACATTTTGTTATGTTACAACTTTATTCCAAAATAAAGTAAATTCGATTTTTTCCTCAACATTCTACACACAATACCCCATAATGACAATATGACTAAAGCTTTGTTTTTGTTTTTTTGATTTTTGCAAATTTATTAAAAATAATATCAATAAAAAAATAAGAAATCACATGTACGTAAGTATTCACAGCCTTTGCCATGTAGCTCAAAATTGAGCTCAGGTAAATCCTGTTTCCACTGATCATTTTTGAGATGTTTCTTCAGCTTAACTGGAGTCCACCTGGGGTAAAGTCAGTTGAGTGGACATGATTTGGAAAGACACACACCTGTCTACATAAAAGGTCCCACAGTTGACGGTGCATGTCAGAGCACAGACCAAGCATGAAGTCAAAGGAATTGTCTATAGATCTCTGAGACAGGATTGTCTTGAGGCACAAATCTGGGGAAGGGTACAGAAACATTTCTGCTGCTTTGAAGGTCCAAATGAGCATAGTGGCCTCCATCATCTGTAAATGGAAGAAGTTTGGATCCACCAGGACTCTTCCTAAATTTTGCTGAGTAAAATATATTCTGCCAGGATAATATTTGGTCCCAGTCCAAATAGAGTTACATACACTCTATTATAGAGTGAAAGACGACCAGAGCAAGAATTTTAGCTGGGGAAACTTCTGCGATTAGAAGCGAAACGTCCTCGTTCAAGCAACCCAGTCCAGTTGAAGATTCAAACTTCTCTACAACCTTCCAGAAGGACAACCATCTCTGCAGCAATCCACCAATCACATGGCAGTCCACCTGGAGTTTGCCAAAAGGCACCTGAAGGAATCTCAGACCATGAGAAACAAAATTCTCTGGTCTCATGAGACAAAGATTGAACTCTTTGGTGTGAATCTCAGGTATCATATTTGGAGGAAACCACGCACCATCCTTCAGTGAAGCATGGTGGTGGCAGGATCATACTGTGGGGATATTTTTCAGCAGCAGGAACTGGGAGACTAGTCAGGATTGAGGGAAAGATGAATGCAGCAATGTACAGAGACATCCTGGATGAAAACCTGCTCCAGAGTGCCCTCGACCTCAAACTGGGGCAACAGTTCATCTTTCAGCAGGACAATGACCCTAAGCACATTTCTGTCATATAACGTCACATTTCCACTGGGAACATAAAAGTGATGTATTCAGCAGAACAATTTTCCTGATTTCAAGACATATATGAGCGCTGGAGGAGCCAGAATTGAGCTGGATTCTACAAAGTCTGAATAAGTCTGAATTATGAGCCCTCGTCCTTTGGATTCATACAGATACATCAGGGCATGATACATAAAGAGACATGTGATAAGGTATACATATGCACCTTTGTCTATTAGAACCCATAATTTCATAACAGAATCTGCAGTAGCTTTTATCTTAGTGGAGTTATGGTCAATTTGTGAATCCTTTGACTCGCTAGCAGACTCCATTAATCCTCTGTTTGTCCTGCTAATTGGAGGGTAAATTGGCATGGTGTCACATAATGAGGCCAACCAAAGCAGAACTATATTTGACTGCATGGTTTGTACCTGTGCTGTTTAGGATGAGCCATGCCCGTGGGAAGGCGGAGGCAGCTGAAGGAGTGGCACAGAAGGCCATGGAAGAGTGTCGACTAGCCCGGATTGCTGCCAAGGAGCTCTCACCATCATTTCACATCTATGGTAATGGTGAGTGGACAAAGCAGAAGTTTGTCAAAAAAAAATTCACAGCCCTGAATTCTCCTTTTATCATTTGAGCCCTGTGATACCAGGTAATGCAATCTTTAATTCAATGAGAACATGATGCAAATAAAACCGCCACATCTGTGAAGTCTAGCTGAGGGTGGTTTATGGCTCTGGCTGCAAAATATTCCTAATCTTTATTTACACTGCAAACTGACAGAGGAGGGCAGAGGTTACAGCTGTGACCATAACTGAGTAATGGCTTCCTCTTGGTTGACAACCATTTAGTCCTCTGTGATTGACTGCTCTGTTAATGCTGGATGATGACATGTGATGTGTACAACTTCTTATTTTGTTCCTTTGTTGTGATCCTGAGGTTCTGTTGGACCTTGTGGATTATACTGCGTTCGTCCCTGAATGTTAACTTCTTCCTGAACAAAGTCTGTCTGGTGGTTTCATTTTTCTCACCATAGATTATGTAGCTGCTTGTAGCACATTTTGCAGATGCTCACAGGAATGTCATAAGTGAGCTTCATGATAATAATCACTGTGGAGACTAGTTCACAAGTTGTTATTGGGGAGACTACATTCACAGAACAAAGGCAATCAAGAACAATTTCTACATAAGTCATGAGTTTATTGGTTTGGAAACGATGTGGGAAAGATATGGAAGTTTGACTGAAAAGAGCATGAAGGATACAGTGCTGGAGTAGTAACCTAACCAAGATCTTCAAGGGACACATCCTTGGTGGAAATGCAATCCCTGGAAACCAATAGAGAGGTGAATGTTCATTAGACAAGGACAGAATTTTTGGCTCTTTAACCTTCAAAACTAGGTATAGTGCAGCAGATAACTGAAACTATCCTTCAAACATTAATGCAAGCACCAAAAAAAAATAAAAAATAAAATAAAATAAAATAAAAATAAAAAAAATAAAAATAAAAATAGACTTGCCACTTGAATTTTCAATAGGCAGCCAGGTAAGGGTCAGTTGAAGAATTACACAGGGGTCAAAATTTTAAAATGCTCCAACTATACCACATTATTTGTCTGAACATAAAGATTCCAAAAAGGTATAGTTTGGACTATCTATGACTAAATGTTATGGAGTTATACATATAGTCTTACATATACACCCCTTGAAGGACTCAGATTGGCTGACCAGTTACTTCTTGCTGTCCCCAAGTCAAGACTGAAACACCGGGGTGACCGAGCTTTGCTGTGGTGGCCCCCAAACTATAGAATGAGTTGCCTTTGGATGTTAGGCTGGCTCCTTCACTAGAGGTTTTTAAGGTTCACTTAAAAACAAATCTTTTCTCTAAGGCATTTCAAAATTGTTTATGTTCTTGTCAGTGTTAGCCATGTTGGTCCCTTTTTTTTTTTTTTTTTTTTTTACTATTTTTTGTTTTATCTGTGTTGTATTTTATTAATGTCTTATTTGGAAAACACTATGTCAGCTTTCTTGTTCTTTTAAAGTGCTCTATAAATAAAGTTGGAAGGGATCGGATTATGGAGTCAAAACAGCAAGAATGGTGATAAAGGTCAATTTCAGTTTGTACAGGGGTCAAAAGTTAAAGTTGCTCCAATTTTGGCAAAACAGTGCTGTAAATTATTGGTTGAACTAACAGGATTGGAATAGTTTTGACTGTGCTGAATGTCTCCAAAGTAAAGGTCAATCAATGTTGACATCCATTGGATTCTATGACATGTGACATGTTACCCTGTAATGTGATAACTAAGCATGACAGTTGGTGCTAACTATTCCTTTTTAAAACCCTATTAACTCAATCAATAATTTGCATCAACCTTTACCAAAATTGAAACTTTGACCCATGTGTAATTCTTCAATTGGCTCCTACCTGCCTGCCTATTGAAAATTCAAGTGGCCAGTCCATTTTTTTCAAAAGTGTAATGTCTAAGGAGTATTGGTGCCGAATTTGGTGCTTGCATCACCATTTGAATGATTCCTCTTTAAATATTCTGTTATCTGCTGCACTAACAAATCCCTTCAATCATTGAAAATTGACCTAGACCATTAAGACAACTGCTCCTAATTTGGTAAAGCTGTGTTATTTCTTTGAAAAGTTATTGGGAATATACTGTTACAGATATTTTTTGACCTTATGAACGTCAAATTAGGTTAAGGTCAGTCAGATTCAGTTAAGGTAGGTCAGTCATCATTGAAGGGATACATGTTTGCTGCAAGTTTGATGAATCTGTCTGAAGTCCTTGGAAAGTTATTGAGAGTACAGTCTTCATCACACAGTTACTAGTTTGTCCTTCAATATTTGTCAAGGGTCACTCATCATAAAACTTTAGCTAGACCTTCAAAGGAGAAATCATCGAAGAAATAATCATTAGACATAGTACGCCTTTTCACCGGTGTAACTCATGGTTTCGACTCTCAATAGATGATGTCTTTGTAGGTTGGCCATTAATGGCCACAGAGCTTGTTAATAAACTCAAAGTTCAGTGAGAAAATTGATAACTAGTGTTGTGTAACTGACAAGTCAGGATGAGTTATGTTAGATTCACCCAGCGTGGAGTTCAGGATTTATTCCTCATACATATTAGGCGTGTGCATCTCATCACTGGCAACAATTCAATATACATCTCGATACACTGCCAGCGATATGATACATATAGCGATACAGGACGATACTGATGATTACGATGCAGTACGATTCACCCCTATTACCGATTCGATGTGATTTGATATGTATTTGATGGCGATTAAATTCCTCAAGAATGCGTATACGATGCGATTTGGTCCAATATGATGCGATTCAACATGATGCAAAGAATTATACCAAAAATTTAAATAGAAAATAAGAAGCTGCAATTCAGTATGGTACTATGGTGTTCTTCTTCTTCTGATTCTGCTAGAGGCAGAAGAGTTGTTTTACCTCCTTATAAGCAACAAATTTACCAGATTCAACATTAAGGAACAGGAGTCAGTGCCCTCAGATTTGGTACCAATTTCATCACACTGTCAGAACGTAAACAGTAAACAGTAAGAAAACATTACTCTGTCAGTGAATGACTTAAAGTGAGTCACTCATTGACAGAGTACCCGCATTAGCAAAAGTAATCGTTGATACTTCTTACCAGTTTTCCGATGTCGCACACTGAACGTCCGCCCCTAAAACTTGGTCTGCCCTGCCTCCACAGCACATGCGTCATTTTGGTGCTCAGCCGGTGGTCTGAGACAGAGTCTCTTCACCCAAAGCGATCAAATTGATTAATGGGATTATTACCATCAGAGGACAAGGTAAAACCTCTTAAATCATTCTAAAGTCAGTTTTAAGCAGAAATGAGGCAATACTCTGTGACACTTTTAAATGACCGACGCGCAGTAAACGCATCAGCTAGCAGCTCATGTAGCCAAGGCACCCTGATCGCGTCCTCTGTCTCTTATGATGAAATAATGCTGAATATATGTGGAAGTGATTGTTGTACAAAAGCTTCAGATATCTGTCGATGAGAAAGATGATGACTGGAGTGCAGTTTGAAGCAGAAATGAGTTATTAATCCGTGAACCGCGGCTGATGACGCATGCGCAGTGAAGGCAGGGCGGACCAATTTTTAGGGGGGACACCGGACTTCGGTTTACAATCTGCGACCATGTTGATACCGTTTAGCAGCATTACATTCCTTACAAACGACCTGCATCTTGTCAAGTTTCCCATTTAAAAAAAAAAAAAGCCAAAGTACAGTGGTCCCTCGCTATAACGCAGTTCACCTTTCGCAGCCTCGCAGTTTCGCGGATTTTTTAGTCCAATTTTGCATGCTTTTTTTTTATTTTTTTTTTTACAGCGCATTGTGTTCTGCGTCCTCATCAAGCAGGCCGGTCACGGCACCGCAAAGGGAGAGTACGCGCATTGTGTTCTGCCTGTTTGTTTATAAGAATCTTCTCGCCCAGAAGAAAAAAACAGCGCCAACAACTACCCATAAGTCTGTTCATCACTCGGAAAAAGACACCTGCACCGAGGTGTAACTCAGTGGGAAAAGGCGCGTCAGTGGCGCGGAGCCAGGACGAAGAGGCGCGATCAGAGGAACAGTGAAATACTGGTCAGTCACTATTAATAATTTCTTATGTGTCCAACCTCGTAGGTTGACCGTTAAACTTAAATTTGTTAGTTCTAAAAGCCATCATAATTATTTATAGGAAAAGGTTCTATTTTTATTTCTCAAACAAATGTTTGGGCCTGAAAACAGGTTGGTCTTATTTTTCTACTAAGGTTGGAACTTTGAGAGTGTTTACACACGAGAGAAAAGTGAGAAAATGTTAATGCCTGTTTGAGAAAAGTGTATAAGTGTGTAGTGAGGGGGTTTTAAACAGCCTTAAAACATCTATAAATAATTGTAAAAATAACGCTGTCTACTTCGCGGGATTTCGCCTATTGCGGGCTATTTTAAAACGTAACTCCCGCGATAACGAGGACCACTGTATCCCCAAACGCCTGATGTAAATGTTTTAGGTGTGTCAAAAATCTCTTCTGACTGCTTTGCAGCTGTTCTTGTTGGCGGTAGAAATGTGCTTTCTGTCTTCTGTCCATGTTCAAAACAAAACGCGAGCAGTGATGGTCCATTCAATGTGCCTCGGAAAAAATCATTGCAAGCATGCAGCGAGCAATGCATCACGATTTCACCCATCAACTGAATCGATGCACACTGAATGAATCAATGCGCTCCGCATCAGGTACATTTGTATCTAGATAACCGTTTTGTATCGATTAATCTCCACAAGCCTAATATATATGATGCAATACCAGTCAAAAAGACTCCAAATGTATCAACATTTTAATCTGAAGCCTTAATTGAAATTGACTGGCCACCCCAAGGCCTTATTAGACCAGTAAGGGGGGAATCCATGGACAAGAGGAATGGCCTCAGCACAGTATCACACTACACTGACTATATGATATTAGTTGTTCCCGTTCTTTGTAGTTTTCAGTCTTAATTTCAATTGTTATTTTTCTAAATTTTGATTAAGAACTTTATGTTAAAATGTTGATACATTTGGAGTCTTCTGACTGGTACTGCAAGTTAAATCAAATATGTTAAATCACAGTAATATCTGACTTATTAATAAAATGCATGTTAAAGTTGATATTAAATGACAAAGTACAAATGAGACTTTGACAATTCAAATCAAATTAAATGTCTTCACTTCTTAATCCTCTCTGACCAACAGTGACTTCCTGCACACCATCCTGTTTTGTGTCTGCAATGTGCAACACACACACACACACACACACACACACACACACACACACACACACACACACACACACACACACACACACACACACACACACACACACACACACACACAGTCCAACAGACCTGCTGTGGCTTGGTGTCAGATCACTTCATAGGCGCTATTCTCCAACTGTTTTCACAGGGCTTGAATGTCAACGGGCCAAGCACCAGGATGCCAAGGACAAAGATCACGAGGTCATCTCCACAGGAACAGACAGTCCGGAGCTGTGCACTCCCGACACCACACCGCCTGTAATAACACCTGATCTCAGCCCCGTGCTGAGTGTACCCGTCTCACCCCCACACAGCCCGCCCAAGCACAGCAATCGTCTACGGAACGCTTGCTTCATGCGCCAAAGTGCCGTGGAAGATCAAGGCGGGGCCGAGATCCAGGTGCTGGTGGAGGGGCGGGGAACTGATTTGCCAAGGGGTGGTCCTAATAATTGGACTGAGGATCTGTATCCAGACCGAGGAGCCAGTAGCCGCTCGACCACGCCCTCCCTTCTGGAGGAACAGGAGGGCCAAATTAATGGCCACGAGCAAACCCCTTTGTCCAATCACAAACCACGAGAAAAGTCTTTGTCCAATCACAAGCCCCGTGAGCACTCTTCTGCCTACAGAGTGTGGGAGCATTCCCTGTCCAAACAAAAGCCCTCCAAACACTTCTCTTCAAATCACAAGTCAAGAGAGTACTCATCGTCCAATCACAAAACATGGGATCACTCTTCCACCAATCACAAGGCCTGCGAGCATGCTTCCAACTACAAGCCACAGGTACACATTTTATCCAATCACAAAGCCTTGGAATATAATATGTCCAATCACAAGACTTCTGAGCATGCTTCTTCCAGTCACAAGCCCCAAGATTATATCTCCTCTAATCATCATGCAAAGGAACACGTCTCTTCCAGTTACAACCCTCGAGAGCATGTCTACTCCAACCACTACCCAAGCAGCACAACCACTCCAACCACAAGCTTATTGAGCATGCTTTAGTTGACCAAAGGCTCGACGGCCTCACCGGGGGCTGGACTGCTGAGAGTACCCTTAGGTGGAGCCCTGCTCACTCACGCCTCACAGAGCACGACGAGGAGAAGATGAATGACTATACAGTCGACATGAGACTCCAGTGTCCAGACTTGCAGATGTCTCGGGGTTTGGGCCAGGAGTCCCCAGCCCCGAAAAATAACAGGCTGCGATCCCGAGGCCTTCGACCAGTAAGGGAGGGATCCATGGACTCTGTACAGATGCTGGAAAACCTGAATGTGGGGGCAGAGATAGAGGAATGGCCCCTGCACAGGGATCTCACACTGTCTCCGCCCCTTACCTCTCAGCCCATCATACTGGAGCAGGAAGGAGAACATCTCACCCTCAAATCAAACTCAGTGAGTCTTTCTATGTGCATTTAACTGACAGATGAAAACAAACAAACAATATGGCAGCACTTCATAACAATATACAAATAATAGTCATATATTAATAATTAATATATAAATATAAATAAGCAAATCCACATGTCCATACAAAACATCCAGTCTGTAGTGAGAGATAATTACAGTATGATATGAATTTGCCAGCGATTACACAGTTTATGAATAAAGCTACATGTACGTGTGTGTGTGTGTGTGTGTGTGTGTGTGTGTGTGTGTGTGTGTGTGTGTGTGTGTGTGTGTGTGTGTGTGTGTGTGTGTGTGTGTGTGTGATCTGAATATTTGTGTCAGTAAAAAAAGAATAAAACAGAAAATGGTGATCTGATTGAAAATGCACCATTCTTTATCACGGGGTATTGTGGAATAACTGTTCATCATTAATCAACTTTCAAGAAACTAGTCAATTATATGAAACTAAAAGGATTCCTATTATTAGAAGTGACTCAGACAAAATTAAACAGAACATTTAGAATATTTGAAACCCAGTACTCCACCTCCTGAGCACAGTTTATTTAAAGTTGAACTCACAGCAAATGCAATATTTTATTCAGCTTGTGTACTTACTGAAACGTTGTACAAATAGTGGGAAGTTTATTGGTGTAAGCAAAAACGGATTTTATCTAACGTCTCCTCAGTGTTGTCAAGTTAAACTCCGTCGCAAGGAATACTGACAGCATGCGTTTCACAGTAAAAGTACTTGCTGGGATGCTGGCATTAAACGTTTTATTGTGAAATGGTGCAAGCAACATGAAGTATCTGATGTTGTTTAACTTTGCTACCAGTAACATCATCGAGCCTAGCCTGGAGTGGCTCAAAAGAGACAGGTACCGTGGGTCTTCTCCCCTACTGTGATTGGTTGAGAGCTCTGAGCTCTGATTGGTGCAGAATTTATGACATCAGGGGCCGCCATGTTTTTAGTTTTGGTCACGCTGTCTCACGTTCGTGGTGTTGCAAGGCATGCCCAGTGGAAATTCCCACCATATCAGGTTACAAAATGGCCACCGAACGCAAGCGTAATGTGCATCGCCTACGCCGGAAGCTGGCTACATCAAGCCACGCCATCTTGGAAGTACGAATGTTACAATGTTAATCAAAATAAAGGTTTCAAAATAAAGGTTTTGAAAATTAATTCCCAAAATTTTCATAATAAAGGATGCACATCTCCGTGCTATGCACAAGCAAAATCCGAAAGCTGAGGCCCATCTGACAAGTAGAGAGATGTGCGAGCCACATACACACATATAGACATTTCTTGCTTTATACATAGATGTACGTCAGAGATGACAGACACACAACAGGCTTCACAAAATTGACAAAAATCTCTCTCTCTCTCTCTCTCACACACATACACACACACACACAATCTTTGCAGAAAAGCATGTCGTACACTCGCAACTGCTCTGAGACAGCTTGCTTTTCAAACTAATTACATTAGTCTATAACCATGAAAAGTCATTAAGGTACAATTTTTAAAAACTCACATGTTCGATGCTTGATGATTGTATCAATCCTTGCGTGTTGTGTAACAATGCAATGGTTTGTTTGTAGCACTGATTTCCATTTTTCTGATTCCTGGTGGCTGCATGTTCTCCTTTGCCATTTAGAAAGAATCAATTCAAGAACTGGTCTAATTGCTTCTTCTCTCCTCTCCTCTCTTGTCTCCTAGGGCTCCAGCTCTATTCTGGTGGTTATGGTCATTTTACTCAACATTGGAGTAGCCATTCTTTTCATTCACTTCTTTATTTAAGCTTATACAGGTACGATCTACTAAGACTTATTGATAACTATGGTATATTATATTATTCCTGATACTGAGATGGACTTTCTGCCTGTTGCACTGGAACCCACAGCCCCACGTGACGGACACAAGTCAGCCTGTCTATCGTTGCTACTGGTCTTTTCGCCTCTGTTGAAGCCTGAGTTTCTACAAGCGAACCATTCCTTTTTGAAATGTTTATTTTGAGCTTGCAACCACAGACAAAGGTGATTAAGATAGTAAAGAGAGCAGCTTTAAGATGGCGTGGTGTAAAAGGACGCACATGCATGCACCTGTACTGTTATAAAGACTGGAGGTGGCACAGACAGTTCTGCCCATTTTTCCACTCTAGAAAAGAATATAACGACTCTTTGTGTCCCGTTACCATGACAACATGCTAGCCAAGAGCATGGCACACTCTCCATGCCAAACCCTACAGTCCCTTCTGCCCTCTGCCTCTTTCCCCCTTTTGAACCCATCCACCAATCTCTAAACCCTATTCGCACTATGCCGCTACAGAACTATGCTGCAAGAGTAGATCCATTTTAAAGGGCTCCGTCATTCTTCTTTTCTGTTTAACTACAAAAGAAACGTGCACAGCTATTGCATGAGGCTGTGTGGTGTTTTAAAATGCATTTTCTATCCCTTTAACATCACTGTTCCATCTTCATTTGTACACGCTCGATCTTGATGATCACGTCTCACAATTCTTTGCACCCGCTGGCAGAGATTTGGATTCGGTCGCACCTTCACATCCGACCAAATCCGACTTCACGAACTGAACGTGAACGTGGTGGCACGTCTTTACAGCTTGGACGTGTGAGTCTAATGTCAAAGATCTTCCAGAATTTATTGTACGTGAAGTGAAATTTTTACGTCGACTCTCCAACCTGACTTTCAACACACGTGCATTCTTGACGAGACACATTTGCACGCAGAAACACATTTAGCGCTGACTTACTGAGGAAGGTTCAGCCTTGCCCCTTTGTACAGCCTTGAGACTGTTATGTTAACCACTACTTCTAATATATATGTGTATGTGTCATTATTATTCTAGTTTGTTACTTTTTTGCAGTTTGCAAGACAGAGAGAATGCTGAGTGCCTCGTATTTATTCATTTTCCGTCTTAATTTATTAACCGCGCGACCTGAGATAAAACACCATACGTGGGCAGGTGAAGAGATTTGTTTAACCTTCATTATTAAGAAAAGGTGACCTTCCAAACTGCCCGCTCACCTCCCTTCATCCTGAAATGGCATGCACTGTTTGGTCTCTCTCTCTCCCAGTCACCTTTTGGACCAGTCAAAAAGGGAAATCGGGGTTTCTACAGTGTCGTTTCCAGACACGTTTGGGCCGGATGAGATTTTCTTCAGCATGTTGTTTAGCCTGCTCAATCTGGTGTCAGTTTGTGAGTTTCTCTCCCTCTTGTGTCTTTATCCAGCATCACAAGCTACGCGAGACATGGAGAACAGTGTAAAATAAATGCTAGCTTTTAACTCTCAGTGGATATTGAAACGTCCCGAGTTTATGAATGATAGACAAAAGAAACTCTCTGCTACTGTATGTTTTATACTTCGCACCCAGTGGCATCATCATGTGTGACATCATTGCATGCCCGAGCATGCTCTTTCTTACTCTTTGGTTTATGGGGTTGTTTCAAAGTTATTGTGGAGAAAATAATGAAATGTTTGACATGAACAAGCCTGGTGTGGTTATTCCTGGTGTCCTCCTGGCATCCGTCCATCTGCGGGAGACGATGGGGTAGCGTCCAATTTGTTTTGTTTTTTTTGTTCGTTTGTTTTTTTTATACACTTTTTCAATTCAACTTCAATTTATTTCATTTATATAGCGCCAAATCACAACAAAGTTGCCTCAAGGCGCTTCACACAAGTAAGTAACCTTACCAACCCCTAGAGCAAGCACAGTGGCAGTGAACAACTCCCTCTAATGATTTGAGGAAGAAACCTCAAGCAGACCAGACTCAAAAGGGTGACCCTCTGCTTGGACCATGCTACCAACACAGTTGACAATACAAATATACAGGAAAATTGTTGTCTTTTCTTTCTATCTGCACCTGCGCGAATGACTTATCAGTCCAATGTGCGATTGACCATCTCTGCTGCATTTGTTGCACGTGTACTGTGATGCCTGCTGAGGCTGCCGCTGTCGCTCCTTTCTCCTAGCTCATTGCTCGGCACAGGCCTTGGTTCCTCTCCTGCTCAGCCCCTCTGTTCTGACAGTAAGGCGCCAGCTGCACGGTCCTCTGCCCACTGCTCCCACGTGTTGACATTGATGCTGCAGATTTTCAAGTTCTTCTTGCAGGCATTCTTGAAGCGCAGGTGTGGTCGACCAACCAAAAGAGTGCCCTGTGCCAGCTCACCATACAGTAGATCTTTAGGAATGTGGCCCAGATCCATTCTCCTGACGTGGCCAAGCTAATGAAGGCACCTTTCGCCAAGAACGGTGAACATGCTGCTCTTGTTGGCATGTTCCAAGACCTCTATGTTGGGCACCTTATCCTGCCATCCATTGTCCCAAATTTGTCTAAGGCACCTCAAATAATAATAACAATAATAATACATTTGATTTGTATAGTGCTTTTAAAGGGGAACAGAAAAAGCCCACGGATTATTTATAGCATGAGTAAACAAAAAATGCATTTTTGTGATAGTTCAAGAAACACTAAAGACCATAAAACATCTACAGAAAACGTTGTTTTAGTCGTGGTCTGAGAGGCTTTGACATTGACCAGCTGCCGCCATTTATGCAGGTCAGGCGGGTGACGTCACTGGTTGGGGGAAGATGAGCCTCGTTCTGAGATTCCCTGCCAGAGGCACCAATAATGAGATTATATATGACTACTAGAGTCTGCAGTCCCAATGCTGCCCACCAAACGCGAATGCCCCTTCTTGGACAGCGACATGACGCCTCCAAAATATTGATGCAGTTCCTGGATGTTAATGCATTTTCAGTGGGGATTCGCAACTGAACACACTCAGGAAAACACTCACAAAATACGCGTTAAAATGCCAGTCTGACCTGGATATCGAGCCAGTAAAAATAATTAACATTAAATCATGTCAGGAAATTATTAAACTCTGACACCCACACATTCTGAAATATTAGTGTTTAAAGTTGCACGGATCTGTGCTGTTAAAATGCGCTGCTGAACTGAACCGAGCTGCTGCTGTTTTCAGCATAGGGCAGCTCCTAAAACCATTATGAAGCATTTATATATATAATTACACAGTTATCCTTTATTGGCTGACTTTCATTCATGAAGTCAGTGGCGTGTGTGCACATCTCTGTGTGTGAGCACTGTGTGTAGTTTCGTGTATGACACAGGCACGGGCAGGAAACATACACCTGTTTATCAACCAAATGTCACAGACAGAGTGACAAGAATAACCAAAACCACTTACTTATGGAAGGAAGTATTGTCTCCCTTGTTCCTCCGTTTGTGGCTTTGCCAACATGCACAACTTTCCGGTATATTCCACCTGTTTCTTGAGGAGACTAGTAGAACTTCATTGAGCAAGCTCAGTAAACTGCGCTTGTCCCAGCAGAGGAGACCCCAACCAGTGACATCAACTGGAAGTGCCCTCTACTGAGTTCAATCAATGGAGATTTACATGTCAATTTAGTGGCAAATTTGATTCAAAAATATTATCTACACTACGCTCAAACATTCTGCAAGTGTATGAATAACACTTAATTTTTACCGAGGAATGCACAAACAAATTCTCAAAAAGCGTTTCTGTTCCCCTTGAGTCTTGAAGGTGGACAGATTGGTACAGTAACAAATCTGTTTGGGGAGAGAGTTCCAGAGGAAGGGAGCAGCTATGGAAAAGGCTCTGTCCTCCAGGTCCGGTGCTTGGTCCTGAGTGGCACATGACAGGAGGTTGGCATCAGAAGAGTGAAGGCAACGGGAAGGAGTATGGTAAGACAGGATGGAGCCTGGTTGTGGAGGGCTTTGCATGTGAGGAGAAGGATTTTGAAATGGATCCATAGGACACAAAGCCAATGAAGGTTCTAAGAATAGGAGTGATGTGTTTCACGGGAACAGGTGTAGGTGAGCAAACAACCAGCTGACTTTTGAATGTACTGGACTTTTGAAGATGTACCATGAAGATGCAATTACAGTGGTCTAACCTGGATGTAATAAAGGTGTGAATCAGGGTTTCTGCAGCAGAAAAGGAAAGTGATAGAGACGGGCAATGTTCTTGAGATGAAAAAACGCAGGTGCTAGTGATGCGATAATGTGCTGTTCAAAGACAGGTTGGTATCAAAGATGACTCCAAGGTTGCAGATGTGCGGGGAGGGAGACAGGGTGGAGTTATCAAAAAAAAAAAAAATTGTCCGAAATTGTGGATGGTGTGGGTGAGCTGATGATGATTATTCAGACTTGTCAAGTTGAGTTTGAGAAAGTTATTTCGCATCCAAGACTTGATCCCAGTGAGGCAGTTAGTGAGAATGGAGTGAGTTGAAGTGGTGACGGATTTGGTGGAAATGTAGAGCTGGACATCGTCAGCATAACAGTGAAAATGAAGACCATGCTGACGTATGATTTTACCGAGGGGAAGCATGTAAAGGATAAAAAGGGACAGGACCCAACAACAAGTCCTGGGGAACCCCTTGGGACAAAGGGTAATGTAGGAGGTGCAGTTATTGATGCTGATGAATTATTTCTGTTAGTGAGATAGGACCGTAGACAGCTAAAGAGCAGTGTAGGTAATGTCAAGGGTAGTTTCGAGGCGGGAAAGAAATAGTGTTGAATACTGCGGTGAGGTGAGGAAGACAAGAATGCTGAGTTTACCAGAGTCTGTGGAAAGGAGGAGGTCACTGGAGACTTTGAGAAGGGCTGTTTTTATACTGTGTTGGGACGGAAAACCAGATTGAAAGGGTTCAACAGATCACTGGAAATGAGGTGGGCTTTGAATGGGAGGCGACAACACATTCAAGAAGTTGTGATAAGAAGGGAAGATTGGAAAGGGGCTGGAGGTTTGTCATGATGTCAGGGTTGAATCCAGGTTTTTTGAGAATGGGGTCACAGCAGCCAATTTGAACATATGAGGGATGAGACCAGAGCTGAGGGAAGAGTAAATGATATCTGTGATCAGAGTGGAAATGGATTGGAAAACAGTCCTTAGCAAGAGTGGATATAATGGGGTCCAGAACACAGTTTGGAGCTTCTCATACCTGCCATGAGTTTGTGGAGCTTGTTGGGAGACACACCTGGAGAACTGAGACGGGCTGAGTGGTAAAGGGGGGAGAGGGGGGATGGGGGAATGAGAAGGGCAAGGAAGGTGCTGAGGTTACTGTAATGGTGTCAATTTTTTTGGAAAAAGGATAGGAAGGTATTAAGGTGCATTTACACATAACCAAGACGCGTTACGAATGTCATTTTTCTGTCATTCGTGACACATTCGTGACATTATTATGTGACTTAATGCATCTGAATAGGTTTCTTAATAGTGCGTGTTGATGCGTGATATTCGTGGAGCATGTTTTTGCCTGTCAAAAATCTTCCACAAATGTCACACACCACCCTCATTTCGTCTCACGTTGTGGAGGTCGCAACTGAGCGTATTGATCCGTCTTGATGAGTAGTGATGCTTAATAGAATGTGACAACGTTCGTAGTGGTTCCTGTGATGATTCTTGGAGCCCAAACTGTCAAGTTTTGACACGACTTGTAACGTGGCGTCACATTCACTGCACACACAACAAATCAGTTTTCTGTCACGTGCGCACAATTAAAACACGGCTCCAAATGTCGTTCCACAGTTCCTGCTGAAGCTCCTCAGGACGCTCCTGCAGGTGTTCCACCTGCTGTTGTAACCGATGAGCAGGAGAACGAGTCTGAGCCAGAGGAACCAGAGGAGACTCGCATGCAGCCAGACATCTCTGCACCTCCTCTAGTCCGGCGGAGGAAGAAGCACGCGCACAATTAAACCCTGCTGCACCGCATTCAGTTTGATTGCTGACACCAAGTCGGCTAAAAGTGGTAATTTCAGTGATCTTCAGCGCGCGTCCTGCAGGTGTTCCACCTGCTGCATGTTGCCTGATGTTTGGAAAAAACGAGCGAGACAAGAGCCGCATGAAGCCACACATCTGGCTCTGTTCTCCTCCTCCTCTCTGCACCACTCCATGGCACAGAGCCCAACTACGCATGCAGTCACAAAGTTCTTTGAAAAACTGGAGTGATCTGAATTCAGTGGATGAATATGGGTGTGGTGGAGACAATTCACCTCGTTCACAACGTGACAGAACTTAACGATGCGCGTTATGCGCAATAGCGCGCAACACTATTCTTGACCGTGCGTAATGGTTCCTGATAATTCTCCAGCAACATGGCCATTAATCGTAACGCGTGGTAACAGGTTGCCGCAAGTTCCTGAGGACACCTGACGCCTCTGCCCCGAATCATCACATTCGTGATCAGCGGCCAAGATGTGTACTTAGTGGCATTCGTGACTTGTCGTTATGTGTAAACGCAGCATTACAATTTGTCAACTGTGAAAGAAGCGGAAGGTGTTGTCACTGGTTTTGAGAAGTTTTTTATGGTGGAAAAAACAGGTTGTGGAGCCAGAGTGTACAGTTGTATGCAAGAGTTTGGGCACCTCTGATAATTTCATGATTTTCCTTTATAAATCATTGGTTGTCAGGATCTGCAATTTCAGTTAAATATATCATATAGCAGACGAACACACTGATATTTGAGAAGTGAAATGAAGTTATTAGTATTTACAGATAGTGTGCAATAATTATTTAAATAAAATTAGGCAGGTGCACAAATTTGGGCACCCTTGTCATTTTATTGATTTGATACATTATCACTAATTATTGGAACAAAAATTTGGTTTGGTAAGCTCACTGACCCTTGATCTCCTTACACAGGTGAATCCAGTCATGAGAAAGGGTATTTAAGGTGGCCATTTGCAAATGTTTCCCCTCCTTGCATCTCTTCTAATGAGTGGCAACATGGGAGCCTCTAAACAACTCTCAAATGACCTGAAAACAAAGATTGTTCAAGATCATGGTTTAGGGAAAGGACACAAAAAGCTATCTCAGAGATTTCAGCTGTCAGTTTCCACTGTGAGGAACATAGTGAGGAAATGGAAGACCACAGGCACAGTACTAGTTAAGGCCCAAAGTGGCAGGCCAAAAAAATCTCAGATAACCTGATGCAAAGGATGGCGAGAACAGTCATAGTCAATCCACAGAACTGCTCCAAAGACCTACAACATGATCTTGCTGCAGATAGTGTCTCTATGCATCGTTCAACTATACAGTGCACTTTGCACAAGCTACTGTAGATAAATAAATACTTTATTAATCCCAAAGGAAATTATGTGGTGGTCTGCTGCTCCCATTCACACAAATAAAACACACATATTAAAATTGCATATAAAAGTAACAATAAATAATACAGCACAATAAAATTCAAGTAAAAAAGTAGAAGGAGTTTAAGGCACTACATGGGACATTTACGGCATTTCCCGCCTATATCTCCTGCTCCTGGCTGAAGTGGCTGCATTATGCAGCCTGATAGCACGACGGACAAACAAGTTCTTCAGTCTTTCAGTGGACCACCTGACTGAGAGGAAACTGTTGCTCATGATGTTTCTCTGGTGAGAGAAGACCGACTTCAGTGGAAGGTTCTGATTGGACATGATACCCCTGATCTTGGAGAGCATCCTGTGCTCCACCACCTTCTCCACAGAGTCCAGACCCAGTCCAACCACAGAGCTGCCTTCTTAATGAGCTGTTTTCAGCCAGAGAATGTCCAGCACGAACAACTGTGGTCCTGTTGGTGAAATAGTCCGAAATCCAGTGTACAAGGTGAGGGTCCACAGCCATGATGTTAAGTTTACCCTGCAGGAGGCTGGGACGAATTGTATTAAAAGCACTGGAGAAGTAAAAAAAATAACATCCTCAGAATGCCCCCCCATCCAAGTACGTAAGTGCACAGTGTAAGAGATAGAGAACTGCATCCTCAACACCCACCTTCTCCTGGTAGGCGAATTGGAAGGGGTCCCTTCCCATCGTACCTGAGGTCGTACAAGCTGCAGGACCATTCACTCTAGTGTTTTCATCACGTGCGACGTGAGCACGACCAGCCTGTAGTCATTCAGCCCCTGAGGGCTACCCTTCTTTGGGACTGGAACAATGCAGGATGTTTACCACAGTGAGGGAACACTCCCCAACTGCAGGCTCAGGTTGAAAATGTGCTGTCGAGGGTCTCCCAATTCAGTAGCATAGACCCTCAGGAGCCGTGGACAGACCCAGTCTGGACCTGCTTCTTTCCTAAGATGGAGATGTGCAGCTCTTAAATACCTGGTCCGCACTGATGGAGGGAGGAGTCGAGATGGGAGTGGCAGTCACTTGTGTGTGTGTGTGAGAGAGAGAGGCACATGAAGGAGGAGCATGATGAAGATGGTTGCAAGGAGATGCTTGTAATGCAGAGGAAGCCTTTTCTGCGTACAATAACAGAGTCACTTGAGGTATGCGAAAACACATTTTGGACAAGCCAGCTTCATTTTGGAATAAGGTGCTGTGGACTGATGAAACTAAACTGAGTTATTTGAACATAACAAGGGTGGTATGCTTGATGAAAAATAACACAGCATTCCAAGAAAGACACCTGCTACCTACAGTAAAATTTGGAGGTGGTTCCATCATGCTGTGGGGCTCTGGGCCAGTGCAGGTACTGAGAACCTTGTTAAAGTTGAGGATCACTGGATTCCAGTCAATATCAGCAGATTCTTGAGAACAATGTCAAGAATCAGTGACAAGTTGAAGTTGCGCCGGTGCTGGATCTTTCAACAAGACAACGGCCCTAAACACTGCTCAAAATATAATTAGGCATTCATGCAGAGGAACAAGTACAATGTTCTGGAATGGTCATCTCAGTCCCCAGACCTGAATATTACTGAAAATCTGTGGTGTGATTTTAAGCAGGCTGTCCATGCTTGGAAACCAACAAAACCTGACTGAACTGGAGATATTTTGTAAAGAAGAATGGTCCAGAATACCTTCAACCAGAATCCAGACTCTCATTGGAAGCTATAGGAAGCGTTTATAGGCTGTTAATTCTGCAAATGGAGATCTACTAATATTGATTATTTTTTTTTTTCTGTTGGGGTGTCAAATTTATGCAGCAGTCTAATTTTGTTTAAAGAATTATTGCACACTTTCTGTAAATCCTATAAACTTCATTTCACTTCTCAAATATCACTGTGTTTGTCTGCTATATGATATATTTAACTGAATTACTGATCCAAACAACCAATGATTAAAAAGGAAAATCATGGAAATCATCAGGGGTGCGCAAACTTTTACATACCAACTGTATGATGTGTGAGTAGTAGGTGGAGCGAGTAGTGGACAGAGCATCTTTATACTGTTGGAGATAATCAGTATAAGCTTGAAGATGTTCTGTAAGGCCATTTTTCTTGAAAAGTCTTTCAAGCTGGCATTTATGTGTTTTCATTTGATGAAGTATGTGTATTTCTTACGGGGAGTGGGACATGGAATACTTAGAAGCAAATGCCAAACTTTGCAAGAATTCTGCCACCTTTAAAAGGGTTTATAAAGAATACTTATTACTGAACATGAAAAAGAAATCACTCGCACTTAACAGGATAGAGAAGGTTTGTCTTTTTTAAATCTGTACAATCATAAATGATTGTAGATATGGAATTATTTTCTTACTAAGGACCTGGTAACAAACTCAATTTTTTTTCATTTTTTCATTTTCCTCGTCTATTATTTGTACAACTATGAATGATTTTAACAACTTGTCAAGGGTTGCAGACCAAAATGGACAAATTTCTGTGCTTTCTAATATTCAGTTTGCTCAACAAACAATGCAATGTATATGTGTACGCAATCCATATAATCTGATTTGGAATGTACCTACTGTAAAAACAGTATGGAGGGGGTAGGCGTTTATAAGCTTTGCTTCAGCCTACTCCTTTGGGCATCATGTATATATCTACTTTACCAAATGTCTGCTTACAACATGTAAATCTGTTGATCAAATAAAAATGATGAACTGAACTGAACTGAAAGTTCAGGAGTATACCATGGTGCAGAGTGAGTGAACGTAAGAGTTTTAATTTTAATGGGAGCCAGCTGATCAAGACAAAAGGAAAGCATGTCATGTAGTAGTCAATAAAGATCAGAGGGACTGTTAGATAGGGGTAGGGGAAGTGAACATTACACGAGCAAGAGAAGCTGAAAGAGCAGAAGAAGAGACAGACTTTATGTTCCTGGATGATATTTTGTGTTTGTCCTTTGTAATGGGAGTAATTTTTTTCATTCAATTTCAATTTATTTTCATTTATATAGTGCCAAATCACAACAGAGTTGCCTCAAGGCGCTTCACACAAGTAAGATCTAACCTTACTAACCTCCAGAGCAGCAGTGGTAAGGAAAAACTCCCTCTGAGGAAGAAACCTCAAGCAGACCACACTCAAAGGGGTGACCCTCTGCTTGGGGCCATGTGGCCAACATAAATTACCAAACAATTCACAAAATGAATATACAGGAAATGCTGTTGGTGCACAGGACAGGAGGGTCTCCAGCACAGATACCACACCGGATGGAGCTGCACCTTAAACAGAATCAGGCATCAGAAAGACAAGAAATACAGTATAATTTGCCAGCATTAAACAACAACAAATCAGGAAGAACAACCCAAATTCCAATGAAGTTGGGGCGTTACGTGAAATGTAAATAAAAACAGAATACAATGATTTGCAAATCCTCTTCAACCTATATTCAACTGAATACACCACAAAGACAAGATATTTAATGCTTGTTTCTGTGCAAATAGATGCCTGCAACACGTTTCAAAAAAGTTGGGACAGGGCCGCAAAAACTGGGAAAGTTGATGAATGCTCAAAGAACATCTAATTGTAAACAGGTGAGTGTCATGCAAAAGGCTCAGCCATTCATAAGCAAAGAAGCGGGGAGGATCACCACTTTGTGAACAATTGAGTGATAAAATACTCCAACAGTTTAAGAGCAATGTTTCTCAATGTTCAATTGCAAGGAATTTAGGGATTCCATCATCTACAGTCCATAATATAATCAGAAGATTCAGAGAATCTGGAGAACTTTCTACATGTAAGCAGCATGGCCGAAAATCAACATTGAATGCCCGTGACCTTTGATCCCTCAGGCAGCACTGCATTAAAAACCGATATCATTGTGTAAAGGATCTTACTGCGTGGGCTCAGGAACACTTCAGAAAACCATTGTCAGTTAACACAGTTCGTCGCTAC
The DNA here is from genome assembly GCF_902500255.1 of Thalassophryne amazonica. Taxonomy (NCBI): domain Eukaryota; kingdom Metazoa; phylum Chordata; class Actinopteri; order Batrachoidiformes; family Batrachoididae; genus Thalassophryne; species Thalassophryne amazonica. Next base: position 133,667,654 of record NC_047104.1, read on the forward strand.
ATCTACAAGTGCAAGTTAAAACTCTGCCATGCAAAGTGAAAGCCATACAGCAACAACATCCAGAAATCTCATCGCCTTCTCTGGGCCCTGAGTTCATTTGAAATGGACAGACGCAAAGTGGAAAAGTGTGCTGTGGTCTGATGAGTCCACATTTCACATTGTTTTTGGAAAATCATGGACGTTTTACTATTGTTACTAGTGCAAAGTTCAAAAGCCAGCATCTGTGATGGTATGGGGGTGTGTTAGTGCCCATGGCATGGGTAAGTTACACCTCTGTGATGCCACCATGAATGCTGAAAGGTACATCCAGGTTTTGGAGCAACACATATGCTGCCATCCAAGCAACATCTTTTTCAGGGACTTCCCTGCTTATTTCAGCAAGACAATGCCAAGCCACATTCTGCACGTATTACAACAGCGTGGCTTCATAGTAAAAGAGCACAGGTATTAGACTGGCTTGCCTGCAGACCAGACCTGTCACCCATTGAAAATGTGTGGCGCATTATGAAGCGCAAAATACGACAACGGAGACCCCGGACTGTTGAATAACTGAAGTCGTACATCAAGCAAGAATGGGAAAGAATTCCACCTACAAAGCTTCAACAATTTGTGTCCTCAGTTCCCAAACGCTTATTGAGTGTTGTTAGAAGGAAAGGTGATGTAACACAATTGTAAACATAGCACTGTCCCAGCTTTTTTGAAACATGTTGCAGGCATCCATTTCAAAATGAGCAAATATGTGCACAAAAAACAATAAAGTTTATCGGTTTGAACATTAAATATCTTGTCTTTGTGGTGTATTTAATTGAATATATGTTGAAGAGGATTTGCAAATCATTGTATTCTGCTTTTATTTACATTTTACACAATGTCCCATCTTCACTGGAACTGGGGTTGTACTAAGATGATTGGTGGCCACTAGCCCTAAGCTTCACTAAAAGACCCAGAATTTAGGTAAAGTTGAGGCCATGGCACGCTCCATTTCCTAATAAAATGAATTAAAAGAGTACAAAGTGTAGAACTATACTATGTCAGTATGCTAGCCATACGAAAGGGAAAATAAGTGTGTCTTAAGTCTCGACTTGAAAGTCTCCACAGAATCTGACTGTTTTATTGACGCAGGGAGATCATTCCACAGAACAGGGGCATGATAAGAGAAAGGTCTATAACCCACAGAGTTCTTATCACTAGGGACACAAAGTCCTGCACCCTGAGAAAGCAAAGCCCGGGCTGGTACTTAAGGATTAATTAGGTCAGCCAGGTAGGGAGGTGCCAATCCGCAAACAATTTTATAGACTAGTAGCAGAACCTTAAAATCTGATCTCACTGGGACAGGAAGCCAGTGAAGGGATACCAAAATGGGTGTAATGTGGTCGAACTTTCTGCTTTGTGTCAAAAGTCTGGCTGCAGCATTTTGAACCACTTGGAGAACCCTAATGCTGGACTGCGGTAAACCAGAAAACAGAACATTGCAGTAGTCCAATCTTGAAGAGATAAACACATGGATCAGGGTCTCAGCATCAGCCATAGACAGGATGGGACGAATCTTGGCTATATTTCGCAGGTGGAAGAAAGCAGTCCTCGTAATATGTCTAATGTGGAGGTCAAAGGACAATGTAGGATCAAAAATTACCCCACGGTTCCTCTCTTTGTCAGTGTGTGATGACACACAAGCCTAGACTAAGCGTTAACTGGTCAAATTGATGCCGATGTCTCACTGGACCAAGAACCATCATTTCAGTCTTATCAGAGTTTAAATGTAGGAAGTTTCTAGACATCCAACTTCTCACTGATGCAAGGCAATCTTCTAAGGATTTTATGTGAATGAGATTACCAGCAGTTATCGGCATGTATAACTGAGTATCATCAGCGTAGCAATGAAATGAATCACAAAACGCCACAATATGGGCCCAAGGGGTGCTATATAAAAGGAGAAAAGCAGGGGGCCTAAGACGGAACCCTGTGGAACCCCAAATTTCATGTCACTAAGGTTAGAGGTAGTGTTACTGTACAAAACTCAGTGAGAATGACTGGTCAAGTATGATGTCAACCAAGCAAGGGCACTCCCAGTAATCCCAAATGATTTTCCAGCCTATATCAAGTAGAATATGATGATTCATGGTATCAAATGTAGCACTGAGCTCTAACAGCACCAGAACCATAGTGGTGTCCGAATCCACTGCAAGCAGAAGATCATTCACCACTTTAGGGAGAGCCGTCTCTGTGGAATGATATTTTCTAAAAGCAGACTGAAGTGGAGATTATTAAGAGATTATTCTCAGTAAAATAGTCCACGAGCTGGCGTGACACCACTTTTTCCAGAATTTTAGAGTAAAATGATAGATTTGATATCGGCCGATAGTTTTTCAGTACACGAGGGTCAAGATTAGGTTTCTTAAGTAATGGTTTAATCACTGCAGATTTGAAACATTTAGGAACAGATCCAGAAGTTAAAGAAAGATGAATAATTTCCAGCACAGTCGGCCCAAAAGTGGGCCACAGGTCCTTAAACAGTTTTGTTGGTATAGGATCAAATAAACAGGTTGTGCTTTTTGTTGATGTTATGAGTTTTGTCAGCATGTCGAGTGAGATACTATCAAATTCTGTAAATCTAGGTAATACCTCAGTAATTGCACCCACCTCAACAGCAGGGTGTAGTGGCTGGGTTAAGGCATGCTGGGATATGTTTAACCTAATGTCCTCCCTTCTCAAGTAATCCAGGCAATCTTGTGCTGTAAAAGGAGAGCGAACTACAGGTGGTTGTCCATGATAAGTCTTGACACCGTGTCAAACAAGAACTTATTTTTTTTTTTTGATCAAATCAGAGTAATAGGTCCGCTTTGTAGCCAGTAATGCATGCTTATATTCTAAGATAGCATCATGCCACACAAGGTGGAATACTTCTAATTTTGAACTATGCCATTTCTGTTCTAGACCTCTGGCCTTATGTTTGAGGTCACGCAGGTAATCATTGAACCAAGGAGCCTGTGTTTTGGGAGGGCGCAGTTTTAACACAGGTGGCGTAATCATGTCGAGTGTAGTTTTGAGCACTGAGTTTAAACTATCCACAAGTCTGACTACTGATTGGGTATTTGCCAAATGTGAAGCTAAGACATCAGGCAGTCTAGCTTCGAGTTCAGTCTTAGTTGAGGAGTTGATGCATCGCCATAGTGATATATAAGGTTGTTGTTCCACTAAACACGGCAGAGAAACTGTAACCTTAATAAGTGAGTGCTCAGAGACCACTGATGTAAGAGGCATGATGTCAATATTCATGACAGCAATACCACGTGCGAGAACCAAATCCAGTGTATTTCCACTAATGTGTGTCTAGTCCGGAATGCATTGCCGAAATCCTAATGCATCCACAATTTCCATAAATGATTTGCAGAGGGGATCATAAAGCTTATTTATATGAACGTTAAAGACACCAATGATCAGAATGTTATCTGCACTAGTTGACAAGTTAGAGATGAACGCACCAAATTCATCTAAGAATTCAGAATATGGGCAGGAGGCCTATATACAGTGACAAAGTAATACGGCTGATTTTTATTCTTCTGACCTTGGCAATACGCAATATCCTGAGCAGAGTGGAGAATCAGATGCTCAAACAAGTTATCTATTTCAACAGTTCTTTTAGTCAGACAGGAAAGATTGTTTTCTCCTGCTTTACATGTTTCTGCTACTTCCTGTAGCCTTCCTCAGAAGCGTCACAAGATGGGGAAGTGACGTGTCTTATAGGCTGCTACTTCTTGATTTGGCCAGACAGCAGGGGGAACTTACGCACACTACTGTCTGACGTCTTCTCCAGGACGGCATCCCATGTATGTGATAGGGTGTAGGCCCCCTCATCCCGATTCATGCTTCTTGGACCTCGCTTGCGGATCTCGATGGCCTCTCTGATCCAGCGGTGGTATTTGTTGCTTTCAGCACGTATGACCCTGGCATTGGTCCAGTCCATGATGTGATTTTTCCTCTTGCAATGGTCGGATATGGCTGATTTGAGATTTTCCTGCTCGGCTTGTTCTTTTATTGCTCTTGTTTGTCTATTGGCTGTCTCTTTTTCACATTCTTTTTGATGTTCATTTTTCCTTGTTCCAAATTGTCTCCCTGTCTCCCCAATGTATGTGTTGTTGCATGATAAGCATGGTATTTCATATATTACATCGCATTTGTGTTCTGTTTTATTTTGTCCTTGGGCCTAACTAAAAGCTGTCTGAGTATGGTGTGTGGTTTGACCGGTGTATTGATATTGTATTTTTTCATGACTCTTTGGATACGTTCAGTGACCCCCCTGATATATGGCAGTTTGACTATGGCCGGTTTGTTTTTATTGAGTGTTCTTTTTCTTTTTTTACGTGTTTTTCTGTGTTTTGTACCTGTTTTTTTTACCTTTTTCTATTGCCCATTGTGGATACTGACAGTTTGTGAGTGCATTGTGTATGTGTGCCTCCTCCTCTTCCCTGTCCTGTGTATCTGTGACTATAGTGGCCCGGTTGTACAGTGTTCTGACTACTGACAGCTTATGTTCTGTGGGGTGTTCTGATGTCCAGAGCAAATATTGGTCCGTGTGTGTGGATTTCCTGTGTATTTTAAGTTTGATACTGCCGTCTGTGCTGTGGTGTATTTTAAATCCAAAAAAGCTATTTCATTGTTTGTTTCCTCTTCATACGTGAATTTGATGCTGCCTGTATGGTCTGTGGTGTTGAGGTGATCTGTGAGCTGTAGTGTGTGTCCGGTTTATATTTTTTCTAAAATGTCATCGACGTACCTTTTCCAAAACGATATGCTACAATCTGCTGGTGCTGTGGATATAGCTTGTTGTTCCAGATGCTCCATGAAAAACCCGCTCATAATGGCTGATAACGGGTCTCCCATGGCGAAGCCTTCAGTCTGTTTGTATATAGTGTTGTTGTATTGAAAGTAAGTGGATGTGGCAACGAAACTGAGTAATGACATGATGTCTTCAACTGTGAGTTTGGTTCATTTCCGGAGCGATTTGTCCTTAACTGAGTCTACTGTGTACGATGTTGAGTGTGGCTTCTACTGGGGTTTTGTGAAAAGTGATATGACATCGTGTGATATGAATATTTCATCCTGTCCTATGGTGATTTGTTGTAAGTCCTTTGCCAATTGTTGTGAGTTCCTGCAGTGCTGTTCAGTGAGTCCGAGGAGGGGTTTTATGATTTCTACAAGAGATTTGGAAAGGTTATAAGTGACGGATCCTACGCTATCGACAATGGGGCGGAGTGGTGTGTTAGGCTTGTGTATTTTGGCAAAACATATATCCGGGGGGTGATGGTGGCTGTGGGCACCAGGTGGTTGTATGAGTCCTGAGTTATTTTGTTTTCAGCTAACATGGGTTTGAGTAATGATTTAAGAGTCCTTTTTAGTTGTTCTGTTGGGTCTTTTTGCATGTGTGGTATGTGTTGTGGTCCTTAAGCAAGATGTCCATTTTGTTGTTGTAACTGTCCCTATCCATAACTACTGTGGTGCGACCTTTGTCTGCTGGTAGTATAATGATGTTGTCCTGTTTACCTAGTGTATGTATGGCTCTCCTTTCTTCCTTGGTGATGTTACTGGGTGGTAAATGTGCGGTTTTGAGAATGCCTGCTACCTCATTGCGTAATGCTGATTTCTTTCCCTGATCGTGTATGGATTGACAAGCTAATTCCGTGGCTAAAATGAAATCCTCGTATGGTATTGTGTCCAGTGTTATTGCGTAGTTGAGTCCTTTTGCTAATACTTGTGTTTCTGTGTGTGTGAGCTGATGTTGTGAGTAGTTTTTTACCCAATTGTCCGGCACAGCTGCGTGTTTTGTTGTGTCCCTGTTAGCTTTTGTTTTGGTTAAGAGTTTGTCCAGTTTTTCGATGTGTCTCTTCTTGGTTTTTATGAATTCCTTTTCGTATTGTTGTTTTAAATGCTCCGTCATGTCCGCGTTTATTTCAGGTTGTGGATTGTAGATGCGTTTAAAATCCTGCCTTTTTCCCTCGATGTCTGCGTTGATTTGTGTGATGTTGTGTGTAATAGTCCGTATCCGTTCTTTAACCAGGGCCTTACGTGCTTTGCGTATGATGTCCTCAGAGTTCTTGGTCTTTATCGGGTTTCTGATGTATAAACTTCTCTGAATTATTCCATCGTCCCGGCACCTCAGATGGAAACGTAGGTGGTTCTTGTACCGCGCTAACTTTAAAAATTGATGTTCCAGCGCCCGGCATGCCTTGACACCGCTTGGTCCAAAACTTTCATATAAACATTTGTGAAATTTCGCCCCCTCAGGGGGCGTTAAGTTCCCCCTGCTGTCTGGCCAAATCAAGAAGTAGCAGCCTATAAGACACGTCACTTCCCCATCTTGTGACACTTCTGAGGAAGGCTACAGGAAGTAGCCGAAACATGTAAAGCAGGTAAAACAATCTTTCCTGTCTGACTAAAAGAACTGTTGAAATAGTTCAATCAATCAATCAATCAATTTTTTTATATAGCACCAAATCACAACAAACAGTTGCCCCAAGGCGCTTTATATTGAAAGGCAAGGCCATACAATAATTATGTAAAACCCCAACGGTCAAAACGACCCCCTGTGAGCAAGCACTTGGCTACAGTGGGAAGGAAAAACTCCCTTTTAACAGGAAGAAACCTCCAGCAGAACCAGGCTCAGGGAGGGGCAGTCTTCTGCTGGGACTGGTTGGGGCTGGACTGTTCAAACTCGCAGGAAGTACTAATAGCATGCAATATAAATACTGAAAATATAAGCATATGCAAAAAAAATAAAAATAAAATAAATAAAATAAAAATAAAAATAATAATAATAATAGTCAGCAGTAGTCAGGTTGTAGTATTCACAGGTTGTAGTATTGTTCATATTGCACATAGATTATTGCACATGACATATTGCACAGTTGTGTAGCAAGTTATTGCACAGGTAATAATAAATAGTAAAAACTGAGATGAGTTATGAAAGGTAAGGTGGTGACATACAAGATACAGTCACACTGATAACAGCAATAGACATACAGTGTTAAGGAAGTGGCTTAGTGCAGTGTTATTATCATAGTTCTGTGTTATTTAGAGTTCAGTAGTCTGACAGCCTGTGGATAGTAACTGTTCCTGAGTCTTTTGGTACGGGCTGGCAGACTCCTATACCTCCTGCCAGAGGGTAAGAGAGCACCGACTGTGGTAAATGTCCTGGATGGTGGGAAGACTGCTGCCAGTGAGGTCCTCAGCCGTGCACACCCTCTGCAGTGCTTTCTGACTCTGGCTGGTGCAGCTCCCTTAGCACACTGTGAGGCAGCCCGTCAGCACACTCTCGATGATGCACCTGTAGAAGTTCGTGAGGATGGTGGTGTTCATGCCAAACTTCTTCAGCCTTCTCAGGAAGTAGAGTCTCTGCCATGCTTTCTTAACCACAGTGTCTGCATGTAAGGTCCAGGATAAGTCCTCGGTGATGTGGACGCCGAGGACCTTGAAGCTGCTGACCTGCTCCACCTCAGTGTTGTTGATGTGGATGGGGGAGTGCTGACCTCCACGCTGTCTCCTGAAGTCCACTATCATCTCCTTCGTTTTGCTGATGTTCAGAGAGAGGTTATTCTCCTGGCACCAGCTGGTCAGTGATTTCCCCCTCATCTCTGTAGGCACTCGTCGTCGTCAGTGATGAGGCCCAAGATGGTGGTGTCATCAGCAAACTTGAGGATCACGTTAGAGCAGTGCTTGGCTGTACAGTCATACGTGAAGAGGGAGTAGAGAAGTGGACTGAGAACACAGCCCTGAGGATCACCTGTGCTAAGGACAAGTGTGGAGGAAAGGGTCTGCCGATTCTCACCGCCTGTGGTCTGTTAGTGAGGAAGTCCAAGATCCAGCAGCATATGGACTTCTCCAAGCCTAGGGCAGTGAGCTTGGTGACCAGTTTGGAGGGGTGACACTGTTCACAGCGAAGACAGTGAAGCATGGTGGTGCAAGCATCATGATATGGGCATGTTTCTCCTACAATGGTGTTGGGCCTATATATCGCATACCAGGTATCATGGATCAGTTTGAATATGTCAAAATACTTGAAGAGGTCATGTTGCCTTATGCTGAAGAGGACATGCCCTTGAAATGGGTGTTTCAACAAGACAATGACCCCAAGTACACTAGTAAATAAACAAAATCTTGGTTCCAAACCAACAAAATTAATGCCTCGCAGATGTGAAGAAATCATGAAAAACTGTGGTTATACAACTAAATACTAGTTTAGTGATTTACAGGATTGCTAAAAAAAGCAGTTTGAACATAATAGTTTTGAGTTTGTAGCGTCAACAGCAGATGCTACTATTATTGTGAACACCCCCTTTTCTACTTTTTTTTTACTAATAGCCCAATTTCATAGCCTTAAGAGTGTGCATATCATGAATGCTTGGTCTTGCTGGATTTGTGAGAATCTACTGATTCTACTGGTACCTTGTTTCCCATGTAACAATAAGAAATATACTCAAAACCTGGATTAATCTTTTTAGTCACATAGCACTACTTTGATTCTGAACACTACTGTTTTGTGCATTCTTTTGGCCATAGATAAAGCACCGTTCAAAGAAATCACTAAAAACCCCAAATTGCCACAACATTCATGTCAGTTGAGTGTAAGACAACTTCTCACCCAACTAGAAACACTAAAAGAAGACATTCATGATGATGTACAACAAAATGATGGAGCATCAAAAAAGGTGAAACTCCTGGGTGCTCAGAAAATTCGTACCTCTGTAGTGCGAATGGCCAACTGCTTGAGATGATGAATGAAGAACATGAGAGGGAGAGAAAGACTGGATAATGTGGATGGAGTGAATCAGGATGTGCAAAGGATTAGCAAGGGTGAAGTCAGGACGGATATGAAGAGGATGAAGAGTGGGGAAAATGGAACCTGTCATTTACAGCCGGTTCTGTTCCTGCATATTTTAAATCTGCAGTGATTCAACCAATTTTTAAGAAACCCAACCAAGATATGGATTCACAGCAAATTACAGTGCATCCAGGAAGTATTCACAGTATTTCACTTTTCCCACATTTTGTTATGTTACAACTTTATTCCAAAATAAAGTAAATTCGATTTTTTCCTCAACATTCTACACACAATACCCCATAATGACAATATGACTAAAGCTTTGTTTTTGTTTTTTTGATTTTTGCAAATTTATTAAAAATAATATCAATAAAAAAATAAGAAATCACATGTACGTAAGTATTCACAGCCTTTGCCATGTAGCTCAAAATTGAGCTCAGGTAAATCCTGTTTCCACTGATCATTTTTGAGATGTTTCTTCAGCTTAACTGGAGTCCACCTGGGGTAAAGTCAGTTGAGTGGACATGATTTGGAAAGACACACCTGTCTACATAAAAGGTCCCACAGTTGACGGTGCATGTCAGAGCACAGACCAAGCATGAAGTCAAAGGAATTGTCTATAGATCTCTGAGACAGGATTGTCTTGAGGCACAAATCTGGGGAAGGGTACAGAAACATTTCTGCTGCTTTGAAGGTCCAAATGAGCATAGTGGCCTCCATCATCTGTAAATGGAAGAAGTTTGGATCCACCAGGACTCTTCCTAAATTTTGCTGAGTAAAATATATTCTGCCAGGATAATATTTGGTCCCAGTCCAAATAGAGTTACATACACTCTATTATAGAGTGAAAGACGACCAGAGCAAGAATTTTAGCTGGGGAAACTTCTGCGATTAGAAGCGAAACGTCCTCGTTCAAGCAACCCAGTCCAGTTGAAGATTCAAACTTCTCTACAACCTTCCAGAAGGACAACCATCTCTGCAGCAATCCACCAATCACATGGCAGTCCACCTGGAGTTTGCCAAAAGGCACCTGAAGGAATCTCAGACCATGAGAAACAAAATTCTCTGGTCTCATGAGACAAAGATTGAACTCTTTGGTGTGAATCTCAGGTATCATATTTGGAGGAAACCACGCACCATCCTTCAGTGAAGCATGGTGGTGGCAGGATCATACTGTGGGGATATTTTTCAGCAGCAGGAACTGGGAGACTAGTCAGGATTGAGGGAAAGATGAATGCAGCAATGTACAGAGACATCCTGGATGAAAACCTGCTCCAGAGTGCCCTCGACCTCAAACTGGGGCAACAGTTCATCTTTCAGCAGGACAATGACCCTAAGCACATTTCTGTCATATAACGTCACATTTCCACTGGGAACATAAAAGTGATGTATTCAGCAGAACAATTTTCCTGATTTCAAGACATATATGAGCGCTGGAGGAGCCAGAATTGAGCTGGATTCTACAAAGTCTGAATAAGTCTGAATTATGAGCCCTCGTCCTTTGGATTCATACAGATACATCAGGGCATGATACAAAAGAGACATGTGATAAGGTATACATATGCACCTTTGTCTATTAGAACCCATAATTTCATAACAGAATCTGCAGTAGCTTTTATCTTAGTGGAGTTATGGTCAATTTGTGAATCCTTTGACTCGCTAGCAGACTCCATTAATCCTCTGTTTGTCCTGCTAATTGGAGGGTAAATTGGCATGGTGTCACATAATGAGGCCAACCAAAGCAGAACTATATTTGACTGCATGGTTTGTACCTGTGCTGTTTAGGATGAGCCATGCCCGTGGGAAGGCGGAGGCAGCTGAAGGAGTGGCACAGAAGGCCATGGAAGAGTGTCGACTAGCCCGGATTGCTGCCAAGGAGCTCTCACCATCATTTCACATCTATGGTAATGGTGAGTGGACAAAGCAGAAGTTTGTCAAAAAAAATTCACAGCCCTGAATTCTCCTTTTATCATTTGAGCCCTGTGATACCAGGTAATGCAATCTTTAATTCAATGAGAACATGATGCAAATAAAACCGCCACATCTGTGAAGTCTAGCTGAGGGTGGTTTATGGCTCTGGCTGCAAAATATTCCTAATCTTTATTTACACTGCAAACTGACAGAGGAGGGCAGAGGTTACAGCTGTGACCATAACTGAGTAATGGCTTCCTCTTGGTTGACAACCATTTAGTCCTCTGTGATTGACTGCTCTGTTAATGCTGGATGATGACATGTGATGTGTACAACTTCTTATTTTGTTCCTTTGTTGTGATCCTGAGGTTCTGTTGGACCTTGTGGATTATACTGCGTTCGTCCCTGAATGTTAACTTCTTCCTGAACAAAGTCTGTCTGGTGGTTTCATTTTTCTCACCATAGATTATGTAGCTGCTTGTAGCACATTTTGCAGATGCTCACAGGAATGTCATAAGTGAGCTTCATGATAATAATCACTGTGGAGACTAGTTCACAAGTTGTTATTGGGGAGACTACATTCACAGAACAAAGGCAATCAAGAACAATTTCTACATAAGTCATGAGTTTATTGGTTTGGAAACGATGTGGGAAAGATATGGAAGTTTGACTGAAAAGAGCATGAAGGATACAGTGCTGGAGTAGTAACCTAACCAAGATCTTCAAGGGACACATCCTTGGTGGAAATGCAATCCCTGGAAACCAATAGAGAGGTGAATGTTCATTAGACAAGGACAGAATTTTTGGCTCTTTAACCTTCAAAACTAGGTATAGTGCAGCAGATAACTGAAACTATCCTTCAAACATTAATGCAAGCACCAAAAAAAAATAAAAAATAAAATAAAATAAAATAAAAATAAAAAAAATAAAAATAAAAATAGACTTGCCACTTGAATTTTCAATAGGCAGCCAGGTAAGGGTCAGTTGAAGAATTACACAGGGGTCAAAATTTTAAAATGCTCCAACTATACCACATTATTTGTCTGAACATAAAGATTCCAAAAAGGTATAGTTTGGACTATCTATGACTAAATGTTATGGAGTTATACATATAGTCTTACATATACACCCCTTGAAGGACTCAGATTGGCTGACCAGTTACTTTGCTGTCCCCAAGTCAAGACTGAAACACCGGGGTGACCGAGCTTTGCTGTGGTGGCCCCCAAACTATAGAATGAGTTGCCTTTGGATGTTAGGCTGGCTCCTTCACTAGAGGTTTTTAAGGTTCACTTAAAAACAAATCTTTTCTCTAAGGCATTTCAAAATTGTTTATGTTCTTGTCAGTGTTAGCCATGTTGGTCCCTTTTTTTTTTTTTTTTTTTTTACTATTTTTGTTTTATCTGTGTTGTATTTTATTAATGTCTTATTTGGAAAACACTATGTCAGCTTTCTTGTTCTTTTAAAGTGCTCTATAAATAAAGTTGGAAGGGATCGGATTATGGAGTCAAAACAGCAAGAATGGTGATAAAGGTCAATTTCAGTTTGTACAGGGGTCAAAAGTTAAAGTTGCTCCAATTTTGGCAAAACAGTGCTGTAAATTATTGGTTGAACTAACAGGATTGGAATAGTTTTGACTGTGCTGAATGTCTCCAAAGTAAAGGTCAATCAATGTTGACATCCATTGGATTCTATGACATGTGACATGTTACCCTGTAATGTGATAACTAAGCATGACAGTTGGTGCTAACTATTCCTTTTTAAAACCCTATTAACTCAATCAATAATTTGCATCAACCTTTACCAAAATTGAAACTTTGACCCATGTGTAATTCTTCAATTGGCTCCTACCTGCCTGCCTATTGAAAATTCAAGTGGCCAGTCCATTTTTTTCAAAAGTGTAATGTCTAAGGAGTATTGGTGCCGAATTTGGTGCTTGCATCACCATTTGAATGATTCCTCTTTAAATATTCTGTTATCTGCTGCACTAACAAAATCCCTTCAATCATTGAAATTGACCTAGACCATTAAGACAACTGCTCCTAATTTGGTAAAGCTGTGTTATTTCTTTGAAAAGTTATTGGGAATATACTGTTACAGATATTTTTTGACCTTATGAACTTCAAAATTAGGTTAAGGTCAGTCAGATTCAGTTAAGGTAGGTCAGTCATCATTGAAGGGATACATGTTTGCTGCAAGTTTGATGAATCTGTCTGAAGTCCTTGGAAAGTTATTGAGAGTACAGTCTTCATCACACAGTTACTAGTTTTGTCCTTCAATATTTGTCAAGGTCACTCATCATAAAACTTTAGCTAGACCTTCAAAGGAGAAATCATCGAAGAAATAATCATTAGACATAGTACGCCTTTTCACCGGTGTAACTCATGGTTTCGACTCTCAATAGATGATGTCTTTGTAGGTTGGCCATTAATGGCCACAGAGCTTGTTAATAAAACTCAAAGTTCATTGAGAAAATTGATAACTAGTGTTGTGTAACTGACAAGTCAGGATGAGTTATGTTAGATTCACCCAGCTTGGAGTTCAGGATTTATTCCTCATACATATTAGGCGTGTGCATCTCATCACTGGCAACAATTCAATATACATCTCGATACACTGCCAGCGATATGATACATATAGCGATACAGGACGATACTGATGATACGATGCAGTACGATTCACCCCTATTACCGATTCGATGTGATTTGATATGTATTTGATGGCGATTAAATTCCTCAAGAATGCGATACGATGCGATTTGGTCCAATATGATGCGATTCAACATGATGCAAAGAAATTATACCAAAAATTTAAATAGAAAATAAGAAGCTGCAATTCAGTATGGTACTATGGTGTTCTTCTTCTTCTGATTCTGCTAGAGGCAGAAGAGTTGTTTTACTCCTTATAAGCAACAAATTTACCAGATTCAACATTAAGGAACAGGAGTCAGTTCCCTCAGATTTGGTACCAATTTCATCACACTGTCAGAACTTAAACAGTAAACAGTAAGAAAACATTACTCTGTCAGTGAATGACTTAAAGTGAGTCACTCATTGACAGAGTACCGCATTAGCAAAAGTAATCTTTGATACTTTCTTACCAGTTTTCCGATGTCGCACACTGAACGGTCCGCCCCTAAAACTTGGTCTGCCCTGCCTCCACAGCACATGCGTCATTTTGGTGCTCAGCCGTTGGTCTGAGACAGAGTCTCTTCACCCAAAGCGATCAAATTGATTAATGGGATTATTAACCATCAGAGGACAAGGTAAAACCTCTTAAATCATTCTAAAGTCAGTTTTAAGCAGAAATGAGGCAATACTCTGTGACACTTTTAAATGACCGACGCGCAGTAAACGCATCAGCTAGCAGCTCATGTAGCCAAGGCACCCTGATCGCGTCCTCTGTCTCTTATGATGAAATAATGCTGAATATATGTGGAAGTGATTGTTGTACAAAAGCTTCAGATATCTGTCGATGAGAAAGATGATGACTGGAGTGCAGTTTGAAGCAGAAATGAGTTATTAATCCGTGAACCGCGGCTGATGACGCATGCGCAGTGAAGGCAGGGCGGACCAATTTTTAGGGGGGGACACCGGACTTCGGTTCACATCTGCGACCATGTTTGATACCGTTTAGCAGCATAATCCTTACAAACGACCTGCATCTTGTCAAGTTTCCCATTTAAAAAAAAAAAGCCAAAGTACCAGTGGTCCCTCGCTATAACGCAGTTCACCTTCGCAGCCTCGCAGTTTCGCGGATTTTTTAGTCCAATTTTGCATGCTTTTTTTTTATTTTTTTTTTACAGCGCATTGTGTTCTGCGTCCTCATCAAGCAGGCCGGTCACGGCACCGCAAAGGGAGAGTACGCGCATTGTGTTCTGCCTGTTTGTTTATAAGAATCTTCTCGCCCAGAAGAAAAAACAGCGCCAACAACTACCCATAAGTCTGTTCATCACTCGGAAAAAGACACCTGCACCGAGGTGTAACTCAGTGGAAAAGGCGCGTCAGTGGCGCGGAGCCAGGACGAAGAGGCGCGATCAGAGGAACAGTGAAATACTGGTCAGTCACTATTAATAATTTCTTATGTGTCCAACCTCGTAGGTTGACCGTTAAACTTAAATTTGTTAGTTCTAAAAGCCATCATAATTATTTATAGGAAAAGGTTCTATTTTTATTTCTCAAACAAATGTTTGGGCCTGAAAACAGGTTGGTCTTATTTTTCTACTAAGGTTGGAACTTTGAGAGTGTTTACACACGAGAGAAAAGTGAGAAAATGTTAATGCCTGTTTGAGAAAAGTGTATAAAGTGTGTAGTGAGGGGTTTTACAGCCTTAAAACATCTATAATAATTGTAAAAAATAACGCTGTCTACTTCGCGGATTTCGCCTATTGCGGGCTATTTTTAAAACGTAACTCCCGCGATAAACGAGGGACCACTGTATCCCCAAACGCCTGATGTAAATGTTTTAGGTGTGTCAAAAATCTCTTCTGACTGCTTGCAGCTGTTCTTGTTGCGGTAGAAATGTGCTTTCTGGCTTCTGTCCATGTTCAAAACAAAACGCGGAGCAGTGATGGTCCATTCAATGTGCCTCGGAAAAAATCAGTGCAAGCATGCAGCGAGCAATGCATCACGATTTCACCCATCAACTGAATCGATGCACACTGAATGAATCAATGCGCTCGCATCAGGTACATTTGTATCTAGATACCGTTTTGTATCGATTAATCTCCACAAGCCTAATATATATGATGCAATACCAGTCAAAAGACTCCAAATGTATCAACATTTTAATCTGAAGCCTTAATTGAAATTGACTGCCACCCCAAGGCCTTATTAGACCAGTAAGGGGGGAATCCATGGACAAGAGGAATGGCCTCAGCACAGTATCACACTACACTGACTATATGATATTTAGTTGTTCCCGTTGCTTTTGTAGTTTTCAGTCTTAATTTCAATTGTTATTTTTCTAAATTTTGATTAAGACTTTATGTTAAAATGTTGATACATTTGGAGTCTTCTGACTGGTACTGCAGTATAAATCAAATATGTTAAATCACAGTATATATCTGACTTATTAATAAAATGCATGTTAAAGTTGATATTAAATGACAAAGTACAAATGAGACTTTGACAATTCAAATCAAATTAAATGTCTTCACTTCCTTAATCCTCTCTGACCAACAGTGACTTCCTGCACACCATCCTGTTTTTGTGTCTGCAATTGCAACACACACACACACACACACACACACACACACACACACACACACACACACACACACACACACACACACAACACACACACACACACACACACACAGTCCAACAGACCTGCTGTGGCTTGGTGTCAGATCACTTCATAGGCGCTATTCTCCAACTGTTTTCACAGGGCTTGAATGTCAACGGGCCAAGCACCAGGATGCCAAGGACAAAGATCACGAGGTCATCTCCACAGGAACAGACAGTCCGGAGCTGTGCACTCCCGACACCACACCGCCTGTAATAACACCTGATCTCAGCCCCGTGCTGAGTGTACCCGTCTCACCCCCACACAGCCCGCCCAAGCACAGCAATCGTCTACGGAACGCTTGCTTCATGCGCCAAAGTGCCGTGGAAGATCAAGGCGGGGCCGAGATCCAGGTGCTGGTGGAGGGGCGGGGAACTGATTTGCCAAGGGGTGGTCCTAATAATTGGACTGAGGATCTGTATCCAGACCGAGGAGCCAGTAGCCGCTCGACCACGCCCTCCCTTCTGGAGGAACAGGAGGGCCAAATTAATGGCCACGAGCAAACCCCTTTGTCCAATCACAAACCACGAGAAAAGTCTTTGTCCAATCACAAGCCCCGTGAGCACTCTTCTGCCTACAGAGTGTGGGAGCATTCCCTGTCCAAACAAAAGCCCTCCAAACACTTCTCTTCAAATCACAAGTCAAGAGAGTACTCATCGTCCAATCACAAAACATGGGATCACTCTTCCACCAATCACAAGGCCTGCGAGCATGCTTCCAACTACAAGCCACAGGTACACATTTTATCCAATCACAAAGCCTTGGAATATAATATGTCCAATCACAAGACTTCTGAGCATGCTTCTTCCAGTCACAAGCCCCAAGATTATATCTCCTCTAATCATCATGCAAAGGAACACGTCTCTTCCAGTTACAACCCTCGAGAGCATGTCTACTCCAACCACTACCCAAAGCAGCACAACCACTCCAACCACAAGCTTATTGAGCATGCTTTAGTTGACCAAAGGCTCGACGGCCTCACCGGGGGCTGGACTGCTGAGAGTACCCTTAGGTGGAGCCCTGCTCACTCACGCCTCACAGAGCACGACGAGGAGAAGATGAATGACTATACAGTCGACATGAGACTCCAGTGTCCAGACTTGCAGATGTCTCGGGGTTTGGGCCAGGAGTCCCCAGCCCCGAAAAATAACAGGCTGCGATCCCGAGGCCTTCGACAGTAAGGGAGGGATCCATGGACTCTGTACAGATGCTGGAAAACCTGAATGTGGGGGCAGAGATAGAGGAATGGCCCCTGCACAGGGATCTCACACTGTCTCCGCCCCCTTACCTCTCAGCCCATCATACTGGAGCAGGAAGGAGAACATCTCACCCTCAAATCAAACTCAGTGAGTCTTTCTATGTGCATTTAACTGACAGATGAAAACAAACAAACATATGGCAGCACTTCATAACAATATACAAATAATAGTCATATATTAATAATTAATATATAAATATAAATAAGCAAATCCACATGTCCATACAAAACATCCAGTCTGTAGTGAGAGATAATTACAGTATGATATGAATTTGCCAGCGATTACACAGTTTATGAATAAAGCTACATGTACGTGTGTGTGTGTGTGTGTGTGTGTGTGTGTGTGTGTGTGTGTGTGTGTGTGTGTGTGTGTGTGTGTGTGTGTGTGTTTGTGTGTGTGTGTGTGTGATCTGAATATTTGTGTCAGTAAAAAAAGAATAAAACAGAAAATGGTGATCTGATTGAAAATGCACCATTCTTTATCACGGGGTATTGTGGAATAACTGTTCATCATTAATCAACTTTCAAGAAACTAGTCAATTATATGAAACTAAAAGGATTCCTATTATTAGAAGTGACTCAGACAAAATTAAACAGAACATTTAGAATATTTGAAACCCAGTACTCCACCTCCTGAGCACAGTTTATTTAAAGTTGAACTCACAGCAAATGCAATATTTTATTCAGCTTGTGTACTTACTGAAACGTTGTACAAATAGTGGGAAAGTTTATTGGTGTAAGCAAAACGGATTTTATCTAACGTCTCCTCAGTGTTGTCAAGTTAACTCCGTCGCAAGGAATACTGACAGCATGCGTTTCACAGTAAAAGTACTTGCTGGGATGCTGGCATTAAACGTTTTATTGTGAAATGGTGCAAGCAACATGAAGTATCTGATGTTGTTAACTTTGCTACCAGTAACATCATCGAGCCTAGCCTGGAGTGGCTCAAAAGAGACAGGTACCGTGGGTCTTCTCCCCTACTGTGATTGGTTGAGAGCTCTGAGCTCTGATTGGTGCAGAATTTATGACATCAGGGGCCGCCATGTTTTTAGTTTTGGTCACGCTGTCTCACGTTCGTGGTGTTGCAAGGCATGCCCAGTGGAAATTCCCACCATATCAGGTTACAAAATGGCCACCGAACGCAAGCGTAATGTGCATCGCCTACGCCGGAAGCTGGCTACATCAAGCCACGCCATCTTGGAAGTACGAATGTTACAATGTTAATCAAAATAAAGGTTTCAAAATAAAGGTTTGAAAATTAATTCCCAAAATTTTCATAATAAAGGATGCACATCTCCGTGCTATGCACAGCAAAATCCGAAAGCTTAGGCCCATCTGACAAGTAGAGAGATGTGCGAGCCACATACACACATATAGACATTTCTTGCTTTATACATAGATGTACGTCAGAGATGACAGACACACAACAGGCTTCACAAAATTGACAAAAATCTCTCTCTCTCTCTCTCTCACACACATACACACACACACACAATCTTTGCAGAAAAGCATGTCGTACACTCGCAACTGCTCTGAGACAGCTTGCTTTCAAACTAATTACATTAGTCTATAACCATGAAAAGTCATTAAGGTACAATTTTTAAAAACTCACATGTTCGATGCTTGATGATTGTATCAATCCTTGCGTGTTGTGTAACAATGCAATGGTTTGTTTGTAGCACTGATTTCCATTTTTCTGATTCCTGGTGGCTGCATGTTCTCCTTTGCCATTTAGAAAGAATCAATTCAAGAACTGGTCTAATTGCTTCTTCTCTCCTCTCCTCTCTTGTCTCCTAGGGCTCCAGCTCTATTCTGGTGGTTATGGTCATTTTACTCAACATTGGAGTAGCCATTCTTTTCATTCACTTCTTTATTTAAGCTTATACAGGTACGATCTACTAAGACTTATTGATAACTATGGTATATTATATTATTCCTGATACTGAGATGGACTTTCTGCCTGTTGCACTGGAACCCACAGCCCCACGTGACGGACACAAGTCAGCCTGTCTATCGTTGCTACTGGTCTTTTCGCCTCTGTTGAAGCCTGAGTTTCTACAAGCGAACCATTCCTTTTTGAAATGTTTATTTTGAGCTTGCAACCACAGACAAAGGTGATTAAGATAGTAAAGAGAGCAGCTTTAAGATGGCGTGGTGTAAAAGGACGCACATGCATGCACCTGTACTGTTATAAAGACTGGAGGTGGCACAGACAGTTCTGCCCATTTTTCCACTCTAGAAAAGAATATAACGACTCTTTGTGTCCCGTTACCATGACAAACATGCTAGCCAAGAGCATGGCACACTCTCCATGCCAAACCCTACAGTCCCTTCTGCCCTCTGCCTCTTTCCCCCTTTTGAACCCATCCACCAATCTCTAAACCCTATTCGCACTATGCCGCTACAGAACTATGCTGCAAGAGTAGATCCATTTTAAAGGGCTCCGTCATTCTTCTTTTCTGTTTAACTACAAAAGAAACGTGCACAGCTATTGCATGAGGCTGTGTGGTGTTTTAAAATGCATTTCTATCCCTTTAACATCACTGTTCCATCTCATTGTACACGCTCGATCTTGATGATCACGTCTCACAATTCTTTGCACCCGCTGGCAGAGATTTGGATTCGGTCGCACCTTCACATCCGACCAAATCCGACTTCACGAACTGAACGTGAACGTGGTGGCACGTCTTTACAGCTTGGACGTGTGAGTCTAATGTCAAAGATCTTCCAGAATTTATTGTACGTGAAGTGAAATTTTTACGTCGACTCTCCAACCTGACTTTCAACACACGTGCATTCTTGACGAGACACATTTGCACGCAGAAACACATTTAGCGCTGACTTACTGAGGAAGGTTCAGCCTTGCCCCTTTGTACAGCCTTGAGACTGTTATGTTAACCACTACTTCTAATATATATGTGTATGTGTCATTATTATTCTAGTTTGTTACTTTTTTGCAGTTTGCAAGACAGAGAGAATGCTGAGTGCCTCGTATTTATTCATTTTCCGTCTTAATTTATTAACCGCGCGACCTGAGATAAAACACCATACGTGGGCAGGTGAAGAGATTTGTTTAACCTTCATTATTAAGAAAAGGTGACCTTCCAAACTGCCCGCTCACCTCCCTTCATCCTGAAATGGCATGCACTGTTTGGTCTCTCTCTCTCCCAGTCACCTTTTTGGACCAGTCAAAAAGGGAAATCGGGGTTTCTACAGTGTCGTTTCCAGACACGTTTGGGCCGGATGAGATTTTCTTCAGCATGTTTGTTTAGCCTGCTCAATCTGGTGTCAGTTTGTGAGTTTCTCCCTCTTGTGTCTTTATCCAGCATCACAAGGCTACGCGAGACATGGAGAACAGTGTAAAATAAATGCTAGCTTTTAACTCTCAGTGGATATTGAAACGTCCCGAGTTTATGAATGATAGCAAAAGAAACTCTCTGCTACTGTATGTTTTATACTTCGCACCCAGTGGCATCATCATGTTGTGACATCATTGCATGCCCGAGCATGCTCTTTCTTACTCTTTGGTTTATGGGGTTGTTTCAAAGTTATTGTGGAGAAAATAATGAAATGTTTGACATGAACAAGCCTGGTGTGGTTATTCCTGGTGTCCTCCTGGCATCCGTCCATCTGCGGGAGACGATGGGGTAGCGTCCAATTTGTTTTGTTTTTTTTGTTCGTTTGTTTTTTTTATACACTTTTTCAATTCAACTTCAATTTATTTCATTTATATAGCGCCAAATCACAACAAAGTTGCCTCAAGGCGCTTCACACAAGTAAGTAACCTTACCAACCCCTAGAGCAAGCACAGTGGCAGTGAACAACTCCCTCTAATGATTTGAGGAAGAAACCTCAAGCAGACCAGACTCAAAAGGGTGACCCTCTGCTTGGACCATGCTACCAACACAGTTGACAATACAAATATACAGGAAAATTGTTGTCTTTTCTTTCTATCTGCACCTGCGCGAATGACTTATCAGTCCAATGTGCGATTGACCATCTCTGCTGCATTTGTTGCACGTGTACTGTGATGCCTGCTGAGGCTGCCGCTGTCGCTCCTTTCTCCTAGCTCATTGCTCGGCAAGGCCTTGGTTCCTCTCCTGCTCAGCCCTCTGTTCTGACAGTAAGGCGCCAGGCTGCACGGTCCTCTGCCCACTGCTCCCACGTGTTGACATTGATGCTGCAGATTTTCAAGTTCTTCTTGCAGGCATTCTTGAAGCGCAGGTGTGGTCGACCAACCAAAAGAGTGCCCTGTGCCAGCTCACCATACAGTAGATCTTTAGGAATGTGGCCCAGATCCATTCTCCTGACGTGGCCAAGCTAATGAAGGCACCTTTCGCCAAGAACGGTGAACATGCTGCTCTTGTGGCATGTTTCCAAGACCTCTATGTTGGGCACCTTATCCTGCCATCCATTGTCCCAAATTTGTCTAAGGCACCTCAAATAATAATAACAATAATAATACATTTGATTTGTATAGTGCTTTTAAAGGGGAACAGAAAAGCCCACGGATTATTTATAGCATGAGTAAACAAAAAATGCATTTTTGTGATAGTTCAAGAAACACTAAAGACCATAAAACATCTACAGAAAACGTTGTTTTAGTCGTGGTCTGAGAGGCTTTGACATTGACCAGCTGCCGCCATTTATGCAGGTCAGGCGGGTGACGTCACTGGTTGGGGGAAGATGAGCCTCGTTCTGAGATTCCCTGCCAGAGGCACCAATAATGAGATTATAATGACTACTAGAGTCTGCAGTCCCAATGCTGCCCACCAAACGCGAATGCCCTTCTTGGACAGCGACATGACGCCTCCAAAATATTGATGCAGTTCCTGGATGTTAATGCATTTTCAGTGGGGATTCGCAACTGAACACACTCAGAAAACACTCACAAATTACGCGTTAAAATGCCAGTCTGACCTGGATATCGAGCCAGTAAAATAATTAACATTAAATCATGTCAGGAAATATTAAACTCTGACACCCACACATTCTGAAATATTAGTGTTTAAAGTTGCACGGATCTGTGCTGTTAAAATGCGCTGCTGAACTGAACCGAGCTGCTGCTGTTTTCAGCATAGGGCAGCTCCTAAAACCATTATGAAGCATTTATATATATAATTACAGTTATCCTTTATTGGCTGACTTTCATTCATGAAGTCAGTGGCGTGTGTGCACATCTCTGTGTGTGAGCACTGTGTGTAGTTTCGTGTATGACACAGGCACGGGCAGGAAACATACACCTGTTTATCAACCAAATGTCACAGACAGAGTGACAAGAATAACCAAAAACCACTTACTTATGGAAGGAAGTATTGTCTCCCTTGTTCCTCCGTTTGTGGCTTTGCCAACATGCACAACTTTCCGGTATATTCCACCTGTTTCTTGAGGAGACTAGTAGAACTTCATTGAGCAAGCTCAGTAAACTGCGCTTGTCCCAGCAGAGGAGACCCCAACCAGTGACATCAACTGGAAGTGCCCTCTACTGAGTTCAATCAATGGAGATTTACATGTCAATTTAGTGGCAAATTTGATTCAAATAATATTATCTACACTACGCTCAAACATTCTGCAAGTGTATGAATAACACTTAATTTTTTACCGAGGAATGCACAAACAAATTCTCAAAAAGCGTTTCTGTTCCCCTTGAGTCTTGAAGGTGGACAGATTGGTACAGTAACAAATCTGTTTGGGGAGAGAGTTCCAGAGGAAGGGAGCAGCTATGGAAAAGGCTCTGTCCTCCCAGGTCCGGTGCTTGGTCCTGAGTGGCACTGACAGGAGGTTGGCATCAGAAGAGTGAAGGCAACGGGAAGGAGTATGGTAAGACAGGATGGAGCCTGGTTGTGGAGGGCTTTGCATGTGAGGAGAAGGATTTTGAAATGGATCCATAGGACACAAAGCCAATGAAGGTTCTTAAGAATAGGAGTGATGTGTTCACGGGAACAGGTGTAGGTGAGCAAACAACCAGCTGACTTTTGAATGTACTGGACTTTTGAAGATGTACCATGAAAGATGCAATTACAGTGGTCTAACCTGGATGTAATAAAGGTGTGAATCAGGGTTTCTGCAGCAGAAAAGGAAAGTGATAGAGACGGGCAATGTTCTTGAGATGAAAAAAAGCAGTGCTAGTGATGCGATTAATGTGCTGTTCAAAAGACAGGTTGGTATCAAAGATGACTCCAAGGTTGCAGATGTGCGGGGAGGGAGACAGGGTGGAGTTATCAAAAAAAAAAAAATTGTCCGAAATTGTGGATGGTGTGGGTGAGCTGATGATGATTATTTCAGACTTGTCAAGTTGAGTTTGAGAAAGTTATTTCGCATCCAAGACTTGATCCCAGTGAGGCAGTTAGTGAGAATGGAGTGAGTTGAAGTGGTGACGGATTTGGTGGAAATGTAGAGCTGGACATCGTCAGCATAACAGTGAAAATGAAGACCATGCTGACGTATGATTTTACCGAGGGGAAGCATGTAAAGGATAAAAAGGACAGGACCCAACAACAAGTCCTGGGGAACCCCTTGGGACAAAGGGGTAATGTAGGAGGTGCAGTTATTGATGCTGATGAATTATTTTCTGTTAGTGAGATAGGACCGTAGACAGCTAAAGAGCAGTGTAGGTAATGTCAAGGGTAGTTTCGAGGCGGGAAAGAAATAGTGTTGAATACTGCGGTGAGGTTGAGGAAGACAAGAATGCTGAGTTTACCAGAGTCTGTGGAAAGGAGGAGGTCACTGGAGACTTTGAGAAGGGCTGTTTTTATACTGTGTTGGGACTGAAAACCAGATTGAAAGGGTTCAAACAGATCACTGGAAATGAGGTGGGCTTTGAATGGGAGGCGACAACACATTCAAGAAGTTGTGATAAGAAGGGAAGATTGGAAATGGGCTGGAGGTTTGTCATGATGTCAGGGTTGAATCCAGGTTTTTTGAGAATGGGGTCACAGCAGCCAATTTGAACATATGAGGGATGAGACCAGAGCTGAGGGAAGAGTAAATGATATCTGTGATCAGAGTGGAAATGATTGGAAAACAGTCCTTAGCAAGAGTGGATATAATGGGGTCCAGAACACAGTTGGAGCTTCTCATACCTGCCATGAGTTTGTGGAGCTTGTTGGGAGACACACTGGAGAACTGAGACGGGCTGAGTGGTAAAGGGGGGAGAGGGGGATGGGGGAATGAGAAGGGCAAGGAAGGTGCTGAGGTTACTGTAAATGGTGTCAATTTTTTTTGGAAAAAGGATAGGAAGGTATTAAGGTGCATTTACACATAACCAAGACGCGTTACGAATGTCATTTTTCTGTCATTCGTGACACATTCGTGACATTATTAATGTGACTTAATGCATCTGAATAGGTTTCTTAATAGTGCGTGTTGATGCGTGATATTCGTGGAGCATGTTTTTGCCTGTCAAAAAATCTTCCACAAATGTCACACACCACCCTCATTTCGTCTCACGTTGTGGAGGTCGCAACTGAGCGTATTGATCCGTCTTGATGAGTAGTGATGCTTAATAGAATGTGACAACGTTCGTAGTGGTTCCTGTGATGATTCTTGGAGCCCAAACTGTCAAGTTTTGACACGACTTGTAACGTGGCGTCACATTTCACTGCACACCACAACAAATCAGTTTTCTGTCACGTGCGCACAATTAAACACGGCTCCAAATGTCGTTCCACAGTTCCTGCTGAAGCTCCTCAGGACGCTCCTGCAGGTGTTCCACCTGCTGTTGTAACCGATGAGCAGGAGAACGAGTCTGAGCCAGAGGAACCAGAGGAGACTCGCATGCAGCCAGACATCTCTGCACCTCCTCTAGTCCGGCGGAGGAAGAAGCACGCGCACAATTAAACCCTGCTGCACCGCATTCAGTTTGATTGCTGACACCAAGTCGGCTAAAAGTGTAATTTCAGTGATCTTCAGCGCGCTCCTGCAGGTGTTCCACCTGCTGCATGTGCCTGATGTTTGGAAAAACGAGCGAGACAAGAGCCGCATGAAGCCACACATCTGGCTCTGTTCTCCTCCTCCTCTCTGCACCACTCCATGGCACAGAGCCCAACTACGCATGCAGTCACAAAGTTCTTCTGAAAAACTGGAGTGATCTGAATTCAGTTGGATGAATATGGGTGTGTGTGGAGACAATTCACCTCGTTCACAACGTGACAGAACTTAACGATGCGCTGTTATGCGCAATAGCGCGCAACACTATTCTTGACCGTGCGTAATGGTTCCTGATAATTCTCCAGCAACATGTGCCATTAATCGTAACGCGTGGTAACAGGTTGCAGCAGTTCCTGAGGACACCTGACGCCTCTGCCCCGAATCATCACATTCGTGATCAGCGGCCAAGAATGTGTACTTAGTGGCATTCGTGACTTGTCGTTATGTGTAAACGCAGCATTACATTTGTCAACTGTGAAAGAAGCGGAGGTGTTGTCACTGGTTTTGAGAAGTTTTTTAATGGTGGAAAAAACAGGGTTGTTGGAGCCAGAGTGTACAGTTGTATGCAAGAGTTTGGGCACCTCTGATAATTTTCATGATTTTCCTTTATAAATCATTGGTTGTCAGGATCTGAAATTTCAGTTAAATATATCATATAGCAGACGAACACACTGATATTTGAGAAGTGAAATGAAGTTATTAGTATTTACAGATAGTGTGCAATAATTATTTAAATAAAATTAGGCAGGTGCACAAATTTGGGCACCCTTGTCATTTTATTGATTTGAATACATTATCACTAATTATTGGAACAAAAATTTGGTTTGGTAAGCTCACTGACCCTTGATCTCCTTACACAGGTGAATCCAGTCATGAGAAAGGGTATTTAAGGTGGCCATTTGCAAATGTTTCCCCTCCTTGCATCTCTTCTAATGAGTGGCAACATGGGAGCCTCTAAACAACTCTCAAATGACCTGAAAACAAAGATTGTTCAAGATCATGGTTTAGGGAAAGGACACAAAAAGCTATCTCAGAGATTTCAGCTGTCAGTTTCCACTGTGAGGAACATAGTGAGGAAATGGAAGACCACAGGCACAGTACTAGTTAAGGCCCAAAGTGGCAGGCCAAGAAAAATCTCAGATAACCTGATGCAAAGGATGGCGAGAACAGTCATAGTCAATCCACAGAACTGCTCCAAAGACCTACAACATGATCTTGCTGCAGATAGTGTCTCTATGCATCGTTCAACTATACAGTGCACTTTGCACAAGCTACTGTAGATAAATAAATACTTTATTAATCCCAAAGGAAATTATGTGGTGGTCTGCTGCTCCCATTCACACAAATAAAACACACATATTAAAATTGCATATAAAAGTAACAATAAATAATACAGCACAATAAAATTCAAGTAAAAAAGTAGAAGGAGTTTAAGGCACTACATGGGACATTTACGGCATTTCCGCCTTATATCTCCTGCTCCTGGCTGAAGTGGCTGCATTATGCAGCCTGATAGCACGACGGACAAACAAGTTCTTCAGTCTTTCAGTGGACCACCTGACTGAGAGGAAACTGTTGCTCATGATGTTTCTCTGGTGAGAGAAGACCGACTTCAGTGGAAGGTTCTGATTGGACATGATCACCCTGATCTTGGAGAGCATCCTGTGCTCCACCACCTTCTCCACAGAGTCCAGACCCAGTCCAACCACAGAGCTGCCTTCTTAATGAGCTGTTTCAGCCAGAGAATGTCCAGCACGAACAAACTGTGGCCTGTTGGTGAAATAGTCCGAAATCCAGTGTACAAGGTGAGGGTCCACAGCCATGATGTTAAGTTTACCCTGCAGGAGGCTGGGACGAATTGTATTAAAAGCACTGGAGAAGTAAAAAAAATAACATCCTCAGAATGCCCCCCCATCCAAGTACGTAAGTGCACAGTGTAAGAGATAGAGAACTGCATCCTCAACACCCACCTTCTCCTGGTAGGCGAATTGGAAGGGGTCCCTTCCCATCGTACCTGAGGTCGTACAAGCTGCAGGACCATTCACTCTAGTGTTTTCATCACGTGCGACGTGAGCACGACCAGCCTGTAGTCATTCAGCCCCTGAGGGCTACCCTTCTTTGGGACTGGAACAATGCAGGATGTTTACCACAGTGAGGGAACACTCCCCAACTGCAGGCTCAGGTTGAAAATGTGCTGTCGAGGGTCTCCCAATTCAGTAGCATAGACCCTCAGGAGCCGTGGACAGACCCAGTCTGGACCTGCTTCTTTCCTAAGATGGAGATGTTGCAGCTCCTTAAATACCTGGTCCGCACTGATGGAGGGAGGAGTCGAGATGGGAGTGGCAGTCACTTGTGTGTGTGTGTGAGAGAGAGAGGCACATGAAGGAGGAGCAGGATGAAGATGGTTGCAAGGAGATGCTGTAATGCAGAGGAAGCCTTTTCTGCGTACAATAACAGAGTCACTTGAGGTATGCGAAAACACATTTGGACAAGCCAGCTTCATTTTGGAATAAGGTGCTGTGGACTGATGAAACTAAAACTGAGTTATTTGAACATAACAAGGGTGGTATGCTTGGATGAAAAATAACACAGCATTCCAAGAAAGACACCTGCTACCTACAGTAAAATTTGGAGGTGGTTCCATCATGCTGTGGGGCTCTGTGGCCAGTGCAGGTACTGAGAACCTTGTTAAAGTTGAGGATCACGTGGATTCCAGTCAATATCAGCAGATTCTTGAGAACAATGTTCAAGAATCAGTGACAAAGTTGAAGTTGCGCCGGTGCTGGATCTTTCAACAAGACAACGGCCCTAAACACTGCTCAAAATATATTAAGGCATTCATGCAGAGGAACAAGTACAATGTTCTGGAATGGTCATCTCAGTCCCCAGACCTGAATATTACTGAAAATCTGTGGTGTGATTTTAAGCAGGCTGTCCATGCTTGGAAACCAACAAAACCTGACTGAACTGGAGATATTTTGTAAAGAAGAATGGTCCAGAATACCTTCAACCAGAATCCAGACTCTCATTGGAAGCTATAGGAAGCGTTTATAGGCTGTTAATTCTGCAAATGGAGGATCTACTAAATATTGATGTATTTTTTTTTTCTGTTGGGGTGTCAAAATTTATGCAGCAGTCTAATTTTGTTTAAAGAATTATTGCACACTTTCTGTAAATCCTATAAACTTCATTTCACTTCTCAAATATCACTGTGTTTGTCTGCTATATGATATATTTAACTGAAATTACTGATCCAAACAACCAATGATTTAAAAAGGAAAATCATGGAAATCATCAGGGGTGCGCAAACTTTTACATACCACTGTATGATGTGTGAGTAGTAGGTGGAGCGAGTAGTGGACAGAGCATCTTTATACTGTTGGAGATAATCAGTATAAGCTTGAAGATGTTCTGTAAGGCCATTTTTCTTGAAAAGTCTTTCAAGCTGGCATTTATGTGTTTTCATTTGATGAAGTATGTGTATTTCTATACGGGGAGTGGGACATGGAATACTTTAGAAGCAAATGCCAAACTTTGCAAGAATCTGCCACACTTTAAAAGGGTTTATAAAGAATACTTATTACTGAAACATGAAAAAGAAATCACTCGCACTTAACAGGATAGAGAAAGGTTTGTCTTTTTTAAATCTGTACAATCATAAATGATTGTAGATATGGAATTATTTTCTTACTAAGGACCTTGGTAACAACTCAATTTTTTTCATTTTTTTCATTTTCCTCGTCTATTATTTGTACAACTATGAATGATTTTAACAACATGTCAAGGGTTGCAGACCAAAATGGACAAATTTCTGTGCTTTCTAATATTCAGTTTGCTCAACAAACAATGCAATGTATATGTGTACGCACTCCATATAATCTGATTTGGAATGTACCTACTGTAAAAACAGTATGGAGGGGGGTAGGCGTTTATAAGCTTTGCTTCAGCCTACTCCTTTTGGGCATCATGTATATATCTACTTTACCAAATGTCTGCTTACAACCATGTAAATCTGTTGATCAAATAAAAAATGATGAACTGAACTGAACTGAAAGTTCAGGAGTATACCATGGTGCAGAGTGAGTGAACGTAAGAGTTTTAATTTTAATGGGAGCCAGCTGATCAAGACAAAAGGAAAGCATGTCATTGTAGTAGTCAATAAGATCAGAGGGACTGTTAGATAGGGGGTAGGGGAAGTGAACATTACACGAGCAAGAGAAGCTGAAAGAGCAGAAGAAGAGACAGACTTTATGTTCCTGGATGATATTTTGTGTTTGTCCTTTGTAATGGGAGTAATTTTTTTCAATTCAATTTCAATTTATTTTCATTTATATAGTGCCAAATCACAACAGAGTTGCCTCAAGGCGCTTCACACAAGTAAGATCTAACCTTACTAACCTCCAGAGCAGCAGTGGTAAGGAAAAACTCCCTCTGAGGAAGAAACCTCAAGCAGACCACACTCAAAGGGGTGACCCTCTGCTTGGGCCATGTGGCAAACATAAATTACCAAACAATTCACAAAATGAATATACAGGAAATGCTGTTGGTGCACAGGACAGGAGGGTCTCCAGCACAGATACCACACCGGATGGAGCTGCACCTTAAACAGAATCAGGCATCAGAAAGACAAGAAATACAGTATAATTTGCCAGCATTAAACAACAACAAATCAGGAAGAACAACCCAAATTCCAATGAAGTTGGGGCGTTACGTGAAATGTAAATAAAAACAGAATACAATGATTTGCAAATCCTCTTCAACCTATATTCAACTGAATACACCACAAAGACAAGATATTTAATGCTTGTTTCTGTGCAAATAGATGCCTGCAACACGTTTCAAAAAAGTTGGGACAGGGCCGCAAAAAACTGGGAAAGTTGATGAATGCTCAAAGAACATCTAATTGTAAACAGGTGAGTGTCATGCAAAAGGCTCAGCCATTCATAAGCAAAGAAGCGGGGAGGATCACCACTTTGTGAACAATTGAGTGATAAAATACTCCAACAGTTTAAGAGCAATGTTTCTCAATGTTCAATTGCAAGGAATTTAGGGATTCCATCATCTACAGTCCATAATATAATCAGAAGATTCAGAGAATCTGGAGAACTTTCTACATGTAAGCAGCATGGCCGAAAATCAACATTGAATGCCCGTGACCTTTGATCCCTCAGGCAGCACTGCATTAAAAACCGATATCATTGTGTAAAGGATCTTACTGCGTGGGCTCAGGAACACTTCAGAAAACCATTGTCAGTTAACACAGTTCGTCGCTACATCTACAAGTGCAAGTTAAAACTCTGCCATGCAAAGTGAAAGCCATACAGCAACAACATCCAGAAATCTCATCGCCTTCTCTGGGCCCTGAGTTCATTTGAAATGGACAGACGCAAAGTGGAAAAGTGTGCTGTGGTCTGATGAGTCCA
Source organism: Thalassophryne amazonica (assembly GCF_902500255.1). Lineage (NCBI taxonomy): Eukaryota > Metazoa > Chordata > Actinopteri > Batrachoidiformes > Batrachoididae > Thalassophryne > Thalassophryne amazonica. Next base: position 133,698,273 of record NC_047104.1, read on the forward strand.
CATTTCACATTGTTTTTGGAAAATCATGGACGTTTTAACTATTGTTACTAGTGCAAAGTTCAAAAGCCAGCATCTGTGATGGTATGGGGGGGTGTTAGTGCCCATGGCATGGGTAAGTTACACCTCTGTGATGCCACCATGAATGCTGAAAGGTACATCCAGGTTTTGGAGCAACACATATGCTGCCATCCAAGCAACATCTTTTTCAGGGACTTCCCTGCTTATTTCAGCAAGACAATGCCAAGCCACATTCTGCACGTATTACAACAGCGTGGCTTCATAGTAAAAGAGCACAGGTATTAGACTGGCTTGCCTGCAGACCAGACCTGTCACCCATTGAAAATGTGTGGCGCATTATGAAGCGCAAAATACGACAACGGAGACCCCGGACTGTTGAATAACTGAAGTCGTACATCAAGCAAGAATGGAAAGAATTCCACCTACAAAGCTTCAACAATTTGTGTCCTCAGTTCCCAAACGCTTATTGAGTGTTGTTAGAAGGAAAGGTGATGTAACACAATTGTAAACATAGCACTGTCCCAGCTTTTTTGAAACATGTTGCAGGCATCCATTTCAAAATGAGCAAATATGTGCACAAAAAAACAATAAAGTTTATCGGTTTGAACATTAAATATCTTGTCTTTGTGGTGTATTTAATTGAATATATGTTGAAGAGGATTTGCAAATCATTGTATTCTGCTTTTATTTACATTTTACACAATGTCCCATCTTCACTGGAACTGGGGTTGTACTAAGATGATTGGTGGCCACTAGCCCTAAGCTTCACTAAAAGACCCAGAATTTAGGTAAAGTTGAGGCCATGGCACGCTCCATTTCCTAATAAATGAATTAAAAGAGTACAAAGTGTAGAACTATACTATGTCAGTATGCTAGCCATACGAAAGGGAAAATAAGTGTGTCTTAAGTCTCGACTTGAAAGTCTCCACAGAATCTGACTGTTTTATTGACGCAGGGAGATCATTCCACAGAACAGGGGCATGATAAGAGAAAGGTCTATAACCCACAGAGTTCTTATCACTAGGGACACAAAGTCCTGCACCCTGAGAAAGCAAAGCCCGGGCTGGTACTTAAGGATTAATTAGGTCAGCCAGGTAGGGAGGTGCCAATCCGCAAACAATTTTATAGACTAGTAGCAGAACCTTAAAATCTGATCTCACTGGGACAGGAAGCCAGTGAAGGGATACCAAAATGGGTGTAATGTGGTCGAACTTTCTGCTTTGTGTCAAAAGTCTGGCTGCAGCATTTTGAACCACTTGGAGAACCCTAATGCTGGACTGCGGTAAACCAGAAAACAGAACATTGCAGTAGTCCAATCTTGAAGAGATAAACACATGGATCAGGGTCTCAGCATCAGCCATAGACAGGATGGGACGAATCTTGGCTATATTTCGCAGGTGGAAGAAAGCAGTCCTCGTAATATGTCTAATGTGGAGGTCAAAGGACAATGTAGGATCAAAAATTACCCCACGGTTCCTCTCTTTGTCAGTGTGATGTATGACACACAAGCCTAGACTAAGCGTTAACTGGTCAAATTGATGCCGATGTCTCACTGGACCAAGAACCATCATTTCAGTCTTATCAGAGTTTAAATGTAGGAAGTTTCTAGACATCCAACTTCTCACTGATGCAAGGCAATCTTCTAAGGATTTTATGTGAATGAGATTACCAGCAGTTATCGGCATGTATAACTGAGTATCATCAGCGTAGCAATGAAATGAATCACAAAACGCCACAATATGGGCCCAAGGGGTGCTATATAAAAGGAGAAAAGCAGGGGGCCTAAGACGGAACCCTGTGGAACCCCAAATTTCATGTCACTAAGGTTAGAGGTAGTGTTACTGTACAAAACTCAGTGAGAATGACTGGTCAAGTATGATGTCAACCAAGCAAGGGCACTCCCAGTAATCCCAAAATGATTTTCCAGCCTATATCAAGTAGAATATGATGATTCATGGTATCAAATGTAGCACTGAGCTCTAACAGCACCAGAACCGTAGTGGTGTCCGAATCCACTGCAAGCAGAAGATCATTCACCACTTTAGGGAGAGCCGTCTCTGTGGAATGATATTTTCTAAAAGCAGACTGAAGTGGAGATTATTAAGAGATTATTCTCAGTAAAATAGTCCACGAGCTGGCGTGACACCACTTTTTCCAGAATTTTAGAGTAAAATGATAGATTTGATATCGGCCGATAGTTTTTCAGTACACGAGGGTCAAGATTAGGTTTCTTAAGTAATGGTTTAATCACTGCAGATTTGAAACATTTAGGAACAGATCCAGAAGTTAAAGAAAGATGAATAATTTCCAGCACAGTCGGCCCAAAAGTGGGCCACAGGTCCTTAAACAGTTTTGTTGGTATAGGATCAAATAAACAGGTTGTGCTTTTTGTTGATGTTATGAGTTTTGTCAGCATGTCGAGTGAGATACTATCAAATTCTGTAAATCTAGGTAATACCTCAGTAATTGCACCCACCTCAACAGCAGGGTGTAGTGGCTGGGTTAAGGCATGCTGGGATATGTTTAACCTAATGTCCTCCCTTCTCAAGTAATCCAGGCAATCTTGTGCTGTAAAAGGAGAGCGAACTACAGGTGGTTGTCCATGAATAAGTCTTGACACCGTGTCAAACAAGAACTTTATTTATTTTTTTTTGATCAAATCAGAGTAATAGGTCCGCTTTGTAGCCAGTAATGCATGCTTATATTCTAAGATAGCATCATGCCACACAAGGTGGAATACTTCTAATTTTGAACTATGCCATTTCTGTTCTAGACCTCTGGTCTTATGTTTGAGGTCACGCAGGTAATCATTGAACCAAGGAGCCTGTGTTTTGGGAGGGCGCAGTTTTAACACAGGTGGCGTAATCATGTCGAGTGTAGTTTTGAGCACTGAGTTTAAACTATCCACAAGTCTGACTACTGATTGGGTATTTGCCAAATGTGAAGCTAAGACATCAGGCAGTCTAGCTTCGAGTTCAGTCTTAGTTGAGGAGTTGATGCATCGCCATAGTGATATATAAGGTTGTTGTTCCACTAAACACGGCAGAGAAACTGTAACCTTAATAAGTGAGTGATCAGAGACCACTGATGTAAGAGGCATGATGTCAATATTCATGACAGCAATACCACGTGCGAGAACCAAATCCAGTGTATTTCCACTAATGTGTGTCTAGTCCGGAATGCATTGCCGAAATCCTAATGCATCCACAATTTCCATAAATGATTTGCAGAGGGGATCATAAAGCTTATTTATATGAACGTTAAAGACACCAATGATCAGAATGTTATCTGCACTAGTTGACAAGTTAGAGATGAACGCACCAAATTCATCTAAGAATTCAGAATATGGGCAGGAGGCCTATATACAGTGACAAAGTAATACGGCTGATTTTTATTCTTCTGACCTTGGCAATACGCAATATCCTGAGCAGAGTGGAGAATCAGATGCTCAAACAAGTTATCTATTTCAACAGTTCTTTTAGTCAGACAGGAAAGATTGTTTTACCTGCTTTACATGTTTCTGCTACTTCCTGTAGCCTTCCTCAGAAGCGTCACAAGATGGGGAAGTGACGTGTCTTATAGGCTGCTACTTCTTGATTTGGCCAGACAGCAGGGGGAACTTACGCACACTACTGTCTGACGTCTTCTCCAGGACGGCATCCCATGTATGTGATAGGGTGTAGGCCCCCTCATCCCGATTCATGCTTCTTGGACCTCGCTTGCGGATCTCGATGGCCTCTCTGATCCAGCGGTGGTATTTGTTGCTTTCAGCACGTATGACCCTGGCATTGGTCCAGTCCATGATGTGATTTTTCCTCTTGCAATGGTCGGATATGGCTGATTTGAGATTTTCCTGCTCGGCTTGTTCTTTTATTGCTCTTGTTTGTCTATTGGCTGTCTCTTTTTCACATTCTTTTTGATGTTCATTTTTCCTTGTTCCAAATTGTCTCCCTGTCTCCCCAATGTATGTGTTGTTGCATGATAAGCATGGTATTTCATATATTACATCGCATTTGTGTTCTGATTTTATTTTGTCCTTGGGCCTAACTAAAAGCTGTCTGAGTATGGTGTGTGGTTTGACCCCGGTGTATTGATATTGTATTTTTTCATGACTCTTTGGATACGTTCAGTGACCCCCCTGATATATGGCAGTTTGACTATGGCCGGTTTGTTTTTATTGAGTGTTCTTTTTCTTCTTTTTTACGTGTTTTTCTGTGTTTTGTACCTGTTTTTTTTTACCTTTTTCTATTGCCCATTGTGGATACTGACAGTTTGTGAGTGCATTGTGTATGTGTGCCTCCTCCTCTTCCCTGTCCTGTGTATCTGTGACTATAGTGGCCCGGTTGTACAGTGTTCTGACTACTGACAGCTTATGTTCTGTGGGGTGTTCTGATGTCCAGAGCAAATATTGGTCCGTGTGTGTGGATTTCCTGTGTATTTTAAGTTTGATACTGCCGTCTGTGCTGTGGTGTATTTTTAAATCCAAAAAAGCTATTTCATTGTTTGTTTCCTCTTCATACGTGAATTTGATGCTGCCTGTATGGTCTGTGGTGTTGAGGTGATCTGTGAGCTGTAGTGTGTGTCCGGTTTATATTTTTTCTAAAATGTCATCGACGTACCTTTTCCAAAACGATATGCTACAATCTGCTGGTGCTGTGGATATAGCTTGTTGTTCCAGATGCTCCATGAAAAACCCGCTCATAATGGCTGATAACGGGTCTCCCATGGCGAAGCCTTCAGTCTGTTTGTATATAGTGTTGTTGTATTGAAAGTAAGTGGATGTGGCAACGAAACTGAGTAATGACATGATGTCTTCAACTGTGAGTTTGGTTCATTTCCGGAGCGATTTGTCCTTAACTGAGTCTACTGTGTACGATGTTGAGTGTGGCTTCTACTGGGGTTTTTGTGAAAAGTGATATGACATCGTGTGATATGAATATTTCATCCTGTCCTATGGTGATTTGTTGTAAGTCCTTTGCCAATTGTTGTGAGTTCCTGCAGTGCTGTTCAGTGAGTCCGAGGAGGGGTTTTATGATTTCTACAAGAGATTTGGAAAGGTTATAAGTGACGGATCCTACGCTATCGACAATGGGGCGGAGTGGTGTGTTAGGCTTGTGTATTTTTGGCAAAACATATATCCGGGGGGTGATGGTGGCTGTGGGCACCAGGTGGTTGTATGAGTCCTGAGTTATTTTGTTTTCAGCTAACATGGGTTTGAGTAATGATTTAAGAGTCCTTTTTAGTTGTTCTGTTGGGTCTTTTTGCAATGTGTGGTATGTGTTGTGGTCCTTAAGCAAGATGTCCATTTTGTTGTTGTAACTGTCCCTATCCATAACTACTGTGGTGCGACCTTTGTCTGCTGGTAGTATAATGATGTTGTCCTGTTTACCTAGTGTATGTATGGCTCTCCTTTCTTCCTTGGTGATGTTACTGGGTGGTAAATGTGCGGTTTTGAGAATGCCTGCTACCTCATTGCGTAATGCTGATTTCTTTCCCTGATCGTGTATGGATTGACAAGCTAATTCCGTGGCTAAAATGAAATCCTCGTATGGTATTGTGTCCAGTGTTATTGCGTAGTTGAGTCCTTTTGCTAATACTTGTGTTTCTGTGTGTGTGAGCTGATGTTGTGAGTAGTTTTTTACCCAATTGTCCGGCACAGCTGCGTGTTTTGTTGTGTCCCTGTTAGCTTTTGTTTTGGTTAAGAGTTTGTCCAGTTTTTCGATGTGTCTCTTCTTGGTTTTTATGAATTCCTTTTCGTATTGTTGTTTTAAATGCTCCGTCATGTCCGCGTTTATTTCAGGTTGTGGATTGTAGATGCGTTTAAAATCCTGCCTTTTTCCCTCGATGTCTGCGTTGATTTGTGTGATGTTGTGTGTAATAGTCCGTATCCGTTCTTTAACCAGGGCCTTACGTGCTTTGCGTATGATGTCCTCAGAGTTCTTGGTCTTTATCGGGTTTCTGATGTATAAACTTCTCTGAATTATTCCATCGTCCCGGCACCTCAGATGGAAACGTAGGTGGTTCTTGTACCGCGCTAACTTTAAAAATTGATGTTCCAGCGCCCGGCATGCCTTGACACCGCTTGGTCCAAAACTTTCATATAAACATTTGTGAAATTTCGCCCCCTCAGGGGGCGTTAAGTTCCCCCTGCTGTCTGGCCAAATCAAGAAGTAGCAGCCTATAAGACACGTCACTTCCCCATCTTGTGACACTTCTGAGGAAGGCTACAGGAAGTAGCCGAAACATGTAAAGCAGGTAAAACAATCTTTCCTGTCTGACTAAAAGAACTGTTGAAATAGTTCAATCAATCAATCAATCAATTTTTTTATATAGCACCAAATCACAACAAACAGTTGCCCCAAGGCGCTTTATATTGAAAGGCAAGGCCATACAATAATTATGTAAAACCCCAACGGTCAAAACGACCCCCTGTGAGCAAGCACTTGGCTACAGTGGGAAGGAAAAACTCCCTTTTAACAGGAAGAAACCTCCAGCAGAACCAGGCTCAGGGAGGGGCAGTCTTCTGCTGGGACTGGTTGGGGCTGAGGGAGAGAACCAGGAAAAAGACATGCTGTGGAGGGGAGCAGAGATCGATCACTAATGATTAAATGCAGAGTGGTGCACACAGAGCAAAAAGAGAAAGAAACAAAATAGTTAACTTAAGAAGACAGTATGAAATTTCACAAATGTCAAATGAGTTATATTTGTGACCCCCAACAGCTAATAAGCTAAACCTAGATTTATAAATAAGAGAAACACCCTGCCTTGCTTCACATCACGAGGGACGTGACTAAATTCTCTCTCTGTTCTCCTTGAATTGCTGGCTGTCTGAGTGGTGTCCAAAAAAATAAGGTGGGCTTCATAGATAACTGGCAAAGCTTCTGGGGAAAACCTGGTCTTGTTAGGAGAGATGGCATCCATCCCACTTTGGATGGAGCAGCTCTCATTTCTAGAAATCTGGCCAATTTTCTTAAATCCTCCAAACCGTGACTATCCAGGGTTGGGACCAGGAAGCAGAGTTATAGTCTTACACACCTCTCTGCAGCTTCTCTCCCCCTGCCATCCCCTCATTACCCCATCCCCGTAGAGACGGTGCCTGCTCCCAGACCACCAACAACCAGTAAAAATCTATTTAAGCATACAAATTCAAAAAGAAAAAATAATATAGCACCTTCAACTGCACCACAGACTAAAACAATTAAATGTGGTCTATTAAACATTAGATCTCTCTCTTCTAAGTCCCTGTTAGTAAATGATATAATAATTGATCAACATATTGATTTATTCTGCCTTACAGAAACCTGGTTACAGCAGGATGAATATGTTAGAATATGACAGAGCTTTAATTCATTTGAAAGCTTGTCTCTTAGTCTTGTCCATCCAAATTGGAAGTCCCAAAAACCAGTTTTATTTGTTGTTATCTATCGTCCTCCTGGTCGTTACTGTGAGTTTCTCTGTGAATTACTTAACCATTACTTAAAAAGCCATCACTTGAACCAGCTATCTTAGCTAATTATAGGCCAATCTCCAACCTTCCTTTTCGCTCAAAAATTCTTGAAAGGGTAGTTGTAAAATAGCTAACTGATCATCTGCAGAGGAATGGTCTATTTGAAGAGTTTCAGTCAGGTTTTAGAATTCATCATAGTACAGAAACAGCATTAGTGAAGGTTACAAATGATCTTCTTATGGCCTCAGACATACAGAGATTAGAGCATGCCATAGGTATTAAAGGCACTGCGCTGTTAATTCTAGAATAGAATTTAAAATTCTTCTTCTTATTTATAAGGTTTTGAATAATCAGGTCCCATCTTATCTTAGGGACCTCATAGTACCATATCACCCCAATAGAGTGCTTTGCTCTCAGACTGCAGGCTTACTTGTAGTTCCTAGGGTTTGTAAGAGTAGAATGGGAGGCAGAGCCTTCAGCTTTCAGGCTCCTCTCCTGTGGAACCAGCTCCCAATTCAGATCAGGGAGACAGACACCCTCTCTACTTTAAGATTAGGCTTAAAACTTTCCTTTTTGCTAAAGCTTATAGTTAGGGCTGGATCAGGTGACCCTGAACCATCCCTTAGTTATGCTGCTATAGACTTAGACTGCTGGGGGGTTCCCATGATGCACTGAGTGTTTCTTTCTCTTTTTGCTCTGTGTGCACCACTCTGCATTTAATCATTAGTGATTGATCTCTGCTCCCCTCCACAGCATGTCTTTTTCCTGGTTCTCTCCCTCAGCCCCAACCAGTCCCAGCAGAAGACTGCCCCTCCCTGAGCCTGGTTCTGCTGGAGGTTTCTTCCTGTTAAAAGGGAGTTTTTCCTTCCCACTGTCGCCAAGTGCTTGCTCACAGGGGGCATTTTGACCATTGGGGTTTTTCCGTAATTATTGTATGGCCTTGCCTTATAATATAAAGTGCCTTGGGGTAACTGTTTGTTGTGATTTGGCGCTATATAAATAAAATTGATTTGATTTGACTATATCTCATGTCATGTTCCTTAGTCTGTCTTCCCTTGTGCAGCATCAGCACCCTAAGATGGGATGCAATATTGGGAGCTTTGGCCCCAGGAATACATTTAACGTCAGCCGGCGTCTGTAACCTGACTTTGCGGGTGATAGAATCCCCTATCAGTAAAGTCCGGCATTTCGGCCTGGACACAGGAGTGGAAGTCACTCGTGGGTTCGGAGAATTCACATCAGGCAAATCCAAGGGGGAGAATGATTCACAGTTTATAGTGGCGATTGTGATCGGGGTACCACAACCGGGCACCAAGCCCTATGGGGCTTCCTCCACCTAACCACAGTCTGAAAGCCGTCCTCCACAGCCAGCGTTTCTAGGCTGATGCTAATGGGCATGCTAGCCGGCCCAACACTAACTCATCTGGAGTGCCTGTAACATCTAACTCCACTGAGCTAAGAAGCTGTTCTAACTTACGGACACAGCTCTCTAAGAGAGCCACCCTATCTTCCAACATCATGCAGGATTTACGGAGGGTGTAAAGTAGTGTACTTTGTGCACTAGGAAATTCAAGAGTACAGCCAAGCAAGCATGAGCTAACCAATAATGAATAACCTAACTACTCCTAAGGCTCACACAGGATTCACACAGATGTAAATAAATGAATTAAAATTCACAGCAGTTACACTGAAAAAGCAGCAAAAGTATTAAAGAAATGGGGGGTTGAACTGGCTAGCGCAAGCTAACTGCTAGTGAAAATGCTAGCCACTCCTAAGATTTACACAAGAGTAAAATAATGACCTAAAATTCACAGCAGTTACACTGAAAAATTAATTTTGTACCATTGCACGCTGCAAACTCCACCCACGTACACACTAGTCGGGGTGGCATTTAGCTAAACATGGCAGTTTGTTTTGATGACAGACGACAATGTGAACGAGCTAATTGACGGAGCTAATTCTTCTAACACAACACACGCACACAAACAAATCCACTATACTGTGAGCTGTCTGGAGGCACAAAGAGCTGTTAAGAGGATGAAGTTAGAAAGAAAAGCCGGACAAATTTCTGAAGAGTGATGAAGTAGACAAAGTCAGTGCACGGCCTCACGGACTACATCTTCAGAATTATTTTTGGCTCCTATTTAAAGTTCGTGTTAGATTGTTGATGTCAAGCACCAGTGATACACACCAAAATGTAAATTCCTTTTCTGTTGTTTATAAATTAATATTATAACAAGTGTCAAGGATCTATTTTAACAGTTATGTAAAACAAATAATGAATGTTTTTGCATTATTTCAACGGAATGAATACTTAATTCGGCGAAAGCCCTCATGGAATATTCGTATCATTGAACTCATTCATTATTTGTATAATAACTTCTTCTGGATTGTCTGGGTGTCTTTCCTCACTCCTTCTTGCACAGTCACTCAGTTTTTGAGAACTGTCTACTCCATGCAGAATTACCATAGAGTGCCATACTGTTTGTATTTCTTCATAATTGATGTAATTAAAGTCCAAGACGTTCAGTGGCAGCTTTACCATCAGAGAGCCTCGTCCACAAACTACCACAAAAGACTCCAAGCTGTCATTGATGTTAAAGGGGGTGATGCACAATATTAAGAACAGGGGTATGTAAACTTTTCATCAGGGTCATTTCGGTAGTTTCTGTTGTCATTATGATTTAAAAAGAGTAAACACAGTTGTGTGACAATAAATGGCTTCACCCAACCACTAACCATGAGTGGAAAAAAGTTTTTGTGTTATCATTCATATTCTCAGAATAATTGCCTACCCCCCAAAAAAAGTCAGGGTATGTAAACTCTAGAGCACACCTGTGTGTGTTGCAAATGATTGTGCTGCAAAGGATCCATAATGAAAACCAGATCCGGCAGAATACTGATCCATGGCGGAGACACGCTTATGCATTGTTGCACTTATCAATTTGTTTGGCTGTCACTAATGCAGCTCAGCAGAATTATGATTTGTTTTTTAATGAATTTATGTAATAAACTTGGTAGGTTCATTAGTTTTTATGTTTTGAAGCATATTCCTATAGTTAAAAGAGGAATAAGACCTGCAGACTCACTGCTTATCAGTTCCCTGCTTTGACAGAAATGTGAGCACGTAGTGGAACATCATAAGCCCTTAATTAGTCTGAAACATTTCTTTCCTCCCACTAGATCCAGATTGCTTTAATGTAGATTGGCCAGTGCTGGTCCAGTAGCATGACTGAAGCATAAAGACACTGTAACTTATGTCAAGTTTTCAGTCCACACATTCTAAATGTATGCCCATTGTAACGCAGAGATATGCCACTAAGAGCCAAACAGCTGAAAATGCTCCTACACCCAAAAAACTGACTCACTGACTCACCTATAAATATATGTAGACCCAACTAAATTAAATTAAATGGTCTTGCATGGATGTGCTTTGAGTTGGGGCAACATTTGTAAGTCCCTTCGGCTGCTCCCTTGTTTGCACTCGGGGTCGCCACAGCAAATCCAAGGTGGATCTGCATGTTGAATTGGCACAGGTTTTACGCTGGATGCCCTTCCTGACGCAACTCCACATTACATGGAGAAATGTGGCAGGGGTGGGATTTGAACCTGGAACCTTCTGCACTGAAACCAAGCACATTTACCACTTGGCCACCACCCCTGCTAAAGTTGGGGCTACATTTATTAGATGGAAATCCTGCGCATAATTGAATTGAGTTCACCCAATGAGTCATAGTCAGCTGTGTTCGAATGATGAGGAAGACAAAGCGACAGTAACCTCCTAGGCTGTAGAGAATGACGCACTATGAATTGTGATAATCGTATTATTGTGAAGCTTGTATCAAACCTTAAAAAAAAAAATAAATTGTGTAATGATACCATGAAAATTCAACAACTGCATGGAAGACGTAATGACACTGCAGAAAAATCATAAATGATTTGTAAAATCTACAAACAGGAAACAGAATGTTTCTTTATAGTTAAAACATTCACTACAGATTGCTTTCTACAAACGTCTCAGAAATTAGTGGGAATAATGATGCAACTATGTATCATGATATGCATCAAAACGTAGAGCTAGTGCATTGTGGCACCCCTACTAGGTTGTGTAAAGTTTTCATGTACATGCACCCGGAAAGTATTCAATGCTTCACGTTTTCAATATTTTGCTGTTACGGTGTTATTCAAAAATGGAAAAAATTCATTTTTTCCTCAAATGTTACACACAATACTCCATAATGACAATGTGATTTTTTTTTTTTTTTTACATTTTTGCACATTCATTAAAAATAAAAAACAAAGAAATCACATGTACATAAGTATTCACGACCTTGCTGTGAAGCTCAAAATTGAGGTCAGGTGCATCCTGTTTACACTGATCATCCTTGAGATATTTCTACAGCTTAATTGGAGTCTCTGTGGTAAATTCAGCTGATTGGGTATGATTTGGAAAGGCACATACCTGTCTACATATAAGGTCCCACAGTTGACAGTGCACATCAGAGCACAAACCAAGCATGAAGTCAACGGAATTGCCTGTAGACCTCAGAGACAGGATTGTCTCGAGGCACAAATCTGGGGAAGGATACAGAAACATTTCTGCTGCTTTGAAGGTCCCAATGAGCACAGTGGCCTCCAACATCCATTAATGGAAGAGGTTCGGATCTACCAGAACTCTTCCTGGAGCTGAATGCTCGTCTAAACTGAGTGATTGGGGGAGAAGGGCCTTAGTCAGGGAGATGACCAAGAACGCGATGGTCACTGTCAGAGCTCCAGCCTTCCTCTACGGAGAGAGAACCTTCCAGAAGGTCAACCATCTCTACAGCAATGCCAAGTGTCATGTTTGGAGGAAACAAGGCACCATCCCTACAGTGAAACATGGTGATGGCAGCATCATGCTGTGGAGATGTTTTTCAGCAGCAGGAACTGGGAGACTAGTCAGGATTGAGGGAAAGATGAATGCAGCAATGTAGAGAGACATGCTGGATGAAAACCTGCTCCAGAATGCTCTTGACCTCAGACTGGGGCGACTGTTCATCTTTCAGCAGGACAATGATCCTAAGTACACGGCCAAGATATCAAAGGAGTGGCTTCAGGACAACTCTGTGAATGTCCTTGAGTGGTCCAGTCAGAGCCCAGACCTGAATCCGAATGAACATCTCTGGAGAGATCGGAAAATGGCTGTACAATGGTGCTCCCCTCCAACCTGATGGAGCTTGAGAGGTGCTGCAAGGAAGAATGGACAGAATTGCCCAAAGATTGGTGCACCAAGCTTGTGGCATCATATTCAAGAAGACTTGAGGCTGTAATTGATGCCAAAGATGCATCAACAAAGTATTAAGCAAAGGCTGTAAATAAATGTACATGTGATTTCTTAGTTTTTATTTTTAATAAATTTACAACGCGCCCCCAAACCCCACCACCAAAAATAAAAACACTTCTTTCATGTTGTCATTATGGGGTGTTGTGAGTAGAATTTTGAGGGAAATAAAATGAATTTACTCCATTTTAGAATAAGGCTGTAACATAACGTGGAAAAAGTGAAGCGCTGTGAATACTTTTGAGCTGCCACAATAATCACAAAGATGTCTGAGTCATTGAGAGTGTAACTCACTCTCACACACAGCAGCAAGGAATGCTAATGTAAAAGCTGTGAAATAATTAAAACTCTGTTGTCACAAGGTTTGTGTTGCAAACTTATTTTTAGTTTTTTTTTTTTTTTTTGCTTAGGGGGAGAGGATTATATTTAAACACTTTCTGATGTGTCCTAGGGATTGACATCAAATGGAGATCAATAAAACAATTAGGTCCATTTGGACTGTGACCCCGCCCTTTAAAAAAAATAAAACAACAAAAAAACAAATGCCTCTATACCACAATGGAGGTGAAATTAAACATTCAACATGTACTTGTAATCTTTAATTTTAATTCAAGTTTAATAAAAATACATAATAAAATGGAGGGTTTTTTTTTAATGAAAAAGATCATGTGAAATCACAGACTGCTTGCCAAAAGAAATACTTTAATTTGATGTGTTTTCTTGGATTAATATCCCTCTCCACCATGAAGCTGTAGAACTGGTGATGCAACAGGCAAAGGTTGCACTGTACAGTTTTTACAATCACTAGTTTTCTTTGTGCAAAGTCCCTCAGTTCTTGGGAACCGTTGACTCCAGACCTATTTCCTATACAATATCATCCATTCATCGTCTATACCCGCTTACTCCAGTTAAGGGTCACTGACTGTGTACAGGCAATGAAAAGGGCATCAAATCAAATCAATTTTATTTATATAGCGCCAAATCACAACAACAGTTGCCCCAAGGTGCTTTATATTGCAAGGCAAAAGCCATACAATAATTACAGAAAAACCCCAACGGTCAAAACGACCCCCTATGAGCAAGCACTTGGCGACAGTGGGAAGGAAAAACTCCCTTTTAACAGGAAGAAACCTCCAGCAGAACCAGGCTCAGGGAGAGGCAGTCTTCTGCTGGGACTGGTTGGGGCTAAGGGGTGAGAATCATTTGGGGAATTTATGTATCTCTGATGAGGAATGGACAACAATCTGTGAGGTACAATGGAAAACTACCAACTCAACAATCTGGAGAGAGTTTTGTTGAAAAAACTTGATTAGGTTCTTCAAGACACCGGCACAAGGAAAACATTTCACCAAATCAGCAACCTGTTGGAGGCAATGCGGAGAACAAGAAGCAAATCACTGCCACATCTTCTGGACATGCCCTCTGATTGTTCCATTTTGGACTGATGTTCATAAAATCTTTGAAAAAGTGTTTCACATGGACATACCGTTTCAATTTACATCACTGTACCTAGGTTCCTTGCTAGATGACAATATATTATATAAAAGTAAATACTTATTCCAAATTTTAAGTGCGGCTGCTAGGAAAGCAATTACTAGAAAGTGGTTAAACCCACAAATACCATCAATAAATGAATGGTTTGATATCATATTGACATTTTTAAACTAGAGAGAATAACATTCAATATTAGATTACAATGAGATAAGTTTGAAGAGCGATGGAAGCGGTGGATTGAGTTTATTACAACCACTAGACCAGATTTTATTTAACTTGTCAGAGTTTGTATTTCATTTTTTGTATTTATGGCAAATTTGTGTTTACATCACCGGCACACCCTCTAAGTTACATGTTACTTGGAAAATGTTTATCTTTCTGCAAAAATTGAAAATAAAGAATTTCAAAAAAAAGGGCTTCATTTGAAAGATTTAACAGAACTGTAAGAAAAACACTCATGTTCTCAAGTCTCAAAATTATACCTGCTTGGATATTTTTATTTGTGTTTGACATTTTCTGTCCATATCATTAGGAAAATGAGATAAACTGTTTTTACACTGTAAAGTTTACAGTTTGGTAATTAAATGGTGCAAAGAATTAACATCAGATAGAAAAAAATAGTAACAAAGATGTGTTCCAGGAAGAAGGGACAAAAGGTGTTTAAGTGAGGATGTCATGGGCTTGCTGCTCCACCAACATGGCCATGTTCTTCACACTTCCACACCAGAAGTCCAACCGCTCCTTCATACCTTTGATCTGAAAAGTGTCAAAAAATGTGAGTATTAGACCAGCAGATACACACACTACACAGTAACTCAACAGCAACTGAAGAATGAGATGCCACCATAAAGCAATGACACTTGAAGGAACAGTAATTTATGCTAAACTGCTACTGTACAGACAGATGGGTATTCAGGGACTAGGGATGTGTATTGATAAGATTTTATCAATATCAACGCCGTTATCGATTCCGCTTATCGAGCAGACTTCTTATCAATTCCCTTATCAATACCACCTGTGAATTTTCTGTGTACTAAACGTAGACTTTATAGGTTTTCTATGTCAACAACATTTTATTGAGTCTTGAGGTAAATAAATATGAAGTTGGTCACTGGATCATTGATCTCTGGACAAAAATGAAAATAAACAAAATTTTTAGTTTTTGTCAAAAGCTTTTACTAAAAACACGAGTCCAGTGTAAACCAGGTCGCCATGGCATTTAGTTAACAGCGTTTGTCTGCTGTGCCCTGCAGCACTGCAGGGGAACAGACATCCTAATGCCATCATGGTAACTTGCATAACAATATGTCATAAGTGTCGGGGAAAACGCCAAAGCACACGCTTATACTAAATATGAATGAAATTGGTCAACTGGTTATTGAAATATCGCACCAACAAATGAAACAGGAAAGAGGTTCAGATGTGTACGGTATGAGTAGTGTGTGTGTATATACGAGGTCTGTTAGAAAAGTATCCGACCTTTTTATTTTTTGCAAAAACCTGACGGATTTGAATCACGTGTGCTTGCATGAGCCAACCTTGAACCTTCGTGTGCATGCGTGAATTTTTTCACGCCTGTCAATTGCGTCATTTGCTGGTAAGCAGCCTTTGTGTGAGGATGGGTGGAGTCTCTCGTCGGATTTTCTTTGCAAGGAAAATGGAACGACTGGAGCAGCACGACTGCATCAAATTTTGCCAGAAACTGGGCGAGAGCCAGGTGGAAACCATTCGGATTATTCAGACGGCTTTCAGTGACGATCCCATGGGCATCATACAGATTAAGGAGCGGTACAACCGGTTTAAAGACGTCCGCACAACAGTGGAGAGCACGCCGCGCTCCGGGCGGCCATCGACATGCTGAAATGACCAGATCATTTCCAAAGTGAATGCTGTGGTGATGTGGGATTGTCGTGTGACTATCCGAGAAATTGCGGAAGAGGTGGACATCAGCACTTTTTCAGCACATTCCACTGTGACAGAAGATTTGGCCATGAAAAGAGTTGCACCGAAATTCATGCCGATGGCTTCGTCACGAAGCTGCTGATGGAGCAAAAGCACCTCCGTGTTGAAGTCTCACAGGACATGCTGGACTCCGATAAATGATGCTCACCTCTTCCACCATTCGGAAGATTCAGATGGCTTTCGTGGCTTTTCAGTCGTGTGACTATCCGAGAAATGGTGGAAGAGGTGGGCATGTCACAACATGTCCTGTGAGACTTCAACACAGAGGTGCTTTTGCTCCGTCAGCAGCTTCGTGCCGAAGCCATCGGCATGAATTCTGCTGCAGCTCTTTTCATGGCCAAATCTTCTGTCACAGTGGAATGTGCCAAAAAAGTGCTGAGGTCCACCTCTTCCGCAATTTCTTGGATAGTCACACAACAGTCCCACATCACCACAGCGCTCACTTTGGAAATGATCTGGTCATTTCAGCATGTCGATGGCCGACCGGAGCGCGTCGCGCTCTCCACCGTTGTGCGGACGTCTTTAAACCGGTTGTACCGCTTAATCTGTGTGATGCCCATGGGATCGTCACTGAAAGTCGTCTGAATAATCCAAATGGTTTCCACCTGGCTGTCGCCCAGTTTCTGGCAAAATTTGATGCAGTCGCGCTGCTCCAGTCGTTCCGCCATTTTCCTTGCAAAGAAAATCCGACGACAGACTCAACTCGTCCTCACACAAAGGCTGCTTACCAGCAAATGATGCTATCGACAGGCGTGAAAAAATTCACACATGCGCACGAAGGTTCAAGGTTGGCTCATACAAGCACACGTGATTCAAATCTATCAGGTTTTTGCAAAAAATAAAATGGTCGGATAATTTTCTAACAGACCTCGTGTGTGTGTGTGTGTGTGTATATATATATATATATATGTGTGTGTGTGTGTGCGCACTCACTTTCCCATTCAACACCTCTACTCCCCCACTGTGTTAAATGGACTTTTTTTTTTGAATACTTCTTTTTCATTTCATAATTTTTACTGCCGTTTCTCTGACAGTATGTGACAACTAACCTGCTGCAAATCCAGCACTCGGGGCTGCACCCAGGTCATCTGCACCTTCTGGTCCACCTCATCAATGTTGCCTTTGATAAGGCCCACAGACAGAGCTTTCATCACCAGGAGCTCCACCTGCACAGAAATGTCACAATTAAGGCCTGCACTGGCGCTGCATGTTACGGCATCCACCCTGACTGACAACCACCCCGACAGGCCAATGGCTGATTGATCACCACCTCCCAAAAGTCAGCCTCCATCTACCACAGCCAGTTGAGATGTGGGGACTCCCATGGCCTTTTTGAGTTTCTGGACCTTTGTTCTCCCAAAATTGTATCACACTGCCAGACACTTCGATCTTCTTACAAGACATCTCAACCTCACTGGCTCAGCTCCCAGAGACTTTATTGTCATTACAGAGATACGCCAACCTCTCAAGTTTCCCCATATAAAGATACTCTTCTAATGGCAGAGTCCAATAAGTCACTGAAAGCCTGGATCTTAGTCCCAATACAGGACAATTGCAAATACAGACACACCCCTCACCCAACTTTCCAAGTGCTGCAATCAGGGCATCCACTAAAATCAATGGATTGTAGAACAGGTAACTGAGTGGATAAGAATCTGGCCTACAAATATGTAGACCTGAGTTTGAAGCCTGCTTATGCTACCTGTCTGTGTCCTTGGATAAGACACTTAAATTGCATCATCTCAGTCCACCCAGCTGAAAATAGGCACCGGCTTTGACTGGGGTAGTAACCAGGGTTGGATCAGCATTCCGTCCAGGAGGCGTCTTAGACTCTCATCCGCTTGATGATACAGAAATAAGCATGAGCACCAACAGGCTTCCTGGCCTATATAGCACTTAATGGTCGGCCCAATGGGACAGCATATCAATGATCTGCTAGGACTGCAGTCACCTGCCACAAGTGTTGAGGCATAAGCTGTAGGTTTGGAGGAACACAGTATTTTCTCTGTAAACACGTCAAGTGTCACTAGACCAGGGTTCGTACAACTTAAAGCAAGATAAATTTAAGACTAAGAAGTGGTGGGGGAGGGGGGGAGAGAATAAAAATGGCTGAGGGCTAGACAGAAATATGCCCCAATATTTACTGTAACATAGAACATCGTTACTAGTTTAAGCCATGCTGCAAAATCTTCCCTGGAGCGCCAATTTACACTAAAGCTGGATGACCTTTCAAATTTCAAAAAAAGTGACAAAATTTAGTTTCTATCAAAATCTAAGCATTATAAGGAAGGTTTATTTTCATGATATGTTGCAAAACTACAGCTCATGTTAATGAAGAGAGGAGATATCTACCTGGGGAGAAATCCATAGCGAGTATTTTTTCAGTCTTACGCCATCTACAGGAGGAACCTCGTGTGCACATGCGTGAGATTTTGAGTTCACCCTTGCCCTGATTCACTTGTGTGATACCTTTGCCTGGGGTGTGGACGCCAACATCTGTAAGACTTCAGAGGTGTTATCTGGTTCAAAAAGTGTTTTTAAATTTAGAAATGTTTATTTTGCTCTATCTTTTACAAAATGTATGAGAAACACAACAGATCTATACATGAATGAGCTATTTCAGAGGGTTTCCCATCATCTTGGTTTACTTTGTTCGAGTGAGCAGCCAGGTGATGTCACGCTGCCTTTCTTTTCTCTGACTGGCTGTTGCCGTGTGATTCCCAGCATCCCTCGTGCATGTCGAGGGAAACTCCATGTGATCTAACGTCGTTACCAGATGTATGGCTGTCTGATCACTTGAAATTCTCCCCTTCAGGGGCAGCAGTTATACATTTTTTTTTTTTTTTTTTTTTTTTTTTTACAGATGGTGCAAATTTAGATCATATTGGCAATCTCATATTATGAATCCCTTATTTAAATACTAAGGAATTAAATTACAGTTATGCCAAAGAAAATTCTTTTTATGTCTTAAGTCTTAAAAAACACAGAGGTGGTACACTTTTAAATGTACTTCCCCATTTCATCATGTAAGCTAATCCAGCTATCTGAAAGTATCTGCTCTATTTGTTCCTGGAAGAAACAAAAGAGATTTGTTGGTTCAGCTAATTGCAAAATTAAATGAGAACATGAATAAATCTTACTTCCCATATATTGGCATTTTGAAGTCATTTGAAAGATAGACATTTTGATATTTTAAGGGAAAACCGTTAGAAAACATGAATTCAAACAACGTACATACAGCTCAGAATCACCACATATTTAGTAACTTAAACTTTCTGGGCTATTGCCTGTTGGGAAATTTCCCTGATAATTTTTAAAACATTTACGATCTCTGCATACTGCTGTCTCCTAAAGAAAGTTTTAATTTGTATTTTTAACTTTAAATCAATATTCCATTGACAACAGTATGACTGAAAATAAAATTTCATTGTATTTGGCAAATGTTTGCTTTCTTTCAATATACGGTAATAAGTTGACCCACTTATTTTAGCCATTTTCTCTTAAGATATCAAAATTGAAATTTTACACTTTTCCATGACACCCCCCCCCCAAACACATAATGGTCACTCTGAACATTTTGAATATCTTGGAAAACCTATAGCTGCTGCAATTCAGAAAATACAGGTGTATTTGAAGTAACACTCGGGACGAAAAAGGCCGTGGTCATTTTCAGGTTGTTCATCCTGGATAGAGATTTTGGCACATTTCCCAAGTTGTTCAATGGGGTCATATTAGTCGACAACAGTTGAGTTATCCTCTCCTAATGCTGCGTTTACGCAGTGCAATGAATTGAGTTCGTGCACTTTTTAAATTTGTTAACGATACCCTTTTTACTGTATATGTTCTTGTGATGTTATTCTTTTTATGTTATGTCTACAATCGTGCTTATTTTATGTTGCTGCCTGTCTTGGCCAGGTCTCCTTTGGAAAAAAAAAAAAGTCACGAATGCCATGAAGTACACATTCTTGGCCGCTGACCAGAAGACCCTCGGTTCAAATCCCAGCCTGACTGGAAAATCACTAAGGGCCCTTGGACAAGGTCTTTAATCCCCTTTTAATCCCCTATTGCTCCCGGTGTGCAGTGTCGGGGTGAATGTGAGGCATTATTTGTAAAGTGCTTTGAGCATCTGATGCAGATGGAAAAGCACTATATAAATGCAGTCCATTTACCATTTAAAGGAATCAACAGAGTTGGCCACACGGAGAGCAGGCAGGGTGATCCACAGCCTGGGGGCTACTGCTTGAAATAACAGTTCCCCCCGAGTTTAAAACCGAGTTTTAGGGACCTTCAGAAGGTTCTCGCCTGGGGACCGAAGAGAGCAGTTAGAAGACTAGGGAGATGGGGGAACAGGTCTAGATGTATTGAGGGGCCTGTCCATTAAAAGCTCTAAAAGTCAAGACTAAAATTTTAAAATCAATTCTGAACTTCACAGGTAGCCAATGTAAGTAAGGAAGATAAACCGGTGTGACGTGTGCCCTTCTGTTAGCTCCGGTCAAAGTCTTGCTGCAGCATTCTGCACCAACTGGAGACGAGTGACTGCAGATTTGTTAAAACAAGTAAAAAGAGCGTTACAATAATCTAAACATTAAGAATGTCAGGAATGTGCCACGAATGATGCAAATATGACATTCGTAACACGTCTTGCCTATGTGTAAACGCAGCATCAATGATGTGCATACATGTCTAATTTTACTACCATTTAAGGCCTTATGTTTTCGATTAACAATTTCAATGCCTTTTAAGACTTTTTAAGAATCAGCAGGAACCCTACACTAGACCAGGTGGCATGTCACATGCTCACAAATTTCTCTAACAAAAGTATCAGTCTGCCCTCAGTACCATCACAACCCACTTTCGCAGCTCCCTATATAGACCAACATTGCCAGCGCACACAATAACTCGTCTGGATGATATTCAGAGTGCCCTCTGAGATTAAACACCTCCTCCTGCTGTGAACACCGTTGACACCAATGTAATACCTGGCAACTTTCTCAGTGTTTTGTCCTAAAAAACTCCCACATTTCATGTAGGCTCTTTGTTCTAACCATGTTTACATGAAATACCCCAGATGGTGTGCAAATGCCTGAAAAACAATCTGCTCTGCAAGTCTAGCCAGATTACATCTGGGACACAGAGCAGAGGCCTGTCTTGTGGGACCCACTGGAGGACGGCATGGGTTATGAAGGGGTTGGGAGAAAGTAGTTTGCGTCCTTATCCCTGGAAAATAAAAATAAAAATCACTGGAGAGCACCAAGTGTCCTGTCTCTGGAGGGTGGTGACTGGTAAGAGGTTACTCACAGTGACACAAACAAATGTAACAAGGGACTGTGGTATTTTAAGAGAACAATCTGTCGCAACATAACGTAATAACAGTATGCACAATGTGACGGTCGTGAATATAAAGAGAGCTGATGTTGCGCACCACACCCACAGTAGCATTTCTAAATTAAAGTAACATCTACATACAAATACAGGAAGATTTCTGTAACAATACCTGATATCTCTTGAAATCTGGCAAACAGAGCCACCAAGGCCGAAGCCAATACATTTCACAGGTTTCTTATAACGCATTCTTGTAGTTTGTAAACAGCAGGTATCCATCAACCACTAATCATCTGTGGGTTAAATCCCCAGTTGTGGCTGAGTGCTGATGCATCCCTATTCGTTGGTTGGTAAGTTTACACCTTACCTGTGTTAAGCACCTTTGTTTGTCACTATATAAATTAAGTGAAATGAACTTTCCTCCAATCTGTAAATCTCTCACCAAGAAAAATGCTTGTACACATTATATAATCAATGTTTAGTAATGAAATGCCTGAATTAAACTGGTCAACATCTGTGTAGGTAATTAACAGACACGATGCATTTTAAAACCAAGGTAAACCCAAAAACCTGCCGTTGATGTCGGAACAGAAATACCTTTGTATGGTGTGCTACCATTGTGTTAAAGGTATAGTGCCACTGGGTTGTTTATAAAGATTTAAGTCATAAAAAGGCTTTTCTGTGGCACCACTATAATTTTATTCTTTAGCATTTATGTAAGGGATTTATAATATGATATTGCCAATATGATCAAAATTCATGCCGCCTGGAAACAATTTAGAATTTCAACCACTGAGGGGGAGAAATTCAAGAGGTCAGATGCTATGACCAATATTTGGTAGATTTAGAAATGATTTACAAGCACTGATGAAAGTGGGCCACGGAGAAACAAAACCCCAAACTTTTTGGCAAGGGTTAAAAAATTAATACAGGTAAAGCACAACGGGGTACAGCACAATAAAAATGCACCAGAATGGATCTCAGATGCATTCTGGTGCATTTTCAGGTCTATTTAGCCATAAGAAAATCTCCTAAATTTTTTATTTTGGGGTCAGATCAATTTTTCCACCCTAAAGACATGTCTTCACACAACTTGTTTTGGCAAGATACAAGTTGTGTAAAAAGACTATTTTAGCAAGATCCATATCAGCAAGATGACAAAACTATCATACACAATCTGTCACATGAATTAGTATACAGTGTTATTATTTGTAAAACCACGTATTTGCATTGGACTGTTACTGTTCTCTCTTTACATTTACCTAAACAGCTGACTTCAGCAATTTGTGCTATTATAACAACTGATAGTGTCTTAAAATAAACTAAAATTTTTATACAAGTAAAACTGCATCTACTGTTCATTAAGGCACCAATATAACGTTTGGTTCTCAGGTACACTGATTTGGGTTTAAATTTGATTCTTATTCACTCTATAACAATAACAGATTTTTCCATTCAGTGCTGATGTCAGCATTTCTGGGACACTCACAACTTAAGTGTTGTGCTAAATGACGCACAAACGTTTTTCACATCAATATCTGACTTCCACGAGTGTGTTTATATTTATCATGGTTTCTTTCACATGAATATTTCACTCCCATGTACCAGAAGAAACCATAAAATGCAGATTTAGCAGGCTAACATCACATTTGCATGGGGACAGTTTGAAGTAAATTTGTCTCAAGGATAGTTTTTGATTTGTGCAAAATAACTTGAATAACAACTGACAATGAATTCTGTCAAAAACATGATATAATAAGATCAAAGACTTACTGGGAGTGTTAGCTTTACCATATAAATGATGACTAAAAAAGGCCAGGCCAGTGTTTTGGTCCTTCTCAAATCAGCCCCATTTGAATTTATTACACCTGATGAACTTTTGACACAAAGTTCATTTTAAAATCTGTAACGGCGTCTCTCATTGGCTGCTGTGTGGACGAGCGGTGCCGCAAAACATTTATCTTTCAGTCTGGGATCAGGACATGAAAATGTGAGACTTAATATCCACTGTGATGTCTCATCAGAGATGATTTCAAACAATTTTACAAATACAAACATCATGAAAGATAGACCACAGACTAAATCCGACGCGGGCCAGGAAAACTAAAATAACCCTTTTCTTCTGTCAAGTTTATTAGTGGTTTGCAAACCAATACGGGGCATTACGCCACCAACTGTCTGGGTATGGAGTATACGTGGATTCTGATGTATGCTATCAAAAATCACCCGCAAACGTTAACTACGTTAAGTAAAAACCCGGATTTCTTGGAATTTCCGGAAAACTTCCATCATTGTACAAGAAATCTTATGGATGTTAACATAAGAAGGGTCACAGGTGATCGCAAAACATCCCACATGCGTTTGCTCCTGCCGTTAGTCTGTATGACGGCAATGAAGGAAACGACAATATTCACTGTGGAATTTCCCGCCAGATAAATATGTCCTCTTCATTAAAAGGAGCTGTAATTTTGCAACATGTTACAAAAATAAACCAACACTTGGATTTCAGTAGAAACTATATTTTCTCAGTTTTGTGAAATTTGGAAGGTCGTATAGCTTTAACTTAAGACTGAAATCCAGCAGTTTAGGAGTTACAAGATTCAGAGGGACAGAGTGATTCCTAAATTCAGTGAGGCAAATAAGTGTTTGATACACTGTCGATTTTGCTTGTTTTACCACCTACAAAGAATGGATAGGTCTGTAATTTTTATCATAGGTACACTTCAACTGTGAGAGACAGAAAAAAAAAAAAAAAAAAAAAATCACACTATGATTTTTAAATAATTTGCATTTTATTGCATGAAATAAGTATTTGAACCCCTACCATCCAACAAGAATTCTGGCTCTCACAGACCTGTTAGTTTTTCTTTAAGAAGCCCTCCTAATCTGCACTCTTTACCTGTATTAATTACATCTGTTTGAACTCGTTATGTGTATAAAAGACAACTGTCCACACACTCAATCAATCACACTCCAACCTATCCACCATGGGCAAGAACAAAGAGCTGTCTAAAGACACAACTGTAGACCTGCACAAGGCTGGGATGGGTTACAGGACATCAGGTGAGAAGGCATCAACTGTTGGCCCCATAATTGGAAAATGGAAGAAACACAAGATGACTGTCAATCTTGCAAAACTGACAGTAGATCAAATACTTATCTGCCTCACTGTACCTTGCCCCAAATTTTTGTTTGCAGGGAGTAAAATAAATGTTTCTACACTTACCTGAACCAGTTTGACAAATAAATGCAAATACTATTCAAGTATATAAATACAGTACATGGGCAAAATTGCAGCATTCTATAATGTAAAGAAATAAGATTGATTCCGATGAACAAAGGTTAACAAGCTTTCTGTCCAAAGTTGTAGCATCTATTGATGAAATTGGTTCAACACAGCCAGCATCCAACTGACCTCATTCACAGGGATCTTGGCACTCTGAGCAATCTCACTGAAAGTCAGCTGCCTGTGGTTTGCTGGACGAGTGAAAGTCATCTGTAAAGAGAAAGATTTTATACCATTTTAAACCATCACAAATACATGAATAGCTCAAGTAAAACTAACTAATAATTTCGTAGTCAACTTTGATACCCATGACTGAAAAGCGTCACTTTTTGAATGATTCAGTTTGTGTGGTTATGTCTCAGCCTGCCTGTATATGTAGGTAATGTCTGTAATATTACAAAACTGGAAGCACATCTGTGTTCAGTGAGAAGCTGAATGTCTTCTAATTTTCTACTTGTGAACTTAGGAAAGTCCGAGATGACTGTCAATTGGTCCTGTGAGACATATCTTTTTGTTTTTAGCTGAACAGCTGTTGTAGCTCTCACCATGTAAACCCCCCCCAGCTTTAACATGAGATATAACAAATATACCTGGAATCTGATCTGAGCATTCAGACCAGGATGGGTTTGCAAAAACTTGATTAGAACTGAATTTCAAACCACCTCTGCATGAGGCTTGAAATGAAAAAGACAGATTTCAAGCAACTTTTGATTGTTCAGAATTGCAACACGGAATCAGATTCGAAACCAACATGCACATACATTAGATTTTCACAGCCAGTGTGAACAAGGCCAACGATCAAAAACACAGTCACTAGGTGATTCCGAGACCATTATAAATCTTGGTATGGCTTGTGACCCAAAAATTGTCCTTTGACATGCATATTATAGAAGTGGCAAAGACTTGTCACATGCTTAATTTTCAACGACGAGACCTATCCTCATCACTGATTTGTGCTTTTATCTTCTACTGTTTTATCTTATATGATATCTTCCTTTTGTTTTTATGTTTTTAAATCTACTGTATTTTAGCTTCATTTTATTTTTTAAATTTTATCTGTTGTGCAGCACTTTGGTAACCTTGTTGTTTCTTAAAATGTGCTATATAAATAAAGGTGGATTGGATGTTTTTGTGTTCTCCAGAAGTGTGTGATTATTTTAACATTAATTTCTGGTTAAACACACAAGAAGAATGTGAGATGTCTAGAGATGATCCAAAACATGGCTGCTATAGCTTTAATTAAAATGCACACATTTGATCATATCACACCAGTGTTTGTCTCGACTCCTTTTGTTAGCTTCTGGTGGACAAAAACATTGATTTAGCTTCTGGTGGACAAAAACATTGATTTTTAAGGTTTTGCTGCTGATCTACAAAATTCTCAATGCTTACGCACCTTCTTACTTTAAGGAACTTAAGATTGAAGCTGATTGTACACACTGAAACTTTCTTCCAGCCTTAACCGGGGAGGGGGTCTGAGACACACTTTATCCCCTGTTTATAATGGGGTACTCAGGTCAAAGGAGTTTCAGTCTTTTGTTCATGGTAAGTCATTCACGTCATCAAGGGAGCCATCAGAAAGGCATCCATCCCATCATTAGAGGGACAGCTGTCCTGCCATTAGGTGTGCTAACTACAGCACAATAGTTGCTAATTAGAGCTATTGTTTTAGTCACTAGCCTATAGCAGTCTGCCTCTCAGTAGGAGGGGTCTGGTTAGGTTTAAAACTCCAGCTTTTGTTGGCTTCTGTTTTATTCTTCTCTACAAGAGTCAGACAGAAGTCAGACTTCCAGAGCAAGAATTTTAGCTGAGGAAGCTTCTGCGATTTGAAGTGAAACGTCCTCGCGTCAAGCAACCCAGTCCAGTCGAAGATTCAAGCTTCTCTACTACTGAAACTTTTGTGCAAATTTTTGTACGTTACAAGTTGCATGGAAATTACAGTTCGTGCAACCTGACAGCTACACAAAGCAAAAACCAAATCTCAAGCATGTTTCAGTTAGTAAGCTAGATTGGTCATTTTTTTCCCATCTACTGTATCCTGTTCTCACAAGATTATATCAAATTGGAATTGTCACTGTAACAAGATTTCTAACCTCACATTATTTTGTATTTCATTGTATAATTTTCCCGCTGGTCTTTTTTTTCCCCCATCTACTGTATCCTGTTCTCACAAGATTATATCAAATTGGATTGTCACTGTAACAAGATTTCTAACCTCACATTATTTTGTATTTCATTGTATAATTTTCCCGCTGGATAACATAATTTTCAGATGATCTGTATCACTTTTTCTTGTGGCACTAGTTGAATAATGACTTGCACAGAGAATAGGAAGAGAGCTGTCAGTACATGAATGTTTAATGAGATGTTGGAGAGAGAGAGAGAGAGAGAGAGAGAAAAAAGGCTAAACAACTGTGGGTGAAGGACTGACCCTTCAAAAAGAGACACCAAAGCATCACTTCACAGGGTACAATGATGCACATCAAATGACCCTCCAGGGAGTGCAATCTACCTTTGACTCGCAGAAAAAAAAAAAAAAAAAAAAAAAAAAGAATGTATAGCTCACTGATGCCACCTTGTGACATCAGTCTGAAGCTGCTGTCTGACAATTATTTTAGAAACAGCTGTCATAAAAACTTCATTGTTAATGTTCACTGTATGATTGTAGTGATCTACTGTAAAGTTAAACTGATACTTCAACAGCAGTTTGATGTTAACACGATATCAGTGTTTTGATTGGTTGCAACATGAATCTAGTTTCAGAAAGTTCAAAGTTTTACAGCTGTTGCGCCTATGTATAAGACGTTTAAAGTGCAAGGCAGAGGGCTTTAGGCCATTCAATTCAAGGGCAGCTTAGTTTCACCAAAGTTTCAAATAACTCATATTGTGTGAGAGTGTCACTGTGTGAAGGCAGCCGCGCCGGTGCTCTCAGGACACAGGCTTGCTTTGTGTTCCCATTGTTAAGACATCAGCAGGCGATAGAGTTTTTTCTGCTCCTATCTTATGGCACAAGTTGCTTGTGAAAGTTACAAAATCCACTTCTGTGGAATGTTTCAAGGTCAACCTGAAATCAGATTTGTGTTCTAGTGTTTGTAAGTTGATGGGTTTGATGGGATAACTTACCTCCATCACACAGAGCAGCTGGATCTTCTGCATTAGCTTTGCTTCATGCACTGCAAGGTCAGGCTAACATAAAGAGAAAAACCCATTAGACTAATTTCAATAAACATGCTTACGTGCCAGTGAACATCATTCTATCTGGCCTTATGTTGCATTTAGCAGGGCTGTGAAATGAAAATTGTGAAATCTGAGGAAAATTTGCAAGGGGTCGAGTCGAGGTCTAGGGCCTGTGGGGCCCCAGAAACCAAATTAATTTTCTATCTAATGATACATTTTCAGTATCTCCTGGAAGAAAAAAAAAAATCTCAAAAGAAGTGCATATTTAAATGATCCTAGATTCAGTCTTTCATTTGAACTGTCAAAGATCATACTGAAATAACAGAATATGACATGGAAGTAGGACCTGGAATGATTTTCCTTTTAATTCTAAACCAAATTATGCATTAACTCAGAACAATTAAACTACATGAAATTCATGAAGACTGAAAAGACTGTTAAAGCATTTCAAAACCACAGCTAAAGCTTGGAGAATACTTTGAAAATCAGGGTAAAATATCAACAACATACCTAATTAGTAAAAAACTCACATACTGTTGTGTAAATTACTGTAAATCCACAGTGCATTTTTCGCATGAACAAAAAGTCTACATTAATAAAAACTCATTTACATTCTTGTGTAAATTCATGTAAATCCATTCAAAGCCACAATGTCTTTTTTTCTCGATGAAAGAAAGTCGAGATTAATAATAAAATAGTGATTCCTGAGGGCACAGTACACTTTTCCAATTTATCTTTCAGATGTGTTCATGAAGCCAGCGAGCAACAATTCCACGGATTCCTGTCCTTGTCAAACTTTTTCAAACCGTCTTTCTCACCATCGTTGTTCTGTCTGATGTCGCTCCGTGACACAGACATGCTGCAAAATTCTTCCTTTAAAAACTTGAGAGCTCTAAAATTTTGTGATGTCCACATGCTATGTTTAGCTTCAGCGTGTTGCAGGAGCCACACAGCGTCACCGCAGCAACCAACCAGTCCCGCTTTCCAACAACTGTCGCAACAGCTATGCGTTGAGTGGCATTTTTCCTCCGTGGATCGAGGACAGATTTGTATCTGTAACACATCATGTCGTTAAAAAAAAAAAAAAAAAAACGCATTGCGATAGGCATTTTAAAAAATCAGTGATGATCACCATTACAGAGTACAACACTAACACCCCACCCGCAAATGATGAAATCAGCGGAATTCCTCGGATCCGCAGAGTTTTCACAGCCTTAGTTTAAATGGACAGGACAGGTTACAAATGTCATATTTGCATCATTCTTGGCACATTCCTGACATTCTTAATGTGACTTAATGCATCTGAATAGGTTTTTTTTTTTAATAGTGCTTGTCGCCGCGTGATATTTGTGATTTTCGTGGAGCGTGTTTTTGGCCGTCAAAAAAATCTTCCACGAATGTCACGCACCACCCTCATTTCGCCTCATGTCGTGCAAGTCGTAACTGAGCGTATTGATCCATCTTGATTAGTGGTGATCCTTAATAGAACGTGACAGCATTCTTCTCTGAGGTGCGCACAATTAAACCCTGCTGCACCGCATTCAGTTTCATTGATGCGGTATGCTGAAGGACAGTGACGTCAAGTCAGTTAAAAGTTTCGATCCAATACTCATCAACGTGCTCCTGCAGGTGTTCCATCTGCTGCATGTGCCTGATGTTTGGGAAAACGAGCAAGACGAGAGCCGCGTGGAGCCAAACATCTGGCTCTCTCAGTCTCCTCCTTTCTGCGCCACTACATGGCACAGAGCCCAAGTAAGTATGCAGTCTCAAAGTTCTTCTGCTGTGGATTTTGAGTAGCAAATTGGAGCGATCTGAACTGTTCAGCAACTGACGGTATAATGAATATGGAGGTGTGTGTGTGGAGACAATTTACCTCATTCACAACGTGACAGAACGATGCGGTGTTACGAGCGATTGTGCGTAACATTATTCTTGACCGTGCGTAATGGTTCCTGATAATTCTCCAGCAACACGTGCGATTAATCGTAATGCGTGGTAACAGGTTGCAGCAGTTCCTGAGGACACCTGACACCACCGCCTCAAATCATTACCTTCGTGATCAGCGGCCAACAATGTATACTTTGTGGCATTCGTGACTTGCAGTCGTTATGTGTCAATGCAGCATTAGGCAATGTTTGGATCTTAAAAAGACACGCTTTGCAGTTTTTCAGTAATTAATTAATTTTACAGTGATAATTGTGATCGATATTACCAAAGGTTACTGGCTATGTCGCAAGGGTTTGGAGTTAAAGCCCCCCCCTCCTTTCTTTGTATTTTTTTTTTGGCTTGTTTGCAAACTGTCATCACTGGTTTGAGCTTATTACTTCCATTCAACTAATAACTAAACTCCAACTTGGTTATTTAATATCATCACCAATAACCCTGGACAACAAACGTTTATTGTGCCATGGAGAAATTTAGGGAAAAATTAAGACAAATTTGTTGAATTGCATTATTGAATGGCGTGGACACATTGTGTTAGTTCAACTGAACTGTCAAAATCTGATTAACTATATGCTACTGAATAGAATAAGGGCATCAACAGACACCAAAACAATATCTGTAAATGGTGGCAGCTTTTATAGCAACTAACATAACTAAGCACACCTAGGCCTGTTTGGACCGACCAAAACAGAATGCTTCATGGACACTCGACTCAAGCACTGTGGACTCAAGAGACTTATTATGGTGGATGGATGGATGGACACACACACACACACACACACACACACACACACACACACACACACACACACACACACACACACACACACACACACACACACACACACACACCTACCTATAAATCCACTGCACTGCAAGGCGTATTCTAAATTCTAAAATGATCACCTCACTTAAGGTGATGGTGTTGTGTGTTTTCACTTTATAGATCAGTGTTTTTTTGTGATTTTGGAATCCAGCTGTAATCCTGGGTTATTAAGAAAGTGTGTGTGTGTGTGTGTGGGGGGGGGGGGGGGGACTTTTAACAATCTGAAGTAAAATTTGAGTATTTGAGGGAGGGCAAGTTATTTCTGTTACACATGTTACGAATGTGTTAAACAAGCTGTGTCAGGCATAGATTGTGCTTAAATCATAATATTGGCAAACACTCAGAATTTTTACATGAAAATGTAAAAGACAGATGAAAAGTGATCTGGCAAAGTATGACCCCTGCTATTTACTTTGATATTGAATAAAAGACCATCTCATTTTCAAATATCTCCATTGAACATTAAAACCCAGACAAAAAAAAACATGCATCATGAATCAAGCATTTTTACACTGTTATAAACCTGAAAAAGCTGTGTGATGCTGTTTAATTAACGATCATTAAAGCTTAATGAGTGTTTCACCACAAAATGTAATTTCACGCAAAAACCTCCCAAATTTGAGCTGTATCTTTGATAGTTATTAAACCAAGTTACTTTTGTATGAAAATAATTTAACAGACAGTGTCCCCGAGCAGCAGAAAACATCAACATAATTCATCAATATAATTTTACTAAGCAAACCTTATACACAAATTTAATTTTTTTTTCCCCCAAGACAAAACCAAACATTACTCATTGGAAAAATTAGTTCAAACTTAATTATAAGTCTTTCACTAATTGAATTAAATATTTTAAAACTAGTTTCTTTTAAAGCTTATAGTTATGGTTGGACCAGGTGACCCTGAACCATCCCTTAGTTATGCTGCCATAGACTTAGACTGCTGGGGGTTTCCCATGATGCACTGAGTGTTTCTTTTTATTC
The DNA here is from genome assembly GCF_902500255.1 of Thalassophryne amazonica. Classification (NCBI taxonomy): domain Eukaryota; kingdom Metazoa; phylum Chordata; class Actinopteri; order Batrachoidiformes; family Batrachoididae; genus Thalassophryne; species Thalassophryne amazonica. Next base: position 133,730,052 of record NC_047104.1, read on the forward strand.
ACCTCTTTTTGCTCTGTATGCACCACTCTGCATTTAATCATTAGTGATCGATCTCTGCTCCCCTCCACAGCATGTCTTTTTCCTGACTCTCTCCCTTCAGCCCCAACCAGTCCCAGCAGAAGACTGCCCCTCCCTGCGCCTGGTTCTGCTGGAGGTTTCTTCCTGTTAAAAGGGAGTTTTCCTTCCCACTGTCGCCAAGTGCTTGCTCATAGGGGGTCGTTTTGACCATTGGGGTTTTTCTGTAATTATTGTATGGCTTTTGCCTTACAATATAAAGCGCCTTGGGGCGACTGTTTGTTGTGATTTGGCGCTATATAAATAAAATTGATTTGATTATAGACAAATTTAACTTGTAAATGTTTGGTTGTCCTATATTTTCTTTTACTATTTGTAAATAATATTCAATAAGCCCCTTATGTTCTTGTATTCATATTTTCAAGTATGCAGCTATTTCAGGATTTTGTACAGGACCTTTTTTTGTTTGGATTTGATTCATAAATAAATAATTTTATTTTTATTTCTTTTAAGGAGACGCCGTTGTCTCCTTCAGGGAGGTGGTGGTGTCGTGATTTGCACGTGATTTAAGAGGTTTTAAAATCAAGTTCAAGCAGGCGGGGGAAGCACTGGTCCTTGCACGCAGCACCTTTGCGCGCGTGCAGAGATAATTTTCGCGCTCTGAATTAATATCTACGCGTGAAAGCATTTTTTATACGAGCGGGGTTTTGTCACTGATCTGACACGATACTGTCCAGTGTGTACCCCACCTTGCACCCTGTCACTCCAGCCCCCTGCGACCCTCAATTGGAGTAAGTGGTTGAAGATGAGTACACACACACACACACACACACACACACACACACACACACACACACACACACACACACACACACACACACACACACACACACACACACACACACACACACACACACACACACAGAGAGTCTGGTTGCTTCAATATGTTGACTGGTTGTGCAATGCTTAGTCACCTGCTGGCCCCAAGCAGATTTAAAACTCTGGAATTTTTCCACGTTGCCTCCATTGAAGGCATATAGTGTATCAATGAGCCACTGCTTGTCTGTGTTCCTCAAAGACTCCAGCACAGGATGCATCAGCTGCAAAGACAAAACAACCATGGCACATTTTAGCTGAAAAACTCACCCTGGGTGATACACAACACATGTAGAAAAATATTCATGGAAAATCCCACCAGCTCTCCAAAATTGTAAACTCCTTCTCCCAAGAGTCCAGCCAGACCCAAAGTGAATGCCCTCTCCTGTTTCTCAGTCTCTGTGGAGACGACACCTTCATTTGGTCATTACATAAATGTCATACCCTCTCAAACGGTGGACCCTCATCACGCCTTTGCTCACCTGGAAGGTCTTTGATATCGACACAGCCGAGGTAATGCAGCGCGTCCTTGTAATAGGCAGCATGGTTCCCAATGATGCGATAATATTTGCTAGAGAGGTCATAAAAGCGACCGTGAACAGACGTCACACCAGGCAGGTTATTCAACATTTCCTCAACTTCTTCAATGATTTTCTGGAAGTAAAATTTCAAAGATAATGAGAGGTTAATGAAAGACAAGAAGATATAACAAACTAAACACCAAATAGTGTGTTGCTGCAGTTAATAAATAGTTTAGAATTTCACAAGTACCTTCACAGAGGGCTTAGATTGACCTGAAGCATTTTACATGATGCTTCTTTTGTAGCTCTTTATGATCATTTATTTTGTGCTGCAGGTCTCACTTTAGTCATACATATGTGGACAAAATTGTTGATACCCCTATATTTTAGGTACACGTTTTAACATAAATGCAAATATAATACAAACAAAGCAATTTTGTTTAACCAAATGTCCAAAATTACTTGGCAGCAAGAAAAAAAACAAAATGCTTAGAAAAAAAAGAAAAAAGAAAAAAAGAAATACCAACGTAAAATGTATGCTGGACACGATTACTGGCACCCTTTGATGAAGTTACACTAAGTCATCACTTTTACAACCAGTTTACTTTAGACAAGTCAGGGGATAGATACATGAACATTTACAAGTCACTGGACTTTAAGAACGAGAAGTAGACTAGTGAGGGAAACTGCCAAAACACCCAAGACAACTCTGAAGAAGTGACAGGCTTCTGTGGCTGTGATTGGAGAAATTATGCATCATGCAATTTTGGTCTGTTGCACCATCACTCACAGCCTCATAATGAAACAGAGCAGAGAAGCATTTTCATACAACAAAACTGATCAAATCTAGGTTTGCATCTCTCATGTAGCTTCTGGCAAACTGTAGCTAAAATCTCACATCTTTTTAAGAAACTCCTCTGTGCCACCATGAAGCTGTATAACAGGTGATGCAACAGTTAAAGGTTACTCTGTGCGCAGTTTCTCTAATCACAGCCACAGACGCCTGTCATTCCTTCAGGGTTGTCTGGGTGTCTTAGTGGCTTTTCTCACTCATCTCCTCACTGACCTGGCTTATAATTTTATTTTTATTCACTTCTATGAATGGGAAAGGTAACAACACAGCATTTTTGGGCAACTTAGAATTTACGCGTAGTGCAAAATGACACAAATGTTTTTCATATTAATACGTATTTTATTTCTACAAGAGTGTTAAATATTTAGCTTATTTTTTTAAACACATGAATATTTCATCATGACCATGTAACAGAATCAGCCATAACATGCATATTTTGCATGCTAGATGAAACATAAGTAAACAAACATCAAGTTTATATGTAGACAGTTTGAAGCAAATTCAAAGACAGGTTTTGATAGATTTGTGTTTATTTATGTGTGTATTTAGGATGCTGAGGATGGAGCCTCCAGGCAGGAGGAGAAGAGAGAGGCCAAAGAGGAGTTTTATAGATGTGCTGAAGGAGGACATGGAGGTGGTTGGTGTGACAGAGAAAGATACAGAGGACAGGGTGAGATGGAAACGAGTGATCTGCTGTGGCGACCCCTAACGAGAGCAGCTGAAGATTTATGATCTGTAAAAGCGAGCAAAGTGATCAGGTGGTAAAAAGAGGCCGGCCTGCCATAAAACCAGTATCCTTCTCGTACACAAGTCCAACATAACTCCTATATAAGAAGCTTTATGTATAGCAGTGGCATCTGCAAGTGCTCTTGTCGCAAATTAAGTTAATATTCCGTTACTACACTGGGCCGCTCCCCTGTTGGTTTGCTGTGCTGCCCTGCCCGGTGGCTGCCCTTCCTGGCCCCCGTGCCCTTCCGCTGTCCATTTTCTCCTGGCTCCCCAGGGGCCCTGCGTCCTGGGGAGCCAGGAGTCCACTTCCGTCTTCGCTCGAGGCCGGCTACGTGGCTTCTGACGTGCTGGAGTGGTCCATGTCAGATGGTAAGGTTCTGTACTCTTGTCTTGGCCCAATACACCAGCCACAGTAGTGATCGGATATTTTGCTGTGATCTGGGTCTCTGTGTGTGGATGGTCGCGTGTTTGTGGCCGTCACCACAATTTGGTTTTTGGGTGCTCTTAAGAGGATTAACACTACGGTGTTCTGGATTAGGGTATGGATGCTCAATAATCAGACAACAGACTGTTGCTGTCACTGTTTGTTCATGTGTGCTTGTTTGTCATGGTATGTCGTATGGTTGGGGCCCCGTCTCCTCGGTGTCTCACACACTTATTGTCTTCACCACTTGTTGCTCCTTCTTGTCTGTCTTTGTGTTGTTTTGGTGGTCGGCCCTTCCTGATAGAAGTTGTCGGTTGGCTTTGAGTAGGATGTTGTAGGCTGATCGGGAAGGGCAGATGGGGGTCACACACAGACCACATTCACTCATGCACTACATACCTTCTGTCTTGCAAGAATAAATTGCATATATGGGTATTAATGTTCATAAATGGTTCTGCCAGTGTGGCACTTACCATTACTATATATGCAGCCGGGGGGTGGGGGGTGGGGAGAGAATATTCTGTCACCACACTGATGACTGATGTGTTAAGACCATGTAGAACCAGTTTGAATGCTGTTCCGGATACGTGATGTCACACTTTGACACTCTATTTATGTTTAAAACATATGCACTATTAAACAAAAAGTCATTTCTCTGATTTTGTCTTCCGTACGGACCCCATTTTTTGCACATCTTGTCCCCCACTCTCTTATTCTTCCACAGCTTAACTGAACTTTCTGCAGGACTGAGTAAAGGTGTGACTATGTCATCTGAGTTTCATGATTTGTGGATCTCTGAGTTCATGTTTCTCACTCTTATGGACCCCTTTTCACTGCATACCTGATTCAATCCCCCCACCCTATGTCCAACCAGTCAAAAATGTGACACACAAATTCTCAATTTGCAGTATAACTCTTGACTCACATTTACAGTATGTCACTGAGTCAAGTTACTCAACTTTTGAAATGCCCTAACAAACAGGCATGGGCTCAATATACTGATATTGGGAAATGTGAAATATGACAAAAATTTTAATCTGTCATTTTCTTGCAAGGAGCCTAAGCAGATAAAATATGAGTTTTTACCTTTGTTGCTGGAAGATCATTAATCTCAAGTTTAAGACTGCCAATGGATGTCTTGCAGAGAATGACTGCCTCTTCACTGCTCTTCACCTGAAATAAAACAAGAAACCTTCAAGTTTTTCAAGAAACACACTTTGTAATGTGGATATGTAAACTTGAAGAAACTGTATTGAGGAGTTTACTTTTTCCTTTGTCTTCTCAAGAAAAGTGATGGCAACGTTGGGATCTTAGGGGGGAGAAACATGCTTAACGTCAATAAATTAGTGTGTGTTTTTGTGAGAAATACGTGTAGTTGCTCTTCTTCTTACCTGACATCTGTCTGGTAACATGGAGTATAATTTCCACGAGTGACAATGGATTGATTCTATGAAGGGGAGGAGCAAGGAAAAAATTTTGCATCAGAGCAAGAAATCAGATAATACTAAACTGGTTGATTACATGGGCTGAATGGCCCCAATCATTTTTACTACACCTGTGTTCAAAGTCACTGAGGAAATTTTCATAGAGCTGCAAGAAGAAAACAACCGTTAAATCAATGCTGGACTTGGGGGCTTTCCAGCTTTACTTTTCACTCAAATGGATGACTCAAAATGAACTTTTATCATGACAACGAAGAAAAAAGAAAACAGAACAGCTGTTTTCATACTGCACCACAAAGGGGCAGTCCTGCACCATTTACTGAGGACAAACTGGCCACAGACGTGTGTGGGAATTAAATAAATAATTCAATAGCTTTATGTCCAGTAATATATTGCAGACACATTACCACATCCTCAAAGTTCAGACATGACTTAAGGCTTTATGTTTACACTTTCTAATTCATAATAATGCAAAGCTACTAAAGTTACCTGAATAAGTCCATCTCCTGTTCTGAAGAAAGGATCTTTAACAAACTCTGTCAGATTCAGTGTCAACTGATGCCACAATCTGTCAGGAAAAGCAAACATTTTAAAACAGAATCATTTATTACACAAACGGAATCACTGGTTACCAGTGTCATAAAACAAAGCACAGAAGATTGGGTTGGAGACCAGACCAGTGGTCGCTGGGTGAGAGGCTGGGTAGATGCTGGACAGGCTGCCAGTCTATTGCACAGCCGACAGCTGGTACTGGTATATAAAAGTTATCAATTTTTTGTCAGATATTTCAGAAAATGAAATTATTTTTTATTCAAGACTCATTACATACAAACTAAAATGTTTCATGCATATCCTTTTGTATTTTAAAAACTATGTCCACCACCACACACACACACACACACAAATCTCAAAATACTGCAGGATTTCATTTCAAGTGTGGGTTGGCATGGTGTTAGCACTGGTGCCTCACACCTAGAAGGTCCTGGAACTGCTTCCTCCCTGGTCCTTTCCATATGGAGTTTGCATGTTCTCTCAACATCACGGACTGAGATTACTCCCATACCAGATTCGTATATTCGCTATCTGCACATGCATGAAAAACAGGAAGTTTGTTCTGTAATGAGTTTACCCTTTCTGTATGTGGACCACAATCATCTGCTCAAAGGTTTTAGAGCAATTTATGTATCCATCTGTTGCCAACCTTTATGATGCCAATTCACTTTTTTTTAGTAAAACTTGAAACCCGGTCACAGTTACTAATAACTGGACTGCTGATCATGGTATACCTGGTATACTTAATTGGTCCAATACTTCATATAGTCCATAGGACACAATAGGCTAATGCTAAATCTTGTATGTCCATATCAGAAATACGAGGTCTGTCAATAAAGTATAGGTCCTTTTAATTTTTTTTAAAAACTATATGGATTTCATTCATATGTTTTTACGTCAGACATGCTTGAACCCTCGTGCGCATGCGTGAGTTTTTCCACGCCTGTCGGTGACGTCATTCGCCTGTGAGCACTCCTTGTGGGAGGAGTCGTCCAGCCCCTCGTCGGAATTCCTTTGTCTGAGAAGTTGCTGAGAGACTGGCGCTTTGTTTGATCAAAATTTTTTCTAAACCTGTAAGGCACATCGAAGTGGACATGGTTCGAAAAATTAAGCTGGTTTTCGGTGAAAATTTTAATGGCTGATGAGAGATTTTGAGGTGACACTGTCGCTTTAAGGACAAAAAAATTTTCACCGAAAACCAGCTTATTTTTTCGAACCGTGTCCACTTCGATGTGCCTCACAGGTTTAGAAAAAATTTTGATCAAACAAAGCGCCAGTCTCTCAGCAACTTCTCAGACAAAGGAATTCCGACGAGGGGCTGGACGACTCCTCCCACAAGGAGTGCTCACAGGCGAATGACGTCATCGACAGGCGTGGAAAAACTCACGCATGCGCACGAGGGTTCAAGCATGTCTGACGTAAAAACATATGAATGAAATCCATATAGTTTTGAAAAAAATAAAAAGGACCTATACTTTATTGACAGACCTCGTATGGCAGTTTCTCTGACTTTTTGGGCAAATTACACAGCAAGCAAAGTGAAAATGCAAAGAAAAAGTGATGATACAGTGGAAAGTGGACATGTGTTGCGGTTTCTTTATGACCCAGAGCTCAAACATGTTGAGGCGGTTGTGTAGGCGATAAATAGGGCAGTCACAATTATTACAATATTTGCCAATCATGATTATTTTTTCATATTCGTGAATATTTTTCATATTCGTGATTACCGTGAATTATTTATTTTATCCACAAAGTTGCATAAAACGATTCAGAATCTGACGTCATCGTGCTGCGCCAGCAGCAGCCGCACGCAGCGTCGCAGCCTCACTCACTGTTTCCCTCTCGTCTTGGTCGGATGGTTAGTGAGGCTAGGATAATAACATGAAGGGTGAGGAGCTTCTGGTTCAAAAGCCACATACCACGTCACCGCTGTGGATGCATTTTGGTTTTAAGCCTAACGATAAGGGAGAGCCCAGTAACGAGGAGGAAGCAATATGTAAACTTTGGCGTAAAAAGTGCTGGTCAAAAGCGCTAACACAACAAATTTGAAACAACATCTACAGATACAGACCCACCACCCACAGCAATACGCCAAACTTGGAAAGACCACACCAGCACAATCGCCAGCCGGTCCAACAGCAGCTGGTGCATCCTGTTAGAGGATGACATTTTTTGGGAATTCCCGTGGTCACGTGATTCCCGCGGGATTCCCACGGGATGGGAGTCAAAATTTTATCAATCCCGTGATTGGGATGGGACGGGAATAAAAATGAACGGGAGCGGGCAGGAGCGGGAATGCCAAAAATAGATGATTTTCATCTATTTAAAAGAACCAAAATTACACCCGTCCATTGTTACAGTCATTTTTCAGTAAAGAACTACATATCCAACAGTGCTTTGACTTACGCTCCGCGCCAGCAGCTCCCGTATTTCCGGGCCGGAACTTAAATACAGAGCACCCGCAAGCCCAAATTCTTTCTGTGAAAACCAAGCTAACACAGCTACACACAGACGAGATTATGGAGAAAGGAGAAAAAGAAAACATACAACGGAAAGTTACAAACAAAGACAGTGCTGTAAGACTCGTAGACCTAAGGGGTATGTCAGCTGTACTGCAAAAATTTTATCATGTCGAAGCTGACGGAAATGAAACCGTGTATGCAGCGTGCAGAACCTGCCTGATCTGTGTTAAGTACTCCACGGAGTCGGGAACAAGTGGGCTTCAAAGACACACCTGTAATATAAAGGAATGCACCCAACCCAAAATGGTTTCATTTGTTAAAAAAAATTGCCTGCCGGTGTGAAGGTCCGAATCACTGAAAAAATAGCTCGTATGTGCAGCCAAGACCTGCACCCCTTTGCCATTGTGGATGGGCGAGGGTTTCTGTCGGTGGCTCAGGAGTTACTTGACATTGGATCTACACACGGAGGCGCCATCTTAGCAGAAGACCTCCTGCCCTCAGCGAGGACTGTCTCCAGACACGTAGACGCTGAATACGAAAAAGTGAAGGCCATCGTTGTGGAGGCGCTCAAAAAGGTACGTAGGCTTGAACAGTATATCCCTTTAATGTCTGCACCGAAGTGAGTACTTTCAAGTTTCAATCTCATCACAAGGGGGGAAAAACAAGACAAACGGGAGTGGGATGGGAGTGGGACTGATTTTGAGTGGGAGCGGGATGGGATTGGGAATCATCTTTACAAGATTGGGACGGGATGGGATTTATTTTTTTACTCCGGTCCAGGATTGGGACGGGATGGGATTTTTTTTCTGGGAGCGGGATGGGACGGGAGTGAAAATCCACTCCCGTGTCATGCTCTACATCCTGTCAACTTGCTCTTGACAAATGTGAGTTTGCTTCAATGCTTGCCCTGTTGCAGCAGATTGATCACAATAAATCCTCTTAAGTAATGGAGAAGATACTATGTCTTTGTCTATTTCTTGATGTTCAAAACATAATTAAATTGCTCTTATTCATTAAAGTGTACAGTACAGCACAGAATGTGTATCATTAAAGCTAATTATACTACGATAGTAGAATATAAAGAAGAAGAAGAAAAAAAAGAAAAAATAGACAATATATTCGTCAATCGCAATTATTTGTCTGACAATTAATCGTCTCCAGAAATTCCTAATTGTGACAGCCCTAGCGATAAAATACAGCTACTCTGGCTAGGTGTGTAGGCTAAAACTTATTGACATAACCTTTCCCATTTGTCTTGTCTTCTCCACTGGGAACCAAAAAAAAAAACCAAAAAAAAAAAAACCTGCACTTTTTGCAACTGCTTCGGTGATTGCAGTGATGCTGTGTTTATGTTGCTTAAAGGCAAGCTGTCCCCGGAAGTGGTCAAATCCCGCAATACCATGCAGGGGTTCAAATGAGACTATCGCTATCCTATAGCTATTCCTGATAACACGAAAAGTCTACTGCCTGGAGGAGGAGGTTGAGGTTCTCTTATTTCACGTGGGTAAATAACGAAAGTCTCATATTTCCAGAAGGGCCCACGGCATGTGTCTCTCACTTCTCCCCAGCACTGTTGTCAAGAGTGCCAGTAGGGAGCGTGGTTGCAATCGGGAAGGGAACTCGAATTGCTGGCGCCCCAATACAATGTGCAAGCCATTACGCCACCACCTCCCTAATAATAATGAACTAATGCGAATAATGACTTCTTGCAGAAGAACTATAAATGATTTCTAAAACAGACAAACATAACAGCAAGCATGGCAACAAGCAATTAGTGGGAACAGTGATGTAATTATATATTGTGATGTGTATCCTATCATGGAGCTATTCTGTTTGTCTCAGGGAAAGCAAAAACGACACTGATGATAACTTTTGTTTCCCAAAGATGGCACCCAATTTCAAGATGGTTCACTTTGTTGCCACAGATGTCACAGACTGTCACCACTTGTCAGTGCTACAAGAGCTTGAGAGGATTGGGACCGTTTATAAACAAGGCTTCCTAAAACATGGCCTAAGGCGTTGTGAAAACTATTCATTTTCTCAAAAGCTGACAATATAATTTATGACAAAAAGTAATAGTTTGGCATGTACTAACGACGCTGTTAGATTTATGAATCAGTTGGTCTTCCACAAATTCTGGCACTACCGAAGAGTTAGAAAAACTTGTGAAAATTTCTCATTCACTGACCTCACTTTCTGGTGTTAACTGATAGCGTTCAGCATGAAAAATACGAGACAACACGACTCAATGTTGTTAACCAGTGTCCACTGTGACGCCAAGGACTAAACATGCAACCAACTAACGTGCGTGACTCAGCGTCCAGTTCCAATGAATGAGCTAGCTAACATTAGCTTAGCACGCTTAACATTAGCTAACGGATTTTCGATACATTTCGTACCTTTTGTTGTATAAATCCTCAAGTGTGTGCCATTCTGACGCCATCTCTGGCGTCGAGCTGATGCTCTGCTGTTGTTTGAGATATCCCGTAACATCTTTCATGGCGGCGACAAACAAAAATCTAATTTTACTTTAATGTTGAGCTAACGCTGTGTTGTATTTTGCTGCAGTGAACGCAAAGAATTTCGGGAAATGGAGGCGTAACTCCTATCAACTACTTCCTGTTGTGCTAGCTTACGTTTTAGTGAGCAAACTGTCGTAAACTACAAAACATTTGTGTGGCGAAGATTTTTGTGGTACTTTTCATAACGAGACAGGTCCTCTCCTGTGTGAGATTTATTAATGTGTTAGTTGTGCCGCGGTATTATGGCTTATTTTGCAGTCTGCTCTTTGATGTCACATGTCAGTCACAGACTTAGTTCATGTCGTTTGTGGGTAACAGCAGCCAGGACAAGCGGTTAGTACGGAGACCAGAACTAATGTTTGAATGAAGTGTTTCTGATGGTGTGTGTATAACGCGGCTTGTTTTTACAGGCTTTGGTAAAAGGAGTCTCTGTCCACCTCATGTCCCATCAGCTGTGTACAGGTACTTCTGACAGATGCCGTCCTCCTCTCTTCCACCAACACATCCACATCCACCCAGACATCTACACCCACTAACCACTAGAGGTGGGCGATACCCGGAATTTTGGTATTGATCTGATACCAAGTAAATACAGGCCCAGTATCGCCGATATCGATACCAATATTTTTTCAGATTTAAGCGTCATAGATCCAAAGGATCCAAAAGTCCTAGGATAGATTTTCACCAAACATTGTCCGTGACAACAAAATATTTTATTATCACAATCAACATTTTTGTTTAAAAAAAATCACTCAACACAACTTAAAACAAAATCTCCTGAGGTACGATAAACTACAATACAACAAAATTAACACACCACAACAAATACTGTAAACAGTTTCAAACTTATTCTGTTTTTCAAGTCGAACAATACAATAAAATATACAAAAAATAAGGAATTTCTTCCCTTCATAGCACTTCTCTTGAGTATCGATCTTTTTACACGAGGATCGTTCAATATAAATACCAGCGTTGGTATCGATATTAGGATCGATCTGCCCACCTCTACTGACCACACTCTCACGAGCGCCACTACCTTAGCTTATGACAAGCTAAAAGTGGATCCTGTCATTATGGCCGCATAACTTTCCAGTTTATGGGTATTCTGTGTTAGTACGCGCCCGCAGCCGACGTGCTCGATGAATTCCTGCGCAAAAAGTAGTTCCCAGATAATTGTGATATATTCCTGTGACATAATGAGTATATCTCATCTAAATTAATTCTAAAATTTACCAGTAATAAAATTATGCAGATAACTGAAGTTTTAAGAGTGGTCTGTAATGAATATTGAAGAAACTTTGTTTATGAGCATTGTAAACATTGACATGATGGAGTTTGATGCGGAAGAGTTCAGAAAGATACGATTGGAGTGGTTTGATTATATTTACAGTTGGCAATGAAAGACTTGGGTGTTAACTTCGTGTTAAAGTCAGAACAAGAAGCTGCACTGAAAGAGATCTATCTGGGAAGAGATTCTGTGTGTTATTGCTCCAACGAGAGCGGCACACTGAGCAGTGTGGCGAAAGTAGTCCGGCGAGCTCAATCTGTGGGCGCAAGCTATCCCACAATTCCAAAATAACAGAGATCTCTGTCCAATGAGAGCAGCACTCTGAGTAGGGTGCCCACTGACTCCAGTTAAGGGTCACGGAAGCATTTCCTTTTCCTTTCGACCTCAGGTGACCTTTACAAGTCATTAAAGATACCATAACTATTTTGTCCAGAAGATGTTTTGTAGGCAATGATGCTGAACTACGGAAGCGTATTACATTCACTGGATTAAAAAAAATGAATAAATAAAAATAAAAATTAGACGAGAAAAGATCTCATAATTACGAGATCTTGTAATTATGTGTTCTGTCCAGTGCTTTTATTGCTGTTCATAGTCTCGATGATTTTCCACAACAAACATTTATTTATTTATTTATTTTGTACATCACTTTGATGAGATCTCATGTGAGACTCATCACTTCATCACTGACTTTTGATTAAATTTGTTTTATTTTATATATAGCTTCCATACTTCCAGTCCCTCAGTAAAGAAGCGGGCTTGTGTTAGCCGATGAAAACACACTGTAATCAAACACAAAGTGTGGATTTTCCCCTAAGGTGCTGCTGGGTGAATGTCCAGGGAGGAACACGGGGCGTCTCACCAAAATGAGACATGTCTCGTTCCCCTCCAGACTTCCAGCTTTCACTCACACAGCGCCATCGACCACTAAGGGACAAAGAGGGACTCATTCCCAGCTGGGCACATGCCAGTCTGAGTGCCCCGCATTCCGCCTCCCTGGAGGAGTTTCATTCAACCAGAAACACCTCAAGTGAAAATCCAGACTTTGTGTGTGCATAGAAGTGGTGTGCGATCACAGTGCAGTGTCTGTGGTTACAAATTGGCTGATTTTCAATTATGACTTGGGATTCTCACGCTTGTCTTTACTGAGGAAGTACGGTATCTTCATAGGTCACCAACATTTTGAAGAAAATGCTACATTTCATAAGATGGGTGGGGGTAATAATTTTGTCCTCTTCTGTATACAGTGAGCTTGCTCAGTGATTTATTTATTTTTTTTAATAGACGACATGATGGATGAAGCGCCTGTGCAAAGTTCAAACTTCACGGTGAATTCAATGGGAATTTGGAATTTCCAACTTAAAACTAGGACAAAGTCCTTTAACAAAAATTACGAGAAAATATTAATCTTCCTGTTGACTCAGTTTGGGAAACCAAGTAAAAATGCTGTAATTGTAAGTAACATTAGTACTGACAGCTGACACAGCAGAATTGTATTGTTGCAGTTGTGTGTCTTGCCTGTATCTATCCAGCAAAACCTTGGTTTTCCTCTATAGCAGTCATTCTCTGTTAGCATTACATTGTTCTACACTGGTGCTGATTCCAGACCCACCCATGTCCCCATTGTATATATCAAACAACATGCCTCAGTGATTAATTTAATATTGCAGCTATTTATTAAAAAAGGAATTTGAAGTATTGAATCAGTAATTTTGATGGAGCTTGATAAAGCACTACTACAAGTTAAACTATTTTTATAGGTTTGCAAGGAATGATGATATTCATTACTGATTAATCAAGCCATTATTTAAGCTATGGATTGTTAACAATCTATGAATCAAAGATAGCCAATTTACATTTCTAATAAAACAATAAAGCAGCATAGCTCCATGTTTGAGAAATTTGAACTTGTTTGTTTGTTTTCCAGACAAACCAACTCTCTTATTTGTAATGGAACTAGAGGCCTCTTTTCCCATAGTGGTGGTACAACCGTCAACCAGCAGAGCCTGGAGGACATTGCTAAGAACATCAAGGATCAAAAGCACAAGAGAATTGTGGTAATGGCTGGAGCTGGTATTAGCACTCCCAGTGGTATCCCAGATTTTAGGTAAAAAATAAATAAGTTTGTTCTTGTGTGTATGTCTAGGTAACGATGGTTAGATAACAGTCCTGTAAAACCAGGTGTGTTCTACAGACTTTATCTGTAGATGTGTTTATTCCCTTACAGGTCTCCAGGCAGTGGTCTCTATGACAACCTACAACAATATGACCTGCCATATGCCGAGGCCATATTTGAGATAGACTTTTTCCATCATAACCCTAATCCTTTCTTCGCTCTGGCCAAGGAACTGTATCCAGGGAATTACAAACCCAATCTGACGCACTATTTTGTACTCCTGCTTCACAAGAAGGGTCAGCTTCTCAGAATGTACACACAGAACATCGATGGGTTGGAAAGATGTGAGTTGATCTCTTTATGGAATTGCTGTAGACTTATTGACATATGTATTAATGTGCTTGTGTTTTAGCTATCATCACAAGAACAAAATGTTTGTTTCCTGTTGCGAAGTGGCAGGGATTCCTGCTAAGATGTTGGTGGAGGCACACGGTACTTTTGCCACTGCTACCTGTACTGTTTGCCGGAGGAAATATGAAGGAAAGGACCTTCGAGTGAGTTATATCAAGCTATATTTACAGATTTTCTTCTAGAACTTGCATTTGCTGCAAAGGTTTTGATGTTATTTTTATGTTTAATTTTGGTCTACACTATTTGTTTTTACCCTCTCAATGCTAAATTTGGTGGATGCAGTCTATATATCGGGTAACAATGATTGCTGATTTCATACTAGTGCATCAAATTAATAATAGAGGTCTCATCAAATATGCTGTACCCCTGTGTGAAATAGAGTGGAGTAATTGTGTATTCATTGTGTAAATTTCCACAAAACTGTTCCACATACATCCTTTAAATAAGAAAAGCCTCTTTCAGAAATGCATAAGTAAGTCACATGACTTACCATTCATTATAAATTCAGATAGGGTTAGTCTTGTTATTGATACTGCCTTGTACAAATGATAATGGTCACAAGTTGCTTACAAAAGTACTCAATCTACCATAAACGTCATTAAGTTTGATCATAAATGATATACAGTGCTGTGCAAAGATTTGGGTTGCAACAGTGTGTGGAAAAACCTGGGGGAAAAAAGTTAAATGTGTGACAGCTTTTCACCTTTAAAACCACAATTTCTTTTCGGAATCAAATTTATTGGCACGTAAATTCTCACATACAAGGAATTTGATCTGGTGTCATTGGTCATAAACAATAAAAGAAAAGGAAAAAGACAAAAAGAATACTTCTGTATGAAATAATTAGTGCATAAACAACAATAAAAGAAAAGGAAAAATACTTCTCTAAGAAGTAAAGGAGTCAAATAGACAAATGGGCAAAACTACATTTATTGTCAAATAAATATAGTGGAATGGGGCTGTGCTGGCATGCAGATGTACAGTAGGCTACCTTTCAGTCATACAGATGTAGGTATGCATTTTATGTGACAAAATTACATGTTTTCTTTTTTGCTGGTCTCCTGCAGTTTCTAAGAAAATAGAGTTGTACTGTATTTGATGAGCCCTCCAATAGACTGGTGGCCTGTCCAGAGTGTACTACGCCACTTGCCCAGTGACTGCTGGAATAGGCTCCTGCTCTCCCTCACCCATAATTGGAAAAAGTGGGCATAGAAAATTAATGAATTAATTTTTTTTTTGTAAATTTTGGGGTGCTTAAAATATTTGCACAAAATTGTATTAGTAGCAAGAGTAAGATAAGGACTTTCAGGACATTTTTTAGGGTGCTTTCACACATACATCGTTTGGTTCAGACTTTTAAAACTAGATGACTGCGTTGCTGTATCTTTTCTCCACATTAAACATCCATTTTTTGTGTGTTGCTGTAGCAGGTAGTAAAAATGTATCACTTCTGAAAGTACTGTCAGGTGCTACTGTTAAATCTGCCACCAATGCAGACTTTAGTTTGAACATGTGAATTCAGTAAGAACTTTATGATCATACACACCTGGGAGTTCAGAACAAAAGTGTGACAATGATTGGACATTTCTATTATTTATCTTCTTAGACCGATGTGATGAGTGGGATGGTCCCAAAGTGTCCTACCTGTAAAGGAGTGGTGAAGCCAGACATTGTGTTTTTTGGTGAGGCGCTACCAATGCATTTCATGCAATACCTCTCAGACATCCCCTTGGCAGACCTCCTGATCATCATGGGGACTTCTCTGGAGGTGAGCTCCACCACCATTAAAACTAGACCACCTATATTACCTAATCTCTCCCTCTTTTATTTGACATTGTCCAGTTGTAAGGAAGAATTGGAATGAGGGTGTTTCAGTATCAGGTGGGCTGGAATATGCTTGTTTTGTCACTACAAGATATCTGAAAATAAACCACTTCTCAAATTTCTAATGTTTATTCAGAATTACGACACTTTACAGCTGTTGACGTTGAGAGACTCAATTATAGATGCATACCCTGGTAACAATCTAAAACTGAGGAAAATGCATGAGCTTCACATCCATTTAAAGCCTAAATGTTTTAATGCCTAATGACTTCAATGCAAGATAACAAAACCAAACAATTTACAAATTGCAGACCCCTTAGAATTTCCCCAGTGTTTCTCTTCTCTAGATGATTTTTTTAAAAGACCTAAAATACATTTTTTTAAAATGACCATCAGTATATGGTGGGTAAAATAAGGATTTAACATGTCACCATTTTTCTTAGTAGCCAATATATATACGTATTTCTAAAGGTGCTACTGACATGAAATATTCACCAGATCTCAGTAACAACCAAAGTAATCAGCACATGCAAAGAAACCAAAACAAATAAGTACAGAAATTAAGTGTAATAAAATGGAATGACAAAGGAAAAAAGTATTGAACACACATTGAAATTTATTTAATAATTCATACAAAATCCTGTGTTGGTTATGACAGCCTCCTGCTGTAATTTTGGCCCATTCTTCCACACAAACGGTCTTCAAATCTTGAAGGATTCGTGGACCTCTTCTATGAGCTCTGATCTTTAGTTCTTTCAATAGATTTTGTATTGGATTCAAGTCAGGTGATTGGCTGGGCCATTCTCACAGCTTTATTTTTATTTTCTGAAACCAATTGAGAGTTTCCTTGGCTGTGTGTTTGGGATCATTGTCATGGACATGAATTCAAAAGGCACACACCTGTCTACATATATGATCCCACATTTGACAGTGCATGGCAGAGCACAAACTAAGTATGAAGTTAAAGAAATTATCTGTAGACCTCCAAGAAAGGATTGTCTCGAGGCACAAATCTGGGGAAGGATACAGAAATATCTCTGCTGCTTTGAAGGTCCCAATGAGCACAGTGGCTTCCATCATCATAAATGGAAGAAGTTCAGATCTACCAGGACTCTTCCTAGAGCTGACTGCCCATCTAAACTGAGCAATTGGGGTGAAGAGCCTTAGTCAGTGAGGTGACCAAGAACCCGATGGTCACTCTGTCAGAGTTCCAGCATTCCTTTGTGGAGAGAGGAGAACCTTTGAGAAGGACAACCATCTCTGCAGCAATACACCAATCAGACCTGTATGGTAGAGTGGCCAGCCGCACTGCATGTTGCTGCAGGCAGAACTGTCTTCTCTCCCCTGGTGCTGAATTCACACCTTGTCCCGGAGCTTTGGCCAATCAGAAGCCCAGTCTGAAACGTCGGACAACCACAGGATATGAACACAGGAGTATTGTAGAAGTACCAAACAAGTTCAGGGCAAAATGGTAAACACATGAATGAGCTGGTGGACAGAGGGGCTGTAGGTGCAGAATGGCAGCCACGCTTCCATTAGTTCGCCCCAGGGCATCTGTGGCTACACTAGTAGCTTACCACCACCAATGTGTGAATGTGAGAGTGAATGAATAATGCAACTTGTAAAGCACTTTGGGTGTCTTGAAAAGCGCTTTATAAATCCAAGTCATTATTATTATTTACTATTACAAATGTGCAACCACTGGGACTCATCGGACATCAGCTGAGAAGCAAATCAATTTACAAATGAGAAAAGGACTTGTATAGAACAAAAACTAACACGATATCAAAGGATATCAAAATTTTGTATATGATACTCATACGTTTCCTCAATCTGTTATAGTGTGACAGACACTATACGAACCCCCAGCAGTTTCTGTTTCATTTTTATGTATTTGGCTGAGCGTTTTGTCAATCAAGAAATGTAAGACACCAGACAGAAAATCAGCTGTAGACTGAGTAGACTGAGTTTTATTTATTTTAGGTTTCTGAAAGTTTAAACTGCTGTTCAGGACTGCATTTATATAGCGCTTTTCCATCTGCATCACACGCACAAAGTGCTTTACAAATAATGCCTCACATTCACTCTGTTGTTCACATTTTGTCATGCAGGTGGAGCCATTTGCCAGTATTGCCGGAGCAGTGCGCAGCTCTGTTCCCCGTCTTCTTATCAACAGGGACTTAGTGGGGCCGTTCGCCTGGGGAAGGAGACCTCATGATGTTGTGCAGTTGGGTGACGTGGTCAGCGGTGTGAGAGCCCTAGTCGATGCCCTTGACTGGACTCAGGAGCTGGATGATCTCATGGCAGCTGAGAAAGTGAGTGCATGGTCCATACGTCTGTTCTTGTGCTTCTCAACCAGAAACTCCATGGACTGTTTGTTCTCTATGTCTACATCATGGCATGGTACTTTTGTTTTGCAAGTAGAAAGTTAAACAGGTTTTGAAGTAAGCCATGTAAATGTATGTTATTACATCAGAGGCTTTGAGCGTCTGATGGAGATGGAAAAGCGCTATATAAAATGCAGTCCATTTACCATTTTTAATTCACTTCATCTGCAGGATGCTTCAAAGACAGAAGAGTGATGGTATTTCAGTCCATGATACTGGAGGCTTGACATTATTCACATTTTGAAGGTAAAAGGGGAAGCTAAAGACAAAGTTGAATGATTCTATAGAAGAAAATGAATGATAGCTGTTGTCTGTAATTAGTGGTGGAGTTAATTGCTCCATCAAGAGGATGAAAAAAATTAATTCACCAAGTATCTGAGTGACATTATCCACAGTCATATTGGTGACCAATAGCATAACCTTTACAAAATGCTCAGAATGTGACAGCATCACAGCACATGACTCCACAGCGCAATGAAGAACCATGGTTTGACTTTTCCTACAGTGAATGGAAATTTGGCTTTTCAGACAGGTGTCACAATTGATCCACCAATGACACACTTCAGCACCAGCAGTGGTGACGAATAATCAGCAAATTTGATGTCTGTCACCTCAGCAGGATGTTAGAAAAAGCCAATTGTACAAAGGTTCAGACGGAATACAATGACTTCAATCATCTCTTTGCTACCACTTGGGCAGAAGTTGAGGACACTAATTTAGTTGTTGATGGCAAAATCAAAGACCTTAAAAATGATAACATTATGAAAGCTTTTATGCTGACGATGACTATGACCCCAGGTTTCACAATATTGTTGAAGGTTTTTTAAATGTTAAATGCTGTTGCCAAAGAAATTTAAACCCTTCTGCTAAATTGAAAAGGCATTTTTTTTTTTACCAATATATTTATTGAGTTTCAACTTTTACACAGAAATAAAGTTGCGACACAAGTATAACACAAGTAACATAAATACAGCAGAAACAAACCAAGGCAAAAACATGATGGTTCAGAGGTCATCCTATGTAAAATTTCATGAGTCCATCCACGTGATATACAGCAGTCTTACAAAGTCGTGGGTTAGGTGACTACCATTAAATAGAGGGTGTAGCTGCCCACCTCAAGCTTCCTTCGGTAGATGAGACAAGTGATTGTTCTTCATATATTGTATATAGTTTCCCCACACTTTTCCAAATAACTCTTGTTTACCTTTGAGAGCATATGTAATTCTTTCCAAAGGCAAACATACAGACAGTTCTTTAAACCATTATGTGATACTTGGTTTACCCATCCCTTTCCACATTAAGGTAGTCACTCTTTTGGCTTGTAGTAAAGAGATGTTTATAAAGATTTGTTTATGGTGATTTATATTATGTCCTTTTGGGTATAAACCAAGCAAAAAAGCTTTGGTTCTAGCTCAAATCTGGTCAATAAGACCTCTTGCACTACCACTCTGACCTCTTCCCAAAACTCTTTTATTCTCGGACACATCCACAAGCAGTGAAATAGTGTACCCTTATCTTCCCAGCATCTATTACACAAATCGGGGATTTTACTAATAATTTGCTGAGTTTTTCTGTAGTGATATATACCTTATTAACCAGTTGTATTGTAGAAGTCTGAGCTGTGTATTTCCCGTCCGAGTTTGGGCTGCTTTACATGCGCTACTCCATTGTTCCATTGTTATTTCCTCCCTTAAATCAGCTTTCCATGCATTAAGTTTAGAAGCAGAGGATTCTGGGGAAGATGCTATCAATAAATTATTTTTCTGAGAGGATTTTTGGTTAAAATTTTCTCCAATGGAGTCAATGGAAGAGCTCTTGCAGATTGCCCCTGGTTAGTCCCAATAAAGTTTCTGAGTTGTAAATATTTTTAAAAAGTGTTTGCGGGGAATATTGTGTCTAAAAATTAGCTCCTCAAATGATAATAGGTTCCCATTATTAGCAAAAATATCTTTTATCTGACTTACCCCTTTATCTGCCCAGATCTTAAACCCAGCATCTGCTTTACCTGGCACAAAGTGTTTATTACCCCAAACTGGGCTAAGGCAAGAGAGGGAAGATGTTTCTTTCAGATGTTTTTTCTTCATACCATATTCCAATCATGTTGTTAACTATGGAATTAGATGTTATCTTTTTGAGGGTTTTGGGTTTATCTGAATAAAGATAAGCAGGAAGTGGAAGTTCTTGAGGGAATGACTCAATAGCCCTCCATGTTGGAGCTTCATCAATGGTGAAGTAAAATGACGGTGTTCTTAATTGAGCTGCCCAATAATACCACACCATGTTAGGGCACCGTAGCCCTCCCCCGTTGTAGGGTAGGAATAGTAAAGACAAATGGAGCCTGGGACATCTGTTGTTCCACAAAAAATATAAAACAATTTCTTTACTTTTGCAAAGAAGTCTGGAGGAGGTGGCAAGCAGATATTCTGGAATAAATATAGTAGCCTGGGAAGAATATTCATTTTAAGCATGTTAATTCTGCCAACTAGAGATACTGAAAGTCCTGACCATCTCTCAACTGTTTTAGCAATGGATTCCAATGAAGTTGGGACGTTGTGTGAAATATAAATAGAATCAGAGTACAATGATTTGCAAATCCTCTTCAACCTATATTCAATTGAGTACACCACAAAGACAAGATATTTAATGTTCAAACTGATAGACTTTTTTGTTTTTGTGCACGTTTGCTCATTTTGAAATGGATGCCTACAACACGTTTCAAAAAAGCTGGGACAGGGGCAACAAAGACTGGAAAAGTTGATGAATGCTCAAAGAACACATGTTTGGAACATTCCACATTCCTCAGGTGAACATGTTAATTGGAAACAGGCAGGTGTCATGATTGGGTATAAAAGGAGCATCCCCAAAAGGCACAGCTGTTCACAAGCAAAGATGGGGGAAGGATCACCACTTTGTGAACAACTGCATGAAAAAATAGTCCAACAGTTTAAGAACAATGTTTCTCAACATTCAATTGCAAGGAATTTGGGGATTTCATCATCTACAGTCCATAATATAATCAGAAGATTTAGAGACTCTGGAGAACTTTCTGCACGTATGCCGCAAGGCCGAAAACCAACATTGAATGCCTGTGACCGTCGATCCCTCAGGCGGCACTGCATTAAAAACTAACATCATTGTGTAAAGGATCTTACCACGTGGGCTCAGGAACACTTCAGAAAACCATTGTCAGTTAACACAGTTCGTCACTACATCTACAAGTGCAAGTTAAAACTCTACCATGCAAAGCGAAAGCCATACATCAACAACATCGAGAAACGCTGCCGCCTTCTCTGGGCCCGAGCTCACTTGAAATGGACAGACGCAAAGTGGAAAAGTGTGCTGTGGTCTAATGAGTCCACATTTCAAATTGTTTTTGGAAATCATGGACGTTGTGTCTAAGGACAAAAGAGGACAAAGACCATCCAGATTGTTACCAGCGCAAAGTTCAAAGCCACATCTGTGAACGCTGTGTGTTAGTGCCCATGGCATGGGCAACTTACACATCTGTGATGGCACCATCAATGCTGAAAGGTACAGTGAGGAAAATAAGTATTTGAACACCCTGCGATTTTGCAAGTTCTCCCACTGAGAAATCATGGAGGGGTCTGAAATTTTCATCTTAGGTGCATGTCCATTGTGAGAGACATAATCTTAAAAAAAAAAAAATCTGGAAATCACAATGTATGATTTTTTTAATAATTTATTTGTATGTTACTGCTGCAAATAAGTATTTCAACACCTGTGAAACCAATGTTAGTATTTGGTACAGTAGCCTTTGTTTGCAATTACAGAGGCCAAATGTTTCCTGTAGATTTTCACCAGGTTTGCACACACTGCAGCAGGGATTTTGGCCCATTCCTCCATATAGGTCTTCTCCAAATCTTTCAGGTTTGGAGTTTCAGCTCCCTCCAAAGATTTTCTATTGAGTTCAGGTCTGGAGACTGGCCAGGCCACTCCAGGACCTTGAAATGCTTGTTACGGAGCCCCTCCTTAGTTGCCCTGGCTGTGTGTTTGGGGTCATTGTCATGCTGGAAGACCCAGTCATGACCCATCTTCAGTGCTCTTACTGAGGGAAGGAGGTTGTTTGCCAAAATCTCGCAATACATGACCCCATCCATCCTCCCTTCAATATGGTGCAGTTGTCCTGTCCCCTTTGCAGAAGAGCACCCCCAGAGTATGATGTTTCCACCCCCATGCTTCACGGTTGGGATGCTTTTCTTGGGGTTGTTCTCATCCTCTAAACATGGTAAGTGGAGTTTTATTCTGGTCTCTATTCTGGTCTCATCTGACCACATGACCTTCTCCCATGCCTCATCTGGATCATCTAGATGGTCACTGCTGAACTTCAAACAGGCCTGGACATGTGCTGGCTTGAGTGGGGGGACATTGCTGCCCTGCAGGATTTTAAACCATGACAGCATCATGTGTTACTAATGTAATCTTTGACTGTGGTCCCAGCTCTCTTCAGGTCATTGACCAGGTCCTCCTGTGTAGTTCTGAGCTTTCTCAGAATCATCCTTACCCTACAAAGTGAGATCTTGCATGGAATCCCAGACAGAGGGAGATTGACAGTCATTTTGTGTTTCTTCCACTTTCTAATAAATAATCATAACAGTTGTCTTCTACCAAGCTGCTTGCCTGTTGTCCTGTAGTCCATCACAGCCTTGTGCAGGTCTGCAGTTTTGTCCCTGGTGTCCTTAGACAGCTCTTTGGTCTTGGCTATGGGGGACAGGTTGGAGTGTGATTGATTGAGTGTGTGAACAGGTGTCTTTTATACAGGTAACAAGTTCAAACAGGTGCAATTAATACAGGTAAAGAGTGCAGAATAAGAGGGCTTCTTAAAGAAAAATTAACAGGTCTGTGTGAGCCAGAATTCTTGCTGGTTGGTAGGGGATCAAATACTTATTTGCAGCAGTAACATACAAATAAATTATTAAAAAAAAATCATACATTGTGAATTGTGAACAAAGAAATCCACCTACAAAGCTTCAACTATTAGTGTCCTCAGTTCCCAAACACTTATTGAGTGTTGTTTGAAGGAAAGGTGACAGTGGTATGTTTACCACTGTCCCTGCGTTTTTGAAATGTGCTACAGGTATCCATTTCAAAATGAGCAAATATTTGCACAAAAACAATAATGTTTATCAGTTTGAACATTAAATATCTTGTCTTTGTGGTTTATTCAATTGAATATAGGTTGAAGAGGATTTGCAAATCATTGTATTCTGTTTTTATTTACATTTTGCACAACATCCCAACTTCATTGGAATTGAGGTTGTAGTTGGGCCATAATTGGAACTCACACCTTCTTCCAATTTAGGAACAATCTGGATGCCCAAGTAAGTAAAAGTATTCACTATTCTAAAATGGCAAGCATATGTTGGTGGTCTAGATCTCTCCTCTGAATTAAGGAGCATTATGGAGGATTTTGACTCATTTATTTTATAGCCAGATATACAGCCAAATTTTGGATTTGGTCCAGAAGGGTCGGAATTGATTCCTCCAAATTTTTAAGAAAGAGAATCACGTCATCGGCACAAAGAGCTATACGATGCTCAAGTCCTCCCATCTTTATACCTTTTAATCATTGTATGCTCCCTTACAGCAATATCAAGTGGTTCAATAGCGATTATGAATAAAAGGGGTCCCTCCCTGTTTACAGCCTGTCTACAGCCTCTTCTAATGCTTATCGTCTTAGAGATTATGTTAGTAATTATTTCTGCATAGGGGTCATTGTACCGAAGTTTCACCCAATTACAAAAGCTCTCTCCAAAACCAAAATGACCTAGGAGTTCAAATAAATAAGACCATTCCACCTTGTCAAAGGCCTTCTCAGCATCTAATGCCAAGAAAGCAGTATCTGGTGCTCCTTTCTGGTCATGTAGAATATTCAAAACCATTCTTACATTGTGGAATCCCTGATGGCCAATCATAAACCCATTTTGATCTTCCTTTATAATTGCTGGCAACAGGTGTTCTAGTCTTTTTGCAAACATTTTACACTATCTTTAAATCAGAGTTCAACAGGCTAATTGATCGCATATTATCACAGTTATGATTTGGTTGTCTGTGTTTCGGATGCAAAGTAATCACGGCTCCTCTCAAGATAGTTGGCAGTATCCTGTTTTGAATGGATTCCGAAAACATTTCTGAAACAGGTATTTTAAGTTTTGATTCAAACCTTTTGTAATCTCTATGCGCAGTCCGTCTGGTGCTGCTGCTTTTCCAGATTTCATATTCTTTATAGCCTCAGATATCTCCTCTGAGGTCAGTTTTGCCCCTAACTTCAGGTTTTCTTCTTCTGTAATTTTGGGGATATTGAGATTATCAAAAAAAGATGTAAGTTGATTTAATTGTCCACTGTCTGGTTCAGAACTGTATAATCTTTCATAGTAGTCCCTAGATATTCCATTTATTGCAATAGGATCTGTACCAGTGTCTCCCCCATCATTTTTAAGCATATTTATGGTTCTTTCAATTTGTAATTGTTTTATATGCCAGGCCAGAATCTTACCTGACTTCTCCCCTTGGTCAAAGATGGATTAAGTTTTAAGAGGTTAGCTGTGGCTGAAAAGGCATTTATACCCTTTTTCAAAAGGTAGTGAAATTAATATTATTTTCTTTGGTCGCCCCAGTTGGTCAGGGTCACCACAGCAGATCTGGTAGAGCTCCGGAGTGTTTTTATGTACCAGTTTTGTGCTGGATGCTTTTCCTGATGCAATTCCACTTTGTTGAATTGATATTCAGAAATGGTCTCCCAGCCAAGTACCAAAGAGGACCTGCTCTGGTTAGGTTACCTTCTGAGATCTGACCCGATCAGGTGTGCACAAAATGGTACGGCTTGTGCTGTGGGATTTGTTCTGAAGTTGTTGGGGGGGTTATAAATGGAAAAGAAAAGGAAAAAAGACTGTAATATGTGACATGATGAAGCTTTGAATAACAATAATTTCAATTTCAATTTGTTTTTATTTATATAACGCCAAATCACAACAACATTTCCTCAAGGCGTGTCACACAAGTAAATAAAGATATGTGTGAAAAAAAGTATGGCTGCTGTGGTGAAAAAGCACCAGTCTATATAACAATAATGTCTTTATTAGAATGAGTAAATTGACTGAAAGTTGGCTAATTTAAAGGGTGCATTTCCTTCAGTCAACACTGTTTTCTTTTTTTTTTTATACTAGATTATGAATCATTTCTTCCAAGTCTTTAACTTGTGCAGCCTTTGATATAGCTAATAAAAATTAAATGAGCCATAGTGCGTCTGAAAATCCACAATCAGAATGTCATGTCGGGATCTGACTTTGACACTGATGTGATAGTGACACGTCTCAATCAACATGAAATCAAACCAGGTGAAACACTTCAATATAAAAGGTTTATTATTATTGTGTATGAAACTGAAAGTATACAACTCTGGGTTCCACTACACTGCAAAGTGTATGTGAAGATTATAATTACAATTGAGGACACGCTATCCGTAGTACCGCTAAAATTAAATGACTGAACTTACCTACATGATCACATTTCTATTTTTTTTTTTTTTTTTTTGCCATTACATAATCTTTTATGTGTCCAGTGTCTATGTCCCATACTCATTTGCTGTCTTATGTCCATTTGCTTTTCTTTTATACACGGGTAAGGAGCTAACCAGGCTAGTTCTGCTAGCTGCTCGGTGCTGGCTGTAAACAGTGGACTTTTCAGGCTCAGAGTCTGTCCCTCTCATTGTGAATCACAGAATGCACCCTCCCACAACCCACCTGTCCACCATTTTGACATATTCCACATGAAACAACACTAAAACACCCAATTACAAATGTAAACAAATCCTTTCTTCTTGTCCACTTCAAAACACAGGCCAAACTGGCTCTGAATGTCCTTGTGAAGTGACAGAAATCGATATTCCCAGAAGACAACAAATTCTGAGCTTTTCAAGCAGCAGATGAAATCAGGCTAAATTCACCATGTTTGTGGCTTAATATCTCAGGGCATACGGCACCAAAAATAAAACACAATACACCAATGTTTTCAGAATTTTTTGTTTATACCTGAGGCCAAACAATATGGCCATCGGGTATTACGAAGACTTTGCGTCCGTCCGTCCGTCTGTACATCTGTCTGTGCTCAGCATAACTCCAGTCCTATTACTGCCAGGGTCTTCAAATTCACAGGGAACACTCTGGGGACACAGACCTTGGACAAGGTCAAAGATGGTGAATCTTGACCTATTTTAAGAGGTCAAAAGGTCACATTCTGTTTCCTATTTTTATGCTCATACGGCCGAGAGTATTTTAGCATTACGTTATATTTTTGAATAGTCTGCTCTTTTGACATTTCATTTCTCAAAGATATTCCCTTTAAACATTTTTATTACCTGTGACACAAAAAATAAAGAGCAGATCAAGGAGATGCTTGTGTTTGTGTGTGTGCAAGAGAGAGAGAGAGCAATGTGTACATGATATCTTGATAAATAGCGTATCATTATGAAATTTCATACGCAAGGTCACCTCAGGAAGACCTCAGGCCCATTTGGCATTGGGTGCATTATGAATGTGACTGTGGGTCTCTGAAACATTTTGTACATGATATCTTGAAAAAACACTTTGTGTATCAACACAAGGTTACCTCACTAATGTTCGGTGTTAGGTGCATTTTGATTGTCGTTGTGGACTCCAGGGTTCTGAGTGTCTAGTGTACACGGCAATAGCAAAAAGGACTTTTTAGACATAAGACATCTCAATGCACTTTACATATGTACAATAATAATAACAACAATAACAACAACCGCAATAGCAACATTTGCGATTGTGTAACTATGGGGGGATAGTAAGCACTGAAGTGGATTATGGATTTTCGGAGGTGGACATACCTGCAGAAATGCACATGAGAGGAGGACAATCAGGGAACAACAGGAGAGTGAAGAAGTAGAGATAGTGACATGAATTTTATGGTAAATTTTCACAAAGAGGGAGAGAGCCATGAGAGGGGTTTGGAGCAGAGAGAAGGAGAGAAAGAAACACTCAGTGCATCACAGGGCATCCCCTAGCAGGGCATCCCCTACCTATAGCAGCATTAAATTATAGATAGCTGAAGAAGCCTGGACAAGCTGTAAGTGTAAGGTACATCAAACAGGAATGTTTCATGGCTATACTCTTAAAGATGGAGAATTTCTGCTTCTCAAACACAAAGCAGAAGATTATAAAACAGGAGAGTAGTGTCAGCTGAAAGGCATTAACCCTGATTCTGCAGTACTTTAGGAAACTCTTGGAACCATAAGGAAATGAGATGTCTGTACAGTATGTGAGAAGTAGGATTTTAAATCCTTTGCACTGAGCAGGAGTACAAACACTGACACAGGAGAAATATGATCTCTTGGAAGTGCTGCCAATTATATGTATGACCATGTTTTGGACTACCTGAAGAATTGTTGGGACAACCTGATAACATGGAGAAAAGTAAGTAAATTCATGGACTAGTTCCATTTGAATCTTTTTCCTCCAGACAAAAGAGGAAAAAGACCATCCAGATTGTTACCAGCGCAAAGTTCAAAAGCCAGCATCTGTGATGGTATGAGGGTGTGTTAGTGCCCATGGCATGGGCAACTTACACATCCGTGATGGCGCCATCAGTGCTGAAAGTTACATCCAGGTTTTGGAGCAACACATGCTGCCATCCAAGCAACGTCTTTTTCAAGGACGTCCTTGCTTATTTCAGCAAGACAATACCAAGCCACATTCTGCACGTGTTACAACAGTGTGGCTTTGTAGTAAAAGAGTGCAGGTACTAGACTGGCCTGCCTGCAGTCCAGACCTGTTGCCCATTAAAAATGTGTGGCGCATTACGAAGTGCAAAATATGACAACGGAGACCCCAGACTGTTGAATAACTGAAGTCGTACATGGAGCAAGAATGGGAAAGAATTCCACCTACAAAGCTTCAACTATTAGTGTCCTCAGTTCCCAAACACTTATTGAGTGTTGTTAGAAGGAAAGGTGATGTAACACAGTGGTAAACATACCACTGTCCCAGCTTTGTTGAAACGTGTTGCAGGCATCCATTTCAAAATGAGCAACTATTTGCACAAAAACAAAAAATTTTATCAGTTTGAACATTAAATATCTTGTCTTTGTGGTGTATTCAAGTGAAGATAGGTTGAAGAGGATTTGCAAATCATTGTATTCTGTTTTTATTTACATTTTACAGAACGTCCCAACTTCATTGGAATTGGGGTTGTATATATGCATTCATTCACCTTCATGCGTGCATTAAGTTATTGAAGGTTAGTGGGTGCTGGATAAGTTATTAAAAATTACAAACAGTTGTGGTTGAAACCAAAATGTTGTTTGCCTCCTGAACACTGGCTATAACGTTTGCTCGATGTTCTACTCCACCCAGCTAACAAAGTTGCAATTGCAGGGAGAAACATGCCCACCATAATTCATCAAAACCACAGAACATACAGTAGTGTTCAGAATAATAGTAGTGCTATGTGACTAAAACGATTAATCCAGGTTTTGAGTATATTTCTTATTGTTACATGGGAAACAAGGTACCTGTTGGGGAAAGTGAGGAACACGGACCCACAACAGGGGGCGCAAATGAACGGACAATGAAGAAGTCAAATAACAAGGTTTTACTGTTGTGAATTCGCACAACAAACACAACAGATCACAATCGTAAGAATAAACCAATTCTACTGGTGACGTGTGGGCAGGCTCGACGATAGGAGACGTCCGTCCGAGTCGAACCGGAACCACCCGATTTCCTCTGCCACCGAACCCCGGGAATACTGGAGCCGCCAAGTCCCGAACTCCCAGGTGGCCACTGCCTCCGCTCGTCGGATCCGGTACTGCTGGCGAGGAACAGAAACAGTCAGATGTGGGTGCGGCTGCACCCAGCAACACGTAGGGTGGAAACACCACCTCCACCTCTAGTCACAAACAATATTGCAGTGAAGGGTACTTATCCGATATGGATCAAGTTCAGTCTTCAACTGTCTCAAGCACAAGCAAAAACAGGTTAGTCTTCAGAAATATGATGACTGGCTGAGTGCGTTACCTTCTTGGTAGAACGATATCTCGGCAGTGAGATGGAGATGCCGTCCAGCTGATATACCCCTCGGCTGATGACTGTCAGCTGTTTCAGGTGATGGGTGACGGCTGTCACCTGGGCTGCTCCTCTTCAGCGGCAGCGCCCTCCGGTGCCTGGAGCCCGCACTCCAGGCGGGGCGCCCTCTGGTGGTGGTGGGCCAGCAGTACCTCCTCTTCAGCGGCCCACACAACAGGACCTCCCCCTCAACGGGCGCCTCCTGGCGCCCGACCGGGCTTGTCCGGGTGGCGGCGGTAGAAGTCGGCCAGGAGGGCCGGGTCCAGGATGAAGCTCCTCTTCACCCAGGAGCGTTCTTCGGGGCCGTACCCCTCCCAGTCCACCAGGTATTGAAAACCCCGGCCCATCCGTCGGACATCCAGAAGCCGGCGCACGGTCCAAGCCGGCTCGCCATCGATGATCCGGGCAGGAGGTGGCGCCGGACCGGGAGTACAGAGGGGTGAAGTGTGATGTGGCTTGATCCTGGACACATGGAATACAGGATGGATCCGCAGTGAGGCCGGAAGCTGAAGCCTCACTGCGGCGGGATTGACGATCCGGAGGATTTTATATGGTCCTATGTATCGGTCTTTGAGTTTCGGGGAGGCTGCTTGCAGTGGTATGTCCTTGGTGGATAGCCACACTTCCTGCCCGGGGCGATACGTAGGGGCCGGGGCCCGCCGCCGGTCTGCATGGGCCTTAGCCCTCGCCCAGGCCCTCAACAAAGCAGAACGGGCGGCACGCCACACCCGACGGCACTTCCGTAGGTGGGCCTGGACCGAGGGCACGCCGACCTCTCCCTCAACCATTGGGAACAATGGGGGCTGATACCCCAAACACACCTCAAAAGGAGAGAGGCCGGTGGCTGACGACACTTGACTGTTGTGGGCGTACTCGATCCAGGCCAGATGAGTACTCCAGGCCGCCGGGTGCGCGGCTGTCACACAGCGTAGTGTCTGCTCCATCTCCTGGTTGGCCTGTTCTGCTTGCCCGTTGGTTTGGGGGTGATACCCGGACGAGAGACTGACCGTGGCCCCCAGTTCCCGGCAGAAACTCCTCCAGACGTGCGAGGAGAACTGGGGACCGCGATCGGAGACGATGTCTGAAGGTATCCCATGCAGCCGGACGACGTGGTGGACCAGGAGGTCCGCTGTCTCCTGGGCCGTTGGGAGCTTCGGGAGGGCCACGAAGTGGGCCGCCTTGGAGAAACGGTCCACTATCGTGAGGATGACGGTGTTTCCCTGGGACGGCGGGAGGCCCGTGACAAAATCCAGGCCGATGTGAGACCAGGGGCGATGAGGTACGGGCAGCGGCTGTAGCAAACCCGAGGACATGCGGTGGTCGGCTTTGCCCCTGGCGCAGGTGGTACAGGCCTGGATATAGTCCCGGACGTCGGTCTCCAGGGATGCCCACCAGAAGCGCTGCCGGACGACTGCCACGGTTCTACGCACCCCAGGATGACAGGAGAGCTTCGAACTGTGACAGAAGTCCAGGACCGCAGCCCTAGCTTCTGGTGGGACGTAGAGCCTGTTCTTCGGCCCGGTTCCGGGGTCCGGGCTTCGTGCCAGGGCCTCCCGGACGGTCTTCTCCACGTCCCAGGTGAGGGTGGCCACGATAGTGGACTCCGGGATGATGGGATCCGGGGGATCCGACGGCTCCGTTTTGACCTCTTCTTCATGTACCCGGGACAAGGCATCCGACCTCTGGTTCTTGGTCCCGGGACGGTAGGTGATCCGGAAGTCAAAACGGCCGAAGAACAGTGACCAGCGGGCTTGCCTGGGATTCAGCCGCTTGGCGGTCCTGATATACTCCAGGTTCCGGTGGTCAGTGAAAACCGTGAATGGCACGGACGTTCCCTCCAACAGATGTCTCCACTCCTCAAGAGCCTCTTTCACCGCAAGGAGCTCTCGATTGCCGACGTCATAGTTCCGTTCGGCCGGGGTCAACCTGCGGGAAAAATAGGCACACGGGTGAAGGACCTTATCGGTCTTCCCGCTCTGGGACAGCACGGCTCCTATCCCTGAGTCCGAGGCGTCCACTTCAACCACTAACTGGCGACTAGGATCGGGCTGCACCAGAACGGGTGCAGACGAGAACCGACGTTTCAACTCCTTGAACGCGGCATCGCAACGATCCGACCAGGTGAAGGGAACTTTTGGAGAGGTCAGGGCTGTCAGGGGGCTAACTACCTGACTGTAGCCCTTGATGAACCTCCTATAGAAATTAGCAAAACCGAGGAACTGTTGCAGCTTCCTACGGCTTGTGGGTTGGGGCCAGTCTCTCACCGCCGCAACCTTGGCCGGATCAGGAGCGACGGAGTTGGAGGAGATGATGAACCCCAGGAAGGACAAAGACGTGCGGTGGAACTCGCACTTCTCGCCCTTCACAAACAGTCGGTTCTCCAACAACCGCTGAAGGACCTGACGTACATGCCTAACATGGGTCTCAGGGTCCGGAGAAAAGATGAGTATATCGTCTAGGTATACGAAGACGAACCGGTGCAGGAAATCCCGCAAGACATCATTAACCAACGCTTGGAAAGTCGCGGGAGCGTTGGTGAGACCGAACGGCATGACCAGGTACTCAAAGTGACCTAACGGGGTGTTAAATGCCGTCTTCCACTCGTCTCCCTTCCGGATCCGAACCAGGTGATACGCATTTCTAAGATCGAGCTTCGTGAATATTCGGGCTCCATGCAGGGGCGTGAACACTGAATCCAACAGGGGCAACGGGTATCGATTGCGAACCGTGATCTCGTTCAGCCCCCTATAATCAATGCATGGGCGAAGTCCGCCGTCTTTCTTACCCACAAAAAAGAAACCTGCGCCCATCGGGGAGGTGGAATGTTGGGAAGGTGTCGTAACACGGACCCACAACAGGGGGCGCTAATGAACGGACAATGGATAAGGGAAGGAGTAACAATTTAATGTTGCACAAGAACACAACGTAAAATAAACAAAGGTACTGCCAATCACACACAAGAGGATTGCGGGCAGGCTCGAAGATAGGAGACCTCAGATGAACGAAGAGCCGGGACCCACACCGCTTCTACCACCAACGGCCTGAAGAACACCGAAGCCGCCAAGCCCCGAGTCCCCAGGTGGTCTCTGTCCTCCGTTGTCGGCCCTGGTACTGCTGGCAGAAAAAACAGAAGGTAGTGAGTGTGAATCCTCACACCCAGCAACCTTGATTATTGATTCTTGTGGAGGGAGAGCCTCCACCTCCAATCATACACACGTGCAGCTCCGAAAATCCAGTCAAGGAAATACCACCAGGAAAAAACAGCTGCAAAACAGATCAGGTTATTATTTGACGTATAAGTCAGCAGAGAGATTACCTTGTATCGTAGGAGATTTCTCGGCGAGGAGGTGGAGTCGCCACCCGGCCTTTATGGTGATGGTGATGATGAGATGATGAGTGACAGCTGGTGTTGAGGATGATTGACGGCTGTCACTCCCAGTGGTTCTGGCGCCCTCTTGTGCTTGAAGCCCGCACTCCAAGCAGGGCGCCATCCGGTGGTGGTGAGCCAGCAGTACCTCCTCTTCAGCGGCCCACACAACATGGAATTCCGGATCAACCCGGCGGCTAACGAGTCCCGGATGTAGGTCTCCATTGATTCGCGCTCAGGCCGTGAGAGGTTGTACAGCCTGCTGGACGGGAACTCACTGCCCGGAACCAAATCAATGGCGCAATCATAAGGACGGTGGGGTGGAAGGGTGAGCACCAGATCCTTGCTGAACACGTCAACCAGGTCATGGTACTCCATCGGCACCGCCCCCAGATTGGGCGGGACTCTGACCTCCTCCTTAGCCTGGGAGCCGGGAGGAACCGAGGAACCTAAACATACCCGATGGCAGGTCTCGCTCCACTGCACCACTACCCCGGACGGCCAATCGATCCGGGGATTGTGCTTTAACATCCAAGGAAACCCCAAAACCACACGGGAGGTAGCAGGAGTCACAAAAAACTCAATTTCCTCCCGGTGATTTCCTGACACCACCAGAGTTACAGGTGGTGTCTTATGCGTGATTGGAGGGAGTAGGGAGCCATCTAGCGCCCGCACCTGCACAGGCGAGGTGAGCGCCACCAGAGGGGGCCCTACCTCCCTAGCCCATCTGCTGTCCAACAGATTCCCCTCCGAGCCTGTGTCCACCAGTGCTGGGGCCTTCAGGGTTGAGTCCTCATAAAGGATCGTAACTGGGAGTCGTGTGGCGATGTGGGTGTGTCCCACGTGAATGTCTTGGCCCACCCCTAGCCCAGTCTCTAGGGGCGGGCGTTGGTGTTTAACCGCTCGGGGCAGTCTCTTACGTGGTGCGCTATCGAGCCACAAACAAAACAAGCTCCGTGGGCCTGCCTCCTCTGTGCACCTGGTGCCCTAAATGTTGCCCTACTCGTGTCCATAGCTTCGTCAGCAGGGGGAGCTGTGGCCCACGGAGCGCAGGGGCCGTGGAGCGTGGGGAAGGCGGAGCGCGGTCGGAACCGGAAGGGAGAGGGACGGCGCGTGCCCGGCCACGCCCTTCGTCTCGTTCCCGCCGACGTTCTTCTAACCGGTTGTCTAGTCGTATGACAAGATCGATGAGCCCATCTAAATCCCGCGGTTCGTCCTTAGCCACCAGGTGCTCCTTAAGAACCAATGACAGTCCGTTTACAAAGGCGGCGCGAAGGGCAGTGCTATTCCAGCCGGACCTCGCAGCCGCGATGCGGAAGTCGACTGCAATAGGCAGCTGCGCTCCGACGCCCCTGTCTCATTGACAGTAGCACAGCTGAAGCGGTTTCTCCTCTATTAGGGTGATCGAACACGGTTCTGAACTCCCTCACAAACCCATCATATGTCTGAAGGAGCCGTGAATTCTGCTCCCAGAGCGCTGTAGCCCAAGCGCGTGCCTCGCCGCGAAGCAGGTTTATTACATAAGCTACCTTGCTAGCATCGGTCGCGTACATAACTGGACGCTGTGCGAAGACGAGCGAACACTGCATGAGGAAATCCGCGCACGTCTCCACACAGCCTCCATACGGCTCTGGGGGGCTTATGTATGCTTCCGGGGAAGGTGGGAGGGGTCGTTGAACGACCAGTGGAACGTCAATGTTACGCACAGGGTCTACGGGAGGGAGAGCCGCTTCTACCTGCGCGGCGAGAGCCTCCACCCTGCGCTTAAGGAGGACGTTCTGCTCGGTCATCAAATCTAACCGAGTCGTGAAAGCGGTGAGGATCCGCTGCAACTCACCGATTACCCCTCCTGCGGACACCTGCGCGTCCTGTTCTTCCATTGGCCGTTCAACAGCCGGTTGACGCCCCTCGGGATCCATGACGTTGGCCGAGATATCCTGTTGGGGAAAGTGAGGAACACGGACCCACAACAGGGGGCGCAAATGAACGGACAATGAAGAAGTCAAATAACAAGGTTTTACTGTTGTGAATTCGCACAACAAACACAACAGATCACAATTGTAAGAATAAACCAATTCTACTGGTGACGTGTGGGCAGGCTCGACGATAGGAGACGTCCGTCCGAGTCGAACCGGAACCACCCGATTTCCTCTGCCACCGAACCCCGGGAATACTGGAGCCGCCAAGTCCCGAACTCCCAGGTGGCCACTGCCTCCGCTCGTCGGATCCGGTACTGCTGGCGAGGAACAGAAACAGTCAGATGTGGGTGCGGCTGCACCCAGCAACACGTAGGGTGGAAACACCACCTCCACCTCTAGTCACAAACAATATTGCAGTGAAGGGTACTTATCCGATATGGATCAAGTTCAGTCTTCAACTGTCTCAAGCACAAGCAAAAACAGGTTAGTCTTCAGAAATATGATGACTGGCTGAGTGCGTTACCTTCTTGGTAGAACGATATCTCGGCAGTGAGATGGAGATGCCGTCCAGCTGATATACCCCTCGGCTGATGACTGTCAGCTGTTTCAGGTGATGGGTGACGGCTGTCACCTGGGCTGCTCCTCTTCAGCCCGCACTCCAGGCGGGGCGCCCTCTGGTGGTGGTGGGCCAGCAGTACCTCCTCTTCAGCGGCCCACACAACAGTACCAGTAGATTCAGTAGATTCTCACAAATCCGACAAGACCATGCATTCATGATATGCACACTCTTAAAGCTATGAAATTGGGCTATTAGAAAAAAAAAATAGAAAAGGGGGTGTTCACAATAATAGTAGTGTGGCATTCAGTCAGTGAGTTCGTCAGTTTTGTGGAACAAACAGGTGTGAATCAGGTGTCCCCTATTTAAGGATGAAGTCAGCACCTGTTGAACATGCTTTTCTCTTTGAAAGCCTGAGGAAAATGGGACGTTCAAGACATTGTTCAGAAGAACAACGTAGTTTGATTTAAAAAGTTGATTGGAAAGGGGAAAACTTATACACAGGTGCAAAAAATTATAGGCTGTTCATCTAGAGTGGTCTCCAATGCTTTAAAATGGACAAAAAAACCAGAGATGCATGGAAGATAATGGAAAACAACCATCAAAATGGATAGAAGAATAACCAGAATGGCAAAGGCTCACCCATTGATCTGCTCCAGGATGATCAAAGACAGTCTGGAGTTACCTGTAAATGCTGTGACAGTTAGAAAGACGCCTGTGTGAAGCTAATTTATTTACAAGAATCCCCCACAAAGTCCCTCTGTTAAATAAAAGACATGTGCAGAAGAGGTTACAATTTGCCAAAGAGCACATCAACTGGCCTAAAGAGAAATGGAGGAATATTTTGTGGACTGATGAGAGTAAAATTGTTCTTTTTGGGTCCAAGGGCCGTAGACAGTTTGTGAGATGACCCCTAAACTCTGAATTCAAGCCACAGTTCACAGTGAAGACAGTGAAGCATGGTGGTGCAAGCATCATGATATGGGCATGTTTCTCCTACTATGGTGTTGGGCCTATCTCGCATACCAGGTATCATGGATCAGTTTGGATATGTCAAAATACTTGAAGAGGTCATGTTGCCTTATGCTGAAGAGGACATGCCCTTGAAATGGGTGTTTCAACAAGACAATGACCCCAAGCACACTAGTAAACGGTAAACGAGCAAAATCTTGGTTCCAAATCAACAAAATTAATGCCTTGCAGATGTGAAGAAATCATGAAAAACTGTGGCTATACAACTAAATACTAGTTTAGTGATTCACAGGATTGCTAAAAAAAAGCAGTTTGAACATAATTTTGAGTTTGTAGCATCAACAGCAGATGCTACTATTATTGTGAACACCCCCTTTTCTACTTTTTTTGCTAATAGCCCAATTTCATAGCCTTAAGAGTGTGCATATCATGAATGCTTGGTCTTGTTGGATTTGTGAGAATCTACTGAATCTACTGGTACCTTGTTTCCCATGTAACAATAATTATTCTGAACACTACTGTATAAATGGGGATTGGTTTAAACCTTTCATTGTTACAGCTACCTAACTAGAAACACTGCAATATTTCGGAACCTCCTTCGGACATTCCTTCCATCCATCTCTGCATTTGAATACTTAGTATGTACTAATGGCACAATTTGTGCGTACTATCCCGCCGCCATTTTACCTGTCCTTTGACTTGGATATTTACACAACACACAAGCCATGAAAATTTCACTATTCCTGATATATAATTGTGCAGTGCCACAGCACCTTGGATGCTGCTACCATTTTTTTATGTATGTCCGCTGTCTTTTTTTTCCCCCCAGGAATTGCTTCCGATTACCAGGCTCTAGCTACATCATGGGATTGTGTAGTGTAGTCTATTTGCACACAATGGAGGCAGGAGATCAACCAGGTACCATTCAGCTACCACTAAATGCTTCCTGAGTCACCCTACGGATTGTGATCTACTACTTTTTCCTACTATCCAGTATGCTATGTGAGTATATTGGTGTAGTCTGTATAAAAAATAAGTTGCTGTGCTGAATGAGGCCTCAGTGTGTCAAATAATTCTAAATGTTCCAGTTTGTTTGCCCCCTCTAGTGTTCAAACATATTAAAACATGAGTGAATGCAAAGTTTTGATTTTCATATTTAAAGGATACAGTCAGTGCAGGCTCTGTATGTACATATCTTGTGTAATAGCAGGGTATTCATCAAAGGTATGACATGCCTGAAATTGCACATGAAAACTGTTTCGTGTAGCAACAGTCAATAAGTAGAGGATTATTCTCATACCACTTTTACTTTATCTTGCTTGTTATTGAAATAAACGCATTTCAAGGCAGAACGTTTCAGCTGACCCGCCAACATATAGAAATATTTAAGTCAATAACACTGTGAAAAGTGATACGATGTGATCAGCCAAAGACCAAAGACATTCACGTGTTTCTAGTTGTATCCATCTCAGCCAGAAGTGGAAAACACCAGCTTCTGTGAGTAAAAGTCCTACTACATATTTCTTTGATCTGCCCACTAAACCAGTTGATCGCAATTAGTTCAACTCTTCAGGCAGATAGATGAGCTAATCAGCTGTATCACCTGTTTTAGTTGCACAAATAGAAGCAACACGGTAGGACTTTTACTGACTGAAGTCGAGGTTTTCTACCGCTTGTCTCAGCATTTAGCATGAAACTCAGAGCAGCGCAGACATGATCAGACATGATCAGGGAGGACTACATCGCCCGCAACTGCAGAACACAACAGAGGACAGTAACACTTACCACAGTGTTGTAACGTCTTTCTTTCATGCTAATTCTCACAATTCCTCATAGTCACCTGGAAAATAATTTCAGCTTTCCACATGATCAGATTTGTAGTGGTTTTAGCTCAGAAAAGGAGAAAGCAAACAAGGCTTTTGTGATGGCATCCATTTGTCCCTTAGCAAGTGTTTGTGGAGAACCAGCTGAGTGGTTGTCAAGGGCCTGTGATGTCATCACTTCGGAGCTCTAGATTTCAGCTGCCCCTGCTTAAAATGCTTTTATTTGGTGATAGTTGTGGATAGGTACATTTTTGTTAGGTTTTGTAGCTGGGGGCAGATGCAGTGAGCTTTGTGCTTTGGGGAAAAAGACCTGCACTACAGAGTGTGTTGTTAGTGTGAAGTCCCTGTCAAACTGGCGGCTGTTATTATTGTTTTGTGCTTTTCGCAAGACAATAATATGTTTTTGTTTTTGTTTATGTTTTGGCGCATAAACAGGTTGGTTTATGCGCCTTTTTCTCTACTAGGGGAGGTGATGGTCTAGTGGTTAAGGTGTTGGGCTTGTAGACCAGAAGATCCTCGGTTCAAATCCCCACCTGACTGGAAAATCACTAAGGGCCCTTGGGCAAGGTCCTTAATCCCCTATTGCTCCCGGTGTGTAGTGAGTACCTTGTATGGCAGCACCCTGACATCGGGGTGAATGTGAGGCATAATTGTAAAGCGCTTTGAGTGTCTGATGCAGATGGAAAAGCGCTATTTAAATGCAGTCCATTTACCATTTTCATCATGCGCTTATGGTACGGTGTTGAAAATGACGAAGAATTATCAAGACTCTTGAGTGAACAATTTATGAAACATTGTGATTGTGAAACATGATTATAAACATCATAATGGAATAATAAATCAATTGTAGTGGTTCCTAATTGAGAATCTGCTTTTATTTACAATTTGTCCAATGAAATTTAAGTCATTTTAGTTTTGGCCTCCTTCACACAGTGGCTATTTTAACAGGGACCTTATTGCTGTTGTTGGCTCACTTGACCTCATTGTTCTGTATTTCATGTAAACCAACTGTGGTGTCTTTTTATTGTTTCAAAACATGGGAAGTGTTAGAACAAATGAATCAAAAAGACTTGGGTTTGACTTGTAGCTTGTGTCTGTGAAATATTAAAGAGCATATGAATCTAAACGTGCACACACATTGTATCTCATGCTCACAATATAGCAATTTGTGTGCATGAGTTACATATGCAGAAGGGGTCAGCTTCTTTCTAATTGTTAAAAAGCCCATCTTAAGGTTGGTGTTTTTTCTTTTTAACCATGTAAATTTATTTATTTATTTGTTTATTCCCTTGTCATTTATTGACAACTACCTTTTTCAAACCGATTGACCATACAGTACCAGACTCTTTATATTTATAAATGATTGATGGAAAAGAAGTCCAAGACATATTCTGAAACTTGGAAATGTTCAAGTACCCTATGTTTTTTTTTTTTTTTTTTTAATAGGAAACTGCCTGTGATCATTTGTATGGAAAAAACAATCCTCATGTTTAGTTTGTCCAATTACTTCTGGGGTCTGAATATGAAGCCACTACATAAACAAGAGTCATCAGGAGATGACATATTTCCCCCGGCCTCAGCAAATCAGTAATAAAAAGTGTCGGGGGATCACCCAAGAGCGCTCTTATACTAAATATGAATGAAATTGGTCAACTGGTTCTTGAGATATCGTACTAATGAGGGTGACAATGACAATATCTTGAATATCACGCTGTGACCTTGAAATTGACCCAAAGGCCACTCTAATCATCTGGTGTCTGGGAACACCCAAGTACACATTTATGCTAAATATGAATGAAATTGGTCAACTGGTTGTTGAAATATCGCACTAACAAGGATGGCAATGGCAATATATTGAATATCTTGCTGTGACCATGAAATTGACCTCAAGATCACTGTAATTGACTGGTGTCAGGGGATCACCCAAGTACACATTTATGCTAAATATGAATGTAATTGGTCAACTGGTTCTTGAGATCTCATGCTAACAAACAAAAACTGATAGACGGCCAGACATGCTGATTGCTTTATTCCCCAGATATTTTATCCCTCTGCTATTTCATATCAGGGGGATAAAAAAAAGAGGGGATGTAATTCCTAAATGCTTAATACAATGTTTTTGAAATCTTTTGAATTTAATCTAGCAGTGGACACTACAGTTACATCTTGATTAATTGTATCTCCATTGTGGTGTACAGAGGCAAAATTACAAAGAAATTGTCACTGTCCAAATACTTACAGACCTGAATGTAAATCCTGTACAGGCCCCGAGGCACCACACACACCGTAGCATGAAGCGGATGAGTGGTCACTCACACAAAATGTTCAGTCAAAAAAATTTCAGTTGCACCCATGGTTGGCCCTCGAGTTTTTTCACAAATCACTGGTGGAGAGTCCCAAGGTAACAGTAGATTCTCAGTAGTGCTACACTTCATTGTGGCACTTCAACAGGTTGGTTTATGCGCCTTTTTCTGTAATTTAAATTAATGTTGCAATTTGTTGATGAAAACTAATTGTGGCATAACAGCAATTTAAAAAGTCCTCATTTCATGTGTAACTTATGATTAATCGCTGCCACTTAAAGCTGCATGCTCCACTGTATTGTACCCTGGCCAGAAGAAAGTACTGCCCCAGGAATACTGTCTGAAATAGTAACTGATAAATCAGAATTTGTTCTGTGGTTCCTGTGGTACAACAATATGTAGTACAGCCTGAGATCTGGTACTAGTCGCTTAGTACAGTCCAAGTCTTGAAAAAGCAGTGATGTGGATCCAGCACAGCCGCTGCAGATGCTTGAACTTCTGATGATTAATAAAGTAATACTTTTGCCTCAAAGTCAAATGTGGTTTTAACCACCAGAAGAAGATGTTCTTCATGGGACAGAGTGCTCATTCAGTTATTCTCTCAGCTGTGAAGAAAAAAAAAAGTTTCTCTGTTAGAAATTAACTGAATAATCTTGAAGTTTAATTGTTTTAAATTTCATAATAAAAGAGATGGTTCTTTCATGATAGGTCATACGTCTGTCAAGATCCAAAGCACTTCAGATACAGGGTTTAATCACATGATTTGTGTAATCCTAAAGAGAAAAATATGTAAATTTTCATTAGAATCAAACTGAAATATGAAATTCCAACATTTAATTATGTTTCTGAGTTGAAATAAAAATTCAAGTATATTGGGTAAGTGTGTAGATTTTTTTTTTCCCTGTTGTTTTCAGGAACAGCACACATGCCACTATTTATTCACCAAAGGGAAAAAAATAAATCAGATGGGAGGCTCTGCTTTAACTCAGCCACATGGGGTGTGCAGCCAGTACATTCTGAGTGCCGGTCCCAAGCCCGGATAAATGAGGAGGGTTGCGTCAGGAAGGGTATCCGGCGTAAAACAACGGGTTAACAACGTCCGCCACCGGTGCTATTGCCCAACAGGGTGCCGGTGGAAATTGGGCTACTGCTGGGCGAAGACGACGAAGAAGAGGAGGAAAACGTTGCCATGAACAGCGGGAGAAGAAGAAAACTAGAAGGGTGGAAATGAGAATGGGGACTTTGAATGTTGGTAGTATGACTGGTAAAGGGAGAGAGCTGGCTGATATGATGGAGAGGAGAAAGGTAGACATATTGTGTGTGCAAGAGACCAAGTGGAAGGGAAGTAAGAGCAGGAGCATCGGCGGTGGGTACAAGTTGTTGTACCATGGTGAGGACAGGAAGAGAAATGGTGTTGGGGTCATTTTAAAGGAAGAGTATGTTAAAAGTGTGTTGGAGGTTAAGCGAGTGTCTGACAGGGTGATGAGTGTGAAGTTGGAAATTGAAGGGGTGATGATGAATATCATCAGTGCATATGCCCCACAGGTAGGTTGTGAGATGAAGGAGAAAGAAGATTTCTGGAGTGTGTTAGATGAGGTGGTGGAGAGTGTGCCCAAGCATGAAAGAGTTGGTGAAGGGAACAGAGGTGATGAGGAAGTAATGGGTAGATATGGTATCAAGGATAGGAATGGGTAAGGACAGATGGTAGTTGATTTTGCAAAAAGGATGGAAATGGCTGTGGTAAATACCTACTTTAAGAAAAGGGAAGAGCACAGGGTAACATATAAGAGTGGAGGAAGGTGCACACAGGTGGACTACATTCCTTATAGGAGATGCAAGCTAAAAGAAATCACAGACTGTAAGGTGGTAGCAGGAGAGAGTGTCACTAGACAGCATAGGATGGTTGTTTGTAGGATGACTTTAGAGGTAAAGAAGAAGAAGAGAGTGAGAGCTCAACAAAGGATCAGATGGTGGAAGCTGAAGGAGGAAGACTGTTGTGTGAAATTTAGCGAGCAGGTGAGAGAAGCACTAGTTGGAGAGGAAGCAATTTTGGACAACTGGAAAAGTACTGCAGATGTGGTGAGGGAGACAGCTAGGGCAGTACTGGGTATGACATCTGGACAGTGGAAGGAAGACAAGGAGACTTGGTGTTGGAATGAAGAGGTCCAGGAAAGCATAAGGAGAAAGAGGTTGGCGAAAACGTTTAGGGATAGTCAGAGAGATGAAGAAAGTAGACAGGAGTACAAGGAGATGCGGCATAAGGCGAGAAGAGAAGTGGCAAAAGCAAAGGAAAAGGCATATTGCGAGCTGTACAAGAAGTTGAATAGTAAGGAAAGAGAAAAGGACTTGTACCGATTGGCCAGACAAAGGGACAGAGCTGGAAAGGATGTGCAGCAGGTTAGGGTGGCAAAAGATGCACATGGTAATGTGCTGACAAGTGAGGAGTGTGTGCTGAGAAGGTGGAGGGAATATTTCGAAGAGTTGATGAATAAAGAAAATGAGCGAGAGAAAAGGCTGGATGATGTGGTGAGAGTAAATCAGGAAGTAAAAGAGATTAGCAAGGATGAAGTGAGGGCTGCTATGAAGAGGATGAAGAGTGGAAAGGCAGTTGGTCCAGATGACATTCCAATGGAGGCATGGAAATGTCTAGGAGAGATGGCAGTAGAGTTTCTAACCAGATTGTTTAATAAAATCTTGGAAAGTGAGAGGATGCCTGAGGAGTGGAGACGAAGTGTGCTGGTTCCTATTTTCAAGAACAAGGGTGATGTGCAGAGCTGCAGTAACTACAGAGGCATAAAGCTGATCAGCCACAGCATGAAGTTATGGGAAAGAGTAGTAGAAGCTAGGCTTAGAAAACAGGTGAAGATCTGTGAGCAGCAATATGGTTTCATGCCGAGAAAGAGCACTACAGATGCAATGTTTGCTCTGAGAATACTGTTCGAAAAGTACAGAGAAGGACAGAAAGAGTTACATTGTGTGTTTGTGGACTTAGAAAAAGCTTATGATAGGGTGCCAAGAGAAGAGTTGTGGCATTGTATGAGGAAGTCTGGAGTGGCAGAGAAGTACGTTAGGGTAGTGCAGGACATGTACAAGAATAGTGTGACAGCGGTGAGATGCGCAGTCGGAATGACAGGCT
Source organism: Thalassophryne amazonica (assembly GCF_902500255.1). NCBI lineage: Eukaryota > Metazoa > Chordata > Actinopteri > Batrachoidiformes > Batrachoididae > Thalassophryne > Thalassophryne amazonica. The sequence continues at coordinate 133,773,655 of NC_047104.1, forward strand.
CATTTAAGGTGGAGGTGGGATTACACCAAGGATCAGCTCTGAGTCCTTTCTTGTTTGCAGTGGTGATGGACAGGTTGACAGATGAGATCAGACAGGAGTCCCCATGGACTATGATGTTTGCAGATGACATCGTGATCTGTAGTGAGAGTAGAGAGCAAGTTGAGTCTAGTCTGGAGAAGTGGAGATATGCTTTGGAGAGAAGGGGAATGAAAGTAGAAGCAAGACTGAGTACATGTGTGTGAATGAGAGGGAGCCCAGTGGAATAGTGCAGTTACAAGGAGTAGAAGTGGTGAAAGTAGATGAGTTTAAATATTTGGGGTCAACTGTTCAAAGTAATGGAGAGTGTGGTAGAGAGGTGAAGAAGAGAGTGCAGGCAGGGTGGAGTGGGTGGAGAAAGGTGGCAGGAGTGATTTGTGACCGAAGAATATCAGCAAGAGTGAAGGGGAAAGTTTATAAAACAGTAGTGAGACCAGCTATGTTGTATGGTTTAGAGACAGTGGCACTAACAAAAAGACAGGAGGCAGAGCTGGAGGTGGCAGAGCTGAAGATGTTGAGATTCTCTTTGGGAGTGACAAGAATGGACAAGATTAGGAATGAACATATCAGAGGGACAGCTCAGGTGGGACGGTTTGGAGACAAGGTGGGACGGTTTGGAGACAAAGTCAGAGAGGCGAGATTGAGATGGTTTGGACATGTGCAGAGGAGGGACCCAGGGTATATAGGGAGAAGGATGCTGAGGATGGAGCCACCAGGCAGGAGGAGAAGAGGGAGACCAAAGAGGAGGTTCATGGATGTGCTGAGAGAGGACATGCAGGTGGTTGGTGTGACAGAGGAAGATACAGAGGACAGGGTGAGATGGAAACTGACCAAGACATCGTCTCTACATCTGGGGTTGGTCCCCGGGCGCCGGACTGTGGCTGCCCACTGCTCCTAGTGGTTTGATTGTGTCTGACTAATTAGGATGGGTTAAATACAGAGGACAAATTTTGTTGTATGTATTAATTGCATTTTAGTGGTTCTTTTTATTATTTTATTGTCTTTTAATTTTGCATTATGTTTGTAGTGTATAGCACCTTGTGTCAGTGCTGGCTGTTTTTAGGTGCTTTTTAAATAAAGCTGGTATGGTATGTATGTATATATGCACAATGACAATAAAGGCTAGAATTTAGATGAAGTGAGGAAGCGAGACAAAGGAACACCTCCGTTTCGGAGTGCCAGAGGACAAGTTTGGACATGCCTATCTCGGCTTTCAATGCTTACCAGTCCAGTAAGTATCAGAGAAATTGTGGAGAGCTGGACATGTCCAAACTTGTCCTCTGACACACCGAAACGGAGGTGTTCCTTTGTCTCGCTTCCAAAGCAAATCGGTCTTTACGCGCGAAGCCTCCGCGCGGCTTTCCATGACAAAATCTCTTGTTAAAAGTGAAATCTGCCGGAAAATGGCTGATGTCCAGCTCTTGTGATAACCAGAGAAAGAGCACACGACGGTCTCGTATCCACAGAGCCATCCGTTTAGAAATGATCCGGTGGCTTGTGCCGCGTCGTCGCAGCTCGGAGCGCGGTGCGCTGAGCGTCCTTAAAGGGGTCCTTAAAGCTGTAGTATCTGTGAAGCCCGTAAAATTTTCACCGAAAGCCAGATAAATTTTTCGAATGGTTTCCAGGTGCCTGTCTGTAACAGCTTCTGAAAAAATTCTGATTGGAAAAAAAGTCCTTTTCATTCCACCATTTCCAGACAATGAAAATCCGACGAGGGGGCGGGACCACTCCTTCCCAAGGCGTGCTCACAGGCGAATGACGTCACCGACAGGCGTGGAAAAACTCACTCATGCGCATGAGGGTTCAAGCATGTCTGACGTAAAAACATATGAATGAAATCCATATAGTTTTTGAAAAAATTTTGACAGACCTCGTAGGATCAAAAATTACTCCAAGGTTCCTCACTTTGTCAGTGTGATGTATGACACATGAGCCTAGGGTTAAGTGTTAGCTGGTCAAACATGTCAATGTTTTGCTTGACTAAGAACCATCATTTCTGTCTTCTCTGAGTTTAAAGTAAGAAATTGTTGGACATCCAGCTTTTTACTGATGCAAGGCAATCTTCTAAGGATTTTATGTGTGCAACATTATCAGCAGTTATTAGTATGTACAACTGGGCATCATCAGCATAGCAATGAAAGGTAATCCCATGCTGCAGTATTTAGGCTCACCTGAAGTCCAGAATGATCTCCTTGGTCTTCTGGATGTTGAGTGCCAGGTTATTGTCTTTGCATCATGCAGCCAAGTGCTGAACCTCATCCCTGTGTCTCAGCCTTCCCTCTAACCAGACCCACCACTACAGTATCATCTTTGAAATTGATTATGGCATTGTAGCCATAAACAGGGACACCATCATGGGTGAAAGGAGGGTATGGTAAAGAGCATATGGAAAACTTATGGACATCTTAAAGCATTGTGTTTGACTTTGGTCACAGCTGCTGTCATTTGCTGGAGTTAGTTTTTTGTTTGATGACTGCTGCTGGAAGGACATATCCCAATCAGTTCATAATAAATACAGAAAGTCTGTAATGCTTTCATCAGCCTCTGATGTTCAATGCAGTGATGACAGCTAATTATGTCTCGGCAGCTTAGTACATCACACCATGCAGATGTGCTCAAAAGGTTCACCTGGTGTTCAGATCAGACATTAGAAAAATGTGATTGAGGTAATGACGATCATGGAATGATTGTTCGTGCCAGACGGGATGGTTTGAATAAGTCAGATACAGCAGAGCAGTCTGTTTTAAAACAGAAATTAGCTTTGTGTGAAAACTACTCATAAAAGGGATGATAGGAAGGTGATGATAGGAAGCTGTAGCACTCAGCATGCCTTAAGATGAAACCACAATCATGGCAGAGAGTTGTGTTCATAATGTACTTAACCATTGGACATGCAGCACACTCAGTGACAATTTATTAGGTATGTCAACCAAATACACTGGATATTCATTTTGAGTCTTCTCAGTCTGCCCTCATTTTCCAGAATTACCGACCTTCTTAATTAAAGTAGTGTCCTGTTCAGTTGTATATGGTTTTATTTTTACAGTTGATAAACGGTTAATCGTCTTTCTTAAAGCTCCAATTTATAGGATTTAGGGGTATTTCTTAACAGAAACGGAACACATATCTCCATGGGAGCACACCATCTCATGGAGGCTATCAGGTTGTACAGATTATAGTTCCCCTTTGGGCTACAGCATCAATTGATACAGCAGCCCAATGGCTGAACCAAAAGCAGGTTTTGCAAATATTTATGCTCTGACTAAAGAGATATTTAAACATAATTTATATTATATAAAGGTGGATCCTTGTCGCTTGATTGGTGGCTTGTATGTCACGTGACATGGATTATTCGTATCATTTGCTGTTGTGTTTCACTGACCGTGCAATAGTTTTTTTAGTGTGCAATTTTGGAGCTATATGAAATGTGCTATTGCATGCCAAAATCACCGCACGTGCATGCTCATGCTCATACTACCGGGGGCGGCGTTTAGCTAAACATAGCGGAGTTTGTTTTGCTGACGGAAGACGATTGGAAGGAGCTAATTGACGCTGCCAATTCTAACACAAATTTAAAAAAATCTACTCTGCTGTAAATTGTCTGTAGGCATGAAGAGCTGTTAGGATGAAAAGCTGGACAAATTTCTGACTTGATTTTTTTTGGGGGGGGGGGCTGAGGAATGACAGTCTTTGTTTTTGGAAGTACACAAAGTCAGTGCATGGCATTACGGACTACATCGTCGTAATTTTTTTTGCATCCCAGTTAGCAAGACACCATAAAAGTACTCATGATTGTAAGTCTCTCCGCACACATGTGCTAACAATTAGTGATCGCTGATGTATTTTATTCCTCTCAATCTGAGCGTGAGGAGGTGCATTCCCGGAAAACGTCTCACTTGACTATTCTCGGTGTGTGACACACACTTTAGAATGAGCAGAAACATCCCGATGACTGACAGACAGAGGGAAACAAACCTGCTCTGTCCGAAAACAAAGTTTCTGAGCTGCCGTTTGAAAGTGATGGCTCAGATTTACAGACAGGAAACGACATAACTCAACTCTCAAGCTCAAACTCTTAACTTTTTCAGAGTGTCGGATTTTGGAATGATGCTGTTCTTAACAGACTTCCTGATACGGAGAGGGATTTGTTACTTTGGAAAAAGTTAGCTCACATTATTTCCAGGAGTTAAAGGACATTCTTTAATGTGCCACAATCATGAGAAAACTAAAGGCAGAGCTGCAGCCAGCGATCAAACGTGCATGCGTGGGGGCTTTGATCATGTGGAGTTTACATTTGGAAATAAATCTACCTCTGGGTGAGTCTTGCATGTTCAGTATTTTACCCCCTTTTGTGTTTTGTGGCAAGCTTTTTTTTTTAAATTGGAGTGTGAATATGGAGCTGGAGTGTGTGTGTGTGCGTGCACACTGTGCAGCTGATGAGAGGCTCCTGCTTTGAATATGAAAGTCTCCACAACGTTTTTCCCCAGCGGCAGATGTATTTTTTTTTTTTTTAGATTTTATTGATAGCAACACATAATTAATCGTGCTCAAAGCTGTGCCTCCAGCAGAGATTGTTATTGACAGGCTGCATTTATGACTCATGGCTGTAGGTGCAGTGAATCTTCTAAGAGTTGCAGCTTTTACTGTGACTGCATCAGAATGAACAGTTATCACTTAAAAAACGAGTCATCATAAAACAACATCACACTTATGTCAACTGTGGAATTAATCTGTGCCTCAGTTCTTAACGTTAACAGCTACATTCCATTGAAGGACATGCTGGGGCGCTTCTAGTAGCTACGTCATCTGTCGGAAACACACAAGTATTCATAAGTACTTTGTAGAAGTCTCTGTAGCTGTTTGCTGTGAATGCCGTATTCTTTGGAACCGGTTACGGAAGTGCACAAAGTAATCCTGATGGATCATTGGATGATCACTAAAAGCCTAAATCTAAATTGTTGTGATTTTGGTGCGACATGTCCTTTAATAAAATATCAAATGACAAGGATCTATTTTAGCCATTATATAAAACAAATAAATGTTTTTTCATTCTTTCAATTCTTTCATTCCAGCTTTCAGTTCAGTGAAAGCTGGAATGTACCATTCAACTCTGCTTCGCCTCATTGAATGGTATGTTCCAGCTTTCACCTCATGAAATATTCGTACCACTGAACTTGTAAACATTCATTATTTGTATACTATATATAGTTAGCCTTTCTACCAAAAATAAAGAAAGAAATATTCTGGATACCATGACTTCCAAAATGAAAACAAAGAAATAGGATTTTTAAATTAATTTATTTTACGTTGTCATTAGATAAAACTCTGAAAAGAAATCTAGGGTCAGGTTTCTGCATTCTTTGTGCAAAATGTGAGAAAACCACGCAATTTAATAATAAACAACCACAACCTCCATGAATTGGATCAAATTGCCACAAAAGGACACCAGGACATGCAAAAAGATGAAACACTTTATTAGTAAGGTTTCCACATAAAACGTGGAGTATAGCAAACATTAGGCACAGTCAGTAACCAAACATACATACTGTACTGTAACAACAGGCAGTGATGGTTTAAACGTCATTCAGTTTAAGCCTTCCTGCAGTCAATTTTGTTGGATCTTCATGACGAGACAATCTGTGCTTCACTTCTGCTCAGAGTTATTTTGCTGAAATGTAAAGGCTTCAAATCAACAACATACATTTAAAACAAAAATCTTATCAAACATTGATCAATTAATTTAAAATCACTTTTTTGCAATACAATAAGCAGTGGCCCTGTGACAGATTGGCATCTTGTCCAGGGTGACCCCCCAGCTCTATGACTGCTGGGATAAGCTCCAGCACCCCGTGACCTTTAATCGGAGTATGTGAGTGAGTGAGTAAGTGAATGAGCATTTTTATAGTGAGCAATACAACTAGGTAGGTATTGTACATATCAATATGTCCCAGCACTAGTACAACCCCTGGCAAAAATTATGGAATCACCGGCCTCGGAGGATGTTCATTCAGTTGTTTAATTTTGTAGAAAAAAAGCAGATCACAGACATGACACAAAACCAAAGTCATTTCAAATGGCAACTTTCTGGCTTTAAGAAACACTGTAAGAAATCAGGAAAAAAAAAATGTGACAGTCAGTAACGGTTACTTTTTTAGACCAAGCAGAGGGAAAAAAATATGAAATCACTCAATTCTGAGGAAAAAATGATGGAATCATGAAAAACAAAAGAACGCTCCAACACATCACTAGTATTTTGTTGTACCACCTCTGGCTTTTATAACAGTTTGCAGTCTCTGAGGCATGGACTTAATGAGTGACAAACAGTACTCTTCATCAATCTGGCTCCAACTTTCTCTGATTGCTGTTGCCAGATCAGCTTTGCAGGTTGGAGCCTTGTCATGGACCATTTTCTTCAACTTCCACCAAAGATTTTCAATTGGATTAAGATCCGGACTATTTGTAGGCCATGACATTGACCCTATGTGTCTTTTTGCAAGGAATGTTTTCACAGTTTTTGCTCTATGGCAAGATGCATTATCATCTTGAAAAATGATTTCATCATCCCCAAACATCCTTTCAATTGATGGGATAAGACAAGTGTCCAAAATATCAATGTAAACGTGTGCATTTATTGATGATGTAATGACAGCCATCTCCCAGTGCCTTTACCTGACATGCAGCCCCATATCATCAATGACTGTGGAAATTTACATGTTCTCTTCAGGCAGTCATCTTTATAAATCTGATTGGAACGGCACCAAACAAAAGTTCCAGCATCATCACCTTGCCCAATGCAGATTCGAGATTCATCACTGAATATAGTAGAGAAGCTTGAATCTTTGACTGGACTGGGTTGCTTGACGCAAGGATGTTTCGCTTCAAATCGCAGAAGCTTCCTCAGCTAAAATTCTTGCTCTGGTGGTCTGACGTCTGTCTTGACTCTTGTCGAGAAGAATAATCAAGAAGTTACAAAAGCTGGAGTTTTAAACCTAACCAGACCCCTACTACCGAGAGGCAGACTGCTGTAGGCTAGTGACTAAACAATAGCTCTAATTAGCACCTATTGTGCTCTAGTTAGCACCCTCCTAATGATAGGGCAGCTGTCCCTCTCCTGATGGCTCCCTTGCCGACTCTGCTGATGACGTGAATGACTCATTACCATGAACAAGGCTATACCAGCACTGCAGAGAGGGTGCCAGTGGACCTCAGTCTGCAGATCATCTCCACCTTAAAGACACTAACCACACGTTTGAGGACAAGGAAGTTAAAATATTAGCCAGAGAGAAGAAATGGTTTGATTGAGTGGTCAAGGAGGCATTCTTTGTGAAACGTTTGAAACCCAGCCTTAACCGGGGAGGGGGTCTGAGACACGCTTTATCCTCCTGTTTACAATGGGGTACTCAGGTCAAAGCAGTTTCAGTCTTTTGTTCATGGTAATGAGTCATTCACGTCATCAGCAGAGTCGTCAAGGGAGCCATCAGGAGAGGGACAGCTGCCCTGTCATTAGGAGGGTGCTAACTAGAGCACAATAGGTGCTAATTAGAGCTATTGTTTAGTCACTAGCCTATAGCAGTCTGCCTCTCGGTAGGAGGGGTCTGGTTAGGTTTAAAACTCCAGCTTTTGTGACTTCTTGATTATTCTTCTCCACAAGAGTCAAGACAGAAGTCAGACCAACAGAGCAAGAATTTTAGCTGAGGAAGTTTCTGCGATTTGAAGCGAAACGTCCTCGCGTCAAGCAACCCAGTCCAGTCGAAGATTCAATCTTCTCTACTATGGAAACCACCTGGACAACTGAGAGCCTACACAGAAACATCACTGAATATGACTTTCATCCAGTCATCCACAGTCCACGATTGCTTTTCCTTAGCCCATTGTAACCTTGTTTTTTTCTGTTTAGGTGTTAATGATGGCTTTCGTTTAGCTTTTCTGTATGTAAATCCCATTTCCTTTAGGCGGTTTCTTACAGTTCGGTCGCAGACGTTGACTGCAGTTTCCTCCCATTCGTTCCTCATTTGTTTTGTTGTGCATTTTCGATTTTTGAGACATATTGCTTTAAGTTTTCTGTCTTGACGCTTTGATGTCTTCCTTGGTTTACCAGTATGTTTGCCTTTAACAACCTTCCCATGTTGTTTGTATTTGGTCCAAAGTTTAGACACAGCTGACTGTGAACAACCAACCTCTTTTGCAACATTGCGTGATGATTTACCCTCTTTTAAGAGTTTGATAATCCTCTCCTTTGTTTCAATTGACATCTCTCGTGTTGGAGCCATGAATCATGTCAGTCCACTTGGTGCAACAGCTCTCCAAGGTGTGATCACTCCTTTTTAGATGCAGACTAACGAGCAGATCTGATTTGATGCAGGTGTAAGTTTTGGGGAAGAAAATTTACAGGGTGATTCCATAATTTATTCCTCAGAATTGAGTGAGTCCATATTTTTTTTCCCTCTGCTTGGTCTAAAAAAGTAACCATTACTGACTGCCACAATTATTTTTCCTGATTTCTTATAGTGTTTCTTAAAGCCAGAAAGTTGCCATTTGAAATTACTTTAGTTTTGTGTCATGTCTGTGATCTGCTTTTTTTCTACAAAATTAAACAACTGAATGAACATCCTCCGAGGCCGGTGATTCCATAATTATTGCCAGGGGTTGTACCACTGTTCCTTCCCAAAAGTACAATTTGTAATTTTTTGTTTGTTTTTAGTTTGACTCGGTAGCTACCAGTGCATCATTTCCATTAGGGCATAGGTACTGAAGCCATACCAGAATGAGAACAACCATTTCCATAAAGCTGTGGTCAGGACACTGACATATATTTTCACAACAATTGAATAAGCACAATTACAGAGCTTCGTATGTTGACCCAATCAAATGCTGCAGGCGAGCTTTTGATGCAAAACAGGATCAGTGAACTATATCTCCACTGTGTTCAGAATGCTGCTCAGATAGTTTGGCTTTTGTCAGCCTATTTATACAATTTAATTTTGTATTAGTAGTGGGGAAAACATTCTGAACTATAAACAATGGGAAATAATGCTCCTCACTTGATACAGATGATAGATTGTCAGGTGATTGAGACATCATGATGATTGATTGAAGATGGAGACTTTGGTCCTGTATAGGACCACAGTTTCAATGATTGGTTGAGGTATCCCTCTCTGTGTAGCCACACTGGAAATAGATACCAGCTCACCTAAACCGCCCTATCCTGATCCACTGACAAAGCAGCATATATTTTCAGATGTTCCCTGTTTAGTTTAAAGAGTTTAATGCTTGTATCTGTGTGCAACAGCTGCTCGATTCTTTTTCTTCTTTTGGCTGCTCCTCTTAGGGGTTGTCACAAAGGATCATCCATCGCAATCTCACCCTGTCCTCTTCATCTTCTTCTGTCACACCAAATACCTGCATGTTCTCCCTCAGCACATTTATAAACCTCCTGTTTGTCCCCCCTCTCCCCCTCCTGCCTGGTGGCTCCATCCTCAGCATCCTTCTCCCTATATAACCTGGTTCCCTCCTCTGCACATGTCCAAACCAGTCTCACCCATCTGCCTTTGTCTCCATACAGTTCTACCTGTGCTGTCCTTATGATATCTTCACTGCTAATCGTGTCCATCCCCTCGTCACTTCCAAAGAAATATAAATGAATTGCCGACTAATTAATATCACACCAAAGGTCTGAGTGTTATTCATCACATATGTCAGGCTAAGAGAGAGAGAGAGAGAGAGAGAGAACTATAAACAATAGCTGGTAAATGAATTGCATTCTATAACGCGTTCCATCTGATGCAGATGCTCCAAATGCTTTTATAAAGATGCTTCGCATTCACCCATTCACACACCAATGCCAGGCTGTTTCCATGCAAAGCAGTAAGAATCACAGATAAACTTTTACTATTAATGCTGAGCAGTCATATCATAAGTACTACCAGGTCAATACAATATTTAAAGGCATAAGTATACTTCACAGTATAAGTAAAAAAAGAAAAACAGGTTGGGCAGATTAAAATATCTGCTAATGATAAAATTCAAAAAACATCTTTTCTAATTTTGTAGAGTTCTTGTCCGTATGAGCTGATGGTTGCAATGGGAAATGGTTGCATCTGGCAGTGTGACAGCTTGCCAGAGGCTGTACTTTATTTAGGAATGGAAAAATATAAAGACAGAGAAGGTGATGACCCACATTTGCTTTGGATTGGTAACAGTAAAAGGCCACTGTGAAATGTGCAATTTGACCACATGTAATCACACCAGACCAGCATCACCACATCCAGCTTTCACCTAATAAAGATATGTACGAGGTCTGTCCAAAAAGTAATGGACCTTTTTATTTTTTTCAAAAACTATATGGATTTGAATCACGTGTGATTGCATCAGCCAAGCTTGAACCTTCATGCGCATGCGTGAGTTTTTTCACGCCTGTCGGTTGTGTCATTTGCCTGTGGGCAGGCTTTGAGTGAGCACTGGTCCACCCCCCTCGTCGGATTTTTATTGTCAGTGAAATGGCTGAGAGACTGCCGCTTTGCTCCGTGAAATTTTTTTCAGAAACTGTTAGAGACAGCCAGTTGGAAACCATTCGAAAGATTCAGATGGATTTCAGTGAAGATTCTGTCGGCGTCACACGGATTAAGGAGTGTTAAAACCTTTTTAAAGATGGCCCACAGCGGCAGAGGGCGCGCGGCGCACCGAGCGGCCATCGACAGGCTGGAACGACCAGATCATTTCTAAACTGAACGCTGTGTTGATCCGGAACATCGTGTGACTACCACAGAAATGGCAAGAGAGCTGGACATAGCACTTTTGCGGCACATTCCACTGTTACAGGAGATTTTGTAATGAAAGACGTGCGGAGGATTTCGCGCGTCGGCACGGAGCCGTTCATGGAGCGCAACAAAAAAAACACCTCCGTGTTGGAAACCATTCAGAAGATTCATACATTTTAAAGTGGCCTTTCACTGTGACCACTGTAGGGTACATCTGTGCAACAACCATGTCCTTTAATCGGCATTATGATATGTGTGTATACCTGTTAGATAGATGGATTATCTTTGCAAAGGTGAATGAAGGTGATGAAGTGGTACAGAGGAGGATTTTCTTTACACAAAACATCAAATCTAGGCTTGCATCTCAGATGTGCCTTCTGGCAAACTGTAGCTGAACTTTCAGGTATTCTTTTTTAAGAAAACCCTCCTCTATACCACTTCATCATGAAGCTGTATAACTGAGAATACAAAATGCAAAACGTGCACTGTGCACAATTTCTCCAGTCACAGCCACAGAAGCCTATAACTTCTTCTGGGTTGTCTGGGTGTCTTGGTGGCTTTCCTCACTCTTCTCCTTCTTGCACACTCAGTTTTTGAGAACTATCGACTCCACTCAGGTTTACCATCAGTGTTGCCACAGTAACTTTGAAAAGTTACTTTATTAGTTACTTTAAACAGTTACATTTTACAGTTACTTTACACAGTTACTTCATTAGCAGCTGTGGACAACTTGTCGGCAGCTGCTGAATGTAACTAATAAAGTAACTCGTAATCTAACTTGGTTATTTTTAAGATTGAGTACTCAGAAAAATAACTATTAGTTACTTTGCTGATTACTCAGTCTTAAGAGTAACCAAGTTAGATTAGTAGTTACATTTCTTATAAGTTACAAGTTGTCAGCAGCTCCTAATAAAGTAACTGCATAAAGTTGCTAATGAAGTAACTGTATAATGTAACTTCTCAAAGTAACTGTGGCAACACTGTTTTCCATAAAGTGCCATACTGTTTGTATATCTTCATAGTTGATGCAAATAAAGTCAAGACATATTCAGTGACTTGGAAATGTTCATGTATCCATCCCCTGACTTGTCTGAAGAAAACTGGCAATAAAACTGATTATTTACAGGTATTATACCAACATGTTCCATTACTTATGCAACCCATCATCTTAGTTTTTATATTTTTAATTAATTTATATCAAGGTGTAGAGATTTCCTTTGAATTTGGGTTTAAGGAAGATACTTTTAGAAATTTTTATATTGAGAAGCCTGGTTTACTTTTTGTATTGGAAATGGCATAAATAAATTCAAATGTGTGAAATACCAAGGGACTGAATACTTTTGGAGGGCACTGTATGACGAATCAACCCCACAGCTGTGAAGCAAATAACAATGTGAGAACGTCACATTGTGACACGTCACAATGAGAGTTAAAATCAGAATTAGAAAACACACAAACAGAAACAAAAGCAAAGCTCTGTTTCAAGAGAATAAACATAAAGAAATCGAATCATCATCTGGAGTTAAAGGTTTTTGCCCTCAATATTCAACTTCTTTTGACGTATACTGACACCCCAGGTTCAAGACATAATACTACTGAAGTGTATTTTTATCACTATATATCTCAAAATATATTAAACAACAAAGATGACATGGTGTCGGCAAACTCAAACAGTAATCACGATATTCCAGGAAGATATTTTGGTTAGCATGAGCTGCCCATCTTCACCTTTTCTTAAGTTATGAGTAGGTGATTCCTAGTATGGACCCGTGGGATTGATTTCTCCTTGTTGCAGTTTGTCATGACTTTTTGAAGCCTTATTATGCAAAATTCCAGTTTTTTTTTTTTTTGTAGCGACTACAAATATCTGAACACCATTAAGAATAACATTAAAGTGTAGGTGACACGTAATGCCACACTCACAGAAATATTTACCCCTAACTTTTAAGATTTATGTAATTTTATTACGTGACAAATTCCCATTTACTTTTTTAGATCATTTTGTTTGTTACCTATGCCATTTATCTTGTATAGGTAACATAATTATTATGCAATTCAAACAATATACTTTATGTATTTTAAATAAATACTGTCATTATTATTGATTTAGAGTAATTATATTTTATTAATACTAAATACATAAAGCTGAGGATTATGCATTTCAAATAAATTGGATTTATTACAGTAATGAATATGCATCATTTAAGGTTTATTTGGTAGGTATGTATTAAAATTATCTAAAAAAGTAAATGGGAATTTGTCATGTAATAAAATTACATAAATCTTAAAAGTTAGGGTTAAATATTTCTGTGAGTGCATGTTTTCATGAATATTTAAGACTAAAATTGTCTCATTAATTTACTACTACTGATATACCTGTTTCCATCAAGTGGATCGGGTCGGAGCTGCACCATGTTTTCTGTGTCAGAACGATTATTTTCGCTGGCAGAATCTTTTTCGATTGGCAGGTGGAAACACTTATATTGATGAGCGCGCACGCAGACTGTACTGCTGATTCTCCACACGGAGGCAAAACTGACTATTTTCACTTTATTTGATTTGATTTTAGTGTTTTTGAATCATGGATTTTGGATCTGAATTTTGTTGCATTTAGACTGAAATGTTAGGAGCAGATGAGGCACTACGAGTCTTTTCACTTGAAGCACAAAGCGGCCCACTGTGGAACAAGAGGATCCATTCACAGCAGAGACTCGAACCATCAGCTGCAGACACAGTGAACAGATTACACCTGCAGCGGACCGTGCAGGTCGCAGATCAGTACAGCAGAGACTCGAACCATCATGGACTTTTCTTCTATCAGGACAGTGAATTAAATTATTTTCACACGTTTTCATCAAAATGAAGATGATCTTATTGAAACGGACAGGTAAGACTATATTATTTTCTCTTTGTGCAAATGATTTTAATATTTAATAACGTGTTATGCTATTCAAGAAGGAAACTATTTATTTTAAAAATAACTGATATTTTCATTATATTTTTCATAAAAAAATCCACACCATCACCAAAACTATTTTTTTTATCAGTTGGTTAGAACAAAGAGCTGGCAAAATAAGTATCTCCTGACGAAATTGCCTGCATTATTTATTTGTTTAGTTTCTAATGACCATTCTATTATTGGCAGAGTTCAGAAGGATTGGTATTAGACAGCATTGCTTACATTTTCATTGTTATGCAGATGATACTCAGCTTTATCTATCCATGAAGCCAGAGGACACACACCAATTAGCTAAACTGCAGGATTGTCTTACAGACATAAAGACATGGATGACCTCTAATTTCCTGCTTTTAAACTCAGATAAAACTGAAGTTATTGTACTTGGCCCCACAAATCTTAGAAACATGGTGTCTAACCAGATCCTTACTGTGGATGGCATTAACCTGACCTCTAGTAATACTGTGAGAAATCTTGGAGTCATTTTTGATCAGGATATGTCCTTCAATGCGCATATTAAGGAAATATGTAGGACTGCTTTTTTGCATTTGCGCAATATCTCTAAAATTAGAAAGGTCTTGTCTCAGAGTGATGCTGAAAAACTAATTCATGCATTTATTTCCTCTAGGCTGGACTATTGTAATTCATTATTATCAGGTTGTCCTAAAAGTTCCCTGAAAAGCCTTCAGTTAATTCAAAATGCTGCAGCTAGAGTACTGACGGGGACTAGAAGGAGGGAGCATATTTCACCCACATTGGCCTCTCTTCATTGGCTTCCTGTTAATTCTAGAATAGAATTTAAAATTCTTCTTCTTACTTATAAGGTTTTGAATAATCAGGTCCCATCTTATCTTAGGGACCTCATAGTACCATATCACCCCAATAGAGCGCTTTGCTCTCAGACTGCAGGCTTACTTGTAGTTCCTAGGGTTTTTTAAGAGTAGAATGGGAGGCAGAGCCTTCAGCTTTCAGTCTCCTCTCCTGTGGAACCAGCTCCCAATTCAGATCAGGGAAACAGACACCCTCTCTACTTTTAAGATTAGGCTAAAAACCTTCCTTTTTGCTAAAGCTTATAGTTAGGGCTAGATCAGGTGACCCTGAACCATCCCTTAGTTATGCTGCTATAGACTTAGACTGCTGGGGGGTTCCCATGATGCACTGAGTGTTTCTCTTTTTGCTCTGTATGCACCACTCTGCATTTAATCATTAGTGATTGATCTCTGCTCCCCTCCACAGCATGTTTTTTTCCTGGTTCTCTCCCTCAGCCCCAACCAGTCCCAGCAGAAGACTGCCCCTCCCTGAGCCTGGTTCTGCTGGAGGTTTCTTCCTGTTAAAAGGGAGTTTTTCCTTCCCACTGTCGCCAAGTGCTTGCTCACAGGGGGTCGTTTTGACCGTTGGTGTTTTTCCGTAATTATTGTATGGCTTTGCATTACAATATAAAGCGCCTTGGGGCAACTGTTTGTTGTGATTTGGCGCTATATAAATAAAATTGATTTGATTTGATATCGTCACTGTTGTCAGACTGAAGCCCTTGTCACACATAGCAAGAATGTGGACAATATTATATAAAGAAAAACATTTTTTAAAAATTTGAATGTCTTTCAGAGTGTATTATTAATCAGATACCAGTAGTCACCTTTCTCTCTTTTATCAACTTCACAAACAGCTGGCAGGAAAAAGATTCAAATTTAAGTCTTGTTCTCACTTTTACAGATACATTACAGATATGTGCTGTTAGCAGTATGTGTATAAATGACCCTAATTCCATTACATGGTATAAACCCAGCGCATTATGTCATCAAATCGTGTGCAAGGTTCCATTTGTGAGCAACCATGATCTTCACATGCCAGTTTGTCAGTTACCACCTGTGACTGGTACTCTGACAGGATATCTGTAAAAGTGAGAACGGGGCTTTAAATGCTGTTAGTTTTACTAAAACATGCTGCACTGTGACAGTATGCGGTAAGTGACAGTGTTGCAGACTTTACAGGGCTGACCTTTTTGATATTCCAGTCCTCGTCTGTAAACCACTCCTCCCCAGCGTTTCATTAGTTCATTAGCTCAGTGTCTTCCGGAGGGAAGCTTGTGTCAGCAGCAGCTACGGAAGAATTTCTTGAAGAATTTCTTGAACTCTGTATTGAATATGGTGTAGATGATGGGATTGAGAGCGCTGTTGACGTACCCCAGCCAGGTGACGGCGCTCATCAGGCTGGAAGGAATGTTCCATGTTACGCACAGGGCTCTCATGATGTGGACCACAAAGAATGGAGTCCAGCAGAACAAAAAGCATCCTGCAAGAAAATGCAAAAGGAAAAAGCATCTTTGCAACTTTTGAAACTATCATAACTTTAAGCAAGATACTCTAATAATGTACCATTATTCCACCAAGTCAGATAAAATTTTATGACTGTTTTGTTTGCATAATGGAACAATAGGACTGTTGAACACAAATACATTATGTAAACTTGATACGGCGCATCCATAAGTATTCACAGTGCTTCACTTTTTCCACATTTTGTTATGTTACAGCCTTATTCCAAAATGGATGAAATTGATTTTTTTTCCCCTCAAACTTCGACACACAATACCCCACAATGACAATGTGAAGTTTTATTTATTTATTTTTACAAATTCATTAATAGTAATAATAAAAAACAACTAAGAAATCACGTGTACATAAGTATTCACAGCCTTTGCCATGAAGCTCAAAATTGAGCTCAGGTGCATCCTGTTTCCACTGATCATACAGCTTAATTGGAGTCCACCTGGGCTAAATTCAGTTGACTGGATGTGATTTGGAAAGATACACACCTTAAGGTCCCACAGTTGACAGTTCATGTCAGAGCAAAAACCAAGCATAAAGTCAAAGGAATATTCTGTAGACCGCCGAGACAGGATTGTCTCGAGGCACAAATCTGGGGAAGGGTACAGAAACATTTCTGCTGCTTTGAACGTCCCAGTGAGCACAGTGACCTCCATAATCCATAAATGGAAGATGTTTGGATCCACCAGGACTCCTCCTCGAGCTGGCCGCCCGTTAAACTAAGCGATCGGGGTACCCGATCATCACTCTGTCAGAGCTCCAGCATTCCTCTGTGGATAGAGAAGAACCTTCCAGAATGACAACCATCTCTGCAGCAATCCACCAATCAGGCCTGTATGGTAGAGTGGCCAGACAGAAGCCACTCCTTGGTAAAAGGCACCTGAAGGACTCTCAGACCATGAGAAACAAAATTCTCTGATCTGACGAGACAAAGATTGAACTCTTTAGCATGAATGCCAGGCATCATGGTTGGAGGAAACTAGACACCATCCCTACAGTGAAGCATGGTGGTGGCAGCATCATGCTGTGGGGATGTTTTTCACTGGCAGGAACGGAGAGACTAGTCAGGATTGAGGGAAAGGTGAATGCAGCAATGTACAGAGACATCCTGGATGAAAACCTGCTCCAGAGTGCTCTTGACTTCAGACTGGGGTGACGGTTCATCTTTCAGCTGGCCAATGACCCTAAGCACACAGCCAAGATATCAAAGGAGTGGCTTCAGGACAACTCTGTGAATGTTCTTGTGAGGCCCAGCCAGAGCCCAGACCTGAATTCGATAGAACATCTCTGGAGAGCTCTGAAAATGGCTGTACACTGATGCTCCCCTCCAACCTGATGGAGCTTGAGAGGTGCTGCAAAGAGGAATGGACAGAACTGTCCAAACATTGGTGCACCGAGCTTGTGGCATCATATTCAAGACGACTTGAATAGCCAAAGGTGCATCAACAAAGTATTGAGCAAAGGGTGTGAATATATATATGAGTATGTATGTATATATATATATATATATATATATATATATGTATATGAGTATATGTGATTTTTTTTTTTTTTTTTTTTTTTTTTTTTTTTTTAGTAATCATTAGTGATTGATCTCTGCTCTCTTCCACAGCATGTCTTTTTCCTGGTTCTCTCCCTCAGCCCCAACCAGTCCCAGCAGAAGACTGTCCCTCCCTGAGCCTGGTTCTGCTGGAGGTTTCTTCCTGTTAAAAGGGAGTTTTTCCCTTCCCACTGTCGCCAAGTGCTTGCTCACAGGGGGTCGTTTTGACTGTTGGGGTTTTTCCGTAATTATTGTATGGCCTTGCCTTACAATATAAAGCGCCTTGGGGCAGCTGTTTGTTGTGATTTGGCGCTATATAAATAAAATTGATTTGATTTGATTTTGATTTGAAGGTTTGAATTTGTGAAGTCTGACCATGAAACAGATTGATCTTTGTACATGCAACCAAAAATATGTGTTTAGTTGAGATGTGCAGGTCAAGCTGTAACCCGAGGGTTGGGCCAGTGCAGGTCAGCTTGGTGAGAAAATATTGTGGGTGTGGAGGGTTAAAAAATGACAAAGCAGAGTTCACACTAAGTAATTAATAACTTACAAATATATTACAGATTCAAAACGGCATACAACAGGTGAGGCTGTGATCATTTTCATCTGCTCTCGTCTCTCTCCACCAGAGCGCTCCCTCATTTCTGCATAAAGCCATCATACTGCTCGTCATAGCAGAAATCCTGTGGTCTGCAGCGACAGACTGTTGGTGACGATGTGATGTGCTGTCATTTTCCAATGATAATGACACAAACAATAGTTTACTTTATTGAAAGATAGAGCGTTTTGCACAGCATTGTATGAAAACAAAGTGTGCGCTCTGCACTGCTTCATACATTTTCTGCATAAAGTCACGTAACCTACATCTCATAAATCTCTCTGCAACCAATCATAATTGTGAAATATAAATTATAATACATTTACAGACGGGCAGTGATCTGTTTTGGCTAAGACATAAAACTTAGCCATTTTTTTTAAGGTGCCAGACAGAAAGAGAGCTTCATGAGACCAACTGGCCTTTTTTTTTCCACGGGTTGTGTTGGCCGGTGTGTATTGACTGTCATGACTGGTCCGGTGGGTGCAGGTATTATAAAACCCTGACCCACATTTTACTACTGCTTAGTTTCGATCATCTGTCCCCTCTTACTCACTTAACTTTCTAAAAAGAAGGTCTCAATCCAAGCACGATCTTCGATTGTGAAGTGGAGAGAGTGCCATTCAGTCCTTAACCTCAACATTGGACATGGCTGGCATTGGGCACAACTTTATATGTCATCATCGCAACATTGTTGTTACACAAGCATGGCGACGTTTGAAGAGAAAATTATTTTGGGCATCAAGAAAGTAAGACTTCTTCACCAAGTATAATGTGATTTAAAATATAAAAAACACTTGTTTCTTCAGAGCCCTCTGACAGTGACAATTTCAAGGCATGCGTGTCGCTAGTCCTTTCTGTCCAATTCCTAGGAAGGAGGTCTCGGAAACTGGGGCGAGTCAAGACTGTGTTCACTAAGAAGAAGCTAATGCTTATATGTGTCAGAATATCCAAATTTGAGAAACGAAAACTTCAGAAACCCATCCTAGATGGGTATGGTTTCTCTTCCAGAAACCGTTCTATGCACTGGCAACATTTCCTGTATGTTCGTTTTGTGAATTGTTTTGTAATTTGTGTTGGTAGCATGGCCCAAGCAGAGGGTCACTCCTGGTCTGCTTGAGGTTTAAATTTTTAGTAATGGAAAGCAAATCAGATGACATGTATATAGTGGTGGGCACAGTTAACCCGAAAAGTTAGCTTCGATAACCATTAATCCACTAACTGAAAAGTTAACTTTTAGCATGCTGAACCGATAAACCGCAAAAAATTTCTAACGCTAAACTGATAAGCCTCTAAACAATTTAGCGGAAGTTACCGCGAACCGCTAACTTTTAGTATTGACTCGGTCGCAATCACATCTGTTAGCTACTGAAAAGCCAGTTTTGAGTTTAAGCACTGCAGGGGCTGCTGGGTAAATTCAGGATCACAAACACAAAACGAACACACGAGAAAAAAAAAAAGCAAAAAAATGAAACCCCAAAAACTGTCAATTAAAATCAGTAAATCACAGTATTAGAAATCACAGTTTATCTCTATATTATATATTTATACACAGTCAACGGAGCTGCTTTCACCAAACACAAAACAAATGCACGAAAAAAAAATCCCAAACATGGTCATCGTCTTCATAAAAAGCAGTAAATCGCAGTATTAATAGGGCAGCGCAGTCTCATTTGAATCCTGTGTGATATTGCGGGATTTGGCCACTTTTGGGGACAGCCGCTGCTGTTGCACAATATATACACAGCATAACTTCACATGGGAAAATGGTGTACTGTTTTGTTTTTGGCTGCAATCACTGAAGCAGTCACAAAAAGTGCAATTTATTCGGGTTCCAGTATAGAAGGGAAGACGAGGCAAATGGGAGACGTTGTGTCGGTAAGTGTTAGCCTACATAGCTAACCAGAGTAGCTATGTTCTCTCGGCTGCACGACCACCTCAACACGTTTGAGCTCCAGGTCATAAACAAATGGCAACACATGTACACTTTACACCGCATCATCACTTTTTCTTTGTATTGTAGTGGGATGAAAGTCCCGGGTCCCAATTGAAAGGATGTTCCCGCGAGCTTGGCTAACGGGGAGTTCCCCTTTGGCCGACCTGGTAGAGGAACGGTCTTTTGTGCGAGCCGCGTGGGTTCGATCCCCACTGTCGTCCCGGCCACGAAGGTCCTGCTTCTTTAATCTGGCATCACGAACAGGATGTGGATCACAGAGTATGCTAACATGCACCTGTGACTTCGGGACGAAGTTAAAAATGGTGGGGAGATGTGTAGCAGGATGAAAGTCCCGGGTCCCAATCGAAAAGACGTTCCCACTAGCTTGGCTAACAGGGAGTTCCCCTTTGGCTGACCTGGTAGAGGAACGGTCTTTTGTGCGAGCCGCGTGGGTTCGATCCCCACCGTCGTCCCAGCCACAAAGGTCCTGCTGCTTCAATCTGTGTAGCGGGATGAAAATCCCGGGTCCCAATTGAAAAGCCGTTCCCGCTGGCTTGGCTGATGGGGAGTTCCCCTTTGGCTGACCTGGTAGAGGAACAGTCTTTTGGTGCGAGCCGCGTGGGTTCGATCCCCCACCGTCGTCCCGGCCACGAAGGTCCTGCTGCTTCAATCTGGCGTCACGAACAGGATGTGGGTCACAGAGTATGCTAACATGCACCTGTGACTTCGGGACGAAGTCAAAAAGGGTGGGGAGATGTGTTAACGGGATGAAAGTCCCGGGTCCCAATTGAAAAGACGTTCCCGCTAGCTTGGCTAATGGGGAGTTCCCCTTTGGCTGACCTGGTAGAGGAACGGTCTTTTGGTGCGAGCCGCGTGGGTTCGATCCCCCACCATCGTCCCAGCCACAAAGGTCCTGCTGCTTCAGTATTTTCACTTTGTTTGCGTGTAATTTGCCCAAATCTCAGAGAAAGTGCCATGTTTCTGTCCCCAGAAGTAAAGAAATTACGTCAAATGCATCATATTTTACCCCTTTAGTGCGTGCCCTCAAATGAGACTGCGCTACCCAATAGTCAGTGTATCTCTGTATTACATTTCTAAACACAGGAATGGCTCACTCGTGTTGCGTTCAAAACAACTGGTAAAATAAGTAAAGATTTGCATGTATGCCCTTACCAAAAAATAGTACTGATGAGTATATAAAAAGTAAACTAGAAGTATACTTGAAACATACTTGCATATACTACTTTTTGGTAAGGGTATGCAAATCTTTACATGTATAAAGTAATAATCTTTGCATGTATGAAGCAGACACGCTGTCGATTTACGCTACAGGAGCTCATCTTGACAGAACAGACTGTTGCAGACACACAACATAAAGGGACTAACATGTTTGATTTTAGGGTTTACAAACGCTTGATCGTTAAACTTTACTCACTTTACCAGCAAAAAAAATAAAAAATTGTTAGCGGACTGAAAGTTAGTGGAACTAAATTTAGCAGGAGCTAATCTGCTGATGGTTTTCGAACGCTAATCCACTAATTAGCGGATTAGCAGAATCGTGCCCACCACTGCATGTATAGCAACTTGACCATTCTGGAAGAAGATCTGCACTGGCCAAAGCAGTGTGCAAAGTGTAAGACCCAAGTAATGTGAAGAGAGCTTTAGTGCTGGTGTTCGGATTGCACTTTGTGTCTGAGTATTCTGACGTGCCAGTCCTTCATGTTTCTGTTTATTTTTGGTTAATGGATGACAATAATTGGATCATCAAATAATGCTGTAAATGCTCAGTGCAACTCTGCCAGCGCAACACTCAGTTGAAGTCGTGGTATCTGAATCCACAGCACTGCATGTCTTCCATCTGTCACTGTTCAGTCACAACTAATGTGTTCAGTTTGCAGCACATTAACATGTGATCCAGATTGCCAGCTTTTTGTACAGCAGCGACAAATTGAATTCTGTGCCCTGCTGTGATTCTGCAGGACTGCATTAAAAAAAACAAATCACTGAGTTTGGATTTCTGCTGTAAAAGTACTGTAGTTGCATTACCTATTTGATTTGTGCAGCTTTCAAAAGATTACAAATTTTGCTCTCCATTTATAATCTCGTATATGAGTTTACTTTTCTCCACATCAACACCCCGTTTCAAAAATAATACCCAGAAATGAATCGAAGAGTTAAGAAACAGGATGATCTGTTTCAGTGTGACAGTAGGACTCTAAATGATTCATGTCTAGACTGAGTTCATTAGAGAAAGCAGAAATGGAAGACACACTTTCTCATCAGTTTCACTCAAGATATTATTTCTTGGGGTGTTCAATAAATTTTGCATTTCTTTACATTTTTCTCTCAAAATCATTTACTGTCATATGTATAAGAGATGATGAAGAAGCACTGGAAACTTGGTCAAAGTGAGCGGAATGGGGAACATTTTTGAATTTTTATGCTGCATCAGTGACGTCAGCATAAACCTTTAATGGCTGCCTTTGATAGGCTTTTTTTTCAGAAAGTAGAAAATGCTGGATACGGTAAAATAAATGGTGATTTTAGAAAACTATAGGAAACTGATTTGTGCTGTGATTTCTGCAGCAAATCAGCAGTGGGGGACAGCGTGCAAGGACGCTGCGCTACAATTAAATAATAGTTGAGATGATTTTAAGTGATCAGCTATAAATGACGGCCACAATCCTCAGCACATAAACTGTTCAGATGATTTCTTTATGAAACAGACTAGTCTGCTTTCACGGGAGAGCTCAGCTGAGCGGAGGGTGAAGACAGAAGTGGAGATTTGGGTTTGCGGCAAAGACATTCCGCTCCATCATGTTCATGTTCTCTTCTTTTTTTTTTTTTTTTAGGAAAGGAAGATAACATGACCCGTAGCCTCAGATTTCTAAATTATGGGCACAGATTTTTATTTTGTCCTCTCCTGATTTTCCATTGCGCTATATTAATCCAACACACTGTAGTTACGATTACAAGAGTTCGTAAAAAGCCTCTAATCTTAGGGCTCCTTCACATATAGTACGAATGTGGTCGAATTGCGCATGACACAGGAATCATATGCAATACGTGTAAAATCATAGCTGCATTTGGCTGATGATTTCTTTTTCATATTTCCTTCCATGTCTATCTGCAAAAAAAAGTTTTGGTTAATCATATCAGCATATCTAGTGTTAATAATAGTGTTGATATTGATTGTGCGTGTGTGTATGTATCAGTATAGAGCCATTATCAGCCATTAAAAATGCAAGTCAGATAATATATTTCCCTGTCTATCTTTTTATATATGTGTGTGTGTGTGTGTGTGTGTGTGTGTGTGTGTGTGTGTGTGTGTGTGTGTGTGTGTGTGTGTGTGTGTGTGTGTGTGTGTGTGTGTGTGTCAAAAGCATACACAATTTGCTGCCTCCGCTCCTCTTTCCATGACAAAAACTCCTGTAACAGTGGAATGTGCCGTTCATTTCCAAACTGGATGCTGTGTTTTATCCGGGACGTCGTCTGACTAGCACAGGAATTGTGAAAAGACGTGGACATCAGCACTTTGTCAGCACATTGAGACAGATGTGCGGAGGAATTCTGTGCGTCGCGGCGGTGCCGCATGGCGCACAGCAGCGCCGTGATGAAGCCTCACGGGACATGTTCTGGCATGTCCAGGCACATCCACAATTTCTCGGATAATCACTTGATGGAAAAACCACCGACAGCTGTCTGAATGCCATCTCAAAGCCGTCCTGTGAGACCAAAACGGAGGTGGTTTTGTCTCGCTCCAGTAGCGAATCCATCGTGACGCGCGAAGCCTCCGCTCGGCTTTCCATGACAAAATCTCTTGTTAAAAGTGAAATCTGCCGGAAAATGGTTGATGTCCAGCTCTTGTGATAACCAGAGAAATGTCACACGATGGTCACGGATCCAGACAGCCATCCGTTTAGAAATGAAATGGTCGTTCAGCCTGTCGATGGCGGCTTCGGAGCGCGGCGCGCCCCACAGCCACTGGGGGCCATCCTTAAAGCGACAGTAACACTCCTTATTCTCTACCAAGCCCGTAACATTTTCACCGAAAGCCAGATAAATTTTTCTAATGGTTTCCAGCTGCCAGTCTCTAACAGTTTCTGAAAAAATTCTGATGGGAAAAAAAGCCCAAATCATTCCGCCATTTCCTGACAATGAAAATCCGACGAGGGGGCTGGACCACTCCTCACTCAAAGCCTGCTCACAGGGGAATGACGCAACCGACAGGCGTGGAAAAACTCATGCATGCGCACGAGGGTTCAAGCTTGTCTGACGCAATCACACGTGATTCAAATCCATATGGTTTTTGAAAAAAATAATAAGGTCAGATACTTTTCTAATAGATCTCGTATATAGCACTGCTAAAGGTAACATTGAACATGTGTAATAAGTGTTCTGATTTTACATAGGATTTGAGAGATGAACTGTATGAATGGTGAATATCTTTTACAAGTGTTTTGATATTGTACAGTAACTGAGAGGCTTAGATGAATTTATAAATGTCTTGATAATTTTGATGTTTTGATGCTGCATAATAAGAGTGAACGATGAATTATGAATGATTGTTTTAAATGTTTTTGATATGGCACAGTATTTTAGAGATGAATGACATAAGAATGAATTTAATATTATATATTTTATGAATTTAGTATTACATATTTTGTAGGTGTTGTTTGTGATGTATTTAATAGCCCTATGTGTATCCCCCTGACCCTCAAGGACTACAGATGGAAATTAGCTGTTGCAGCTATAATCTGGTACAAACATCTCTGCTCAATGAGCATAATGTAATTGTATGCTGTCCTTGCACAAATAAATGAAATGAAATGAAATGACCAAGCATTCATGATATGCACACTCTTAAGGCTATGAAATTGGGCTATTAGTAAAAAAAGTAGAAAAGGGGGTGTTCACAATAATAGTAGCATCTGCTGTTGACGCTACAAACTCAAAACTATTATGTTGAAACTGCTTTTTTAGCAATCCTGTGAATCGCTAAACTAGTATTTAGTTGTATAACCACAGTTTTTCGTGATTTCTTCACATCTGCGAAGCATTAATTTTGTTGGTTTGGAACCAAGATTTTGCTCATTTACTAGTGTGCTTGGGGTCATTGTCTTGTTGAAACACCCATTTCAAGGGCATGTCATCTTCAGCATAAGGCAACATGACCTCTTCAAGTATTTTGACATATCCAAAGTGATCCATGATACCTGGTATGCGATATATAGGCCCAACACCATAGTAGGAGAAACATGCCCATATCATGATGCTTGCACCACTATGCTTCACTGTCTTCACTGTGAACTGTGGCTTGAATTCAGAGTTTTGGGGTCGTCTCACAAACTATCTGCGGCCCTTGGACCCCAAAAGAACAATTTTACTCTCATTAGTCCCCAAATGTTTTATTTCAATTTATTTTCATTTATATAGCGCCAAATCACAACAAAGTTGTCTCAAAGCGCTTCACACAGGTAAGGTCTAACCTTACCAAGCCCCAGAGCAACAGTGGTAAGGAAAAACTCCCTCTGAGGAAGAAAGCTCAAGCAGACCAGACTCAAAGGGGTGACCCTCTGTTTGGGCCATGCTACAAACATAAATTACAGAACAATTCACAGAACAATTCACGGACGAATATACAAGAAATGCTACTGGTGCACAGGACAGGAGGATCGCCAACACGAATACAACTCCCATCTCTGGATGGAGCTGCACCTTAAACAGAGAGAAAAAACAGAATCAGGCATCAGAAAGACAAAAAATACTGTATAAATTGCCAGCATTAAACAAGAAAAACAGAGAAATACTAAGGTGATCGCCGGCCACTAGCCCTAAACTTCACTAAAAGACCCAGAATTTAGGTAAAGTTGAGGCCACAGCCCGCTCCAATTACTAATAAATGAATTAAAAGAGTAAAAAGCGTAAAACAAAACTGTACCAGTATGCTAGCCATATGAAAGGGAAAATAAGTGCGTCTTAAGTCTGGACTTGAAAATCTCCACAGAATCTAACTCTGAATCTAACATCAGCTTAGAAACTAA
Organism: Thalassophryne amazonica; assembly: GCF_902500255.1. Classification (NCBI taxonomy): domain Eukaryota; kingdom Metazoa; phylum Chordata; class Actinopteri; order Batrachoidiformes; family Batrachoididae; genus Thalassophryne; species Thalassophryne amazonica. The sequence goes on from NC_047104.1 coordinate 133,799,846, forward strand.
GAATCTAACATCTTACTCTGGATGGCATTACCCTGACCTCTAGTAATACTGTGAGAAATCTTGGAGTCATTTTTAATCAGGATATGTCATTCAATGGGCATATTTAACAAATATGTAGGACTGCTTTTTTGCATTTGCGCAATATCTCTAAAATTAGAAAGGTCTTGTCTCAGAGTGATGCTGAAAAACTAATTCATGCATTTATTTCCTCTAGGCTGGACTATTGTAATTCATTATTATCAGGTTGGCCTAAAAGTTCCCTGAAAAGCCTTCAGTTAATTCAAAATGCTGCAGCTAGAGTGCTAACAGGGACTAGAAGGAGGGAGCATATCTCACCCATATTGGCCTCTCTTCATTGGCTTCCTGTTAATTCTAGAATAGAATTTAAAATTCTTCTTCTTACTTATAAGGTTTTGAATAATCAGGTCCCATCTTATCTTAGGGACCTCATAGTACCATATCACCCCAATAGAGCGCTTTGCGCTCAGACTGCAGGATTACTTGTAGTTCCTAGGGTTTGTAAGAGTAGAATGGGAGGCAGAGCCTTCAGCTTTCAGGCTCCTCTCCTCTGGAACCAGGCTTAAAACTTTCCTTTTTGCTAAAGCTTATAGTTAGGGCTGGATCAGGTGACCCTGAACCATCCCTTAGTTATGCTGCTATAGACTTAGACTGCTGGGGGGTTCCCATGATGCACTGAGTGTTTCTTTCTCTTTTTGCTCTGTATGCACCACTCTGCATTTAATCATTAGTGATTGATCTCTGCTCCCCTCCACAGCATGTCTTTTTCCTGGTTCTCTCCCTCAGCCCCAACCAGTCCCAGCATAAGACTGCTTTCCCTGAGCCTGGTTCTGCTGGAGGTTTCTTCCTGTTAAAAGGGAGTTTTTCCTTCCCACTGTTGCCAAGTGCTTGCTCACAGGGGGTCGTTTTGACCGTTGGGGTTTTTCCGTAATTATTGTATGGCCTTGTCTTACAATATAAGGCGCCTTGGGGCAACTGTTTGTTGTGATTTGGCGCTATATAAATAAAATTGATTTGATTTGAATAGAATCTGACTGTTTTATTGATGCAGGGAGATCATTCCACAGAACAGGGGCATGATAAGAGAAAGCTCTGTGACCCGCAGACTTCTTATTCACCTTAGGGACACAAAGTAGTCCTGCACCCTGAGAACGTAAAGCCTGGGCCGGTATGTAAGGTTTAATTAGGTCAGCTAGGTAGGGAGGTGCCAGTCCATGAATAATTTTATAGGTTAGTAGCAGAACCTTAAAATCTGATCTCACTGGGACAGGAAGCCAGTGAAGGGATGCCAAAATGGGTGTAATGTGGTTGAACTTTCTGTTTCGTGTCAAAAGTCTGGCTGCAGCATTTTGAACCAATTGGAGACCCCTAATGCTAGATTGCGGTAAACCAGAAAATAGAACATTGCAGTAGTCCAATCTAGAAGAGATAAATGCATGGATCAGGGTCTCAGCATCAGCCATAGACAAGAGGGGACAAATCTTCGCTATATTTCGCAGGTGGAAGAAAGCAGTACTAGTAATATTTCTAATATGGAGGCCAAAGGACAATGAAGGATCAAAAATTACCCCAGGATTCCTCACTTTTTCAGTGTGATGTATGACACATGAGCCGAGGCTGAGCGTTAACTGGTCAAACTGATGCCGGTGTCTCACTGGACCAAGAACCATCATTTCAGTCTTATCAGAGTTTAAAAGTAGGAAGTTTCTAGACTTCCAACTTCTCACTGCTGCAAGGCAATCTTCTAAGGATTTTATGTGAACAAGATTACCAGCAGTTATTGGCATGTACAACTGAGTATCATCTGCATAGGAGTGAAAGGTAATCCCAAAACGCAGCAATATGTGCCCAAGGGGTGATATATAAAGGGAGAAAAGCAGGGGGCCTAAGACAGACCCCTGTGGAACCCCAAATTTCATGTCACTAAGGTTAGAGGTAGTGTTACTGTACAAAACACAGTGAGAACAACTGGTCAAGTATGACGTCAGCCATGCAAGGGCACTCCCAGTAATCCCAAAATGATTTTCCAGCCTATCAAGTAGAATATGATGATCCAGTGTATCAAATGCAGCACTGAGATCTAACAGCAACAGAACCGTAGTGGTGTCCGAATCCATTGTGAACAGAAGATCATTCACCAATTTAGTGAGAGCTGTCTCTGTGGAATAATATTTTCTAAAAGCAGACTGCAGTGGCTCAAAGAGATTATTCTCAGTAAGATAGTCTACGAGCTGCTGTGACACCACTTTTTCCAGAAGTTTAGAGAAAAATGTTAGATTTGATATCGGCCAATAGTTTGTCAATACACTAGGGTCAAGATTAGGTTTCTTAAGTAATGGTTTAGTCACTGCAGATGTGAAACATTTAGGAACAGATCCAGAAGTTAAAGAAAGATTAATAATTTCCAGCACAGTCAGCCCAAGAGTGGGCCACCTTAAACAGTTCTGTTGGTATAGGATCAAATAAACAGGTTGTGCTTTTTGTTGACATTACGAGTTTTGTCAGCATGACTAGACATACTATCAAATTCTGTAAATCTAGGTAATACCTCAGTAGTGGCACCCACCTCAATAGCAGGGTGTAGTGGTTGGGTTAAGGCATGCTGGGATATGTTTAACCTGATGTCTTCTATTTTCTTCCCAAAGTAATCCAGGAAATCTTGTGCTGTAAAAGGAGAGTGAACAACAGGTGGTTGTCCATGCATAAGTGTTGCCACCGTGTTGAACAAGAACTTTGAGTTATGCTTGTTTTTGTTGATCAAATCAGAGTAGTAAGGCCGCTTTGTAGCCAATAATGCATGCTTATAGTCTGAGATAGCATCACGCCACGCAAGGTGAAATACTTCTAATTTTGAACGACACCATTTCCGTTCTAGACCTCTTGCTTTATGCTTGAGGTCACGCAGATAATCATTGAACCAAGGTGACTGTGATTTGGAGGAGCGTGGTTTTAACACAGGTGGTGCAATCATGTCGAGTGTAGGTTTGAGCACTGAGTTTAAACTATCCACAAGTCTGTCTACTGACTATTTGTCAAATGTGAAGCTAAGACATCAGGCAGTCTAGCTTCAAGTTCAGTCTTAGTTGAGGAGTTGATGAATCGCCGTAATGATATATAAGGTTGTTGTTCCACTAAACAAGGCAGCGAAACTGTAAACTTAATAAGTGAGTGATCAGACACAACTGATGTAAGAGGCATGATGTCAATATTTGTGACAGCAATACCACGTGTGAGAACCAGATCCAGGGTATTTCCACTAATGTGCGTCGAATCCCGAATGCATTGCCGAAATCCTAATGCATCCACAATTTCCATAAATGATTTGCAGAGGGGATCAGAAGGCTTATTTATATGAATGTTAAAGTCGCCAATGATCAAAATCTTATCTACACTAGTTGACAAGTTAGAGTCGAATGCACCAAATTCATCTAAGAATTCAGAATATGGGCCAGGAGGCCTATATACAGTGACAAAGTAATACGACTGATTTTATTATTCTGACCTTGGCAATGTGTAATATCCTGAGCAGAGCGAAGAATCAGATGCTCAAACGAGTGATATTTGTAACCCCCAACAGCTAATAGGCTAAACCTAGATTTATAAATGAGAACAACATCCCCGCCTTGCTTCACATCACGAGGGACGTGACTAAATGTATATGCTGGTGGGCAGACCTCATTTAAGGGGAGGACAGCTGTAGGTTTAAGCCAGGTTTCACATAGCCCAATCATATCTAAGTGATGACCAATAATTAGGTCATTGATCAACAGTGATTTTGAGGACAGTGATCTTATGTTAATGAGACCCAGTCTAAGGACCTCAGTGGGGTTGACAGTTGAACTGTTTGGGTTTAGGGGTGGTTCCAGAGTAGCATATATAAGATGCCTACAAGTAGGTTTAGGTTTGAGACATTCCATGTGCGTTGTAGGTAGCAGACACGAAATCTTTGCTATTGCTGGAACAACCACTGGGCCATCCTCAATTTCAACATCATCCAATATATTGATGGGTATTAAGTTTGGAAAGCATATCCCTCTAGGATTTTTATGGACACGACTACAGAAGCAGGCCACAGTCTCAACTCCCTGGCAAATAAACTGCACTATCACCATAGTGGATTTTCTGCACTAAATTCCCTGCTAAGCTAATGGATTCCACACCTACATTTGTCATAAGCCTTGCAGGGTCTCTAATCACCAGCTTTGTGGCCTGCTGTAGATTCCTAATGTTACCCTCCCTGTAGAGCTCTATCTATGTTCGCAGACAAGATGGCGGCGCCTTCCCCAGTAGGGTGGAGGCCGTCCAGCATCAGCAAGCCACGGCGGCCCCAGAACGAAGGCCAGTTATCAATAAAGCTAAAGCCTTGCTGTCTACAAAACTGCGCCAGCCACCTATTTAATGATGTCAGCCTGCTAAACGCCTCATCAGTACCCCGGGAGGGGAGGGGAGCAGAGACTATTAATCGACGCCGACACATCTTTCTGGCAAGGTCAGAAGTCCTCTCTATGTCCATTTTTGTGACATCTGAGTGCTTCATCCTGATATCATTGGTGCCAACGTGAATAACTATGTGACTATATCTCAGGTCATGTTCCTTCGTCTGTCTTCCCTTCTGCAGTGTCAGCGCCGTAAGATGAGATGCAGTGTTGGGAGCTCTGGTCCCAGGAATACATTTAACGTCAGCCGGCGTCTTTAACCTGACTTTGCGGGTGATAGAATCCCCTATCACTAAAGTCCGGTGTTTCGTCCTGGAGACAAGAGTGGAAGTCACTTGTGGGCTCAGAGAATTCACATCAGGTAAATCCAAGAGGGAGAACCGATTCACAGTTCGCACTGGCGAGTGTGATCGGGGTGCCACAACCAGGCACCAAGCCCTACGGGGCTTCCTCCACCTAGCCACAGTCTGAACGCCGTCCTCCACAGCCGGCGTTTCTAAGCTGATGCTAATGGGCTCGCTAGCCGGCCCAACACTAACCTCATCTGGAGTGCCTGTAACATCTAACTCCACTGAGCTAAGAAGCTGCTCTAACTTACGGACACAGCTCTCTAAGAGAACCACCCTATCTTCCAACATCACGCAGGATTTACGGAGGGTGTAAAGTAGAATTAGTAGTGTACTTTGTGTACTAAGAAATTCAAGAATGTATCCAAGCAAACACGAGCTAACCAATAATGGATAAGCTAACCACTCCCAAAGCTCACACAGATGCAAATAAATGAATTAAAATTCACAGCAGTTACACTGAAAAACTAACAGAAGTATTAAGCAGGTAACAAAGCAGCAGCTATAAAATACACTAAACAGTTAATTAACTAACAGAAGTGTAAGAAAATGAAATGAAAAAATGATGACGGGGGGCCGAAATAGCTAACACAAGCTAACCGCTAGCGAAAATGCTAGCCGCTCCTAAGTTTTTACACAGGAGTAAAATAATTACTTAAAATTCACAACAGTTCGACTGGAAAAATGAACAGAAGTATTAAACGGGTAAAAAAGAAACAGCTGTAAAAAGTAACGACGGAGATGGGAGGGGTCGACCTAGCTAGTGAAAGCTAACCACAAGCAAATGCTAACCGCCAGCAAATGCTAACCAGTGGTGAATGCTAACCGCTAGCAATTCACAACAGGACTGCTGTTAAATCACGTTCAGAGTAGATACAAATAATAACCAGAAGAGTGCTAAACAGAAATAAAAGAAGCGTATACAACCGTGTGAAGTTCAGAGTGGCATCACAGCAACAAGCAATCTGTCAGAAGCAAGTTGCCATATCTGTGAAAATATTCCTCCATTTCTCTTTAGGCCAGTTGAGTGTTCTTTGGCAAATTGTAACCTCTTCTGCACATGTCTTTTATTTAACAGAGGGAGTTTACGGGGGATTCTTGCAAATAAATTAGCTTCACACAGGCGTCTTCTAACTGTCACAGCACTTACAGGTAACTCCAGACTGTCTTTGATCATCCTGGAGCTCATCAGTGGAGATCCCGAGCAGCCAGGAAAGCAGGCCGACTGGGTGACTGTGAGGAGGAAGCGTAGTCCTAAACAGAAGCCCCGTGTACACCGCCAACCCGTTCACATTTCTAACCGTTTTTCCCCACTCGGCGACACACCCACCAAGGATCAAACTCTGGTTATTGGCGACTCTATTTTGAGAAATGTGAAGTTAGCGACACCAGCAACCATAGTCAATTGTCTTCCGGGGGCCAGAGCAGGCGACACTGAAGGAAATTTGAAACTGCTGGCTAAGGCTAAGCGTAAATTTGGTAAGATTGTAATTCACGTCGGCAGTAATGACACCCGGTTACGCCAATCGGAGGTCACTAAAATTAACATTGAATCGGTGTGTAACTTTGCAAAAACAATGTCAGACTCTGTAGTTTTCTCTGGGCCCCTCCCCAATCGGACCGGGAGTGACATGTTTAGCTGAATGTTCTCCTTGAATTGCTGGCTGTCTGAGTGGTGTCCAAAAAATGAGGTGGGCTTCATAGATAATTGGCAAAGCTTCTGGGGAAAACCTGGTCTTGTTAGGAGAGACGGCATCCATCTCACTTTGGATGGAGCAGCTCTCATTTCTAGAAATCTGGCCAATTTTCTTAAATCCTCCAAACCGTGACTATCCAGGGTTGGGACCAGGAAGCAGAGTTGTAGTCTTACACACCTCTCTGCAGCTTCTCTCCCCCTGCCATCCCCTCATTACCCCATCCCCGTAGAGACGGTGCCTGCTCCCAGACCACCAATAACCAGCAAAAATCTATTTAAGCATAAAAAAAAATAATAATAATAATATAGCACCTTCAACTGCACCACAGACTAAAACAGTTAGTTAGGTCTCTCTCTTCTAAGTCCCTGTTAGTAAATGATATAATAATTGATCAACATATTGATTTATTCTGCTTTACAGAAACCTGGTTACAGCAGGATGAATATGTTAGTTTAAATGAGTCAACACCCCCGAGTCACACTAACTGCCAGAACGCTCGTAGCACGGGCCGAGGCGGAGGATTAGCAGCAATCTTCCACTCCAGCTTATTAATTAATCAAAAACCCAGACAGAGCTTTAATTCATTTGAAAGCTTGACTCTTAGTCTTGTCCATCCAAATTGGAACTCCCAAAAACCAGTTTTATTTGTTGTTATCTATCGTCCACCTGGTCGTTACTGTGAGTTTCTCTGTGAATTTTCGGACCTTTTGTCTGACTTAGTGCTTAGCTCAGATAAGATAATTATAGTGGGTGATTTTAACATCCACACAGATGCTGAGAATGACAGCCTCAGCACTGCATTTAATCTATTGTTAGACTCGATTGGCTTTGCTCAAAATGTAAATGAGTCCACCCACCACTTAATCATACCTTAGATCTTGTTCTGACTTATGGTATGGAAATTGAAGACTTAACAGTATTCCCTGAATACCCCCTTCTGTCTGATCATTTCTTAATAACATTTACATTTACTCCGATGGACTACCCAGCAGTGGGGAATAAGTTTCATTACAGTAGAAGTCTTTCAGAAAGCGCTGTGACTAGGTTTAAGGATATGATTCCTTCTTTATGTTCTCTAATGCCATATACCAACACAGTGCAGAGTAGCTACCTAAACTCTGTGAGTGAGGCTGGATCAGGTGACCCTGAACCATCCCTTAGTTATGCTGCTATAGACTTAGACTGCTGGGGTTTCCCATGATGCACTGAGTGTTTCTTTCTCTTTTTGCTCTGTATGCACCACTCTGCATTTAATCATTAGTGATTGATCTCTGCTCCCCTCCACAGCATGTCTTTTTCCTGGTTCTCTCCCTCAGCCCCAACCAGTCCCAGCAGAAGACTGCCCCTCCCTGAGCCTGGTTCTGCTGGAGGTTTCTTCCTGTTAAAAGGGAGTTTTTCCTTCCCACTGTTTCCAAGTGCTTGCTCACAGGGGGTAGTTTTGACCGTTGGGGTTTTTCCGTAATTATTGTATGTTCTTGCCTTACAATATAAAGCGCCTTGGGGCAACTGTTTGTTGTGATTTGGCGCTATATAAATAAAATTTATTTGATTTTATTTATCTATCCATGAAGCCAGAGGACACACACCAATTAGCTAAACTGCAGGATTGTCTTACAGACATAAAGACATGGTTGACCTCTAATTTCCTGCTTTTAAACTCAGATAAAACTGAAGTTATTGTACTTGGCCCCACAAATCTTAGAAACATGGTGTCTAACCAGATCCTTACTCTGGATGGCATTACCCTGACCTCTAGTAATACTGTGAGAAGTCTTGGAGTCATTTTTGATCAGGATATGTCATTCAATGCGCATATTAAACAAATATGTAGGACTGCTTTTTTTGCATTTGCGCAATATCTCTAAAATTAGAAAGGTCTTGTCTCAGAGTGATGCTGAAAAACTAATTCATGCATTTATTTCCTCTAGGCTGGACTATTGTAATTCATTATTATCAGGTTGTCCTAAAAGTTCCCTGAAAAGCCTTCAGTTAATTCAAAATGCTGCAGCTAGAGTACTGACAGGGACTAGAAGGAGAGAGCATATCTCACCCATATTGGCCTCTCTTCATTGGCTTCGTGTTAATTCTAGAATAGAATTTAAAATTCTTCTTAATTATAAGGTTTTGAATAATCAGGTCCCATCTTATCTTAGGGACCTCATAGTACCATATTACCCCAATAGAGCGCTTCGCTCTCAGACTGCAGGCTTACTTGTAGTTCCTAGGGTTTGTAAGAGTAGAATGGGAGGCAGAGCCTTCAGCTTTCAGGCTCCTCTCCTGTGGAACCAGCTCCCAATTCGGATCAGGGAGACAGACACCCTCTCTACTTTTAAGATTAGGCTTAAAACTTTCCTTTTTGTTAAAGCTTATAGTTAGGGCTGGATCAGGTGACCCTGAACCATCCCTTAGTTATGCTGCTATAGACTTAGACTGCTGTGGGGTTCCCATGATGCACTGAGTGTTTCTTTCTCTTTTTGATCTGTATGTACCACTCTGAATTTAATCATTAGTGATTGATCTCTGCTCCCCTCCACAACATGTCTTTTTCCTGGTTCTCTCCCTCAGCCCCAACCAGTCCCAGCAGAAGACTGCCCCTCCCTGAGCCTGGTTCTGCTGGAGGTTTCTTCCTGTTAAAAGGGAATTTTTCCTTCCCACTGTCGCCAAGTGCTTGCTCACAGGGGGTCGTTTTGACCGTTGGGGTTTTTCCGTAATTATTGTCTGGCTTTGCCTTACAATATAAAGCGCCTTGGGGCAACTGTTTGTTGTGATTTGGCGCTATATAAATAAAATTGATTTGATTTGATTTGCATATCATGAATGCTTGGTCTTGTCGGATTTGTGAGAATCTACTGAATCTACTGGTACCTTGTTTCCCATGTAACAATAAGAAATATACTCAAAACCTGGATTAATATTTTTAGTCACATAGCACTACTATTATTCTGAACACTATTGTATGTTCCCAAAGACAGGTCTTTACAAAAACAAAAAAAAAAAGGGGGGGGGGGGGCTTGTAATTGGGCCCATGTGACATTTGGGCCAGTACAGCACAATGCTTTAGTTGTCTGTCAACAGTATAAATGACAACAAGTTCACTGCCAATTCGACTGAACTGTATCACAGCAAGTGATGACTAAGAGGAGGAGAGGAAGAAATGAAGGGGTGAACAACAGCAACAAATGAGTCTGGCTCTGTATCAATCCTGCATTGCATCATATCAGTAGACCCCATGCAGTCTTGTTACCTTCAGGGCTGATTCTACCATTTCAGAAGATACAAATGATGTTGGATCGACTTGCTCAGTGCATAAATAGACCTATTGTCACCAGCCTGCAAAGCACAAGTCTGCCCTTCTCTAAATATTTTGAACACTTAGGTGGCTAAGGAATGATGTGTGGCAATGGTTTTACTACATCCAGACGGACAGCAAGAGCCATGCAATCTTCCTGGATAATTTAACACAATGGCTTTTCTTCCACAAACTACAAGGTGATCAGATGAATGTGGTTCAGCTTGTCACCATGTGTCATGATGACAAATCAAAGTTTGTAACCAAACTGATACTGACCCATGGAGCTGCTGTTCAAATCCAGAATGTTGTGTGGGCCGCTGAAGAGGAGGTACTGCTGGCCCACCACCACCAGAGGGCGCCCTGTCTGGAGTGCGGGCTCCAGACATCGGAGGGCGCTGCCGCCTCACAGGAGCAGCCAGGGTGACAGCTGTCACCCATCACCTGAGACAGCTGATATCAATCACCAGGGAGGTATATCAGCAGGACGGCATCTCCACCTCATTGCCGAGATATCGCTCTACTAAGGAGGTAACGAACTCAGCCAGTTGTATTATTCTGAGAATTAATACTGTGTTGCTTGTGCTTAGGTCAGCTGAAGACAGTATTGGACGAAGTAGGATAAGTACTCACATTGCAATCCTACAGTACTATTTTGAGTAGAGGTGGAGGTGGTGTTTCCACCTCGTGTGTTGCTGGGTGCGGCCGCACCCACACCTGACTGTTTCTGTTCCTTGCCAGCAGTACCGGATCCGACGAGCGGAGGCAGTGGCCACTTGGGAGTTCGGGACTTGGCGGCTCCAGTATTCCCGGGGTTCGGTGGCAGAGGAAATCGGGTGGTTCCGGTTCGACTCGGACAGACGTCTCCTATCGTCGAGCCTGCCCACACGACACCATTGGAATTCGGCTTACCGCAATAATTGTAATCTGTTGTATTTGTTGTGCACATTCACAACAGTAAAGCTTTGTGATTTGACTTCCTCCATTGTCCGTTCATTAGCGCCCCCTGTTGTGGGTCCGTGTACCTACACTTTCACAACAGGATATCTCGGCCAGCGTCATGGATCCCGAGGGGCGTCAACCGGCTGTTGAACGGCCAATGGAAGAACAGGACGCGCAGGCGTCCGCAGGAGGGGTAATCGGTGAGTTGCAGCGGATCCTCACCGCTTTCACGACTCAGTTAGATTTGATGACCGAGCAGAACGTCCTCCTGAACCGCAGGGTGGAGGCTCTCGCCGCACAGGTGGAAGCGCGCCCTCCGGGCGCCGCTGCGGCTCTCCCTCCTGTAGATCCTGTGCGTAACATTGACGTTCCACTGGTCGTTCAACGACCCCTCCCTCCTTCCCCGGAAGCATACATAAGCCCCCCCGAGCCGTACGGAGGCTGTGCGGAGACGTGCGCGGATTTCCTTATGCAGTGTTCGCTCGTCTTCGCACAGCGTCCTGTTATGTACGTGACCGATGCTAGCAGGGTAGCTTATGTCATAAATCTGCTTCGCGGTGAGGCACACGCTTGGGCTACAGCGCTCTGGGAGCAGAACTCACGGCTCCTTCAGACATATGATGGGTTTGTGAGGGAGTTCAGAACTGTGTTCGATCACCCCAATAGAGGAGAAACCGCTTCAACAGTGCTACTGTCAATGAGACAGGGGCGTCGGAGCGCAGCTGCCTATGCAGTCGACTTCCGCATCGCGGCTGCGAGGTCCGGCTGGAATAGCACTGCCCTCCGCGCTGCCTTTGTAAACGGACTGTCTTTGGTTCTTAAGGAGCACCTGGTGGCTAAGGACGAACCGCGGGATTTAGATGGGCTTATCGCTCTGGTCATACGGTTAGACAATCGGTTAGAAGAACGTCGTCGGGAACGAGACGAAGGGCGTGGCCGGGCACGCGCCGTCCCTCTCCCTTCCGGTTCCGACCGCATCCCGCCTTCCCCACGCTCCACGGTTCTGGCGCTCCGTGTGGCTACAGGTCCCCCTGCTGACGAAGCTATGGACACGAGCAGGGCAACATTTAGGGCACCAGATACACAGAGGAGGCAGGTCCACGGAGTATGTTTTAATTGTGGCTCGACAGAGCACCAAGTGAGAGACTGTCCCCGAGCGGTTAAACACCAACGCCCGCCCCTAGAGACTGGGCTAAGGGTGGGCCGAGACATTCACGTGGGACACACCCACATTGCCACACGACTCCCAGTTACGATCCTCTATGAGGAATCAACCCTGAAAGCCCCAGCACTGGTGGACACGGGCTCTGAAGGGAATCTGTTGGACAGCGGATGGGCCAGGGAGATAGGGCTCCCTCTGGTGGCGCTTACCTCGCCTGTACAGGTGCGAGCACTAGATGGCTCCCTACTCCCTCCAATCACTCATAAGACACCACCTGTAACTCTGGTGGTGTCCGGAAATCACCGGGAGGAGATCGAGTTTTTTGTGACTCCTGCTACCTCCCATGTGATTTTGGGGTTTCCCTGGATGTTGAAACACAATCCCCGGATCGATTGGCCGTCCGGGGTAGTGGTTCAGTGGAGCGAGACCTGCCATCGGGTGTGTTTAGGTTCCTCGGTTCCTCCCGGCTCCCAGGCTAAGGAGGAGGTCAGAGTCCCGCCCAATCTGGGGATGGTGCCGGTGGAGTACCATGACCTTGTCGACGTGTTCAGCAAGGATCTGGCGCTCACCCTTCCCCCCCACCGTCCTTATGATTGTGCCATTGATTTGGTTCCGGGCAGTGAGTTCCCGTCCAGCAGGCTGTACAACCTCTCACGGCCTGAGCGCAAATCAATGGAGACCTACATCCGGGACTCGTTAGCCGCCGGGTTGATCCGGAATTCCACCTCCCCGATGGGTGCGGGTTTCTTTTTTGTGGGTAAAAAAGACGGCGGACTTCGTCCATGCATTGATTATAGGGGACTGAACGACATTACGGTTCGCAACTGATACCCGTTGCCCCTATTAGATTCGGTGTTCACGCCCCTGCATGGAGCTAAGATGTTCACCAAGCTTGATCTTAGGAATGCGTATCACCTGGTTCGGATCCGGAAGGGAGACGAGTGGAAGACGGCATTTAACACCCCCTTGGGTCACTTTGAGTACCTGGTCATGCCGTTCGGTCTCACAAATGCTCCCGCGACTTTCCAAGCGTTGGTTAATGATGTCATGCGGGATTTCCTGCACCGGTTCGTCTTCGTATACCTAGACGATATACTCATCTTTTCTCCGGACCCTGAGACCCATGTGAAGCATGTCCGTCAGGTCCTGCAGCGGTTGTTGGAGAACCGACTGTTTGTGAAGGGCGAGAAGTGTGAGTTCCACCGCACTTCTTTGTCCTTCCTGGGGTTCATTATCTCCTCCAACTCCGTCGCTCCTGATCCGGCCAAGGTTGCGGCGGTGAGAGACTGGCCCCAACCCACAAGCCGTAGGAAACTGCAACAGTTCCTCGGCTTTGCTAATTTCTACAGGAGGTTCATTAAGGGCTACAGTCAGGTAGTTAGCCCCCTGACAGCCCTAACCTTGCCAAAAGTTCCCTTCACCTGGTCGGATCGTTGCGATGCCGCGTTCAAGGAGTTGAAACGGCGCTTCTCGTCTGCACCCGTTCTGGTGCAGCCCGATCCTAGTCGCCAGTTAGTGGTTGAAGTGGACGCCTTGGACTCAGGGATAGGAGCCGTGCTATCCCAGAGCGGGAAGACCGATAAGGTCCTGCACCCGTGTGCCTATTTTTCCCGCAGGTTGACCCCGGCCGAACGGAACTATGACGTCGGCAATCGAGAACTCCTTGCGGTGAAAGAGGCCCTTGAGGAGTGGAGACATCTGTTGGAGGGAACGTCCGTGCCATTCACGGTTTTCACTGACCACCGGAACCTGGAGTATATCAGGACCGCCAAGCGGCTGAATCCCAGGCAAGCCCGCTGGTCACTGTTCTTCGGCCGTTTTGACTTCCGGATCACCTACCGTCCCGGGACCAAAAACCAAAGATCGGATGCTTTGTCCCGGGTACATGAAGATGAGGTCAAAATGGAGCCGTCGGATCCCCCGGATCCCATCATCCCGGAGTCCACTATTGTGGCCACCCTCACCTGGGACGTGGAGAAGACCGTCCGGGAGGCCCTGGCACGAAACCCGGACCCCGGAACCGGGCCGAAGAACAGACTTTACGTCCCACCAGAGGCAAGGGCTGCGGTCCTGGACTTCTGTCACGGTTCCAAGCTCTCCTGTCATCCTGGTATTCCCGGGGTTCGGTGGCAGAGGAAATCGGGTGGTTCCGGGTCGACTCAGACAGACGTCTCCTATCGTCGAGCCTGCCCACACGACACCATTGGAATTCGGCTTACCGCAATAATTGTAATCTGTTGTATTTGTTGTGCACATTCACAACAGTAAAGCTTTGTGATTTGACTTCCTCCATTGTCCGTTCATTAGCGCCCCCTGTTGTGGGTCTGTGTACCTACACTTTCACAACACAGAAGTGAATTACAGTCTCAAATCATAAAAAGCTGGGAGGACATGGAAAAACCTGCTGTAATTCTTACATTTACTTTGAGTTTGATTTCATTGCAGACATTCTGAACCAAAGATATATCATGTTTTGTGTGGCCAACTTCATTTCATTTATTAATAGGCTATACGGTACTTCCATTACTGCATTTCAGTCCTGCAACACATTGCAAAAAAAAAAAACAAAACAACAGCAACAACAAAAAACAAACAAAATAAAAAACAAAAGCACTGGGATGGGGCAATTTCGGGTTAGTAATGAAGTGAAAAAAAGTAAATCATGGAATGTCCAATATGTGACATCTATACGTGATTATAATCATCATTTCATACAAAAGCAGTAGCCACAAAAGGCTGAGTATTTCAGGAGCAAAGATGAGCAGAGGATCTTCAATTTGTCAACAAATGCATGACAGAATTATTCATTTGTTTTAAAAAAAAAACTATGTTCCTCAAGTAAAGACTGGAAACTATTTGCATATTTTGTTGTCTAAAGTGAATAATATTATTAAACAATTCCAGGAATCTGGACAGATTTCAGTGAGTAAAGGCCAGGGCACAAACCTAAGCTGAAAACCTGTGATCTCCGATCCCTCAGACGGCAGTGCATCAACAACCCTCATTCATCAATAGCTGATATAATCACATGAGCAAGGGATTACTTTGGGAAACCTCTGTCAAGCACAACACTACATTCATAAATGTCACTAAAACATTACTGTTCAAAAAAGAAACCTTATGATAATGTTAACCTTGTCCAGATGGGCATAGACGTCTGTGGGCTCATAGGGTTAGAATGTCTCACAATAGAAATGTATATTGTGATCAAGAAAATTTGTTCTTTTTGGGGGGGAAATGGACACTGTGCTTCAGACCAAGAACGAAAAGCATCTTCCAGACTGTTATCAGCAGCAAGTCTACTAAAAACCAGGGTCTGTCTTGGTATGGGGTTATGTCAGTGCCGTTGGCAAAGTTTGATGGCAGAATTAATGTAGAAATGTACATCGAGATTTTAGAGCAATGTATCCTGCCTTCAAGATGATAACTTTTCCAGGGACAGCCATGCATTTTTCAACAAGACAATGCAAAACCACATTCTGCACACATTACAAAGGTGTGGCTGCAGAAGAAGAAGAAGAGAATACAAATACTGGACCAGCCTGCCTGCAGTCCCTCAATAGAGAATGTGTGGAGAAATTTGAAATGAAAATGCAGCAGCAACAACAACCTCTTACTGTTGCATACCTTAAGATGTGTTTGCAGGAAGAGTGGGAGAAAAAAATAACACCTGAAATGCTTCATCAGTTCATATCCTCAATATCAGAAGGTCTTTTAAATGTTGTGAGAAGAACTTGCAGTATTACTAAGTGATAAATGCTTTAGCCCCCCCAACTTTTTATGGAATGTGTGAAGGCCATAAATGTCGGAATGGATGTTTATAAAATTAAATTAAGTTGAGCATACAAAAATGTGAAATATTTTGGGTTCATACTTTCTGCAACCAAATAAAAGTCAAAGTAAATATCAGATTTTTTTTTCTCTTTTTCCAAACATCCCAATTTTGTATTTTCTTTGGGGGGGGGGGGGGGGGGGGGTGTTGTAATTTCTAACAATAGAGACTTGGTATAAAAATGTATTTATGTATTTATTTATTTATTTGTTTGTTTTTGCTAATCTTCAAGAACAACTGTGATGCCTCATTGGCTGCTATGGTGGCGTGTTCAAATATGGTTCATGAGTCTAATCTTGGTTGTACATATCTTACTGCAGGGACGAATTAGGCTGAGTGTTTGTGCTTCTTGTTCTCATTCTTTTCCACTTTTTCAAAGTGATCCATTCCCCTATGAATGAGTGACCTCTAGGTGGTCCTCCCTTGGTTGAATCTTTCCCATTTGTTCACGTCAATGTTACTGTGGTTGAGTGATGTTTTCAGGAGGTCTCTACAGCATATCTACTGTCCTCCTCTTGCTCATGTTCCTTCCTTCAAATGGCTGACAAATATAAAATTTTGGTTTTGTTCAGGTTGATGAAGATCCCCATTTGCTTCTATGCAAAAGCATGTGGACTGAATGCCTTCTTCACTGTTATCAGCATGCTGAAGTTCAGTAACAGAGGTGAATGATATTCAATTTTAATTAGCTTTTAAGTACTCCTGCTTTATGAAGCAGTGAGGCTTTAGACAGTTGTATCACCAGAAGGTTCATTAGAACCCTATAGACACATGTTACTCAGCAGTGAATTTGGCTTTGCTTGTTAAAATTCGTTCTCACATCTCTCAATTTGATGAGCACTGCAGTTTTCATGATAATGTTGCAGTTGAACATACAGTTTTTTGTATGAGCAACAAACTGCACAAAGGTCGATAAACACTTTCTATGGACACAAGCGATAGTCCAACTGTAAGTACATCTGCTGTAAAGTGATTGGATTGAAGGCTTTAAGCTCACATGGTGCTCCTTGAAAGCTGTATGTGAGGATTTCATCCTGACAGAGTATATGAATGTCAGCAACCTCACAGTGATCTGTGCTGGGATGCAACGCTCATCAAACTGTAAAGTGCCAACGAGAAAGAACAAGACTGAGCTACAGATGAGCATAAAATTAAGGGAAAACCTGAATAAATTAGAGCAGAAGCACATCAAATGTCCTTAACTGTAGAGGACGAAGGGTCATTGGATGGTCCTAAGCATCCATGTGTCCATACAAAGCGTTTACTGAAAATTAAATTTTGGCATCAGTGCTGTTTCTGAGACTGAAATGAAATGAGAGAATTGCTTGCAATTTATAATACAATGGAATATTTTAAGTATTTTAGTAACAGGCACTGTGTGCAACCTAAACAGACAGTTTATTCTGACAACTGTTTAGTACTAAAGTAGGTCCCCCACTGTTGTGTGCAATTTTCTCCCATTTGCTGCTTAAATGGGAGAAAACCATTTGTGCCGAGGTATGACTGCTGTTCATTAGAATGCAAATAAAGGATCCAGCAAGGTTCTTCACACAATAGTGAGGTCATCTCATCCACAGAATAAGGGGAAATAACTATGACAAGACTGCACAGTGTTATACATTTATTTTAAAGTTAGATGATTTCTAGATAACACTGGCCAACACAATTTTTCTTGCATGGAGGTTTTCCAACGGATTATGGGTAATTTGGAGGTGTTGAATCTGAATATAGTATTGGTTTTTGCCAATCACATCACGTTTTTGACATATGAAAACAAAAATTGTTTTAAAAATAATTTGTGTCGAAAGTTTAAAAATTTCCGTTGCATTTACACACCCATATATGGAATAATGTTTGCAATGGAAGGCAGCTACTCCCTTGAGAATGAATTTCTAAAACTACTCTTATGCTTACACCCTTTTTGAGCATTACTGACACAGTATACAAACACAAAAGAAGTGAAATATATTAAACAAATACAATCTGGAGCATTATGCTCATCACAGGTAAGGCAGCACTGAAAAGCTATTTTTTTTTTCTTTAGTTTTGTTTTTTTCTTCTCATAGCTCAGACCAAGAAAGATTGAGCATATGTAGTGAAGTAGCAGTTTGTCTCTCATGAACAACTAACTGCACTTACTCTTAATCCATTCATAACTGGTAGTATATGTTGCCTTAGAGTTATTGTGTTCACAAACATGAGGGAAAAATCTGTGTATCCCTCCATTCATCCATTGTGTTTGAGCCACAATCCGGGATGAGACGTCATCCATGAATACATCAGAAAGATGGCCCCTAAAGATCAGCCGCTACAAGAGTGCCTTATTACTGTCTGTTCAGACAGTGATAAGGAGCAGGAGGAGGAGATATCATGGAATGCCAAGCCCTGTCATGGGATGTACCATCAAGTGGCTGACATGAAGAAGACCTACCAGTGGCTAGAAAAGGCCGGCCTAAAGGACAGCACAGAGACTCTAATCATGGCAGCACAAGAACAAGCCCTAAGCACCAGATCCATAAAAGCAGGAGTCTACTACAGCCGGCAGGACCCAAGTTGCAGGCTGTGCCTCTAAGCATACACTGAGAGGCACAACCAAGTGTCAGGAATCGTGTACAGGAACATCTGTGCATACAGATTAGAAATCCCAAAATCCTGATGGGTGATGCCACCAAAGGTGATTGAGAACGACAGGGCTAAGGTCTTGTGGGACTTCAAATTCCAGACAGAGAAGCAGCTGCTGGCCTACCAATCAGACATAGTGGTGGTTGACAAGTGCAAGAAAACTGCTGTTGTGATCGATATCTCAATCCCAGCTGACAGCAACATCTGAAAGAAGGAGCAAGTACCAAGGGCTGAAGGAGCAACTGGAGCAGATGTGGAAGGTAAAGTCCAAAGTGGCCCCAGTGGTAATAGGAACACTATAGGAGCTGTAACACCCAAATTGGAAGAATGGCTCCAGCAGATTCCAGTGGTCTATGTCCAGAAGAGTGCAGTCCTAGGAACAGCTAAGACACTGTGCTGAACCCTCAAACTGATCTGAGCGCTCCAGGAACTCACATACCACCCTGCCTGGTGGGAGGGATATATATATATATATATATATATATATATATATATATATATATATATATACGAGGGCTGTCAATAAAGTAAGGGTCCTTTTTATTTTTTTCAAAAACTATATGGATTTCATTCATATGTTTTTACGTCAGACATGCTTGAACCCTCGTGCGCATGCGTGAGTTTTTCCACGCCTGTCGGTGACGTCATTCGCCTGTGAGCACTCCTTGTGGGAGGAGTCGTCCAGCCCCTCGTCGGAATTCCTTTGTCTGAGAAGTTGCTGAGAGACTGGCGCGTTGTTTGATCAAAATTTTTTCTAAACCTGTGAGACACATCGAAGTGGACATGGTTCGAAAAATTAAGCTGGTTTTCAGTGAAAATTTTAACGGCTGATGAGAGATTTTGAGGTGATTCTGTCGCTTTAAGGACTTCCCACGGTGCGAGACGTCGCTCAGCGCTCTCAGCCGCCGTCGTCAGCCTGTTCAAGCTGAAAACCTCCACATTTCAGGCTCTATTGATCCAGGACGTCGTGAGAGAACAGAGAAGTTTCAGAAGAAGTCGGTTTCAGCATTTTATCCGGATATTCCACTGTTAAAGGAGATTTTTTTTAATGAAAGACGTGCGGACGGATCCGCGTGTCGGGACGCAGCCGACGCGGTGCGGTGGCACAGGAAAAACACCTCCGTGTTGATAACCATTTGTAAAATCCAGGTGGCTTTTGATGGCTTTCAGTGGAGTGAGTATATGAGAAATTGTTTAACAGGCAGGACATGTTCCAACTTGTCCTTAAGGCTTCCAACAGAGGTGTTTTTCCTGTGGCGGAGCATCGCGGCGGCTGCGTCCCGACGCGCGGACCCATCCGCACGTCTTTCATTAAAAAAATCTCCTTTAACAGTGGAATATCCGGATAAAATGCTGAAACCGACTTCTTCTGAAACTTCTCTGTTCTCTCACGACGTCCTGGATCAATAGAGCCTGAAATGTGGAGGTTTTCAGCTTGAACAGGCTGACGACGGCGGCTGAGAGCGCTGAGCGACGTCTCGCACCGTGGGAAGTCCTTAAAGTGACAGAATCACCTCAAAATCTCTCATCAGCCGTTAAAATTTTCACTGAAAACCAGCTTAATTTTTCGAACCGTGTCCACTTCGATGTGTCTCACAGGTTTAGAAAAAATTTTGATCAAACAACGCGCCAGTCTCTCAGCAACTTCTCAGACAAAGGAATTCCGACGAGGGGCTGGACGACTCCTCCCACAAGGAGTGCTCACAGGCGAATGACGTCACCGACAGGCGTGGAAAAACTCACGCATGCGCACGAGGGTTCAAGCATGTCTGACGTAAAAACATATGAATGAAATCCATATAGTTTTTGAAAAAAATAAAAAGGACCGTTACTTTATTGACAGCCCTCGTATATATACACACAGGGGAGGTCAGTGGGGCCCTTACATTGAAAGCATACGTGCACGAACACACACACACACACACACACACACACACACACACACACACACACACACACACACACACACACACACACACACACACACACACACACACACACACACACACACACACAGCTCAGCTTTATATATTAGATCACGACCCACTCATTGGAACCCTTATTTTCGCAGTTCACGTGGTACTCAGGTCAGGTAGAAAGCATCACACTTTACTTACTAGGGTGCACGTTAACCCGAGCAGGCCAGCGTGCTGTGTGTGCTAGTTATAGTGCACATTTTTTTTTCCATTTAAATGTACCTGCTGTGTACAGCATGCCAGAGCATTGCAGTGATATGACATGCTATCACCTTTTTATCATCATCCACTTGAGTCTCATGAATGTCACAAATTGCTCTATGAAAATTAATGACGACAACATGCACACAATACAATGCAACTTACTACACCTTAACTAAAGTGACATGAAATATAAAAGGACATGGCTAAAATTCTTCTCTATTACCCGTGCGTAGAACAGGTAACTCAGCTATTATACAGTGAAAGTAGCGAAACATTTTTTTTTTCATTTTTTTACTTTTTCATTTTTTAATAAAACATTCTTTGGAGTTGAAATAAATATGTAAATTCATGTTAGGTCACATTGCCAGAAAATGGTCTGAATGTATATTTATTAATTTGATCTACAACAAAGCACAGCGAAACTGAACAGAAGTGATTTTTGGGTCGGCTTAACCCAAAAATCAGTTTCTTGTTAGCCAAATGATGGAACTGAACCCTCACGTCAGTAAGCAAGATTTTTCAAAATAACCCTGGCTGTCACTTTGGCCACATTGATGGAATATTTTCATTTTTCATTTATATAGCACCAAATCACAACAAAATTGTCTGGAGTACCACAAAAAAAAAAAAATAAACAAACAAAAGACAACAACAAACAAAAAAAAAACAAAATCCACAAAACATCCATTTAAAGCCAGAATTTCCAAAAAACATTAATTAACATTTATGAACAACTTTCACTTGTCAATCTGCAAACTCTCAGCACACCAAACAATATGGCAACTGCACAGCTTCAGACAGGAAAACCCTCCAGCCGGTGAGGATGGCACAATGAATCATCAATACCCAGGGACCAACACTGCAGGGCATACACAGTGCCACCTCAGGAGGGCACAAAGACCCCTCCCACCAATACAATTGATTTTTGCCATAAACCAATTGTTTCTAATATCTGACTCTCAAATGTATTATACCTGTTGTATGGCTGGGGGGCCTGTCTGCCTTTTTGTTTCTGTCTTTTGTTTTTCCTTCCAGGTGGCTTGCATTTGGGACTGAGTGGCTGTGTTGCTGAGGTTATCAGGACCTCACCCTGATCACCTGCGGCTCGTCAGGACTCACAGCTGTGGTGCATCTATATGGATTGGAACATGGTGGCATTTAAGACTGGAGTATACAGTGTGTATTTGCCAGAGACTCGACCTTGTGACCAGACGGGTGAGATCGTCATCTCGGGAGCCATCTCATCATCAGTGGATGCAGAGAACGTCCAGGGTTTGATGCACGGTCTGTGAAAGAGGAGGGGGTGAGGTCTCACGCTCGTCAGCACACTTCTTGAGGTACGTTAGATTTTGTGACTAAAGTTTATACAGTCAGTAAATGTGGTGTCCCTCACACCTTATTATATTGAGCTGTACGTTAGTCATGTATCGGCTTCCACTGCACTGGAGTTTTGTGAACTGGATGTTCCATGCCTGCAGGTTGGGAAGCTGATTAGTAATTAAGCCAGGAAGTGTTTGCTGTTTATGTACACCTTTGAGTGGTCTCTCTGTGTGTAGAGTGTGGACTCACATAATGGTTCCTTCTTTCACAGACTCGGTTTGTTGCGGCCACCTGGGGGGTGTCGGCGGGGTCCTTGGGTCCGAACGGCTTCTGGCTCCGGACCGTTAGCGCTGCTGGGAGCGCACCGTATCACCACCACGCCAGACCGCACACTCTTTTGTTGTTTTGTATCACATCACTGTTATGTATTAAATTCAGTTAGCCTTTATACCGTGCTCTGCTTATTTTATACTGGGTCCTTCAAACGCTGGTCGGTTCTCCGAGCTGCGTCCGACACATAACAGTAGTCTCTGGCCAAACATCACGGACCCAGCGGTAGCAGAGACGGTAACGCGCCGGGAAGGCGGCAGCAGACGTTCAGTAGTTATCCGGATCAGTTGCGGGTGCTCTCCGCCCGGATGGTGCGTGTTTGAGACCCATTGCTGAATACTGATTTGTGCTCTCTTGCAGCCGTGTTCCTATGTTGTGCCTTATCCGTGGGTCGTGGTGGAGTGTGACTGGCGACGGCTTCGCGTCACGCTCCGACCGGATAAGAGGTTTAAACGGGAGCTGCAAGAGTGTGTCTGTAATGGGCGCACGCGCACGGCAGAGCTCTGTGGCACGGGTCGCTGAGCTTCCTGTGTTACAGTTGTAGCCCCGTTTCCCCGGATAAAGATAACTACTGCGTCTGTTGTATCAGCTCCGGCGTTATTTAGTTGAGCACATTTTGGTTGTGTGTTGCACACAGCTGCGCACGGAGATGCAGCTCGTTTGTTTTCTGTCACCAAAGGGGTTTTTTTCATTTTTAGCACTTTGGCTCCCTCTTTTGGTGACTTAGTCACATTACCGTTAAGCTCTTAAGTTAGAACAGGTGTGTTCGATTTGTTTGAGCTTAACGGTATACGTCACTGATTTGTTTTGTGTTAGTTCATTTCGTGTGGGTGTTTTTTGAGTTGGTTTTTGTGTGGGATTTTTTTTTTTTTCCACTGTTTGTGTCTGGGGTTGTGACCCTGCAGCCTGTCTAAGAAGAAAAAAAAAAAAAAAGGACCCAAACAATTGTATGTTGGTCTGTTAGTCTTTCTTTTTATTTCTTTTTGTTTCACCTCCCCAGGGTTTGATGGGACGGTCCCCTGGGGGGTGATGGGGTGGTACTTGGTTTTTTTTTCTTTTTTTTTGTTTGTTTTTGTTATGCCCTCTCTTCTCCTCTGACTCCAGCCGGGTGAGCCGCAGTGTCGGCGTTGCTGGAGGGGTGCAGTTTGGTTGTGCTGGGCATTTCCCAGGTAGCCTCTGCACCCGGGAGGGGGGGGGGGGGGGTTTGGGGTATTTTCTTTTTCTTCCCTCTCTTCTCCTCTGGCTCCAGCCGGGTGAGCCGTAGTGTCGGCGTTGCTGGAGTGGTGCAGTTTGGTTATACTGGGCGTTTCCCGGGTAACCACTGCACCTGGGGGGGGGGGGGGTGTTTTTTGATTCCCTGTTCCACCTCCGGCTTCAGCACGCCTTTGGCCGTCTGCCATCGGCGTGGCTGAGGTTTGGGGCAGTGGGATATACCCGCAGCTAGTGGCTGGTGTAGAAGTCGGAGGAGTGGCACCGTTTTGTGCCGTTTGCCATAACCGCTGTTCCACTCCTCCCGGTTGGCTTCTGGGGTATAGTCACGATTGGTGACACTGGACGTGCTTCCAGTTTCCACTGCGCCAAGGGGGTGGGGTTGGGGTTGTTTTGTTTGTATGTTTTTTTTTTCTCTCTTCTTGTTTTTCCCCCCAGTTTCCACCCTCAGGGTTTGACTGTGGTGTCCTCTGGGGGGGAAAGGGCTGTGGGTCCATCTAGCCATAGACGGCCGGGGCTGGGTCCGTTGGTCATGAGAGGAGGCGTCTCCTGGGGTTGACGAGTGGTCCTCTGGGAGGCGCTGGGAGTCCCCGTGGGTGACGTTGGATCCCAGAGGGACCTCGGCTGTGGTTATTACTCCTGGAGCTGGCGGGAAGTCCTCTGGGGGGTGTTGGTCCCTACATGTCGTTTGGGGGGGGGGGGGGGGGTTTAGCACTTTTATTTGTAAGCTTAAGTTTGGGGTTTTTCTTTTCTCCTCTTCCCGGGGTTTGATGGGACGGTCCCCTGGGGAGGGGGGGTGGTTTGGTTGTTTGTGTTTGTCTTTTTTTTTTTTATGACTAATGACCGCACATGGTTGGATAAAGGCTGACCGCACAGGTTTAAGAACTCCTGGCCACACCTGTGCTAATTGACTGACTGAAACAAAGGCAAGGATGCAGCCAGAGGAGAGGACATCAACCATTCTGTTGGAAGACGAATGCAGATGCGGTTTCCAGCCATGGTCCCTGGAGGGGGGTGTTTCTCCTGGGCCAGGTTTGTGTGGTCGCCGGGAGGCTTCCCGTGAGGGTGGGGTACTGTTGTATGGCTGGGGGGCCTGGCTGCCTTTTTGTTTCTGTCTTTTGTTTTTCCTTCCAGGTGGCTTGCATTTGGGACTGAGTGGCTGTGTTGCTGAGGTTATCAGGACCTCACCCTGATCACCTGCGGCTCGTCAGGACTCACAGCTGTGGTGCATCTATATGGATTGGAACATGGTGGCATTTAAGACTGGAGTATACAGTGTGTATTTGCCAGAGACTCGACCTTGTGACCAGACGGGTGAGATTGTCGTCTCGGGAGCCATCTCATCATCAGTGGATGCAGAGAACGTCCAGGGTTTGATGCACGGTCTGTGAAAGAGGAGGGGGTGAGGTCTCACGCTCGTCAGCACACTTCCTGAGGTACGTTAGATTTTGTGACTAACGTTTATACAGTCAGTAAATGTGGTGTCCCTCACACCTTATTATATTGAGCTGTACGTTAGTCATGTATCGGCTTCCACTGCAGTGGAGTTTTGTGAACTGGATGTTCCATGCCTGCAGGTTGGGAAGCTGATTAGTAATTAAGCCAGGAAGTGTTTGCTGTTTATGTACACCTTTGAGTGGTCTCTCTGTGTGTAGAGTGTGGACTCACATAATGGTTCCTTCTTTCACAGACTCGGTTTGTTGCGGCCACCTGGGGGGTGTCGGCGGGGTCCTTGGGTCCGAACGGCTTCTGGCTCCGGACCGTTAGCACTGCTGGGAGCGCACCGTATCACCACCATGCCAGACCGCACACTCTTTTGTTGTTTTGTATCACATCACTGTTATGTATTAAATTCAGTTAGCCTTTATACCGTGCTCTGCTTATTTTATACTGGGTCCTTCAAACGCTGGTCGGTTCTCCGAGCTGCGTCCGACACATAACAATACCAGAGCTCTGTGAATGCATCAGAAAGAAGCATTATAAATATGCCCTTTATGTCAGATGTATTATGTTGTGACTATAATGTAATTTGAGGGGTTAAAAAAAGAAAAGTATTACTGATTAATTCATTTTAAACACATAACTACAATTTAACTGTAGTGTTTAATTCTAATTAAATTTTAACCTTCATTTAACCATGTTAGTCCCATTGAGATGCAAGGGAGCCCTGGACATTATAAAGTTTCCAATTCACCTAACCTGAATGTCTTTTAAATGTGGGAGGAAACCGCAGAGCACCCGGAGGAAACCCACACAAACATGGGGAGAACATACAAACTCCACACAGAAAGGCCACAGGTGGGAAATGAACCCATTTTAGAATTCATCATAGTACAGAAACAGCATTAGTGAAGGTTACAAATTATCTTATGGCCTCAGACAGTGGACTCATCTCTGTGCTTGTTCTGTTAGACCTCAGTGCTGCTTTTGATACTGTTGACCATAAAATTTTATTACAGAGATTAGAGCATGCCATAGGTATTAAAGGCACTGCGCTGCGGTGGTTTGAATCATATTTATCTAATAGATTACAATTTGTTCATGTAAATGGGGAATCTTCTTCACAGACTAAGGTTAATTATGGAGTTCCACAAGGTTCTGTGCTAGGACCAATTTTATTCACTTTATACATGCTTCCCTTAGGCAGTATTATTAGACGGCATTGCTTAAATTTTCATTGTTACGCAGATGATACCCAGCTTTATCTATCCATGAAGCCAGAGGACACACACCAATTAGCTAAACTACAGGATTGTCTTACAGACATAAAGACATGGATGACCTCTAATTTCCTGCTTTTAAACTCAGATAAAACTGAAGTTATTGTACTTGGCCCCACAAATCTTAGAAACATGGTGTCTAACCAGATCCTTACTCTGGATGGCATTACCCTGACCTCTAGTAATACTGTGAGAAATCTTGGAGTCATTTTTGATCAGGATATGTCATTCAAAGCGCATATTAAACAAATATGCTTTTTTGCATTTACGCAATATCTCTAAAATTAGAAAGGTCTTGTCTCAGAGTGATGCTGAAAAACTAATTCATGCATTTATTTCCTCTAGGCTGGACTATTGTAATTCATTATTATCAGGTTGTCCTAAAACTTCCCTGAAAAGCCTTCAGTTAATTCAAAATGCTGCAGCTAGAGTACTAACGGGGACTAGAAGGAGAGAGCATATCTCACCCATATTGGCCTCTCTTCATTGGCTTCCTGATAATTCTAGAATAGAATTTAAAATTCTTCTTCTTACTTATAAGGTTTTGAATAATCAGGTCCCATCTTAGCTTAGGGATCTCATAGCACCATATCACCCCAATAGAGCGCTTCGCTCTCAGACTGCAGGCTTACTTGTAGTTCCTAGGGTTTGTAAGAGTAGAATGGGAGGCAGAGCCTTCAGCTTTCAGGCTCCTCTCCTGTGGAACCAGCTCCCAATTCGGATCAGGGAGACAGACACCCTCTCTACTTTTAAGATTAGGCTTAAAACTTTCCTTTTTGCTAAAGCTTATAGTTAGGGCTGGATCAGGTGACCCTGAACCATCCCTTAGTTATGCTGCTATAGACGTAGACTGCTGGGGGGTTCCCATGATGCACTGTTTCTTTCTCTTTTTGCTCTGTATGCACCACTCTGCATTTAATCATTAGTGATTGATCTCTGCTCCCCTCCACAGCATGTCTTTTTCTTGGTTCTCTCCCTCAGCCCCAACCAGTCCCAGCAGAAGACTGCCCCTCCCTGAGCCTGGTTCTGCTGGAGGTTTCTTCCTGTTAAAAGGGAGTTTTTTCTTCCCACTGTCGCCAAGTGCTTGCTCACAGGGAGTCGTTTTGACCGTTGGGGTTTTTACGTAATTATTGTATGGCCTTGCCTTACAATATAAAGCACCTTGGGGCAACTGTTTGTTGTGATTTGGCGCTATATAAATAAAATTGATGATGATGATGATGACGACCTTCTTGCTTTGAGGCAACAATGCTAACCACTAATCCACTGTGCTGTCTGTTGAGACCAGGGACCACCAACCCTGCTCTTGGAGATCACCTGCCCTGCATGTTTTCAAAGTCTGCCTGATGCAAATGCAGCTGAATAGTCAAGTCTGGTGTTTCCAAGCTCTTGACTGGCTGAGCACACTTGACTTAATTAGCAGTAGGTAATTAAGAGTGGGTAGAGCAGAGAGAGTTGGAAAACATGTAGGACGTGTGATGTCCAGTAGTAGAGTCGGTGACGCTAGTCTGAAGACAATCATGATCCTGTTGGTGTGATTGTCTTGTTGTGCTTCATTAGCTTAGTGTTTGGGATTATTCTGAGGTTTCAGTGTGTACACTCAGTCTAGTGCTGTTTGTGTTCATCTCTCCGTCGTGCCTCCTCTGTCTCTTTATCATTTCAGCAAGGAGGAAAGAGGTTATTGTAATGGCCATGGCTGTATCTTTTTGTCTATCCGGTGATATTTTCAAAACACAAGCAACAATTTCAGTGAAACAAGTTTGACTGTAATTGTTTAAGGCCACTGTTGCAGGGACACACAGAGAGCAGGGTTCCATGGCCAACAAGGGACTCTCGAATCATTTCAGGGCCTACGGGATCAGGACAACACCAGTGCTTGGAGTGACAGGGAAAACCATAGTGCAAACAGAGACGCTCAAGCAGGAGTGATCATGAATGCTGGTGATCATGTAAGCCTCCTCAGGTGTAACCTTGAATCTTTTTAAAATTTTTGCTCATGTGGAATACGGACAATGATGGGAGAACACTGAGAGTAGGAGTACCACTCACCCACCACAACAGGCAGAACCTTCATAGCTTTCCTTTCTCTGCTGTTGATCTTTGCTCGCTTCTTCTTGTGCAGCTGTTGGTTGAAAGTGATTGTGGGGACTGAGTTTTCTCTGTACTGCCGCGGATATGGAATCTCCTGCTGAATGTAGTCATCTGTATCATCTAGCCGAGACTGTGCTAAGTCCCTCTCGATGATCCTGGGCAGAGGCATGGGAAGAGGCCCGGGGATTGTGCCCGTCAGAGGAGGGAGGGCGGTGGCCACGGCTGCATGCTGCAGCTTCCTGCAGGCCTCGATACTGCTGCGCAGTTTGGCTTTACGTGCCTCTTCCCAGCGCCGCAACCCACGAAAAACACCAAAGTAGAGCAGTACCATTATGGGGCATGGAATGAAGAAGGAACAGACAGAGGAATAAACCACGTAATTGTTGTCCTCGAGCTTGCACTCACTGGGGTCACGGTTTGGCACATTATTGATGCCAAAGATGACCGGTGAGGCCACGGCCAGAGCAAGCAACCACGTGGCCACCAGTAGGATGAGCTGACGTTGGTCCACATGCTTACGGTTGTAATTTAGTGGTATGGACACTGCAATGAATCTGCAAATAAGAAGAAGAGCTCTGTAATTTCAGCATGGTATTCAAACAGTCACAACAGTGTAATTGGGATATCTAAATCGAAAACTGTGGAAAGATTTATTATATGTATTTCATGTCAACAGTTCTATGCAACAACAAAACACATAAAATGTACATGTGACACAGTTATTGGTGCACTAATAAGTGTACTGAGGGAGCATTAGCATTGACATTTTGACCATGTAGCCCATTTCTCTGTGTATGATCCAACACACAGGTAGCTGAGAGTTGAGAACCCCAGTAGCTGGAGAAGCCCAAGGGGGCACCCATGTTTCACCTGGCTCTGGTAGATATGGTGGTTATTTTAGATATGTGGGAATGGACTAGTTGTTTGCTTGGGTGGTTGCCATCCAGGAAACCAGTGGCTTGAGCCTCCGCAAATCTGGGGTAAACCAGGGGAGCGGAGCGGGCGTAAGAGACCGTTTTGGTGACAAGTGGAGCAACAGCGTCCAGGCTGAGTGTGAGGGTGCTGTTGTAGTGCTCCACCAGGCCATCGACAGTGTGGTTGGAGGGGTGGATAGCGATGTTGGTTGCAAGGATGTTAGCCAGCGTAGGTATGAACACACATTTTGTATTCCTGTATGTGATGGACCTTTTTGTGGGCTGCTTAGGGAGGGGCACAGGGACGGAAAACAGGATGGCTTGGTGGTCGGAGACAGCCAGATCCATGCAACACAGATGGGAGGGGCATTTGTGCCACTTAAAAAAAAAAGAAAAAAAAAAAGGCAGATTTATCGCCATCATTATGAGTTTAAAAATGTGCACCACCATAATGTAAACATTGCGAATTTGAGGAATTTGTTTTGAATTTGTTTTGAATTATGTTCTGAGATACTTTTGATTTTAGTGTGATCCGTGTCATTTTCAGTAACTGAATGTAATCTAATAGTAATACATTTCCTCTTTTTTCCTCTTTTCATTCCTGTTTTATGTTTCTTCAGCTGTGTAAAACTTTGTAAAAACCTTGTAACTGTTAGAATAGCCTAGTTCAGTGGGTCACTCCTCCAGTCTGGTCTGCTTGAGGTATCTTCCTCAAATCACCCGAGGGTCTTTTTCATTACCGCTGTCACCTGTGTGCTTGATCTAGGGCAGGGGTGGCCAAGTTTGGTCCTCGAGAGCCACCTTCCTGACACTCTTAGTTGTCTCCCTGCTCCAACACACGTGAATCCAATGAAAGACTCATTAGCAGACTTTTAATGAGCCTTTCATTGGATTCAGGTGTGTTGGAGCAGGGAGACAACTAAGAGTGTCAGGAAGGTGGCTCTCGAGGACCGAACTTGGCCACTCCTGCTCTAGGGGTTGGAAAAGTTAGACCTTACTTGTGTGAAACACCTTGCACCCGGCTTTGTTGTGATTTGGCGCTATATAAATGTAATAAATTGAATTAAGTAAAATTGAAATTGTATTTCAGTGGATTACATAATTAATCACAGGCAGCTGGTTGGTTTAGTGGTTAGCACTGTTGGCTTATTAGTGCAGCAGATAACTGAAACAATCCTTCAAATGGTGACACAAGTACCAAATTTGGCACAAATACCCCTAATGCCGCGTTCACACTGGGTGCGACGCGAGCGACAGGTTGCCATGTAATCCCTATGGAAGGAGGCGTTTTGGTGCCAAGCCAAGCAGCGCGACGCGATGGATGCGAATGAAGCGACGCGAGTGAAGTGATTTTGAGTGATTGGCGCTTTTGTGGCGTGATATTGCGTCGCGTCACGTCGTGTTGCCCTCCTCCCCAAGTTGAAAAATCTGAACTTTTTCCTCTTGTCATGCCGCGATGACCAATCAGGGACTGAATATGTAGTGACGTGGAGATGTCTGGTGTTTGACTGAGTTGGATGTGAACATGTCCTGTCTCTGGTAGCCAGCCTGTAAGGAGGACTTATGTTCCTTTTGTCCTTTATTTCGCAATTATGACAGAGTTTTTGGAGCAAGCAGCAGCCCCACAGCAAGCAGTGGAGTTTTTTTTTTTTCTTACGTGCGCGCAAGAGCGAATCGTCTGTGAAGATTATTTTATTAATTAACTACACAGATGTATAATAAAACAAATGCTGACTGGTTTCTAAACACAATTATGACAGAGTTTTTGGAGCGAGTAGCAGCCCTGCAGCAGGGGGAGCAGAGGGTTTTTTTTTTTTTTTTTATTGTATACATGTGCGCACATGAACGGGACAGGAGGTCCTCAAACTGGGTCCTGCAGAGGCGGAAGGACCGCTGAAAGCGGCCGTCATCCAGATGCAGCTACTGCAGCAAATAATGATACTCCCCGAATTGGGAACGTCTCAGCTTTCCACAACAACTCGCTCTATGTGATCAAGGTCCGTCATGTTAACTTGACTGACAACCGGAGCTGACAAGCGGAATGGAAGCTCCTCCTATTTGATGATGCACTGGGGTGAATTTTCTCAGCGAAAGCAGAGTGACACACCGGGCGATGGTGGCGCGTCCGTCGCCACGCGACCAATGCGAATATGTAGCGTCTGGTCGTGCCCGGTGTGAACGCGGCATTAGACATTACTCTTTTGAAAAAAGAAAAAGTGTTCAACATTTGACATTTCCTGTTTCACTGTGACTGAAAATTTGGCACTTTCTGTTTGAGTGTGAGCTTGCCACTGAGTTCCCGCAAGATTCCATGGGATCTCATCTGTCAATCCACATTTCCTGTTTCACTGTGGATTAAGAATTTCCCACTTCCTGTTTGGGCCACAGTGGACCATGAGCGAGCTTCACGCCGTTGCGTGTTGCTTCACTTGTATTATTTTTTCTTTTGTGCAAAAATCATACTGATTCATTGCTTCAGTTCTGAGCAGGATTTTCAAGTGTTGAATTGAGGGTTTCCAGTACAAAGACCGTTCATTGTGAGTTTGGTTATAGATAGAATTTGAATCCTATTCTTAATGTTACTGACAAACGTGTGTCGTCACTGCCCACCGCAGGAGTTTTGTTGGAAAATGTCCCTGTAACTCCAACTTCTAAGCACTGAACTGAGGAGAGATGATGACGGTTTCTCCCTGAGTCACACATACCTGTCCACACTGATGGCACACAGGTTGAATATGGATGCGGTGCACAGCATCACATCCATGGTCATCAGGCCATCACACATCACCGTGTTCAGGGTCCAAACGCCACCCTGAAACTGGACACACAGAAACATGCAAACACCAACTCATTAGCTGCCCCAGATTTGAGCCTCAGTCTAAATATTTCTAATCCTCTTGCATTTGCACCACATCACACTGACGCAAACATTCCTGAGTTGAAACACAAAGCTGTCTGTGCATGCACACTCAGCTCTCCTGACCTTTGATCAGGGAAACAAGAGCGAGATTCAAATGAGAACAAACCACCGGTATCATCCCTCAGTAGATTAAGCGGCTGCAACAACAGGCAACGAGATCACGTATGAGGCTAATTAAGAAAGACTTAAAAGGGGAAGCCTCAGTGTGTAGACCAGCAGACAGGTTGTGCTTCCTTGTAACACAAAGTGTACAGCCTGTATGTTATTTAAATGTGTTAAAAATAGTTATTAATGTCGGCCCATAGCTGGAATACTTTGAAGCTGGAAGTGCTGATTGTTTGCATGCATGCACACATTATATTTATTTTATTTTTTGCTTCCAACTGCCACAGTGGATCCAGTACAGATCAGGATTTCAGGATTTGGGAAATGTCCTTCCTGACACACACCTTCAGTTCCACATGGAGAAACATGCTTACACCTCCTGGTGTTCCCAGCAAAGTACAACCCCAATTCCAGTGAAGTTAGGACATTGTGTAAAATGTAAATAAAAACAGAATACAATGATTTGAAAATCCTCTTCAACCTATATTCAATTGAATACACCACAAAGACAAGATATTTAATGTTCAAACTGATACACTTCATTGTTTTTGTGCAAATATTTGCTCATCTTGAAATGGATACCTGCAACACGTTTCAAAAAAGTTGGGACGGGGCAACAAAAGACTGGGAAAGTTGATGAATGCTCAAGGAACACCTAATTGGAAACAGGTGAGTGTCATGATTGGATATAAAAGGAGCATCCCCAAAAGGCTCAGCCATTCACAAGCAAAGATGGGGCAAAGAGCACCACTTTGTGAACAGCTGTGTGAAAAAACAGTCCAACAGTTTAAGAACAATGTTTCTCAAAGTTCAATTGGAAGGAATTTAGGCATTCCATCATCTACAGTTCATAATATCATCAGAAGATTCAGAGAATCTGGAGAACTTTTTACATGTAAGCGGCAAGGCCGAAACCCAACATTGAATGCCCGTGACCTTCGATCCCTCAGGCGGCACTGCATTAAAAACCGGCATCATTATGTAAAGGATCTTACCGAGTGGGCTCAGGAACACTTCAGAAAACCATTGTCAGTTAACACAGTTCGTTGCTACATCTACAAGTGCAAGTTAAAACTCTACCATGCAAAGCGAATGCCATACATCAACAACATCCAGAAACACTGCCACCTTCTCTGGGCCCGAGCTCATTTGAAATGGACAGACGCAAAGTGGAAAAGTGTGTTGTGGTCTGATGAGTCCACGTTTCAAATTGTTTGTGGAACTCATGGATGTCATGTCCTCCAGACAAAAGAGGAAAAAGATCATCCAGACTGTGTACCAGCGCAAAGTTCAAAAGCCAGCATCTGTGATGGTATGGGGGTGTGTTAGTGCTCATGGCATGGGCAACTTACACATCTGTGATGGCACCATCAATGCTGAAAGGTACATCCAGGTTTTGGAGCAACACATGCTGCCATCCAAGCAACGTCTTTTTCAAGGACGTCCCTGCTTATTTCAGCAAGACGATGCCAAGACACATTCTGCACGTGTTACAACAGCGTGGCTTTGTAGTAAAAGAGTGCAGGTACTAGAGTGGCCTGCCTGCAGTCCAGACCTGTCGCCCATTAAAAATGTGTGGCGCATTATGAAGTGCAAAATATGACAAAGGAGACCCCGGACTGTTGAACAACTGAAATCATACATCAAGCAAGAATGGGAAAGAATTCCACCTACAAAGCTTTAGCAATTAGTGTCCTCAGTTCCCAAATGCTTATTGAGTGTTGTTAGAAGGAAAAGTGATGTAACACAGTGGTGAACATACCACTGTCCCGGCTTTTTTGAAACATGTTGCAGGCATCCATTTCAAAATGGTTTATCAGTTTGAACATTAAATATCTTGTCTTTCTGGTGTATTCAGTTGAATATAGGTTGAAGAGGATTTGCAAATCATGGTATTCTGTTGTTATTTACATTTTACACAACGTCCCAACTTATTTGGAATTGGGGTTGTACTAATCAGGACCTACTGTGGTTTACTTCTGAGTGCTGATGGGATTAGATCCACGTGTGTGTATACGCACTAATTCATGTAAACATTTGTATGTTTTTTTTTTCTGTTTCTGTACAAGAGAAAAACAAAATTCAAGGATAGCCATGACTAAAATTTGTTTGTCAAATAAAGAGATTCTGGGGCAGATCCATATTTTAATTGAAATCTTTTATTTATTTCTTAAATAACATTGTAGGTTTTCCTTTTCTCTCTTTCCAGGTACATTAGAACTGGGTTTGTGACATCACAGAGATTTATACATATCCTGTAACACACAGGATTCTGTCTGCCATATGATGCCACAAAACTGCTGTCCTCTGTTGATTGATAGTTGTAGTGTCTTAATTTGCAATTTTTGCCTGAAGGCACATTTTTTCCTGGCCATGGCCTTGTTCTTGGATGCCTTGTCCTTGCAGGTTCAAACCCTAAGGCCTTGACCACATGGAAATGAAAGTTTCCTGATACAAGCTTTTTCTTTGTTGTTTTCAAAAAGAGTTCCATAAACATGGAACTCAGACTTTACACACACGGACAGAAACTGACAGAAACTTAATTCATCCGCACACGACGCATGTCTCCCTCCTTCCATCCCTATTACGCCCCCCCCCGTGTCTGTCCACCCCCCTCACCCTGGCTTCCTCCCTGCCACTTTGAAGGCAGTGCTGTTTTTACTGCTGCAGCCTTCAATCCCCCAAGCTGGGCGGTGCGGGCCCTGCCTACTGCGGCCTTCACCCACTTTACCTCAATTCGGATGATGGACTTCTTCAAGTTTAGTGCAAAGAAACAATCTCAAATGTATATGTGTTGTCTTTAATTCTGATGTGTGCCATTATTACGGTAAACAAGTAATATTTGTGGATTAATTGCTGTATCTTGTCTGAGGTAATTGGAGTGTAAACGTAATTTCATTGTTGTTGCACTTGTGTAATGACAATGACAATAAATCTCATGTCATCTCATAGCATCTCATAGCGCTCAGTGACTCACTCACTCATCTTCAACTGCTTATCTGGGATCGGGTCGCGCTGTCAGCTGCTCTAGCAGGGAACTCCAAGTTTCCCTTTCCTGGGCCACATTGACCACCTCTGACTGGGGATCCCAAGTCATTCCTAGGCCAGTGTGGAGATATAATCTCTCCACCTAGTCCTGGGTGTTCTTGGGGTCTGGCTCTTACTTGGTTGGTACAACTTTTGGTCTGTCTGTGAACAATGTGATGTCTGAATCTGCTGATCTTTTGTGGGGTGTGCCGCAGGGCTCAGTCCTGGGTCCAATTTTGTTCCTGCTGTATATCCTTCCTCTTGGCAAGTTGATCCAGCAGTTCTGTGATGTGTCCTACCATCTGTATGCCGATGACTTGCAGCTGTACTGCTCTTTTAAGACAACTGAAGCCCAGAAATTCTGTTCTGTCATTAGTTGACTTGCCAAAATTACAGAATGGCTTACTGAGAACAGCCTGCAGTTGAATTCTAATAAGACTGAGACTTCGATTATAGCTCCAGATAGTGCTATGTCTGTCATTAAGCATCACCTTGGTAATCTGAGCTGCTCTGTTAAAGGCAGCCTGTATAACCTGGGTGTCATTTTGGATGGAGGGATGACTTTGGAAAATCACACTAAGCAGCTCGTTAAGAATTGTTTTGTTCAAATTTCGAACATTTCTAAATTACGCAAAATGATGGTTTTTAATGAGCTAGAGATGTTGTACATGCATTTGTTTCCTTGCAACTTGATTATTGTAACAGTCTCTTCACATGCCTCAATAAGAAAGAGGTGGCCCGCCTGCAGGTAGTGCAAAACTCTGCTGCTCGACTTCTTACCCGCACCCACAAGAGAATACTCCTATCCTTAAGTTTCTACATTGGCTCCTTCTTTTTTACAGGATAAATGACAAAATCCTAGTGCTGACCTTTAGAGCTTTACATGGGCAGGCACCGGAATACATTAAGGACCTGATCCAGCTTTATGTTTCCAGCAGGAGCTTGAGGTCTTCCAATCAGAACCTGCTGATGGTTCCCCGTACTTGTTTCAAAACTCGAGGGGATAGATCATTTAAAATTGTGGCATCTTGCCTCTGGAATGAGCTTCCCTGTTCCCTTCGCTCTCCGGATTCTGTGGATGCTTTTAGACAGCAACTAAAGACACATTTTTTTAAACTGGCATTTTATTTTCAATTATTTGACTGTTTTTATATTTGTATGTGTTGTCTTTTATTGTTTATTTATATCATGTGAAGCACTTTGTGACCTTGGTCTGTGAAAAGTGCTATATAAATAAAGCTTACTTACTTCCTCCCAGATGGATGTGCCTGGCACACCTCCCTTGGGAGGTGCCCAGGGAGCATCCTTACCAGATGCCCAAACCAACTCAGCTGACTTCTTTCAACGTGAAGGAGCAGCGGCTCTACTCCGAGCTCCCCACAGATGACCGAGCTTCTCACCTTAACTCCAAGGGAGACACCAGCCACCCTCCCAAGGAAGCCCATTTTGGTCGCTTGTGCCCGCAGTCTAGTTCTTTCTGTCATTACCCAACCCTCATGACCATAGGTGAGAGTAGGAACGAAGACTGACTGGTAGAATGAGAGCTTCGCCTTTTGGCTCAGCTCCCTTTTTGTCACAACAGTATGGTAGAGCGAATGCAATACTGTCCCTGCTGCACCAATCTCACACTCCATTTCCCCTCACTTGTGTACAAAATCCTGAGGTACTTGAACTCCTTCAATTGGGGCAAGACCACATTCCCTACCCGGAGTAGGCAATCCATTGGTTTCCTGCTGAGAACCATAGCCTCAGATTTAGAGGTGCTGATTCTCATCCCAGCTGCTTCACACTCGGCTGTGAACCGATCCAGTGAGTATTAGAGGTCACAGGCCAATGAAGCCAACAGGACCACATCATCTGCAAAAAGCAGTGATGAGACACTGAGCCCACCAAACTGAAGACCCTCCTCTCCCTGACTACGCCTCGATATCCTGTCCATGAATATCACAAACATGACACTGTTTGAAGAAATATCTAAGTACACACAAAACCACTGAAGACGGCTGAAAATGCTGTAGTATACAACCCCTGGCAAAAATTATGGAATCACTGGCCTCGGAGGATGTTCATTCAGTTGTTTAATTTTGTAGAAAAAAAGCAGATCACAGACATGACACAAAACTAAAGTCATTTCAAATGGCAACTTTCTGGCTATAAGACACACTATAAGAAATCAGGAAAAAAAATTGTGGCAGTCAGTAACGGTTACTTTTTTAGACCAAGCAGAGGGAAAAAAATATGGAATCACTAAATTCTGAGGAAGAAATTATGGAATCATGAAAAACAAAAGAACGCTCCAACACATCACTAGTATTTTGTTGCACCACTTCTGGCTTTTATAACAGCTTGCAGTCTCTGAGGCATGGACTTAATGAGTGACAAACAGTACTCTTCATCAATCTGGCTCCAACTTTCTTCAACTTCCAAAGATTTTCAATTGTATAAAGATCCAGACTATTTGCAGGCCATGACATTGACCCTATGTGTCTTTTTGCAAGGAATGTTTTCACAGTTTTTGCTCTATGGCAAGATGCATTATCATCTTGAAAAATGATTTCATCATCCCCAAACATCCTTTCAATTCATGGGATAAGAAAAGTGTCCAAAATATCAACGTAAACTTGTGCATTTGTTGATGATGTAATGACAGCCATCTCCCCAGTGCCTTTACCTGACATGCAGCCCCATATCATCAATGACTGTGGAAATTTACATGTTCTCTTCAGGCAGTCATCTTTGTAAATCTCACTGGAACGGCACCAAACAAACGTTCCAGCAGCATCACCTTGCCCAATGCAGATTCGAGATTCATCACTGAATATGACTTTCATCCAGTCATCCACAGTCCACGATTGCTTTTCCTTAGCCCTTGTAACCTTGTTTTTTTCTGTTTAGGTGTTAATGATGGCTTTTGTTTAGCTTTTCTGTATGTAAATCCCATTTCCTTTAGGCAGTTTCTTACACTTCAGTCACAGACGTTGACTCCAGTTTCCTCCCATTCGTTCCTCATTTGTTTTGTTGTGCATTTTCAATTTTTGAGACATATTGCTTTAAGTTTTCTGTCTTGATGCTTTGATGTCTTCCTTGGTCTACCAGTATGTTTGCCTTTAACAACCTTCCCATGTTGTTTGTATTTGGTCCAGAGTTTAGACACAACTGACTATGAACAACCAACATCTTTTGCAACATTGCGTGATGATTTACCCTCTTTTAAGAGTTTGATAATCCTCTCCTTTGTTTCAATTGACATCTCTCGTGTTGGAGCGATGATTCATGTCAGTCCACTTGGTGCAACAGCTCTCCAAGGTGTGGTCACTCCTTTTTAGATGCAGACTAATGAGCAGATCTGATATGATGCAGGTGTTAGTTTTGGGGATGAAAATTTACAGGGTGATTCCATAATTTATTCCTCAGAATTGAGTGAGTCCATATTTTTTTCCCTCTGCTTGGTCTAAAAAAGTAACCGTTACTGACTGCCACAATTTTTTTTCCTGATTTCTTATAGTGTTTCTTAAAGCCAGATAGTTGCCATTTGAAATGACTTTAGTTTTGTGTCATGTCTGTGATCTGCTTTTTTTCCTACAAAATTAAACAACTGAATGAACATCCTCCGAGGCCGGTGATTCCATAATTTTTGCCAGGGGTTGTATGTGCCAGGCCGATATGTGGCACTGTAACACTTCCACAAGAAAAACAGAAGACATGGAGGAATTTTGGGTAGAGAAAACGGATGGATGGATAGATGATCAAATGCTTCTGCAATTTACATTCCATGGTCATTAGCTGGAACTTGTCTTAAATTTATAAAATTTGATTAAACAGTAAACCACTTGCCCACATTCCAAATAATGACATTTTTTCCCTCAGTATTGTCAGTTTCCCCTTTTGATTCTAATTGGAATGCCATGATGTCATTACATGTTGTTTACATGATTCCTGTTTGAACAAAATTTAATACCTTGAGTCTGCAGCTCTGCACATGGTTTGCAGAATATGTGTCTTTCATCACGAGGGACGAGTAAGCAGCCTGATCAGCTGCACAAACTCACACACAATGTAAACAACGGAATGTTGGAACCTCTGTCTGTCTATGATCCTTTTTTTATGTCTTTGCCTTGAAGTTTCAAGCCTGGACCTTGACCTTGACCTTGGACTTGCTCTTGGGGATTTTGGTGTTGCGTAGAATACTTTTTGGCAGAATAACTCCAGAGGGTGTATGCACTCTGAGTGCAAACTGAGAGAGATGAGAAGAGAGAGATGAGAGATGAGATTTACTGTCATTGTCATTACACAAGTGCAACAACAACGAAATTACGTTTACACTCCAATTACCTCAGACAAGATACAGCAATTAATCCAGAATTATTACTTGTTTACCATAATAATGGCACACATCAGAATTAAAGACAACACATATACATTTGAGATTGTTTCTTTGCACTAAACTTGAAGCAGTCCATCATCCGAATTGAGGTAAAGTGGGTGAAGGCCGCAGCAGACAGGGCCCCCAATGCCCAAAATTCTACTTTACCATTATGATTTTCTCCTACAATCAAAAAGGAACCATAATATATTGTCATTTAAAATTGTTCACCCATTAATGTTTTTTGTCTGTTAAAATGTTTTTGAAAATTACTCGAAATGTTTGTACATTTAACTTGAAAAAAAAATGTCACAGTGAAAAAATAAAAATAATAAATTCAAAAAACAAAACATAGAATCATTAATTCTCTGAGTATTTAGCACCTTTAAGTCAGATTTCTGCTTGTAATGTTACCACTCCAACAGAATGAGATAAGAAGCAAATAAACTGACAATACACCTTTAAGAGATTTGTAAGATGAGCAGTCTTTTTTTTTTTTTAGATTTAAGTCATGAAACGAATTTTCTTTGGCACCACTATAATTTTAGTTATTAGGCTTTAAATACGGGGTTCATTGCCAATATGATCAAAATTTGCACTGTCTGAAAAAAATTAATAAATAGTTCCCCTGAAGGGAAAAATGTCAAACAAACAGATGGCCTTGAACTACAATTGGCAGCGACCACAACAATGTCAAAGATCATGTGTGAGCTTCTTCCCCTGACTTGTGCGAGGGATGCTGGGAAGCACATAGCGACATCCAGTCAGAGTAGGGAAAGGCACAATGGTGTCCTCATCGTGGCTGCTTGCTCAAACAAAATAAATGAGATGGCAGAAAATGGTCTGAAACAGCTTATTTCTCTATACGTGTAAGTCTGTTTCTCACATATTTTGTAAAAGTTAGTGAGAAATAAACACTTTTAAATCTATAAATGGTGTTTTTGAAACCAGATAACACCTCTGTAGTGATTTACAAGACATCTTACAGGTGTTAGGGTGCACTGCCCGTGTGCACGCATCCTGCAAGGTGAAAAGGCATTTCTGTTCATTTCAAAACCTTGTGTGCACACATGCTTTCTTCTGAAGATGGCATTAAAAGGAAAATAAAATATTCATTATGTGATTCCCCCAGGTAAATACAGTAGTGTTCAGAATAATAGTAGTGTTATGTGACTAAAAAGATTAATCCAGGTCTTGAGTATATTTCTTATTGTTACATGGGAAACAAGGTACCAGTAGATTCAGTAGATTCTCACAAATCCAACAAGACCAAGCATTCATGCTATGCGCACTCTTAAGGCTATGAAATTGGGCTATTAGTAAAAGTAAAAACATTTTTTTGCACTACCAACAATGTTTACACTGTTTACTTCTTTGCACAACCTACACTGTTATATTGTTATATATTGTGTACTGTTTACATCTGCACTACCTCCTTATTACTGCATTATTACACTATATTTACTCCTCCGTTATATTCTGTGAGACTGGATGCTGACCAAATTTTATTTTTAGTTTAGTTAGTGGTTTTTATTGAGTGGTCTATTTTCTTTTATTTATTTAATCTTATTTGTGTGTCTTGTCTAATGTGCAAGCTGCTGGATGTCTTGCATTTCCCTCTTCGGTCGGTCGGTCGGTCGGTCGGTCTGTCGGTCGGTCGGTCGGTCGGTCGGTCGGTCGGTCGGTCGGTCGGTCGGTCGGTCGGTCGGTCGGTCGGTCGGTCGGTCGGTCGGTCGGTCGGTCGGTCGGTCGGTCGGTCTGTCTGTCTGTCTGTCTGTCTGTCTGTCTGTCTGTCTGTCTGTCTGTCTGTCTGTCTGTCTGTCTGTCTGTCTGTCTGTCTGTCTGTCTGTCTGTCTGTCTGTCTGTCTGTCTGTCTGTCGGTCGGTCGGTCGGTCGGTCGGTCGGTCGGTCGGTCGGTCGGTCGGTCGGTCGGTCGGTCGGTCGGTCGGTCGGTCGGTCGGTCGGTCGTTCGGTCGGTCGGTCGGTCGGTCGGTCGGTCGGTCGGTCGTCGGTCGGTCGGTCGGTAGGGTCGGTTCGGTCGGTTCAGGTCGGTCGGTCGGTCGGTCGGTCGGTCGGTCTGTCTGTCTGTCTGTCTGTCTGTCTGTCTGTCTGTCTGTCTGTCTGTCTGTCTGTCTGTCTGTCTGTCTGTCTGTCTGTCTGTGTGTCTGTCTGTCTGTCTGTCTGTCTGTCTGTCTGTCTGTCTGTCTGTCTGTCTGTCTGTCTGTCTGTCTGTCTGTCTGTCTGTCTGTCTGTCTGTCTGTCTGTCTGTCTGTCTGTCTGTCTGTCTGTCTGTCTGTCTGTCTGTCTGTCTGTCTGTCTGTCTGTCTGTCTGTCTGTCTGTCTGTCTGTCTGTCTGTCTGTCTGTCTGTCTGTCTGTCTGTCTGTCTGTCTGTCTGTCTGTCTGTCTGTCTGTCTGTCTGTCTGTCTGTCTGTCTGTCTGTCTGTCTGTCTGTCTGTCTGTCTGTCTGTCTGTCTGTCTGTCTGTCTGTCTGTCTGGGGGTGTTCACAATAATAGTAGTGCGGCATTCAGTCAGTGAGTGTGGAACAAACAGGTGTGAATCAGGTGTCCCCTATTTAAGGATGAAGCCAACACCTGTTGAACATACTTTTCCCGTTGACAGCCTGAGGAAACTGGGACGTTCAAGACATTGTTCAGAAGAACAGCGTAGTTTGATTAAAAAGTTGATTGGAGAGCGTAAAACTTACACGCAGGTGCAAACAATTATAGGCTGTTCATGTACAATGATCTCCAATGCTTTGAAATGGACAAAAAAAACGTGTGGAAGAAAACAGAAAACAACCATCAAAATGGATAGAAGAATAACCAGAATGGCAAAGGCTCACCCATTGATCAGCTCCACGATGATCAAAGACAGTCTGGAGTTACCTGTAAGTGCTGTGACAGTTAGAAGATGCCTGTGTGAAGCTAATTTATTTGCTAAGAACACATCAACTGTCCTAAAGAGAAATGGAGGAATATTTTGTGGACTGATGAGAGTAAAATTGTTCTTTTTGGGTCCAAGGGCTGCAGACAGTTTGTGAGACGACCCCCAAACTCTGAATTCAAGCCACAGTTCACAGTGAAGACAGCGAAGCACGGTGGTGCAAGCATCATGATATGGGCATGTTTCTCCTACTATGGTGTTGGGCCTATATATC
The DNA here is from genome assembly GCF_902500255.1 of Thalassophryne amazonica. Classification (NCBI taxonomy): domain Eukaryota; kingdom Metazoa; phylum Chordata; class Actinopteri; order Batrachoidiformes; family Batrachoididae; genus Thalassophryne; species Thalassophryne amazonica. Next base: position 133,842,529 of record NC_047104.1, read on the forward strand.
ACATACCAGGTATCATGGATCAGTTTGGATATGTCAAAATACTTGAAGAGGTCATGTTGCCTTATGCTGAAGAGGACATGCCCTTGAAATGGGTGTTTCAACAAGACAGTGACCCCAAGAACACTAGTAAATGAGCAAAATCTTGGTTCCAAACCATCAAAATTAATGCCTCCCAGATGTGAAGAGATCATGAAAAACTGTGGCTATACAACTAAATACTAGATTAGTGATTCACAAGATTGCTAAAATAGCAGTTTGAACATAACAGTTTTGAGTTTGTAGCATCAACAACAGATGCTACTATTATTGTGAACACCCCCTTTTCTACTTTTTTTTTACTAATAGCCTAATTTCATAGCCTTACGAGTGTGCATATCATGAATGCTCGGTCTTGTTGGATTTGTGAGAAACTACTGAATCTACTGGTACCTTGTTTCTCATGTAACAATAAGAAATATACTCAAGACCTGGATTAATCTTTTTAGTCACATAGCACTACTATTATTCTGAACACTACTGTATGTTCTAAATATTTAATGACGACAAAATGGGCTGTAATTTTGTTACATGTTTCCAAAATAAACTGCCATTACAATACTTGGATTTCAGTAAATAAATAAATAAAATAAAATTTTGTCAGTTCTGTGAAATTTGAAAGGATGAACAGCTTTAGGGCTTATTTTCATTCTATAGTATGGTCTTAAGTGTATTTGGGACGTGCCCATTTTTACTTTCCTATTTACACAGTGCATAATCTGAGTGAAAAATAGGGCGCAGATTACAATGGGGTTGTATTTAGTCACTGATTATGGATGTAATTTTGGCAGTAACATGACATAAGACAACCAGTTTGTCATGTCATTCCCTTTAAGAGTCAGAGTATGTTGCTGGAATATGGTGCTCTGTTGTCAAGGGAGACGTATGGGGATCTGCACACAACAAAACAAAGTCCTTGAATGGAGAGCTGCCACCAAAGCTCCCTGAGGTGAAGCATCAAACTCATCAAACTTTCTTTTGAAGTTTTCCATTAGTATTTACTTGTATTTCATGTAATTGTTTTAAATTCAGTTTCATTGCATATACATTTGTTTTCAAAAGTTTGGGCACCCCTGATAATTTTCATGATTTTCCTTTATAAATAGGGATGGGTATCGAGAACCGGTTCCTTTCGGGTATCCTTAAGAAATTATTCGATCCACCGACAGCAATAACCTTTTTGCTTAACAATTCCCTTATCGGTCCTTCAGAGTGGCTGTATTTTGTGGGGGCATTTGTCAGGAAAATGTTCATTTCTCGACACTGATTACAGACCCTGCAGCAGGTCTGTAATCAACTTTTCTGCAGCGCAGCTTTGCTTTGAACCTTGAACCAATCAAAGTAGTGATTCGCAGATCGAAGCAGTGCTTTGATTTGCTGCTTCATTGATTCATTGTTTTTATTTCGCTTTATCTTAATTTTTCCCCGCTAAAATCCTAAAGAGCATATGTCTGTGAGTAATATTTACCTTTTATATGTTAATCTGACCTGTTATGGTCTTCTGAAACAGTTGATAGATCTTTTTTATAACTTAAAAATGGGACTGATGCTCACGCGTTAGCATGTCTATGGCATTTTCAATGTTAAAGTTAGCATTAAGCTCTTCACATTTCAGCATGTTTGTGTGCATTTGTTTTCTCTATAATAATTAATGGCTCAGTGTTCGTTGTTGTAAAAGAGTCAGATTGTATTTTTTAATTTTTATTCATATATTAATAATAATAGCAACAACAATAATAGTAATAAGAACTCATAATAACTAATAATGCTACAATACAATTTTAGCGAAAGAGACAAAAAGAACCTGATTAAAAACACAACAGAAAAAACAAAACCAACTAACAATGAAAATAAATAAATACATATAAAATAAATAACTATTTCCTGTGAACACCTAGTGACTCATGCACCTCCACTTCATCCATGTTTTATTTAAGTTTAATGACAATTTGATTCGGTCAAACCATATTTTGAATTTGTTAATTTCTTCAGTGATTTCCTCCAGAACTATCTGCCAAGCTAGAAAACTGCTGCATCCTAGTAAGAACAGAATACCACTGGAATGAATTTGAATAAGGAAAGTTGTGTTTTTTTCTCACTAAAATGGATGCTGCACTCACTGCAGTTTATTGTCTGGAATAGTCCCAGAGTGCATTTCAGAGCTTCTAGAATTCAAACATTTTCGTGCGGGTGGTGTTGGGGGGTAATTTTGGGTTACAACTTTTTTTCACCACTGTCATCCAAGAAGATGTCAATCCTGAGTCACTTTTGTGCAGATTAAAGTCACTAACTGGGACTCCTGTCTTGTTTTTGCAAGAAAGAAACGAGAATCGTCCTCCATTCTGTTCACACAGCTCCAAACGCTGTGTGGCTCTCTGCCGAGTCAAGTTAGAACGATAGAGTCCAGTCGGAATTAATAAATTCAAAGCAAAACGCTGTTTAAATCAAATGACACCTCTTTCCAATGCTGTAATACAAACAAACTGCAATCGATTAAAGCATTTTTTTTTCCTCTCAAAGCAAGACATCCTGCACTAATGTGCAGCAGCCAGATGGGCTCAGTTCAGAGGTATGGAGAGACATTCATGCCAAAATGTCTGAAAGGAAATGCTTTTGACAGAAACTACAGATTTTATTTATTTTTATTTATGTCCAGAGATCAAGGATCCGGTGACCAATTTAAAATTTTGTTGACGTAGAAAACCTATAAAGCATACTTTTTGTACACAGAAAATTCACAGGAGGTATTGATAAGGGAATTGATAAGGAATCGGATCAATAAGCGGAATCGATAATGGCATCTATCGATAAAATCTTATCAATACCCATCCCTATTGATAAATCAATGGTTGTCTGGATCAGAAATCTCAGTTAAATATATCATATAGCAGATGAACACACTGATATTTGAGAAGTGAAATGAAGTTTCTTGGATTTACAGAAAGTGTACAATAATTATTTAAACAAAATTAGGCAGGTGCATGAATTTGGGCACCCTTGTCATTTTATTGATTTGAATACAGTTAGCACTAATTATTAGAACACAAAATAGCTCATTGACTCTTGACCTCCTTACACAGGTGAATCCAGTCATGAGAAAGGGTATTTAAGGTGGCCATTTACAAATGTTTCTCCTCTTTGCATCTCTTTTAATGAATGGCAACATGGGAGCCTCTAAACAACTCTCAAATGACCTGAAAACAAAGATTGTTCAACATCATGGTTTAGGGGAAGAGCACAAAAAGCTATCTCAGAGATTTCAGCTGTCATTTTCCACTATGAGGAACATAGTGAGGAAATGGGAGACCACAGGCACAGTACTAGTTAAAGCCCGAAGTGGCAGGCCAAGAAATATCTCAGATAAGCTGAAGTGCAGGATGGTGAGAACAGCCATAGTCAACCCACAGACCTGCACCAAAGACCTACAACATGATCTTGCTGCAGATAGTGTCTCTGTGCATTGTTCAACTATACAGTGCACTTTGTACAAAGAGATGCTGTATGATGCTGTAATGCAGAGGAAGCCTTTTCTGCGTACACACCACAAACAGAGTCACTTGAGGTATGCTAAAGCACATTTGGACAAGCCAGCTTCATTTTGGAATAAGGTGCTGTGGGCTGATAAAACTAAAATTGACTTATTTGGACATAACAAGAGGGAGTATGCATGGCTGAAAAAGAACACAGCATTCCAAGAAAAACACTTGCTACCTACAGTAAAATTTGGAGGTGACTCCATCATGCTGTGTTGCTGTGTGGCCAGTGCAGGTACTGGGAATCTTGTTAAAGTTGAGGGTCACATGGATTCCAGTCAATATCAGCAGATTCTTGAGAACAATGTTCATTAATCAGTGACAAAGTTGAAATTGTGCCGGGGCTGGATCTTTCAACAAGATTTGATTTTGATTTGATTTGTTTATTTAGCACAAAATAAAACACATATAATGTATATACATAAAACAACCAAAGAGAGAGGGAGAGAAAAAATACAATATAAATAAAGTGCAAGGGAGTGGTGGAAGCCAAAAGGCTTATGGGCCTTTCACACTGAATCCGTCAGGCCAATCCGTCAACACACGGATCTGACGCATGACATCAGACACGTCGCTTTGGAAGCGGCAAAAAAAAAAGAGGTGGGGGCCGGAGATTGCCACGTCACACTCTGGCTGTTTCCACAATCTGAAAAAGTTCAGCGATCGCCATCTTGAATTTGCGTCACCTGAACCACAAAAAAAGCTTTAAAAAAACAGCAGTAGAACGATTCTCCCATCACCCTGCTGGGAGAAGCTTTTTTCACTCCCTCGGAGTGACCGCCGACCGAGGGAGGACCGACGACTTGGTAGGATATCGATCGAACTGCGACAGCGGGCCGACCTGCACGGAGAAGCGGACCTTCAGGCATCATCACTGAGCAGACCGAGGCAGGCAGCCGTGGTGATGGAGCAAACCCACTCTGTCCGAAATCTCCCACTTTTTGGATATATGCGAAGTCCCAGTTTGCCCAGCGGAGTTTAGTTCTGCAGCTTTATCGAGGTGAGAATAATGTAAAAATAAAACGTGACGTTTACTGAACTGCTTTGAAGGTTTAATGATCGGCTGATGTTAGCTTAGCCTTTTAGCACAGTGGATCTGAGTGAACACTTGAATTTCTAAATGGTTCAGTCTTTTTATTTTTTACCAAATAAAGCTACAGCTTTTTTCAGACACCACAAAAGCTCAACTTTAAATAACTTATTTTTTCGGGCGTTTTTTCCAACGTTCCCCCCCCCCTTTTTTATATATATATATATATATATATATATATATATATATATATATATATATATATATAAACTGTTTAGTGTTTCTTTATATTTAAAGAAATATTTTTATTTGTCCCAATCAGGAACATTTGCTGTGCAGACAACCAAACTTCCATTGATGAGCTGAACACCACGAAGTTCAGTCGAAAGAAAACATCTCTGCTTTTCAGCAACACCACCAGAGTTCAAAGCTGCAGAAGAGACCTTCATCTGGTCCAGAGAATCCAGCAGAACATCACCTGCTTCTAAATAAAAGGCTTTTTGAACAGCAACTATTTTATTATTTTTTAAAAAGCTGTTTCATTTTATATTTTAACAATAAATGAACAGATCATTAAAAATGTCCACGAAATCAAAGTCAAAAGACATCTGCACAGGTAGAAGCTCTCCACTTATTGTGCTCAAATTCATATTTTAGAAATGACTCTGTCCTGATAGCAACATTAAAGGCAATCACATATTTTGGCGAAATTACAAGTTGAAATGACTATATATATATATATATATATATATATATATATATATATATATATATATATATATATATATATATATATATAAATCATCATGAGGTTTATGTCACAGAAATCCTACTTTACAATCACACTGCAGTCATTGTTAAATTATTTCCTGTTGCATTTATAATAAACATTAGTATTTATTTACAGTGTCTGTTTTTCTGGTTAAAATGAGATATAAATAATCTACCAGACTTAAAAAAAAATGTACAAATTTCCATGTTATTTTGTCTAAAAATAAATGTCAGAGGTTCCTTATGTTAAACAAGAAATGAAATAATCTGAAATAACAGGTGGATTTAATTTACAGACGAAAGGTTTCTCAAGAACCATTTATTGATTTATTTAGCTATTTTAATTACAAGTGTTCTAAACATTTTTTTTTAACAGTAATCAGAAATAATGAGGTAACAACAACAAAAAACATTTTGAAGGATTTTTCTTCAGAAAACTGCTCCATAAATGAGGAGTCCTGTGACACGTATGTTTTGCACAGATCAGTGGTTTCTGCACCGTCCATTTTGTAGAGATCAGTGGTTTCTGCCACCCGTCCTCCGTGTTTTGGCCCGACGCATCGTTCCTATTGGACAACGCAAAGGTACGTCACAGCTCAGCAAGTCGGAAGTTGGACTGGATCGAACTTTGACTCCATCAGCCTGCTGACAAGCGGCAATGTGCGCTCCCGTCAGATGCGTCGGTTTAGTTCGGCTCTTGACGCGACGCATCTAAAACGCAACGCGTCTCATTGAAAATAATGCTTTTTAGACCGATTTTTGGCATTTGACGGATTCAGTGTGAAAGGCCCATTATAAAGAATCCACTCCCAAACAAAGCAAACATAACAGAATACAACTGAATTACCCCATTTTTTTTCCAGATTAAAACAAATCATTGTATATACTCCTGCAGGATCTTCGCTTTTAGTCCACTTTTATACGTATATAAGGTGATAGATGCAATTACAAGATGTACATTATCATTCCAAGATTTAACGCCATGATATCTGATGTGATGCTGATAACGAGTTGCTCTGTGCAAAGATAAATGCAAATGTGCAGCCTGCCTGGTCGGATAATTATGAATTTGATGGTTATACACAAAATAATATTTAATGAAGGAAGGCCACTTAATATCATAGAGAGCTCTGAAAACAAAAGTACAAGTCAAGAAAATATTTATATGGAAAATATTTAAGAGCTGCAATTTAAAAAACAAAGGTGCACTTGGAGCACAAGGTTTCGAATGAGTAGCTATTCGAGCAAATTTTTTCTGTAGAAGAAATATTTTGTTTATATATAAGTTGCAAAGGTATTTCCCTATTTCCCTACTCTGAAAAACTTGGCATGCATTAAGTTCAACTCTTCTGATGACTAACTGTGTTATTTTCTTCCAGGTTGTGAGGTAGTTTGTGGTTCATAGCCAAGTTTAAAAGTTTGTGGTAGAGGGAAACGGCAAAAATGGACAAAATCTGGCATCGCAGTGTGATTAAGTACCTGCATAAGAAGGGGTTAAAGCCCAAGGACATTCATGCGGATATGGTTGCTACATTAGGAGATGAAGCTCCCTCCATATCTACAGTGCAGAAGTGGGCAGCTGAATTTAAGAGGGGCAGAGAGAGCCTTGAAGACGACCCAAGGTCTGGGCGGCCTGCAACAGCCACAACCCAGAAAAACATTGACCTTGTTCATGAAATGGTGATGGACGACAGACGATCGACAATTAATCAGCTAGCAGATGCTGTGGGAATATCTCGTGAGAGAAGTGAACACATTCTGCATGAAGAACTTGGAATGACAAAGGTGTCAGCTCGGTGGGTGCCACGTCTTCTGATGCCTGATCAGAAACGCACCAGGCTAGTCATGTCGAAGGCAAACTTGGCGCAATTTGAAGAGGATCCAGCCAATTACATGGAACGTTTTCTTACCCAGGATGAGTGTTTGGTTCACCACTTTGAACCAGAGACAAAAAAACAATCAATGCAGTGGAAACACCCAAGGTCACCACCTCCAAAGAAGGCCAAGGTCGTTTCGTCTGCGGGGAAGGTCATGGTTTCAGTTTTCTGGGATGCCAAGGGCATTGTGTTCATGGACTATCTTGAAAAGCGACAAATCATAAATGGACAGTACTATTCTAACCTACTGAGACAGTTATGCGAGGCTATCAAAAAGAAGCGACCAGGAAAGATGACGAAAGGGGTGCTGTTCCATCAAGACAATGCCCCAGCTCACAAGTCAACAGTGGCCATGGCCACTATCCATGAGTGTGGATTCGAACTGGTAGATCACCCACCATACTCCCCTGACTTGGCACCCTCAGACTTTCATCTGTTCCCACTGTTATGTGTCGACGTGGGTTGAGGAGCGGACCTGCGTCAGACAGAACCTGTTATGTGTCGGACGCAGCTCGGAGAACCGACCAGCGTTTGAAGGACCCAGTATGAAATAAGCAGAGCACGGTACAAAGGCTAACTGAATTTAATACATAACAGTGATACAAAACACAACAAAAGAAAGAGCAGTCTGGCGTGGTGCGCTCCCAGCAGCGCTAACGGTCCAGAGCCAGAAGCTGTTCGGACCCAAGGACCCCGCCGACACCCCCCAGGTGGCCGCAACAAACCGAGTCTGTGAAAGAAGGAACCATTATGTGAGTCCACACTCTACACACAGAGAGAACACTTAAAGGTGTACAAACAGCAAACACTTCCTGGCTTGATTACTAATCAGCTTCCCAACCTGCAGGCATGGAACATCCAGTTCACAAAACTCCACTGCAGTGGAAGCCGATACATGACTAACATACAGCTCAATATAAAAAGGTGTGAGGGACACCACATTTACTGACTGTATAAACGTTAGTCACAAAATCTAACGTACCTCAGGAAGTGTGCTGACGAGCGTGAGACCTCACCCCCTCCTCTTTCACAGACCGTGCATCAAACCCTGGACGTTCTCTGCATCCACTGATGATGAGATGGCTCCCGAGACGACGATCTCACCCGTCTGGTCACAAGGTCGAGTCTCTGGCAAATACACACTGTATACTCCAGTCTTAAATGCCACCATGTTCCAATCCATATAGATGCATGACAGCTGTGAGTCCTGACGAGCCGCAGGTGATCAGGGTGAGGTCCTGATAACCTCAGCAACACAGCCACTCAGTCCCAAATGCAAGCCACCTGGAAGGAAAACCAAAAGACAGAAACAAAAAGGCAGCCAGGCCCCCCCAGCCATACAACAGAACCCAGCGCTAAAAATAACCAGAAAGCGGTTCCAACAACAGAAACAATTTATTTTTCACCTGTGCATAATAATGTGTACAAAACTAAAAGAACGTCCTTCTGGTGGAGTGACTGTTGGCACGCTCTTAAGCGCCCAAAAGGATAGAAGCCCGGCGTTCCTGGACCCACTACCACCAGACAAACACCCCCCAGGTGGACATGACAAACTGACTCTCTGTGAAGCAAAGAAGAGGTGAGGTAAGTCAGCAGTTACAATATCTTTCAAAAGACACACGCTATCAGCAACACATTCAGGTCTGTATTTTTTAACTTTATGCAAATGAGCAGCTTCTCACAACAAGTGGAGGATCACTTATCCTGCACGCCACAGCAGTGAGAAGCAAACTGCACAATTCTCATCACAATTCCAGTACACTGCGTAACAAAACACCAAGTTACTATCAACAATTAGTCGAACACTTAATCACCTTTAATGTGTGTTGACAGCAAGTGTCCTCACCCTTCCTTGCTTCACGGGCTCGATGTGTCAAACCCAGGCGCGGTCCTCAGCGTCTCACAAACGGACATCACAAGGTCGAGTTCCCGGCAGTTCTGCTTGAATCACACATGACTTAAATGTAGAACGCCATCCAATTATCTGCTTCAGCTGAAAGTCTTTAAGGTTGCATGTGAGCACCAGTCACAGGTGCAACACATGATGTTGATGAGGGTGAGGACTCTTCAGCCAGCACCTTCTCCACAGACAAATCAGTTTCCATGCCACCTGAAGAGCAAAGAAAAGAAAAGAACACCAAAACATCCAGCCACACCCCCCAACACACAACACCCAAACCTGAAAAAAAACTTGGCTGGGAAGCACTATCGGAGCAATGATGAGGTGATGGCTGCCGTTGAGGACTATTTTGACTCTCAAGATGAAAGCTTCTATGCAAAGGGAATCGAAGCACTCAAGCGCCGCTGTGTGGAGTTACAGGGAGACTATGTAGAAAAATAAACCTGAATTTGTTCAATTCGACAACTGCATCATAGTCAGCCTTAGAACTTTTCAGCCTGCCCTCGTATTTAACTGAAATTGCTGATCCAAACAACCAGTGATTTATAAAGGAAAATCATAGAAATCATCAGGGGTGCCCAAACTTTTACTTTTACATACAACTGTACAAATAGATGGACACCCTGAACCCTCCTGTGTCAGTAAGTAAGGCCCTTCTGCTTCTCCCTTGTTTCACTCTGCGTTGCTGCAGCAGGTCTGAGGTGAATTTGCATGTTGAATTGGTACGAGTTTATGCCGGATGCCCTTCCTTCCTTCCTACCCTCCTTCCTTACAGGGAGAGTGGGCAAGGGTGGCCTTGAACCGGGAACCATACGCTCTGGAAACAAGTGCACATAACTGCTTGGCCACCACCCCCGAACCCTCCTGTGTCAAGCCTATCTAACTATAACAGTGTAATAACAGAAAAACATCGACACCCCCCCCCCCCCCCCCATGGAATTTTGTATCATCATCATCATCATCATTATTATTATTGTAATTATAATTATAATAATAATAATAATTATTATTATTATTATTATTATCATTAAAACCCTAACCTGTTTGTCTGAAAGCAGAATGTGAAATTCAGATTGTACATGCTCACAGATGTTCGTAGGAATATGCACGATTACTTTCCTGTTGCTTTAAGACCAGCATGTCCATGCATACTCAGATCAATGCAAGTGCACTTGCTCTAAAGAATGTGGGTACTGCTTTGGGAAAGATTTGTAGAAATGATTGAATAAATTGGTTTTAACATTTAAAAGTGCTGGTTATTGGGAAACCTGACCATGGACACTGAAAAGATTTGCCCCCCTTTTATTTTGGCGGGGGTTGGGGGGCGTAAAACCTGCCCACCCACTGCTGACACTCATGCATCAAGGTTGAGGTTGAGCTGGTATGTTTTTGAAAAACATAAACAAGTATGAAATTCAGTTCAAAGTATTACTGCAACAGGAGTTGCTGCGTTTGGCTGAGAGGTCACTGCGTCCCCTACGGGTATAAACATGAATGAATGTGAGTAGCCTAATCCCCAAAAAGTCTGTCGTTAGTGCCATAGAAAAATAATATTTTGTTGCCCCACTGTGAGAGTTACCACGCACGGGTGTTGATCTTTCCACTTAAGTGCTGTGCGTAATAGTCTTACTTACCTCTGCGTAAACGAATAGCGGTAAAACGAGCACCGCCAGCAGGAGGTCTGCGAACGCCAAACTGACTATGAAGTAGTTTGTTGTCGTTTTTAAAGCCTTCTCCACGTACACACTAACGCACACGAGCACGTTACCTCCTGCGATGGTTATGATCAGCAAAATCCCAAATATGAGCTTTGGGAAGTTGTAGTGCGTAACCGCAGCCGTCGGCAGCGTGTCGTTGCTCAAATCAGTGAAGTTGTCCGACATGGTCGCCGGTGACACACGGAACCACTCTGTCCCAGATAGTTTTCATCTATAATCCGTGTCCAGCTGGCCAGAGATGAAGTGTGTCTGCTCAGCTCTCCAAAAACGCAGTCCGCGTTATCCAAAGATGCCAGATCGTCTTTTTCGTTTATTTTAAAAGGCGGTGCTGTCAGGTACGTGTGGCATTACGGAGATCAGTTTCCCTGCCGACGTGTGTTCGCTGAGTGGACCAGTCAGAAGCAATCAGCTTTAAACCCATCAGCTCAAATCTCCTTACTGAAGCGCTCCCCAGCAGCCATGGCGTAAAAGCTGCTCTATCTGGGAATCACCTGTGGTGGAAGAAGTATTCAATAAAACTACTACAGCTTACACTAAAATGCACAACTGTTATGTGCTTTAATATTCTAAATTTAATGTAGTGCATTGTACTTTAAATGCTTTATAGTATGCAGATATTTGTGTGTTAATTATTGCATCACACTGCATATGTCTGTGGAGCAGGTAGCTCAGTGGGATAGAAGTCAGCCTTCCAATATCTAAACCTGGGTTTGATTTCAGCCCAGTGAGACCAGGTTGTTGATTTCCAGTTACACTACCTGTGTCTTTGGACAAAATACTTCATCTGCATCATCTTTAGCTGGGGACGTAAACTCCATCGATCTGTCCAGAGAGAGTTGTAGACTTATCTGCTTCATACTACTGATTCTGGGGATAAGTACAAATAAGCCACAGTTACTTACTACTATTGCATTCGTGTGATCTGCACAGCTGCACCACAATCAGTTGTTAAGACTAGTTTCAAGTTAGTCTATATATATATATATATATATATATATATATATATATATATATATATATATATATATATATATATATATATATATATATATATATATGTAATGCTATAGATGACTATCAGAATAAACTATTCCTTCCATAAAACTTCTTTTGTTAGGTATGCAAGGAAATATTTTCAAATCATCCAGAGCAGTCTCATGTTTTTTTTGTTTGTTTTATATGCCATCACAATTGATTTTTTTTTACATTTTCATGAAGGTAATACACCCTTCAATCACTAATTAAAACAATAACCTTAACCGCCCCATCCCCCACATGTCACACCGAATTTTGTGATACCATCACGAAAAAATTTTTTTCGTGACACCATCATGAAAATCTGCTCCATTTTGTGATGGTAGCACGAGCTAATAGGCTAAACCGCTTTTTGTGACGCCATCATGAACTTGGTGTGGGATTGGGTTGCATCATCCAACAATGACTCAGCTTCAAGACGGGCTCTTGTCAAAGTTCAGCATATTCCCATTGTGCACTTTATATGATATCATGCTAAATGGAAAGCATCAAATTTTGTGTATGTTCTTACAAATGTCCACGCACATGAACAACATGCATTTCACATTTAATGTTCAGAAAGTCATCTTTGCATTTTGGTTAAGGTTTGGTTTTAGTGTTAGAATAACAGTAATCAGTGGAAGATGATTTATCGCATTTGTTTTCGCTCAGATAATCAGGAAACTTGTTATTGTCCACATTATCGCCATCACCCAGCAGAGGATTATGTACAAGTATGTCAGAGTTCTGTGCATTACATTTTGTACATTTGACTACAGTGTGTGTGTGTGTGTGTGTGTGTGTGTGTGTTTGTGTGTGAGAGAGAGAGAGAGAGTGAGAATAGGCTGCAGAACACCACGTTTTTTCACAGAATTTGTCAGAGGAGGTCATTATTAGTACCTTGTGTGTTGAATGTTGTTAATCTCTCATTTACCGTTGAGCCTTCTCTTGTTGTGCACCTGTTTTGTGGAATGATCTCCCTGCGGAGATAAAATGGTCAGATTCTGTAGAGACATTCAAGTCCAGACTGAAGACTATTCTCCCTCTAGTATGACTAGCATGGAACATGGTATGGAACTATGCTTCCTTTCCCTTTAGCTCATCTCATTAGCAATGGAACAGGTCTCTGCCTCACTTCATCTAAATGCTGGGTCTGTTAGTGAAGCTTAGGGCTAGTGGCTGGCGATCACCTTAGTATTCTCTCTGCTTCCCTATCGATTTACCGTTATGTGCAGTTTTTCTCTCTGTCCGAGGCACTGGTGACGTCATGCAAGGCTTACAGCTGTGCACCACAGAGCACTGGATTGACCTCGAGATGCTCTGGCTGGAGCTGCCTCCAGTTTGCTTTTGGAATGCACTCCTCCATGATGACATGATGGATGGACGCTGGCTCCACCTCCAGGGGTGCTGGATGACCCCCTGCCAATGACTGTGTGCTCATCTCAATAATGCACATTTTTGTTGGTTATTCTGGATTTTCTGTTTCCTGTTTCTTCAGCTTGGTAAAACCTTTGTAAAAACCTTGTAACTGTTAGTATGACCTAAGCAGAGGGTCACCCCTCTGAGTCTGGTCTGCTTGAGGTTTCTTCCTCAATATCATCAGAGGGGAGTTTTTCCTTGCTACTGTCGCCCGTGTGCTTGCTCTAAGGGTTGGTAAGATTAGATCTTCGTCATGTGAAGTGTCTTGAGGCAACTTTGTTGTGATTTGGTGCTATATAAATGAAATAATTTGAATTGAAGTTGAATTGAAATTGAGTTGTTCTGGCATTTAAAAAAATGCCAGACGTCTCTGTGCAAAACCTAACTTGGATCAAGGGTTAATGTTAAATGGACTCCATTTATATAGCGCTTTTCCATCTGCATCAGACACTCAAAGCGCTTTACAATAATGCTTCACATTCACCCCGATGTCAGGGTGCTGACCTTTCTAAGTTATCCTGACCTGTTTCTAAGTTATCCTTCGCATTAAAACATCTGAAAAAGTAAGTCTTGAAGCACACTGAAGCATATTTGTCAGAGAAAAAATGTTTTTTGATCCTTTACCTGTTGAATCGTTGAAAAAGCTGGAAATGACCAACATCGACAAGTGCACAGGTGCCGCAAGTGCTAGCACAGAGCCTCATTGAGTCACTGTCTCCTGAAGATGCCAGATGCAACCACCGGCTCAGTGTGTCTTGTGCTTTAGATCTGAGTGTTACATTTGATACAGTTGATCAATGTACGAGTATGTTATTGAACAGAACTGAAAATGACTTTGTTATCTCTCTTTAGGGAATCTCATGGTTGAAGTCTTACAGTTGAGGTCAGAATTAACAGCACTACTATATTTTAAGTATAAATTTTAAAATACAGTACTGTGCAAAAGGTTTTAAGCATCACAGAGTTACAATAAAAGTTGCATTTGATGTCCCACCTCCCTTTTTTTATTGTCATGTCAACACAAAATCAGCTCCAACAAAAGTGAATATGTGAGCTACATTTTTATTCCATAATAATATTAATAATATTAATAATAATTTCTTTGTAAGTGTACTGGCCAGTACAATACCACACAAACACGGCTGCAAACTGTAAAACACAATTACTCATACTTTAAGTGGACGCTGTCTTCAGAAACAAATGCAAGCAAACCGATTTTATATAATGATTTTATATAATGAAAATGTTAGTAACATATGATATATATATATATATATATATATATATATATATATATATATATATATATATATATATATATATATATATATATATAATATATAATAATAATATAATATAATATATAATATATATATATATAATGTATGCTGGACACAATTATTGACACCCTTTTGTGGAGTGTCAAATAGTAGGACTTTCTTACAAAGAAACACAAAATTTCAGTTAGAGTTTGCCAGAAGGCACATGGGAGACTGAAGCGTAGATTTAATCATGTTGTGTGGGCCGCTGAAGAGGAGGTACTGCTGGCCCACCACCACCAGAGGGCGCCCTGCTTGGAGTGCGGGCTCCAAGCACGAAAGGGCGCCAGACCTAGAAGAAGTGACAGCTGTCATTCATCCCCTGCAGCAGCTGTCACTCGTTCATCATCACCACCACCATAAAAGCCGGACTGCAACTCCACCTCCTCGCCGAGAAATCGACTACCATTCCTGAGGTACTTTCTCTGCTGACTAACACTGTGTGTGTAATAACTTGAACTTCTATTGCAGCCGTTTTCCTGGAGTGTTGCCTTATCTGGAGGATTGGCGTTTGGTGTGACAGCGACGGCTTCGCCTCACACCCCATCTCAGATAAGTGGTTGACCAGGAGCTGCACGAGTGTGTGTGATTTGGAGGTGGAGGTGCTCCCTCCCATCAGTGTTGGACTGTGTATTACTGAGTGTGCGGACTCACACTCACACATCCTGTTTCTGCTCTCTGCCAGCAGTACCAGGGTCGACAGCCGGGGACAGAGGCCACCTGGGGACTCGGGACTTGGCGGCTCCGGTGTTCTTCAGGCCGTTGGTGGTGGAAGCCGTGTGGAGTACGGCTTCTCTCTCGTCGGGGGGGTTTCCTATCTTCGAGCCTGCCACACGTCACCTGGTGCTAATTGACTGTGCATATTTTCTGTATCTTTTCGTTGTGTAGTGTCACATTAAATTGTTACCTTTTGGTTTATTCATTGTCCGTTCATTTGCGCCCCCTGTTGTGGGTCCGTGCTACGACACCTTCACAACAAATCAGTTTTCTTGTATAAAACCCTTCTTTGGTTTACTCCGCCGTGAAGCTCTGACGGGTGATGCGGCACTCAAAAGGTGCACTGGGCAGAGCTTTACCAATTACAACCACGTAAGCCTATAACATAATCAGAGTTATCACAGGTGTTTTAATGGCTTCCCTCATTAGTCACCTTCTGGCACAGTCAATTTTTGTGAACTGCCTCCTCCAAACAGATTTATCATACAGTAACATACTATTTGTATTTCTGAATGATTGATGTGATTGAAGTCCAAAGTGCGCGCATACACACACACACACACATGCACTGACTTGGAAATGTTCATGTTTCCATCACCAAACCTCTTGTGAAAGTAATGATTTCCTGTAAATTCATCAAATAATTGTGCCCATTGTACATTTTATATCTACAGCATATTTTTTATTTAACTTTATAAAAGCATTTAGTTTTGTTGCTTCTGTTCAATAAAAAATGAATTATTTCATAAATGTTTTTGTTGCACAACCTGGTTTGTTTGCATTTATTTATGAACATATATTTATATTTCAAATGTGTACTTAATATATAGGGGTGCTGGTAATTCTAATCAAAACTGTACCTGTCAGGTCAAATACAGTGTGTTTCCTACAACAGTATGTCTGAATTTTCATGAGTGAGGTATGGGGTTCCACACAGGTTGGTTCTGGGTCCATTGTTATTTTCTCTCTTATGTAGCACCTCTTGGTTGGCTTACAACATGTAGCTATGAAATTTTCACTGATATACTGATGATACACTGATGTGTATGCCGGATGTTGCAGGTGTGTCTCATATTGTGAAACTGGAAGCCTGCAGCAAAAAGCTGGATATCTATCTTTGTACTTTTGATCTGAGAGAAGATTTAGAAATGATTTGCCCCGTGAGCTACACACACACATCAATGATCCTTTAACATTATCTTTGGGGCAACTGTGTAATTGAATACAGTGAAAGTTGTAAATCTTGGTGTGATTTATGATCAGTCTTTGGGCTTCTGTCTTCCACCTGCCACAAACTGGAGAGCAGCACAATTAAAAAGTTGTTGCTCATTTTCACTCAGTCACACTCATACATTCTCCAAAACAGTGGTTTCCAACCCTGGTGCTCAGGGACCTCTGACCTACACATTTTCCTCTAATAAAAGCTGATTAGTTCATTCAGGTGTCTGTTAGCTCTTGATTGGCTGAGCACACTTAAATGAGCTAACAAGCTTTTGGCAGATCAGGGAGGGATGAAAAATGTGCAGGTGAGGTTCTCCCTGAGGAACAGAGCTGGGAAACAGTAGTCAGAATCACAATTACAATTCTCAAAGCATATAGGAAAATTCATCTCAGAGTGCATTGTATTGTTTTTTACAGTATGTGACATCGAGGTCCATTCTCTGTCTACATGTTCCCATAAGTTTATTCAATTTTGCAAGCGTGTGACCATTCAACCCAGTCTCACGGCAGTTCATGGGACTGGGTTATGAAAAGTACATTAATCTATGAGTTTGTGACAGGGGTATGCAAATGGGGCGTTTTTCGTAACAGGGGCACAAATTCATTTCGTGACAGGGGGAACAAAATGTGGGGCTAAGGGGGAGGGGTCTGGGGGTCATGGTTAATGGTTGGGGAGGGTACACACTTACGCTATAGTTATGGTTAGAGTTAGGAGAAGTGGAAGATTATAAATAGCAAAATAAAAAACTGTGTCACGAAAATCAGGTGCTTTTCTTGACGGGCACAAAAACGTGCATTTTGGAGAGAAAATTACAGCAGGTTAATGATCTCAGCTGGACAGCTGTGGTGTGGACACGCGGGACTTTGAAGTAGTTATCACTGCTAGCTGTTAGCAGTGTCTATGGCTTATTGATTGTGGTGGAACAAATGAAAGAATCAAGAAACACAAATGATGATGGCAATCGGATGGTTTAATGAGCATCATGTCGAACGTCTGGAACTTTGAAATATCAAAGTATATGAAGCCTTTTGAAGTCAGAAGCAGCACCAGGCAGCAGGACAAAATTCTCTGTGGCTGCTATATGCCGCTTCAATAGACGTAAAAATTAGCAGCATGTGTTTGTGTTGCAAAGTATGTATTAATTATTAGGCATAAAAGATAATCCAAATGGACAGGGCAGGCAGTTGGTATATAGAAGGTCAACATAGCAGGGGAACAGTCCAAAAACAACAGGCTAAACTCACGGTAGAAAAATAAAGTAGCAACAGGTCAACAACGGGAACCACAAACATGGAGAAAATGTGAGAAGACTCGGGGCAAAGTAAGACCATCTGGCATTCGAGTGTAGGACAATAAATGACTAAATGACTGGAAGAAAGATTACAACAAACACAGATAGAGCGAGTGAAAATAAAAGCACCACCGGAAGTAAGCAAAATGAGACTGTGACAACCACAGTACAATTTTTAATAACTGCTACTTTGTAATAGTGTGTTTTTAATACAACCATCCTTCCAAGCAGAGCAGGTAGCTCAGTGTGATAAGAAGTTGGGTTACCAATATGTAGAGTTCAGTTTGATGACTGATCATGCTACTTATCTGTGTCCTTGCACAAGACACTTCATCTTCATTCTCTAACTAGTGTCATGATGCCTGTCTGTCTGTCTGTCTGTCTGTCCTTATCCCCTGTCACCTCCTTGTGACTGTTCCTGTAGTCCAGTATTAGGTCATTTTTTGGCCAAGGTCAGAAAAAATTGGTAGAAAACTGAAAATTACTGGATGCAATCCTTTAATCATCCTAAACAAGATACTACAAGTCCCCATGTGTCCTCCTTGAGCTTTTCCTGGTATGACGTTATGATGCCATGAGTGTCATGGATGTCGGAAATAGTGTTTCACATATGTTCATCATTTAATTATTTGCAGTGGCAAATGTATCTCCATTGTTTGATAGACAAGATTGCTTGAAAATGAAACAGATATTATATTATGATTGATGATATATTTGATTTCCTGCAATTGCAAAAGTGGTTGTGAGCAAATGTGTGGCTGCAAGAAGTCAGGTCTGTTCTGTACAATTCTATGTGGCCATTGCCATGGAAATGGCTGCAGAAATTCTGAAAAAAAAAACAGACATTTCCGTATCAGACACTGCAAAGATGAGTTCAATTCCGATTCACTGGATGAAACATTTGATTTCGAGATGGCTGATGAGGATCATTTTGATGAATGTGACTTCATCCCTGACTGAAAATCTACAAAAACAAAAATCCCCTTAATAATATTTCATGTCGGGACAGTCTGATTTGACCCATAATACTCAACCCAGTCTCATGGCGAGTCGTGATTCAGCAGCATGAAATATACATTAATTTATTGGTTCGTGATATTGTGACGAAATGCGCATCATTTTCTTCACGGCAGCACAAATTCATTCTAATTCATTCCGTGATGACGGCACAAAAGGTCAGGGGTGGTTATGTTTAGGGTTGGGGGAAGGAGTAAGATTAGGTTATGGTTAAGGTTAGGGTTGGGGGTAGGAGTAGGGTTAGTAATAGTGAGTTTAAAAAAAGCCCCGCCACAAAAATTTGACTCATTTCGTCATGGGAGCATAAAAAAACAAAAAAAACCCAAAACGTAAGACTGGGCTGTAATACTATATTGTGAACCCTGCAAGCGGCTCCTGCAAACATGGAGCCGCATCCACTGTGCAGCTCAGTTCCGAGTTGAAAAACAGTTGTCTCTCAAAGCACGGTGACGCTCAGAGCTATGGTTTTACAAAGACATTTTTACGCTTCTTTGTTTCTCCTTTACAACTCTTTGCTGCTCTGTGCGTGTCTTCATTAAAAACAGCTGATCGGCGATGTCCAAATGAAAGGCTTTTTTTCCCAGCCAAATGCACCCAAGTCTCTTTCTGAGGACGACATGATGTAAAAAATGCTGATATCCACAACTGCGCTAGGTTCAGTGTTGTGTAAAGTACCGGAAAATCACACTTAAGTAAAAGTACAGATACCCATTAAAAAAATGACTTTGGTAGAAGTTCAAGTCACTGATTGAAATGCTACTCAAGTAAAAGTCTTAAAGTATCTAGTATTTATCATACTTAAGTATGACAAGTAATGTACAACTAAATGAACTCAAGTATTGAAAGTAAAAGTACAAATAAATGTTAATAATCAAAAACGGACTGATTTTTTTAAATAAAAGTTTATCTAGGCTTGTAAATGACTGGTAGTATTAGTCAAAATACTGAAAATTGTGCACATCACACAAAAACACTTCAGAAACAAGGTTTCAAAACCTAAGCAAGAGTAGGCTACTCACTAGGTGTTCACAGGAAACATTTATTTCTATATGTATTTATTTATTTTCATTGTTACATGGTTTTATCTTTTCTGTTGTGTTTTGTTTCATTATGTTCTTTTTGTCTCTTTCTCTAAAATTGTATTGTAACATTATTAGTCTATTATTATTGACTATTATTGTCTATTATGTAGACTATTATTGTTGTTGCTATAATATATGAATACAAATAAATTTAAAACATTACAATTTGACTCTTTTATGACAACGAACACTGAGCCATTAATTATACATAAAACAAATCCATTTGCCTCTTGTGAATGTTTGACCTCGCTTGCTCTTTGGGCACTTTAATGTGTTTTTGGACCTTTCGCTGTCTCTCTGACCGCTCTCCTGCTTGTCCCCTCATGGACGCTGTTGCTAGTTGTTGACTGCTGTCCTGTGTACAGACCTTTGAACCTTCCCACATGAGTCATTAAAGACTGTGGTTGTGAACTTACTGGTGTTATCTTTGCATTGGGGTCTGACCCATCCTTCCACTCATGACAAGTACTTACTGGCCTTGGATGGAGAAGTAACCTGCGATAGACTGGTGCCGTGTCCAGGGGGTGTTGTAGACTCTCATCTGCTTTACTCTATGGAATCTGAGGATCATCACCAGCAGAAATGGGACTCAGGGCCTACATAGAACTTATTTCTTTTTTAGCAAAACAAAACATCAAGAAGAAAATGTATTTACAATGTAGATGCCTAAAAATTCATCTCATTTGAGTTTATTATCAAAATGTGTGCAGTTCCAGATCTAGGTTTTCACACCACACAAGCATCACATGTGGTAAAGAGCTAATGACTTTTCCACTATTACAGCTGATCTAAATGCAGAAGTGATTATGCTGTGGTTCCTCCTGTGGTGTGAATATCGGAAGAAAGCAAATGCCAAATAGATTTTCACAGATAGTTAAAAAATATATGAAAGTTAAAAAAATGTTTCAGAAAAACTGATATCCATGTAACATAAGCTGTTGAAAGAGCGTTACAATCACAAAGAAACATCACTGTCTAATGGAAACCAGAACGACAGAGTGAACACCTCACCAAAGGTCTGTTTACATGGTCAGGTCCAGATAATGATGGATGACTGGATCTGGCAGACAAAAATCTGTTTTTTGTGGGATTGTTCCACTAGATCGGGATTTGGATGAAATTTGACCCAAATCATGATGTGGACCAAAGTACACTTACAGTATAATAGAGTATCACAGGTTACTGAACACTCACCTTTGATCTTGAATGTGACCTTGCTTGTGATTGCTCACCCTTGATCCTGATCTTTCAAGCAGAATACTGATCTTTGATCCTAATCATTGAACTGTGTTCCTCATGACTGACCTGTGATCCTGATAACTAATGTCTGACCACGTTCCTGACCATTGATCCAGGTTGCTTCTCTTTTATCAATCAATCAATCAATTTTTTTTATATAGCGCCAAATCACAACAAACAGTTGCCCCAAGGCGCTTTATATTGTAAGGCAAGGCCATACAATAATTATGTAAAACCCCAACGGTCAAAACGACCCCCTGTGAGCAAGCACTTGGCTACAGTGGGAAGGAAAAACTCCCTTTGAACAGGAAGAAACCTCCAGCAGAACCAGGCTCAGGGAGGGGCAGTCTTCTGCTAGGACTGGTTGGGGCTGAGGGAGAGAACCAGGAAAAAGACATGCTGTGGAGGGGAGCAGAGATCGATCACTAATGATTAATGCAGAGTGGTGCATACAGAGCAAAAAGAGAAAGAAACAGTGCATCATGGGAACCCCCCAGCAGTCTACGTCTATAGCAGCATAACTAAGGGATGGTTCAGGGTCACCTGATACAGCCCTAACTATAAGCTTTAGCAAAAAGGAAAGTTTTAAGCCTAATCTTAAAAGTAGAGAGGGTGTCTGTCTCCCTGATCTGAATTGGGAGCTGGTTCCACAGGAGAGGAGCCTGAAAGCTGAAGGCTCTGCCTCCCATTCTTCTCTTACAAACCCTAGGAACTACAAGTAAGCCTGCAGTCTGAGAGCGAAGCACTCTATTGGGGTGATATGGTACTACGAGGTCCCTAAGATAAGATGGGACCTGATTATTCAAAACCTTATAAGTAAGAAGAAGAATTTTAAATTCTATTCTAGAATTAACAGGAAGCCAATGAAGAGAGGCCAATATGGGTGAGATATGCTCTCTCCTTCTAGTCCCCGTCAGTAATCTAGCTGCAGCATTTTTAATTAACTGAAGGCTTTTTAGGGAACTTTTAGGACAACCTGATAATAATGAATTACAATAGTCCAGCCTAGAGGAAATAAATGCATGAATTAGTTTTTCAGCATCACTCTGAGACAAGACCTTTCTGATTTTAGAGATATTGCGTAAATGCAAAAAAAGCAGTCCTACATATTTGTTTAATATGCGCTTTGAATGACATATCCTGATCAAAAATGACTCCAAGATTTCTCACAGTATTACTAAAGGTCAGGGTAATGCCATCCACAGTAAGGATCTGGTTAGACACCATGTTTCTAAGATTTATCCTGAACACATATCTCTGATTCTGATTGCTGACGTTTCAGTGTAATCACTTATCTTTGATCCCGATCACTCACTTTTGATGATGTCCTTTTGATTTTGGTATCATGATCATGCATCTTTGATTCTGAAATTTGATTCAGATCTCCCATCACTGGACACCTGTCCAGAGTGTGCCACGACTTTCACCTATTGACCGCTGCGTTGGGCTTCACCCCGCCCCCTAATGACTCTTAGCAGGACTACGTGGGTTTAGAAAATGAATGAGTCTCCCATCACTGATCTGTGTGCTGGCCCTGCTTTTGATTGCTATCATCAGGTTATGTATCAGGATCAAAGAAATATCAACAAACAACAATGGAAACATAACCTCCTTGAAGGCCCCTTCACACATAATGCGACGTTTGGTCGAACATGGCGAAACAGCGTGAAACAGTTCGAATTAGCGCACCACAAAACATCGCGCTGACGGGCAGGTGTGCACGATCCTGGTGCAAGGGTTTGTGCACGTCCATCCATCCATCCATTTTCTTCTGCTTCATCTGGAGTCGGGTCACGGGGGCAGCAGCTCAAGCAAAGCCGCCCAGACCTTCTGATCCACAACACACCTCCTCCAGCTCCTCCGGGGGAACCCCAAGGCGTTTCCAAGCCAGCTGAGAGACGTAGCCCCTCCCAATGGGACATGCCCGGAACACCTCTCCAGCGAGGCGTCCAGGGGGCACCCGGAAAAGATGCCCAAGCCACCTCAACTGGCTCCTTTCGACGTGGAGGAGCAGCGGCTCGACTTTGAGCTTCTCCCGAGTGGCCGAGCTCCTCACCCTATCTCTAAGGGAGCGCGCAGCCACCCTGTGGAGGAAACTCATCTCGGCCACTTGTACTTGCAATCTCGTTCTTTCGGTCATGAGCCAAATCTCATGACCATAGGTGAGGATCGGAACGTAGATCGATCGGTAAATCGAGAGCTTTGCCCCCCTACTCAGCTCTCTCTTCACCACGACGGTCCGATACAGCGACCACATCACTGCAGATGCTGCACCGATCCTTCTGTCGATCTCACGCTCCATCCGTCCCTCACTCGTGAACAAGACCCCGAGATACTTAAACTCCTCATAGTGCCCATAGTGATGTTGCATGAGCCAACCCAATAAGATACTGTTAATAGCTTCTTTCATGTGTATTTCTGACACCTGAGCCCATTTAATTTTAGATGGCAGCTTGTTCCTAAAGGAGCGTTTGGTAGCTTTGTGTCCCTGCAGGCAGTGACTCACAGGCACAGATGGATAGATCATATATAATCCCCCTTATTGTTCGACTCTGGTGTGATGTTTAAAAAAAGGTAAAATCTCCTTGGAAGGAATTTTATTAAAAAAACAGAGAGGTACAGGTGATTGAAACAATGGGACTAATTACTGAAGAAGTGTGTGTGTGTGTGTGGAGGGGGACCACGAGTGGAGTGGAGTGGAAATGGGACTGATGTACAGGAAAACAAACCATCTGATTAATTTTAAACCACTTGCTTTGACCTCAGAGAGAAGAAAAACAGAGACAAGAAGGCGAGTGAAAGCACAAGAAATCAACCACATATATGCATGGCACTCAAGACTAAAAGCAATTTGGATGAAAGGACTTTATTCAGGTGCCTTTGAATGAGTTTCCCGAGGAGCTGCTGGCCAGGGCACCACCTCCCTATAAATAATAATCATAAAAACAAAACACTAACTCAGGTGGTTTCTCAGCAGCATTTTGACAAATTCAGGGTAAAATTGGCTCCACTATTATTTTCAGTGTACAGAATATCTCTGAAGCAGGACTTTTCCCTCATACTTTAAATGGCCACTATGTTTGCATGTCTACTCATGAAAAGAAAGATAAAGAGACAATTAGCAGCTCTTATAGACTTCTTTTTTTAGCTTCGTTCACACTTAGTCTGAAAGATGTCCTGCTGTTACGTGTTCATGAAATGGTGCAACTGATATAAAAATGTTGTTCTGTTTTCCTCTCCAATCCTGACTTACTAGACCATGTTTTACCAAACATTTTAGGCTATGCACCCCTGTCTGCATCCTGACTAAGTCAGCGTGATCTTTGTCACCATACAACCACCATAACAGTAATTAGTGTTGTGCAGAATAGCAGGTGTGAAAGCTGCCTTGTACCATGATCCAGACCAAAGGACCAAAATTTTGTACAACCAAGAGAGGTGGTCTCAGTTTGGATCAAACTGACCCATGGTCTGATGCTTTTGCAGTATGAAAACATGTTTCGGATAGTTCAGATTTTCAGACATATTAGTGAAAGTGTGCAGGTTACTACCACCCATTAAACAGCAGAGGAAAAGAAGCGGTCAATAATTTTATTAATTCACCTGATTAAAACCAGATGTCTGTCTGTGCCATTCACTCTTTTCTTCTGGTCAAAGATAAAACATCCATTTTGTATGGTGTTTCAGCACACAGCAGTTGAAAATATTTTTCTTTTGACAGTAAGTGCTATGAAATCGCTCAGTTTGCTCCAAAAAAGAAAACAAAACTTTTGACATCCAAGGGGGTGCGGCCCAGTGACAGCCATATCAGCCAGACAAAAAAACAAACAAATAAAAAAACGCTGAGCACAGTCGCTTGACCTGAATTTATGGAGGCTTATAGCAGGCAAAAAGTGATCATTGATCCAAAATCTGTTCATTAATTTTGTGTGTGTGTGTGCGTAACTCAGCCACATGGGGTGTGCAGCCAGTACATTCTGAATGCCGGTCCCAAGCCCGGATAAATGAGGAGGGTTGCGTCAGGAAGGGCATCCGGCGTAAAACAAGCCAACCCAACTATGCAGACTCAGAATCGAATTCCCATACCGGATCGGTCGCGGCCCGGGTTAACAACGTCCGCCACCGGTGCTATTGCCCAACAGGGTGCCGGTGGAAATTGGGCTACTGCTGGGTGAAGACGATGAAGAAGAGGAGGAAAACGTTGCCACGAACAGCGGGAGAAGAAGAAAACTAGAAGGGTGGAAATGAGAGTGGGGACTTTGAATGTTGGTAGTATGACTGGTAAAGGGAGAGAGCTGGCTGATATGATGGAGAGGAGAAAGGTAGACATATTGTGTGTGCAAGAGACCAAGTGGAAGGGAAGTAAGAGCAGGAGCATCGGCGGTGGGTACAAGTTGTTGTACCATGGTGAGGACAGGAAGAGAAATGGTGTTGGGGTCATTTTAAAGGAAGAGTATGTTAAAAGTGTGTTGGAGGTTAAGCGAGTGTCTGACAGGGTGATGAGTGTGAAGTTGGAAATTGAAGGGGTGATGATGAATATCATCAGTGCATATGCCCCACAGGTAGGTTGTGAGATGAAGGAAGATTTCTGGAGTGTGTTAGATGAGGTGGTGGAGAGTGTGCCCAAGCATGAAAGAGTGGTGATAGGAGCAGACTTCAACGGGCATGTTGGTGAAGGGAACAGAGGTGATGAGGAAGTAATGGGTAGATATGGTATCAAGGATAGGAATGGGGAAGGGCAGATGGTAGTTGATTTTGCAAAAAGGATGGAAATGGCTGTGGTGAATACCTACTTTAAGAAAAGGGAGGAGCACAGGGTAACACATAAGAGTGGAGGAAGGTGCACACAGGTGGATTACATTCTTTATAGGAGATGCAAGCTAAAAGAAATCACAGACTGTAAGGTGGTAGCAGGAGAGAGTGTCACTAGACAGCATAGGATGGTTGTTTGTAGGATGACTTTTGAGGTAAAGAAGAAGAAGAGAGTGAGAGCTCAACAAAGGATCAGATGGTGGAAGCTGAAGGAGGAAGACTGTTGTGTGAAATTTAGCGAGCAGGTGAGAGAAGCACTAGTTGGAGGGGAAGCAATTTTGGACAACTGGAAGAGTACTGCAGATGTGGTGAGGGAGACAGCTAGGGCAGTACTGGGTATGAAGGAAGACAAGGAGACTTGGTGGTGGAATGAAGAGGTCCAGGAAAGCATAAGGAGAAAGAGGTTGGCGAAAAAGTTTTGGGATAGTCGGAGAGATGAAGAAAGTAGACAGGAGTACAAGGAGATGCGGTGTAAGGCGAGAAGAGAAGTGGCAAAAGCAAAGGAAAAGGCATATTGCGAGCTGTACAAGAAGTTGAATAGTAAGGAAGGAGAAAAGGATTTGTACCGATTGGCCAGACAAAGGGACAGAGCTGGAAAGGATGTGCAGCAGGTTAGGGTGGTAAAAGATGCACATGGTAATGTGCTGACAAGTGAGGAGTGTGTGCTGAGAAGGTGGAGGGAATATTTCGAAGAGTTGATGAATAAAGATAATGAGCGAGAGAAAAGGCTGGATGATGTGGTGAGAGTAAATCAGGAAGTAAAAGAGATTAGCAAGGAAGAAGTGAGGGCTGCTATGAAGAGGATGAAGAGTGGAAAGGCAGTTGGTCCAGATGACATTCCAATGGAGGCATGGAAATGTCTAGGAGAGATGGCAGTAGAGTTTCTAACCAGATTGTTTAATAAAATCTTGGAAAGTGAGAGGATGCCTGAGGAGTGGAGACGAAGTGTGCTGGTTCCTATTTTCAAGAACAAGGGTGATGTGCAGAGCTGCAGTAACTACAGAGGCATAAAGCTGATCAGCCACAGCATGAAGTTATGGGAAAGAGTAGTAGAAGCTAGGCTTAGAAAACAGGTAAAGATCTGTGAGCAGCAATATGGTTTCATGCCGAGAAAGAGCACTACAGATGCAATGTTTGCTCTGGGAATACTGTTGGAAATGTACAGAGAAGGACAGAAAGAGTTACATTGTGAGTTTGTGGACTTAGAAAAAGCTTATGATAGGGTGCCAAGAGAAGAGTTGTGGCATTGTATGAGGAAGTCTGGAGTGGCAGAGAAGTATGTTAGGGTAGTGCAGGACATGTACAAGAATAGTGTGACAGCGGTGAGATGCGCAGTCGGAATGACAGACTCATTCAAGGTGGAAGTGGGATTACACCAAGGATCAGCTCTGAGTCCTTTCTTGTTTGCAGTGGTCATGGACAGGTTGACAGGTGAGATCAGACAGGCGTCCCCATGGACTATGATGTTTGCAGATGACATTGTGATCTGTAGTGAGAGTAGAGAGCAAGTTGAGTCTAGTCTGGAGAAGTGGAGATATGCTTTGGAGAGAAGGGGAATGAAAGTAGAAGCAAGACTGACTACATGTGTGTGAATGAGAGGGAGCCCAGTGGAATAGTGCAGTTACAAGGAGTAGAAGTGGTGAAAGTAGATGAGTTTAAATATTTGGGGTCAACTGTTCAAAGTAATGGAGAGTGTGGTAGAGACGTGAAGAAGAGAGTGCAGGCAGGGTGGAGTGGGTGGAGAAAGGTGGCAGGAGTGATTTGTGACAGAAGAATATCAGCAAGAGTGAAGGGGAAAGTTTACAAAACAGTAGTGAGACCAGCTATGTTGTATGGTTTAGAGACAGTGGCACTAACAAAAAGACAGGAGGCAGAGCTGGAGGTGGCAGAGCTGAAGATGTTGAGATTCTCTTTGGGAGTGACAAGAATGGACAAGATTAGGAATGAACATATCAGAGGGACAGCTCAGGTGGGACGGTTTGGAGACAAAGTCAGAGAGGCGAGATTGAGATGGTTTGGACATTTGCATAGGAGGGAGCCAGGGTATATAGGGAGAAGGATGCTGAGGATGGAGCCACCAGGCAGGAGGAGAAGAGGGAGACCAAAGAGGAGGTTCATGGATGTGCTGAGAGAGGACATGCAGGTGGTTGGTGTGACAGAGGAAGATACAGAGGACAGGGTGAGATGGAAACGATTGATCTGCTGTGGCGACCCCTAACGGGAACAGCCGAAAGACAAAGAAGAAGAAAAGAAGCGTGCGTGTGTGTGTGTGTGTGTGTGTGTGTGTAATTGTCACTGTACACCAAATTGAAAACACACCAATGTCAGATGCACACACACCGGCAAGCCCAGTATCCGACCTTTTTATTTTTTGCAAAAACCATATGGATTTGAATCACGTGTGATTGCATCAGCCAAGCTTGAACCTTCGTGCGCATGCGTGAGTTTTTTCATGCCTGCCGGTTGTGTCATTCGCTTGTGAGCAGGCTTTGTGTGAGCAGTGGTCCACCCCACTCGTCGGATTTTTATTGTGAATAAATGTCTGAACGATTTTGAGGTTTGCTGCATCAAATATTTCCAGAAATTGTGAGAGACCTCCAGGTGGACACCATTCGGAAAATTCAAATGGCTTTCAGGGACGATTTTATGGGGATTACACAGATTAAGGAGTGCTCCAGCCGGTTTAAAGACCACCCACAGCGTCAGAGAGTGCGCCGCACTCTGAGCGCCGATCGACAGGCTGAAACAACCAGATCATTTCCAGCGTGAAGGCTTTGTTGATCCGGGACGTCGTCTGACTTACACAAAAATGGCAGAAGACGTGGACATCAAGACTTTTTCGGCACATTCCACTGTTACAGGAGTTTTTTTCATGGAAAGAGAAGCGGAGGGATGTGCCACCATGCTGCTCATGGCGCGGCACAAAACCACCTCCGTGTTGTTCTCACAGAACGGCTTTCAAATGGCTTTCAGACGGCTTTCGGTGGCTTTTCAGTTGTGTGACTATCCGAGAAATTGTGCATGAGCTGGACATGCCAGAACATGTCCTGTGAGGGTTCATCACGGCGTTGCTTTGCGCCATGCGGCTCCACCGCGACACGTGGAATTCCTCCGCTCCTCTTTCCATGACAAAAACTCCTGTAACAGTGAAATGTGCCTTTATTTCCACACTGGACGCTGTGTTGATCCGGGACGTCATCTGACTTCCACAGGAATTGCGGAAGACGTGGACATCTGCACTTTTTCGGCACATTGAGACAGACGTGCGGAGGAATTCCGCGCGTCGCGGTGGAGCCGCATGGCGCAAAGCAACGCCGTGATGAAGCCTCACAGGACATGTTCTGGCATGTCCAGCTCATGCACAATTTCTTGGATAGTCACACGACTGAAAAGCCACCGAAAGCTGTCTGAAAGCCATCTGAAAGCTGTCCTGTGAGACCAACATGGAGGTGCTTTTGTCCCGCGCCATGAGCGGCATGGTGGCGCATCCCTCCGCTTCTCTTTCCATGAAAAAAACTCCTCTAACTGGAATGTGCCAAAAAAGACTTGATGTCCACGTCTTCTGCCATTTTTGTGGAAGTCAGACGACATCCCGGATCAACAAAGCCTTCACGTTGGAAATGATCTTGTTGTTTCAGCGGGGTGTCAGCCTGTCGATCGGCGCTCGGAGTGCGCCGCGCTCTCAGACGCTGTGGGCGGTCTTTAAACCAGCTGGAGCACTCCTTAATCTGTGTAATCCCCATAAAATCGTCCCTGAAAGCCATCTGAATTTTCCGAATGGTGTCCACCTGGAGGTCTCTCACAGTTTCTGGAAAAATTTGATGCAGCAAAGCTCCAAATCGTTCGGACATTTATTCGCAATGGCATGAAAAACTCACGCATGCGCACGAAGGTTCAAGTTTGGCTGATGCAATCACACGTGATTCAAATCCATATGGTTTTTGCAAAAAATAAAAAGGTCAGATACTGGGCTTGCCAGTGTGTGTGCATCTGACATTGGTGTGTTTTCAATTTGGTGTACAGTGACAATTAAACACACACACACACACACACACACACACACACACACACACACACACTTCTTTTCTTCTTCTTTGTCTTTCGGCTGTTCCCGTTAGGGGTCGCCACAGCAGATCAATCGTTTCCATCTCACCCTGTCCTCTGTATCTTCCTCTGTCACACCAACCACCTGCATGTCCTCTCTCAGCACATCCATGAACCTCCTCTTTGGTCTCCCTCTTCTCCTCCTGCCTGGTGGCTCCATCCTCAGCATCCTTCTCCCTATATACCCTGGGTCCCTCCTCTGCACATGTCCAAACCATCTCAATCTCGCCTCTCTGACTTTGTCTCCAAACCGTCCCACCTGAGCTGTCCCTCTGATATGTTCATTCCTAATCTTGTCCATTCTTGTCACTCCTAAAGAGAATCTCAACAACAGGCCTCGTATATAGCACTTTTCCATCTGCATCAGACGTTCAAATTGCTTTACAAATAATACCCCACATTCACAACGATGTGAGGGTGCTGCCATACAAGGCGCTCACTACACACCAGGAGTGTAGTGAGTGACTTAGTGATTTTCCAGTCAGGTTGGGATTTGAACTGAGGATCTTCTGGTCTCAAGCCCAACGCCTTAACTACTAGACCATCACCTCCCCTATGTCAAATGTGGGGAGATGCTCCCCTACCCCACTGGGGTCATGGATCGCAGCACCCTAGAGGTGTTTCTCCAGTTGCTCCTCCTCTGGTGCCCGGATGTGGTTACCTCCAAAGATGCCGTAAGAAACATTGAAATAGTCTTCTGGTCTGCAGGCTTTGTGTACTGCTTGCATACATCATGATTCATGATGTAAAAAAAGAGTCAGCTGAAGTTGTTATTGTTAAATTTCAAAGTGAAAATGGGGCTTTCACCAATAACATCGCTTTATTTTTGTCTCGCAGGTAAGCGGACCAACGACACGCAAGTCTCGCACATCGAAACATCACAACATGATGCCATCTCATGAGATTTTACAGGAAAACAATGGCACTGAAGAAAATGATGCCACACAGCTGCAAACCAACACATTTTGATACATTTAAACAAAATTATCCAGGAAAACTAAATTTGAAAAACAGCATGATGGCACTGAGATCGTAACATGATGGCACAACTTCATTAATCCATAGCTTAGGGAGATTCCTGAAACATGTACAAACAGAAACTTTGGTTCAGATTTTGTTCTGGACTTGTGTGAAACTATGTACATTTAGAGCTTCATACATGTATATTTTCCCACAACATTCCAACATTCCACACACACTCTCATCTTCAATCGCTTATCCAAGATCGGGATGCGAGGGGCTGGAGTCTATCCTAGCACCAGTGCTGGGCACAGTTCAGCTAATCTGATAACCGATAATTATCGAAGCTAAATGTGTGTTGGGGGGGTGTGGCTGGACATTTTGGTGTTCTTTTCTTTTATTTGCTCTCCAGGTGGTATGAAAACTGATTTGTCTGTGGAGAAGGTGCTGGCTGAAGAGTCCTTCACCCTCATCAGCGTTATGTGCAGCACCTGTGGATGGTGCTCAAGTGCAACCTTAAAGACTTTCAGCTGAAGCAGATAATGAGATGGCGTTCTGCATTTAAGCCATGTATGATTCAAGCAGAATGGCCGGGAACTCGACCTTGTGATGTTCGTTTGTGAGACGCTGAGGACCGCGCCTGGGTTTGACACATCGTGCCTGTGAAGGAGGACGGGTGAGGGACACATGCTGTCGGCACACATCTGAGGTGATTAATTGTTTGACTAATTGTTGATAGTAACTTGGTATTTTGTTACGCAGTAGATTTGAATTGTGATGAGAATTGTGCAGCTCGCTTCTCACTGCTGTGGCGTGCGGAGTGGTAATCCTCCACCTGTTGTGAGAAGCTGCTCATTTACATAAAGCTTAAATACAGACCTGAATGTGTTGCTGATAGTGTGTGCCTTTTGAAGGATATTGGTTGTAGCTGCTGACTTACCTCACCTTTTCTATCCTTCGCAGAGAGTCGGTTTGTCGTGTCCACCTGGGGGGTGTTTGGCGGTAAAGTGAGTCCAGAAGCGCCGGGCTTCGATCCTTTTAGGCGCTGGAGAGCGTGCCAGCCTTCACTCCACCAGACTGACGCATCTTTTGTTCATACACTTTGTTATGCACCAGAGGGTGGAAAAAATAAATTGTTTTGTTAAAATAACCAGAAAGCTGTTCCACGCTTTCTGGTTATTTTAGCGCTGGGTTCCGTCAGACGCAGGTCCGCTCCTCAACCCGCGTCGACACATAACACTAATGTTTTTAGTTTGTCTGTTGTGTGTTTGTGGCTGTTGCTTGCTGATGATGTCATCATTACGCACAAAACGTGATTGGCTGGTTGGCACAGGGAGCATTGTGGGTAGTGTAGTTCAGGTTCACTTTGCGCGTTATAGCGTCGTCCGCTCGACACAAACAAAACGGACTAATTTTAATATTATTTTACTTTATTTGTTTGTGGCTGACGGCATAATTTAATCACCAAGACTTGGTGGGAGAGAAGAGATCTTACGGCGCAGCTGTGTTACAGAGGGACTTTTCTTAGACACTGTTTTGGATAATCTGGGCGCTTTATGTGGATTATTTCTTCAGAATTTAATGAACCCCACTGAAACTAACAGGTAAGAATTTATATTTATTATGTGTCTTTTACTCTTTTACTGCCAATCAATGCATTAATGGACGTATTTCAGTTGTTTAAGCCGCAGGGTTCAAAGCATGCAAAAAAGCAGCAGGTTTTAGTTCGTAAATGACCTTGTATATAATACAGAGATAAACTGTGACTTCTAATACTGTGTTTTACTGCTTTTGAAAGATAATGACAGTTTGGGATTTTTTTTTTTTTTATTCATTCATTTT
Source organism: Thalassophryne amazonica (assembly GCF_902500255.1). NCBI lineage: Eukaryota > Metazoa > Chordata > Actinopteri > Batrachoidiformes > Batrachoididae > Thalassophryne > Thalassophryne amazonica. The sequence goes on from NC_047104.1 coordinate 133,875,432, forward strand.
TCATGCATTCTTTTTGTGTTCGTGATCCTTGAATTTACCCAGCAGCCCCTGCGGCGCTTAAAGTGAGACTGGTTTATCAGAAGCCGACAGTGTAATCTGATGTGGCTGCGTCTGAATCAATGCTAAAAATTATCGGTTATCTGTAATAAAGATAAAATTTTAGCAGTTGATCGGTTTAGCGTCATAAAAGATAACTTTTCAGTTATCAGATTAATGGTTATCGAAGCTAACTTTTTGGTGGGCTGTGCCCACCACTGCCTAGCAGTCATTGGATGTGAGGCGGGGTCCACCCTGGACAGGACGCATGTCTGTCACAGGGCCACATATAGACAAACAAACACATTCACACCCGCATGCACAACTAGAGACAATTTAAAGTTCCAATTCACCTAATCTGCATGTCTTTGAATGTGGGAGGAAGCTGGAGCACCTGGAGAGAACCCACACAAACACAGAAAGAACATCCAAATTCACACAGAAAGGCCACAGGTGGGAATTGATCCTATGACCTTCTCGCTGTGAGGCAGCAGTGCTAACTGCAATTTAGTTACAATTTAGTTTATTTAATCTGCACTGTGTTTCAGGAAAAAACTATAGTGATGATGACCTGAACACGATCTGATTATTTCAGGCACTGGAGCTGTAATATGCATGAGCAGAGAGCTTGAATGTCAAATCTCGTCTGTTGCTGGGTTGACTGTCTTCTGTAAATGTATCCAGTTATATGTGTGAAAGTGACTTTTAACAGGGAATGTGATCAGCTGAAGTGCACCTTGCTGAAGTCTTGCCTCAGACAAGCAACCTGGATGTACAATGGCACACCAGTTGTTCTATGACATCCATACCCTTTTAAATCTAATTTATTCCAAATCTTCTGTCCAAAGCATAAAAACATTTGACAGGGTAGAATGGACCAATTTGTTCTCAGTCTGGAAAATTTAGACTGGTAATTAATTTATCTCTGTAATGATTCTGACAGGCATCTCAGTGCAAAGAACCAGTAAAAACAGTTTTTATTGCTCGAGCAATATAAATAATTGAGTATAGCAGCAGAACATCAGGCAAAAGAGATGGACAACATATAGGTCCGATCCGGTGTATGTTTGTCTAAAGTTCAACTCAGCTGTTGGAGAAGAAACACAGTAGATTGTTCAACATACAAAAAGGAGTTCAAAAACCCAGAATGAGTTCACGCTAGAGCCTGACCAATATATCAATTGGCCGAGAGCATTGACAGATATGAGCCTTTCGGTATCAGCATTACTTTTGCAGATATGAAACTTTTATTTTACCCAATAAATGGTGCAGAGAAACACTTTGGATGTGCAATTACCTAGTTTGTCCATTTGGCATTGCTTACAATGCTGTCAAGCGTGGCTGGAGCTTCCCGTCACCCACTGGACACATTAGCTACAAGAGACGGAGGCAAAACAATGAGCTGTCATCCATTTTCAGTCAGACTGGGCATTTTACAGTGCCAAGAGACAAGTGGTTGCTATGCTACAAGCTAGGCAGGGCCAATATAAATGAGACGTCTGTGCAGTTGCTGAGCGATGTGACAGGGTGACTGCTAATTCCATGAGGCAGCGTGACGGTAGTATGTCGTACATTGGCTGGTATTTATAGTATATATTTATAGTTGTTTATAATAAAGTTCATGTGTAAACTGTTAACCATCAAACCTCAGTTACATTTCTTTGTCATAAGGGTTTGTTAATGAAATTTTACTAATTATTGCCATTTTTAATCTATATATCAGCAGATATACTGGTATCATAAATTGTTTTATTTTCTGATATTGGTATCATCTCAGCCCCCCAAAATACATATTGGTCAGGCTCTAGTTTATACCACAGATTACAGGAGCCTGAAGTGGCAGCAGGAGTCAGTAACTGAAGCTCAGTAACACTGTAGTTAGTGCAAAAAACAGAAATCCCAGATGGTAGAAAGAGCCAGTAACACAGAATCAGGAATACGAACCTGAGTGAGCAGGATCAAACCTACGTATTACAATCTGGCAATTAGGAGACGTTATCACAGAATATTTAACGGACGTGGAATAATTAAGGCTGGAAGTGTGTGAACACGGAAGTCATCAAACCTAATGTCCCGGTTACACAGCACACCGCGATAGAAGGACAAAGGATAAAATGCCAAAAAGTCAAAATCAACTCAACTCAAACTTTATTTTGGAAGCACATTTAAAATGACAGCAGTCGACCAAAGTGCTGCACAGTAAAAATGGGCACCTTGTTACACTCATAAATGCGAGTTAAAAACAACAATAAAAATTACAGCAGACAATAAAAAGTAAAATAAAATAAAAATGGAATAAAAGAAAATAAAAATACTCATTTGGGAAATGCTGTAGAAAAGAGGTGAGTTTTTAAAGAAGATTTATAAGTCTCAAGGGTCAGGGATGATCCAGTATGAAAGGGGAGACTATTCCAAAGCCTGCAGACAGCCGCCACAACGGCCCTGTCACCTCTTGTCTTTAATCTAGTTTTGGCAGCAACAGTTGGTCAGAGGACCGGCTCTGTACCGGAGCAGAAGTTTGGAAAGATGTCAGACGAAGGCTGCTCCCGAAGGCACGCACATGCAGGCCAGCCACCAACAGTTGGAAAGTGCGTAAATAGTTAAAGTAGTCGATAAAACGCTATTGTTTCTGTATGAAAACGTTGATTTTTCATCCCAAAAATGAACGATTCATTAGCAGTACAAGATCGTTTTGTTCAGCTCATTGAAGCTTTAGTTATTGATCCGTTCAGATATCGTTGCGTTCATTCAATGCGTCGGACTTGGGAGGTTGAACGAAGTCGGCAAAAGTCAATCGAAATGCTGATGTTACAAAGACTAAGCAAAAGATAAGAAACCGTAAAGAATGAAAGCAAAATGAAATACGGATGATTTGAGGTTGTTAGCGGCATTCGTTCACATTTTTCAACAGTTTGAAATTTTCGATGACACACCAGCTGCAGGAACGAAACTGAACAAAGGTTTGATGCCTCTGAAAGTCAGATTTCTTGTTTCGTTTGGGCTTCGTTGTTCTTTGTCAGTGCCGTTTGACCGGGGCTTAACACAGAGAGGTTGTCGTAATAGGAGTACCAATGTAAACACACTGATGTAGCACAAAGGAAGAGTATTAATAAATAATTTTGAATGACAGTAAACTAGACAAGAACAGGAACACACAACTGGAGCCAAACATGGGAGCCACGAGAATCTAATGGATATCTCTTTGATACATATATCTCTTAAGCCAGCAACAACATCCATGGAATGTAATACAATCAAATTACTCATCATATTGAAAAGGCATATCATGCAGTCTCATCCTTTCACAATGTGTGAACACTGATGTGATCACAATAATACAAGAGCAAACAGAGATTTCTTACATCCACCAGTTCGGATCCAGATCTCTTCCAAAGTTTAATGGAGTCTTTCATGGCCTAATATGTATCTGTGGTGAAAATTCCATCAAAATCCTTGCAGTAGTTTTGACGTAATCCTGCTAATAGTGATCCTTCAAAGCCTATATAAATTGAAACTTGATCCAGAATCCGGATCCGGATCACTTCCAAAATTTAATGGAGTCTTCCATGGCCTAATATGTAGCTGACAAATACATAAATAAATGCCGGTGATTTTATTACGTCCTTGGCGGATGTAATAATAAAACAAGATGTATTATATCAAAACAAATACTGATTAGTCTCCCATTTCCTGCTGCTGAAAAACATCTCCACAGCATGATGTTGCCACCACGATGCTTCACTGTAGGGATGGTTACTGGTTTCCTCCAAACATTACACCTGGCATTCACACCAAAGAGTTTGATCTTTGTCTTATGAGACCAGAGAATTTTGTTTCTCATGATCTGAGAGTCCTTCAGGTGCCTCCTGGCAAACTCCAGGTGGGCTGCCATATGCTTTTTACTAAGGAGTGGCTTCCACCTGACCACTCTACCATACAGGCCTGATTGGTGGATTGCTTACTTTAGACTGGCAGCCAGGTAGATCTGAACTTCTTCCATTTATGGATGATGGAGGCTACTGTTCCAATTGTGACCTTCAAAGCAGCAGAAATGTTTCAGTATCATTCCCCAGATTTGTGGCTCAAGACAATCCTGTCTCTGAGGTCTACAGACAATTCCTTTGGCTTCATGCTTGGTTTGTACTCTTACATGCACTGTCAACTGTGGGACCTTATATCTAGACAGATGTGTCTAGACAACTGAATTTAACCCTGGTGGACTCCAATTAAGCTGTAGAAAAATCTCAAGGGTGATCAGTGGAAACAGGATGCACCTGAGCTGAATTTTGAGCTTCATGGCAAAGGCTGTGAATATTTATGTACGTGTGATTTCTTGTGTGTTTTTTTTTTTATGTTTAATAAATTAGCAAAAATCTCATAGTTTTTTCACATTGTCATTATAGGGTGTTGTGTGTAGAATTTTAAGAAAAAAAAATGAATTAATTCCATTTTGTAATAAGGCTGTAACATAAAACAATGTGGAAAAAGTGAAGCACTGTGAATACTTTCTGGATGCATTATGTCCCATAATATTCAGTACATAATGCCACAAGGGTAACAAGTGTTCAACCAGTCAATGTCTATCCCAACCTCCAGAGATGGGGCAAAGGGTTTAAGGAGGATTTCAATAAGAGTTTGTGGACGAACAGTTATGCCCCCAATGATCTTGACGTTTGCCCTAATAAACCCTTTAAGGACAATGCTGGGGTGAAGGTAAATGTACTTTTGATTGAAATTGGCACAAGTACCTCGAAAGAGTAGTGAAATGAACATTTCTCAAATTATAGAATGATTTACATTGTCGGCAGTGGAAGGAGTACTTCGAGGATCTCCTCAATCCCATCATCATGTCTTCCAAAGAGGAAGCAGAGACTGGGGACTCAGAGGCGGACTCATCCATTACCCAGGCCGAAGTCGCCGAGGTGGTTAGAAAGCTCCTCGGTGGCAAGGCTCCTGGGGTGGATGAAATTGGTCCTGAGTACCTTAAGTCTCTGGATGTTGTGGGACTGTCTTGGCTGACACGCCTCTGCAACATCGCGTGGCGATCGGGGACAGTGCCTCTGGATTGGCAGACCGGGGTGGTGGTCCCTCTGTTTAAGAAGGGGGACCGGAGGGTGTGTTCCAACTATAGGGGGATCACACTCCTCAGCCTCCCTGGTAAGGTCTATTCCAGAGTATTGGAGAGGAGAATTCAACCGATGGTCAAACCTCGGATTCAGAAGGAGCAGTGTGGTTTTCGTCCTGGTCGCGGCACACTGGACCAGCTCTACACGCTCCATCGGGTGCTCGAGGGTTCATGGGAGTTCACCCAACCAGTCCACATGTGTTTTGTGGATCTGGAGAAGGCGTTCGACCGTGTCCCTCGGGGCACCCTGTGGGGAGTGCTCCAGGAGTACGGGGTCCAGGGTCCTTTGCTAAGGGCTATCCGGTCCCTGTACGACCGCAGCAGGAGCTTGGCTCGCATTGCCAGTAGTAAGTCAAACCTGTTTCCAGTGCACGTTGGCCTCCGCCAGGGCTGCCCTTTGTCACCGGTTCTGTTCATTATTTTTATGGACAGAATTTCTAGGTGCAGCCAGGGTGTAGAGGGGGTCTGGTTTGGGAACCACAGAATCTCGTCTCTGCTGTTTGCGGACGATGTGGTTCTGTTGGCTTTGTCAAATCAGGAACTTCAGCGTGCACTGGGGCGGTTTAAGGCCGAGTGTGAAGCGTCCGGGATGAAAATCAGCACCTCCAAATCCAAGACCACAGTTCTCGACCAGAAAAAGGCGCTTTGCCCTCTTCAGGTCGGTGGAGTGTCCTGCCTCAAGTGGAGGAGTTTAAGTATCTCGGGGTCTTGTTCACGAGTGAGGGACGGATGGAGCGTGAGATCAATAGACGGATTGGTGCAGCATCTGCAGTGATGCGGTCGCTGTATCAGACCGTCGTGGTGAAGAGAGAGCTGAGTAGGGGGGCAAAGCTCTCGATTTACCGATCGATCTACGTTCCGATCCTCACCTATGGTCATGAGATTTGGCTCATGACCGAAAGAACGAGATCGCAAGTACAAGCGGCCGAAATGAGTGTCCTCCGCAGGGTGGCTGGGCGCTCCCTTAGAGATAGGGTGAGGAGCTTGGTCACTCGGGAGGAGCTCGGAGTCGAGCCGCTGCTCCTCCATGTCGAAAGGAGTCAGTTGAGGTGGCTCGGGCATCTTTTCCGGATGCCCCCTGGACGCCTCGCTGGAGAGGTGTTCCGGGCATGTCCCATTGGGAGGAGGCCCCGGGGAAGACCCAGGACACGCTGGAGGGACTACATCTCTTGGCTGGCTTGTGAACGCCTTGGGGTTCCCCCGGAGGAACTGGGGGAGGTGTGTGTGGATCGGGAGGTCTGGGCGGCTTTGCTTGAGCTGCTGCCCCCACGACCCGACTCCGGATAAAGCGGAAGAAAATGGATGGATGGATGGATTGAATGATTTATTTACTGGTATAGTAGAGAAGCTTGAATCTTCGACTGGACTGGGTTGCTTGTCGTGAGGACATTTTGCTTCAATTCGCAGAAGCTTCCTCAGCTAAATTTTTTGCTTTGGTAGTCTGACTTCTGTCTTGGCCTTTGTAGAGAACAAACAGGAGCCACAAAAGACCCCTCCTAACCAGACCCCTCCTACAGAGAGGCAGACTGCTATTGGCTAGTGACTAAACAATTGCTTTAATTAGCACCTATTGTGCTCTAGTTAGCACCCTCCTAATGACAGGGTAGCTGTCCCTCCTAACAATGGGACTGATGCCTCTCCTGATGCCTCTCCTGACGGCTCTCCTGATGATGTGAATGACTCATTACCATGAACAAACGACTGAAACTGCTTTGACCTGAGTATCCCATTGTAAACAGGGGACAAAGCGTGTCTCAGACCTCTTCCCCGGTTAAGGCTGGGTTTCAAGTGTTTCACATACAATGCCTCCTTCACCCCTCTCTCAAACCATTTCTTCTCTCTGGCTAAGATTTTAACTTCCTTGTCCTCAAACATTTGAGGACAAGAAGGACAAGGAAGGGCTTGTCCTCAAACCTTTGAGGGCAAGCAATATAATACAATATAATCAACAAAAAACATATTAACCATATTGGGGTTACAGGGATCTGTCTTGGCCCCCCTGCTTTTTCTCTGTATATAGCACTCCTTTGGCATGTACTGTGGCATTTTGGGATTGCCTTTTATTGCTATGCTGATGATGCTCAATTGTACATGCCAATAACTTCTGGTAATCTTAATTCCATAAAATCTCTAGAGGATTGCCTTGCATCAATGAGAGGCTGGATGGGATGTCTAGTAACCTCCTACTTTTCAATTCTGATAAGACTGAAATGATGGTTCTTGGTCCAGCAAGATATCGTCATCAATTTGACCAGCTTGCGCTTGGCCTGGGTCCATGTGTCATACATCATATGGGCAAGGTGAGGAACCTTGGGGTGATTTTTGATTCTGCGTTGTCCTTTGACCTCCACACTAGGGATATTACAATGAGTGCCTTCTTTCACCTGCAAAATATAACAAGGATTCATCCCATCGTGTCTATGGCTGATGCTTAGACCCTGATCCATGCTTTTGTTACTTCCAGATTGGATTATTGCAATGTCCTATTTTCAGGGTTACCACAGTCCAGCATTAGGGGTCTCCAATTGGTTCAGAATGCTGCTGCCAGACTTTCTGGCACAAAACAGAAAGTTTGACCACATTACACCTATTCCGGCATCTCTTCATTGGCTACTTGTCTCTGTAATATCAGATTTTAAGGTTCTGCTAATAGCTTATAAAACTGTTCATGGACTGGCACCTCCCTACTTAGCCAATCTAATTACACCCTATGTACCGGCCCAGGCTTTACATTTACAGGATGCAGGACTGCTCTGTGTTCCAAGGGTGAAGGAAAAAGTCTGTGGGTGAAAGAGCCTTCTCTCATCGTGCCCCTGTGTTGTGGAATGGTCTCCTAGCATCAATAAGACAGTCGGACTCTGTGGAGACATTCAAAACCAGACTTAAGACAAATCTATTCACTTTGTCCTATGGTTAGAATATTTTGCTAGCATTCCTTTGAATTTCTTTTAAATTTTTACTCTTTTATTGAGCTTGTTTAATCTTTTATTTGTGCTTTTATTCTTTTAACTCATGCTAAACTGTTTTTGAATTGTTTTGTGTGAGGCGCCTTGAGGCGATGCTGTCGTGAGTTGGCATCCTATAAAGTGAATAAATTGAATTGAAATTAACATCTTGCAACACATGACCTTATACTGTCTCCTCTGAGCTATCTGCTCATTTATGAGCTTCATTGACAATGGAATAAACAAATATTTATATCAGTTATATTTACAAAGAGGAACTCTGTACCTCCTTCCTGAGTTGAGTTAAGTAAAATATATCCAGAGTGCAGTACATGAGAAGCATCTGATAAAATATTGTCTGCAAGTCTGAGAATTGCCTGTTCAGTGAACTCTTAGGGACTTACAGGTACCACCATACCAATGATTTTGCCAGCTATTTTTGTCAGATTTACTACTTGAGTTTTTGATTTAACTGTTAAATTATGATTCTCACCAAATTTGCACCACAGATTCATATTATGTCATGGAAGACTCCATTAAATATTGAAGGTGATTCTGGATTCTGGATCAAGTTTCACTTTATATAGGCTTTGAAAGATTACATCAAAACTACTTCTAAGATTCTCACCAAATTTCCACCACAGATAGATATTAGGGCATGGAAGACTCCACTGAATTTTGGAGTTGATCCAGATCCGGATTGGCGGGCGTCAGTAATCTCTGATTGCTCTTCTTTCACTAAGCTTTAGTTACCTACTAACGTTTCATGGTAAAATAAAATAGTCATTTTCATAAAAAATAATTACAAAACTGATAAAGACATGTGACAAGAAAAAACAGAGCTTTGAAAATAAGAAGCTAATGCTTGTATTTGTAGTGGTAGTACCATCGCGTGGTGCCACTGGTAATGGGGACAACCATGATCAATAGTGACATTTTCTCGGCGCTTACATACATACATACATATATACATACATATATCTTCAACCACTTATCTGGGATTGGGTCGCAGGCAGTGCAAACAATACAGATGTTTTTACTCAAATGTTTTTACTATCAACCCGTGTACTTTTCCCTGTAGCAGGTGGGTGGAGCCAAGTGGACCTATAATACAGTAGTTGTCTTGGCAGCCATCACTGGTGACACCACTGCACCTTTTACCTGTCTGTCCAAAAAGAGAATTCACATTAGATTAAGTGGGTGAATTGAACAATGCTGTATGGTGCAAAAGGTGAGGTTTTACAAGCAGTAGGCTGGTCATGTCACAATTCAAATTATGACCATTTTAATGTATACCTAACGTGAGTATTTGTCGTTAATACCAGTCGACAGATGAGGGTTAAACCACGTCTCTCTGTGCTGGAATGTCATTAAGTAGCTCTCTAATGAGATTAGACCTGCTAAAACCCCATTAACCCCAAATTGCAGTTACATCACCGACACAGCAAAATAACTTCATACAACGGGTCAGTAAAAGGCCAAGATTAAATATTGGAATGATTATCGCAGAAGAATCCAGTGATATGTAAATACACATCAAATGAAAACAATACAATATGCATTATTTACTTATGTACTTGCATTTACTATATTTTCCTACAAAGCAGAGAAATGTTGATTAATGATGTTGATGTTGTGATTGATTAATAAAAAATGTCTCATTGCATGGAAGAAAAGACCAGCAATAATTTCTATTTATTTATATGGTATATTTATGCCATCCACAGTTTTAAAAGGTAAACTAGAGCACCACACTCGTAAAGCTCAAACGTCCGCCAACACAAGTTTCCAATTCAGCAAAATTTTACCTTGGAAAAAAATTTGCAAGGTCAAAGTCCTGTTAGAAGTGGCTTTTCATAAGCTAAATTAGATGTGATCAAATGCCAAGAGTGCACTTGAATCTAATTTTTTGTGGTGTGGTCAGGTTTTTTTTTTTTTTTTCTCACAGAATATGCACAATTTGTCATTGCTTTTTGACACTTGGTTTCCAGCTGATAACTGGAAGACAAACAGGCATAAAACTGGAACCTCCATCCAATTTTGGTGGTGTAGGTAAATAAAAATGAGAGTGATTGAGGCACTTTTGATTGAGATACAATGTAAAATGTACACCAAATGGGCTTTTCAATATTAAATTCTAATGTCCACAAAATCCACAATTCGGATCAGATCCGGATCAAACTTTGTCAGGTGATAGTGAGTGCCAGTCTGCACCTCACTTTCAAATATGAGAGTGATTCGGGCATGTTTGATTAAGATATAATGTAAAATATACATTAAATGGGGTTTTCAATGTTAAATTCAAATGTCCACAAAATCCAAAATCAGATCCATATCATGTCCACAAAATCCACAATCCAGATCAGATCCAGATCAAACTTTGTCAGGCAATAGCTAGTGCCAGTCTGCACCTCACTATCAAACATGAGAGTGATTGGGGCACGTTTGATTAAGATATAATTAGGGAATAACCCTGTTGTGTCTAATGATTTGCGGACATTCATGCTGGTTATAAGGTCGCAAATAGAGCTTTACCAGTAAAAAAGAGTTTTACGGTAAAAATGGCTATTTGCAGCCGTATATCAGCATGAACATCCACAAATCATCAGACACAAGGGGGTTATTCCCATTCTAATTCAGTTCCATCATTCGCACAGTTTGTTTTTCGATAGGTAATTCGGTCATCGAGGCTTACAGTCGAGCCGAGGCAGCGTCAGTTCAATAGCGGTCAGGGCGTGGAGTAATCCATCAAATGTGAAAATCCATCAAATGTGAAACGGTAATTCTGTCAGAATCAACATCAATACTTTTGTATGGTAGTTTCAATTCATCCATTTCGGCGGCAGCAGCGTCGGTACGCGACTTTCTCTTGCTCACAGCTAACAGCGCTAACAGCTAGCAGCGCGTACAGCCGGTGTTCTGTCGAACTATGTGCCTCGTCGCGTTAAATCGACAGTTCCCCATTCCGACAATATTGCGCATGCGTGCACATGTGCAGTTCCGCGGAGAACAGGAACGACATCTCTTCAGAATACCAGTCAGGGCGCGGAGTATTACATCCAAATGTGAAACATTCGAATCTTTTGCCACCATTACCCCGATACTATACGGTCTGAAATCTCCCACGCTTAACCAATCAGATTCACTGAAAAAATGTAATTAGAATGTAAAATATACATTAAATGGTTTTTTCCATGTTAAATTCAAATGTCCACAAAATCCACAATCTGGATCAGATCCAGATCAAACTTCGTCAGGTGAGAGTGAATGCCAGTCTGCACCTCACTTTCAAATATGAGAGTGATTGGGGCAGGTTTGAGTAAGATATAATGTAAAATATACATTAAATGAGGTTTTCAATGTTAACTTTAAATGACCACAAAATCTGTAATCTGGATCAGATCCAGATCAAACTTTGTCAGGTGATAGTGAGTGCCAGTCTGCACCCTAGTTTCAAATATGGGAATGATTGGGGCATGTTTGATTAAGATATAATGTAAAATATAAATTAAATGGGGTTTTCAATGTTAAGTTTAAATTACCACAAACTCTGTAATCTGCATCAGATCCAGATCAAACTTAGTCAGTCGATAAAGGATACCATACTAAATAACATTCTCAAATATGAAAGAAATGTAATCTTTTTTGATAGTTATGAATTTTTGAATATTCGTTCAATGTTAAAGATAGGGATTTTTACAATTTTCCAAGATTTTTCCTGACTTTGACCTAAAAGAGCTTGAAAATTTAATCAGTTCTTGGCCTTCACGATATGAATCTTCAGTAAAAATTTCCTAATGATATGTGAAAAATTGTGGGCTCTAGTCTGTTCACAAACAAACAGACTAACAAACAGCTTATTGGCTGAGGTAATTATCATTGTGTTTGTTGCCATTATTCTATCAGCACCTCATCCCAGTGTGCATGATGACGTTGTATCAACGTTCTTTATCGGCTGTATGACATTTTGACATCAGTCAGCATGATTTCAACGTGACATCTACGTCGATCTTTTGATGTTGCAACAACGTCAAAATGTGACGATGTTGAAAGATGGTTAGTTTGAACCAGCGTCATTTTGTCTGCTGGGACACCAATTCTCTGTAACCATGGATTCCTTCTGACACGGTAAGTTCAAAAGTCAAAGACACAAACAAAGAAATCGGAAACATACAGTGTCCATTCAAAGTATGAGCTTTGAATTATTTATATTTAATTATTTATATTTCCCCACTTAACAAATAATGTATTTCCTGTGACCTCGAGGCAAACTGCTGCAACGGGGAAGAAAGCTGACTTTTACTGATCAGATGAAAGTCTGAGATCTGAGGTCCCGAGTCTCCTCCCAGTGGTCAGAGGAAACAGTGATTATTTAAAGGTCAAGTCTGACTGACCAATGAGCGTAATTAAGAAATGATTTGGAGAAAGAAAATCATTCACGAAGGTACAAAGCAGAAACAATTAGTCCATGGTTTCCTGGTTCTCTCCCTCAGCCCCAACCAGTCCCAGCAGAAGACTGCCCCTCCCTGAGCCTGGTTCTGCTGGAGGTTTCTTCCTGTTAAAAGGGAGTTTTTCCTTCCCACTGTCACCAAGTGTTTGCTCACAGGGGGTCGTTTTGACCGTTGGGGTTTTTACGTAATTATTGTATGGCCTTGCCTTACAATATAAAGCGCCTTGGGGCAACTGTTTGTTGTGATTTGGCGCTATATAAATAAAATTGATTGATTGATTGATTGATTAACTGAATTTTCATAATTTAAAAAATCCAGTTTGATTTGTTCATGTTTTTAAAATAAGGATTTGTTCAGATTCTGTCTTTTTATGTCATTGTTTCAAGACAAAACAACAACAACTTTTATTTGAGGCTGTTGCTTTGTGCATCGGAAATGTAATTAATAAAATACTCATTATATTAAGTCATAATAAAATGAATGAATTTCTGGCAAAGAGGGAAACAATTAAATAGAAGCTACAACCTAAAAGATATCACAATATCACTACAAGTAGACATGAGAATTGTATCTTCTAATAGGAGAAGCAGAGGGCATTAATAGAGAGCTGATTAATAAATAGTCAACTAATTTCACAATCTTTGTTCTTTTGATGCAAGAACACTGTCTGTATCCTGAACAGATAAATTATCAGCAGAAACAGCTAAAGGCTGTCAGCAGTCTCCAGTGATTGACAGCCAGCTCTGAATGTTCCGTTATTGAGGAGCATCTCTGCATGGAAACACAATGCAGGAGCTTCATGTGACAACAACACACCACTGTGGGCTTCTTGTTCCCACACAGACTAGTATGGGGGGAGGGCGTTACACTGTCAGCATCCATACTACAGTGCAGACGAGAGTGTATGTAAGGCCATTATGTCTTCCAGTCATCCTGCTGGTTCTGCCTTATTTTAAACATGGTTATTTTCTTTTATTCATTTCTTTTATTTTTTTTATTTTCAGCTGCACATATTCCTTGGCTTTGGAAAAGAGACATAGATGAGTCCACACCCTCAAATTTAACACAATACCTCTAAAAAACAGATAAAAGCTATCATCTCATAACTTATCAAAATAAAACGGCATAATGTAGACAAAATCTTGTGAACTTTAATGCACCAGATCAACTCAAAAACCAATCTAGTTTTGCTTATGCAATATCCCATAGACATGTCTGACACCTGCTGGATGGTTTGGGGATGCTGGCTTGAGGATGGATTAGGATCAGGTGTGGTTGTCAGTCAAAGACCATTTCCACAGAGAAGTGTATTAATTCAGATGTAAAACCGTTTCTGATTTGGCTTCAGGACACCAGACGGAAGCAGAGGACAGAAAGAGTAACACAACAGAGAGACACTGACCGATGGTGGTACTCAGTGTATTTCTTGTTGTTTTTTGTCATGCCACTGCTGTGATCACACACAAGCACCTCCATTTCTATTTCATTTCAGAATTTATTCTTTTTTTTGTTTGTTTTGTTTTTCTTGCTCTTCCTATCGGTTGCCATCATAAATACATATTTTGAGTTTCATGAGATGTTTTGCATTGACCATTTGTGGTTGAATGTGGGAGGAAAATTAGGCAGATTAATCTGCACAAAATTCAAATTAGTTTGTGATTTATAGATGTTTTTACTTGCAGGAGTGCATAGAAATGGTTTTATTTGTCAGATTTATTTTTATTATTTTTTTTTTTTTACCTCCACCAACGAAGTTACCCCTGTTTGTTAGCCTGTTTGTCTGATTGTGAACAGTCTGGAGCCCACAATTCTTCATATATTATTATGAAATTGTTACTGAAGATTCATATCCTGAAAGGCAAGAACTGATTCAATTTTCAAGCTCATAGGTCAAAGTCAGGAAAATCTCAGAAAATGGGAATAATCCCTATCTTTAACATTGTACCGATTTTCAAAAATTCATAGCTCTGTCAAAAAAGATCAGTCATATTCATATCATATTCATATTTGACAGCATTATGTAGTATGGTATCCTTTATATCCTGACAAACTTTGATCTGGATCTGATACAGATTACAGATTTTGTGGCCATTTAAATTTAACATTGAAAACTCCATTTAATGTATATTTTACATTATATCTTAATCAAACTTCCTCTGTGAGGTGCAGACTGGCACTCACTATCACCTGGATCTGATCTGGATTGTGGAATTTGTGGACATTTAAATTTAACATTGAAAACCCCGTTTAATGTATATTTTACAACCCCAATTCCAATGAAGTTGGGATGTTGTGTAAAATGTAAATAAAAACAGAATACAGTGATTTGCAAATCCTCTTCAACCAATTGAATACACCACAAAGACAAGATATTTAATGTTCAAACTGATAAACGTTGATGTTTTGGTGCAAATATTTGCTCATTTTGAAATGGATGCCTGCAACACATTTCAAAAAAGCTGGGACAGTGGTATGTTTACCACTGTGTTACATCACCTTTCCTTCTAACAACACTCAATAAGCATTTGGGAACTGAGGACACTAATTGTTGAAGCTTTGTAGGTGGAATTCTTTCCCATTCTTGCTTGATATACAACTTCAGTTGTTCAACAGTCCGGGGTTTCCGTTGTCGTATTTTGCACTTCATAATGCGCCACACATTTTCAATGGGCGACAGGTCTGGACTGCAGGCAGGCCAGTCTAGTACCCGCACTCTTTTACTATGAAGCCACACTGTTGTAACACGTGCAGAATGTGGCTTGGCATTGTCTTGCTGAAATAAGCAGTGACGTCCCTGAAAAAGACGTTGCTTGGATGACAGCATGTGTTGCTCCAAAACCTGGATGTGCCTTTTAGCATTGATGGTGCCATCACAGATGTGTAAGTTGCCCATGCCCTGGGCACTAACACACCCCCATACCATCACAGATGCTGGCTTTTGAACTTTGTGCTGGTAACAATCTGGATGGTCTTTTTCCTCTTTTGTCCAGAGGACACGACGTCCATGATTTCCAAAAACAATTTGAAATGTGGTCTCATCAGACCACAGCACACTTTTCCACTTTGCGTCTTTCAAATGAGCTCAGGTCCAGAGAAGATGGCTGCGTTTCTGGATGTTGTTGATGTATGGCTTTCACTTTGCATGGTAGAGTTTTAATTTGCACTTGTAGATGTAGCGACGAACTGTGTTAACTGACAATGCTTTTCTGAAGTGTTCCTGAGCCCATGCGGTAAGATCCTTTACACAATGATGTCAGTTTTTAATGCAGTGCCAGTCACGGGCATTCAATATTAGTTTTCAGCTTTGCTACTTACGTGTAGAAAGTTTTCCAGATTCTCTGAATCTTCTGTTTATATTATGGACTGTAGATGTTGGAATCCCTAAATTCCTTGTAATTGAACGTTGAGAAACATTGTTCTTAAACTGTTGGACTATTTTTTTTCACACAGTTGTTCACAAAGTGGTGATCCTCGCCCCATCTTTGCTTGTGAATGACTGAGCCTTTTGGGGATGCTCCTTTTACAAGGTCTGTTAGAAAAGTAACAGACCTTTTTATTTTATGCAAAAAATATATGGATTTGATTCATATGTTTTTACGTCAGCCAAGCTTGAACCTTTGTGCGCATGCTTGAGTTTTTTCACACCTGTCGGTTGCGTCATTCGCCTGTGGGCAGGCTTTGAGTGAGCACTGGTCCACCCCCAGCTCTCCACAATTTCTCTTATACTCACTCGACTGGTAAGCCACTGAAAGCCGAGCTAGGCATGTCCCAACTTGTCCTCTGACACTCCAAAACGGAGGTGTTCTTTGTGTCGCTCCATTAGCGGCTCCATCATGACGCGCGAAGCCTCCACGCGGCTTTCCATGACAAAATCTCTTGTTAAAAGTGAAATCTGCCGGAAAATGGCTGATGTCCAGCTCTTGTGATAACCAGAGAAATTGCACACAATGGTCCCGGAGCCATACAGCCATCCGTTTAGAAATGAAATGGTCGTTTCTGCCTGTCGATCTCAGCTCGGAGCGCGGCGCGCCGTGTGCCATTGTGGGCCGTCCTTAAAGTGGTAGTAACACTCCTTAATCTCTGTGAAGCCCAAAAAAAGCCAAATGAATTTTCCGAATGGTTTCCAGCTGCCTGTCTCTAACAGTTTCTGAAAAAAGTCTGATGGAGCAAAGCCCAAATCATTCCGCCATTTCCCTGACAATAAAAATCCGACGAGATGAAATGAAACGACGACGAGAGGGGTGGACCAGTGCTCACTCAAAGCCTGCCCACAGGTGAATGACGCAACCAACAGGCATGAAAAAACTCACGCAGTTCAAGCTTGGCTGACATAAAAACATATGAATCAAATCCATATATTTTTTTGCATAAAATAAAAAGGTTCGTTACTTTTCTAACAGACCTCGTATACCCAATCATGACACTCACTTGTTTTCAATTAACATGTTCAACTGTGGAATGTTCCAAACAGGTGTTCTTTGAGCATTGTGGCCACTGTCCCAGCTTTTTTGAAACGTATTGCAGGCATCCATTTCAAAATGAGCAAATATTTGCACAAAAACAATAAAGCTCATCAGTTTGAACAATAAATATGTTGTCTTTGTGGTGTATTCAATTGAATATAGGTTGAAGAGGATTTGCAAATCATTGTATTCTGTTTTTATTTACATTTTACACAACGTCCCAACTTCATTGGAATTGGGGTTGTACATTATGTTTTAATCAAGCGTACCCCGAGCACTCTCATTTGGTTCTGCTCCTTCTGCCCCAGCCTTGTTTTATTAATTGTTACTTTCATCATGTGTTTATTCTATGTTCTATTTTTGCTTTGTTACTTTCCTTTTTTGTTACTTTTATACTTCGGTCATGTTTCAGTTCTGTTCTGGTTTTGTTCAATCAGTCTGCATTTTTATGGTTTATCATTTAGTTATCATCTGCCTATTTTTGCTGTTCTGTTATAGGTAGTACTTTAGTGTCAGGTTTTGTTATCACAGTCTGTTTTATTTTTAGTTTGTTTTTCTACTCTGTTTTCTTAGTCAGTTCCAGTTAAGTGTTGTCTTGTTATTTATTTTATTTCAGTTCTCATGTTCATGCCTGATTTGTTGTAGCATTATATCCTGCCCTTGATTTCCGTTTTAGTTCTGTTTTTATCATTTGTTGCCACTCCGCACCTCCCATCATGTCTTCGTTCCTCGTCTCATGCCCAGTTATTTATTATCACTTCACGCCCTGCACCTGCCATTATGTTTTTTCCTCACTGTGATTCTGTGTTTCTATTTCGCTCCTGCTCTCACACCTGCTCACGTGTCTTTGTCTACTCGTATTTCATCACTCCACTTTGCTCACTCCCTTCCTCATGCTCTTGCCCGTCATACTCTTTAGCCAGAAGCCACACCCCCTTCTAGATTGTTCCTCACGTGCATCTCATTAACACCACCTGTTCCTCATCTCACATCCTAATTAGTCCACGTGTTTAAACCTCACAGTCCTTCACTTCTCTGCCAGATTGTTGTCTTAGTACACTTTCCAGCGCCCTTCACAGTCCTGTTTTTGTCTAGCCGTGTTCTGTGTCCTTGCTCTATTTATCTCGACCATGCCTTTTGCTTCATCCCGGATGTCTGAGTTTGCTTGTGCCTCTGAACCCTGCTCGTTTGCGAGTGCGTCTCAGCCTGATCCTGTTTGTACCTCTGCCACGCTGACTGATTACATGTGTACTGAAACCAAGCCTGGAATAAAGACCATAACTTCTCCAACACCAAAGCCTAGTCTGGGAGTTTGCATTGTGGGTCCAGCTGCTCCTGGTGATGGGCTCCCGCCCGTCCTGACACTCATATTTGAAAGTGAGGTGCAGACTGGCACTCACTATCGCATGACAAAGTTTGATCTGGATCTGATCCGGATTGTGGATTTTTTGGACATTTGAATTTAATACTGAAAAGCCCATTTGGTGTACATTTTGCATTATATCTCAATCAAAAGTGCCTCAGTTACTCTCATTTTTCTGTTATGGATTTACCCACACCACTAAAATTGAATGGAGGTTCTAAATTTTATGCCTGTTTGTTTGTCTTCCAGTTGTCAGTCAGAAACCAACTGGTGCCAAAAAGCAATGACAGATTGTGCAAAGCAGAGATAACAAATGTTCTGTGAAAATTATCTGGAAAAGAATTCAGAAATAGAAAAAGTAAAAAAAAAAAAAAAACCCTGACAACACCATAAAAAACTTTAAGTATATGAACTAAATACATACTCCTGACATTTTATCACATCTAATTTAGCTTATAAAAAAGTCACTTTTAACAATACTTTGACATTGAAAATTTTTTCCAAGGTGAAATTTTTGTGGAATTGGAAACTTAAGTTGGCGGAGGTTTGCACTCTATGAGCACTATGAGTACTATTTTATGGTCTATGCAATGATGTATAAATGAGGCCCCAGGAGAACAAAAACAAACACAGTCAAACAGACGACAGGAGACAGACAGACAGATTTACCATACAGTACCTTACTCTTATATATTTCATAATGATTGATGTAAATAAAGTCAAAGACATAATCAGTGGCTTTTAGAATTATTCATACATTCATCCCCTGACTTGTCTAAAGAAAACAAGCTGGAAAAGTGATAATTTGTATTAACAATAAATCTTAATATTTACAGCAGTTTTTGCAATTACTTACGGCCTCTGAAAATGGAGCAACCGTATATATAAATGGATGTAATTCTTAAATTATTAATGAGATATTTTAGTTAAATCTCACGAATTAAAGCTACAAGCGTGTCTTCCTTGTTCAGTTTCCACTTTGTTGAAGTGGCGAACACAAGCAAAATTACAAAATTGTGCCACTGTCCAAATACTTATGGTCCTGACTGAATATGTTATGTTGTGTTGTGTACGTGTGCCACGGTACGGTGTGATGTAAATCTACAGCTGTCGAGTGTTTGTCATTAACAGACTAACTCAGCTCCGAGCAGGTCGGTTAAACCTGCCGAGTATCCGGACACGTGAGAAAAGTTTCCTGCTGCCAACATTCCTCTGGTGGATTGTACCCAGATTGCAGCACGGCCACCGATACAGAATGACCCGTCCAGCTAAAACAGATGCAAGTATTTTTTTTGTAGGAGGCTGCAAGTCCTCTGCTGGCAACCGCTTAATGCAATATATGCCCCTAAGATGAAGTCACAAACATGGCAACTGTAGTCGACTCCCACTCTCCAGGCAGCACAGACAGGCCATTATGTGGCTGAGTACCAGCTGGTACCACGGGCTCCTCATCCTGCTCAGGACTTCATTTGTTGCTGCGTCTGAAATCGGGACATGGAACTGAAGTGGAGGAGAAAACCACTGCACGTTCTGTGTGGATGCATCCTCACTGTGTGCTTCAGCACCATTTGTCGGACTCAGAGACGTGAGTAAGATTCTGGGTTCTGTTTGTGAGGATGTGATGCTGCTGAGGGTGTGAAAGGAGGTGTGGATGATGATGCTGGCACACAATGTGTGAATGTAATTATACATGCTGTGAAGAAAGAAGTGCGTCTCCGCAGTCACTTATGGCAACAAACTAAGTATGTGAGGATTCAACAAAAGGAGGGTTCCCCATGCGATGATATTTAACTTGTGTGGTCAGTACCTCAGTACTTCTGTGGTGACTCAGTGTACTGTATGACAATGCAATATGTGGTCAAATCTTTGAGGTTTCATAGTTTAAAGGCACAGCTTAGCAATTCTTGCATCAGAAAATGCAATTAAAGGCAGTTCACGGATCGTCCTTTTTTCAATATCAGTTGTTACAGAAGAACAAGTACGTCTGACATTGGCCCCGAGGCCCACTGACGCAGGTGGTTATCACTGATTCTGTCGCTTTAAGTGGATGAGAGCCTACTGGATGGGATCCCCAGTCCAACACAGGTTACTTCCCAAGCCCGTTACCTTCACATTTGAAACTAGTTGGATTGGGGCAATGCCCATGAAGTATCTTGTCCAAGGACACAGACGTGGAAATCAAACCCAGGCCTACATGTTGATAGCCCAACTTTTATCCCCCTCAAAATCGTGCTATGATCTACAAAATATCTGTAGTAACTCCTATCCACTGTGCTGCCTAATCTATGTTGTTACATTTACAACATGGTTAACTTTTATCCATAACTTGCTTTCTGTTTGCTTTCACAATTTGAGTTTTAACATTCAAATTAGATTTTATTTGACAAGGTCAGCTAAGAAACGTCACTGTCTTTTTTATAGCCCCGTCTTCAATTTTTAGATTCAGAACTCCTTTAATAAAACAATTTACCAGAAATTAAACTACAGTGATGTGATTTTTTTTTTTTAAGAATTATTCAGTTTTCAGAGGATTAACTGCTGCTTTTTGACAGTTTTCATGGCTATGAGATGTTTTCTGCTTTGTCATTTTCCTCCATGTATTATCTTACATCCTTGTGTGTACTTACGTTTGTCACTGACAGTTCAGTCCCTGACACCACTGTCATGAGTTTTCATTTTGTGCATAAAGCACAGTGAATATGATATTCAGCAGTCAAGATATGAATTAAATGGAGGCTTTCAGTTTCAGTTTGAGGATGTTTTGCACCCAAACTGAGTTCAAGGTACAGCAATTACAATCTGCTTTATA
Organism: Thalassophryne amazonica; assembly: GCF_902500255.1. NCBI lineage: Eukaryota > Metazoa > Chordata > Actinopteri > Batrachoidiformes > Batrachoididae > Thalassophryne > Thalassophryne amazonica. The sequence continues at coordinate 133,896,624 of NC_047104.1, forward strand.
TACAACAGCTTCCATCTGCATCAGAATCTCAAAGCACTTTACAATTATGCCTCACATTCACGCATTCACACAGAAAACACACTGATGTCAGGGTGCTGCCATGCAAGGCGCTCACTACACCGGGAACAACTTGCTGAGTAAGGACCTTGCCCAAGGGCCCTTAGTGATTTTCCGGTCTAGCTGGGTTTCGAACTGAAGATCCTCTGGTTTGAAGCCCAACACAACCACTAGACCATCACTGTGTAATTACACTGGATAGAATATTTCCGTCAGTGGGCGTCTTTATTATTTGGTTGCACAAACGTTTGAGTCAAAAGCCTTCTTCAGATGGGATTAATTTGATATGGGAGGTGACGTACTGTGGACATGAGGCTTTTCCCTTCTGAAAATGATCTGTAGGTTTCTCTGGAGTCATTTAAGTCCTGATTAAAGACCCATCTCTTTTCCCTTTCATCCGTCTTATTTGTGTCATTAACAGCAGAGCAGGTCTCAGCCTCTTTATATCTAAATTGTGGGTCTGTTAGTGAAGCTAAGGGCTAGTTGCCGGCGGGGACATTCGTAACCTCTGTCTTACTCTGTTGGTTATTGCTGGGAATTAGTGCCCTTAGTTCTGGCTGATTTGAGTCTGCTTTCTTTCTCTATTACATGTGCTGTTACCGCAAATGGCGTCTTATGTTTAGCGCCACTTGCTGGACCCCAGTTGAGGATGTAACTTATTTACCTGTGACTCCGTCATTCAGGATAATGACATGGATAATTACAGCAATCTGTAATTGGACTTTTTATTCCTAAATCCATAACAGAAAAATTAGAGTGATTGAGGCACTTTTGTTTGAGATATAATGCAAAATATCGACCAAATGGGCTTTTAAATGTTAAATTCAAATGTCCACAAAATCCACAATCTGGATCAAACTTTGTCAGGCAATAGTATGTACCTCTCTCTCAAATATGAGAGTGACTGGGTCATGTTTGATTAAGATATAATATAATATATACATTAAATGAGGTTTTCAATGTTAAATTAAATGGCCACAAAATCTGTAATCTGGACTTTCTCAGTGAACAAAGGACACCATCCTACAAAATGATCTCACATATGAAATAAATGTGATCTTTTCTGACAGTTATGAATTTTCGAAAATTCGTTCAATGTTAAAGATCAGGATTTTTCCAATAATTTTCCTTACTTTGACCTTTGACCATGAAAAGTGAATCAGTTCTTGCTTATCAGGATATGAATCGTCAGTAAAAATTTCATAATGATATATGAAAACTAGTGGACTCCAGGTTGTTCACAAACAGACAAACAAACAAACGGGGGCGAGAACATAACCTCCAACTTTATTGGCGGAGGTAACAAACAAGCAAACAAAACAATAAATGTAAAGCAGAGAGGTAACTAGACAGAAGTCAGACAATAGAAAATGGACTTTAGAGACAAACTGTTGTATTCAACAAAGTTTTTCTTCCCTTTTTGTAATAGCCATACATAGGGTCTGTTTATTAAGTAGCCCATCCCATCTCTGTCATTTATATGGAGTCTTCTTATTCCATGCAAAGTGACCATAAATATTACAGATGTTTGTGGTAACATTACATCGCTTCACTTCCCCATATAAAATTAACCCCATCTGAATATGGCTAAAGACTGACTGAATTCTAGAGCTCACAGACATTAATTGTAATGAAAGTCCTTCCAGCGAGTTTTATAGAGTTTGACTGAATGTGAACAGAAAATTATGTACTTTAGATTTCACGCTGTTGATTTTGTTAATTTTTATTTTGTTATTTAACTTTAGAATTTTCAAGCGGCTCTGATTAAAGGTAAAATATTAGCAAATTCTGTAACAATATTTTGTCACTGTAGAATTGCATAGTTTAAATCAGTGGTTCTCAACCTTTTTTTCTGGGAGAACACTATTCTAACAAAAGCACACAGCAACATTTAACACAAAAAGGTTTGAGAGGACGATGAAGAAATTTGTTGAGCAGATTCGGGATCCAGAAGAGATTTTTTGAGCAATAGGTGGTGTTGTAAGAAGATGCGCTCTCGGACGGCCTTCTACACTGTGCGAGCAATTATTAGGCAAGTTCTGTTCCCGATGATTAGTTTTATTGTGAACAAATACAGTGCTCTCAGTCAATACTTGATATTAATGAACCTTAAACCTGAATGTTTTCCAAGGAAAAGTGAGTTTTGTCTTTCTCAGTGTGCACAATGATTGAGTACTTGGATGAATGTGATGGATCACTGTCCTGCATAAATATCATGGCCTTCTTGAATCATGCAGACTTTTTCTGTCCCACTGCTTGAAAAAAGTATCTTCTAAAAAATTGGCATTAAGTTTGTGAGCTAAGTCCATCTTCAACCTGAAAGCATCCAGCAAGATCATAGTTAATAATAGCGGCACATACCAGTCCATGCCAGTACCCCTCCTCCACCTTGCTCTAGTCTGACTCAAAGAAGTGCTGTGTGGTCATTGGTAATCCAGCCACGGGACCATCCATTTGGTCCATCAAGTATCACTGTCATTTCATCTGTCCCAAAAAAAACCACTGAAAAATTTGTCTTCAGATATTTCTTGAAGTTTCTTCAATTTGCAAGACTTATTCTGTGGTGGTCATGTTTCAACCTTGCTTACCTTAGCCATGTCTCTGAGCACTCAACATCTTGCACTTCTGGACACTCCAGGTTGGGTGCAGTTCTGGAATATGGTGGCACTAAAGGATTATGTGCTCCTGGTAGTGTCACGTTTAATTCTTCTGACATTTTTTGCAGTTAACTTGCATCTTTTCTTCTTTACACGTTTCTTGTGACCCTGTTGCAACAAAAACCTATATTCGCAACAAAATGTTTGATTGTTGGGTGTTATGGTGGCTTAGTGGTTAGCTCTGTTGCCTCACAGCAAGAAGGTCCTAGATTTGCTTCCGACATGGTCCTTTCTGTGTGAAGTTTGCATGTTCTCCCCGTGTTCACCTCTCCGGGTGCTGCGGCTTCCTCCTACTATCAAAGACACGTGGGTTAGGTGACTTGGAAACGTTCAGTTGACCATATGTATGTGAATGAGTTTGTCTGTCTACATGTGTCTCCAGCATAGACTGGCATCCTGTCTATGGTGTACCCCTCCTCTCACCCTATGATTGAGGGGGTAGGATCCGTACCGGATTACCCTTGATTGGAGTAAGTGGGTGTAGAAAATGAATGAATGTTGCATCCCTCTGCATGAGGCAAAGAAGCTGCCTCATAGTTATGCACACCTTGATATGTGGTGCCAATCACTTTAAGCCACACACTCCCTCACAAATTGCACAAATACATATCACCTGAGACTTCAATCCAATAAGTATTCAGGTTTATATTGCTTTGAGTTGGAAATTCAATTCAATTTATCACAACAAAGCAGCCACAAGGTGCTTCACATGAGTAAGGTCTAAAACTTACCAACCCCTGGAGCAAGCACACAGGCAACACTGGTAAGGAAAAACTCCCTCTGATGATTTGAGGAAGAAACCTCAAGCAGACCAGACACAAAGGGGTGACCCACTGCTTAGGCCATTCTACCAGTTACACGGTTTTTACAAATGATCAAATATTTGCACAAAAACAGTAAAGTCTATCAGTTTGAACATTAAATATCTTGTGTTTGTGGTGTATTCAATTGAATATAGGTTGAAGAGGATTTACAAATCATTGTATTCTGTTTTTAATTTACATTTCACACAACGTCCCAACTTCATTGGAATTGGGATTGTAAATATAGAACTCTTCAATTGCCAAAAAAAAAAAAAAAGCAATCTAGCTTTACCTTGCCTTAAGAGCTATTACCAAGCTGCTCAGTTGAAGGTCCTGCTGGGTTTATGTGATCCAGAATATGTTGCGAAATGGAAAGACATTGAGGGGAAAACTGCCCCACCAGTACAAGCTTTAATGTGTGATGTGCAATTACAGAAAATCTGTAGACAAAATCAATCAATCAATCAATCAATCAATTTTTTTATATAGCGCCAAATCACAACAAACAGTTGCCCCAAGGTGCTTTATATTGTAAGGCAAGGCCATACAATAATTATGTAAAACCCCAACGGTCAAAACGACCCCCTGTGAGCAAGCACTTGGCTACAGTGGGAAGGAAAAACTCCCTTTTAACAGGAAGAAACCTCCAGCAGAACCAGGCTCAGGGAGGGGCAGTCTTCTGCTGGGACTGGTTGGGCTGAGGGAGAGAACCAAGAAAAAGACATGCTGTGGAGGGGAGCAGAGATCGATCACTAATGATTAAATGCAGAGTGGTGCATACAGAGCAAAAAGAGAAAGAAACAGTGCATCATGGGAAACCCCCCAGCAGTCTACGTCTATAGCAGCATAACTAAGGGATGGTTCAGGGTCACCTGATCCAGCCCTAACTATAAGCTTTAGCAAAAAGGAAAGTTTTAAGCCTAATCTTAAAAGTAGAGAGGGTGTCTGTCTCCCTGATCTGAATTGGGAGCTGGTTCCACAGGAGAGGAGCCTGAAAGCTGAAGGCTCTGCCTCCCATTCTACTCTTACAAACCCTAGGAACTACAAGTAAGCCTGCAGTCTGAGAGCGAAGCGCTCTATTGGGGTGATATGGTACTACGAGGTCCCTAAGATAAGATGGGACCTGATTATTCAAAACCTTATAAGTAAGAAGAAGAATTTTAAATTCTATTCTAGAATTAACAGGAAGCCAATGAAGAGAGGCCAATATGGGTGAGATATGCTCTCTCCTTCTAGTCCCCGTCAGTACTCTAGCTGCAGCATTTTGAATTAACTGAAGGCTTTTTAGGGAACTTTTAGGACAACCTGATAATAATGAATTACAATAGTCCAGCCTAGAGGAAATAAATGCATGAATTAGTTTTTCAGCATCACTCTGAGACAAGACCTTTCTGATTTTAGAGATATTGCGTAAATGCAAAAAAGCAGTCCTACATATTTGTTTAATATGCGCTTTGAATGACATATCCTGATTAAAAATGACTCCAAGATTTCTCACAGTATTACTAGAGGTCAGGGTAATGCCATCCAGAGTAAGGATCTGGTTAGACACCATGTTTCTAAGATTTGTGGGGCCAAGTACAATAACTTCAGTTTCATCTGAGTTTAAAAGCAGGAAATTAGAGGTCATCCATGTCTTTATGTCTGTAAGACAATCCTGCAGTTTAGCTAATTGGTGTGTGTCCTCTGGCTTCATGGATAGATAAAGCTGGGTATCATCTGCGTAACAATGAAAATTTAAGCAATACCGTCTAATAATACTGCCTAAGGGAAGCATGTATAAAGTAAATAAAATTGGTCCTAGCACAGAACCTTGTGGAACTCCATAATTAACTTTAGTCTGTGAAGAAGATTCCCCATTTACATGAACAAATTGTAATCTATTAGACAAATATGATTCAAACCACCGCAGCGCAGTGCCTTTAATACCTATGGCATACTCTAATCTCTGTAATAAAATTTTATGGTCAACAGTATCAAAAGCAGCACTGAGGTCTAACAGAACAAGCACAGAGATGAGTCCACTGTCCGAGGCCATAAGAAGATCATTTGTAACCTTCACTAATGCTGTTTCTGTACTATGATGAATTCTAAAACCTGACTGAAACTCTTCAAATAGACCATTCCTCTGCAGATGATCAGTTAGCTGTTTTACAACTACCCTTTCAAGAATTTGAAAATGTGAATCCTTGGCTGTGGGTATGTTTGAGGTTGTCGTCCAAAATCCTGAAAAACTACAACTTGATAGAAAAATGCAGGCTATTGAGATGGATCGCGTATGATACTGATTTTGCACCAAATGCAGTGGACAGCACCTTTAAAATGTGGGAAAATGGTCCAAAAATGTATTGGGAGATAATTAAAAGATGAGTTTTCAGCAAGTAAAAGAATTTTTGGGTCTCGGCAATTGGGATTTTCATAGATGCCTACAGCTAAGGTATTGTATACAACAAAAAATAAAAAATAGGAATGTTAATATTTCTCAATTGAACATACTTAAAATTGTTCTATAAATCAGACTTAAGTAGTAAAGTTATTTCAAAATTATATGCAGCTCTAGGGGAGTTAAAAGGGGATGCCACAGGATATGTAAAAGAAAGGTGGGAGAGGGAAACAAACATTGAAACTTTGGAAGGGGATTGGGAACAAATGATTTCATATCAATGGAAAATAACTAGTTGCTTGTTTTGGAGAGAATATGGGTGGGAAAATGTAATGTTTTTCATTACTCCTGTGCAAAGAAAATATTCGGATACTAAGTGTTGGAGGTTCTGTGGTGAGGATAAAGCAGATCACTTCCACATCTTCTGTGGTTGACCCTTAATAATTCAATATTGGACTGAAATTAATAAATTATAGATGAAGTACTAAATTAAAATTCTATTAAGGTTTGAAATTGTGTATTTGGGTAAAATTGAAATGTTGAACTTAAGAAGAAAAGATTACAAAATTATGAGAATCATGCTCTTGGCTAGCAAAAGGGCAATCACCAGAAGATGGTGAACAGATCTGGTCCCCAAGGTGGAAGAAAGAGTTGATGTCATGTTGAATATATACACTATGGAGAAAGTGACCGCATCTGTTAAACTAGAGGTAGATAAATTCAATAATACTAGGAAGGGATGGCTACAATACATTAGGCAATACAGGTCAGATTTTGTATAGGACTCTACCGCACATGTCAGGAATATTTCTATATATAATTTTTCCCCCTCTTTCTTCTGCTTTGAGTGGACTTTAATGTGACGTTAAGTGGACTTTTGGATACATAAATACTTTGAATGATGATTCTGGTTCAAAGCTACAGTGTTCTTGTTTTTAGGCTGAATAAAATATAAATTTAAAAAAACAAAACATGACCTAATAACAAAAAAACATGTATTTGATGACAAGCCAAGCAGGTGGTTATGCCACTGGCAGGAGTCATCCAGCATTTCTATGCATGGAAAACATGTATAGAAATGCTGGCAAGGTTAGAATAATCACTTGCTTAATAATTGTGCACACAATGTAGTTTTCTTCATTATATTCACGGGGAATCAGTTTTGTTTGACCAAAGCGCTATACATTAGGATTAACTGTCATATTTTTGATATTGCATGTCATGTTTTGGTATGTACCTTCTACAAATTCAAAATATAACTGTTCAGACAGCTGTTTATATCATGATTTGGTTTGTAGTTGTCTGAGATCAAAACTCTGATCCAGGATTTCAGGGAATACCTGGATTCGTTCATCAGGAGTGTAGTACCTCTGTAGAGACAGTCACTTATCTTGGTATTGTCTCTGGGTGAAAATCATAACAGAAAATCATCTTTGACATGGCTCAGCCATTGAGATCAAGAGATGCCTGGGAAGAGATTACTGTATGAAGTCATGAGGTCGCTAGACGGAGGTGTTTGGTGATGTTGATATCTTTGGAGGATAACAAAGATCCAAGTTTTTAGAGTCCTTGTGCTTCCTGTCTTGGATGGTAACCAGTGATCGAATGGATGTCTTTAGCACTAGGTCTCCATGGAAGACCCTGTGCCACTGCTGGAATGACTATGAGTCAAATGAACATAGACTTAGGTGAGGCGTATCAGCTACAGTATCAGCGTGATGGTCAGCTACCACATTTTGGACATGTGGCACATTTCAGTTTCTGTGATCCAGCATGTAGGTGTTTCAGTGTTGAGGGCCCCAGTTGGTGTAGAAGGCCAAAGAGATAACCATGTTTCACATGGCTGTGGCAGGTAGATAGTTACCTCCAAGAGGTGGTGATGGATTTATTTTCTGACTGGGTGGTTGCCACACAGGACCGAAGAGATTTCCACAGTGTGGTGGATACATCAACACCCAGCCTCCCTCTTCTGGTAGGAGATGATAACTCAAAAGCAGTAAATGTTGTCGTCTTCTAACTCCCCAAATTAAAAAAGAGCACATAAGGATGAACCACTTAGTTTGTGGTGAACTTTGATGCACGCAATCAAAATCCAAAAACCATCTCTGCTTTGCCTTTATAATATCCCATATTTGGGATTGAATATGGGCAGATTTGCCAGCTAACAAGCCTGCAAATATTCGAAGAAAGATGATGCCCACTGTGTAGTCAAATATGTGATGAAGTATTGAAAAGAACTGGAAAATAAAACCAAAATTAAAGAATGCAGAGAATGTGTGGCTGGAAATGATACCAGACCTTTTTGTTGATACTCCACATGAGTGATGGTCAACTAGAAACATTGAACGGAACATTTTGGAATGTTTGCAACAGCTGTTTTCAAAACCTTGTTATAGAATTGATTTAAAAATGACGACACCAATGGTGCTCATGGTTCAAAATATTTGATTGATTTGTCCCCTCTGGTACTCAAACACACTCATCTTTAACCGCTTAGTCCAATTGAGGGTTGCGGGGGGCTGGAGCCTATCCCAACAGTCATAGAACGCGAGGTGGAGTACACCCTGGACAGGACACCAGTCTGTCGCAGGGCCACACATAGACAAACAAAATCCACACCCGCATACACACCTATGGACAATTTAACGTTTCCAATCCACCTAACCTTTGTGTCTTTGGCTGTGGGAGGAAGCCGGAGCACCCGGAGAGAACCCATGAAAACATACAAACTCCACACAGAAAGGCCACAGGCAGGAATCGAACCCATGACCTTCTCGCTGTGAGGCAACAGTGCTAACCACTAAGTCACCCTGCTGCCCCCCGTGGTACTGAAACATCATAATTTAACACAAGTAAATGAAATAATAATGTTCATTATTTTTGGCGAGGTTACTGTCAGTGCACATTGTTTATTTCTCAGGAAACTAAGCCATGCAAAGTAGATTCATAGTTTGGCAGCGAGCTAACACAATTAGTTATCTATGAAGTGGACAATAAGGAGATCGCAATTTCTTCATCTGTATTATGGAAGCACTGGATGAGATAAATGAACAATGATCCTGCTCTGACAGAACCATTCATTCATTCATTCATTGTCTAATACCCACTTACTCCAGTCAAAGTGTCACAGGACCTGACAGAATACATTTAAATTTTCTAACTCTAACATCGAGTGAACCTTTTCTCCATTCAGTCACAATGTATTTATTTATCCCGTGAAAATTTTAGATCCAAGGTAAAACCATGTTTCTTTGACTTGTTCAGATTGTATAAGTTTAATGTTGTCATCATTGTTGAATTATCAGTTTTAATCTATTATATCTTCTGTCTCACCTTTAGTGAACAACTTATTTATTGTTTGACACTGATTTTAACTCTTTATTTAAGATGGAACTAAGTTCATTGTTAGTAAATTGATGAGTCATCAGCAAACATTGAGCTTTCTTTAAGAACAGTGAAGATTCATTGGTAAAGACAAAATACAATCATTTGCCTAAGCAGCTACCTTGACATGTTAAGGTAGCTTTTCTTCACACATATGTGAGGTGGAGATGTTTTCACTGTTCATACAGCAGAAAGTACAACCACATTACACCCATTTTCGCATCTTCACTGGCTTCCTGTCCCAGTGAGATCAGATTTTAAGGTTCTGCTACTAACCTAGAAAATTGTTCATGGACTGGCATCTCCCTACCTAGCTGACCTAATTAAACCTTACGTACCGGCCCGGGCTTTACGTTCTCAGGGTGCAGGACTACTTTGTGTCCCTAGGGTGAATAAGAATTCTGCGGGTCACAGTGCTTTCTTTTATCATGCCCCTGTTCTCTGGAATGATCTCCCTGCGTCAATAAAACAGTCAGATTCTGTGGAGATTTTCAAGTCCAGACTTAAGACACACTTATTTTCCCTTTCATATGGCTAGCATACTGGTACAGTTTTGTTTTATGCTTTTTACTCTTTTAATTCATTTTATTAGTAATTGGAGCGGGCTGCGGCCTCAACTTTACCTAAATTCTGGGTCTTTTAGTGAAATTTAGGGCTAGCGGCCGGCGATCACCTTAGTATTTCTCTGTTTTTCTTGTTGTTTAATGCTGGCAAATTATACAGTATTTTTTTGTCTTTCTGATGCCTGATTCTGTTTTTCTTTTTCTCTCTGTTTAAGGCGTTGTATTCATGTTGGCGATCCTCTTGTCCTGTGCGCCAATAGCATTTCTTGTATATTCGTCCGTGAATTGTTCTGTGAATTGTTCTGTAATTTATGTTTGTAGCATGGCCCAAGCAGAGGGTCACCCCTTTGAGTCTGGTCTGCTTGAGGTTTCTTCCTCAGAGGGAGTTTTTCCTTACCACTGTTGCTCTGGGGGTTGGTAAGGTTAGACCTTACCTGTGTGAAGCACTTTGAGGCAACTCTGTTGTGATTTGGTGCTATATAAATGAAAATAAATTGAAATTGAAAAATACCATGAATGGGAGCAACCCAAAGAAAGAAGAAAGAAAAACTTTGCACCCATTAATGCTGTAAATTACCTTTGCCAAGGACACGGACACAAAAGGAATCCATTTCTTAAAAAAAGGTCTCAAATACTGAAGTGTCTGACCACACACACACACACACATTTTCACTGAGTGTTAGTAACAACACTGTGTGTTAACCCAGAAGCCTCCGAACCCAAAGACGGTGATGCCACTTCTGTACAAGGTTAACACAACTACTTGTTTTTGCACAGCGATGATTTAAGTGGCATTTGTGGAGGCAACTCCATTTTGTAGTACTTGACAAAGGTTTCCCAAAGTAATCCCTTACCAGTGTGGTTATATCAGCTATTGATGAATGATAGCTCTTGATGCAGTGCCACCGGAGGGATCAGAGATCATGGGTGTTTAGCTTGGGTTTGTTCTCTTGCCCCTTGATTACTGAAATTCCTTCATATTCCTTGAATTGTTTGATAATATTATATATGGTGGAGAAAGAAATGTGAAAATCCTTTCCAATCCTTCTTTAAAGCTAGAGGGGCACCAAAAATTCACAAAACTGACAACATTTAGTTTCTACTGAAATACAAGTATTATGATGTAGGTTTGTTTTGGAAATGTCTTATAAAACTGCAGATCATTTTAATCAAGAGAACATATTTATCTGGGGGGAATTCCATAATAAATATTTTATTTAGGCATCTGCAGGAGGGCATCCGTGTGCGCATGCATGAGCTTTTAAAAAGACCAGAGGTTGCATTTGTCCAGATGTCTTGGAAATCCCTTCAGAGATGTTATCAAGGTTACAAGTGCAGCGTTTTTAGTTTTACAAGTGTTTCATTTCCTGCTAACTTTTACATATGAGAAACATTTACACAGATTTACACAGAAACGCAGCGGTTTCGTAGTGTTTCTCGTCATGTTGGATTAGCAGCCAGAGAGAGACCAGCCAGTGATGTCATGATGCCTCTCTACTCTGATTGGATGTAACCATGTCCATCCCAGAATACCTTGCGCAAGTCTAGGGAAGCACCTGCGAGATCTGTGATGTCACTGACATCGACTGTGTTGGTCTGAACCATCTCTGCCGTCAGCAGTTTAAGGCCGTCTGTTTTTTTTAAATTTGGAACTTTGTATTAATTTTTTTCGAGACAATGCAAATTTTAATTTCATTGGTCATGTCAGATTATGAATCCCCTACTTAACAGCGAATAAATAAAATTATAGTGGTGCCAAAGAAAATTATTTTAATGCCTTAAATCTTAAAAAGCTTAGTGCCGCTATTCTTTTAATGATTATTGGTTTTAAACATTTCTGTATAACTTTCTAATGTATTTGTTGATAAACTGGATATCCTCTGCCATCTTTGCCCCTCAGACTCGGCCTCTCATGGATACTGCTATAACAAATCATGGTTCCAATCAGCTGTTGACATGATAATATCATTATTCATTGTTTTTTACCTCATAACTAGCGCTAAATTGCCATGTCCCATTTTAATTTTTTGGTTGTTATTGTTGTTGTCATTTTTAAAGTGTGTTGCAGGCCTTAAATATAGAAATGGATCTGTAGTAATATTTCATACTGACTGTAATGAAATAGAAGTCAAAATAAATGGAAGTAAATCACTGCGTGTTTTATGCATTCATGTATGTAAGTATGTATTTATTTGCATTTTCCATACTGACCAAACCTTTTTCTGATTTGGGATTGTAAATGATAATTGCACTGTATTGTGTTGATGCGGGGGACACTTTACATTGTTGCGGTACTACTTTACGCCAGTGTGGTACTACTATACATTGATGCAGCACTTTTTGCTTTGATGTAGCACTGTGTTACGCTGATGTGTTACTGTGTTACTTTGATGTGGCACTGTGTTACGCTGATGCATTACTGCGTTACTTTGATGTGGCACTGCATTACTTTGATGTGGCACTGTGTTACTTTGATGCGGCACTGCATTACTTTGATGCGGCACTGCGTTACATTTATGTGGCACTGCATTTCTTTGATGCGGTGTTGTGTTACATTGATGTGGCACTGGTGTTACATTGATGATGTGCTGCTTTCTGTTGATGTGGCACTGCGTTACTTTGATGTGGCACTGGTGTTATGCTGATGTGGCACTGCATTACTTTGATGTGTCACTGGTGTTATGTTGATGTGGCACTGCATTACTTTGATGTGGCACTGGTGTTATGTTGATGCTGTGCTGCTTTCTGTTGATGTGGCACTGTGTTACTTTGATGTGGCACTGGTGTTATGTTGATGTGGCACTGCATTACTTTGATGTGGCACTGGTGTTATGTTGATGATGTGCTGCTTTCTGTTGATGTGGCACTGCGTTACTTTGATGTGGCACTGGTTTTATGTTGATGTGGCACTGCGTTACTTTGATGTGGCACTGGTGTTATGTTGATGCTGTGCTGCTTTCTGTTGATGTGGCACTGTGTTACTTTGTAATTTCAAGGTAAATGATAGTCTACAGTCCTTTTGCACTCTGCAGTTTTGGATACCTTGCACTTGTAGTATTAAGATTGTTTTTTTCCGGCAGTGCAGATCTGTTTTCGGTTTGTCTTTTTCTTAACTCTAAACACTTCAAATATTTATCGACCTGTCATGAACTATTTGTTTTGTTGACTCTTGCCTTCCTCAGTGTGCACAGTCCCAAGCGGTCCTGTATCAGTACCAGAAAATAACACCGCTGATGTCCCCGTGGTCAAAATCGCCTCCAGCGGTGATGTGAAACTGACCGTCGTGGTCAACCCTGAAGATCTGTTCTTCCTTAAGGGGAATGTCCTGATGATAAAGAGAGGACTGGACTATGAGGTGATGCCTTTTCATCACACACAAAAACTAAACTTGTTGTTCTATGTTGTGAATGTTGTCACTGACTGAGGCTCAGAATGTGCTTCGTACTGTGTGCTGCCGTGAGTCACGTACAGTTTCTAAAACGTGAAGTCTGCTGTCAGAATAAATAAGACGAAAGCCGCACTGAGCTGAAACAGTTTGGCCGACAGCAGTAGCTCCTTTGATTTGTCTGTCGTAAACACGCTGAAAGGAACATTTGAAATTCTTTTAATTGGACTGGACAGTGATCAAAGCAGCTGTCCAGTCTAGTCGCTATGGTTTAAAACATTTTGAAGAATTTTTTTTTACGTATCGTATCCATTCAAGTGACATCTCATTTAAAAATAGCCTTCATTTCTGTAATTATGTTTTATAAGTGCATGATGAATTGAATCATTATAGCACAAGGCGTTTAAAATATTGTGGTTGTTGTTGGGAAAGTGTAGTGACACGGACCCACAACAAGGGGCGTTAATGAATGGACAATGGATAAGCCAAAAAGTAACAATTTAATGTTGTGAATTGCACAACGGAATACAGACAATTGTAGTTGAGGAGTACAGTCAATCGTACACAAGGTGACATGTGGGCAGGCTCGAGGATAGAAGACGTCAGTCCAGAGAAGAGCCGGATCCCACACGGCTTCCACCGCCAACAGATCTGAAGAACACCGGAGCCGCCAAGTCCTGCATCCCCAGGTGGCCACCGTCTCCAGCTGTCAGACCTGGTACTGCTGGCAGAAACAGAAACAGTTAATGGTGGGTACTCAGTATTCAGTTCCTCCAGGAGGGTGAACCTCCACCTCCAAAATAGGAACACCCGTGCAGCTCCTGTCAGTCGCTTCTCTGGATGGAGTGAGAGGCGAAGACGTCGCAAACCCACACTATGCGCCAATCCAGCAGAAGACTGTATCCACAGGAACAACGGCTGCACACAGAACAATATTCAGTCACGGTAAGGCACAGCAGAGAAGGTTACCTGTGTGGTAGCTGATTTCTCGGCGGGGAGGTGGAGTTGCAGTCCGGCTTTTATGGTGATGTGGATGATGATAGTTGAATGAGTGACAGCTGGTGCTGTTAATGAGTGACAGCTGTCACTCTCTGTTGCTCCGACGCCCTCTCGTGCTTGAAGCCCACACTTCAAGCAGGGCGCCCTCTGGTGGTGGATGGCCAGCAGTACCTCTTCTTCAGCGGCCCACACAACAGGACCCCCCCCCCCTCAACGGGCGCCTCCTGGCGCCCGAACAGGCTTGTCCGGATGCCGTCGGTAGAAGTCGGCCAGGAGGGCCGGATCCAGGATGAAGCTCCTCTTCACCCAGGAGCATTCTTCAGGTCCATACCCCTCCCAGTCCACCAGGTACTGGAACCCCTGGCCCTTCCGACGGACGTCCAGGAGCCGACGCACGGTCCATGCCGGCTCCCCGTCGATGATCCGGGCAGGAGGCGGCGCAGGTCCGGGGGTGCAGAGCGGTGAAATGTGGTAGGGCTTGAGACGTGACACATGGAAAACAGGATGAATCTGCAGTGAAGCTGAAGCTGCCAGCATCACTGCGGCCGGACGGAGGACTTTCAGGATGGGGAATGGTCCGATAAATCTGTCCTTGAGTTTTTGGGATTCCACTTGAAGAGGGATGTCCTTGGTCGATAGCCAAACCTCCTGCCCGGGCTTATATGCAGGGGCCGGGAATGCCGGCGGTCTGTATGGGCCTTGGCCCTCGTCCGGGCTTTGAGCAGGGCAGAACGGGCGGTACGCCACACCCGACGGCACCTTCTGAGGTGGGCCTGGACCGAGGGCACCCCGACCTCTCCCTCCACGAGCGGGAACAATGGGGGCTGGTACCCCAAACACACCTCAAACGGGGAGAGGCCGGTGGTTGATGACACTTGGCTATTGTGGGCGTACTCGATCCAGGCCAGATGGTGGCTCCAGGCTGTCGGGTGCATAGAGGTCACGCAGCGGAGGGCCTGCTCCAAGTCCTGGTTCGCCCGTTCTGCCTGTCCGTTCGTCTGAGGATGGTACCCGGACGAGAGACTCACGGTGGCCCCAGTTCCCTGCAGAAACTCCTCCAGACTTGAGAGGAGAACTGAGGACCACGATCCGAGATGATGTCCGACGGAATCCCATGCAGACGCATGACGTGGTGGACCAGGAGGTCTGCAGTCTCCTGGGCCGTTGGGAGCTTCGGGAGGGCCACGAAGTGGGCCGCCTTGGAGAACCGGTCCACTATCGTGAGGATGGTGGTCATGCCCTGGGACGGCGGGAGGCCCATGACAAAGTCCAGGCCGATGTGGGACCAGGGGCGATGAGGCACGGGTAAAGGCTGGAGGAGACCTTGGGTCTTATGGTGGTTCGCCTTGCCTCTGGCGCAGGTGGTACAGGCCTGGACGTATTCCCAGACGTCGGCTTCCATAGACGCCCACCAGAAGCGCTGCCGGACCACTGCCACAGTTCTTCGCACCCCCGGGTGGCAGGAGAGCTTGGAACCGTGACAGAAGTCCAACACCGCAGCTCTGGCCTCTGGTGGGACGTACAGTCTGTCCTTCGGGCCGGTCCCTGGGTCCGGGTTCCGCGCCAGAGCCTCCTGGACGGTCTTCTCCACGTCCCAGGTGAGGGTGGCCACGATAGTGGACTCGGAGATGATGGTTTCCGTTGGGTCCGACAACTCGGCCTTGACTTCCTCTTCGTGCACCCGGGACAGAGCGTCAGATCGTTGGTTCTTAGTCCCGGGGCGGTATGTGATCTGGAAGTCAAAACGCCCGAAGAACAGTGACCAGCGGGCTTGCCTGGGGTTCAGACGCTTGGCGGTCCGAATGTACTCCAGGTTCCGATGGTCCATGAAAACCGTAAACGGTACCGATGCTCCCTCCAACAGGTGTCTCCACTCCTCAAGAGCCTCTTTCACCGCCAGAAGTTCCCGATTGCCGACGTCATAGTTCCTTTCAGCCGGGGTCAACCTGCGGGAAAAGTAGGCACAAGGATGGAGAACCTTATCGGACTCCCTGCTCTGGGACAGCACGGCTCCTATCCCTGAGTCAGAGGCATCCACTTCAACTATGAACTGGCGATTTGGATCAGGCTGCACCAGGACTGGTGCAGTCGAGAACCGGCATTTCAACTCCCTAAACGTGGCTTCGCACCGATCCGACCAGGTGAAGGGAACTTTAGTGGAGGTCAGGGCTGTCAGGGGGCTAACTACCTGACTGTAGCCCTTAATGAACTTCCGATAGAAATTTGCAAAGCAGAGGAACTGTTGCAGTTTCCTACGGCTTGTTGGTTGGGGCCAGTCTCTCACCGCCGCAACCTTGGCCGGATCAGGGGCGACGGAGTTGGAGGAGATTATGAACCCCAGGAAGGACAAAGACGTGCAGTGGAACTCGCACTTCTCGCCCTTCACAAACAGCCGGTTCTCCAATAACCGCTGTAGGACCTGACGTACATGCTTGACATGTGTCTCAGGATCCGGAGAAAAGACGAGTATATCGTCTAGATATACGAAGACAAATCGATGCAGGAAGTCCCGCAAGACGTCATTTACCAAGGCCTGGAACATCGCGGGCGCATTGGTGAGGCCGAACGGCATGACCAGGTACTCAAAGTGACCTAACGGGGTGTTAAATGCCGTCTTCCACTCGTCTCCCTTCCGGATCCAAACTAGGTGGTACGCATTTCTAAGATCGAATTTGGTGAATATTTGGGCTCCATGCAGGGGCGTGAACACTGAATCCAACAGAGGTAACGGGTATCGGTTGCGAACCGTTATGTCGTTCAGCCCTCTGTAATCGATGCATGGATGGAGTCCGCCGTCTTTCTTACCCACAAAAAAGAAACCTGCACCCATCGGGGAGGTGGAGTTCCGGATCAACCCGGCAGCTAAAGAGTCCAGGATGTAGGTCTCCATTGATTCGCGCTCCGGGCGAGAGAGATTGTACAGCCTGCTGGACGGGTACTCAACGCTCGGGATCAAATCGATGGCGCAATCATACGGTTGGTGTGGGGGAAGAATGAGTGTCAGATCTTTGCTGAAGACGTCAGCAAGATCGTGGTACTCCTCAGGCACCACCGTCAGATTGGGGGGGACTTTGACCTCCTCATTAGCTGTCACACCGGGTGGAACCGAGGATCCTAAACATTCCCGGTGGCAGGTTTCGCTCCACTGCGTCACAACCCCAGACGGCAAATCAATCCGGGGATTGTGCTTTACCATCCATGGAAAACCCAAAATCACTCGGGAGGTAGAAGGTGTTACATAAAACACAATCTCCTCCCTGTGATTACCAGACACAACCAATGTTACCGGCTGGGTCTGGTGTGTGATCAGTGGAAGAAGGGTGCCATCTAGTGCCCGTACCTTCAAAGGTGAAGGCAGAGCCACCAGAGGGAGCCCTACTTTCCTAGCCCATCTGCTGTCCAGCAGATTCCCTTCGACCCCGTGTCTACTAGTGCTGGGGCGTGAAGGGTTAGATCCCCACTTAGGATCATAACTGGGATTCGTGCGGATCTACGGGGTTTCCCCATGTGTGTGTTATGGCCCACCCTCAGCCCAGCGTCTAAGGGCGGGCGTTGTAGTTTGACCGCTTCTGTATGTGCTCGCTCGAGCTACAGAAAAAACACTCCCCGCGGGCCAGCCTCCGTTGTCTGTTATTTGATTTGACTATGGCCCTGCTCGTGTCCATAGCTTTGTCAGCAGGGGGAGCTGTTGCCACACGGAGCTCTCTGGCTGTGGAGCGTGGGGATGGCGGCACCCTTTCGGACCCGGAAGGAAGAGGGATGGCTCATGTCCGGCTACGCCCCCCGCCCTGCTCCCGACAGTGTTCCTCTAATCGGTTATCTAATCGTATAACCAGGTCGACAAGCCCGTCAAAATCCCGCGGTTCTTCTTTAGCCAGCAGATGCTCCTTCAGGACCGGAGACAGTCTGTTTATGAAGGCGGCGTGGAGTGCAACAGTATTCCAGCCGGACCTCGCTGCCGCGATGCAGAAGTCGACTGCATACTCCGCTGCACTCCGATGCCCCTGTCTCATTGACAGCAGCATGTTCGAAGCGGTCTCGCCTCTATTGGGGTGATCAAAAACCTGTTTGAACTCCCTCACAAACCCGGTATATGTCGTTAGGAGCCGTGAATTTTGCTCCCAGAGCACCGTAGCCCAAGCGCGTGCCTCTCCTCGAAGCAAATTAACTGGCGTCTGACACGTACATGACGGGACGCTGTGCAAAGATGAGCGAACACTACATTAAGAAGTCCGCGCACGTCTCGACACAGCCTCTGTACAGCTCCGGAGGGCTTATGTAAGCTTCAGGGGATGGAGGGGGGGTCGTTGAATGACCAGTGGAACGTCTGTATCGGGCATATGACCAGCAGGAGGAGGTGCTGCAGCAGCGCCCTGAGCGTGCGCTTCCACCCTGGTGGTGAGAGCCTCCATCCTCCGATTGAGAATAACGTTCTGCTCGGTTACCAAGTCCAACCGAGCAGTGAAAGCGGTTAAAATGTGCTGCAGCTCACCTAACATGCCTCCTGCTGGCGCCTGTGCACCATGCTCTTCCATTGGCTGTTCAAGCCATGGTTGACGCCCCTCGGGATCCATGACGCTGGCCGAGAAATCCTGTTGGGAAAGTGTAGTGACACGGACCCACCACAGGGGGTGTTAATGAACGGACAATGAATAAGCCAAAAAGTAACAATTTAATGTTGTGAATTGCACAACGGAATACAGACAATTGCAGTTGAGGAGTACAGTCAATCGTACACAAGGTGACGTGTGGGCAGGCTCGAGGATAGAAGACGTCAGTCCAGAGAAGAGCCGGATCCCACACGGCTTCCACCGGCAACGGATTTGAAGAACACCGGAGCCGCCAAGTCCTGGGTCCCCAGGTGGCCACCGTCTCCAGCTGTCAGACCTGGTACTGCTGGCAGAAACAGAAACAGTTAATGGTGGGTGTGTGAATACACACCCAGTAATCTCTCAGTACTCAGTTCCTCCAGGAGGGTGAACCTCCACCTCCAAAATAGGAACACCCGTGCAGCTCCTGTTAGTCGCTTCTCTGGATGGAGTGAGAGACGAAGACGTCGCAAACCCACACTATGCGCCAATCCAGCAGAAGACTGTATCCACAGGAACAACGGCTGCACACAGAACAATATTCAGTCATGGTGAGGCACAGCAGAGAAGGTTACCTGAGTGGTAGCTGATTTCTCGGCGGGGAGGTGGAGTTGCAGTCTGGCTTTTATGGTGATGTGGATGATGATAGTTGAATGAGTGACAGCTGGTGCTGTTAATGAGTGACAGCTGTCACTCTCTGTTGCTCCTACGCCCTCGTGCTTGAAGCCCGCACTTCAAGCAGGGCGCCCTCTGGTGGTGGATGGCCAGCAGTACCTCCTCTTCAGCGGCCCACACAACAGTTGTTACTGCAAGCATGACTGCAATATGAGCCCCCCCCCCCACACACACACACACACACATCAGGGATTTGTGCTGCCTGTCTGTCGACAGAATGCTTCTTATATACGAGGTCTATTAGAAAAGTATACGACCTTATTATTTTTTTCAAAAACCATATGGATTTGAATCACGTGTGATTACATCAGACATGCTTGAACCCTCGTGGGCATGCGAGAGTTTTTTCACGCCTGTCGGTTACGTCATTCGCCTGTGGGCAGTCTTTGAGTGAGGAGTCGCCCACCCTCTCGTCGATTTTTTTCATTGTTTAGGAATGGCTCAGAGACTGCTGCTTTGTTTGATCAAAATTTTTCAAAACTGTAAGGAACAACTGAGTGGACACCATTCGATAAATTCAGCTGGTTTTCGGTAAAAAGTTTAACGGCTGATGAGAGATTTTGGTCTGGTAGTGTCCCTTTAAGGACGGCCCACGGTGCCTGATGGCGATCTGCGCTTCGAGGCGGCAGCGTCTCGCCGTTTCAAGTTGAAAACTTCCACATTTCAGGCTCTGTTGACCCAGTAAGTCGTCAGAGAACAGAGAACTTTCAGAAGAAGTCGGCATGAGGAGTTTATTCGGACATTCCATTGTTAGCGGACATTTTGTAATGAAAGAACGTGCGGGCAGAGTCGCATGTCGGGCCGGACCCGACCACGGGGGGTCGCGACAGGAAAAACACCTCCGTTGGAAACCTTAACGGGCAAGTTGGAACATGCCCAAGCTGTTAAACAATTTCTCAGTTACTCACTTGTTGAAAGCCATCAAAAGCCGCCTGAATTTTGCAAATGGTTTTCAACACGGCGGTGTTTTTCCTGTCGCGGCGCACACAGATTTGCCAAGTCGTCACGGAAATGACTCAGTGAATTTGCGCGCACGTCTTTCATTAAAAAATGTCCGCATAATGGAATGTCCGCATAAAGTCCTCATGCCGGCCTCTTCTGAATCTTCTCTGTTCTCTCACAACGTCATGGGTGAATTAAGCCTTAAATTAGGATGTTTTCAGCTCGAAACAGGCCGACGACGGCGCCTGGAAGCGCTGCAGGAGGTCCCGCTCCATGGGAAGTCCTTACAGCAACAGAAACACCCCATAATCTCTCATCATCATCACTGAAAACCAGCTTAATTTCTCGAATAGTGTAAACTCGGATATTCCTCACAGGTCCAGAAAAAATTTTGATAAAGCAACGCGCGCCGTCTCGAGCAGAGTGTGAAACAAAGGAATTCAGCCGAGAGGGCGGGACCACATCTCACTCAAGGCCTGCCCACAGGGAAATGACGTCACCGACACGTGTGAAAAAACTCACGCACGCGCACGAGGGTTCAAGCATGATTGGTGCAATCGCACGTCATTCAAATCCATATAGTTAAAAAAAAATAAAAGGGTCGGTTTATTATCTAAGAGACCTCATATATATAGACTAACATCTCTTCAGCTCCCTTATTTTCATTCAGGGTCACCACAACGGATCCGAGGTGGGCCTGCATGTTGATTTGGCACAAGTTTTACACCGGATGCCTTTCCTGACGCAACTCAACATTACATGGAGAAATGTGGCAGGGATGGGGCTTGAACTGGGAACCTTCTGCACTTGGCCATCTGCCTGTCTTAAAAGTATAGACTGATGGCTGTGAATTTTGTTGACTTAAAAATACTGTAGAATGTAAAGTGTCATCCTTGGTGTGGACAGTCTTCAAAATCAGCTCAGTCTGGACTCACAGTATCCACAATATCAACTAGAGCACTGCATTTGTAGAGCGCAAACCTCTGCCAAAGTGAGTTTCCAATTCCACAAAATTTTTACCATGGAAAACATTTTCAAGGTCAAAGTCCTGTTAGAAGTGGCTTTTCATAAATTTGTCATCTAATAAATGCTAAATTAGATCAAATGTCAGGAGTATATATTTAATTCATGCACTTGAATCTAATTTGTTGTGGTATTGTCAGTTTTTTTCACAGAACATTGGTTATCTCTGCTATGCACAATTTGTCATTGCTTTTTGGCACTTGGTTTCCGACCGATAACTGGAAGACAAACAGGCATAAAATTGGAACCCTCCGTCCAATTTTGGTGGTGTAGGTAAATCTATAACAGAAAAATGAGAGTGATTGAGGCACTTTTGATTGAGATATAATGCAAAATGTACACCAAATGGGCTTTTCAATATTAAATTTATAAGTCCACAAAATCCACAGTCTGGATCAGATCCTGATCAAACTTTGTCATGCGATAGTGAGTGCCAGTCTGCACCTCATTTTCAAATATGAGTGTGATCGGGGCATGTTTGATTAAGATATAATGTAAAATATACATTAAACGGGCTTTTCAATATTAAATTTATAAGTCCACAAAATCCACAGTCTGGATCAGATCCTGATCAAACTTTGTCAGGTGATAGTGAGTGCCAGTCTGCACCTCACTTTCAAATATGAGTGTGATTGGGGCATGTTTTATTAAATATAATGTAAAATATACATTAAATTGGATTTTTAATATTAAATTTAAATGGCAGAAAATCTGTAATCTGGACCAGATCCGGATCCAACTTTGTCAGGTGATAGTGAGTGGCAGTCTGCACCTCACTGTAAAATATGAGAGTGATTTGGGCACATTTGTTTAAGATATAAAGTAAAATATACATTAAATGGGGTTTTCAATGTTAAATTTAAGTGGCCACAAAATCTGTAATCTGGATCAGATCCGAATCAAACTTGTCAATCAATAAAGAACACCATCCTACATAACACTCTCAAATATGAAAGAAATTTGATCCTTTTTGACAGAGTTGTGACTTCTTGAAAACTCGTTCACTGTTAAAGATAGAGATTTTTCCAATTTTCCAAGATTTTTCTTGACTTTGACCTGTGATCTTGAAAATTGAATCAGCTCTTGCCTGTCAGGATATGTATCTCCAGTAAAAATTTCATAACGATATATGAAAAATTTTGGGCTTCAGGCTGTTCACAAACAGACAGACAAACAAACAAACAGGGGCGAAAACATATAACTTCCTCCAACTTAGTTGGCGGAGGGAAAAAATAGATATTAGGCAATTAGAAACATTGTGTTTCATGTCAAAATTGCAGGGAATCAGTGTTGCCCCTTTCATTAGTGTTCACTATGACCCTGTCAAAGCACATATGTCGAGGGTGAGATTTGGCTGATCTTTGGGCGTTTTGTCGGTGTACTTTCTGACTGTTGTGAGCGAAATCAGTCAGAGAGACTTTTTACCCACATCTACACTTTTTGCCAATCTGTCCTCTAGGACATCCTGAGAATTCATGGGATCCCCAAGAAGCTAATGGACATTATGAGAGAGAGATACTGGGAGTTCTGACCAGAGTGGAGACAAAGACTAAGTTTTTCCCAGCGAAAACTGGCATTCATCAGGGATGTGTTCTAGCTCCTACATTGTTCAGTGCTTGCATGGACTGAGTGTTGGATAGGGTTATGGAAACCAATGAATTGGGAGGCTTCTGTTGGGAAGGAAAGGTTTACTGACCATGACTTCGTGGAGGTTGCTGTGAGCTTTGCGGAGTTGATGGTTGCAATGATTGCAGCGCTTGAGAATCTGAATGAGGAATCAGAGCTTCTGAGTTGGAGATTGTCCTGGATCAAGACTAAGATTCAAGCTTGTAATGCTACCTGGACTCAGTCATCAGAAGTGTATCTGTATGTGGTGAAAAAGTTGAACTTGTAGAGACATTCACTTATCTCAGCAGTGACATTCATGTCTCTGGGTCCTCAGCCTTTGAGATTGAGGGGCACCTAGGAAGAGCTTATGGAGTCATGAGGTCACTGGACAGAGGTGTAGGGAGATGCCAATAGTTTTGCAGGCTACGGAACGTCCAAGTCTTTAGGGTCCTGGTGCTGCCTGATTTGCTGTATGGTTGTGAGTCTTGGACACTAACCAGACTCAGACTCAGACTCACTTTTATTGTCACTCGACCCTTACAGGCAGAACGAAATGCAGTTTCTCCAGGTCTTGGTGTAGTTAACTGGGACAATGTTTTTTAAATTTAACCTAACCTATTGTATAAACATTTGCAATATAAACTTTTGCAATGTACAATATGTGCACCCCTGTGGCCATAGAATATATATACAAGGCACAGGGTCAGCAGCAGCATTAGAGTATTAACAAGGTGACAATGTGCATGTAGTGCAATGTTAACAGTTTGATGGTGGATGCTGAACTGTTCAACAGTCTGACAGCATTCGGGTAGAAGCTGTTTTTCATTCTGGACGTTTTTGCCCGGATGCTGCACAGCCTCCATCCAGAGGGAAGGGGTGTGAACAGACTGTGCGCAGGGTGGGTGGAGTCTCGGAGGATGCAGGTGGCTTTGTCTCTACATCTGGAGATGTAGATGTAGATGGGTGGTAAGCTGCATCCGATGGTCCTCTGTGCAGACTTCACCACCCGCCGCAGTGCTTTCTTCTCTGCCACCATGCAGCCACCATACCACACAGGGAGGCAGCAGGACAGGACACTCTCCACTGCACAGCTGTAGAAGGCCCTGAGGACCTCGGTGTTCAGTCTAGCTCTTCCTAATTTCCTCAAAAAATAGAGACATTGGTGGGCTTTCTTGATGACAGCCGTGGTGTTGGTGTGCCAGGTGAGAGTGTTGAAGAGGTGGACTCCAAGATACCTGATGGAGGAGACGATCTCCACTGCTGCTCCGTTGATGTAGAGGGGGTGGTGGGGGCTGACCTGCGGAAGTCAACAACTATCTCCTTGGTCTTCTGGGTGTTGAGGATGAGGTTGTTGTCTGTGCACCACCGTGTCAGGTTCTCCACTTCTTGCCTGTACGCTGTCTCGTCCCCTTGGCTAATGAGACCGATCACTGCTGTATCGTCTGCAAACTTAACAAGATTATTCTTGTGCTAACCAGTGACCTAAGGCGATGACTAAATGTCTTTGATACTCGGTGTCTTTGAATGATCCTTGGGTACCACTAGAGTGACTTTGTATCAAATGAAAGGTTAAGATTCAGATTTGTCACATGCACAGTACTAAGGCAGTACTACGATACGACTTATCCAAATTGTGCAAAAATGAAGATTGTGCAAAAAATAAACCAAAATAATAATAATAAAGCAAAATAAATAAAATAAAGTACAGTGCTTAAAAACAAAAAAGTATTCTGGAAGGTATAGGGGAGGGACAGCAATAGACATATTGTACAGTACACTGGTGCAAAGCAGAGTGATGGTAGTGCAGTAGTACTGCAATAACAGCAGATGTGTGATATAGATGTGTAATACAAATGTGTGTGATTGAGTATATGTGGGGTGTGTGTTTGCATGTGAGGTGTGTGTATATCAGTGGCGGCTGCTGGTCTGTCAAAGAGGGGAACCTCATTGTCAGCTTACATCATAAAATTTGTCAATGTATTTATATGTAAATTCAGATATGTAAAATGGTCATAACAGTCCCTAGTTGCACAAGCATTTCATTTATTATTAATGTTTGTAAACAAAAATATCATCAAAAATTTCAAGAAGCACATAGAACTTTTATTATTAACCCCTTAACGCCCGAATTTATATAGCTGTATATAAAAAAAATGTTTTGTGTGTTTTTGCCTTTAAGTAGATGGTAAATAATGTTGAGATTATTAATTTCACTTTTGCACAAAAACTAAATAGTAATATTGGGTATTCTGGTAATGACTTTATGTTATAATGTTATAATAATAATGATGGTATGTTGCAAATTTGCGACAACAGGCATACAGGTCAATTTGGTAAGTTGCATATTTGAGTCAGAGATTGTAGCATATATGCGACGATGGGCGTTAAGGGGTTAAACATACATAACAGAGCCCGAATGTTTCCTGACAGTTTCATGCATCTGTTGCCAAGGACCTAGACAGTCGCCTTGCCAAGGCCAGCAGTTCTTTTGGTCGACTCTCTAAGAAAGTCTGGCAGAATCATGCACTGCGCCTTTCCACAAAAGTGCAGGCCTACAGAGCCATTGTGATCCCTACCCTCCTGTATGGAGCTGAAACCTGGGTTCTGTATCGCCAGCAGATCAGATTACTGGAACGCTTTCATCAGCGTTGTCTCCGAAACATCTTCGGGTTCAAGTGGCAGGACTACGTCTCAAATGACAGCCAAATTGCCCAGCATGGAGTCTATTATACTCAAACAACAGCTTCGTTGGGCAGGTCACGTAGCCAGGATGGATGATACACGCATGCCGAAATTAATTCTCTTTGGCGAGCTCAAGGAAGGGAGACGAAACCAAGGGGCCCCCAAAAAGCGCTATAAGGACCAGCTGAAGAAACAGCTCTCCCTTGCAGGCATTCAGCATCAGTCATGGCAGCATCTAGCTACAGATAGACTCAGCTGGTGTTCCAGCATCAAATCCGCCAGCCTGAAGTTTGAGGCAGAAAGAAGTGAGGCCTCACGCCAGAAGCGTCAAAGACAGAAAGAGCGGGCAGCAACACAAGCCCAGCCTACTCAAGTGTTCATTTGCCCCAAGTGTAACAGGTCTTGTGCATCCCGCATCTGACTTTTCAGCCACCAGAGGGCTTGTAGAAAATAAACTTAAAAAAAAAAAAAAAAAAGGCCTTCCCACTATCCTCGCAAGTGAGGAAACTGCCAACAACAACAATTGTAAAGTGCATTGAACATCTGATGCAGATGGAAAAGTGCTATATAAATGCAGTCCATTTACCATAGTTATCGCCAGTTAGGGTCAACGAAGAATTACACAGACGTGAAAAATTGGAAAAATGCTCCAATCATGTTGAGAAATATACTCCATTATTATCACTTTACCAAGGTGTTGTGATAATAATGCAAATAACATGCTGTTGTCGTGCGGTATTCATTTTCTGAGTCCTTCCATCCATGCCGTCGCCCGCAATGACAGATATTCGCCCTCGTCTAACTCAGGCGAATATCTGTCATTTTGGGTGACTGGACATGAACGTCGGGCCTCTGAAAATAAATACCGCCCTCCAAAAGATGTTATTGTATTATTATTTGTCTGATTGTAACGGTTCCAAAAAGGTAAAAACAGCAAAAATATGGTGATGAAGGTCAGTTTCAGTTTGTAGAGGGGTCAAAAGTTAAAGTTGCTCCAATTTTGGTAAGAAGTGATGGAAATTATTGGATGAGTTAATAGGGTTTTAAAAAGAAATAGTTTTTACCATTTGTCATGATTAATTATCACATTACAGGGTAACATGTATCATATATAATAGAATCCAATTAACCTTATCTGACCTTTACTTTGGAGACCAAGCGTCCAGTCAGTAGTTGCCCGTTCACTATCAGGGAATTCATATGTATGAGTCCATCAGCAGCTAGAGGTTCTGATATGTTTCATTTACAGCAGGCACTGTGTGAAGCATTTAGCACACAATGTGACAGTAAATTACTCTGTTAAATTTGCATTGCAGTAAATGAAAAATATTCATGTCATACATTATCATGTCATCATCTATGTCATACATAGATGTGTCCTACAACAATAAGATGTAGCAGCAGTAATTTTTCTTTGAGCAGTAGGCCGTTCCTTCTCTTATAGGTTTTACGTCATACATATTGCTCTCTGAGAAGCACTCGAGACTTTGTAGAGTTTCACTTTCTGCCCAAAGACCATCATTGCATCTGGATAATGTGATAATACCCGGTTTACACCGAGCCCACAACCAAGTTGCGATCGGAAAAGGGCCTCTTCTCACAGTCACTCTCACTGACTCCCACTGGGGTTGCAGGCTGGTCACACTGGGTCTCCATGGTCGGACAAAAGATCCCTCTTGGTCACCATCACTCCCCATTGGTCTCCAACAGGTGTGCGAGTGTATTGAACTGTTGAAAACACTTGCACAAGTTGTACGACCAGTTACCAGATACATGGGTCTCATAATCAGTCTTGATACACTGTTACATCTCGACTCACTCTGAAGTTGATCCTGTGGGTCATCATAGACTCTCAATTGATTCTGCATGGGGCTGGATTAATGATCACGGATATTAACATATTTTACACTTGCACAATTTGGTCGCAATGCAAGCTAAGATATGTCATCTGGTTGCAAACTGGCATTGTTTAATTGAAAAGATGTTCCTACTAGTTTGGCTAGCGGGGAATTCTCCTTTGGCTGACCACATAGAGTCTTGGTCTCGAGTGCGAGCAATCTCATGTTTGAAACCCACCGCCATCGCTGCCTTAAAGATATGTCATCTGGTTACAAACTGGCGTTGTTTAATTGAAAAGATGTTCCTACTAGCTTGGCTAGTGGGGAATTCTCCTTTGGCTGACCAGATAGAGTCTTGGTCTCGAGTGCGAGCAATCTGGTGTTTGAATCCCACCGCTGCCATAAAGATAAGTCACCCGGTTGCATATGCAACAGCTAAAATATCTGCGATGTGCTTGTCAGTCTTTGCAGAGTGGTACTCTGGTGGTGTGGGTGCAGTGCAGCAAACCAGGATCCAGATCTGTGAGTAGGACAGTGACACCAACGAGACACTACTCCGCCGACCTGAGAGTCGTCAGAACATTAATTCTTCATCTCTGTGCTTTGCAGACTTGAAAGAAGAGTGCAAATACCTAGTTGACTCACTGTTTTTGTTCTCTTCGAGGTGAACGAGTCTGTTGAGGTTTTGATAGAAAATGTCAATGACAACCCTCCAAACTTTGCACAAAACCACTACATTCTAGAAGTAAATGAGGTGAGCAGCACCTATGTGCACAACTGCAGTTTTAATTTATGTGACAAGTTATTATTATTTGCCAGTAATACTTTTCATGTATTATAGCTGGTCTGTTCAGACACCTACATTCAAATAAAATAACGTATTACAACTTTGCATGTTTAAAGTTTGAGAGGATGATGAATATGCGTTTTGTCTCCTGCAGCTTTTGCCACTGAACTCCAGTGTTGGACTGATAGCAGCTACAGACGTTGATTCAGAGCCACTGTATTATCGCTTGGAGCCTCCAACAGTAAGATCCTGTTTAATTAACAGCAACAGCAATGTTGCTGACGTTGGCACCAGGATAGTTTGACTATTGCTTTATTTTGTGTCCTACAGTTACCATAATTTGTTTTGTAAATTCATTAGATTTCCTGGAGTTGACTGTGCAATTTGGTACCAAGTAGTACTTACAATTAAATGTTATTTCCAGCATCCAATAATGTCTTTTTAAATTGTAAAGTTTATCAAATATTTGATTTAAACGGCACTCGCTGGAGCCCATATTGTACTTCTACTGAGGTTCAACAATCCTTTCAACAATGTATACTTATCTGGTGCTCCTTAGTAAAAGGCACATGGCAGCCCACCTGGAGTTTGCCAAAATGCACCTGGAGGACTCTCAGACCGTGAGAAATAAAATTCTCTGGTCTGATGATACAAAGACAGAACTTTGTGGTGTGAATGCCAGGCATCATGTTTGGAGGAAACCAGGCACCATCCCTACAGTGAACCATGTTGGTGGCAGTATGTCCAGAAGGACAACCATCTCTGCAGCAATCCACCAATCAGGCCTGTATAGTAAAGTGGTTAGAAGGAAGCTAATTTTGAACTTCTCGAAATTAGCGCCACGCTCAGAGATCAACTTCAACTCAACTTTCAACTTTTTTTTTTATATAGCGCCAAATCACAACAAACAGTTGCCCCAAGGCGCTTTATATTGTAAGGCAAGGCCATACAATAATTATGAAAAACCCCAACGGTCAAAACGACCCCCTGTGAGCAAGCACTTGGCTACAGTGGGAAGGAAAAACTCCCTTTTAACAGGAAGAAACCTCCAGCAGAACCAGGCTCAGGGAGGGGCAGTCTTCTGCTGAGACTGGTTGGGGCTGAGGGAAAGAACCAGGAAAAAGACATGCTGTGGAGGGGAGCAGAGATCGATCACTAATGATTAAATGCAGAGTGATGCATACAGAGCAAAAAGAGAAAGAAACAGTGCATCATGGGAACCCCCCCACAGTCTACGTCTAAAGCAGCATAACCAAGGGATGGTCCAGGGTCACCTGATCCAGCCCTAACTATAAGCCTTAGCGAAAAGGAAAGTTTTAAGCCTAATCTTAAAAGTAGAGAGGGTATCTGTCTCCCTGATCTGAATTGGGAGCTGGTTCCACAGGAGAGGAGCCTGAAAGCTGAAGGCTCTGCCTCCCATTCTACTCTTACAAACCCTAGGAACTACAAGTAAGCCTGCAGTCTGAGAGCGAAGCGCTCTATTGGGGTGATATGGTACTACGAGGTCCCTAAGATAAGATGGGACCTGATTATTCAAAACCTTATAAGTAAGAAGAAGAATTTTAAATTCTATTCTAGAATTAACAGGAAGCCAATGAAGAGAGGCCAACACGGGTGAGATATGCTCTCTCCTGCTAGTCCCCGTCAGTACTCTAGCTGCAGCATTTTGAATTAACTGAAGGCTTTTTAGGGAACTTTTAGGACAACCTGATAATAATGAATTACAATAGTCCAGCCTAGAGGAAATAAATGCATGAATTAGTTTTTCAGCATCACTCTGAGACAAGACCTTTCTGATTTTAGAGATATTGCGTAAATGCAAAAAGGCAGTCCTACATATTTGTTTAATATGCGCTTTGAATGACATATCCTGATCAAAAATGACTCCAAGATTTCTCACAGTATTACTAGAGGTCAGGGTAATGCCATCCAGAGTAAGGATCTGGTTAGACACCATGCTTCTAAGATTTGTGGGGCCAAGTACAATAACTTCAGTTTTATCTGAGTTTAAAAGCAGGAAATTAGAGGTCATCCATGTCTTTATGTCTGTAAGAGAATCCTGCAGTTTAGCTAGTTTAGTTTAGATGAGCCTCGTTAGCCAAATAGTCTGCCTCTAAGAGCCACTATTCTCCCACGTTTGTTGAATACCTCAACTCATACCCCCCCACCACCACCACCACCAAAAAAAAAAAAAACATGCTACGTGGCTCATTATTCATTGTTCATTATTCGGTGGAAGCAGGCCTTTACTTACTATGCCAGCAAAAAAATGTTAGTGGACTGAAAGTTGGCGGAACTAAATTTAGTGGAAGCTAATTGGTCCGCTGATGGTTTTCAAAGTTAGCTGAAAAGCTAATCTGCTAACAGAAAGCTAGTTTTGCTAATTAGTGGTTAGCAAATTAGCAAAACTGTTCCCACCATTGTTTTTACCAAAACTGGGTCAACTTTAACTTTTTACCCTGTACAAACTGAAATGGACCTTTCTCCCCATTTTTGCTATTTTTTTTTTTTACCTCAGAATTCAGTCATAGATGGTCTAAACTATACCTTTTTGAAATCTTTATGATCAGACAAATAATATGGAATACCTTTCAATATGATTGGAGCATTTTTACATTTTCACCCGGGTAATTCAACTGGCTGCCAATTGAAAATTCCAGTGGACACTCTGCTTTTTCAAACGAGTGATGTCTAAGGAGTATTTGTGTCAAATTTGGTGCTTGCATCACCATTTGAGGTATTCCTCTGTAAACATTCTTTTATCTGCTGCACTAATTGTCATTCTGTATATATAATATCTTTAAATTTTGTCCGTTTGTTGTCAGGAAAAATATTTTCGACTGGAAAGCATGAACTCCCCAAACTTACTTGTAAAAAGCATTTTGGACTATGATGTTGTACAAAAGATTTCACTGGTTTTACACGTACAGGTACAGACATAACTTAAAAACATTTCTCATACACACTCCAGGCTGGGAGGAGCTGTTGTTGTATTTGAAATGTGTCACATGTTCCAGGACACGTTCAATGGGTCAGCCTCCAACAAACCCTTCTTCACGTCTGTGGCCACCATCACAGTGCACGTGAAGGATATTGATAACCGACCACCGTGGTTTCAGCCTTGTATGAGGACAAACCTTGGACTTGCCAAACTTTGTGTCAGCACAGGCTACAGGGGCAAAGTCAATCTGACCGAGAAAGAGGTGAGTCTTTATGCCACGCCTAGAAGAACCCGTCTGTGAGATAAAACCACTTGTATTTGGGTTTGACTGACCATCTGGAAATCTAAACAACCACTGAGTTCATTTCATTCCTATTTGATGTGGTGGAATTCCATTTCAGACATGACTGAATAAGAATATGACATCATTAAGTTCCTCGGACGCCCATCATATCAGATTCTTCAGATTTCTGAAGATGGCTCTCAGAAAATGATTTTTTTTTTTCAGCTGTTTGGACTATATCTGAAGAAATGTTTGGTCAATTTCTTAGATATTTGTTATGATAGTAAATAACTGTGACATGATGTGTATTTTGAAAGAGGCCAGAGTGTAATTTTTATTTTGCCTCTGTACGCCACTACACCAGGGGTGACATGAAGCAATCAAACTTTTGAAAAACAGAGACAAAAACTGAAATTGAATATAAATGAAATGCACCAGAGGGCTGAGTCACACTCGACACACCACAATATAAACATACAAGCAAATATATTCATGTCTGTAGTGGTGTTTTGTTGACCATGTGCGACTTCATCATATGACTTATGGGTGAGTTCATGTTAAAGTCATTCATACCAATCAATCATAAATATTTTGCTAATCAATATATGTTTGCAATCATTCATCTAGTCTTCTTTGTTGTTGAGATATACGAAAAAGTGTATTTTTGACCATGTTTTCCTTCACTTTGATCTTTGAGCAAACAACTCCAAAATCTAATGATCCATGAAGCTTCTTGTTTGTTGAAATGTACAACAAAAAAAGTGTTTCTGACCATTTTTCTTGACCTTCACCTTGGACCAAACTCCTCCAAATTCTAATGACCTCTAGATATCTATCTGAGTAACATACCCACCAAGTTTGATGGAAATCCATCCAGCCATTTTTTTTTTTTTTTTTATCTTGTTATCTTGCATGTTAGGGTAGTGCAAGACATGTACAAGAATAGTGTGACAGTGGTGAGCTGCGCAGTAGGACGAATGACAGACTCATTCAAGGTGGGATAACACCAAGGATCAGCTCTGAGTCCTTTTTTGTTCGCAATGGTGATGGACAGGTTGACAGATGAGATAAGACAGGAGTCCCCATGGACTATGATGTTTGCAGTTGACATTGTGATCTGAGAGCAAGTTGAGTCTAGTTTGGAGAGGTGGAGATATGCTCTGGAGAGAAGGGGAATGAAAGTCAGTAGGAGCAAGACTGAGTACATGTGTGTGAATGAGGGGGAACCCAGTGGAATAGTGCAGTTACAAGGAGTAGAAGTGGTGAAAGTAGATGAGTTTAAATACTTGGGGTCAACTGTTCAAAGTAATGGAGAGTGTGGTAGAGAGGTGAAGAAGAGAGTGCAGGCAGGGTGGAGTGGGTGGAGAAAGGTGGTAGGAGTGATTTGTGACTGAAGAATAACAGCAAGAGTGAAGGGGAAAGTTTACAAGACAGTAGTGAGACCAGCTATGCTGTACAGCTTAGAGATGGTGGCACTAACAAAAAGACAGGAGGCGGAGCTGAAGATGTTGAGAATCTCTTTGGGAGTGACGAGGATGGACAGAATCAGGAATGAAAATATCAGAGGGACAGCTCAGGTGGGACGGTTTGGAGACAAAGCCAGAGAGGCGAGATTGAGATGGTTTGGACATGTGTAGAGGAGGGACCCAGGGTATATAGGGAGAAGGATGCTGAGGATGGAGCCACCAAGCAGGAGAAGAAGAGGGAGGCCAAAGAGGAGGTTTATGGATGTGCTGAGGGAGGACATGCAGGTGGTTGGTGTGACAGAGGAAGATACAGAGGACAGGTTGAGATGGATACGATTGATCTGCTGTGGCGACACCTAACGGGAGCAGCCGAAAGAAAAAGAAGAATCTTGTCCAGACATATAGACACACACACACACACACACACACACACACACACACACACACACACACACACACACACACACACACACACACACACACACACACACACACACACACACACACACACACACACACCAGTGAAAACTAGTTGCCACTTCTTCAACATGCAGGCTAGTATGTGCAATTTTAAATACGTGCTATTTTTCACACACTGTTGCATTGTCATTATGTGCAGGTGATGGACATCATCTCCTGATTTGCAGATTGTGTTGCCTCTTAAATACTGCAGATGGTGTCAAGAATTTGAGTTAATATTTCACCCTGTGTGTAGTTTTCCCTGCAACTACAAGCCTGTCTGTGGCAAATGTCATGTTCTGATTTATACAAATGTTTGTGGAGAATTGATGCATGATGATTTAAATCTACAGGAAGGTCCGTTAGCTCTGGAGCCAGGCCCCGTGTTTGCAAGAGACGGCGACAAGAACAGGAGCGAGCAGATCAGCTACAGAATCCTCAGAGGTTTGAACCCGTTTGTTTATGTGTATGCAGTGACTGTTTAATTGTCATTCAGGGCATTAAAGGAATCTTATTTTAAATTGATTTATTTATTTATCAGAAAACCTGTCCCTGTTACTGTTAAATATATTTTGAGTTTCATGGAAATTCAGTAAGGTATATCTTATATATTATATTCCAGTTCTAAGGTGGAACTATGCCAGTATACAAAGGTAAAGTATATCTAAATATCTAAAAAGGAAGAGTAAAATAGGAGAGTAGAAAAGAGTAGAGTAGAACTGCTTAGGTGCCTGGTCTTGAGAACCAGGGATGGTAGGTTTTTTCATTATAAAAATCCTCAAACTGCTATCATTCTATGTATGTGCACATAGAAATCCTCCTATAAGCAACATTTCAGTACAGAACAGAGTTTGTTTTAGATGTATGTGACATATGTTACAGAAGTGAGTATCTATGCTCCTGCTGAGACAAACCACAAGAGTCTCTGAGAGAAAGATGGAGATGCGCCATTTCTAAAGAAAGAAGGGGCGTAGCCATCAGTACGCCTTTCTATGTAATGTAACAGGAACAAAAAAGGATCTTTTTTTGGAACAATGTTTTCCTTAAGAATACATTACTTGAGTGTCTGAAGAATTTTTTTTTTCGACAAGCAATAATATCTATTTTGAAGGCACCTGCTAATCTACAGTACTGTGCAAAAGGGTGCACAGTACAAGGTTACTTATTACTTAAAGTTACTTATTGGGTGCTGAGCACGAGGGTGCTTAAGACTATATATATACAGTGGTCCTTTGTTTATCACGGGAGTTACGTTCTAAAAATAACCCGCGATAAGCGAAATCTGCGAAGTAGTCAGCGTTATTTTTTACAATTATCATAGACGTTTTAAGGCTATAAAACCCCTCACTACACACTT
The DNA here is from genome assembly GCF_902500255.1 of Thalassophryne amazonica. Taxonomy (NCBI): domain Eukaryota; kingdom Metazoa; phylum Chordata; class Actinopteri; order Batrachoidiformes; family Batrachoididae; genus Thalassophryne; species Thalassophryne amazonica. Next base: position 133,931,505 of record NC_047104.1, read on the forward strand.
TATACACTTTTCTCAAACAGGCATTAACATTTTCTCACTTTTCTGTTGTGTGTAAACACTCTCAAAGTTCAAACCTTAGTAGAAAATAAGACCAACCTGTTTTCAGGCCCAAACATTTGTTTGAGAAATAAAAATAGAACATTTTCCTTTAAATAATTATGATGGTTTTTAAATTTATATATATATATATATATATATATATATATATATATATATATATATGAAATTTCTCAAATTAAAAATAAACTAAAAGTTACAAACAATAATGGATGGCTGAAGTAAATAATAAATACTGGAAGTTAGTGAGTGTGGTATGTGCAACAAGATATGTAAATTTCCTGTAATCTAAAGCCTGTGTGACTGATGCCTCATTTAAAAAATATATCATTGTTTTATTTCCAGGCAATGAAGGTAATATTTTACATATTGATGAAGAAACTGGCAACATCACCATGACCAAGGCTGCTGATGTTATTGGCCCCATAACTCTGACTGTCCTGGTAAAATAAATAATCGACTTTGTCCTGTCATTTTTATGCAAAATACATAAAGAAAAAAGTTGTGATGTCAACAGATCTAAAATTAAAATTATGTAAATAGTTTTTGGTCTCTTCAGGCATCACAGGTGACCAACAGGGATCAGTTTGCAGTGACGCTGGTGACCATCGAGGTGATGAAGAAGAGCAGGAACCCCCCTCGCTTTGAGAAGGAGCGTTACGAGGGTTTTATCTACACTAACTCTGTACCTGAGAGCATGATCCTCCGGGACCACAGCTCCAACCGACCCTTCAGGGTCCGAGCACGCGATGAAGACTTTGCAAATGTGAGAGTGGAAACTTCCCCCGTCATCCATTTCCCCTGTTTTACTTTGAACACGTACAGACAGGCCCGACGAGAACAATATCAGCACTTTCTCAGTGAAGACAGCCAATAGGAACAAAGTGTGATGGGGGGGGAGGGGGGCAAAATGATCAGAAGTGCTGAAAAAGCAAAACTTTACTGTCTATGAAAGAAATGTGTCATAGATCAAAAGAGTGAGTCACTGTTTTTCATATTATATTTCATGTCGCCGTCATTAAATGGCAAAGCTCCTCACCATCTCACCATGTCATTTAGGTCCTTCAGACTTTTTCAGTATCAGTTTTGATTATTCAGGGTAGAGCAGTTTTCTTCTTTTCAAAGATCCAAATATTTTTACATGTAATTTACACATTAAATAGTCACCGACTGACCTCAAGGGCTGTCAAGGTGCACGCCACCTCTCAGGTTAGCGCTTCCGGTTTCAGTGTCAGCCGTCCACTGAACTCGCGCGAGATCTCATTTATTAGTGTGAGATCTCCTCTATTAGCACGAGATTTCCTCTATTGTCACTCCAGGAAGAGTTCAACATTTGGCATTTCCAGTTTCAGTATCAACCGTCCACTGAATTCGTGCGAGATCTCCTTTATTCGTGTGAGATCTCCTTTATTAGCGTGAAATCTCCTCTACTGTCACTCCAGGAAGAGTTCAACATTTGCCATTTCCGGTTTCAATATCAACTGTCCACTGAACTGCATGGTGCTCCATAAATTACAGTAGTGCTCATTTAGAGGTTAAGCCCAAAATATCATACCAAAAAAAAAAAAAAAAAGAGACAGAGAGAAGGTGATGTTGTTCAAAACAATAATAACTTTCCTGTTTGCTATTTGCTTCAGTTTAGAAGTCCCACAGGCCCTGAGGCCCGTTGGTGCCAGTGGTTATGCCTGTATTCCATCCTGTGAAGTGGGCAAGATCCAGACTCAAGCTGAACTGACTTCCCCATCCAAGGCTGATCCCCATTTACAGCTGGGTGGACTGACACAGTGTAGATTAAGTGTCCTATCTAAGCACCCACACAGGTAGTGCGTGTGGGAATTGAACCCAGGTCGACATATTGGTTGCCCAGCTACTTAACCACTGAGCTACCTGCTCTTTGAGTATTGCAAAAATAAATATGCACCCCTCTAAACCCTTTCACAAAGTTTACTCATGCACTGATCAGCAGTCACAGTAAATACAGACGGTAAATAGTCAGGATTTGATGAGTGTGTTTGTAAAACACACTCACCTTGCTCAGTCTGGAGCTGAGGAGATGCGGTGTTCTCCTGTCAGGTGGTGTTAGGCTCTCTGGAAATTCTCAGCAGTAGAATCCATTCTTGAACTCTGTTATAGTAATCATCCCACTTAAAGTACGTATTTACTATAAATGACCGCCTGTACACTCCACCTCACTGACTGACCACATTTGTGCTTTTGTGCACAGCTTATTAAAAGTGTGCATTGTCCAGATTCTTTCTTTTTTGTGGCACATGACAACATTTTCCATTGTCATTTGTTCAAATTATGGCCTGGCCAATAAACAATCCATGCTGGTCTGCACGTGTGTCATTGCATGTGTCGATGTAAGTCACGTGATCACAGCGAAAATGGCTTGTTCCCAGAACACCTTGCAGTATTAAAAGTGAAGTTATGAATTAAAAATAGAAATACACAGTTGATTCCAGTGAAATCATAAGAGATTAGTGTTAGGTTAATTATGACAGGTTTCTTTGTTTATACTCGTTTACGACTGGGTTTAATCAGTGAAGTGTCCTTTTAAAACAGACAAAGAAAGTTACTTATTGACTTTGACGATGACTTCACAAAGGTTCCTTTGGATTAGTTCACCTGTTCTTACCACCTACTGCCTGTCAGTAATAAAAATAATAATAATAGCAATAATAAAAAGAACATGAGCCGCTGCAGAAAATAAATTTGGGACTTTGCGTTTCTCTGTATCCGCGAGGTGCTTCAGTGTTGACATCAGTGCAGAATGTTTTATTGGTACATGGGTGAAGGTACTTCTGACAACACTCTGCATTTGCCTGATAATATTTGAGAAGGTGAAAGTTATTATTCTTGTGCAATGTTGAGTTTCAGACACACTGAGGGGAAAAAAGCTCATTAAATGTGATGAATTACTGTTGCCATTTGACAAAAACTGTGTTATCACAGACCTGAAAAGGTGCAGCATTGTAGTCTGTCGTTGCAGTCGCAGAAGACTGAAAGTAGTGCTGATATGCTGATATATTCATTGCTGTGTGTGTGTGTGTGTGTGTGTGTGTGTGTGGTGTGTGTGTGTGGTGTGTGTGTGTGTGTGTGTGTGTGTGTGTGTGTGTGTGTGTGTGAGATCAGGGTGTGAATCCAGATGTGAAGTATGACGTCCAGTACAGCAGTTATGTCAACGTGACCTCAGAGGGTTTTGTAATCCTTAAGAGAGCTGTGAAGACGGAGTCGTTCGCACTTCAGGTGCCTGACATTCATACATTTGGCTTCCATCACATACAGTGTCAACATGTTTTTACTGTCAGTTCTTGAAGTTTCCACAGCTGTAAAATGTACATATTTTAAATTCTGTGTGCAGCTCAGAGCAGTGGACACGACAACGGGAGAGATCGGCACAGCAGCGCTCTCTGTTCAGGTCATACCTGGTAAATATCTATGGACCTGACTGTGATCACTCATATTTCCAGTGACTGTAGATAAATGAAATAGGGGGAAAAGTAAGTTTTTCTAAGGATTTTCTTCAAGAGGTGACATTTCACCTGGAGTTTGCCATTGGAGACTTGAGCCTAAATCTGATCTGTTTTCTTGCATTAAAATCATTCTCATTTCCACATTGGGGGAGGTGATGGTCTAGTGGTTAAGGCGTTGGGTTTGAGACCAGAAGATCCTCGGTTCAAATCCCCACCTGACTGGAAAATCACTAAGGGCCCTTGGGCAAGGTCCTTAATCCCCTAGTTGCTCCCGGTGTGTAGTGAGTACCCCTGACATCAGGGTGAATGTGAGGCATAATTGTAATATAATAAGCGCTTTGAGTGTCTGATGCAGATGGAAAAGCGCTATATAAATGCAGTCCATTTACCATTTCACAGTGGAAACAGTGTCTGATGGTGCAACAGACAAACGTTTACAGCCACAGAAGCCTGTAACTGCAGTCACTTTGCTTTTGATAACTGCCTACTTCAGATTTACCATACAGTACCATACTGTTTTTACCTGAGGCCATCAAATATGGCCATCGGGTATTGCGAAGGCTTTGCTTCCGTCCATCCGTCTGTCTGTGCTCAGTATAACTCCAGTCCTGTTACTGCCAAAGTCTTCAAATTCACAGGGGACATTCTTGGGACACAGACCTTGAACAAGTTCAAAGATGGCTAACCTTGACCTATTTTAAGAGGTTAAAAAGTCACATTCTGTTTCAATTTTTTCCGTTTTGTTTTGGAGTAGCGGGACTGACAGCCAACTGTGACATCAGTGGCTGGTCTCTCCAAAACCTGCTTTGTTTTGTGTGTTTATATATGTCTCTCATATATTATGTAAAGTTAGTGAGAAATAAACATTTCTAAAACCCAAAATGCCGCTTTTGGAACCTAATAACACCTCTGAACTTATTTAGAAGACATTTTGCAGACGTTAGCGTGGAGACGTCACAGACTGGTAGCTAGCCGCAAAACTACATTTCATTTGTGTGTAAATATAACCTCTTTGTCATATATTATGTAAAAGCTAGTGATAAATAGACACTGAAAAACTGAAAATGCTGTTTTTGTAACCTGATAACACCTCTGGAGTCACTTACAAGACATTTTACAGCATTAGCGTGCATGCCAACTTCCACTAACTCAAAGCTAACTTTCTATGGAGTTAAATTTGTGTCATTAATACCAGCAGATGCACAGAGAGTGATCTGCAAATATTCCTTGGTTTGCACCACTTTCGCTCTTGTCAAAAGCTCATGTACACGCACACGCAAAACCTCCTGCAGACGCCATTAAAAGGTAAATGTTATTTTTGATTGATTGATTGATAGAGAGGCTTTGTTGAACATGGACAAATTGTAGATAAGACAAGAGGATCATAATCATTAATTAAACAACTGCAAATTATAAAGAACACAATGCTCATACGGCCAAGGGTATTTTAGCATTGCTTTATATTTTTATTTCTTAATTATTGATGTAAAGTTCACGACATGTTCAGCAACTTGGAAATGTTCATATATGCGTCTCCTGACTTTGTCCATTCATGTTTGAACAGAAATGTGTGTCTTTTCTGCAGCAGTGAGCAGCCCGTCAACCACAAACGTGGGCTACCGTGCAGGTGACATGGCGCTGCTGGGACTGGTCATGGCAGCGCTGTTGGTCCTTTGTCTCATTGTGATTGGCTTCCTGATTTCCCACATGTGGAAGGGAAACAGCAGCATGGCCAAAGTGTGTGAGGTCAGTATTCAGTGTGAACCCAAAACCTAATGCTTGGCAAAATTGATTTGCGATATGAAAGTAAAACTGCTTGCATCCAAAAAAGTGTGGTCAGTCAATCAGTATTCATCCTGTCAGTTCTTACAGTGAGATACTTACTTTTTCATTACTGTCATTGTGTGCAGTTTTGTTGTGTGTGTGTGTGTGGGGGGGGGGGGGGGGGGGGGGGTGTAATAGAACAAGAGATGATGCAAGAGTATAATCTTAAAATAATCAATTTTGAAATAAATAAATCAGATTTAACTTCAGGATCTATATTCAAATGTATGGATTCACCATAATCATGACGTACATGTGTCAATTAACTCCAAGCTCTCAACTTTTTTTGTAATTATGAAACATCATGTTTACAAATCAGTCACTAAGTAAGAATTGTAAGATACAGTATAGCAAATATCAGGAAAATATAGAAAAAAGTGTGTTTTTCTTTGGTGAATGCACTTTTTTGTAAAAATTTGAGAATTATTTTTTGTTTAGCTGGATAATTAAGTGCATTAGGGCAACACGTGGATTAGTGGTTAGCACTGTTGCCTCACAGCAAGAAGGTCACAGGCCGGAGTGGAGTTAGTATGTTCTCCCCGTGTTTGCGTGGGTTCCCTCCGGCTGCTCCGGCTTCCTTCCACATCCAAAGACATGCAGGTTCAGTGAATTGGAAACTCTGAATTGACCGTAGGTATGAATGTGTTTGTCTATACTGTATCACTTATTGCATGAATTAATAAGTGACTTTATTTTGAAAGAAAATTAAATTATTGCAAAATGATTGACGTGAGTTTAGATAAGGTAAAACACCAAGGAAAAAATATATGATTTCAGATGCAAAAAAACCCCAAAAACCTTCAAAATTCATTTGCATTCATTCATAAGCATTCTTTTATCATGCTCTTATGTACAGGTTCAGTAAGTTCATTGTAATTGCATTGAAAAGATTATAATGAAAAAAAAGTTTTTTTTTGGTTGCTTAAAAGTATATTCCAGTTTTTCATTAAACATTTCTTGGTTTGATGAAAGATGCAGCAGGTTCTCCATAATCTAATGATTTAAATGCCAGAGGTTGTTACTTAGCTTACTTTAAAAAAAAAAAGCTTCTGAATATTTCCACTGAAGTCTTCTGAAATTGGTCTGAAAAAATGAAGAAATTCTGCTGTTAATGTTAAAAAAGATGGTCTAAAAAATATTTACTTCATACCTTCTTGCAGATAGAAAACAGTCGTACCTCATTATGGATGGATGGATGGATGGATGGATGGGATTTATTGTCATTGTCATTACAAGTGCAACAACGAGATTACGTCCACACTCATGTTTCCACAGACAAACAGCAATTAATCCACAATTATTACTTGTTTACCATAATAATGGCACACATCAGAATTAAGACAACACATATACATTTGACATTGTTTATGTGCACTAAACTTGAAACAGTCCGTTTTCCAAATTGAGGCGATGTGAGTGTGTCCATGTGTGAGTCTGTCTGTCCTTGTGTACTGGATTAAGAGAGATAAGGAGGCAGCCAATCTTCCTTCCCAAGGCCGAAGAAATTCTTCTGGAGGAAAAACAATGGGCATTTTATCCTGGAGAGGCTGATAAGCCTGCCGTGTTTGTGGTTGAGCAGTGAAAAACACTTTTCCAGCTTCACATGAACAAACCAAATCCCAATTATGAAAATTCCCTGGCCTGTGAAATCTTCACCTTCTCCTGCAAGGCACACATTTGCTCCAAGATGTTATCCAATTTGCGTCTGAGTTCAAGGGTTAACGCAGTCTGAGAATGCATCACCTTGCCCAACTCATTAATCATGACGGACAAGTGAGGGGTCGTGGTTTTGGGGGCAGCCATCTTGCCAATCTTCCGGTAGGTCAGGGCAGCACATAAGCCAATAAATACCAGTCCCCCTACTATGAATCCAAATATTAATAAATCCTCGACGTCCTCCACAGAGAAAGGCGCAAAGCATGCGACCCGCCAAGTCTCCCAGGTGTCGAGAACATAGCACGCAGGGTAGGTTCCATCCGGGCACGCAGGGTCCCCCGGCCCTGATCTTCTTGTAAAAAAAATGGTGTCAATAGCGTTCAGAGACCAGTTGATCAATTCCATGATTAATGCAATATAGTTTGAATAATTCACAGCCTGGTTAAGTAGGGACTTTGAAGGTTGAAACAGACATAGAGGAGAGAGGAGGAGATGCGACCGCCCTCGCCGGAGTCCCAAACTGATTTATGTTTAATGTACCTATTAGTGTACATAATGTCTCATTACTTTTTCTAGCTAAGACACAATTTCAACAGGTTTCAAGTCCATTACTGCTCTATTTTATTAACAAGATGGTGGATCAGCCCCCCAAATTTTACCCATCTTGTAAACAAGTTTCATAAAACAAACTGGTTTATTCACATTTGTGTAATCCTGAACACATCATCCTTGGAAGAGTTGATGAAGTGAGAGATCACTAACCAATGCCTTGATATCCTCTATGGTGTGTAAGGAGCATGTTTTTCTCCTCCCTGCAGTGTTTGGGTCCCTGCCTGGGGTCTGGCCGGCTCCGGACTAGCCACAGGGACTCCTTGGAGTACACCAACGATGGCTTCCAAATTGAAGGTGACCAGAGCCGTGAAGGGTCAAGGCGTTGGAACAACACTTTCCTCAGAAGGACTGCCGGTATCCGGGCTCGGGGCAGGGTCATCCCCTTAATCAGCAGAAGCCGCCACTGTGTCTCCTGCGGTGTCTTTACCAACCACGTGCCAAAGGGGAGCCCGTCATTGAGGAGAAAGAGAGGAGATGAAGACTACTACAACACAAAGCCAACCCTGACCAAGCCGAGGAGAGAGGGGCAGAAGTCAGTGTGGTTCAAACAGAGCGCCGACTCCTCAGAGATCGAAGTGGAGATTATCCCAGACACTATAGGCCGGGTGGAGGAAGAAACTGAAGAGGAGCTGGAAGGGGAGGAGGTGGAGATGGAGGGGGTCACCAGAGATGGTGCTGCCCCCCAGAGAGAGTCTGAGGACAGCCAGGGTAGAAAACCCAGCGAGGACGAGGAGAACCACAGTATAACCAAACCAGTTAAAGATACAAGCCAGGAGCAGGACTGACACCATGGAAAACCAGAGGTCAGAGGTCACAGCCTTGCCTGCCAGGTTAGGATGGCAGTTGGAGAAAAGGTTTGTAAAACGGAGCACAATGGATATTTGGGATAAACCTTCACGATGGTTTAAGAACTGCCTGACAGACCTCCAGAACTGATTCAAGAATCCAACAAGAACAATTCTGACATCAATATTTTCAAAAATGGAGTGCCACAGATCATTTTCAAAAACATTTACTATGTATAGGCAGAAGAAGCAGCAAGTCTAATACAGGAACCGAAGCCGGTGCTTGTCCTCGAATACCAGAGTGTGAAGCAAAAGTCTGTAACTCCACCTAGATGGGACGCCAGTCCATCACAGGTTACTTCCCCACCATTTATAGCTGGGTGGACTGGCACAATGCACATGAAGTGTACGGTCCAAGGACACAGGCAACACCTGGAATGTAACCCTGGTCTATATATCGATAGTCAACCTGCTCCACTACATCCACACTCAAAACATGGCTCTTTGGATGAAATCAATTCAATTATGTGCAGGATTTCCATCAAATATATGTAGCCCCAACTCAAATAAAGCACATCGATGCAATGTAATGTAATTTAATGTAGTTGGGACTATATATATATATATATATATATATACACATATATATATATATATATACACATATATATATATACACACACACACAATCCATTGAGTCAGTTTTTGAGTGTATCACTCAAACAGATGACTCATTGGATGAACTCAATTCAATTACGGGCAGGATTTCCATCTAATACTAATATGTAGTCCCAACTAAATTAAACAATCTTACATGGATGTCCTTTATGAGTTGGGGCAACATATATGTATTAGATGGAATTCTTGCTCATAATTTGAGTTCATCCAATGCATCAGTTTTTTTTTTAGTGCAGGCCGTGAGTGAAGAAAAGACTCATCACCGATTCTCAGGCACGTGTTTATTATCACATCAAACTGTGCTTCAGAATTACAGCCTGTGTTCTGCAACATTAAATCAGCTCATTAAGGACACACCTGGTTCATTTACTGTTTAAGAATCTCGGTCACATCTCTGAAGATACTTAAAAGTGGAGTCAAAAACAAAGTTTTGTTTGCCCAAACACCCCCCCCCCAACTGAGTGGTGACTTATTTTACCCAGAAGGTGGCAGTATTGGACTATACCTGTGTTAGTTTGTTTCACAAACTGAGAAGCAGGAGCGTGTAGCTGGAATGTTTTCATGAGATCATTTTGCAGCCAAGATGCCTTCTGTTAATATGAACTCCATCTGATATTTCACTTTATTAAAATACAGCTCTTGCAAGAGTACTGGTTCATCTTATGAATATACTTTAATTGTAAAGTAGGAGGTCTTCAAGGGTCAGATTAAAAAAAATGGTAAGATTGATCATAAATTACAGCAAATCTAATCTGGTCTGATTCTTTGGCCAAGTTTGTCCAGTATGTGGCAGAGTCCAAGCAGACCTCTCAGCTGATCATGTGCGACATCAGTTGAAGAATTTTTGTCTCATCTGAAGTTTTGGCACATCACACTTCTGTCCCTTTGGATGTTCCTGCACTTTCACAGATGTTTGAGTCAAATAACGTGGGTGAGTTCCATTTATTGCCAGGTCTTTTTTTTTTTTCTTAAACCCTTTTGCATGTTAGGGCCAGCATTCAACAGCTCTGTTTTGGGTCAAGACTAAAATTTAGACCCCTGAAGTCCCCTACAGTTAAGCCTGTATCAGGTTATTCATTGTCTCATAGCTGATGTGTTGTTTCCATGATCCTGTTGCATCCTTTTTCTATCAGCCTTACTAAATTAAACCATTTTCTGGTGAGCAAACAATGGGATGGCAAACTCTCTCTCTCTCTCACACACACACACACACACACACACACTAAGTGGACTGTATTTTACTGAGCACATTCCATAAAATAACTGTTGTGTATATAGCTGATGTTTTGTACATTAGAGTGATGTGTAGCGTTTGAGGGAATAATAAAGTGATATATTTGTCACATCCAGAGATTAATTTGCTGTTTGTGTATACAAGACAAATGTTACACACTTGCCGGCATCTGCAAACTCTTATAACTACAGTAAAATTAGTTGGTAAAAGCAGAAATGCAAAACATACTGGTTAAAAACTGTTTATTCACTACATATAGCAGCATAAAACCAACATACCCCTAAAATGCCACTTAAAAAAACAGTTAAAAAAAACCCAAAACAAAAAAACAAAGCCCCTGATTATTTTTTAAAACATTAACAAGCAACACCTGTGCATTCAGCAGATTCTTGATGATACATTACAATAAATCAAGTCTCCAACCTGTAAGATGTCTTGCATTGTAAAATATTGAACATTGCTCCATCAGTGCATTTTGGGTCTATTGCTAAATAGTGAATGATTGAAAAGCAACAGGCATGTGCAACACCGGCGACTTGGCCATCCAACTTGGCTCCTTTTGCTACTTCTGATTATTTGGACTTGGCAAAGCCGACCCTGTTGTTTTCTCTGTCAAAGATGGTGTAATACTGGCCAATGAACACGTCTCCTAGAATCCACAGGGGGCCGGCCGGGGCAGGGATGTCCAGGCCAATGAAGCCACTCAGACAAATGGTCTGTCCACCCTGGGACTCCTGGATGTGTAGTAGGAGAATCACATTCAAAAATACTGATGCTTACATTGACAGTCTTCAAGTAATTATTACCAATTTAACAATACTCGGTGTGCAGGACTTAACGAGTTGCTGTTCCACGCTGTGCCAAATCAAACAAAGCTGCACTTGTTTTATGAGAAAACAGGGTGTTATTGTTCCTTCAGGATCTGACTGCTCACCTTGAGGATGTACTGCTCTCCGGTCAGAGTGTAGGCCTGTCCATCCATGTTGAAGGTGATGATGGGCAGCGTTGGAACCTTGTCACACTTCACCATATACTGCAACACAACCAGAGGCACTTCTTATAACTAATTCAAATTCAAAAAAACTTTGTCCCCAAGGGGCAATTCAAACGCCAAGAGCAGCAATATTTCAAACAACCAACAACAACAAAAAAAATGTATGAATAAATAAAAATAAAACAATACCACAATAAATAAATATCAATACAAATTAGTGCTTCAGAAGTAAAATAGTTATATCATAAGCAAATTAATACGGGAATGCAAACAAAATTCAGGGAAAAAGGGAGAAGGAGTAAGAGGAGTTAGCATGCAGCTGTTGAATTATTGTAACTAGGTGAGAGTCTTGTGCTGCACATTAATCCAGCAAATAAAGGTTTGCTCCAAAAATGAAGTGATGTTTTCCCTCGATCCAAAGCAGGTCATTCATAACACCTGAATGAATGTTTTACGAAAGAAAGGTTTCAATAACAGATTTGCACAAAATGTAAGCAATATTTTCAGAACTTGTCAAAAACACTGGCATTTATGTATTTATTTGTCTGTCTTTTAGCAGGATTACATCAAAACTACTCAGATTTTCACAAAAGTTTCACCACAGATACATATTGGGCCATGGAAGAACCCATTAAATTTTGAAGGTGATCTGGATCCAAATCTGGATCATGTTTCACTTTATATAGGCTTTGAAGGATTATATTAAAACTATTTCATGGATTCTCAAGAAATTTTCACCATGGATACATATAATGGCTCGGTCACACGGCACACAATGATTCCTGAATGAAGGAAAAAAAGTAAAAAAGTCACAATTCATTGAGAAATGGTGCACGAAAGAGTTTTAGCACTGAACAGCTTGCGAAACAAGAGCGCAAAAGGGACGAAAGAGGAAGTAATTGAAACCGAAGCTAACGTTGATCTTGACAATTTAAACGAAACACGCCTGGAGCCACTGCTGGAGCAGTGTGTGTCTGCATCTCTGAGTTCCAGGACTCAGCGCTTTGCCAGAGCTCATAGCGCCTGAGTCCTGGAGAAACTGCAAACAGAAGCTGTGGAGATCTTTGCGCATGTCGGTGGGACCACCTCCTCTGGTTCCTCATCCAGAACAAAAGAGGGATCATGTCCATCATCAGAATCCTCACTGTCTGACGACACGCTGCATGCTTTGTCTTGCTCCAAAAAAACTGGTGTGTTGTGGTCACTACTGTATCACTGTATTATGTTACTAACCTACATGGGAAACATACCTTACATGGGAAACAAGGTACCAGTAGATTCTCACAAATCCAACAAGACCAAGCATTCATGATATGCACACTCTTAAGGTTATGAAATTGGGCTATTAGTAAAAAAAAAAAGTAGAAAAGGGGGTGTTCACAATAATCACATAGCACTATTATTCTGAACACTACTGTGTGTGTGTGTATATATATATATATATATATATATATAAAAAACAAAAAACTGTCAAAATGGGGAATAAATAAGTGTAAAGTGTGAACAGTAAATTGATCAGTCCGTGTGAACGCGCATTGACTCGTGCGGTTATTTCAACTAGCTGCAGCTGATCCACAAAGTGAATTCTGCCTTCCAGAACAGCTCTTTACATTATCTTTTGAATTATCTACCTGTTGCCACATGTACATAAGGGCTGGATTGTCATTCCTACACTCATATTGTTATATTCAATAAAAAAATAATAAACGCACGCAGGAGCTGCTGCTGCCACTGTGTTCAAGTACTGTTGGAAATTATACAACTTTTTTGTTGTTTCAAATTCAGCAGTTGCTTGTGGCAAAATAATTAACTGTATCCACACAAAAGATTAATTCCGTCCTATATAACCCCCCACCCAGATTAAAAAACCCAACCAAACAGGTTGAGTTTTCCCTGTAATTTCTGACGGGACATGAACGCAGTGGTGGCAGCAGCGCTCAGAAACGGCTTCTGTACTGTGTGTAAACATTCAACTGGTCCAACAAAGTCAAACTAAACACTAACATTACAAAAACTAAGCAAACAATAAAAAAATATTAAGAACGACAGCAAAACAAAATACGGACGAACTGAGGTTTTCTGTGGCATTCCTTCAAATTTTTCGACAGTTTAAAAATCCTGACGAAGTGCCAGCTGCAGGAACGAAGCTGTGCGAAGGTTAAACAATGCCAACGAAAGTCAATGAAAGTCCAGATTTCTTGTTTTGTTTGGGCTTCGTTGCCCTTCATTAAATGCCGTGTGACTGGGCCATTAGAGCATGGATGACCACAGAATTTTGGAGGTGATCTAAATCCGGATTCTGGATCAAGATTTCCCTTTATATAGGCTTTGAAGGATTACTTCAAAACTCCCTCATGGATTCTGACCAAATTTACACCACAGGTAAGATATTAGGGCACTGAATTTTGGAGGTGATCTGGATCCGGATTGGCGGACATCAGAAATCTCTGACTGCTCTTGTTGAGTGATGTTATAGGACAATTGGGTTTTGTCCCCTCGCAATAACCATCATTCCAATAGTCGTGACTATGGATGGGTGAGTCCCCTAAAAACATAGGCATTTAGTTGTTATTTTTTCTTCTATTCCTTCCAAATATTGCCATAACATTTGTCTCATTATAACCTTTGAGAAGCCCTTGGTCTCTCCCTCTGTGCACACGTACTGCTCCATTATTATAGAATGACATGGTTCTTTGGAGGCCATGTGACCTATAACTGCACAAAAAAGAAATTTTGTGAAATGGAAAAACCACCTCACAAGGGCATAAAAAACCTTTTTTTGCGATATTTCAGGTTTTCATAATACAGGTGTTTAAATTAAAAAAAAAAAAAAAGCCCAATTTTTAATTCATTAAGGTAATGTAAACCCACTACTCTGAAAGAACTGCACTCTTCAGTGTCAGTTATTACAGACTACTTTCACAACCTTCGTCTGTTGCCTCACCAGTAAAGCTACAGTCAAGTCTCCTCCAAGACTTCTGGAAAACTCAAGCCTACATTTCATTTTGTCTTCTTTCAAGTATTTCTCTGTGAAATTACTATAAAGCATCATTGTTGAAGCAAGAGATAAAAGTTGTTGTAGCAAACAATGTGTGCTTTGAACAAACATGACTTCCTTTTATGACACCACTTATACCAATCAATAACAACTATTTTGCTGATCAATACAAATTTAGATCTCTCTAGCCCTATTGGTTATGGAGATAAAGGAAAAAAAAAAAGGTTTCTTGCTCTGTGTTTTATTATTATTACTTAAAATGGACAAAAGATGCTCAACTGAACAATGTGTAAACAGATGATGGGCTCATCTCACCTGTCCCTGGATGAGTGGGATGGCTCCGATGGCCTTCTGGAGGGCAGTGACCTCAGCAGAGGGCCCAGCGATCAGAGACGTCCCAGTATCCACAATGGCCTCACAGCCTCCTTTACACAGGCTCAACTGACTGCCCACCACCATCCTGTAAAACACACACACACACACACACACCTTCAACCGCTTACCCAAGATCAGGACACAGGGGGCTGGATCCTACCCCAGCAGTCACAGGGCGTGAGTCGGGGTACACCCTTGACAGGACGCCAGCCTGTCACAGGGCTACATACAGACAAACACCTTCACACCTTCACGCACACCTACGGACAATTAAAAGTTTCCAAACCATTTTAACCTGCTTCTCTTTGGATGTGGGAGGAAGCTGAACACCTGGAGAGAACCCACGCAAACACTGGAAGAACAGGCAACCTCCACACAGAAAAGTCACAGGTGGGAATCAATCCCATGACCTCGCTGTGAAACAACACTGCTAACCATTAAGTCACCGTGGCGCCCCCTTGTGAGACACATGCACTTCAAAATCATAATGTCTGAAACAGATTTTTATAGTGTGTATACTGAAGAAAGTGCACTTATGAAGTGCTGCATCTGGAGACGTGAATGTGTCGTGTCATGGTGTGCATACAAGTCTGTGTCACAAATTGCAAACATGTTTGCACACAGCACCTTATGACACACCTCATACTAAAATTATGGCACAGAGTGCACGACAAAAGTCTCAAACATGCAGTTCCTCATGATATGACATCATCTCACCATCATACAGGATTGTGTTGCAGTTACAACGCACACACATGCACAGCAGAATGGAGTGCATTTAGGTACAATTTACACTCAATGTGTCCAGCATCTTAAATGTTGGATTTTATGAAAATGCAGTATCCTGATCCCAGTCTTGAGTAAATGCGGGCTCGTTGACACTTGAGCACTCACCCATGCATGTGGATCTGCCAGTATGCCTGCCGGGTGACGCTGACGTAGTGGATGTCACCAGTGTAGTACTTTGGATCCATTCCTCCCAGCAGAAGTTCACCACCAGGCTCAGATTCTGGGTCCCTGCATAATAAATGAATACAAACGGTGTCATCTCAACTGGAATCAAGACTTCAACCCGAGATGGACACGGCACTGGAAACTGTCAGATCAACTTTCACTTCACCCCTCTGACAACAGATGCAGGTAGAACATCTACAAGTACTGTAAGCTCGATACAAACACTTCCAAATTTGAAGCATTTCTTTCAAAACAGTTTAAAACATTTCAAGTTTCCAATTGACTTTAAACACAAAAGTTAACTCACCTCTATAACTCAGAGCAGAAAGAAATCTTAGGGCCCCTTCACACATAGTGCGAATTTGGTCGAAGTGCGCATGAAGCGCGCATAAAGCAGGAATCGTATGCAAAATGTGTTCATTTGTAGCTGCCTCAAACGCCTCGTACACCTGTTGCTACAACTATTTGCGCACACCAGTGGCTGAAAGACGGAGTGTGCGCTATGCGAGGCCATTCAAACCCTCTTATGGCAGGTGTCGGCCAAATTCCAGCTGACACACACGAACATCACACCGCTCGTTCGGCACTTAGAAAATGTGTGGCCAATCGTACTATCCTCACGAAAACCGTCAGCAGACGATCACTGTTGAGCTGAATGTGAAATCTGTCTAAGTGTCCTACGACTGTGAAGTTGAGCTGAGTGCACGTGACGTGCCAGTGTGTCGGCTGCCCCCACAACACGTCGTACGCTCCCCCACCCCCCAGCATGCGCGTGGTTCATGCGCTCCCACGCAGGTGAGGCACCTCTCATCTGATCACAGAGTGACACCTTGGTCTGTGCGCTGAACGGACAGGGGCGTGGCAGCTGTTGACAACTCTGGTCCTGGACATCAGAGCTGCAGAACACACACACACACACACACACACCATGTTTTGACAGACACACGCATGTGTATGCTTGCTGTCCTCACATTGAAATACATAAAAACATATGTCGCTTCTGCAATGGGCTGGAGAGCGTGCACATTGACAGGCTATTTCAGCTGGACTGGACCGCCAGTTCATGTGGACATGCAGCAGGTGATCTGAACGTCACATCTGTCTGTCTGACAGGACAGTGAGCGGCGCGCTGCAGGACTACATGAAAGGTCAACAGTATGACAAAGACACCACTTTCAGGCACATATCAGCAGAAATACACCATACCAAATGCAGTTTTTTTTTTCTCTTTTTTTTTTAGAAAATAAGTTTATCTGCTTGATGATTTTAACCATTTCATGCTCCTGTTATGAGACAGTGATTGTGGCTCAGTGGTAAAGTTTCCATCTGGTAATCAGAGTGTGTGGGTTCGAATCCCGTGAGTTTTTTTTATTTAACCACACGGTTCTGTATTGTGCCCCCTTTTATGTATTATTTATATCAACCCAGTGGTATTCACTAATTATACAGTTGGCTTTCATTTTATTTTCTTCCACATCACCAGCGCTGATGTGCAGTGTGAGCTGCTGCAGCTCCCACTATGTTCCTGCTCGAAAGACACCACTGCGTGCACGAACCATCGCGCCAGGATCATGCAGGCCTGCCCGTCGGTGCGATGTTTCGATGGTGTGCTGTTTCGCTGTAATTTGACCAAATTCACACTGTGTGTGTGAAGGGGCCCTTACAGATGTACAGAAAATTTGCATAATTACACATCACCATGTCTAAGCAGAAAAATGTTCAGTTTCAGTGAACTGACAAAAAAAAAGAAAAGAAATCTCTCTCTCTCTCTCTCATATATATATATATATATATACACACATATACACACAAACACTCAACAAAAATATAAACGCAACACTTTTGGTTTTGCTCCTATTTTGTATGAGATGAACTCAAAGATCTAAAACTTTTTCCACATACACAATATCACCATTTCCCTCAAATATTGTTCATAAACCAGTCTAAATCTGTGATAGTGAGCACTTCTCCTTTGCTGAGATAATCCATCCCACCTCACAGGTGTGCCATATCAAGATGCTGATTAGACGCCATGATTAGTGCACAAGTGTGCCTTAGACTGTCCACAATAAAAGGCCACTCTGAAAGGTGCAGTTTTGTTTTATTGGGGGGGATACCAGTCAGTATCTGGTGTGACCATCATTTGCCTCATGCAGTGCAACACATCTCCTTCGCATAGAGTTGATCAGGTTGTCAATTGTGGCCTGTGGAATGTTGGTCCACTCCTCTTCAATGGCTGTGTGAAGTTGCTAGATATTGGCAGGAACTGGTACACGCTGTCGTATACGCCGGTCCAGAGCATCCCAAACATGCTCAATGGGTGACATGTCCGGTGAGTATGCCGGCCATGCAAGAACTGGGACATGTTCAGCTTCCAAGAATTGTGAACAGATCCTTGCAACATGGGGCCATGCATTATCCTGCTGCAACATGAGGTGATGTTCTTGGATGTATGGCACAACAATGGGCCTCAGGATCTCATCACGGTATCTCTGTGCATTCAAAATGCCATCAATAAAATGCACCTGTGTTCTTCGTCCATAACAGACACCTGCCCATACCATAACCCCACCGCCACCATGGGCCACTCGATCCACAACATTGACATCAGAAAACCGCTCACCCACACGACGCCACACACGCTGTCTGCCATCTGCCCTGAACAGTGTGAACCGGGATTCATCCGTGAAGAGAACACCTCTCCAACGTGCCAAACGCCAGCGAATGTAAGCATTTGCCCACTCAAGTCGGTTACGACGACGAACTGGAGTCAGGTCAAGACCCCAATGAGGACGACGAGCATGCAGATGAGCTTCCCTGAGACAGTTTCTGACAGTTTGTGCAGAAATTCTTTGGTTATGCAAACCGATTTTTTCAGCAGCTGTCCGAGTGGCTCGTCTCAGACGATCTTGGAGGTGAACATGCTGGATGTGGAGGTCCTGGGCTGGTGTGGTTACACGTGGTCTGCGGTTGTGAGGCTGGTAGGATGTACTACCAAATTCTCTGAAACGCCTTTGGAGACGGCTTATGGTAGCGAAATGAACATTCAATACACGAGCAACAGCTCTGGTTGACATTCCTGCTGTCAGCATGCCAATTGCGCGCTCCCTCAAATCTTGCGACATCTGTGGCATTGTGCTGTGTGATAAAACTGCACCTTTCAGAGTGGCCTTTTATTGTGGACAGTCTAAGGCACACCTGTGGACTAATCATGGTGTCTAATCAGCATCTTGATATGGCACACCTGTGAGGTGGGATGGATTATCTCAGCAAAGGAGAAGTGCTCACTATCACAGATTTAGACTGGTTTGTGAACAATATTTGAGGGAAATGATGATATTGGAAATGTGATATAAAACATTTTAGATCTTTGAGTTCATCTCATACAAAATGGGAGCAAAACCAAGTGTTGCGTTTATATTTTTGTTGAGAGTGTGTGTGTGTGTGTGTGTGTGTGTGTATATATATATATATATTTGTCTCCTAGATCATATTTGTCTAATAGATTACAATTTGTTCATGTAAATGGGGAATCTTCTTCACAGACTAAAGTTAATTATGGAGTTCCACAAGGTTCTGTGCTAGGACCAATTTTATTCACTTTATATATGCTTCCCTTAGGCAGTATTATTAGACGGTATTGCTTAAATTTTCATTGTTACGCAGATGATACCCAGCTTTATCTATCCATGAAGCCAGACGACACACACCAATTAGCTAAACTGCAGGATTGTCTTACAGACATAAAGACATGGATGACCTCTAATTTCCTGCTTTTAAACTCAGATAAAACTGAAGTTATTGTACTTGGCCCCACAAATCTTAGAAAACATGGTGTCTAACCAGATCCTTACTCTGGATGGCATTACCCTGACCTCTAGTAATACTGTGAGAAATCTTGGAGTCATTTTTGATCAGGATATGTCATTCAAAGCGCATATTAAACAAATATGTAGGACTGCTTTTTTGCATTTACGCAATATCTCTAAAATCAGAAAGGTCTTGTCTCAGAGTGATGCTGAAAAACTAATTCATGCATTTATTTCCTCTAGGCTGGACTATTGTAATTCATTATTATCAGGTTGTCCTAAAAGTTCCCTAAAAAGCCTTCAGTTAATTCAAAATGCTGCAGCTAGAGTGCTGACGGGGACTAGAAGGAGAGAGCATATCTCACCCATATTGGCCTCTCTTCATTGGCTTCCTGTTAATTCTAGAATAGAATTTAAAATTCTTCTTCTTACTTATAAGGTTTTGAATAATCAGGTCCCATCTTATCTTAGGGACCTCGTAGTACTATATCACCCCAATAGAGCGCTTCGCTCTCAGACTGCAGGCTTACTTGTAGTTCCTAGGGTTTGTAAGAGTAGAATGGGAGGCAGAGCCTTCAGCTTTCAGGCTCCTCTCCTGTGGAACCAGCTCCCAATTCAGATCAGGGAGACAGACACCCTCTCTACTTTTAAGATTAGGCTTAAAACTTTCCTTTTTGCTAAAGCTTATAGTTAGGGCTGGATCAGGTGACCCTGAACCATCCCTTAGTTATGCTGCTATAGACGTAGACTGCTGGGGGGTTCCATGATGCACTGTTTCTTTCTCTTTTTGCTCTGTATGCACCACTCTGCATTTAATCATTAGTGATCGATCTCTGCTCCCCTCCACAGCATGTCTTTTTCCTGGTTCTCTCCCTCAGCCCCAACCAGTCCCAGCAGAAGACTGCCCCTCCCTGAGCCTGGTTCTGCTGGAGGTTTCTTCCTGTTAAAAGGGAGTTTTTCCTTCCCACTGTAGCCAAGTGCTTGCTCACAGGGGGTCGTTTTGACCGTTGGGGTTTTACATCATTATTGTATGGCCTTGCCTTACAATATAAAGCGCCTTGGGGCAACTGTTTGTTGTGATTTGGCGCTATATAAAAAAAAAAATTGATTGATTGATTGATATACACACACACACAGTGGGAAAAATAAGTATTTGACCCCCTTTCAGTTTTGCAGGTTTTCCCACCTACAAAGAACGGAGAGGTCTGTAATTTTTATCGTAGGTACACATCAACTGTGAGAGACAGAATCTTTAAAAAAAAAAAAAAAAAAAATTCCAGAAAATCACACTGTATGATTTTTAAATTATTAATTTGCATTTTATTGCATAAAATAAGTATTTGATCCCCTACCAACCAGCAAGAATTCTGGCTCACACAGACCTGTTAATTTTTCTTTAAGAAGCCCTCTTATTCTGCACTCTTTACCTGTATTAACTGCACCTGTTTGAACTTGTTACCTGTATAAAAGACACCTGTTCACACACTCAATCAATCACACTCCAACCTGTCCACCATAGCCAAGACCAAAGAGCTGTCTAAGGACACCAGGGACAAAACTGTAGACCTGCACAAGGCTGGGATTGACTACAGGACAACAAGCAAGCAGCTTGGTAGAAGACAACTGTTATGATTATTTATTAGAAAGTGGAAGAAACACAAGATGACTGTCAATCTCCCTCGGTCTGGGATTCCATGCAAGATCTCACTTTGTGGTGTAAGGATGATTCTGAGAAAGCTCAGAACTACACAGGAGGACCTGGTCAATGACCTGAAGAGAGCTGGGACCACAGTCACAAAGATTACATTAGTAACACATGATGCTGTCATGGTTTAAAATCCTGCAGGGCAGCAAGGTCCCCCAGCTCAAGCCAGCACATGTCCAGGCCTGTTTGAAGTTCACCAGTGACCATCTGGATGATCCAGAGGAGGCATGGGAGAAGGTCATGTGGTCAGATGAGACCAAAATAGAGCTTTTTGGAATCAACTCCACTTACCATGTTTAGAGGATGAGAACAACCCCAAGAAAAGCATCCCAACCGTGAATCATCGGGGTGGAAACATCATAATCTGGGGGTGCTCTTCTGCAAAGGGGACAGCATGACTGCACCGTATTGAAGGGAGGATGGATGGGGTCATGTATTGCGAGATTTGGCAAGCAACCTCCTTCCCTCAGTAAGAGCATTGAAGATGGGTCATAGCTGGGTCTTCCAGCATGACAATGACCCCAAACACAAAGCCAGGGCAACTAAGGAGGGGCTCCGTAAGAAGCATTTAAAAAGGTCCTGGAGTGGCCTGGCCAGTCTCCAGACCTGAACTCAAAAGAAAATCTTTGGAGGGAGCTGAAACTCCAAACCTGAAAGATTTGGAGAAGATCTGTATGGAGGAGTGGACCAAAATCCCTGCTGCAGTGTGTGAAAACTTGGTCCCTACAGGAAACGTCTGACCTCTGTAATGGTAGACAAATGTTTCTGTACCAAATGTTAAGCTCTGTTTTTCTAGGGGGTCAAATACTTATTTTATGCAATAAAATGCAAATTAATTATTTAAAAATCATACAATGTGATTTTCTGGATTTTTTTTTTTTAGATTCTGTGTCTCACAGTTGAAGTGCACCTACAATAAAAATGACAGATCTCTCCATTCTTTGTAGGTGGGAAAACCTGCAAAACTGACAGGGGGTCAAATACTTATTTTCCCCACTGTGTGTGTGTGTGTATATATATATATATATATATACACACTCAACAAAAATATAAATGCAACACTTTTGGTTTTGCTCCCATTTTGTATGAGATGAACTCAAAGATCTAAAACTTTTTCCACATACACAATATCACCATTTCCCTCAAATATTGTTCACAAACCAGTCTAAATCTGTGATAGTGAGCACTTCTCCTTTGCTGAGATAATCCATCCCACCTCACAGGTGTGCCATATCAAGATGCTGATAAGACACCATGATTAGTGCACAGGTGTGCCTTAGACTGCCCACAATAAAAGGCCACTCTGAAAGGTGCAGTTTTGTTTTATTGGGGGGGATACCAGTCAGTATCTGGTGTGACCACCATTTGCCTCATGCAGTGCAACACATCTCCTTCCCATAGAGTTGATCAGGTTGTCAGTTGTGGCCTGTGGAATGTTGGTCCACTCCTCTTCAGTGGCTGTGCGAAGTTGCTGGATATTGGCAGGAACTGGTACATGCTGTCGTATACGCCGGTCCAGAGCATCCCAAACATGCTCAATGGGTGACATGTCCGGTGAGTATGCCGGCCATGCAAGAACTGGGACATTTTCAGCTTCCAAGAGTTGTGTACAGATCCTTGCAACATGGGGCCGTGCATTATCCTGCTGCAACATGAGGTGATGTTCTTGGATGTTGGCACAACAATGGGCCTCAGGATCTCGTCACGGTATCTCTGTGCATTCAAAATGCCATCAATAAAATGCACCTGTGTTCTTCGTCCATAACAGACGCCTGCCCATACCATAACCCCACCGCCACCATGGGCCACTCGATCCACAACATTGACATCAGAAAACCGCTCACCCACACGACGCCACACACGCTGTTTGCCATCTGCCCTGAACAGTGTGAACCGGGATTCATCCGTGAAGAGAACACCTCTCCAACATGCCAAACGCCAGCAAATGTGAGCATTTGCCCACTCAAGCCGGTTACAACGACGAACTGGAGTCAGGTCGAGACCCCGATGAGGATGACGAGCATGCAGATGAGCTTCCCTGAGACAGTTTCTGACAGTTTGTGCAGAAATCTTTGGTTATGCAAACCGATTGTTTCAGCAGCTGTCCGAGTGGCTGGTCTCAGACGATCTTGGAGGTGAACATGCTGGATGTGGAGGTCCTGGGCTGGTGTGGTTACACGTGGTCTGCGGTTGTGAGGCTGGTTGGATGTACTGCCAAATTCTCTGAAAAGCCTTTGGAGATGGCTTATGGTAGAGAAATGAACATTCAATACACGAGCAACAGCTCTGGTTGACATTCCTGCTGTCAGCATGCCAATTGCACGCTCCCTCAAATCTTGTGACATCTGTGGCATTGTGCTGTGTGATAAAACTGCACCTTTCAGAGTGGCCTTTTATTGTGGGCAGTCTAAGGCACACCTGTGCACTAATCATGGTGTCTAATCAGCATCTTGATATGGCACACCTGTGAGGTGGGATGGATTATCTCAGCAAAGGAGAAGTGCTCACTATCACAGATTTAGACTGGTTTGTGAACAATATTTGAGGGAAATGGTGATATTGTGTATGTGGAAAAAGTTTTAGATCTTTGAGTTCATCTCATACAAAATGGGAGCAAAATCAAAAGTGTTGCGTTTATATTTTTGTTGAGTGTATATACACACATACATACATCTCATCATTCATCTTCAACCGCTTTTCCGGGTTCGGGTCGTGGGGGTAACAGCTCCAGCAGGGGACCCCAGACTTCCCTCTCGCGTGCCACGTTGACCACCTCTGACTGGGGTATCCTGAGGTGTTCCCAGGCCAGTGTGGAGATATAATCTCTCCAGCTAGTCCTGGGTGTTCCCCGCGGTCTCCTCCCAGATGGATGTGCCTGGAACACCTCCCTAGGGAGGCACCCAGGGGCATCCTTACCAGATGCCTGAACCACCTCAGCTGGCTCCTTTCAACGTGAAGGAGCAGCAGCTCTACTCCAAGCTCCCCACGGTTGACTAAACTTCTCACCATATCGCTAAGGGAGGTATATATATATATATATATATATATATATATATATATATATATATACATACACACACACGTCACTAAATCATGACAGGCCCTTGGGCAAGGTCCTTAATCCCAGTGTGTATTCAGAACCTTGGTTAGCAGCACCCAGACATCTGTGTGTGTGTGTGAGAGAGAGAGAATGGGTGAACGCGAGGCATTACTGTAAAGCGCATTGAGCTTCTACTGTAATATAGAAAAGCGTGTAAGGAAAATAAAACATGACTAAATAAAAATGTATGTCTATATGAGTGACTAAACATGACTAAAAAGGACCTTTGACAGACTAAATTAAAAAACAGGTGACAAAATTAACACTAGCGCATACAGGCCATGGTGGCTGAATGCATTACTTACTGTTTTCTTTGAAACAGTTATTCAGTTGTTCTACTGTGTGATCAGATTTTAAGATTCTGCTATTAACCTATAAAATTATTCAGGGACTGGCACCTCCCTACTTAGCTGATCTAATTAAACCCTACATACCGGCCCGGGCTTTGCATTCTCAGGGTGCAGGACTACTTTGTGTGCCTAGGGTGAATAAAAAGTCTATGGGTCACAGAGCTTTCTCTTATTGTGCCCCTGTTTTGTGGAATGATCTCCCTGCGTCAATAAAATAGTCAGATTCTGTATATATATATATATATATATACATACATATATACACACACACACACACATCCAGCGTAACATCACCCATGTTTTTTTTTGGACACCTGAAAAAGCAGTTTTGAAGCTCAAAACCTGCTGCTGCTCAGGGTGTTGTCATGTTGGTTGTACTGCTGTGTTATTTTCAGCATGTGTGCAGTAACTATGCCTGTGAGAATATTCCACTTGTATTCTATTCTTAACTGGTACTGCTTTAACAGTGACCCTGTTCTTATGCGATTATTCAGAGCAGGTCCTACATGGAAGTGGCTTTATGTCAACCTCTGCACCTGTTCAGGTAGAAGGAGAATAGGTTCTTCTCAACCAGCTTCTGGCGCATGATGTTGTCAAACACTGGTTCCACCCCATCCACGGAAATGCTTGGGTAGGCCATGCCGAGAATGCCATCAAACTTGGCTGCAATGAACACCACTCCTGGCTGCTTGATGGCCTCCCCGAAAGTTTGTTTATCTACTGCAAGGTCTCCAATCTGACAGAAAAGGAGGGTGGGGGTGCAGGGGGAAGACCATGTCATGGAGTTTTATGACAAGACAACAGTGAAACTACAGTTTAGTTCAGTGTGTGTGTGTGGTAAGCTTACTGTGCATGTGTCTTGACTGAGGTACCCCGACAAACTCCCCGTTCCATATTGGATGGAAAAGTCAGTACCATTCTTCACATATGTGCTCGATTTGGCAGAATTATATTTATGGTGCAACACTGTAGGGGCAAAAACAAACAAACAAAAAAAATCATAACAAAAGTGGAAGATGTTCAATACTGTAAAACTTGCTATTTGTTTTTTGTTTATTTTTTAAAACAACAAAACAAGCGTGTATACCAGGTGAAACAGTTGCATTATCAGGCGTGATAACCTAAGTCACAATCAATCATTGGTAGAATCACCAACTTTTACAGTGATCACAACTTGCTCAAATTAGCGCACACACACACACACACGAATCCATTCTAAATCTTTTCAACCCTGAGTGTAAATTAATTGTGACATAAAAGGACAAATTTGGATTAGCTGTATGTCTTAATTATACTGGCTGTACATAAAATTAGTTAGAGTCAAACATGACCACCAATAACCTGTGGTTCAGCTGGTCTGAGGAGGTTTTTGTCTACGTATCTGAACACTTTGTGAGGATCAGGTACATTTGCATTTTGGCAGTGACAGTTTTTGTAATTTTGTCTTTGCACACAATCACAGTGGACTTGAAAGAAACAATCAAGATGTGCTTGTCATGTAGCCTTTCAGCTTAAATTCAAGGAGTCTAAATGTAGCTAAACCCTGGTCAGACAATGGTGAAGCAGACTGATGTTTCCAGAAGCCTTTAATTATATTCACCTTTCAGCATTATTTGAACATAATTCACTTTGCTTGCTCCAACGAAGTTGGTGCCTTGATCAGACTTGATTTGTTGTACAGCTCCACGAATGGCAATGAAACATCGAAGGCCACTGATGAGAGAGTCTGTGGACATGTTAGTGAGCATCTCAATATGAATGGCATGTGAGCTAAAGTAGATGAAACGAAGACCCTAATGCTTGTTCTCCTTTCTTCCTTGTTTGGTAATGAATGGCCAGAAGCAGTCCATACCACAGAATGTAAAGGGAGGTCAAGGTTCAACACATTCAAGAGGTAGATCAGCCATCCTTTGCTCTTGTGTTGGTTTCCTGTGCCGCCTGCAGATGACGCATTGGTGAATGCATGATGCTACTGCACGGTTAAGTCCTGGAATCCAGTAGCCACTGGACCTGATTTCATTGATGGTTATGCCTTTACCTTAATGCGTCATCCTTTTGTGGAAATGAGCAATCACCGTCTTCATGATGTGATGATTCTTAGGAACACTTGCTTTGTGCTATTGGGAAGAGAAGAGTGGCACAGTCTTCCTCCCACCCTGAGAGCACCATCTTCATCAAGGAAAACATTGAATTAATATAGCTGATTGTGAGATGGTAGTGGAATTCCTTTGCTCAGCAAGCTCAACTCTTACCGATATACAATTTTCTGTAGATCATTGATTATGCATTGTTCTCCCTAAACTTCAATCACATCAGTTTCATTTCACTTCCCTTGTGGTGGAGTAAAAAGGCAAAATTACACAAAACTGTCA
The DNA here is from genome assembly GCF_902500255.1 of Thalassophryne amazonica. NCBI lineage: Eukaryota > Metazoa > Chordata > Actinopteri > Batrachoidiformes > Batrachoididae > Thalassophryne > Thalassophryne amazonica. The sequence goes on from NC_047104.1 coordinate 133,958,484, forward strand.
GTTTTTCCGCTTGACACTGTCCAAATACTTATGAACCCAATTGTATGCTTCACAAAACAATGTAAAAACATCTTGATGTAATTAATGTTGTGCATGGTGCAAATATCGACAAATATCCTGAGTCACAGAGTGAATGTCCATGTCCAATGTCCAGTGCTTTTTATTAGCTATAATGAAAAGAAGGTGATTACAATACATATTAATTAAAACAAGAGCTAACTGACATTTGCTGGGTAATAGAAAGGTCACTCCAGAATGACAACTCTTCAGTGCAAAGTTCAGAATTAACAGAAAGAAACAAAAGACAAACAGCGCAGTTTCACAACTTTCTTAAGGCCCGGTAACACGGCACACAGCGATTGCCTAATGAACGGAAAAAAGTCAAAGTCACAAATCGTCGAAAAAAGTGGTTGAATGAGCCTGGACTTCTCCCATTATGGAAAAGCGTGCGAATCCAGAGCGCATAAAAGAACAAAACAAAACCGAAACTAACAAAAGAAAAAAACGAAGCGAACGGTGACCTTGACGCTTTAAACAAAAATCAAAACAAAACATTCATGATGACGTGACTTGACAGTGGGTATCAGACTGAGCGCCAGCCTGTGATCATTTCTGCAGCCACCCTGTGCTCTCCACAGCACTTGCAGCTGCGGGATCTGGCTGTCTTGACAACAGGTTTGTCTTCACAAAAACGTGTGTGCACATGCACGTTCACGCACACATTCCAACCACAAATGCCCTGCGAACGTGTGCACAGCCATTTGTGGTGCACAGCCTGTCCAGCTAGAGATGGCTGGAAGGTGCATAAATAGTTAAAGTAGTTGATAAAACGTTCTTGCCGCTACTGTTTCTGTATGACAACACTGCTTTTCATCCCACACATGGATGAGTCACATTCAGCTCGTCAGATCTTTAGTTATTGAGCCGTTCAGATATCATCAATGTTCGTGCAAGATGTCAGACTTGGGAGGTTGGTTGAAGTTGGACGACAATCAAACGGAATGCTGACAGTATGGGAACTACGCAAACGATGAGGAACCATCAAGACAGAAAGCAAAACAGAATACGGAAGAATTGAAGTTGCCGTCAAGATGCGTTCAAATTTTTCAACAGTTTGAAAATTCTGACGAAGTGCCAGCTACACCAATGAAGCTGGACGACGGCTAAACAATGTCTTTGAAAGTCAACGTAAGCCCAGATTTCTTGTTTTGTTTTGGCTTTGGTGTCCTTCATTAGTACTGTGTGACCGGGGCTTAACCAAACACTACCCTAATTTCTCTCAGAGAAAAAAAAATACCCGTTCTTCCATCAGAGGGCATGGGCTCTCCACGCGAAATTCTGCCTGAAGAGTGGGTGGGCCAATATCATGTATATCAGAGTGCCAATGACGATAAAATGTTCAATTTCATCACAAATAAAAAACGTATCATAAATAACTCACCTGATTGTGTTTATTGTTTGTCCTTTTCTCATTCATTAAATGTATTCCATGTAATTTCATTTAATGTCAAGTGGGCCTTTTTAACCACCTTTCTTCAAAAAAGGGGCTGGGTTGATGCTTGGCCCTAGGCCCTCCAACCGGCAACTATGTAAATAAATAAATAACATGTTCCTGCATGTGAACAGCATAGTGCACAGAACACACGAAAGATGTGGAACGGCGTCACGCCTCATTGCTGCTTCAGTGCCAATGAGAAGACAGATCCTTAAAGTAAAAAAGTAAAAAAGAAAGTAAAGTGGTTTATTATGTAACGGGGTAGGAATATATAAGTTTGCACTTCCACCTACTCCATTTTGAACATTTTCGGAGAACGAAATGTGAAATGTAAATGTTTGGACATGTTTGAAATAAATAAATAAATCATGGAACACCTCCATAGGGAGCCGCCCAGGAGACATCCTTAACCAGATGGCGAACAACCTCAGCTGGCTCCTTTCAACACGAAGGAGCAGCGGCTCTACTCCGAGCTCCTCACCCTATCTCTAAGGGAGACACCAGCCACTCTCCTAAGGAAACCCATTTCGGCCGCTTGTACCCGCGATCTAGTTGTTTTGGTCATGACCCAAACCTCATGACCATCTGTGCAAATATGTAACAACTATTTGGACTTACAGCATGCAATGTCTGACAAGGAGCAGTGAATGGAAGGAACCCACAGGTTGGAGGAACCTGTGTCAAACACCACAGTGAAGGGCTGAGGAGGAGTACCAAGACCAATCTCTCCATAATACTGGGCCTGTTAAAATCAGAATGAAACAAGATTATTAAAATCAGCATGCAACATTTTCATATTGAAGACTATATTTCATATTATCATACTGTAGACTTCTGTTTCTGCAGAAGTACAAGCACCATGAAAACATCAGGTCTCTGAATCAAAGGTCTAAAAAAAAAGATTATGATAATCTCTCATTCCATTCTAAGCCTGCGGGAAAACAGAACAGGCTTACTGATTGCAGCTAATAAAGTGACAACAATATAAACAAGCAAACAGGACTAACACATTTCAGTAACATGCAAAATGAATCACGTAGGGTCACTGCAGGCAGGACACCTCACAGCTGTTTGTGTCAGCAAATGTTAGTAGGACCTGAGTCAAATGGTTTGTCAGAATCTTCATTACAAATGCGTTCTTGTTTCAAGATTACTTTGCAAAAATGGTTTGTGTGATGACTACCAGTGGAGAAGCTGAGGTTGACTTTCTTTTTATGTGACCAGTATCCGCTTTGTGCCATTGCAAAATTTTCTCCTGAAATCAGTTCAGCCTCATGCAATGTCCTTATTAGCAAATGACACAATCATGCATACACTGTATTTAAAGTGCAAACTTGTGTTTTACTATTGATCAGTTACAGCTTGTGCAAAATGCAGCTGCACTCTGATAAAAAACACTATCACCCAAACATAAGCTGTGCATTTGGTACATATTCCTCACAGAACTGCAAGATCTTTTTATTGATTCCCCCCCAAGTCAATGTAATTATTCTGATATTTGAATGAAGCATGTTCTCAAACTCCAACCACCTGGCTGATGCAAAAGGACACAGTGAAAAGAAGAACAGTGAAGCAGCATTTGTGGGTCAGATGATTTACCACAGCAGTTTTCAACTGGTTTGACCTATGATGCAATAAAACACAATCCCAACTCGTGACATCTGCATTATCACCAGGTCAGCCAGAATTGACTGTGTTAATACTGTTAGTGCATGTGGCGAAATGTTTAAAATCTATTTTCATGTCTGTTAGATCTTTCACACACACACCCCCCCCCCCCCCTTATTTACACTATTGATTACTGAAGGTCCTCTTCACTCTCATTGATCCCAGTGTTCTGACTGAACACCTCTGGTATATGTGGGTGAAGCACTTGACTTAATATGGTATTTTTGGGGCATTATTTACGCAAAGCCATGCCTCCTGAACTTGCAATGTTTTGCACAAAGGCGCCAGTCACAATGTTCACGCACATTAGTTACGCAATTTTCTGGCTGAATGAGTTTCTTCAGTCTGACCTGTCACACATGTACAAGCTTGTATTACCAAAAAAGTATTAGAAATTTCAGTGAGATTTATAAAAATGTTAATGCATGAGGCCCAATGTGACTGACATTACAGAGAGGCACAGCACCATTATATGGACTCGATTGTTTAACAGACTAACATCTTGGCTAACCCAATAAGTCACTGTAACCTTAACATGTAAAATATTATCAAAAAGTCCATTTCGATTTGACAATGTGCTTACGTTTAAAAACTATTTTCATGTCTAACTGTTACATCTTTCACCCCTGCCCACCAGCCCCCACTTATTTACACTATTGATTACTGAAGGTCCTCTTCACTCTCATCGATCCCAGTGTTCTGACTGAACACCTCTGGTATATGTGGGTGGGGCACTTAACTAAAAAAAAAAAACAACAACAACAACAACAACAACACATGGTGAAAGAGTGGACAGAAGGGCAAAAGCTCGCTTGATCTTGATTTTCAGTATGAATACAGACGGTGAAAGTGGGGCCTCATGATCCTTCTGACTTTTTGGGTTTTTAAAATTAAAATGGTTAATAAAACAAAACAAAGACATTCCATCACCATTTCAGCAAAATGTCAATACTTTGGTGCAGCAACATTGTGCCATTGCTTACTAGGGAGAGCCCTAGACTATTGATGATGTTTAAAAATGCAAAAGTACTTTTTATCCAATTACTCGACAGAATAATCAATAGAATTCTCGATTACTAAAATAATCGATAGCTGCAGCCCTAGTATAGATAAACTGACCTGAAATAGATTATGAACACACAAACAGGAGGAAAGATTGTGTGTTGCAACCATTAAGTGAAAGACATTTATTTCTGCAACCACTTAACCACTTGCAAAAGTAAGTTCACAAGGCTTGAGCTTCATGTCAGCTGATCAGAATTGAGACATTTACAAATCAGGTGCCAGATCTGAGTCAGCTGTCACACGCTAGGTTCCTGCTTTTAGTTTCTTTGCTCATATTAGGATGAATCAGGGCAGTGGATTTTAGTTTTTTTTTGTTGTTGTTGAAGGGGCACAGTGGGACGGCTAGCTTTCAATTCAGACGGGATTAGGAGAAAAGAGCCAAGGTGGTCACCAAACAAGAGAGCATTTGTTGTAGCTCTCCCCTCACTTGGCTTTTATAAAGGGAACAGTGCATAATAGGAAAATGCAGACTCAAGAGTCTTCAGCTCATTGGGTTATGGTGCAATACTTACATCAAGATAGTTCTTTAGGGTTTCTGGAGTGGGATCATTACTGGATGGGAAGCCAAGGTTGTACTTAATAGAGTGTTTGTCACCAAGAAGCTCCTCTATTCTTTTCCCAGAGTCCGTCAACTCGCGTCTGATGGAACGGAATTTCTTTAAGGGAATCCTAGTTGGAAAAACAAAGCAAAATTCAACATGGCCCGTTGGGTTTTCACACGGTTACATGATTACACATGTATTGCATAAATTCTTGTCAACAGAATTTCACTTATTTTGCACAAAGCATCTATAAAATGTCACTAATTCACTTTATATAATGCCTGAACAGATCCCTGTCATTTGATTGGTGGTTTGTACATCATGTGACATGGATTAACACCATTTGCCATTGTGTTCCATTTACCATGCAAGAGTATTAAATAATGAATGTTTGAGTTCCATTGAAAGAATGTAAAAACGGCTGAAATAGATCCTTGTCATTTGATATTATATTAATTTATAAACAACAGAAAAGGGACTTACATTTTGGTGTGTGTCAGCACTGGTGCTTTGACTTCCAACACGAATTTTAAACAGTTATTTTCATTAGTTACTTCCTCCAAACCATCAACATGTCTATTAGACCCCATTCCTACCAGGCTGCTCAAGGAAGCCCTACCATTATTTAATGCTTCGATCTTAAATATGATCAATCTATCTTATTAGTTGGCTATGTACCACAGGCTTTTTAAGATGGCAGTAATTAAACCATTACTTAAAAAGCCATCACTTGACCCAGCTATCTTAGCTAATTATAGGCCAATCTCCAACCTTCCTTTTCTCTCAAAAATTCTTGAAAGGGTAGTTGTAAAACAGCTAACTGATCATCTGCAGAGGAATGGTCTATTTGAAGAGTTTCAGTCAGGTTTTAGAATTCATCATAGTACAGAAACAGCATTAATGAGGTTACAAATGATCTTATGGCCTCAGACAGAGGACTCATCTCTGTGCTTGTTCTGTTAGACCTCAGTGCTGCTTTTGATACTGCTGACCATAAAATTTTATTACAGAGATTAGAGCATGCCATAGGTATTAAAGGCACTGCGCTGCGGTGGTTTGAATCATATTTATCTAATAGATTACAATTTGTTCATGTAAATGGGGAATCTTCTTCACAGACTAAGGTTAATTATGGAGTTCCACAAGGTTCTGTGCTAGGACCAATTTTATTCACTTTATACATGCTTCCCTTAGGCAGTATTATTAGACAGCATTGCTTAAATTTTCATTGTTACGCAGATGATACCCAGCTTTATCTATCCATGAAGCCAGAGGACACACACCAATTAGCTAAACTGCAGGATTGTCTTACAGACATAAAGACATGGATGACCTCTAATTTCCTGCTTTTAAACTCAGATAAAACTGAAGTTATTGTACTTGGCCCCACAAATCTTAGAAACATGGTTGTCTAACCAGATCCTTACTCTGGATGGCATTACCCTGACCTCTAGTAATACTGTGAGAAATCTTGGAGTCATTTTTGATCAGGATATGTCATTCAATGCGCATATTAAACAAATATGTAGGACTGCTTTTTTGCATTTGCGCAGTATCTCTAAAATTAGAAAGGTCTTGTCTCAGAGTGATGCTGAAAAACTAATTCATGCATTTATTTCCTCTAGGCTGGACTATTGTAATTCATTATTATCAGGTTGTCCTAAAAGTTCCCTGAAAAGCCTTCAGTTAATTCAAAATGCTGCAGCTAGAGTACTGACAGGGACTAGAAGGAGAGAGCATATCTCACCCATATTGGCCTCTCTTCATTGGCTTCCTGTTAATTCTAGAATAGAATTTAAAATTCTTCTTCTTACTTATAAGGTTTTGAATAATCAGGTCCCATCTTATCTTAGGGACCTCATAGTACCATATCACCCCAATAGAGCGCTTCGCTCTCAGACTGCAGGCTTACTTGTAGTTCCTAGGGTTTGTAAGAGTAGAACGGGAGGCAGAGCCTTCAGCTTTCAGGCTCCTCCCCTCTGGAACCAGGTCCCAATTCGGATCAGGGAGACAGACACCCTCTCTACTTTTAAGATTAGGCTTAAAACTTTCCTTTTTGCTAAAGCTTATAGTTAGGGCTGGATCAGGTGACCCTGAACCATCCCTTAGTTATGCTGCTATAGACTTAGACTGCTGGGGGGTTCCCATGATGCACTGAGTGTTTCTTTCTCTTTTTGCTCTGTATGCACCACTCTGCATTTAATCATTAGTGATTGATCTCTGCTCCCCTCCACAGCATGTCTTTTTCCTGGTTCTCTCCCTCAGCCCCAACCAGTCCCAGCAGAAGACTGCCCCTCCCTGAGCCTGGTTCTGTTGGAGGTTTCTTCCTGTTAAAAGGTAGTATTTCCTTCCCACTGTCGCCAAGTGCTTGCTCACAGGGGGTCGTTTTGACCGTTGGGGTTTTTCTGTAATTATTGTGTGGCTTTGCCTTACAATATAAAGCGCCTTGGGGCAACTGTTTGTTGTGATTTGGCGCTATATAAATAAAATGTATTTGATTTGATTTAAACAGGAGCCCAACTGTTCTCAGTCAACTTGGAAAAACAGTTAGATTGTTCAAAACATATTCTGATGATGTAGTCTGTTATACTTTCACAAAAAAAAAAAAAAAAAAAAAAAAAAAAAAAATCGCGTCAGAAATTTGTCCAGGTTTTCATCCTAACAGCTCTTCATGCTTCCATACTGCGTATGGCGTAATGGATTTGTTAGAAGAACTACCACCGTCGATTAGTTCGTTCAAATCATCGTCCTTCAGCAAAACAAAACCGGCCATGGTTAGCTAAACGCCTCTTCCACTAGTGTGTGTGTGTGTGTGTGTGTGGGCGGGGTTCGCAGCGTGCAATGGTACAAAACATATGGAACCAAAATGCGCAAAATGGAATGAGTAATCCAATGTCATGTGACATACAAAGCACCAATCAAATGACAAGAATCTACTCAGCCGTTATATAATGCTATTTAGTATGCAATTTTTGCACTATGCGATTCGTACTATTGCATGCCCGACCACAGTGCATGCTCACAATTGCGGCAATGGCACTTAGCTTTAAAACAAACATGGTGGGAGCTTATTGACGGTGCTCATTCTTCTAAAACACACACACACACACAAAACCAAATCCACAACGCTGTAAGCCATCCGAAGGCATTTGCAGTACCCGCTGGGCATCTCGGTGAAGTGGAACTGCTGTCAGATCAAGAGCTCAACACATTTCTGTCGCGATTTTTCGCTGTACTGAGAAAAGCAAATAACAAAGATCTATTTTAGCCATTATTTAAAACAAATAATCAATGTTTTTTTTCCATTCATTCAATGGAAAGAATATTTCAGTGAAAAATGGAACATTTGCCGTTTCGCAGATGTAAATCTCGCGCCATCTCACGGTCCATGACTCACGCGAGAGGTCAGTTTCAGCAAAGTTCCAGTTTGGGGCACACTGTAAACACACCCCATGAAGTATGGACAACAAGACAACATCGGGGCACAGCAGAAGTTCATCACAGGTGCTACACCTCTTAACTTGAGAGAATGTGTCATCATCATCATAATCGCTTGTGAACTCGCTGAATCGACGTCATCCACATCCTCCCTAGTCATTGATTACATAGCTTTGAAATGCCAGAACTCTGCTGGTGTTGCGGTGCATTCTGGGAAGCGCAGGGGGTTGCCAGTGGGATTATGGGAAACTTTAGAAGTACCAAATTCCATCTTTCACCTCATGACATATTCATACCATTGCGCTTGTAAACATTATTTGTATGTTATACCATGGTCAGTGAGAATTCCATGTCTAACTGGCATGCATTATTTTTGTGTATACACACATGTAGTTCAGCGAGTTAAGTCACTGTAATATCACTCAGCTCAGGTAGTCACCATAGCAACATGCAAATCAGTTGGCGTGGATCAGCTGTGTTTTGACAGGTGAATGAGAGAAACGCGATAAAACATGGATTTCCAAGTGAATTTAATATTTTTGACCAAAATATAACATTTGAGGAATGGGAAGAGGAGGAGAGCAAACGAGAACAGCAAAAGCAGCGGCATAAAGATTTAACATCGGACGAACTGGACAACACTGAAGACGGGAAAGAAGAGAACGGTTACCAAGGATGAAAATATCTTGAGACTGGCATAAAATAGTCCCAAATACTCACGCATTTTTATCAAGTTCTGTTAACTTAAATAAATATTTGTGTGTTAGTTCACTGTGTGGGACCATGGTACAAGTGGATTAAACAACTCGAAGCCGTGCATTATACGGTTGAATGCACTTCGCAGAGTAACACCACTCCGCTTCACGTCGTGGTGTTTTTAGACTCCGCATCATGCGTTCAAACCGTATAATGCACGGCTTGTTGTTGTTTAATCTTTCCATATCTTTTACACGAGGTGCAACTTGTACATTAAGGACCTTGCTCAAGGACACTTTAGTGAGTTTTTCTGTCTGATGAAGAAACAAACAGAAGATACTCTGGTCAGAAGTGTAGCTATGTAATCTCCAGAACCCACTTTAAAGTGCAGTGCAAACACATGAACATAACTGCAGGAAAACAACCAGTATGACTGACTGCGAATACCTGACAAACCACACATTTCTCTTTTACAGTGATGACAAGACAGACAAAAAAAAAAAGGCATACAGCACAACAACATAATACTAACTCGTTAATTATATGCATGCAACTAAGAATATCGTCATTTCCTAATCAAATCAATTACTTTTTGTTTGAACTAAATAAGTTGGTTTTGAACATGTTACAGTTCAAGGTGACATACGCAACGACAATTTAAATACAAAACAAACAACTTCATGAACCAAACAAAGACGAAATAAACGGTTAACACGACCAAAGATAATGTCGATGGAACAAGTGCTCTGACCGTGACTGTTATCAGATCGGCCCAAAGAGGCCACAGTGTGGCTGTTCACTACCTCCGACAGACGCCACAGCCACGAACAAGCGAACCAACACAGCGTTAGATAAACACTTAAAAAATATTAATGTTCTCTCACCGAACCAGAGCGTCGCTGGTGAGCGACAACGCCGCGAAAATAAATAAAAACAAAACCCTCATTTCACAGCCGAATGGTTCTCACGGAATAACAGAATGACTGAGCAATTTGAGCCGCTAGCGACAACACACCGATTATATCAGTGACCGGAGCGCCGCGGTCACGTGGCCACGTGACGTCACAGACCGCGCAGTGATTTTAAGGTTTCATGAAACACAACGAGGACGCGCCTGTGCGTGTGATGTTCTGTTTAGACAAATTTTGATATATTCGATATTACATTAATGATTGTGTTTTACTTTGTGTCAATTCATTGTCTGCATTATATGCGTGTTTATTCTTGTATTTGAAATGTCAAATAAAGTTTTGGAGAAAAAAAAAGCTTTTTTAAGGTCTTTAGCATGTTAGCAGTGGCTAACATTTTTTTTCCCAAAACATTTATTTGGCATTTCAAGATACAAAAATGAAGAAGTATATAAATGCAGACAAATGACACAAAATAGAACACATAAGCATCAATGTAACATAGAATATAAAATTTTGATGTATTCGATAATACATGATTTTTGTTTTACTTTGTGTCAATTTATTGTCTGCGTGTTTATAATTGTATTTGGATTGTCAAATAAAGTTTTGGGGAAAAAAAGAAGCTTTTTAAGCTCTTTACACACGTTAGCAGTGGCTAGCATTTTATTTTTTTCCAAAAATTTTTATTTGGCATTTCAAGATACAAAATGAAGTATATAAATACAGACAATTTACACAAAATAGAACACATAAACATCAATGTAACATAGAATATAAAATTTTGATATATTCGATATTACATGATTGTGTTTTACTTTGTGTCAATTCATTGTCTGCTTGTATATGCACGTTTATTCTTGTATTTTGAAATGTCAAATAAAGTTTTGGAAAAAATAAGCTTTTTTAAAGCTCTTTAGCACACGCTAGCAGCGGCTAACATTTTTTTCCCTAAAATTTTTATTTGGCATTTCAAGATACAAAATGAACAAGTATATAAATGCAGACAGTTATCACAAAATAGAACACATAAACCTCAGTGTAACATAGAATATATAAAACCTTGTCAGTAAAAAAGAAAAAGAAAAAACAAAACAAAGAAATGTATAAGGGTGTTAAGCACAACAGACTCACCCAAGGTCTATAAAAGTCACCAAGGTATTGCAGTGTATATTCAGTTGTGCTACGAAACAAGTTCAGACTTGTATTGCTGCCAGCAAACAGACTAGAAAGAAAGACAAACTCACCTTCATTTCTAAAATCATTGTGCTGTGATAAATATAGTCAAAAGAAAAACAAAAAAATAAGTTGGTTGGTTATCTATTTATTCATTCATTTATTTTATGTTATTCGCCCTACTGAAGTATCCCATAATCCCTTGTGTGCCAGAGAGTCGCTACAGTCAAACAACATAGAGAATCCACATGATGACAATTGTAAATGAATATTATACTACAAAAATGTAATTTTTTATGCTTTTCATCACGTTAAAAAGAGACTGCATGCATGATACCCTGAAAACTTGCTAAAACAATTATAACAAATAATCCATGTCTGCTGCGTTTAATTTGCGTGGAATTTAATAAAAGCAAACCGAATTTCATACATATTATATATATTAGTCTGGAACAAAGAGGACAAACAGTGTTGTAAAGAAAAATAATCATGACGTTACAGAGCAAACTTCACTTTCCCCCAAGCGAACGTAGCTCACAGCAGCTCCCACTGAAAATAATGGAGAGACAGCCTGTGATTCTCGCATGTTTACATAAAACAAATGCAAATAACAACGTCTATAAACCCAGAGAATATATTCATGAGAGTTTTAGGACACAATATAAAAATAGTTTTATGTTGTGATGTTAATAGTGTTATCCGTGTGCAGCGGTTAAAGTGCAGGGTGATCAGAGCGTCTCAATGCAGTTCTCAATGTTACTGAGCTCTCACAGAGCGGCGACCCTCTCCGAGGTTTTGCAGGATTTGAAACATCAATAGGGTGACTTGCATGAGTGTGCTGATTGGAATAAAATAAATCAAATCAAAAATCAGAAAAGACATGCATCCAAGTGAACAACTGTTTTAATGACTCAAAAGATCTTTCAAACTCATGTGACCACTGGTTTTGTTTCTGTGCATCATCCTCGTATTTGTTCACTCTGGTTCCTTAAGTGGCCTGTAGTTAGTTTAGTTCTGTTTATCACATTTATGTATTATACTTTTGGCACAAGTTTTGGTTATTACTTACCTTCAAGTGTTTCCTGTCTGGTTATGTTCCTTAGTGATGTATTGCACTTTGTGTTATCATTTATTTTGTGTGCTTTATTATGGTTTAGTCACTGGTTTTGGTTGGTATTTATCTTCAGTGTTTTTATCCAGTTGTGTTCCTATTTATTGCATCTCTGTCTATCATTTATTTGTGTTGTCTGGTCACTGGTTTTGGTTTATGTTATTTATTTTCTGCTCATCAGTTGTTGCATTTATTTTTATACTTTGGTCTGGGTCAGTCCAGTTCTAGTCTCTATTATAATCTTTGATCCTCTTGTTTTCCACTATTTTGATTTGTCATATCATTTTCCAGTTTTCCCTTTTTGTTTTGTTCATGTTAATTATTGTTTGTTGAGCACGTCACATTTCTTCACCGTTGTTTTTTGTCAATGATTATCTTGCCCCAGTTTGCTTCGCTTTCCGTCCCACTGCACTATCTTGCACCCGCTTTGTGTTTGTCAGCCACACCCCTTCCAGAAGCCCCACTGACACCTGTGTCTTGTTCCACTAACTACACCACCAGTTATTTAAGCCCTCACAGTGTCACAGCTCACTGCCAGATTGTTTAATGTATTTCACTTACCAGCCCTCTTGCCTTTTTCCTTTTTGTCTTCGTATCAGCCTGCTGGGTTATCTTGACCTAGTTCTGTCCACGACCACGTTTTTTGCCTTTGCCTCGAATGTTGTAATGATAATTTTTACATGCATATATATGTTGTGGGTGCCTGGCACCCTCTGGTGGTGAGAATAAAACAATACTGTTCAAAAAAAAAAACATTTTCAAAAGAAGAAAACTGATTACCAGTTGCTGAAAAAATGTCAGTGTCATGACAAAATTAAGTGGGAGTATTGTAATGATAATTTACATGCATACATATGTTGTGGGTGCATTGCCGACCTCTAGTGGTGAGAATAAAATAATACTGTTCAATAAAAAAAACGTGAAATGAATGACACCAAACGCCACCACGCCTTGTGTTTTGACCTCAGCCTGTGTATTCGACTTAGCCTCAGCCTGCGTCTGTCTGTACCTTTGCTTCACTGCTGGACCACCTGTGTACCGAATCCCTGCCTCTTATAATGATTAAACCTAATTCTAACTGCAGCTGCTGTGAGAGTTTGCATTTGTGTCCACCCGGTTTGTACCATGCCCTGACAATGGGAACTCAGTGGCAAGCTCACACTCAACAGGAAGTGCCAAATTTTCAGTCACAGTGAAACAGGAAATGTCAAATGTTGAACACTTCCTGGCATGGGTGGAGCTAAAGTGGAGGCCAGTGTTTCACTGGACTCCCCTGAAATCTGATTGGACACAGATGATTGACATGTAATGGCACCGTACATCTGGTTGAAAGAGCTGCATTTTGAAATTAGTGAGTCACATTGACTGCTAGGTTCCTCCTGTCCATTAGTTAGTGCTGTGTACTACAAAAGTTCTAATCCACCTTAGTAGAAGAAGAAAAATGTTTACTTCAGATTTGAACTCAACACATCGTTTGAACTGTGGACTTCTAATGACACCAAACTTCTATTGGTGAGTAAATGGCCAATGGTCCAGGTTGTTAAAAGCAGCATTTCTGCCTTATATGCACATGTTTAAGCTAACAGACAGCAGCTGGTTCATGCTCTGTTGGCTTATTAGTGCAGCAGATAACTGAAACAATCCTTCAAATGGTGATGCAAGCATCAAATTCAGCACAAATACAGCTTAGACACTACACTTAAAAAAAAAAAATTACTGGCTACTTGAATTTTCAATAGGCGGCCAGGTAGTGGTCAATTGAAGAATTACACAGGGGTCAAAATTTAAAAATGCTTCAATCAAATTAAAAATTACATCAAGTTACTTGCCTGATTCTAAAGATCCCAAAAAGGTATAGTTGGGCTATCTATGACTGAACGTTTTGGGGTAAAAATGGCAAGAATGGTGACAAAGGTCAATTTCAGTTTGTACAAGGGTCAAAAGGTAAAGAGTTGCTCTAATTTTGGTTGAGTTAATAGGATTAATAAATGGAATAGTTTTGACAGTGCTGAATGCTTGGTCTCCGAAGTAAAGGTCAAACAAGGTCAATGTGCTTTGGATTCTATGACATGTGACGTATGTTACCCTGTAACATGAACTAATCATGACACATGATGCACACTATGACTTTTTAAAACCCGATTAACTGAACCAATAATTTGCATCATTTTTTGACCAAAATTGGAGCAACTTTAACTTTTGACCCCTGTACAAACTGAAACTGACCTTTCACCATTCTTGCTGCTTTACCTTATAACTCCATAACATTCAGTCACAGATTGTCCAAACTATACCTTTTTGGAATCTTTATGATAAGGCAAATAATGCGGTGTAGTTTTTTATATGATTGGAGCATCTTTTAATTTTGACCCCTTCTTCTTCAGTTGACCCCTACCTGGCTGCCTATTGAAAATTCAAGTGGCCAATCAGTTTTTTTCAAAAGGGTTCATGTCTGTGGATTATTTGTGCTAAATCTGATGCTTGTATCACCATTTGCAGGATTCCACTCTAAATATTCTCTTATCTGTTGCACTATACAAGGTCTGTTAGAAAAGTATCAGACCTTTTTCTTTTTTCAAAAAACCATATGGATTTGAATCATGTGTGATTGCATCAGCCAAGCTTGAACTTCGTGCGCATGCGTGAGTTTTTTCACGCCTGTCGGTTGCATCATTCGCCTTTGAGCAGGCTTTGTGTGAGCACTGTCCCAACCTCTCGTCGTTTTTTTTATTGCCCGAATAAATGTCTGAACGATTTGGAGCTTTGCTGCATCAATTTTTTTCCAGAAACTGTGAGAGACCTCCAGGTGGACACCGTTCAGAAAATTAATATGGCTTTCAGGGACGATTTTATGGGGATTACACAGATTAAGGAGTGATCCAGCCGGTTTAAAGACCGCCCACAACTGCTGAGAGCGCGCCGCGCTCTGAGCGCCGATCGACAGGCTCAAACCCCGCTGAAACAACCAGATCATTTCCAACGTGAAGGCTTTGTTGATCCGGGACGTCGTCTGACTTTCACAAAAAGGCAGAAGGCTGTGGACATCAGCACTTTTTCGGGCACATTCCACTGTTACAGGAGTTTTTTTCATGGAAGAAAAGCGGACAGATGCGCCACCGTGCCATTCATGGCGCGGCACAAAACCACCTCCGTGTTGGTCTCACAGGACGGCTTTGAGATGGCTTTCAGACGGCTGTCGGTGGGTTTTCAGTCGTGTGACTATCCGAGAAATTGTGGATGAGCCTGGACATGCCAGAACATGTCCTGTGAGGCTTCATCACGGTGTTGCTTTGCGTCATGTGGCTCTACCGCGATGCGCGGAACTCCTCCGCACATCGTGGTCTCAATGTGCCGAAAAAACTGCTGATGTCCACGGTCTTCCGCAATTCCTGTGTAGTCAGACGACATACCGGATCAAGGCAGTGTCCAGTTTAGAAATGAACGGCACATTCCACTGTTACAGGAGTTTTTTCATGGAAAGAAAAGTGGACAGATGCGCCACCGTGCCGTTCTGGCGCGGCACAAAACCACCCTCCGTGTTGGTCTCACAGGACGGCTTTGAGATGGCTTTCAGACGGCTGTCGGTGGGTTTTCAGTCGTGTGACTATCCAAGAAATTGTGGATGAGCCTGGACATGCCAGAACAGTGTCCTGTGAGGCTTCATCACGGTGTTGCTTTGCGTCATGTGGCTCCACCGCGATGCGCGGAACTCCTCCGCACATCGCGGTCTCAATGTGCCGAAAAAACTGCTTGATGTCCACGTCTCCGCAATTCTGTGCTAGTCAGACGACATACCGGATCAAGACAGCGTCCAGTTTAGAAATGAACGGCACATTCCACTGTTACAGGAGTTTTGTCATGGAAAGAGGAGCGGAGTTCCTGTCGGTTGCGAATGACGCAACCGACAGGCGTTAAAAAACTCAAGCATGCGCAAGAAGGTTCAAGCTTGGCTGATGCAATCACACATGATTCAAATCCATATGGTTTTTGAAAAAATAAAAAGGTCTGATACTTTCTAACAGACCTCGTATATGAGATGTAAGATGCTGCTTCTCAGTGTTTCTCAGTGCTCTCAAAAGTATTGGAACACTTGGTATTTCACATCTTTTAATGTTATTCCATTTGAAATACAATTTTTTTCTAAAATTATCTTCCTTAACTCAAACTGAAAGCAAATCTCTACACCTTGATATAATTAATTAAAAATATAAAATCCAGCTTCCTGATGAAGTGGTTGTAGCGGAGGATTTCGTTTAAAAGAAGACCTGAAAGTTCAGCTACAATTTGACAGAAAGTACATTTGAGATGAAAGCCAAGATTTGATGTTTTGGGTGAAAGAAACTTTTGTATTTCTTCATAATTGATATAAAGCCAAGACATATTCAGTGGACTTGGAAATGTTCATGTTCCATCCCCTGACTTGTCTGACGAAAACTGGCAATAAAACATAATTATTTACAGGTTTTATCAAGTTTTAGAGATTTGCTTTCAGTTTGAGTTGAGGAAGATAATTTTAGAAATTTGTATTCTTTATTTTTTTTTGTATTTTTTGTATTTAAAATGGCCTAAACAAATTAAAATGTGTGAAATTCCAAGTGTTCCAATACTTTTGGAGGCACAGTATCCTAACCTTATGATGAGTGCAGAATGAGTGTGGTATTATTACTGTTTTGTTTAAGAATGTTTAATTTTCACTGTTGCTGCACTTTGTGTCAAATCATAGTCATAAATATCATATTGATATGAAAATATTGAGATACGATAATTTGGCCACATTGTACAGCCCTACTGTTAACTAGCTGAAAACTTTGAATATTAATTTACATCTACATTAAGAAAAATGCTTAAAGTGGCAGGGGTTAAGAGGGCTATAATTAGGGGGGTCAGCTGAAAGGCAAAAAAGAAAAATGCTTAAAAAGGTGGGGGGTACGGGGGGTGGAGCTCCCCCAGAAGCTGAAAGGTTTCATGCTCATGCTCCCAAGAACCATTTTACTGAAAAAAGTCTGAAGGACCTAAAGGGCATGATTAGATGGTTCCGTTCCAGGCATGAGAGAGGCAAATAAAGCAAAATCCTTAAAAGGTGGGGGTCAGAAGCTGAAAGGTTTTTGCCATGCATTTACCCAAAAAAATTTGAAGGACCTCACTCATGTCCGCAACATATGCATATTAAATCATTGGTTGTCTGGATCAGAAATTTCAGGTAAATATATCAAACAGCAGATGAACACACTGATATTTGAGAAGTGGAATGAAGTTTCTCGTATTTACGGAAAGTGTGCTATAGTTATTGAAACAAAATTGGGTGCTGTGTTCTTTTTCTGCCATGCATACCACCCCTAACTACAACCCTGGCAAAAATTATGGAATCACCGGCCTCGGAGGATGTTCATTCAGTTGTTTAATTTTGTAGAAAAAAAGCAGATCACAGACATGACACAAAACTAAAGTAATTTCAAATGGCAACTTTCTGGCTTTAAGAAACACTATAAGAAATCAAGAAAAAAAGATTGTGGCAGTCAGTAACGGTTACTTTTTTAGACCAATCAGAGGAAAAAAATATGGAATCACTCAATTCTGAGGAAAAAATTATGGAATCACCCTGTAAATTTTCATCCCCAAAACTAACACCTGCATCAAATCAGATCTGCTCGTTGATATTGACCCTATGCCATGACATTGACCCTATGTGTCTTTTTGCAAGGAATGTTTTCACAGTTTTTGCTCTATGGCAAGATGCATTATCATCTTGAAAAATGATTTCATCCCCAAACATCCTTTCAATTGTCCAAAATATCAACGTAAACTTGTGCATTTATTGATGATGTAATGACAGCCATCTCCCCAGTGCCTTTACCTGACATGCAGCCCCATATCATCAATGACTGTGGAAATTTACATGTTCTCTTCAGGCAGTCATCTTTATAAATCCCATTGGAACGGCACCAAACAAAAGTTCCAGCATCATCACCTTGCCCAATGCAGATTCGAGATTCATCACTGAATATGACTTTCATCCAGTCATCCACAGTCCACGATTGCTTTTCCTTAGCCCATTGTAACCTTGTTTTTTTCTGTTTAGGTGTTAATGGTGCCTTTCGTTTAGCTTTTCTGTATGTAAATCCCATTTCCTTTATGCGGTTTCTTACAGTTCGGTGACAGACGTTGACTCCAGTTTCCTCCCATTCGTTCCTCATTTGTTTTGTTGTGCATTTTTCGATTTTTGAGACATATTGCTTTAAGTTTTCTGTCTTGACGCTTTGATGTCTTCCTTGGTCTACCAGTATGTTTGCCTTTAACAACCTTCCCATGTTATTTTGTATTTGGTCCAGAGTTTAGACACAGCTGACTGAACAACCAATATCTTTTGCAACATTGCGTGATGATTTACCCTCTTTTAAGAGTTTGATAATCCTCTCCTTTGTTTCAATCGACATCTCTTGTGTTGGAGCCATGATTCATGTCAGTCCACTTCATTCATGTCGCAACAGCTCTCCAAGGTGTGATCACTCCTTTTTAGATGCAGACTAACGAGCAGATCTGATTTGATGCAGGTGTTAGTTTTGGGGATGAAAATTTACAGGGTGATTCCATAATTTATTCCTCAGAATTGAGTGATTCCATATTTTTTTCCTCTGCTTGGTCTAAAAAAGTAACCGTTACTGACTGCCACAATCTTTTTTTCTTGATTTCTTATAGTGTTTCTTAAAGCCAGAAAGTTGCCATTTGAAATGACTTTAGTTTTGTGTCATGTCTGTGATCTGCTTTTTTTCTACAAAATTAAACAACTGAATGAACATCCTCTGAGGCCGGTGATGCCATAATTTTTGCCAGGGGTTGTAGTACTGTGCCTGTGGTCTTCCATTTCCTCACTATGTTCCTCACAGTGGAAACTGACAGCTGAAATCTCTGAGATACCTTTTTGTATCCTTCCCCTAAAGTTTAGGGGTGGGCAATCATGTGCCATGAAGGGCCAAAACACTGCAGGTTTTCCTTTCTACCAATCACCTCAGCAGGTGATTTCATTAAAGATCAGGTGTCTCAGCAGGTGATTTCATTGACTATCAGGTGTTTATGTTCAGAGGAGAAGCTCATCAGCACCCACCTGCTGAGGTGACTGGTTGCAATGAAAACCTGCACTGTCTCGGCCCTCGTTGCCCACCCCTGCCCTAAACCATGATGTTGACCAAGCTTTGTTTTCAGAGTTGTTTAGAGGCTCCCATGTTGCTACTCACTAGAAGAGATGCAAAGAGGGGAAACATTTGAAAATGGCTACCTTAAACACCCTTTCTCATGATTAGATTCACCTGTGTAAGGAGGTCAAGGGTCAGTGAGCTTACCAAACCAATTTTGTGTTCCAGTAATTAGTGCTAAATGTATTCAAATCAATAAAATGACAAGGGTGCCCAAATTTATGCACCTGCCTAATTTTGTTTATGAATTATTGCATACTTCATCAGGGGTGCCCAAACCTTTACATACAACTGTAGATAGGCTCCAACTCCTCGTTACCTTTAAGTGGAATTAAGAGGTTAAAAAAATGAATGTGGATTTTAATCCAGTTACATTTTTACCACAAATGTGATTGGTTAAACCTGTGAGATTTCAGACCATAAAATATCACATGAACGGTGGCAAAATATTAAAACTGTTTCACATTTGATGTGTTACTCCGCCCCTGACCATGTTGCTGTGCAGGTGTCAACAATGATGCTGTCGCCTCAGACCGACAGAAACTAGTGCAGCAACGACAATCCCGAAATGCGTGGATTTGATAGATTTAACTGGATTGATTGATGGATTTACTGTGGATTTTTACTCAATGCAGCTGATGAGATGGAGAAATCTATGGGTCTGCTGACACAGAATTTCCAGTTTGGCATGAAGACACTGTTGCAACGGTAAGCTTTGACGAGCCGACCACACCCTTTCATAACGATTCCGCGACCGAACTACTTAGAGAAAAATAAACAGTGAAAATGATCGAATTGGATTAGAATGGGAATAATTCTGTTGTGTCCGATGATTTGTGGATGATCATGCTGGATTTTGCAGTCGCAAATTGAGTTTTACCGGCGATGCGTTATCAGAGCCGGTAAACAGATATTTTGTGTCTAATATTGTGTCTTTTTTGTGTCTTTTTTTAAGCATATCATAGTTTTTGCAATAGTTCCATCAATTTATAAAAAATAAAATAAATGACATCCTAAAGAAACCTTTCATTCACAACCTTTAAATATACCTTGCAGTGCAAACATCACTTATGTGCATCTGGAATATCAGTAAAAAGCTGAGCTGTAATGATGAGAACTGAACAGTTGGTGGCTGTTTCAGCTCATGAATCAAACATCACCAAAAGCTATTATGGGTCACACCATTATGAATAATTAGATGTTATCTAATATGATTTAAAGTGATTGTTTCAGGCTGTAGTCTGTAGGAGGAGGGTACTGTACTGTATACAGTGCATCTGGAAAGCATTCAAAGCACTTCACCATTTCCACATTTTGTTCTGTTACAGCCTTTATTCCAAAATAGATGTGGAGCCAAGGCTTTCATCGTATCACCTTTTCTATAAAGAAGCACACAGGATAAAATAAGAAGGCTTCAGTTCTCACAAAATCCACTTTATTTCACACTCTCCACTGTCAAATCAACCACACCACACTGCATACAACACTTCCGCACTAAGCCTTCAAAATAAAAGCTGTCAGCTTATAACAGGAACTTAAAAACCCTCTAGGAGGTAAGTCTGGATAAATAGGTTACATACCTCCCTTCCACCAAAAAGAAACGTCCCCATTTCAAAACAGCAACAGTAGAAATGCAAAATAAACCAACACAATCATGGTAGTTTGTGAGAGGATACAGAGAGGACCTTTAACTATGGATACTTAATATATTCAGAGCTTGAACAGTTGAGTTGGCATGAATAGTGCTGGGCAACATGGTGGATTAGTGGTTAGCACTGTTGCCTCACAGCAAGAAGGTCCTGGGATCACTTCCTGCCTGGGCCTTTCTGCATGGAGTTTGCATGTTCTCCCCATGTTTGTGTGAGTTTTCTCCGGGTGTTCCGACTTCCTCCCGCTACCAAAGACATGCAGAATAGATATGCGCAAGAGTGTGAATGTGTTTGTTTATAGGTAGCCCCATGTTGACTGGTGTCTTGTCCAGGGTGCACCCTTCCTCTCAGCCTATGCATGCTGGGATAGTCTCCAGCACCTCCGTGACCAATAATTGGAGTAAAGAGGTATAGAGAATGAATGAAGTGGGCTGGAAGGCCTGAGGCCTGTAGCACTTTCATTGTGGTACAGACAGAGAGTCACAAGAAACATCTCCATGTCTAAGAAACAGGCAGTCATTGGATGGTTTTCTGAGTATGAAAATGATGTGAATTATATGCTGTGGCACTTGTCCTCATTACATCTTGGACTGATGGGGAGGGGGGGGGGGCAGTTTCAGTGGCACAAGGGCTTTGTGTTCAAGGGTGATAAGGAATTCAGTGGGATTAATTGCAATAAAAGAAATACTGCAATGTATGCTGCACAATAAAAAAAAAAAAAAAAAAAAAAAAAAAAAAAAAAAATATATATATATATATATATATATATATATATATATATATATATATCAAGAAGCTCAAGACCAGGTACAATAGATTTTTGTATTCTGAACCCAACTGAAACTTTCACCAATGATTTTTATTCTTGTAACTTACTTTTCTTTTCAACTCAATCCAGTATCCAGCTCTTTCATGGCATGACAGCAGAAACAGTCTCCTATTCCATTCAGATTGTGTCTGTATCTGCAAGTCCTCCTGCCACATTGCTTGCACATTCCTGAGAAACACTCTGATCTTGAAGTCTGGCCTGATTTTACCTTGGACACTGTGCAGGCAGTTCTGGTGGTCGCTATCTTGCTGTATGGTTATGAGACTTGGATGCTAACCAGTGACTTTGACTTTTCTACTTGGCCTTGTCAGGGGATCCATGGGTACTGTTGGAATGACATTATATCAAATGAGCAGTTAAAAAATGAGACTAAGATGAGTGAGTGTTAGCTTCAACATTGTGGCTATGTGCTGCGTTTCAGTGTGCATGATCCAGCAGGTGCCTGAGTGTTGAGTAGCTGGAGAAGGCCAAGGGGACACCCATGTTTCACCTGGTAATGGCAGATTGATTTTTTAAACTCTAGAATCAGAGGTGGGATGAAGTCACTGTCATTTCATTCTCAAGTCATCAATCTGCATGTCCCAAGTCAAGTCTCAAGTCAGCTTGCAAACAGTTGGTGGTCATTATGACTTGAGAGTTGACTTTGGACTTGCTGATTCGTGACTTGATGGTGACTTTGTCCCATCTCTGTCTAGAATCAATATAATTCAGTTTTAATTGTTAATAGACTAGGTGGAAGGAATGTAGTACTGATTCTATTCAGCAGAAGGTGCAATGTAATACAGATCTAATCTGAGTATTATGTGATGTCACGTCCATTTCACACAGACACAAGATGATGAGGAATATTTACTTAAAGGGCAGCACGAGTGCGCAAAAAAAAATAAGGATGGAGCCATGAGGGAGACATGCGTCGTGTGCAGATGAGTTAAGTTTCTGTCCGTGTGTGTGTGAAGTCTAACGTTGCAGGCTGGGGGGGTAGATAGATAAGAAAGGGGTTGCTGAATTCCTTCACCAAGGCCGTAGATCCGTCTGGGGGAAAAGCAGGGTATTTGGCCTTCAGGAGTTGATAAGGCTGCCATGTTGATGTTAGGTGGAGAGATACAGAATTCTATTTACTACACCTCTGACTGTCTAGAGTCCAAATTTATGAAGAATATACTCTGGTCCTCAACAGCACATTCCTTTGCAATGCAGCGTATATGCTCCAAGATGGTATCCATTTTGCATTTGAGTTCAAGAGTTCACGCAGTCTGAGATTACACAGCATTGCCCAACTCATTAATCATGACGGACAGATGAAGGGACAAGATTCTGGAAGCAGCCGTCTTACTAATATTCCTGTGGGTCAGGGCAGCACACAAACCAATCAGTGCCAAACCTCCAACCATTTTTTTTCTCAATATTTATTTCATTCATTTAAAAGAAAAACAGAAAACAAAGACACTGAATGAAAAAGAGCAGAGGCAAGAACAAGTCTTATATTTTCTGCCCCTTTTTACAATACAATCTTTCAATTTTAAGCATCATTATTCAACATTATTTAACAGATTACATTTTTTGACTTTGTTACATACCACTGACTTATTTCATAATTTTAGCCATTATTTAAAAGATTACATTTTAAACTTTGTCACAACCCACTGACTTATTTCATAGTTTCATACTTACTTAATACATCTAGTTTGATACTTTTTAAAAATAATTTAAGCGACCTTGATTCTTTGATTTCTTTGTGGAGGTTGTTCCACAATTTTACACCATTCACTGCAATACTCCGTTCCTTTGCTTTGGTTCTGAATCTTGGTTTTTTAAAGACTTCTATTCCTTTCAAATTATAACTACTTACTCTTTTATCAAACATATTTTGAATGTTTATTGGTAAGGTATTTTTATTAGCTTGGTGTATTGTTTGTAATATTTTCAAATCAACTAAATCATGAAATTTAAGTACCCTATACTTAATGAATAATGGATTAGATGTTGTGGCTGGCGTGCCTGGCTGGCTTTTGTTTGTCTTCTGTTTCTGTCTTTTGGTTTTCCTTCCAGGTGGTGCGCATTTGGGACTGAGTAGCTGTGTGGCTGAGTTACCAGGACCTCACCCTGATCACCTGAGGCTGATCAGGTGCGGCTCGTCAGGACTCACAGCTGTGGTGCATCTACACGGATTGGAACATGGTGGCATTTAAGTCTGGAGTACACAGTGTGTATTTGCCAGAGACTCGACCTTGTGACCAGACGGGTGAGATCATCGTCTCGAGAGCCATCTCATCATCAGTGGATGCAGAGAACGTCCAGGTTTGATGCATGGTCTGTGAAAGAGGAGGGGGTGAGGTCTCACGCTCGCAACACTTCCTGAGGTACGTTAGGTTTTGTGACTAACATTTATACAGTCAGTAAATGTGGTGTCCCTCACACCTTATTATATTGAGCTGTATGTTAGTCGTTTAATCAGCTTCCACTGCAGTTGGAGTTTGTGAACAGGGTGTTACATGCCTGCAGGGTGGGTGTTGTATGGCTGGGGGGCCTGGCTGCCTTTTTGTTTCTGTCTTTGTTTTTCCTTCCAGGTGGCTTGCATTTGGGACTGAGTGGCTGTGTAGCTGAGTTTATCAGGACCTCACCCTGATCACCTGCGGCTCGTCAGGACTCACAGCTGTGGTGCATCTACATGGATTGGAACATGGTGGCATTTAAGACTGGAGTACACAGTGTGTATTTGCCAGAGACTCGACCTTGTGACCAGGCGGGTGAGATCGTCGTCTCGGGAGCCATCTCATCATCAGTGGATGCAGAGAACGTCCAGGTTTGATGCATGGTCTGTGAAAGAGGAGAGGGTGAGGTCTCACGCTCGTCAGCACACTTCCTGAGGTACGTTAGATTTTGTGACTAACATTTATACAGTCAGTAAATGTGGTGTCCCTCACCCCTTATTATATTGAGCTGTATGTTGGTCGTTTAAATCAGCTTCCGCTGCAGTGAGTTTGTGAACTGGATGTTCCATGCCTGCAGGGTGGGAAGCTGATTAGTAATTAAGCCAGGAAGTGTTTGCTGTTTGTGCACCTTTGAGCGTTCTCTCTGTGTGTTGAGTGTGGACTCACATAATGATTCTTTCACAGACTCGGTTTGTCGCGGCCACCTGGGGGGTGTCGGCGGGGTCCTTGGGTCCGAACCAGTTCTGGCTCCGGACCGTTAGCGCTGCTGGGAGCGCACCGCAATCCACCACGCCAGACCGCGCACTTTTATATTTTTCACAGCACTGTTATGTTCATTAAACTCTGTTATCCTTTGTACTGTGCTCTGCTTATTTTATACTGGGTCCTTCAAACGCTGGTCGGTTCTCCGGGCTGCGTCCGACACATAACAGTGGGAAGCTGATTAGTAATTAAGCCAGGAAGTGTTTGCTGTTTGTACACCTTTGAGCGGTCTCTCTGTGTGTGGAGTGTGAACTCACATAATGATTTCTTCTTTCACAGACGCGGTTTGTCGCGGCCACCTGGGGGGTGTCAGCGGGGTCCTTGGGTCCGAACTGGTTCTGGCTCTGGACCGTTAGTGCTGCTGGGAGCGCACCGCTTTTCTACCACGCCAGACCGCGCACTTATTTGTTTATCTTTTATCACATCACTATGTATTAAATTCAGTTATCCTTTGTACCGTGCTCTGCTTATTTCATACTGGGTCCTTCAAACGCTGGCCGGTTCTCCGGGCTGCGTCCGACACATAACATTAGATGGATCTCTAAAACGACTATTGCTAATCATTTTTAAAGCTCTTTTCTGCAGAATAAATAATGGTTGTGTATACATTTTACATGTTGATCCCCAGATTTCTACACAATAAGTTAAATATGGGACAATCAATAAATTGTACAATGTTAATAAACCATAACTATTTAACGAAAATTTTACTTTATGCAAAACAGCAATGGCTTTCGCTATTTTTCCTTTTGTGTAATTTATGTGTGACTTCCATGTAAGATCTTCATCAATCATGACTCCTAGAAATTTCTTTTCTTTTACCCTTTGTATGTCCATTCCATCTATTTTTAATGACATCATTTTTTTCCACTCTGTCATTAAACAATATGAAATTTGTCTTATTAAGATTTAGTGACAATCTGTTTATATCAAACCAATGTTTAACTTTTTCCAACTCTGTATTTATCACTTGTACTACTTCCTGTATATCTGATCCGGGGTAAAATAATGTTGGATCATCAGCAAATAAAATGCTGCCAAGTACTTTAGATACATTCACAAAGTCATTGATATACAAAATAAACAGTTTGGGTCCAAGTACCGACCCTTATGGTACTCCATAAATAATGTTACACAATTCTGATTTAGTATTATTTATCTGAACAAACTGTTTCTATTTTCTAAGTAGCTTTTTACCCACTGATGTGCAATACCTCTAATTCCATATTGTTGTAACTTATGAAGCAATCTTGAGTGGTCGATAACACCAAAAACTTTTTCAAGTTGATAAAAATACTTACAAAATAATCCTTATTATCTATTGTAGTTGATATTTTCTCTGTTAATTCCATAATTGCCATAGCTGTCGAATGTTTTGTTCTGAATCCATACTGAGCATTATTTAAAATATGATGTTTCTCAATGAATGTGTCCAACCTTGTCACAAAAACTTTTTCCATAATTTTAGAAAACTGTGGAAGCAATGACACTTGCCTGTAATTTGAAAAATTATGTTTGTCTCCATTTTTATATAATGGGACTACCTTGGCAATTTTCATTTCGTCTGGGAAAATTCCTGTTGACAGAGACAGATTACAAATGTAAGTGAATGGTTCAATAACAGTTTCTATTATACTTTTTACAGTCATCATGTCTAAATCTTCATAGTCAGTTGATCTTTTGCTTACAGAGTTTTTTTTACAATATTTCTTATTTCATGTTTTTCCACATTGTCAAGGGAAATACTATTGACCGTATTTATCTTCTACTATTAGTTTATTTCCCACCAGACTTGATCCCACATTTGAAAAATAATCATTAAACTTTGCAACTTCTTTTATGTCATATATCTCTTTATTTTCCTTGATAAAGTAATTTGGAAAGGTTGATTTCGCTCCATCACTTTCAATCACACTATTTATAATTCCCCATGTTGCCTTTATATTATCTTTACTCTTATTTAATTGTTCACTATAATAATCTTTTGTTTCCTAATTATTGTCAATAGTTATTTTAATATTTTTTGTATCGGTGTTCTGTTTCCTTTGTTTGCATTTTTAAAAAGCACCTATATAAATAGTTTTTCTTTACACAAGCATTTTTTATTCCCTTAGTCAGCTTACTAATTTTAATTAATTTACAGTTTTTATTATATGATTTCATCAGTATTTTCATAAATGAATTATATGCTACATTAATGTCGCTGACATAAACTTCTTCACAATTTTGATTTTTAAGGTCATAATTTAATGCCTCTAAAGCTTTTACTGACTTATCTCTTTTAAAATTTATAACAGTTATTTCTTGTACCAATTTTTGTATTTAAATATTGAAAAAAACTGGTAAATAATCACTAAGATCTGTCATCAAGATCCCATTCTTAATAATTCATCTGTTCTGTTTGTGAAATATTGTCAATTACAGTTGCACTTTACGATGTAATTCTGGTTGGTTTGTTATCAAGGGGAATAAACCCAAACTATACATTGAATTCACAAAATCACTTGTTCTTTGGCAACTGGAGCTTTCTATATTAATGTTAAAGTCTCCACACATAAAAAGCGTTTTGTTTTTGATTTGATGGAATAATTCTATTATTTTATCTGTAAATTTCACAATGCAAGAGTCTGGTGCTCTGTATACACAACTGATTAGAATATTCTTAGATGTTTCATGTACAATTTCCACTGTTACAGTTTCTATGACATCATCTATAATTGTCATTTCTTCTACAATTGTACGTCAGATCTGTTTTTGTGTACAAAGCAATACCTCCGCCTTTTTATCTCTTCTGTTTACAAAATACAGCTCATATCCCTCCATTTGAACATCAGCCATGAGGTCATCTTTAAGCCAAGATTCTGTGATTGCAACAATGCTGAATCTATTTTTAAACTGATTTAAATAATCTTTTATTTTTGACATTTTACAATACAAGTTTCGGCTGTTATATGTATGAGTGACAGGGTATCTTCTGTAATTTTTCCACTATTTAGCTGTTCTTCAATATAATACTCACAACCAATTGTTTTTAAGTCAAATATACTTTCATCAATGTTGGTGTCTATGTCATTATTTTATCATCTGTTTCCATTTGATCTGATTTTTGTTGATCATATTACCAACTGGTGTCATACTTAATTGTCTATTCATGTCTGTATTTTGTAAGGTCATCCATGTTTTTGATTTGTATACCTTTGTTCCTTCTTTCACTCTAATCCACACCTACAGTTCCAGACCCATGTAGCAACAATGTGTTTGTTTTTTAGTAGTCTTGCTTCCCTAGCAATATCTGCATTTTTTTTTCGTTAGATGCTCATTTATATAGACACTTGTTCCTTTCAGATTCTTTGCCTGTTAATAATTTATTTTTGTATTTTCTGCTTGTAAATCGTATAACAATGTTAGTTATTTTTACTATCTTTGGATGGAATAGTATGACAGTCTGATATAGTGTCTTCATGTGTGACAACACCTTTTTGATATAAAAAGTTTGTAACTTGTTCCAATGTTTGAAGTTCTTCAGGTGGTGCATCCTCCCCATTGGCTCCACTTGAATCCACTACCCTTGCATAAGACCGATGTTTTGTTTCTAAACCAGATTTAACATCGTCTTTTCTAGAGTATTGTTCAAGTTCATCCACACGTTGTTCAAGCTTCTTAATAATCTTGTCCTTCTCTTTAACAAGATTTTTGAGCTCTTAATCTCCTCCGTCAACTTGTCTAGATTAGACATGTCTTTTGATATACGGTTTAATGAGGTCTTTATCTGCTCTATGTCTTCCTCAAATTTATCCGTTTTCTTAGGTGGTGCCATGTTGACTATTGTGGTTTAATACTGGCCACTATTAATTGTGAAACAATTCTCACTTATAGTCTCCACCACCACAGGTCCGGTCGCTGCACACCAACCCCCCCGATGTTAATCTCGGATATAGCCACCACCAGCCTCAGTCGTAGCCGCCGTTAGCCTCGGATGTAGCCGCCGCTAGCCTCAAATGTAGCCGCCGCCAACCTCGGATGTAGCTGCCGGTAGCCTCAGATGTAGCCGTCGCCAGCCTCGGATGTAGCCGCTGCCAGCCTCGGATGTAGCGGCCATTAGCCTCGGATGTAGCCGGCGCTAGCCTCGGTTGTAGCGGCCATTAGCCTCGGATGTAGCCGGCGCTAGCCTCGGTTGTAGCGTTCATTAGCCTCGGATGTAGCCGCCGCCAGCCTCGGTTGTAGCAGCCATTAGCCTCGGATGTAGCCGACGCCAGCCTCGGTTGTAGCAGCCATTAGCCTCGGATGTAGCCGACGCCAGCCTCGGTTGTAGCGGCCATTAGCCTCGGATGTAGCCGGCGCCAGCCTCGGTTGTAGCGGCCATTAGCCTCGGATGTAGCCGGCGCCAGCTCGGTTGTAGCGGCCATTAGCCTCGGATGTAGCCGGTGCCAGCCTCGGTTGTAGCGGCCATTAGCCTCAGATGTAGCCGGCGCTAGCCTCGGATGTAGCCGGCGCTAGCCTTGGTTGTAGCGGCCATTAGCCTCGGATGTAGCTGGCGCTAGCCTCGGTTGTAGCGGCCATTAGCCTCGGATGTAGCCGGCGCTAGCCTCGGTTGTAGCGGCCATTAGCCTCGGATGTAGCCGCCGCACTTGCAGTACATGCGAGACGCAGTTGAAATCCTCCAGGCGAAAAGCTGCTCTTTTTACTCTCCAGGAAAGTTGTGTGCTGCAGACTGAACTTCAAGCAGTTTGGATTCTGTGTCTCTGAGTCTGTCTCATTTCATTCTGTGTCTCATTTAAGCGAACAGAAATAAGTCCTCAACGTCTTCCACAGAGAGTGGAGCTAAGCATGTAACACTCCATCTCTCAGGTGTCGAGAGCATAGCCCGCTGGGTAGGTTCCATCAGGGCACACAGGGTCCCCCAGCACTGATTCCTTGTCGAAAAAAATAATGAATGTTTGAGTTCCATTGAAAGAATGTAAAAACGGCTGAAATAGATCCTTGTCATTGATATTATATTAATTTATAAACAACAGAAAAGGGACTTACATTTTGGGTGTGTCAGCACTGGTGCTTTGACTTCCAACACGAATTTTAAACAGTTATTTTCATTAGTTACTTCCTCCAAACCATCAACATGTCTATTAGACCCCATTCCTACCAGGCTGCTCAAGGAAGCCCTACCATTATTTAATGCTTCGATCTTAAATATGATCAATCTATCTTTATTAGTTGGCTATGTACCACAGGCTTTTAAGATGGCAGTAATTAAACCATTACTTAAAAAGCCATCACTTGACCCAGCTATCTTAGCTAATTATAGGCCAATCTCCAACCTTCCTTTTCTCTCAAAAATTCTTGAAAGGGTAGTTGTAAAACAGCTAACTGATCATCTGCAGAGGAATGGTCTATTTGAAGAGTTTCAGTCAGGTTTTAGAATTCATCATAGTACAGAAACAGCATTAATGAAGGTTACAAATGATCTTATGGCCTCAGACAGAGGACTCATCTCTGTGCTTGTTCTGTTAGACCTCAGTGCTGCTTTTGATACTGCTGACCATAAAATTTTATTACAGAGATTAGAGCATGCCATAGGTATTAAAGGCACTGCGCTGCGGTGGTTTGAATCATATTTATCTAATAGATTACAATTTGTTCATGTAAATGGGGAATCTTCTTCACAGACTAAGGTTAATTATGGAGTTCCACAAGGTTCTGTGCTAGGACCATTTTATTCACTTTATACATGCTTCCCTTAGGCAGTATTATTAGACAGCATTGCTTAAATTTTCATTGTTACGCAGATGATACCCAGCTTTATCCATCCATGAAGCCAGAGGACACACACCAATTAGCTAAACTGCAGGATTGTCTTACAGACATAAAGACATGGATGACCTCTAATTTCCTGCTTTTAAACTCAGATAAAACTGAAGTTATTGTACTTGGCCCCACAAATCTTAGAAACATGGTGTCTAACCAGATCCTTACTCTGGATGGCATTACCCTGACCTCTAGTAATACTGTGAGAAATCTTGGAGTCATTTTTGATCAGGATATGTCATTCAATGCGCATATTAAACAAATATGTAGGACTGCTTTTTGCATTTGCGCAGTATCTCTAAAATTAGAAAGGTCTTGTCTCAGAGTGATGCTGAAAAACTAATTCATGCATTTATTTCCTCTAGGCTGGACTATTGTAATTCATTATTATCAGGTTGTCCTAAAAGTTCCCTGAAAAGCCTTCAGTTAATTCAAAATGCTGCAGCTAGAGTACTGACAGGGACTAGAAGGAGAGAGCATATCTCACCCATATTGGCCTCTCTTCATTGGCTTCCTGTTAATTCTAGAATAGAATTTAAAATTCTTCTTCTTACTTATAAGGTTTTGAATAATCAGGTCCCATCTTATCTTAGGGACCTCATAGTACCATATCACCCCAATAGAGCGCTTCGCTCTCAGACTGCAGGCTTACTTGTAGTTCCTAGGGTTTGTAAGAGTAGAACGGGAGGCAGAGCCTTCAGCTTTCAGGCTCCTCCCCTCTGGAACCAGGTCCCAATTCGGATCAGGGAGACAGACACCCTCTCTACTTTTAAGATTAGGCTTAAAACTTTCCTTTTTGCTAAAGCTTATAGTTAGGGCTGGATCAGGTGACCCTGAACCATCCCTTAGTTATGCTGCTATAGACTTAGACTGCTGGGGGGTTCCCATGATGCACTGAGTGTTTCTTTCTCTTTTTGCTCTGTATGCACCACTCTGCATTTAATCATTAGTGATTGATCTCTGCTCCCCTCCACAGCATGTCTTTTCCTGGTTCTCTCCCTCAGCCCCAACCAGTCCCAGCAGAAGACTGCCCCTCCCTGAGCCTGGTTCTGTTGGAGGTTTCTTCCTGTTAAAAGGTAGTATTTCCTTCCCACTGTCGCCAAGTGCTTGCTCACAGGGGTCGTTTTGACCGTTGGGGTTTTTCTGTAATTATTGTGTGGCTTTGCCTTACAATATAAAGCGCCTTGGGGCAACTGTTTGTTGTGATTTGGCGCTATAAATAAAATGTATTTGATTTGATTTAAACAGGAGCCCAACTGTTCTCAGTCAACTTGGAAAAACAGTTAGATTGTTCAAAACATATTCTGATGATGTAGTCTGTTATACTTTCACAAAAAAAAAAAAAAAAAAAAAAAAAAAAAAAATCGCGTCAGAAATTTTTCCAGGTTTTCATCCTAACAGCTCTTCATGCTTCCATACTGCGTATGGCGTAATGGATTTGTTAGAAGAACTACCACCGTCGATTAGTTCGTTCAAATCATCGTCCTTCAGCAAAACAAAACCGGCCATGGTTAGCTAAACGCCTCTTCCACTAGTGTGTGTGTGTGTGTGTGTGTGGGCGGGGTTCGCAGCGTGCAATGGTACAAAACATATGGAACCAAAATGCGCAAAATGGAATGAGTAATCCAATGTCATGTGACATACAAAGCACCAATCAAATGACAAGAATCTACTCAGCCGTTATTAATGCTATTTAGTATGCAATTTTTGCACTATGCGATTCGTACTATTGCATGCCCGACCACAGTGCATGCTCACAATTGCGGCAATGGCACTTAGCTTTAAAACAAACATGGTGGGAGCTTATTGACGGTGCTCATTCTTCTAAAACACACACACACACACAAAACCAAATCCACAACGCTGTAAGCCATCCGAAGGCATTTGCAGTACCGCTGGGCATCTCGGTGAAGTGGAACTGCTGTCAGATCAAGAGCTCAACACATTTCTGTCGCGATTTTTCGCTGTACTGAGAAAAGCAAATAACAAAGATCTATTTTAGCCATTATTTAAAACAAATAATCAATGTTTTTTTTCCATTCATTCAATGGAAAGAATATTTCAGTGAAAAATGGAACATTTGCCGTTTCGCAGATGTAAATCTCGCGCCATCTCACGGTCCATGACTCACGCGAGAGGTCAGTTTCAGCAAAGTTCCAGTTTGGGGCACACTGTAAACACACCCCATGAAGTATGGACAACAAGACAACATCGGGGCACAGCAGAAGTTCATCACAGGTGCTACACCTCTTAACTTGAGAGAATGTGTCATCATAATCGCTTGTGAACTCGCTGAATCGACGTCATCCACATCCTCCCTAGTCATTGATTACATAGCTTTGAAATGCCAGAACTCTGCTGGTGTTGCGGTGCATTCTGGGAAGCGCAGGGGGTTGCCAGTGGGATTATGGGAAACTTTAGAAGTACCAAATTCCATCTTTCACCTCATGACATATTCATACCATTGCGCTTGTAAACATTATTTGTATGTTATACCATGGTCAGTGAGAATTCCATGTCTAACTGGCATGCATTATTTTTGTGTATACACACATGTAGTTCAGCGAGTTAAGTCACTGTAATATCACTCAGCTCAGGTAGTCACCATAGCAACATGCAAATCAGTTGGCGTGGATCAGCTGTGTTTTGACAGGTGAATGAGAGAAACGCGATAAAACATGGATTTCCAAGTGAATTTTAATATTTTTGACCAAAATATAACATTTGAGGAATGGGAAGAGGAGGAGAGCAAACGAGAACAGCAAAAGCAGCGGCATAAAGATTTAACATCGGACGAACTGGACAACACTGAAGACGGGAAAGAAGAGAACGGTTACCAAGGATGAAAATATCTTGAGACTGGCATAAAATAGTCCCAAATACTCACGCATTTTTATCAAGTTCTGTTAACTTAAATAAATATTTGTGTGTTAGTTCACTGTGTGGGACCATGGTACAAGTGGATTAAACAACTCGAAGCCGTGCATTATACGGTTTGAATGCACTTCGCAGAGTAACACCACTCCGCTTCACGTCGTGGTGTTTTAGACTCCGCATCATGCGTTCAAACCGTATAATGCACGGCTTGTTGTTGTTTAATCTTTCCATATCTTTTACACGAGGTGCAACTTGTACATTAAGGACCTTGCTCAAGGACACTTTAGTGAGTTTTCTGTCTGATGAAGAAACAAACAGAAGATACTCTGGTCAGAAGTGTAGCTATGTAATCTCCAGAACCCCACTTTAAAGTGCAGTGCAAACACATGAACATAACTGCAGGAAAACAACCAGTATGACTGACTGCGAATACCTGACAAACCACACATTTCTCTTTTACAGTGATGACAAGACAGACAAAAAAAAAAAGGCATACAGCACAACAACATAATACTAACTCGTTAATTATATGCATGCAACTAAGAAATATCGTCATTTCCTAATCAAATCAATTACTTTTTGTTTGAACTAAATAAGTTGGTTTTGAACATGTTACAGTTCAAGGTGACATACGCAACGACAATTTAAATACAAAACAAACAACTTCCATGAACCAAACAAAGACGAAATAAACGGTTAACACGACCAAAGATAATGTCGATGGAACAAGTGCTCTGACCGTGACTGTTATCAGATCGGCCCAAAGAGGCCACAGTGTGGCTGTTCACTACCTCCGACAGACGCCACAGCCACGAACAAGCGAACCAACACAGCGTTAGATAAACACTTAAAAAATATTAATGTTCTCTCACCGAACCAGAGCGTCGCTGGTGAGCGACAACGCCGCGAAAATAAATAAAAACAAAACCCTCATTTCACAGCCGAATGGTTCTCACGGAATAACAGAATGACTGAGCAATTTGAGCCGCTAGCGACAACACACCGATTATATCAGTTGACCGGAGCGCCGCGGTCACGTGGCCACGTGACGTCACAGACCGCGCAGTGATTTTAAGGTTTCATGAAACACAACGAGGACGCGCCTGTGCGTGTGATGTTCTGTTTAGACAAATTTTGATATATTCGATATTACATTAATGATTGTGTTTTACTTTGTGTCAATTCATTGTCTGCATTTATATGCGTGTTTATTCTTGTATTTTGAAATGTCAAATAAAGTTTTGGAGAAAAAAAAAGCTTTTTTAAGGTCTTTAGCATGTTAGCAGTGGCTAACATTTTTTTTCCCCAAAACATTTATTTGGCATTTCAAGATACAAAAATGAAGAAGTATATAAATGCAGACAAATGACACAAAATAGAACACATAAGCATCAATGTAACATAGAATATAAAATTTTGATGTATTCGATAATACATGATTTTGTTTTACTTTGTGTCAATTTATTGTCTGCGTGTTTATAATTGTATTTTGGATTGTCAAATAAAGTTTTGGGGAAAAAAAGAAGCTTTTTAAAGCTCTTTACCACACGTTAGCAGTGGCTAGCATTTTATTTTTTCCAAAAATTTTTATTTGGCATTTCAAGATACAAAAATGAAGTATATAAATACAGACAATTTACACAAAATAGAACACATAAACATCAATGTAACATAGAATATAAAATTTTGATATATTCGATATTACATGATTGTGTTTTACTTTGTGTCAATTCATTGTCTGCTTGTATATGCACGTTTATTCTTGTATTTTGAAATGTCAAATAAAGTTTTGGAAAAAATAAGCTTTTTTAAAGCTCTTTAGCACACGCTAGCAGCGGCTAACATTTTTTTCCCTAAAATTTTTATTTGGCATTTCAAGATACAAAAATGAACAAGTATATAAATGCAGACAGTTATCACAAAATAGAACACATAAACCTCAGTGTAACATAGAATATATAAAACCTTGTCAGTAAAAAAGAAAAAGAAAAAACAAAACAAAGAAATGTATAAGGGTGTTAAGCACAACAGACTCACCCAAGGTCTATAAAAGTCACCAAGGTATTGCAGTGTATATTCAGTTGTGCTACGAAACAAGTTCAGACTTGTATTGCTGCCAGCAAACAGACTAGAAAGAAAGACAAACTCACCTTCATTTCTAAAATCATTGTGCTGTGATAAATATAGTCAAAAGAAAAACAAAAAATAAGTTGGTTGGTTATCTATTTATTCATTCATTTATTTTATGTTATTCGCCCTACTGAAGTATCCCATAATCCCTTGTGTGCCAGAGAGTCGCTACAGTCAAACAACATAGAGAATCCACATGATGACAATTGTAAATGAATATTATACTACAAAAATGTAATTTTTATGCTTTTCATCACGTTAAAAAGAGACTGCATGCATGATACCCTGAAAACTTGCTAAAACAATTATAACAAATAATCCATGTCTGCTGCGTTTAATTTGCGTGGAATTTAATAAAAGCAAACCGAATTTCATACATATTATATATAT
Source organism: Thalassophryne amazonica (assembly GCF_902500255.1). Lineage (NCBI taxonomy): Eukaryota > Metazoa > Chordata > Actinopteri > Batrachoidiformes > Batrachoididae > Thalassophryne > Thalassophryne amazonica. The sequence goes on from NC_047104.1 coordinate 133,994,644, forward strand.
TAGTCTGGAACAAAGAGGACAAACAGTGTTGTAAAGAAAAATAATCATGACGTTACAGAGCAAACTTCACTTTCCCCCAAGCGAACGTAGCTCACAGCAGCTCCCACTGAAAATAATGGAGAGACAGCCTGTGATTCTCGCATGTTTACATAAAACAAATGCAATAACAACGTCTATAAACCCAGAGAATATATTCATGAGAGTTTTAGACACAATATAAAAATAGTTTTATGTTGTGATGTTAATAGTGTTATCCGTGTGCAGCGGTTAAAGTGCAGGGTGATCAGAGCGTCTCAATGCAGTTCTCAATGTTACTGAGCTCTCACAGAGCGGCGACCTCTCCGAGGTTTTGCAGGATTTGAAACATCAATAGGGTGACTTGCATGAGTGTGCTGATTGGAATAAAATAAATCAAATCAAAAATCAGAAAAGACATGCATCCAAGTGAACAACTGTTTTAAATGACTCAAAAGATCTTTCAAACTCATGTGACCACTGGTTTTGTTTCTGTGCATCATCCTCGTATTTGTTCACTCTGGTTCCTTAAGTTGCTGTAGTTAGTTTAGTTCTGTTTATCACATTTTATGTATTATACTTTTGGCACAAGTTTTGGTTATTACTTACCTTCAAGTGTTTCCTGTCTGGTTATGTTCCTTTAGTGATGTATTGCACTTTGTGTTTATCATTTATTTTGTGTTGCTTTATTATGGTTTAGTCACTGGTTTTGGTTGGTATTTATCTTCAGTGTTTTTATCCAGTTGTGTTCCTATTTATTGCATTCTCTGTCTATCATTTATTTTGTGTTGTCTGGTCACTGGTTTTGGTTTATGTTATTTATTTTCTGCTCATCAGTTGTTGCATTTATTTTTATACTTTGGTCTGGGTCAGTCCAGTTCTAGTATTATTAATCTTTGATCCTCTTGTTTTCCACTATTTTGATTTGTCATATCATTTTCCAGTTTTCCCTTTTTGTTTTGTTCATGTTAATTATTGTTTGTTGAGCACGTCACATTTCTTCACCGTTGTTTTTTGTCAATGATTATCTTGCCCCAGTTTGCTTCGCTTTCCGTCCCACTGCACTATCTTGCACCCGCTTTGTGTTTGTCAGCCACACCCCTTCCAGAAGCCCCACTGACACCTGTGTCTTGTTCCACTAACTACACCACCAGTTATTTAAGCCCTCACAGTGTCACAGCTCACTGCCAGATTGTTTAATGTATTTCACTTACCAGCCTCTTGCCTTTTCCTGTTTTGTCTTCGTATCAGCCTGCTGGTATTTGACCTAGTTCTGTCCACGACCACGTTTTTTGCCTTTGCCTCCGAATGTTGTAATGATAATTTTACATGCATATATATGTTGTGGGTGCATTGGCACCCTCTGGTGGTGAGAATAAAACAATACTGTTCAAAAAAAAAAACATTTTCAAAAGAAGAAAAATGATTACCAGTTGCTGAAAAAATGTCAGTGTCATGACAAAATTAAGTGGGAGTATTGTAATGATAATTTTACATGCATACATATGTTGTGGGTGCATTGCCGACCTCTAGTGGTGAGAATAAAATAATACTGTTCAATAAAAAAAACGTGAAATGAATGACACCAAACGCCACCACGCCTTGTGTTTTGACCTCAGCCTGTGTATTCGACTTAGCCTCAGCCTGCGTCTGTCTGTACCTTTGCTTCACTGCTGGACCACCTGTGTACCGAATCCCTGCCTCTTATAATGATTAAACCTAATTCTAACTGCAGCTGCTGTGAGAGTTTGCATTTGTGTCCACCCGGTTTGTACCATGCCCTGACAATGGGAACTCAGTGGCAAGCTCACACTCAACAGGAAGTGCCAAATTTTCAGTCACAGTGAAACAGGAAATGTCAAATGTTGAACACTTCCTGGCATGGGTGGAGCTAAAGTGGAGGCCAGTGTTTCACTGGACTCCCCTGAAATCTGATTGGACACAGATGATTGACATGTAATGGCACCGTACATCTGGTTGAAAGAGCTGCATTTTGAAATTAGTGAGTCACATTGACTGCTAGGTTCCTCCTGTCCATTAGTTAGTGCTGTGTACTACAAAAAGTTCTAATCCACCTTAGTAGAAGAAGAAAAATGTTTACTTCAGATTTGAACTCAACACATCGTTTGAACTGTGGACTTCTAATGACACCAAACTTCTATTGGTGAGTAAATGGCCAATGGTCCAGGTTGTTAAAAGCAGCATTTCTGCCTTATATGCACATGTTTAAGCTAACAGACAGCAGCTGGTTCATGCTCTGTTGGCTTATTAGTGCAGCAGATAACTGAAACAATCCTTCAAATGGTGATGCAAGCATCAAATTCAGCACAAATACAGCTTAGACACTACACTTAAAAAAAAAAAATTACTGGCTACTTGAATTTTCAATAGGCGGCCAGGTAGTGGTCAATTGAAGAATTACACAGGGGTCAAAATTTAAAAATGCTTCAATCAAATTAAAAATTACATCAAGTTACTTGCCTGATTCTAAAGATCCCAAAAAGGTATAGTTGGGCTATCTATGACTGAACGTTTTGGGGTAAAAATGGCAAGAATGGTGACAAAGGTCAATTTCAGTTTGTACAAGGGTCAAAAGGTAAAGAGTTGCTCTAATTTTGGTTGAGTTAATAGGATTAATAAATGGAATAGTTTTGACAGTGCTGAATGCTTGGTCTCCGAAGTAAAGGTCAAACAAGGTCAATGTGCTTTGGATTCTATGACATGTGACGTATGTTACCCTGTAACATGAACTAATCATGACACATGATGCACACTATGACTTTTTAAAACCCGATTAACTGAACCAATAATTTGCATCATTTTTGACCAAAATTGGAGCAACTTTAACTTTTGACCCCTGTACAAACTGAAACTGACCTTTCACCATTCTTGCTGCTTTTACCTTATAACTCCATAACATTCAGTCACAGATTGTCCAAACTATACCTTTTTGGAATCTTTATGATAAGGCAAATAATGCGGTGTAGTTTTTTATATGATTGGAGCATCTTTTAATTTTGACCCCTTCTTCTTCAGTTGACCCCTACCTGGCTGCCTATTGAAAATTCAAGTGGCCAATCAGTTTTTTTCAAAAGGGTTCATGTCTGTGGATTATTTGTGCTAAATCTGATGCTTGTATCACCATTTGCAGGATTCCACTCTAAATATTCTCTTATCTGTTGCACTATACAAGGTCTGTTAGAAAAGTATCAGACCTTTTTCTTTTTTCAAAAACCATATGGATTTGAATCATGTGTGATTGCATCAGCCAAGCTTGAACCTTCGTGCGCATGCGTGAGTTTTTTCACGCCTGTCGGTTGCATCATTCGCCTTTGAGCAGGCTTTGTGTGAGCACTGGTCCACCCTCTCGTCGTTTTTTTATTGCGAATAAATGTCTGAACGATTTGGAGCTTTGCTGCATCAATTTTTTTCCAGAAACTGTGAGAGACCTCCAGGTGGACACCGTTCAGAAAATTAATATGGCTTTCAGGGACGATTTTATGGGGATTACACAGATTAAGGAGTGATCCAGCCGGTTTAAAGACCGCCCACAACTGCTGAGAGCGCGCCGCGCTCTGAGCGCCGATCGACAGGCTCAAACCCCGCTGAAACAACCAGATCATTTCCAACGTGAAGGCTTTGTTGATCCGGGACGTCGTCTGACTTTCACAAAAAGGCAGAAGGCGTGGACATCAGCACTTTTTCGGCACATTCCACTGTTACAGGAGTTTTTTTCATGGAAAGAAAAGCGGACAGATGCGCCACCGTGCCATTCATGGCGCGGCACAAAACCACCTCCGTGTTGGTCTCACAGGACGGCTTTGAGATGGCTTTCAGACGGCTGTCGGTGGGTTTTCAGTCGTGTGACTATCCGAGAAATTGTGGATGAGCCTGGACATGCCAGAACATGTCCTGTGAGGCTTCATCACGGTGTTGCTTTGCGTCATGTGGCTCTACCGCGATGCGCGGAACTCCTCCGCACATCGTGGTCTCAATGTGCCGAAAAACTGCTGATGTCCACGTCTTCCGCAATTCCTGTGCTAGTCAGACGACATACCGGATCAAGACAGTGTCCAGTTTAGAAATGAACGGCACATTCCACTGTTACAGGAGTTTTTTTCATGGAAAGAAAAGTGGACAGATGCGCCACCGTGCCGTTCATGGCGCGGCACAAAACCACCTCCGTGTTGGTCTCACAGGACGGCTTTGAGATGGCTTTCAGACGGCTGTCGGTGGGTTTTCAGTCGTGTGACTATCCAAGAAATTGTGGATGAGCCTGGACATGCCAGAACATGTCCTGTGAGGCTTCATCACGGTGTTGCTTTGCGTCATGTGGCTCCACCGCGATGCGCGGAACTCCTCCGCACATCGCGGTCTCAATGTGCCGAAAAACTGCTGATGTCCACGTCTTCCGCAATTCCTGTGCTAGTCAGACGACATACCGGATCAAGACAGCGTCCAGTTTAGAAATGAACGGCACATTCCACTGTTACAGGAGTTTTGTCATGGAAAGAGGAGCGGAGTTCCTGTCGGTTGCGAATGACGCAACCGACAGGCGTTAAAAAACTCAAGCATGCGCAAGAAGGTTCAAGCTTGGCTGATGCAATCACACATGATTCAAATCCATATGGTTTTTGAAAAAAATAAAAAGGTCTGATACTTTTCTAACAGACCTCGTATATGAGATGTAAGATGCTGCTTCTCAGTGTTTCTCAGTTGCTCTCAAAAGTATTGGAACACTTGGTATTTCACATCTTTTAATGTTTATTCCATTTGAAATACATTTTTTTCCTAAAATTATCTTCCTTAACTCAAACTGAAAGCAAATCTCTACAACTTGATATAAATTAATTAAAAATATAAAATCCAGCTTCCTGATGAAGTGGTGTAGCGGAGGATTTTCGTTAAAAGAAGACCTGAAAGTTCAGCTACAATTTGACAGAAAGTACATTTGAGATGAAAGCCAAGATTTGATGTTTTGGTGAAAGAAACTTTTGTATTTCTTCATAATTGATATAAAGTCCAAGACATATTCAGTGACTTGGAAATGTTCATGTTTCCATCCCCTGACTTGTCTGACGAAAACTGGCAATAAAACATAATTATTTACAGGTTTTATCAAGTTTTAGAGATTTGCTTTCAGTTTGAGTTTGAGGAAGATAATTTTAGAAATTTGTATTCTTTATTTTTTTTTGTATTTTTTGTATTTAAAATGGCCTAAACAAATTAAAATGTGTGAAATTCCAAGTGTTCCAATACTTTTGGAGGCACAGTATCCTAACCTTATGATGAGTGCAGAATGAGTGTGGTATTATTACTGTTTTGTTTAAGAATGTTTAATTTTCACTGTTGCTGCACTTTGTGTCAAATCATAGTCATATAATATATCATATTGATATGAAAATATTGAGATACGATAATTTGGCCACATTGTACAGCCCTACTGTTAACTAGCTGAAAACTTTGAATATTAATTTACATCTACATTAAGAAAAATGCTTAAAGTGGCAGGGGTTAAGAGGGCTATAATTAGGGGGGTCAGCTGAAAGGCAAAAAAGAAAAATGCTTAAAAAGGTGGGGGGTACGGGGGGTGGAGCTCCCCCAGAAGCTGAAAGGTTTCATGCTCATGCTCCCAAGAACCATTTTACTGAAAAAAGTCTGAAGGACCTAAAGGGCATGATTAGATGGTTCCGTTCCAGGCATGAGAGAGGCAAATAAAGCAAAATCCTTAAAAAGGTGGGGGGTCAGAAGCTGAAAGGTTTTTGCCATGCATTTACCCAAAATAAAATTTGAAGGACCTCACTCATGTCCGCAACATATGCATATTAAATCATTGGTTGTCTGGATCAGAAATTTCAGGTAAATATATCAAACAGCAGATGAACACACTGATATTTGAGAAGTGGAATGAAGTTTCTCGTATTTACGGAAAGTGTGCTATAGTTATTGAAACAAAATTGGGTGCTGTGTTCTTTTTCTGCCATGCATACCACCCCTAACTACAACCCCTGGCAAAAATTATGGAATCACCGGCCTCGGAGGATGTTCATTCAGTTGTTTAATTTTGTAGAAAAAAAGCAGATCACAGACATGACACAAAACTAAAGTAATTTCAAATGGCAACTTTCTGGCTTTAAGAAACACTATAAGAAATCAAGAAAAAAAGATTGTGGCAGTCAGTAACGGTTACTTTTTTAGACCAATCAGAGGAAAAAAATATGGAATCACTCAATTCTGAGGAAAAAATTATGGAATCACCCTGTAAATTTTCATCCCCAAAACTAACACCTGCATCAAATCAGATCTGCTCGTTGATATTGACCCTATGCCATGACATTGACCCTATGTGTCTTTTTGCAAGGAATGTTTTCACAGTTTTTGCTCTATGGCAAGATGCATTATCATCTTGAAAAATGATTTCATCATCCCCAAACATCCTTTCAATTGTCCAAAATATCAACGTAAACTTGTGCATTTATTGATGATGTAATGACAGCCATCTCCCCAGTGCCTTTACCTGACATGCAGCCCCATATCATCAATGACTGTGGAAATTTACATGTTCTCTTCAGGCAGTCATCTTTATAAATCCCATTGGAACGGCACCAAACAAAGTTCCAGCATCATCACCTTGCCCAATGCAGATTCGAGATTCATCACTGAATATGACTTTCATCCAGTCATCCACAGTCCACGATTGCTTTTCCTTAGCCCATTGTAACCTTGTTTTTTTCTGTTTAGGTGTTAATGGTGCCTTTCGTTTAGCTTTTCTGTATGTAAATCCCATTTCCTTTATGCGGTTTCTTACAGTTCGGTGACAGACGTTGACTCCAGTTTCCTCCCATTCGTTCCTCATTTGTTTTGTTGTGCATTTTTCGATTTTTGAGACATATTGCTTTAAGTTTTCTGTCTTGACGCTTTGATGTCTTCTTTGGTCTACCAGTATGTTTGCCTTTAACAACCTTCCATGTTATTTTGTATTTGGTCCAGAGTTTAGACACAGCTGAACAACCAATATCTTTTGCAACATTGCGTGATGATTTACCCTCTTTTAAGAGTTTGATAATCCTCTCCTTTGTTTCAATGACATCTCTGTGTTGGAGCCATGATTCATGTCAGTCCACTTCATTCATGTCGCAACAGCTCTCCAAGGTGTGATCACTCCTTTTTAGATGCAGACTAACGAGCAGATCTGATTTGATGCAGGTGTTAGTTTTGGGGATGAAAATTTACAGGGTGATTCCATAATTTATTCCTCAGAATTGAGTGATTCCATATTTTTTTCCTCTGCTTGGTCTAAAAAAGTAACCGTTACTGACTGCCACAATCTTTTTTTCTTGATTTCTTATAGTGTTTCTTAAAGCCAGAAAGTTGCCATTTGAAATGACTTTAGTTTTGTGTCATGTCTGTGATCTGCTTTTTTCTACAAAATTAAACAACTGAATGAACATCCTCTGAGGCCGGTGATGCCATAATTTTTGCCAGGGGTTGTAGTACTGTGCCTGTGGTCTTCCATTTCCTCACTATGTTCCTCACAGTGGAAACTGACAGCTGAAATCTCTGAGATACCTTTTTGTATCCTTCCCCTAAAGTTTAGGGGTGGGCAATCATGTGCCATGAAGGGCCAAAACACTGCAGGTTTTCCTTTCTACCAATCACCTCAGCAGGTGATTTCATTAAAGATCAGGTGTCTCAGCAGGTGATTTCATTGACTATCAGGTGTTTATGTTCAGAGGAGAAGCTCAGCACCCACCTGCTGAGGTGACTGGTTGCAATGAAAACCTGCACTGTCTCGGCCCTCGTTGCCCACCCTGCCCTAAACCATGATGTTGACCAAGCTTGTTTTCAGAGTTGTTTAGAGGCTCCCATGTTGCTACTCACTAGAAGAGATGCAAAGAGGGGAAACATTTGAAAATGGCTACCTTAAACACCCTTTCTCATGATTAGATTCACCTGTGTAAGGAGGTCAAGGGTCAGTGAGCTTACCAAACCAATTTTGTGTTCCAGTAATTAGTGCTAAATGTATTCAAATCAATAAAATGACAAGGGTGCCCAAATTTATGCACCTGCCTAATTTTGTTTATGAATTATTGCATACTTCATCAGGGGTGCCCAAACCTTTACATACAACTGTAGATAGGCTCCAACTCCTCGTTACCTTTAAGTGGAATTAAGAGGTTAAAAAAATGAATGTGGATTTTAATCCAGTTACATTTTTACCACAAATGTGATTGGTTAAACCTGTGAGATTTCAGACCATAAAATATCACATGAACGGTGGCAAAATATTAAAACTGTTTCACATTTGATGTGTTACTCCGCCCCTGACCATGTTGCTGTGCAGGTGTCAACAATGATGCTGTCGCCTCAGACCGACAGAAACTAGTGCAGCAACGACAATCCCGAAATGCGTGGATTTGATAGATTTAACTGGATTGATTGATGGATTTACTGTGGATTTTTACTCAATGCAGCTGATGAGATGGAGAAATCTATGGGTCTGCTGACACAGAATTCCAGTTTGGCATGAAGACACTGTTTGCAACGGTAAGCTTTGACGAGCCGACCACACCCTTTCATAACGATTCCGCTATCCGAACTACTTAGAGAAAAATAAACAGTGAAATGATCGAATTGGATTAGAATGGGAATAATTCTGTGTGTCCGATGATTTGTGGATGATCATGCTGGATTTTGCAGTCGCAAATTGAGTTTTTACCGGCGATGCGTTATCAGAGCGGTAAACAGATATTTTGTGTCTAATATGTGTCTTTTTTGTGTCTTTTTTTTAAGCATATCATAGTTTTTGCAATAGTTCCATCAATTTATAAAAAATAAATAAATGACATCCTAAAGAAACCTTTCATTCACAACCTTTAAATATACCTTGCAGTGCAAACATCACTTATGTGCATCTGGAATATCAGTAAAAAGCTGAGCTGTAATGATGAGAAACGAACAGTTGGTGGCTGTTTCAGCTCATGAATCAACATCACCAAAAGCTATTATGGGTCACACCATTATGAATAATTAGATGTTATCTAATATGATTTAAAGTGATTGTTTCAGCGTGTAGTCTGTAGGAGGAGGGTACTGTACTGTATACAGTGCATCTGGAAAGCATTCAAAGCACTTCACCATTTCCACATTTTGTTCTGTTACAGCCTTATTCCAAAATAGATGTGGAGCCAAGGCTTTCATCGTATCACCTTTTCTATAAAGAAGCACACAGGATAAAATAAGAAGGCTTCAGTTCTCACAAAATCCACTTTATTTCACACTCTCCACTGTCAAATCAACCACACCACACTGCATACAACACTTCCGCACTAAGCCTTCACAAATAAAAGCTGTCAGCTATAACAGGAACTTAAAAACCCTCTAGGAGGTAAGTCTGGATAAATAGGTTACATACCTCCTTCCACCAAAAAGAAACGTCACCATTTCAAAACAGCAACAGTAGAAATGCAAAATAAACCAACACAATCATGGTAGTTTGTGAGAGGATACAGAGAGGACCTTTAACTATGGATACTTAATATATTCAGAGCTTGAACAGTTGAGTTGGCATGAATAGTGCTGGGCAACATGGTGGATTAGTGGTTAGCACTGTTGCCTCACAGCAAGAAGGTCCTGGGATCACTTCCTGCCTGGGCCTTTCTGCATGGAGTTTGCATGTTCTCACCCATGTTTGTGTGAGTTTTCTCGGGTGTTCCGACTTCCTCCCGCTACCAAAGACATGCAGAATAGATATGCGCAAGAGTGTGAATGTGTTTGTTTATAGGTAGCCCCATGTTGACTGGTGTCTTGTCCAGGGTGCACCCTTCCTCTCAGCCTATGCATGCTGGGATAGTCTCCAGCACCTCCGTGACCAATAATTGGAGTAAAGAGGTATAGAGAATGAATGAAGTGGGCTGGAAGGCCTGAGGCCTGTAGCACTTTCATTGTGTACAGACAGAGAGTCACAAGAACATCTCCATGTCTAAGAAACAGGCAGTCATTGGATGGTTTTCTGAGTATGAAATGATGTGAATTATATGCTGTGGCACTGTCCTCATTACATCTTGGACTGATGGGGAGGGGGGGGGGGCAGTTTCAGTGGCACAAGGTGCTTTGTGTTCAAGGGTGATAAGGAATCAGTGGGATTAATTGCAATAAAAGAAATACTGCAATGTATGCTGCACAATAAAAAAAAAAAAAAAAAAAAAAAAAAAAAAAAAATATATATATATATATATATAATATATATATATATATATATATATATATATTACTATATCAAGAAGCTCAAGACCAGGTACAATAGATTTTTGTATTCTGAACCCAACTGAACTTTTCACCAATGATTTTTATTCTTGTAACTTACTTTCTTTTCAACTCAATCCAGTATCCAGCTCTTTCATGGCATGACAGCAGAAACAGTCTCCTATCCATTCAGATTGTGTCTGTATCTGCAAGTCCTCCTGCCACATTGCTTGCACATTCCTGAGAAACACTCTGATCTTGAAGTCTGGCCTGATTTTACCTTGGACACTGTGCAGGCAGTTCTGGTGGTCGCTATCCTTGCTGTATGGTTATGAGACTTGGATGCTAACCAGTGACTTTGACTTTTCTACTTGGCCTTGTCAGGGGATCCATGGGTACTGTTGGAATGACATTATATCAAATGAGCAGTTAAAAAATGAAGACTAGATGAGTGAGTGTTAGCTTCAACATTGTGGCTATGTGCTGCGTTTCAGTGTGCATGAATCCAGCAGGTGCCTGAGTGTTGAGTAGCTGGAGAAGGCCAAGGGGACACCCATGTTTCACCTGGTAATGGCAGATTGATTTTTTAAACTCTAGAATCAGAGGTGGGATGAAGTCACTGTCATTTCATTCTCAAGTCATCAATCTGCATGTCCCAAGTCAAGTCTCAAGTCAGCTTGCAAACAGTTGGTGGTCATTATGACTTGAGAGTTGACTTTGGACTTGCTGATTCGTGACTTGATGGTGACTTTGTCCCATCTCTGTCTAGAATCACTATAATTCAGTTTTTAATTGTTAATAGACTAGGTGGAAGGAATGTAGTACTGATTCTATTCAGCAGAAGGTGCAATGTAATACAGATCTAATCTGAGTATTATGTGATGTCACGTCCATTTTCACACAGACACAAGATGATGAGGAATATTTACTTAAAGGGCAGCACGAGTGCGCAAAAAAAAAATAAGGATGGAGCCATGAGGGAGACATGCGTCGTGTGCAGATGAGTTAAGTTTCTGTCCGTGTGTGTGTGAAGTCTAACGTTGCAGGCTGGGGGGGTAGATAGATAAGAAAGGGGTTGCTGAATTCCTTCACCAAGGCCGTAGATCCGTCTGGGGGAAAAGCAGGGTATTTGGCCTTCAGGAGTTGATAAGGCTGCCATGTTGATGTTAGGTGGAGAGATACAGAATTCTATTTACTACACCTCTGACTGTCTAGAGTCCAAATTTATGAAGAATATACTCTGGTCCTCAACAGCACATTCCTTTGCAATGCAGCGTATATGCTCCAAGATGGTATCCATTTTGCATTTGAGTTCAAGAGTTCACGCAGTCTGAGATTACACAGCATTGCCCAACTCATTAATCATGACGGACAGATGAAGGGACAAGATTCTGGAAGCAGCCGTCTTACTAATATTCCTGTGGGTCAGGGCAGACACACAACCAATCAGTGCCAAACCTCCAACCATTTTTTTTCTCAATATTTATTCATTCATTTAAAAGAAAAACAGAAAACAAAGACACTGAATGAAAAGAGCAGAGGCAAGAACAAGTCTTATATTTTCTGCCCCTTTTTACAATACAATCTTTCAATTTTAAGCATCATTATTCAACATTATTTAACAGATTACATTTTTTTTTGACTTTGTTACATACCACTGACTTATTTCATATTTTAGCCATTATTTAAAAGATTACATTTTAAACCTTGTCACAACCCACTGACTTATTTCATAGTTTCATACTTACTTAATACATCTAGTTTGATACTTTTTAAAAATAATTTAAGCGACCTTGATTCTTTGATTTCTTTGTGGAGGTTGTTCCACAATTTTACACCATTCACTGCAATACTCCGTTCCTTTGCTTTGGTTCTGAATCTTGGTTTTTTAAAGACTTCTATCCTTTCAAATTATAACTACTTACTCTTTTATCAAACATATTTTGAATGTTTATTGGTAAGGTATTTTTATTAGCTTGGTGTATTGTTTGTAATATTTTCAAATCAACTAATCATGAAATTTAAGTACCCTATACTTAATGAATAATGGATTAGATGTTGTGGCTGGCGTGCCTGGCTGGCTTTGTTTGTCTTCTGTTTCTGTCTTTTGGTTTTCCTTCCAGGTGGTGCGCATTTGGGACTGAGTAGCTGTGTGGCTGAGTTACCAGGACCTCACCCTGATCACCTGAGGCTGATCAGGTGCGGCTCGTCAGGACTCACAGCTGTGGTGCATCTACACGGATTGGAACATGGTGGCATTTAAGTCTGGAGTACACAGTGTGTATTGCCAGAGACTCGACCTTGTGACCAGACGGGTGAGATCATCGTCTCGAGAGCCATCTCATCATCAGTGGATTGCAGAGAACGTCCAGGTTTGATGCATGGTCTGTGAAGAGGAGGGGGTGAGGTCTCACGCTCATCAGCACACTTCCTGAGGTACGTTAGGTTTTGTGACTAACATTTATACAGTCAGTAAATGTGGTGTCCCTCACACCTTATTATATTGAGCTGTATGTTAGTCGTTTAATCAGCTTCCACTGCAGTTGGAGTTTGTGAACAGGGTGTTACATGCCTGCAGGGTGGGTGTTGTATGGCTGGGGGGCCTGGCTGCCTTTTTGTTTCTGTCTTTTGTTTTTCCTTCCAGGTGGCTTGCATTTGGGACTGAGTGGCTGTGTAGCTGAGTTTATCAGGACCTCACCCTGATCACCTGCGGCTCGTCAGGACTCACAGCTGTGGTGCATCTACATGGATTGGAACATGGTGGCATTTAAGACTGGAGTACACAGTGTGTATTTGCCAGAGACTCGACCTTGTGACCAGGCGGGTGAGATCGTCGTCTCGGGAGCCATCTCATCATCAGTGGATGCAGAGAACGTCCAGGTTTGATGCATGGTCTGTGAAAGAGGAGAGGGTGAGGTCTCACGCTCGTCAGCACACTTCCTGAGGTACGTTAGATTTTGTGACTAACATTTATACAGTCAGTAAATGTGGTGTCCCTCACACCTTATTGTATTGAGCTGTATGTTGGTCGTTTAAATCAGCTTCCGCTGCAGTGAGTTTGTGAACTGGATGTTCCATGCCTGCAGGGTGGGAAGCTGATTAGTAATTAAGCCAGGAAGTGTTTGCTGTTTGTGCACCTTTGAGCGTTCTCTCTGTGTGTTGAGTGTGGACTCACATAATGATTCCTTCTTTCACAGACTCGGTTTGTCGCGGCCACCTGGGGGGTGTCGGCGGGGTCCTTGGGTCCGAACCAGTTCTGGCTCCGGACCGTTAGCGCTGCTGGGAGCGCACCGCAATCCACCACGCCAGACCGCGCACTTTTATATTTTTCACAGCACTGTTATGTTCATTAAACTCTGTTATCCTTTGTACTGTGCTCTGCTTATTTTATACTGGGTCCTTCAAACGCTGGTCGGTTCTCCGGGCTGCGTCCGACACATAACAGTGGGAAGCTGATTAGTAATTAAGCCAGGAAGTGTTTGCTGTTTGTACACCTTTGAGCGGTCTCTCTGTGTGTGGAGTGTGAACTCACATAATGATTTCTTCTTTCACAGACGCGGTTTGTCGCGGCCACCTGGGGGGTGTCGGCGGGGTCCTTGGGTCCGAACTGGTTCTGGCTCTGGACCGTTAGTGCTGCTGGGAGCGCACCGCTTTTCTACCACGCCAGACCGCGCACTTATTTGTTATATCTTTTATCACATCACTATGTATTAAATTCAGTTATCCTTTGTACCGTGCTCTGCTTATTTCATACTGGGTCCTTCAAACGCTGGCCGGTTCTCCGGGCTGCGTCCGACACATAACATTAGATGGATCTCTAAAACGACTATTGCTAATCATTTTTAAAGCTCTTTTCTGCAGAATAAATAATGGTTGTGTATACATTTTACATGTTGATCCCCAGATTTCTACACAATAAGTTAAATATGGGACAATCAATAAATTGTACAATGTTAATAAACCATAACTATTTAACGAAAATTTTACTTTATGCAAAACAGCAATGGCTTTCGCTATTTTTCCTTTTGTGTAATTTATGTGTGACTTCCATGTAAGATCTTCATCAATCATGACTCCTAGAAATTTCTTTTCTTTTACCCTTTGTATGTCCATTCCATCTATTTTTAATGACATCATTTTTTTCCACTCTGTCATTAAACAATATGAAATTTGTCTTATTAAGATTTAGTGACAATCTGTTTATATCAAACCAATGTTTAACTTTTCCAACTCTGTATTTATCACTTGTACTACTTCCTGTATATCTGATCCGGGGTAAATAATGTTGGATCATCAGCAAATAAAATGCTGCCAAGTACTTTAGATACATTCACAAAGTCATTGATATACAAAATAACAGTTTGGGTCCAAGTACCGACCCTTATGGTACTCCATAAATAATGTTACACAATTCTGATTTAGTATTATTTATCTGAACAAACTGTTTCTATTTTCTAAGTAGCTTTTTACCCACTGATGTGCAATACCTCTAATTCCATATTGTTGTAACTTATGAAGCAATCTTGAGTGGTCGATAACACCAAAAACTTTTTCAAGTTGATAAAAATACTTACAAAATAATCCTTATTATCTATTGTAGTTGATATTTTCTCTGTTAATTCCATAATTGCCATAGCTGTCGAATGTTTTGTTCTGAATCCATACTGAGCATTATTTAAAATATGATGTTTCTCAATGAATGTGTCCAACCTTGTCACAAAAACTTTTTCCATAATTTTAGAAAACTGTGGAAGCAATGACACTTGCCTGTAATTTGAAAAATTATGTTTGTCTCCATTTTTATATAATGGGACTACCTTGGCAATTTTCATTTCGTCTGGGAAAATTCCTGTTGACAGAGACAGATTACAAATGTAAGTGAATGGTTCAATAACAGTTTCTATTATACTTTTTACAGTCATCATGTCTAAATCTTCATAGTCAGTTGATCTTTTGCTTACAGAGTTTTTTTTACAATATTTCTTATTTCATGTTTTTCCACATTGTCAAGGGAAATACTATTGACCGTATTTATCTTCTACTATTAGTTTATTTCCCACCAGACTTGATCCCACATTTGAAAAATAATCATTAAACTCATTTGCAACTTCTTTTATGTCATATATCTCTTTATTTTCCTTGATAAAGTAATTTGGAAAGGTTGATTTCGCTCCATCACTTTCAATCACACTATTTATAATTCCCCATGTTGCCTTTATATTATCTTTACTCTTATTTAATTGTTCACTATAATAATCTTTTTTGTTTCCTAATTATTGTCAATAGTTTATTTTAATATTTTTTGTATCGGTGTTCTGTTTCCTTTGTTTGCATTTTTAAAAAGCACCTATATAAATAGTTTTTCTTTACACAAGCATTTTTTATTCCCTTAGTCAGCTTACTAATTTTAATTAATTTACAGTTTTTATTATATGATTTCATCAGTATTTTCATAAATGAATTATATGCTACATTAATGTCGCTGACATAAACTTCTTCACAATTTTGATTTTTAAGGTCATAATTTAATGCCTCTAAAGCTTTTACTGACTTATCTCTTTTAAAATTTATAACAGTTATTTTCTTGTACCAATTTTTGTATTTAAATATTGAAAAAAACTGGTAAATAATCACTAAGATCTGTCATCAAGATCCCATTCTTAATAATTTCATCTGTTCTGTTTGTGAATATATTGTCAATTACAGTTGCACTTTACGATGTAATTCTGGTTGGTTTTGTTATCAAGGGGAATAAACCCAAACTATACATTGAATTCACAAAATCACTTGTTCTTTGGCAACTGGAGCTTTCTATATTAATGTTAAAGTCTCCACACATAAAAAGCGTTTTGTTTTTGATTTGATGGAATAATTCTATTATTTTATCTGTAAATTTCACAATGCAAGAGTCTGGTGCTCTGTATACACAACTGATTAGAATATTCTTAGATGTTTCATGTACAATTTCCACTGTTACAGTTTCTATGACATCATCTATAATTGTCATTTCTTCTACAATTGTACGTCAGATCTGTTTTTGTGTACAAAGCAATACCTCCGCCTTTTTTATCTCTTCTGTTTACAAAATACAGCTCATATCCCTCCATTTGAACATCAGCCATGAGGTCATCTTTAAGCCAAGATTCTGTGATTGCAACAATGCTGAATCTATTTTTAAACTGATTTAAATAATCTTTTATTTTTGACATTTTACAATACAAGTTTCGGCTGTTTATATGTATGAGTGACAGGGTATCTTCTGTAATTTTTCCACTATTTAGCTGTTCTTCAATATAATACTCACAACCAATTGTTTTTAAGTCAAATATACTTTCATCAATGTTGGTGTCTATGTCATATATTTTATCATCTGTTTCCATGTTTGATCTGATTTTTGTTGATCATATTACCAACTGGTGTCATACTTAATTGTCTATTCATGTCTGTATTTTGTAAGGTCATCCATGTTTTTGATTTGTATACCATTTGTTCCTTCTTTCACTCTAATCCACACCCTACAGTTCCAGACCCATGTAGCAACAATGTGTTTGTTTTTTAGTAGTCTTGCTTCCCTAGCAATATCTGCATTTTTTTTTTCGTTAGATGCTCATTTATATAGACACTTGTTCCTTTCAGATTCTTTGCCTGTCTTAATAATTTATTTTTGTATTTTCTGCTTGTAAATCGTATAACAATGTTAGTTTATTTTTACTATCTTTGGATGGAATAGTATGACAGTCTGATATAGTGTCTTCATGTGTGACAACACCTTTTTGATATAAAAAGTTTGTAACTTGTTCCAATGTTTGAAGTTCTTCAGGTGGTGCATCCTCCCCATTGGCTCCACTTGAATCCACTACCCTTGCATAAGACCGATGTTTTGTTTCTAAACCAGATATTATAACATCGTCTTTTCTAGAGTATTGTTCAAGTTCATCCACACGTTGTTCAAGCTTCTTAATAATCTTGTCCTTCTCTTTAACAAGATTTTTGAGCTCTTTAATCTCCTCCGTCAACTTGTCTAGATTAGACATGTCTTTTGATATACGGTTTAATGAGGTCTTTATCTGCTCTATGTCTTCCTCAAATTTATCCGTTTTCTTAGGTGGTGCCATGTTGACTATTGTGGTTTAATACTGGCCACTATTAATTGTGAAACAATTCTCACTTATAGTCTCCACCACCACAGGTCCGGTCGCTGCACACCAACCCGCCCCGATGTTAATCTCGGATATAGCCACCACCAGCCTCAGTCGTAGCCGCCGTTAGCCTCGGATGTAGCCGCCGCTAGCCTCAAATGTAGCCGCCGCCAACCTCGGATGTAGCTGCCGGTAGCCTCAGATGTAGCCGTCGCCAGCCTCGGATGTAGCCGCTGCCAGCCTCGGATGTAGCGGCCATTAGCCTCGGATGTAGCCGGCGCTAGCCTCGGTTGTAGCGGCCATTAGCCTCGGATGTAGCCGGCGCTAGCCTCGGTTGTAGCGTTCATTAGCCTCGGATGTAGCCGCCGCCAGCCTCGGTTGTAGCAGCCATTAGCCTCGGATGTAGCCGACGCCAGCCTCGGTTGTAGCAGCCATTAGCCTCGGATGTAGCCGACGCCAGCCTCGGTTGTAGCGGCCATTAGCCTCGGATGTAGCCGGCGCCAGCCTCGGTTGTAGCGGCCATTAGCCTCGGATGTAGCCGGCGCCAGCCTCGGTTGTAGCGGCCATTAGCCTCGGATGTAGCCGGTGCCAGCCTCGGTTGTAGCGGCCATTAGCCTCAGATGTAGCCGGCGCTAGCCTCGGATGTAGCCGGCGCTAGCCTTGGTTGTAGCGGCCATTAGCCTCGGATGTAGCTGGCGCTAGCCTCGGTTGTAGCGGCCATTAGCCTCGGATGTAGCCGGCGCTAGCCTCGGTTGTAGCGGCCATTAGCCTCGGATGTAGCCGCCGCACTTGCAGTACATGCGAGACGCAGTTGAAATCCTCCAGGCGAAAAGCTGCTCTTTTTACTCTCCAGGAAAGTTGTGTGCTGCAGACTGAACTTCAAGCAGTTTGGATTCTGTGTCTCTGAGTCTGTCTCATTTCATTCTGTGTCTCATTTAAGCGAACAGAAATAAGTCCTCAACGTCTTCCACAGAGAGTGGAGCTAAGCATGTAACACTCCATTCTCTCAGGTGTCGAGAGCATAGCCCGCTGGGTAGGTTCCATCAGGGCACACAGGGTCCCCCAGCACTGATTCCTTGTCGAAAAAAATGGTGTCAATAGCGTTGAGAGACCAGCTGATCAATTCCATGGTTTCCATGGATAGCCTTTTCTATTGTTTGCAAATATGTATGTATGCAAATGCTCTTCACATGAGTATATATGAGTACAAATGCTGCAGCTGAGTACATATATGAGCACTCTTTTGAGGCATGTAGGAATCTGACTGTGTGAAGACAGGATTGTGGATTACTAACCAGTGGATAACGAGTAGGATTACATAAGCTTCCGCTTCTTCCTACTCCTGGAGTTACTATGTTGTTATGTTTTTTTTTTTACTGTGTTCCATCACATGTTTGAAATACAGCCTTCATAAAAAGGCTAAAATAAATAAATAAAATAATAATAAAATAAAGAAAAATCCATAGCAGTTAGCTGATCTGGATTTGTTTCATATATCTGGTCGGTACTGACTATGAGTTGTTTTTTTTTTTTTTTTTGGAAAAGCCAAAAGAAAAATGAACTTTTAGAAAAATGAGCTTTTTAGTGGGGCAATTAGAAGAAGATATGTAGAAAAGCCTGGGAGTTATGGCTTTGACACCAAACAACACTAAAGCAAGACAGTACAAAGTCGTCATATCTCACACTGTTCTGTGGCTTTTTTTTCTTTGACCAGCTTTCATTTTTATTACCAATGATTCTAAAAAAAATTTCTTCAATTGATCGCATTTAATCTCTGGGATCGACCCCGTCGTCTACGACGGCGGAATGCAAGGTTTATTTAATGATACACAGCTTTAGTAATGATATTACATAGAAACTTACTTTTTTGCAGAAAAGTACATTCCGCAGACTTTCGAATGAGCCCTTCACCATGCTTATAGTCTTCATAGAAGCTGTGTGATGATGTGTGCAATGTGAGTGTTTTGTTTTGTTTTTATTCCTGCCTGCATTTTATTCTTCTGGGCCACTTTTTTAATTTCTCCCTTGGGCTGCGTTTCATTATATCCAAAAAAATTTGGGGGAAGAATTAACACAGCAGTTTGGTGATGTGTTATATTTGGGTGCTTTCAGTGATGCCGGTATTTGGTTAGACTCTTTCTCTCCGATTGTTCTGTCTGAGTTATTTTCATTAGTTACTTCATCCAAACCATCAACATGTTTATTAGACCCCATTCCTACCAGGCTGCTCAAGGAAGCCCTACCATTATTTAATGCTTCGATCTTAAATATGATCAATCTATCTTTATTAGTTGGCTATGTACCACAGGCTTTTAAGGTGGCAGTAATTAAACCATTACTTAAAAAGCCATCACTTGACCCAGCTATCTTAGCTAATTATAGGCCAATCTCCAACCTTCCTTTTCTCTCAAAAATTCTTGAAAGGGTAGTTGTAAAAAAGCTAACTGATCATCTGCACAGGAATGGTCTATTTGAAGAGTTTCAGTCAGGTTTTAGAATTCATCATAGTACAGAAACAGCATTAGTGAAGGTTACAAATGATCTTCTTATGGCCTCGGACAGTGGACTCATCTCTGTGCTTGTTCTGTTAGACCTCAGTGCTGCTTTTGATACTGTTGACCATAAAATTTTATTACAGAGATTAGAGCATGCCATAGGTATTAAAGGCACTGCGCTGCGGTGGTTTGAATAATATTTGTCTAATAGATTACAATTTGTTCATGTAAATGGGGAATCTTCTTCACAGACTAAAGTTAATTATGGAGGTCCACAAGGTTCTGTGCTAGGACCAATTTTATTCACTTTATACATGCTTCCCTTAGGCAGTATTATTAGACGGTATTGCTTAAATTTTCATTGTTACACAGATGATACCCAGCTTTATCTATCCATGAAGCCATAGGACACACACCAATTAGCTAAACTGCAGGATTGTCTTACAGACATAAAGACATGGATGACCTCTAATTTCCTGCTTTTAAACTCAGATAAAACTGAAGTTATTGTACTTGGCCCCACAAATCTTAGAAACATGGTGTTTAACCAGATCCTTACTCTGGATGGCATTACCCTGACCTCTAGTAATACTGTGAGAAATCTTGGAGTCATTTTTGATCAGGATATGTCATTCAAAGTGCATATTAAACAAATATGTAGGACTGCTTTTTTGCATTTACGCAATATCTCTAAAATTAGAAAGGTCTTGTCTCAGAGTGATGCTGAAAAACTAATTCATGCATTTATTTCCTCTAGGCTGGACTATTGTAATTCATTATTATCAGGTTGTCCTAAAAGTTCCCTAAAAAGCCTTCAGTTAATTCAAAATGCTGCAGCTAGAGTACTAACGGGGACTAGAAGGAGAGAGCATATCTCACCCATATTGGCCTCTCTTCATTGGCTTCCTGTTAATTCTAGAATAGAATTTAAAATTCTTCTTCTTACTTATAAGGTTTTGAATAATCAGGTCCCATCTTATCTTAGGGACCTCATAGTACCATATCACCCCAATAGAGCGCTTCGCTCTCAGACTGCAGGCTTACTTGTAGTTCCTAGGGTTTGTAAGAGTAGAATGGGAGGCAGAGCCTTCAGCTTTCAGGCTCCTCTCCTGTGGAACCAGCTCCCAATTCAGATCAGGGAGACAGACACCCTCTCTACTTTTAAGATTAGGCTTAAAACTTTCCTTTTTGCTAAAGCTTATAGTTAGGGCTGGATCAGGTGACCCTGAACCATCCCTTAGTTATGCTGCTATAGACGTAGACTGCTGGGGGGTTCCCATGATGCACTGTTTCTTTCTCTTTTTGCTCTGTATGCACCACTCTGCATTTAATCATTAGTGATCGATCTCTGCTCCCCTCCACAGCATGTCTTTTTCCTGGTTCTCTCCCTCAGCCCCAACCAGTCCCAGCAGAAGACTGCCCCTCCCTGAGCCTGGTTCTGCTGGAGGTTTCTTCCTGTTAAAAGGGAGTTTTTCCTTCCCACTGTAGCCAAGTGCTTGCTCACAGGGGGTCGTTTTGACCGTTGGGGTTTTACATAATTATTGTATGGCCTTGCCTTACAATATAAAGCGCCTTGGGGCAACTGTTTGTTGTGATTTGGCGCTATATATATATAAAAAAATTGATTGATTGATTGATTGATTGATGTGTCCTACCATCTGTATGCTGATGACTTGCAGCTGTATTGTTCTTTTTTCTTTTAAGACAACTGAAGCCCAGAAACTCTGTTCTCTCATTTACTGTCTCACCAAAATTACAGAATGGCTTACTGAAAACAGCCTGCAGTAGAATTCTAATAAGACTGAGACATTGATTGTAGCTCCAGATAGTGCTATGTCTGTCATTAAGCATCACCTTCGTAATCTGAGCGGCTCTGTTAAAGGCAGCCTGCATAACCTAGGTGTCATTTTTGATGGAGGGATGTCTTTGGAACATCACATTAGGCAGCTCGTTAATTCGAAACATTTCCAAATTATGCAAAATGGTTTCTTTCAATGAGCTACAGATGTTTGTACATGCATTTGTTTCCTCGTGACTTGATTATTATAACAGTCTCTTTACATGCCTTAATAAGAAAGAGCTGGCCCGCCTGCAGGTAGTGCAAAACTCTGCTGCACGACTTCTTAACAGCACCACAGGAGAATGCATATTACTCCTATCCTCAAGTCTCTACATTGGCTCCCTGTTTTTTACAGGATAAATTACAAAATCCTAGTGCTGACCTTTAGAATACACAGAGAGGCACTGGAATACATTAAGGACCTAATCCAGCCTTATGTTTCCAGCAGGAGCTTGAGGTCTTCCAATCAGAACCTGCTGATGGTCCCCTGTACTTGTTTCAAAACTCGAGGGGACAGATTTCAATTTCAATTTATTTTCATTTATATAGCACCAAATCACAACAGAGTTGCCTCAAGGCACTTCACACAAGTAAGGTCTAACCTTACTAACCCCCAGAGCAGCAGTGCTAAGGAAAAACTCCCTCTGAGGAAGAAACCTCAAGCAGACCAGACTTAAAGGGGTGACCCTCTGCGTGGGCCATGCTACAGACATAAATTACAGGACAAGTCACAAAACAAATATACAGGAAATGCTGTTGGTGCACAGGACAGGAGGATCTCCAGTACAAATACTACACCCATCTCTGGATGGAGCTGCACCTTAAACGGAAGAGAAAAAACAGAATCAGGCATCAGAAAGACAAGAAGTACGAAATTGTACAGTATAATTTGTCAGCATTAAACAACAAGAAAAAGAGGACTGGTGAAGTATGGCGTCAACCATGCAAGGGCAGTCCCATTAATCCCAAAATGATTTTCCAGCCTATCAAGTAGAGTATGATGATCCACGGTATCAAATGCAGCACTGAGATCTAACAGCACAATCAATCAATCAATCAATCAATTTTTTTTATATAGCGCCAAATCACAACAAACAGTTGCCCCAAGGCGCTTTATATTGTAAGGCAAGGCCATACAATAATTATGTAAAACCCCAACGGTCAAAACGACCCCCTGTGAGCAAGCACTTGGCTACAGTGGGAAGGAAAAACTCCCTTTTAACAGGAAGAAACCTCCAGCAGAACCAGGCTCAGGGAGGGGCAGTCTTCTGCTGGGACTGGTTGGGGCTGAGGGAGAGAACCAGGAAAAAGACATGCTGTGGAGGGGAGCAGAGATCGATCACTAATGATTAAATGCAGAGTGGTGCATACAGAGCAAAAAGAGAAAGAAACAGTGCATCATGGGAACCCCCCAGCAGTCTACGTCTATAGCAGCATAACTAAGGGATGGTTCAGGGTCACCTGATCCAGCCCTAACTATAAGCTTTAGCAAAAAGGAAAGTTTTAAGCCTAATCTTAAAAGTAGAGAGGGTGTCTGTCTCCCTGATCTGAATTGGGAGCTGGTTCCACAGGAGAGGAGCCTGAAAGCTGAAGGCTCTGCCTCCCATTCTACTCTTACAAACCCTAGGAACTACAAGTAAGCCTGCAGTCTGAGAGCGAAGCGCTCTATTGGGGTGATATGGTACTACGAGGTCCCTAAGATAAGATGGGACCTGATTATTCAAAACCTTATAAGTAAGAAGAAGAATTTTAAATTCTATTCTAGAATTAACAGGAAGCCAATGAAGAGAGGCCAATATAGGTGAGATATGCTCTCTCCTTCTAGTCCCCGTCAGTACTCTAGCTGCAGCATTTTGAATTAACTGAAGGCTTTTTAGGGAACTTTTAGGACAACCTGATAATAATGAATTACAATAGTCCAGCCTAGAGGAAATAAATGCATGAATTAGTTTTTCAGCATCACTCTGAGACAAGACCTTTCTGATTTTAGAGATATTGCGTAAATGCAAAAAAGCAGTCCTACATATTTGTTTAATATGCGCTTTGAATGACATATCCTGATCAAAAATGACTCCAAGATTTCTCACAGTATTACTAGAGGTCAGGGTAATGCCATCCAGAGTAAGGATCTGGTTAGACACCATGTTTCTAAGATTTGTGGGGCCAAGTACAATAACTTCAGTTTTATCTGAGTTTAAAAGCAGGAAATTAGAGGTCATCCATGTCTTTATGTCTGTAAGACAATCCTGCAGTTTAGCTAATTGGTGTGTGTCCTCTGGCTTCATGGATAGATAAAGCTGGGTATCATCTGCGTAACAATGAAAATTTAAGCAATACCGTCTAATAATACTGCCTAAGGGAAGCATGTATAAAGTGAATAAAATTGGTCCTAGCACAGAACCTTGTGGAACTCCATAATTAACCTTAGTCTGTGAAGAAGATTCCCCATTTACATGAACAAATTGTAATCTATTATATAAATATGATTCAAACCACCGCAGCGCAGTGCCTTTAATACCTATGGCATGCTCTAATCTCTGTAATAAAATTTTATGGTCAACAGTAACAAAAGCAGCACTGAGGTCTAACAGAACAAGCACAGAGATGAGTCCACTGTCTGAGACCATAAGAAGATCATTTGTAACCTTCACTAATGCTGTTTCTGTACTATAATGAATTCTAAAACCTGACTGAAACTCTTCAAATAGACCATTCCTCTGCAGATGATCAGTTAGCTGTTTTACAACTACCCTTTCAAGAATTTTTGAGAGAAAAGGAAGGTTGGAGATTGGCCTATAATTATCTAAGATAGCTGGGTCAAGTGATGGCTTTTTAAGTAATGGTTTAATTACTGCCACCTTAAAAGCCTGTGGTACATAGCCAACTAATAAAGATAGATTGATCATATTTAAGATCAAAGCATTAAATAATGGTAGGGCTTCCTTGAGCAGCCTGGTAGGAATGGGGTCTAATAGACATGTTGATGGTTTGGATGAAGTAACTAAGGAAAATAACTCAGACAGAACAATCTGAGAGAAAGAGTCTAACAAAATACCGGCATCACTGAAAGCAGCCAAAGATAACGATACGTCTTTGGGATGGTTATGAGTAATTTTTTCTCTAATAGTTAAAATTTTATTAGCAAAGAAAGTCATGACGTCATTACTAGTTAAAGTTAAAGGAATATTCGGCTCAATAGAGCTCTGACTCTTTCTCAGCCTGGCTACAGTGCTGAAAAGAAACCTGGGGTTGTTCTTATTTTCTTCAATTTGTGATGAGTAGTAAGATGTCCTAGCTTTACGGAGGGCTTTTTTTTATAGAGCAACAGACTCTTTTTCCAGGCTAAGTGAAGATCTTCTAAATTAGTGAGACGCAATTTCCTCTCCAACTTACGGGTTATCTGCTTTAAGCTGCGAGTTTGTGAGTTATACCACAGAGTCAGGCACTTCTGATTTAAAGCTCTCTTTTTCAGAGGAGCTACAGCATCCAAAGTTGTCTTCAATGAGGATGTAAAACTACTGACGAGATACTCTATCTCACTTACAGAGTTTAGGTAGCTACTCTGCACTGTGTTGGTATATGGCATTAGAGAACATAAAGAAGGAAACATATCCTTAAACCTAGTTACAGCGCTTTCTGAAAGACTTCTAGTGTAATGAAACTTATTCCCCACTGCTGGGTAGTCCATCAGAGTAAATGTAAATGTTATTAAGAAATGATCAGACAGAAGGGAGTTTTCAGGGAATACTGTTAAGTCTTCAATTTCCATACCATAAGTCAGAACAAGATCTAAGATATGATTAAAGTGGTGGGTGGACTCATTTACATTTTGAGCAAAGCCAATTGAGTCTAATAATAGATTAAATGCAGTGTTGAGGCTGTCATTCTCAGCATCTGTGTGGATGTTAAAATCGCCCACTATAATTATCTTATCTGAGCTAAGCACTAAGTCAGACAAAAGGTCTGAAAATTCACAGAGAAACTCACAGTAACGACCAGGTGGACAATAGATAATAACAAATAAAACTGGTTTTTGGGACTTCCAATTTGGATGGACAAGACTAAGAGTCAAGCTTTCAAATGAATTAAAGCTCTGTCTGGGTTTTTGATTAATTAATAAGCTGGAATGGAAGATTGGAAGATCCGCCTCGGCCCGTGCTATGAGCATTCTGGCAGTTAGTGTGACTCGGGGGTGTTGACTCAGTTAAACTAACATATTCATCCTGCTGTAACCAGGTTTCTGTAAGGCAGAATAAATCAATATGTTGATCAATTATTATATCATTTACTAACAGGGACTTAGAAGAGAGAGACCTAATGTTTAATAGACCACATTTAACTGTTTTAGTCTGTGGTGCAGTTGCAGGTGCTATATTATTTTTTCTTTTTGAATTTTTATGCTTAAATACATTTTTGCTGGTTATTGGTGGTCTGGGAGCAGGCACCGTCTCTACGGGGATGGGGTAATGAGGGGATGGCAGGGGGAGAGAAGCTGCAGAGAGGTGTGTAAGACTACAACTCTGCTTCCTGGTCCCAACCCTGGATAGTCACGGTTTGGAGGATTTAAGAAAATTGGCCAGATTTCTAGAAATGAGAGCTGCTCCATCCAAAGTGGGATGGATGCCGTCTCTCCTAACAAGACCAGGTTTTCCCCAGAAGCTTTGCAAATTATCTATGAAGCCCACCTCATTTTTTGGACACCACTCAGACAGCCAGCAATTCAAGGAGAACATGCGGCTAAACATGTCACTCCCGGTCTGATTGGGGAGGGGCCCAGAGAAAACTACAGAGTCCGACATTGTTTTTGCAAAGTTACACACCGATTCAATGTTAATTTTAGTGACCTCCGATTGGCGTAACCGGGTGTCATTACTGCCGATGTGAATTACAATCTTACCAAATTTACGCTTAGCCTTAGCCAGCAGTTTCAAATTTCCTTCAATGTCGCCTGCTCTGGCCCCCGGAAGACAATTGACTATGGTTGCTGGTGTCGCTAACTTCACATTTCTCAAAACAGAGTCGCCAGTAACCAGAGTTTGATCCTCGGCGGGTGTGTCGTCGAGTGGGGAAAAACGGTTAGAAATGTGAACGGGTTGGTGGTGTACATGGGGCTTCTGTTTAGAACTACACTTCCTCCTCACAGTCACCCAGTCGGCCTGCTTTCCCGGCTGCTCGGGATCTGCCAGAGGGAAACTAATGGCGGCTAAGCTACCTTGGTCCGCACCGACTACAGGGGCCTGGCTAGCTGTAGAATTTTCCATGGTGCGGAGCCGAGTCTCCAATTCGCCCAGCCTGGCCTCCAAAGCTACGAATAAGCTACACTTATTACAAGTACCATTACTGCTAAAGGAGGCCGAGGAATAACTAAACATTTCACACCCAGAGCAGAAAAGTGCAGGAGAGACAGGAGAAGCCGCCATGCTAAACCGGCTAAGAGCTAGTAGCTGCGCTAAGCTAGCGGATTCCTAAAGGCACACAAAGTGAATAATGTGTAAATAATTTAGAGGTGATTCAGCAGAGGGAGTGCTTTAGTTAAGGCACATGAAGATTACACTGTGAAACAAATCGTTATCTAGGTAACTAAATCAATCTAACTGCGCAGATTAAACAGCTAACAGATACAGCAAAACACCGCTGTGCACCGGAACAGGAAGTGATACAATACCGCAGTGAGAGCCAACCACCAGTAGAGGCAAGCAAGCGTCAAGTGCGTCACTTGCTTGCCTCTACTGGTGTGTCGAGTCCTTAATGCATTGCCGAAATCGTAATGCATCCACAATTTCCATAAATGATTTGCAGAGGGGATCAGAAGGCTTATTTATATGAACGCTAAAGTCACCAATGAGCAGAATGTTATCTGCACTCGTTGACAAGTTAGAGATGAACATATCAAATTCATCTAAGAATTCAGAGTATGGGCCAGGAGGCGTATATACAGTGACAAAGTAATACAGCTGATTTTTATTCTTCTGACCTTGGCAATGCGTAATATCCTGAGCAGAGCGGAGAATCAGATGCTCAAATGAGTTATATTTGTGGCCCCCAACAGCTAATAAGCTAAACCTAGATTTATAAATAAGAGCAACACCCCCTCCTTGCTTCGCATCACGAGGGACGTAACTAAATGTATATGCTGGTGGGCAGGCCTCATTTAAGGGGATGACAGCTGTAGGTTTAAGCCAGGTTTCACATAACCCAATCATATCTAAGTGATGAGCAATAATTAGATCATTAATCACCAATGATTTTGAGGATAGTGATCTTATGTTAATGAGACCCAGACTGAGGACCTCAGTGGGGTTGACAGTTGGACTGTTTGGGTTTAGGAGTGGTTCCAGAGTAGCATATATAAGATGCCTAGAAGTGGGTTTGTGTTTGAAGCATTCCACACGAGTTATAGGTAGCAGACATGAAATCTTTGATATTGCTGGAAAAACCATTAGGCCATCCTCAGTTTCAACATCATCCAACGTAGTAATGGGTATTAAGTTTGCAAAGCATAGCCCTCTATGATTTTTATGGACACATCTACGGAAGCAGGCCACAGTCTCAACTTGTTGAAATTCCCGCCCTGGCAGATAAACTGCACTATCACCATAGTGGATTTTCTGCACTAATTTCCCCGCTAAGCTAATGGATTCCACACCCACAAGCCTTGCAGGGTTGCTACAGGCAACCTTGCAAGACTTAGCTCCTCTAAAGTGATTTGGAGTAATTAGCTCCTGCAGGCTACGGAGCTAATCACCTGCTCCGTGGCCTGCTGTAAATTCCTAACGTTACCCTCCCTGTAGAGCTCTATCTATGTTCGCAGACAAGATGGCGGCGCCTTCCCCAGTAGGGTGTTGACTGCTGGTCAGTGCCGTTTGGCCTATTTTTAACCTGGTGAACCAGGTGTCCTCCTGGTGTGCGAATGAACTGACTCTTTTAACTGCTACTGTTTGTTGAATAGTGTATAGATGCCTGCCCTTATCCCATTTGTTTTGCCAAAGCTTCTGAGTACCGTCTTTGATTATTGCTTTGAATACTGACTTGCTAAGTGGGACCAGTACCTCTACTCGCTCTGCCTTAAAGTGCCTGTTTTGCAAACTTGTCTGCCTTCTCATTGCCCTCAATGCCAGTATGTGCTGGAACCCAAGTGAAATGTAAAATGAGTTTTAACTGAGTCAATCTAAAAATCAACTGAAGCACGTCGTCTAGAAGATCCTGTCTACATGCAGAATACCCAGTCTGGATGCTCATTAAAGAGGACATAGAACCTGTACAAATCACAGATTTACATGGCTTAACTTCCCCCAGCCACTGTAGCGCCATAATAATGGCCATCATTTCTGCAGAGAATATTTAGAGGTGATCTGAGGTCCTTTTCTGAATCGAAATATCATATTTTGGAATGTAAACAGCCACTCCTGTTTTACCTGATGGTTCTTTGGATGCATCTGTGTACATCTGTACCGTATCATCATGCAAGATACAGTAGTGTTCAGAATAATAGTAGTGCTATGTGACCAAAAAGATTAATCCAGGTTTTGAGTATATTTCTTATTGTTACATGGGAAACAAGGTACCAGTAGATTCAATAGATTCTCACAAATCCAACAAGACCAAGTATTGATGATATGCATACTCTTAAGGCTATGAAATTGGGCTATTAGTAAAAAAAAAAAAAGTAGAAAAGGGGGTGTTCACAATAATAGCAGCATCTGCTGTTGATGCTACAAACTCAAAACTATTATGTTCAAACTGCTTTTTTAGCAATCCTGTGAATCACTAAACTAGTATTTAGTTGTATAACCACAGTTTTTCATGATTTCTTCACATCTGCGAGGCATTAATTTTGTTGGTTTGGAACCAAGATTTTGCTGATTTACTAGTGTGCTTGGGGTCATTGTCTTGTTGAAACACCCATTTCAAGGGCATGTCCTCTTCAGCATAAGGCAACATGACCTCTTCAAGTATTTTGACATATCCAAACTGATCCATGATACCTGGTATGCGATATATAGGCCCAACACCATAGTAAAACATGCCCATATCATGATGCTTGCACCACCATGCTTCACTGTCTTCACTGTGAACTGTGGCTTGAATTCAGAGTTTGGGGGTTGTCTCACAAACTATCTGCGGCCCTTGGACCCAAAAAGAACAATTTTACTCTCATCAGTCCACAAAATATTCCTCCATTTCTCTTTAGGCCAGTTGATGTGTTCTTTGGCAAATTGTAACCTCTTCTGCACATGTCTTTTATTTAACAGAGGGACTTTGCGGAGGATTCTTGCAAATAAATTAGCTTCACACAGGTGTCTTCTAACTGTCACAGCACTTACAGGTAACTCCAGACGGTCTTTTATCATCCTGGAGCTGATCAATGAGTGAGCCTTTGCTATTCTGGTTATTCTTCTATCCATTTTGATGCTTGTTTTCCATTTTCTTCCACGTGTCTCTGTTTTTTTTTGTCCATTTTAAAGCATTGGAGATCATCGTAGATGAACAGCCTATGATTTTTTTGCACCTGCATAAGTTTCCCCCTCTTCAATCAACTTTTTAATCAAACTACGCTGTTCTTCTGAACAATGTCTTGAACATCCCATTTTCCTCAGGCTTTCAAAGAGAAAAGCATGTTCAACAGGTGCTGGCTTCATCCTTAAATAGGGGACACCTGATTCACACCTGTTTGTTCCACAAAATTGACGAACTCACTGACTGAATGCCACACTACTATTATTGTGAACACCCCCTTTTCTACTTTTTTTTACTAATAGCCCAATTTCATAGCCTTAAGAGTGTGCTTATCATGAATGCTTGGTCTTGTTGGATTTATGAGAATCTACTGAATCTACTGGTACCTTGTTTCCCATGTAACAATAAGAAATGTACTCAACACCTGGATTAATCTTTTAGTCACATAGCACTACTATTATTCTGAACACTACTGTATCTAAATACTGTGGAACAGAAGAGGTTGTCTTGGCTATGTTTTTCATCTCTAGGTTGATTATAGGTGAGCAGAAGAACCAAGGTGGAATTGTGCTGAAGTTGACAGTTTTGTTGCATGGTATTGTACTGATTCCCATATCATCCGCCTCTTTATTACTGTTCCATCCAAAACTATAAGTCACAGTGCACCCATATTCCCAGCAATCCTCTAACACTGCTTTGTACGATGTGTAGCCTCATGCCCTTCTAAAATGACCCAGTATGCTAGTGAGAGTTTCAACCTTCGAAGACTTAAAGGCATCTCCCCTACTTCTACTTGCAGTGCTAGAACTGATGATGTTCCCCACCTTTATCCAGACAGGGTAGTCATCACTACCCATCGCATCAACGCTACTCACATCCCATGTGCATTCCAGCACCGTCGGGCCGCTCCCTTGTTGGTCAGTCGTGCTGCCCCGATGGCTCTGGTGGCTGCCCTTCCTGGCCCCTGTGCCCTTCTGCTTCCCTTTCTCGCCTGGTTCCTCCTGGGGCCCTGCGTCCTGGGCCCTTTTCCGTTGTCGCTTGTGGTTGCCCGCATGGCTTCCGACGCGCCAGAGTGGTCCATGTCTTATGGTAGGGTTCTGTACTTTTATCTTGGCCCAATACACCAGCCACAGTAGTTATCGGATATATACGTATGAGGTCTGTCCAAAAAGTATCGCTCCAGCCGGTTTAAAGACCGCCCACAGCGTGTGAGAGCGCAGCACACTCCGAGCGCCGATCAACAGGCTGAAACCCCGCTGAAACAACCAGATCATTTCCAATGTGAAGGCTTTGTTGATCCGGGACGTCGTCTGACTTTCACAAAAAAGGCAGAAGGCGTGGACATCAGCACTTTTTCGGCACATTCTACTGTTACAGGAGTTTTTTTCATGGAAAGAGAAGCGGAGGATTGCGCCACCGTGCCGTTCATGGCGCGGGACAAAACCACCTCCGTGTTGGTCTCACAGGATGGCTTTCAGGTGGCTTTCAGATGGCTTCCGGTGGCCTTTCAGTCGTGTGACTATCCGAGAAATTGTGCATGAGCTGGACATGTCCCAACATGTCCTGTGAGGCTTCATCACGGCGTTGCTTTGCGCCATGCGGCACCGGCGCGACGCGTGAAAAAACTCACGCATGCGCACGAAGGTTCAAGCTTGGCTGATGCAATCACACGTGATTCAAATCCATATGGTTTTGGCAAAAAATAAAAAGGTCCGATACTTTTTGGACAGACCTCGTATATATGCAGACAGAGAAAAAAAAGAGAAAAAAAAAAAAGAAATATGATCAGAGCTTTGCGCCTTAATGTAAAAGTTGACTCCACATGAAGGAATCAATATTACAATAAAACAACATATGTTAAAATGACATTCCTAGAAACGGCCACTTTGCTTGGAATAAAGATAAAAATATTTTAAAAAGTGAGTAACTGGTGGAGCTTTAAGAACAGCCATCAAATCTGCCTATTTTTTGTTTCAAAAGAGAACTGGTTACAGCCTGCAAACACACCGTGAGGTTTTATTCAGACAGATATGAAAAAAGACCACCTGCACCAGAAATAGTTCAAAGTGAGGCGTTTCATGATGCTGTAATTTATGCATTCACACCAACACTGCCTTTGTCATACTTTGTTGATAAATTCTATTGCTTTGTCACATGTGACAATTCACAAAAGGAACACTCCAAACTTCTCCTTTTGTGCTTTTCAACAAAATCACCGCATCACAGAACGGTTAAGCCTCCTTATACATTCTGCTGTCAAGCGCATTTCCAGGATTTAGACAGTTAAGCAGCCAATTACTGAAGCTTTTAATCAGCAAACATTTTCCTCCACTGCTAATGATAATGATGCCTCAATTTGCAGTTTCTGTGTCTCACAGTGTTTTTATTTTTTTTTTCTGATTTACTCAGGAAGTCAAACGAATTTAAAATCCCTCCACATATTCTCGTTAGGGTCCTCAACCACAAACGCTTTGAGGAATATTAGTCGCAAACTGTCACCTAAAACCCATTTTTATTATTAAAGGCAACAGAGCCTGGGTTGATGCAAAATTGTCCTGTCCAATGACAATGAATTAAAAATCCCTTATTTAATAAAATGTTAAATCTCCTCAGAGTTGACATTAGAATGTTTAGATGACTAATGCAGGTCCACAGCAGTGGTCACACTGTAGCTGTTGTGCACCCGACAATGAAACCTAATTTCAATTTTGCATTCTGAGTCAGGCAGACAAATACTTGGCCACATATCTATTAGGATCCTCAGAGGCATTTATTTGAAGAGGGTGGGTTTGTCATTATAGGAGAGTTTCAGTGTGTGCTCAGCTCTTTCCTTTTCTTCTAAATCTAAATCAGGGCTTTGAACTAAGAAATTTTTATACCCAACTGGTTTGTTCTGAACAGAAACAATATTTTAATGTTTCTGTGTGGTTCTTGTATTTTTAAAAGACATGCGCAGTGTTGATCTCAGCCCTGCAGAAAAGCCTGTGCAAACCCACTGCTGTCCATTGATTGTCTCAGGGGGAAAAGCTACAGTCCTCACATGACCGTAAGGGCCCCTTCACACATAGTATGCATAAATACGGTGAAACAGCTCATACGAGCGAACCAGGAAATGGTGAGCCAACATCGGGAGGGACACATGGTCAGGCAGGCGTGAACAATCCCACTGCAATTGCAACGGGATCATTCACACAGTGCCAGCAGATGGAACATGTGTAACCACATCACGCAGTTGCAGTGAAAAAAAAAAATACATGCCACCCAAGGGATTCGAACCTGCAGTTTACAAAAGCTCTGATTGCTACACAGAAACTTCACCACTGCACTACCATCACTGTCCTATAAAAGGTGTGGAAAAATTCCTGAAATCAACAAAGAGATAGACATATTTAAAAAAAAATAAAGCCATACACCATAAAAATACCACATTTTATTGAATCCCTCTTATCAAGCGGACAATACAAGTATGATCCATCTGTTCCTCTGTAGATGACCCATGGTCACAGACATGCAGTCATGAAATGACAAGAAATGACATGAATGAAGCAGTGTGCGTTTATCATGTCCACATCTACTGGCCTGGCGTGTCCAGCCGGCCCTTCGTGCGTGTCCGGCCCGACATGCCTGTCCTGTGGATGGCATGTCGGCAGGGCGGACTGTGTGTGTGCCGTGCACTCACTGCAGCCTATTGCAACAGCGATATGTTTTTATGTATGTCCACATGAGGACAACAAACAGACACACGTGCATCACAGTGGACAGTTGTAAGTTCATGTCGGTCCAGACATGGTATGTGTCCTCCACCCGTGACATCCAGAACCACAGATCTCAACAGCTGTGGCTGTCAGTGGACACGCCCCCTGTCAGTTCGGCGCACACAACGTGTCACTGTCTGCTATGTGATCCTTATTTTTTTAGTTGTTTGTTATGTAATTGTGTATGTAGGTAGTGTAGTACTTATTAATATACCTGTCCTGGTTGGGGTCTCTGTGTTTGTACTGTGACACATCCTGTGCACTGAGACATCATTTGTGTCTCTGGTCAGCAGCTGGGAGGCGCTTCCCCATGCTGTGTGCGCTCTGTGTCCAGCCCCGCATGTGTTCATGTCTGTCCCCCCAATCCCCTGCTCCCCCTACACATATTTTTCTTTTTGATAAGAGGCTGCACAACGGCGTGTTTGAGAGTGACTGGAACGCATCTGGTGCTAAGGCAGAAATTAATAAATAAAAGAATATCAGAGCCGTTCAGAATACCTCTGTAAAAAGACAGGAAGGAATAGTATTTGAAGGTCAGTTCATAGGTCCATCCATCCATCCATCCATCCATCCATCCATCCATCCATCCATCCATCCATCCATCCATCCATCCATCCATCCATCCATCCATCCATTTTCTTCCGCTTTATACGGAGACGGGTCGCAGGGGCAACAGCTCAAGCAAAGCCCCCCAGACCTCCCGATCCACATACACCTCCCCCAGCTCCTCCGGGGTAACCCCGAGGCGTTCCCAAGCCAGCCGAGAGACGTAGTCCCTCCAGCGTGTCCTGGGTCTTCCCCGGGGCCTCCTCCTGACGGGATGTGCCCGGAACACCTCTCCAGCGAGGCGTCCAGGGGGCATCCGGAAAAGATGCCCGAGCTACCTCAGCTGGCTCCTTTCGATGTGGTGGAGCAGTGGCTCGACTATGAGCTCCTCCCGAATGACTGAGCTCCTCACCCTATCTCTAAGGGAGCGCCCAGCCACCCTGCGGAGGAAACTCATCTTGGCCGCTTGTACTCGCGATCTCGTTCTTTCGGTCACAAATGCTGAACTACATTGGCCAGTGAAGGGAGGGATACAGGCTTAAACTGATCAAAAACAGCATGTAGAGAAGGAGCTGTGATATCAGAGCTCGGGCCTGCAGAAGAGAAGGCAGATGGCCTAAGAGCAGAAATTTTATCAAGAAAAACTCTCACAGAGGGAGAGCAAGGGTACAACTGAGCTGTCACAGGGATTTACAAAGGAGTTAAAAATGTTAAAAAGAACCTGAGGCTTGTGACTGTCATGTGATTCAAGTAATGGTGATTCAAGTTCATCATCTGTCGAAAACCCTTTCACACACAGGATTAGTTAGATTCATTTTCTGCATGCAGTGAGGAAGTAGTGCTGCAGTGCAGAGAGGAATTTACCCAAACTTCCAGTTAGAAATCAGTTATTTTCTGCGTCCTACATTGCAGAAAGGGGGACTTTAGAAAAGATCAATTCACTGTATCCATTGCCATTCAACCATTGCAATCTTCTTTGAAAATAAGGTGACCCCAAATATGCTTCAGCAGACAAACATCATCACACCAAAAATGTTTGTGCTGGTGAGATTATAGCTTGGATAAGACAGAAGTCACAAATAACCAAATAAGGTGAATAAAAGGGCAACAACACTCCCACTCACAGTGTTCTCCTACATTTCAAATTTGACAGTTGAAGATGCTGTTGATGCCCAAGACCTGCTCTTACGTATCTACTGACTTTCAAAGAGCTTTTTAACTGCACGCAGTCGGATACTCATTTCAGACGAGTATCCGGCTCAACCCTAATCTAAAGGTTGAAAATGCATTGTGCAAATGGACTATGGGTGTGACCGGCTTTGCTTTGCTATTTACAAGGCATGTGCTCTGAGAACACAGTAAAGTGCATTGCACAAATTAAATGTAATCATTTAATTAATGATAGTTGTGTTTTGAAGAAGTGGAAAAAAATAAATCCTGTATAAGCCCTGAGGCCCATTGTTGCCCACTGCTTAAGCCCAGATTACACAGCATGAAGCATCTGAGAGTCTACAACTCATATAATTCAAATGAAGAAAATAAACAGAAATCTCTTGTCAGAGTTTCTGTAATGCAGCAACCAGAATGGCCACAATCTTATAAATGTGAAATAGAGCTACTGTCGATTTTTAGTCAAAGACAGTTAACGCTTCAGACTATAGCAGCAGGCTGTCCAGTGAGAGCACAAAAGATGGAATCAAATCTCTTGAGACCATTTTGAGGGTGGTTAGTATCGTTTGCTTATTATTTAAGAATCTATCTATTCTGCCAATTTTCTTCATCAGTGTGCCCACAACATCTCTTAAAAATATTATTTGCCTTCCGGAATGGCATTCTGTGAAAACCTTCACAAGAACATAGCATTTCTATCAGATAAAATCAGCTTAAAATAAAAATAAATGTGAAATGTTTCATATTTATTTCCAAGAAAAAGCTGTCATTAATTCAGCTTTAAACGTACGGTTGTAAACACTGTGTACATGCGCTCTGCTTGCCGGAGTCACTCCAGGAAATGTGAAAATGACATTTGTTCATTTACTTATTTAATGTACAAACATCTTTAACATATGAAAATATCAGCTCTTTAGGTCTGTTTTACAGGGATTTAGTGGCAAAGAAAACCTAAGGCGAAGCTAAATTCATATAAAAGTTAGTTGTTAGCAGTTAGCGGTAGCTTCAGGTTTGTCTTAGCATTTCATCGGTTTTGCATTATGACAGTTCACAGATTTGTGATAAGCGAAGCTAACTTTTAGTTTGGTTGTGGCCACGGGTGGAAACTACATGTAGAAAAACATAAAATGTACAAATATGTCTGTCGTGAAGCATGTCTTGTAGAAACTATACCCCAAATACACCATTAATATAAACATGGTACTTTGTGGATTTTTTGAGTTATATACACTGTTGGTGTTGAAAACTCTGTTGTTTCTAATTAGTAGACAAATGCTCTCTTTATACTGCAGACTCCAAATACGAGTAAACAACCATGTCAATAGCCTGAAATGCACATAATGGAAAAGACGATTGAATATTACCACTTACAAGGTGAGAGCTGTCGTTTGTGTCAAGCCTTACATGTGGAATAGCAGTCATTCCTTTCTATTCTGACACTGATTTCCAAACGTGTCTCAGCCTGTTGTTTTGTTGATGGACTGATTTATCAGCCATCATCAGTCTCCTCCTCTCTGTGACATAAGTACTCTGCCACAGGATCCCTGGCAAACACAAACACACACACACACACACACACACACACACACACACACACACACACACACACACACACACACACACACCACACACACACACACACACACCACACACACACACGATACATCAGGTTGCAATATTCATTGCTACTTTGCCTCAGTTCTCCTGCTGTTGTGAAGCGATGTTCCATTGTTTCATGCCATTATGTGAGCACAACACAGTGCAAATTGCAGTTCAATATTGTAGCAGAAACACTGATGATAGATCTCAGAAACATGGTGGAGGGGGAGTGTTCCAGCTTCACAGTGTTTAACGTGATGTGTGCTAAAACGTTAGGCTGGCTTTGTATGGTGAGTCTTTCATACAACTTTAATTACTTGAAACTTAAGGAAGAATACCGGCTGATTACATCCTTTATGAGATGTTGTGGGGGTCGTGTTCCCACTCGGGAGTCAGCACAAAACTTCATTAGTGCTGCCGACTTGGCAAATTTCTCACTAAATCTGGTGACTTTCCAAACCCTCTTGGCGACTTATTTTCTCAAGAGCGACTACTGACAAATCTAGCTACTTTTCCTGGCATCATTGGAGACCTTTCTGGTGTTTGGCGACACAAAAGTGAGAGCATGTATTGATCTACAGTCTCTGTTCTCACTGCTGTGAGGTCCCCATCTGGGAGCAGAGCAGACGGAGATCTACACTCCTACACACATTCAAAGTGCAAAAGAATCACACGCGCGATGCCGCCGTGGCTGATCCCGCCCTGTTTTAGAGCAGGATCTGAAACAAAAAACTTGTTTTTCACCTAAATCACTGCAGCTGCAATGATCTGATCATTGAATTGCAAACCTCACTTGGACTTGATCAGCCTACTTACCCTCGTTTGCTGCTCAGCCTGGCCTTGAAAAGTTATTTATTTTGAGAAATGATGGCCAATTTAATGGAAAAATAAATGAACAAAATAAGAATCAAGGTTATTTGTAGTTCTAATATTATTAAGGTGTATTTGCTCACTTTTTGTCTCTTCCATGACGTTGTTCTTTTTTCCTACAACTGTTACATCATATGAAAATAATATGCAAATTAGACAATGATGTCATTTAGTGAGCGCTAGGGTAGCCAATACCGATAGTTACTTTCTACTGAGGTGTGTGGCAACACTGAACTTCATTAACCGGCACATTACAGAAAGCAAACACCACATTAGCATACAGAAGTTAAAACCTCGCTGCCCACATACGTCCCGTTAGGTTGTGTTTGGCTTCCCGATAGAAAAAAACTGCAAAACGGCAAAACGCACATGATAATCACCAACTACACCGCATCCACCTGCAAACATACGTGGTCATCATGCAGCGTGCCACTCATCATCTGGAGTGTCGCAATCATCATGATGATCGGGAACAAAGTTTTGGACTGTTCAAAATGTTGCCGCTGATAGAATCATCAGGAACCCGACTGGTTCACCAGCAAGCTTGTGCAACGTTACTGGGCTGCCTGCAATGTCCAGGGAACCCTGCTGCAAGCTGATGGCATTAGATTTGTACCAAACACTAATGCAGATCTGTACCCGATTCATTATTCTAAAGTTCACAGAGGCACTGCAGCAAGCAGGCAGCAAAACATTCCATCCTGTAATAAGCACCCTTTATGTGGCCTTGGATGCTGTTTGCCAGTGTTGATTAAAGTATAGGAAAATCACACTTAAGTAAAAGTACAGATACCCATTAAAAAAATGACTTTGGTAGAAGTTCAAGTAACCGATTGAAAATGCTACTCAAGTAAAAGTCTTAAAGTATCTAGTATTTCTTGTACTTAAGTATGACAAGTAATGTACAACTAAATGTACTCAAGTATTGAAAGTAAAAGTACAAGTAAATGTTAATAATCAAAAACGGACTGATTTTTTTTTTTATAAAAGTTTATCTAGGCTTGTAAATGACTGGTAGTATTAGTCAAAATACAGAAAATTGTGCA
The DNA here is from genome assembly GCF_902500255.1 of Thalassophryne amazonica. Classification (NCBI taxonomy): domain Eukaryota; kingdom Metazoa; phylum Chordata; class Actinopteri; order Batrachoidiformes; family Batrachoididae; genus Thalassophryne; species Thalassophryne amazonica. Next base: position 134,033,821 of record NC_047104.1, read on the forward strand.
CATCACACAAAAACATTTCAGAAACAAGGTTTCAAAACCTAAACGAGAGTAGGCTACTCACTAGGTGTTCACAGGAAACAGTTATTTATTTATTTTCATTGTTACATGGTTTTATCTTTTCTGTTGTGTTTTGTTTCATTATGTTATTTTTGTCTCTTTCTCTAAAATTGTATTGTAACATAATTAGTCCTATTATTATTGACTATTTGTCTATTATGTAGACTATTATTGTTGTTGCTATAATATATGAATAAAAATAAATTTAAGAAATTTCAATTTGACTCTTTTACGACAACGAACACAATCAACACAAACGTGCTGATGTGAACAGCTTAATGCTACCTTTAACATTGAAATGCCATAGACATGCTAACGCGTTAGCATCGGTCCCGTTTTTAAGTTATAAAATACATCTATCAACTGTTTTAGGCAGACCATAACAGGTTGGTTAACATAAAAATATTAAATATTACTCACAGACATGTGCTCTTCAGGGTTTTAGTGGGAAAAAATTAGGATAAAGCAAAATAAAATCCACAAATCGTAGATCGAAGCACTGCTTCGACCTGCGAATCACTGCTTCAATTGGTTCAAGGTTCAAAGCAAAGCTGCGCTGCAGAAAAAGTTGATTACAGACCCGCTGCAGGTCTGTAATCAATGTAGAGAAATGATCATTTTCCTGACAAACACCCCACAAGGGCGCAACTGCAAAAAAGTCTACCGGACATGACCCATGACAAATCGGCCTGACTTCGTTACAGTAACTATTAGTGGTGTCTCTGGCTGAAAACATGACTTTTTTTTGCGTGTGTGTGGTGTGTATGTTTTTTGTAACGAGTAACCGCATGGCGCATAGAAAATGTATCGGAGTAGAAGTATGCAATTAAGGTCGGAAATGTAGTGAAGTAAAAGTGAAAGTAAGCTGAATTTAAAAAAAACTCAGTAAATTACAAAGTCTCCCAAAACATACTTAAGTACAGTAGTGTCCCACCTGGAAGCTGACAGGAACACGTGGACACTAGGCATAACTGACTAATGTTATTGTACAGGCAAAAACAAGTCTGATTAACTGTTTTTGCTGCCAATGAAGTGGTGAAAATGTCATTAGATGTCCCGGGTTGTACAGACCACTTCAATGCTGTGATGGATGTGCACTTTTTACCTCATACAATGTAAACTTGGTAAAACAACCGTTACACGGCGTCTTTGCCTCTGGACTTGCTGCTCTCACTGACGTGTGAACAGAATTGGATGACGCGGGAAGAGGTGAGGTTTGTTCTGTGCGACACAGGCACCACCTCCACACTTGACATGCATTCATTCAGACAAACCAGCACTACTTTTGAGTTTTGCAGGTGTCGTTTCCCCTCAAGGCACTTCAATTACAGCCTCAGAGTTAAGCTCAGCGGACTATAAAACCTAGGTTGATGTTGCATGGACAGTAATCAGTCTGTTGACTTTGTTCAAAATAAGACATTTTGATTATGTAGCTCCTCTGGGGGAACCCCAAGGCGTTCCTAAGCCAGCTGAGAGATGTAGTCCCTCCAGCGTGTCCTGGGTCTTCCCCGGGGCCTCCTCCCAATGGGACATGCCTGGAACACCTCTCCAGCGAGGCATCCAGGGGGCATCCAGAAAATATGCCCGCCACTTCAACTGACTCCTTTCAACGTAGAGGAGCAGTGGCTCGACTCCGAGCTCCTCCCGAGTGACCGAGCTCCTCACCCTATCTCTAAGGGAGGGCCCAGCCACCCTGAGGAGGAAACTCATCTTGGCCGCTTGTACTCGCGATCTCGTTCTTTCGGTCATGAGCCAAATCTCATGACCATAGGTGAGCATCAGAACGTAGATCGATCGGTAAATCGAGAGCTTTGCCCCCCTACTCAGCTCTCTCTTCACCACGACGGTCCGATACAGCGACCGCATCACTGCAGATGCTGCACCGATCCGTCTATCGATCTCACGCTCCATCCGTCCCTCACTCGTGAACAAGACCCCGAGATACTTAAACTCCTCCACTTGAGGCAAGGACACTCCACCGACCTGAAGAGGGCAAAGCACCTTTTTCCGGTCAAGAACCATGGCCTCGGATTTGGAGGTGCTGATTTTCATCCCGGACGATTCACACTCGGCTGCAAACCGCCCTGGTGCACGCTGAAGGTCCTGATTTGACGAAGCCAACAGAACCACATCGTCCGCAAACAGCAGAGACGAGATTCTGTGGTTCCCAAACCAGACCCCCTCTACACCCTGGCTGCGCCTACAAATTCTGTCCATAAAAATAATGAACAGAACTGGTGACAAAAGGCAGCCCTGGCGGAGGCCAACGTGCACTGGAAACAGGTTTGACTTACTACCGGCAATGCGAACCAAGCTCCTGCTGTGGTCGTACAGGGACCGAATAGCCCTTAGCAAAGGACCCTGGACCCCGTACTCCCGGAGCACTCCCCACAGGGTGCCCCAAGGGACACAGTCGAACGCCTTCTCCAGATCCACAAAACATGTGGACTGGTTGGGCGAACTCCCATGAACCCTCGAGCACCCGATGGAGCGTGTAGAGCTGGTCCAGTGTGCCGTGACCAGGAAGAAAACCACACTGCTCCTCCTGAATCCGAGGTTCGACCATCGGTCGAATTCTCCTCTCCAGTACTCTGGAATAGACCTTACCGGGGAGGCTGAGGAGTGTGATCCCCCTATAGTTGGAACACACCCTCCGGTCCCCCTTCTTAAACAGAGGGACCACCACCCCGGTCTGCCAATCCAGAGGCACTGTCCCCGATCGCCACGCGATGTTGCAGAGGCATGTCAACCAAGACAGTCCCACAACATCCAGAGAATTAAGGTACTCAGGACGGATTTCATCCACCCCAGGAGCCTTGCCACGAGGAGCTTTCTAACCACCTCGGTGACTTCGGCCTGGGTAATGGATGAGTCCGCCTCTGAGTCCCCAGTCTCTGCTTCCTCTTCGGAAGACATGACAATGTGATTGAGGAGATCCTCGAAGTACTCCTTCCAATGCCCGACAACATCCCCAGTCAGGGTCAACAGCCCCCACCTGCACCGTAAGCAGTGCTGGTGGAGAGCTGCTTCCACCTCCTGAGGCATCGGACGGTTTGCCAGAATCTCTTCGAGGCCGACCGATAGTCCTCCTCCATAGCCTCCCTGAACTCCTCCCAGACCCGAGTTTTTGCCTCTGCGACCGCACGGGCTGCGGCACGCTTGGCCTGCCGGTACCTGTCAGCTGCCTCTGGGGTCCCACCTACCAACAAAGATAAGTAGGACTCCTTCTTCAGCTTGATGGCATCCCTTACTTCCGGAGTCCACCACCAGGTTCGGGGATTACTGCCGCGACAGGCACCAGAGACCTTGCAGCCACTCGTAGCTGTGGTCGCAAGGTCTCTGGTGCCTGTCGCGGCGACAATGGAGGTGGAGAACATGGTCCACTCGGCCTCCATGTCTCCAACCTCCCCGGGATCTGGGAGAAGCTCTCCCGGAGGTGGGAGTTGAAGACCTCGCTGACAGAGGGTTCTGCCAGTCGTTCCCAGCAGACCCTCACGATACGTTTGGCCCCGCCAGGTCTGACCGGCTTCCTCCCCTCCCAGCAGATCCAACTCACCACCAGGTGGTAATCAGTCGACAGCTCTGCCCCTCTCTTCACTAGAGTGTCCGAGACACGTGGCCGAAGGTCAGATGATACGACTATAAAGTCGATCATCGACCTCCAGCTCAGGGTTTCCTGGTGCCATGTGCACTTATGGACCCTTGTGCTCGAACATGGTGTTCGTGATGGACAAACTGTGACTAGCACAGAAGTAACAACTGAACACCACTCGGGTTCAGATTGGGGAGGCCGTGCTTCCTGATCACCCCCCTCCAGGTCTCACTGTCGCCGCCCACGTGGGCGTTGAAATCCCCCAGGAGAACAATGGAGTCCCCAGTCGGAGCGCTATCTAGTACCCCTCCCAGGGACTCCAGGAAGGTTGGGTACTCTGCACTGCCGCTCGGCCCGTAGGCCGAGACAACAGTGAGAGACCTGTCCCAGACCTGAAGGTGTAGGGACGCGACCCTCTCGTTCACCGGAGTGAACTCCAACACATGGCGACTGAGCTGGGGAGCAATAAGCAATGCGACCCCAGCTCTCCGCCTCTCCCTGTGGGCAATGCCAGAAAATGATGAAGCGTCCAGCCCCTCTCCAGGAGTTGGGTACAGAGCCCAAGCTGTGCGTGGAGGTGAGCCTGACTATCTCTAGTCGGTATCTCTCAACCTCCCGCACAAGCTCAGGCTCCTTCCCCCCTAGCGAGTGACATTCCACGTCCCAACAGCCAGGGGCTGTGAGCATGGACCGGGCCGCCGGGCCACCCGCCCTCGACCGCCACCCAATCCTCTCTGCACCCGACCCCCATGGCCCCCTCTGCAGGTGGTGAACCCACAGGAGGGCGGGCCCACGTTGCTCCTTCGGGCTGAGCCGGCCGGGCCCCATGGGCTAAGGCCCGACCACCAGGCGCTCGTGCGTGAGCCCCAACCCCAGGCCTGGCTCCAGGGTGGGACCCTGGCTCCACCATAGTGGGCAATGTCTCGGTCCTTGATTTTTTACTGGTCATGGAGGTTCTGAACATGACAGACATTTTTTGATTAAAAATATATAAATATTTGGTGGTCATAAATGACCACACAACATCACTTGAAGGTTGAAGTGTTAAAATGTCTGCAATGTATGTACTTCAATTATCAGACTGAGATCGGAACGCTCCATGTCTTAATTAGACTATTGCTTACTATGATTATGACTGTATTAATTAATTTACTAAGATAATTACAAAATGTTTACACGGCAGTGTTTTATTCAGATTACTGTTTTAACTGGTGATAGGGCAGCACTTTTATTTTGTGATAGGGTGATAGTGATTCTATCACCCACAAAGTCAGGTTACAGACACCGGCTGGTGTTAAATGTATTCCTGGGGCCAGAGCTCTCGACATTGCCTCCCATCTTAGGGTGCTGACGCTGCAGAAGGGTAGACAAACAAAGGAATACTACACTAGATACAGACACATAGTTCAAGGATTCAAAGGATTCAAAAGGAGTTTATTGTCATATGCACATAGGAACATGTTCCCTGCACAATGAAATGTGTTTACTGCATTTTTACCCATCCTAATTGCCAGCTAGGAGCAGAGATTGCCTTTTTTGGTGCCCGGGGACCAGCTCCAGATGTATATCCCTGCCCTAGGACACGACCAGCGCTGAGCAAACCTTGACCAGCCTCATGACACACTTAACAAACAACAACACACATAAGCCGGTCCAGTACATGAACACATATAAAAGCACACACAAGGAAAGAAGGGGAAAATAAAAACCTCCATTGCTGCTGTGTTGAACTCATGCAGCAGCACTGGAGAGCAAAAAACCATAGCACAGAAAAACAGTCATAACAAAAAACAATCACAACAGACAACAGACGACAACCGAGACTTGGATGTGTCCAGACAGACAGCCCGGAAGGCCGCCCGTGGCGCCATCGTCAAGTCTTATCTGTCCATCCTGGGGGGGATCCCAGTCCTGAATCAGTCCACCAGAGTCTCAAGGTCCCACAGTCAACATCTCAGGACTGCAAAGGGAGGGAGGGGAGACGAAGAGGCGGGGAGACGAGGAGCGAGGCTATCAGGAGTGTTCCCTGGGGGAGGATTTATCGCAGCGGCTTGAGGACAGCTGGTGTTTGGAAACCAAATAGATATCCAGATTAACAGATGCCTGGCAGATTCCACAGTCTGAAACTTCAGAGTGGCTCCCAAATACATCTGAATAGAGGAGATGTGGTCTTACTGACAATCAAAGCGGTTTTCCAGTGCAGCCATTCTCCCCGAGCTGGATTCCAACGTGCAGTTGACATCCTCCGACTGAGCTGACACTGCCCTTCCAATCGAATCAATCACGTGGGGCAGCCTGGATGGGCCAATTAATGCCACCTCCACCTTCTTAATTTTCCGGTAAACCAGTACTATGGCCGCCCCACACAGCAGAAACCCGGTCACCACAGCTCCAAATAAGTAAACATCTTCAACGTCCTCCACAGACACCGTGTACAGGCACATGACTTGCCACCTCCGCCAGCTGTCCATCACGTAACCCGCCACATGTGTCCTGGCAGGACAGGTCAGGTCCTCCGCTCCCGAATGTCTTGTGGAAAAATAGTGTCAATTGCATTCAGAGACCACTTGATCAGATCCATTTTGCCGTTTTCCAGAGGAGCAGGGCTGGCAGCCTCAGACAAAACACGCTACAGTAGCAGGAAAGTTGGGGAGGGAGGAGGAGAGAAAAATGTGACCGTCCCGACTGAGAGCAAGACTGAGACAGTTATTCACGTCGGCGCCAATGATGTCAGGATGAAGCACTCTGAGGTTATAAAAATGGACATAGAGAGGACTTGTGACCTTGCCAGAAAGATGTGTTGGCATCAGTAAATAGTCTCTGGTCCTCTCCCCTCCCGGTGTAATGATGAGGCATTAGATGTTCGTGTGTGTCAGCTGGAATTTGGACGACACCTGCCGCGAGAGGCAGGCTGACATCGTCAAATAGTTGGCTGGTGCAATTTTGCAGACAGCAAGGCTTTAGTTTTACTGATAACTGGCCTTCATTTGGGGCCGCATGGCTTGCTGATGCCCGACAGCCTTCACCCTACTGGGGAAGGTACCACCATCTTGTCTGTGAACATAGATAGAACTCTACAGGGAGGGGTAACAGGACTTTACAGCAGGTCAGTGAGCAGGTGATTAGAGGCCCTGCAAGGCTCAAAACAACATTTAAGATGATTGCACCACCTATATTAAAACCACATCCCGTAAAACACAGTCACCTTGGTTAAGTGATTACTTGCGTGACCTATGCCTGATCTACCTGCCTATCTCAGCTTTCAGTGCTTACCAGTCGAGTGAGTATAAGAGAAACTGTGGAGAGGGCATGTCCCAACTTGTCCTTTAACACTCTGAAATGGAGGTGTCCTTTGTCTCGCTTCATCAGCGAATCGGTCGTGACGCGCGAAGCCTCCGCGTGGCTTTCCATGACAAAATCTCTTGTTAAAAGTGAAATCTGCCAGAAAATGGCTGATGTCCAGCTCTTGTGATAACCAGAGAAATTGCACACGACGGTCCCGGCTCCACACAGCGATCCATTTAGAAATGATGTGGTGGTTTCTGCCTCTTGACGGTGGCTCGGAGCGCGGCGAGCCGTGCGCCATTGTGGGCCGTCCTTAAAGCTGTAATAACATCCTTATTCTCTGTGAAGCCCGTAAAATTTTCACCGAAAGCCAGATACATTTTTTAGAATGGTTTCCAGCTGCCTGTCTCTAACAGTTTCTGAAAAAATTCTGATGGAAAAAAAGCCCAAATCATTCCGCAATTTCCTCGCAATGAAACAACGATGAGAGGGGTGGAGCAGTGCTCACTCAAAGCCTGCCCACAGGCGAATGACGCAACCGACAGGCGTGGAAAAACTCACGCATGCGTTGTGCCTTCTCATTGCCCTCAATGCCAGTATGTGCTGGAACCCAGTGAAATGTAAATGATTTTAACTGAGTCAATCTAAAAATCAACTGAAGCACGTCGTCTAGAAGATCCTGTCTACATGCAGAATACCCAGTCTGGATGCTCATTAAAGAGGACATAGAACCTGTACAAATCACAGATTTACATGGCTTAACTTCCCCCAGCCACTTAGCGCCATAATAATGGCCATTTCTGCAGAGAATTTAGAGGTGATCTGAGGTCCTTTTCTGAATCGAAATATATTTTGGAATGTAAACAGCCACTCCTGTTTTACCTGATGGTTCTTTGGATGCATCTGTGTACATCTGTACCGTATCATCATGCAAGATACAGTAGTGTTCAGAATAATAGTAGTGCTATGTGACCAAAAAGATTAATCCAGGTTTTGAGTATATTTCTTATTGTTACATGGGAAACAAGGTACCAGTAGATTCAATAGATTCTCACAAATCCAACAAGACCAAGTATTGATGATATGCATACTCTTAAGGCTATGAAATTGGGCTATTAGTAAAAAAAAAAAAGTAGAAAAGGGGGTGTTCACAATAATAGCAGCATCTGCTGTTGATGCTACAAACTCAAAACTATTATGTTCAAACTGCTTTTTTAGCAATCCTGTGAATCACTAAACTAGTATTTAGTTGTATAACCACAGTTTTTCATGATTTCTTCACATCTGCGAGGCATTAATTTTGTTGGTTTGGAACCAAGATTTTGCTGATTTACTAGTGTGCTTGGGGTCATTGTCTTGTTGAAACACCCATTTCAAGGGCATGTCCTCTTCAGCATAAGGCAACATGACCTCTTCAAGTATTTTGACATATCCAAACTGATCCATGATACCTGGTATGCGATATATAGGCCCAACACCATAGTAAAACATGCCCATATCATGATGCTTGCACCACCATGCTTCACTGTCTTCACTGTGAACTGTGGCTTGAATTCAGAGTTTGGGGGTTGTCTCACAAACTATCTGCGGCCCTTGGACCCAAAAAGAACAATTTTACTCTCATCAGTCCACAAATATTCCTCCATTTCTCTTTAGGCCAGTTGATGTGTTCTTTGGCAAATTGTAACCTCTTCTGCACATGTCTTTTATTTAACAGAGGGACTTTGCGGAGGATTCTTGCAAATAAATTAGCTTCACACAGGTGTCTTCTAACTGTCACAGCACTTACAGGTAACTCCAGACGGTCTTTTATCATCCTGGAGCTGATCAATGAGTGAGCCTTTGCTATTCTGGTTATTCTTCTATCCATTTTGATGCTTGTTTTCCATTTTCTTCCACGTGTCTCTGTTTTTTTTTTGTCCATTTTAAAGCATTGGAGATCATCGTAGATGAACAGCCTATGATTTTTTTGCACCTGCATAAGTTTCCCCCTCTTCAATCAACTTTTTAATCAAACTACGCTGTTCTTCTGAACAATGTCTTGAACATCCCATTTTCCTCAGGCTTTCAAAGAGAAAAGCATGTTCAACAGGTGCTGGCTTCATCCTTAAATAGGGGACACCTGATTCACACCTGTTTGTTCCACAAAATTGACGAACTCACTGACTGAATGCCACACTACTATTATTGTGAACACCCCCTTTTCTACTTTTTTTTACTAATAGCCCAATTTCATAGCCTTAAGAGTGTGCTTATCATGAATGCTTGGTCTTGTTGGATTTATGAGAATCTACTGAATCTACTGGTACCTTGTTTCCCATGTAACAATAAGAAATGTACTCAACACCTGGATTAATCTTTTTAGTCACATAGCACTACTATTATTCTGAACACTACTGTATCTAAATACTGTGGAACAGAAGAGGTTGTCTTGGCTATGTTTTTCATCTCTAGGTTGATTATAGGTGAGCAGAAGAACCAAGGTGGAATTGTGCTGAAGTTGACAGTTTTGTTGCATGGTATTGTACTGATTCCCATATCATCCGCCTCTTTATTACTGTTCCATCCAAAACTATAAGTCACAGTGCACCCATATTCCCAGCAATCCTCTAACACTGCTTTGTACGATGTGTAGCCTCATGCCCTTCTAAAATGACCCAGTATGCTAGTGAGAGTTTCAACCTTCGAAGACTTAAAGGCATCTCCCCTACTTCTACTTGCAGTGCTAGAACTGATGATGTTCCCCACCTTTATCCAGACAGGGTAGTCATCACTACCCATCGCATCAACGCTACTCACATCCCATGTGCATTCCAGCACCGTCGGGCCGCTCCCTTGTTGGTCAGTCGTGCTGCCCCGATGGCTCTGGTGGCTGCCCTTCCTGGCCCCTGTGCCCTTCTGCTTCCCTTTCTCGCCTGGTTCCTCCTGGGGCCCTGCGTCCTGGGCCCTTTTCCGTTGTCGCTTGTGGTTGCCCCGCATGGCTTCCGACGCGCCAGAGTGGTCCATGTCTTATGGTAGGGTTCTGTACTTTTTCTGGCCCAATACACCAGCCACAGTAGTTATCGGATATATACGTATGAGGTCTGTCCAAAAAGTATCGCTCCAGCCGGTTTAAAGACCGCCCACAGCGTGTGAGAGCGCAAGCACACTCCGAGCGCCGATCAACAGGCTGAAACCCCGCTGAAACAACCAGATCATTTCCAATGTGAAAGGCTTTGTTGATCCGGGACGTCGTCTGACTTTCACAAAAAAGGCAGAAGGCGTGGACATCAGCACTATTTTCGGACATTCTCCTGTACAGGAGTTTTTTTCATGGAAAGAGAAGCGGAGGATTGCGCCACCGTGCCGTTCATGGCGCGTGACAAACCACCTCCGTGTTGGTCTCACAGGATGGCTTTCAGGTGCTTTCAGATGGCTTCCCGGTGCCTTTCAGTCGTGTGGACTATCCGAGAAATTGTGCATGAGCTGGACATGTCCCAACATGTCCTGTGAGGCTTCATCACGGCGTTGCTTTGCGCCATGCGGCACCGGCGCGACGCGTGAAAAACTCACGCATGCGCACGAAGGTTCAAGCTTGGCTGATGCAATCACACGTGATTCAAATCCATATGGTTTTGGCAAAAAATAAAAGGTCCGATACTTTTTGGACAGACCTCGTATATATGCAGACAGAGAAAAAAAAGAGAAAAAAAAAAAAGAAAATATGATCAGAGCTTTGCGCCTTAATGTAAAAGTTGACTCCACATGAAGGAATCAATATTACAATAAAAACAACATATGTTAAAATGACATTCCTAGAAACGGCCACTTTGCTTGGAATAAAGATAAAAATATTTTAAAAAGTGAGTAACTGGTGGAGCTTTAAGAACAGCCATCAAATCTGCCTATTTTTTGTTTCAAAAGAGAACTGGTTACAGCCTGCAAACACACGTGAGGTTTTATTCAGACAGATATGAAAAAAGACCACCTGCACCAGAAATAGTTCAAAGTGAGGCGTTTCATGATGCTGTAATTATGCATTCACACCAACACTGCCTTTGTCATACTTTGTTGATAAATTCTATTGCTTTGTCACATGTGACAATTCACAAAAGGAACACTCCAAACTTCTCCTTTGTGCTTTTCAACAAAATCACCGCATCACAGAACGGTTAAGCCTCCTTATACATTCTGCTGTCAAGCGCATTTCCAGGATTTAGACAGTTAAGCAGCCAATTACTGAAGCTTTTAATCAGCAAACATTTTCCTCCACTGCTAATGATAATGATGCCTCAATTTGCAGTTTCTGTGTCTCACAGTGTTTTTATTTTTTTTTTCTGATTTACTCAGGAAGTCAAACGAATTTAAATCCCTCCACATATTCTCGTTAGGGTCCTCAACCACAAACGCTTTGAGGAATATTAGTCGCAAACTGTCACCATAAAAACCCATTTTTATTATTAAAGGCAACAGAGCCTGGGTTGATGCAAAATTGTCCTGTCCAATGACAATGAATTAAAAATCCCTTATTTAATAAAATGTTAAATCTCCTCAGAGTGACATTAGAATGTTTAGATGACTAATGCAGGTCCACAGCAGTGGTCACACTGTAGCTGTGTGCACCCGACAATGAAACCTAATTTCAATTTTGCATTCTAGTCAGGCAGACAAATACTTGGCCACATATCTATTAGGATCCTCAGAGGCATTTATTTGAAGAGGGTGGGTTTGGTCATTATAGGAGAGTTTCAGTGTGTGCTCAGCTCTTTCCTTTTCTTCTAAATCTAAATCAGGGCTTTGAACTAAGAAATTTTTATACCCAACTGGTTTGTTCTGAACAGAAACAATATTTTAATGTTTCTGTGTGGTTCTGTATTTTTAAAAGACATGCGGCAGTGTTGATCTCAGCCCTGCAGAAAAGCCTGTGCAAACCCACTGCTGTCCATTGATTGTTCTCAGGGGGGAAAAAGCTACAGTCCTCACATGACCGTAAGGGCCCCTTCACACATCGTATGCATAAATACGGTGAAACAGCTCATACATGCGAACCAGGAAATGGTGAGCCAAACATCGGGAGGGACACATGGTCAGGCAGGCGTGAACAATCCCACTGCAATTGCAACGGGATCATTCACACAGTGCCAGCAGATGGAACATGTGTAACCACTCACGCAGTTGCAGTGAAAAAAAAAAAAAATACATGCCACCCAAGGGATTCGAACCTGCAGTTTACAAAAGCTCTGATTGCTACACAGAAACTTCACCACTGCACTACCATCACTGTCCTATAAAAGGTGTGGAAAAATTCCTGAAATCAACAAAGAGATAGACATATTTAAAAAAAATAAAGCCATACACCATAAAAAATACCACATTTTATGAATCCCTCTTATCAAGCGGACAATACAAGTATGATCCATCTGTTCCTCTGTAGATGACCCATGGTCACAGACATGCAGTCATGAAATGACAAGAAATGACATGAATGAAGCAGTGTGCGTTTATCATGTCCACATCTACTGGCCTGGCGTGTCCAGCCGGCCCTTCGTGCGTGTCCGGCCCGACATGCCTGTCCTGGGATGGCATGTCGGCAGGGCGGACTGTGGTGTGCCGTGCACTCACTGCAGCCTATTGCAACAGCGATATGTTTTTATGTATGTCCACATGAGGACAACAAACAGACACACGTGCATCACAGTGGACAGTTGTAAGTTCATGTCGGTCCAGACATGGTATGTGTCCTCCACCCGTGACATCCAGAACCACAGATCTCAACAGCTGTGGCTGTCAGTGGACACGCCCCTGTCAGTTCGGGCGCCACAACGTGTCACTGTCTGCTATGTGATCCTTATTTTTTTAGTTGTTTGTTATGTAATTGTGTATGTAGGTAGTGTAGTACTTATTAATATACCTGTCCTGGTTGGGGTCTCTGTGTTGTACTGTGACACATCCTGTGCACTGAGACATCATTTGTGTCTCTGGTCAGCAGCTGGGAGGCGCTTCCCCATGCTGTGTGCGCTCTGTGTCCAGCCCCGCATGTGTTCATGTCTGTCCCCCAATCCCCTGCTCCCCCTACACATATTTTTCTTTTTGATAAGAGGCTGCACAACGGCGTGTTTGAGAGTGACTGGAACGCATCTGGTGCTAAGGCAGAAATTAATAAATAAAAGAATATCAGAGCCGTTCAGAAATACCTCTGTAAAAAGACAGGAAGGAATAGTATTTGAGGTCAGTTCATAGGTCCATCCATCCATCCATCCATCCATCCATCCATCCATCCATCCATCCATCCATCCATCCATCCATCCATCCATCCATCCATCCATCCCATTTTTTCTTCCGTTTATACGGAGACGGGTCGCAGGGGCAACAGCTCAAGCAAAGCCCCCCAGACCTCCCGATCCACATACACCTCCCCCAGCTCCTCCGGGGTAACCCCGAGGCGTTCCCAAGCCAGCCGAGAGACGTAGTCACTCCAGCGTGTCCTGGGTCTTCCCCGGGGCCTCCTCCTGACGGGATGTGCCCCGGAACACCTCTCCAGCGAGGCGTCCAGGGGGCATCCGGAGAAAAGATGCCCGAGCTACCTCAGCTGGCTCCTTTCGATGTGGTGGAGCAGTGGCTCGACTATGAGCTCCTCCCGAATGACTGAGCTCCTCACCCTATCTCTAAGGGAGCGCCCAGCCACCCTGCGGAGGGAAACTCATCTTGGCCGCTTGTACTCGCGATCTCGTTCTTTCGGTCACAAATGCTGAACTACATTGGCCAGTGAAGGGAGGGATACAGGCTTAAACTGATCAAAAACAGCATGTAGAGAAGGAGCTGTGATATCAGAGCTCGGGCCTGCAGAAGAGAAGGCAGATGGCCTAAGAGCAGAAATTTTATCAAGAAAAACTCTCACAGAGGGAGAGCAAGGGTACAACTGAGCTGTCACAGGGATTTACAAAGGAGTTAAAAATGTTAAAAAGAACCTGAGGCTTGTGACTGTCATGTGATTCAAGTAATGGTGATTCAAGTTCATCATCTGTCGGAAAACCCTTTCACACACAGGATTAGTTAGATTCATTTTCTGCATGCAGTGAGGAAGTAGTGCTGCAGTGCAGAGAGGAATTTACCCAAACTTCCAGTTAGAAATCAGTTATTTTCTGCGTCCTACATTGCAGAAAAGGGGGACTTTAGAAAAGATCAATTCACTGTATCCATTGCCATTCAACCATTGCAATCTTCTTTGAAAATAAGGTGACCCCAAATATGCTTCAGCAGACAAACATCATCACACCAAAATGTTTGTGCTGGTGAGATTATAGCTTGGATAAGACAGAAGTCACAAATAACCAAATAAGGTGAATAAAAGGGCAACAACACTCCCACTCACAGTGTTCTCCTACATTTCAAATTTGACAGTTGAAGATGCTGTTGATGCCCAAGACCTGCTCTTACGTATCTACTGACTTTCAAAGAGCTTTTTAACTGCACGCAGTCGGATACTCATTTCAGACGAGTATCCGGCTCAACCCTAATCTAAAGGTTGAAAATGCATTGTGCAAATGGACTATGGGTGTGACCGGCTTTGCTTTGCTATTTACAAGGCATGTGCTCTGAGAACACAGTAAAGTGCATTGCACAAATTAAATGTAATCATTTAATTAATGATAGTTGTGTTTTGAAGAAGTGGAAAAAAATAAATCCTGTATAAGCCCTGAGGCCCATTGTTGCCCACTGCTTAAGCCCAGATTACACAGCATGAAGCATCTGAGAGTCTACAACTCATATAATTCAAATGAAGAAAATAAACAGAAATCTCTTGTCAGAGTTTCTGTAATGCAGCACCAGAATGGCCACAATCTTATAAATGTGAAATAGAGCCTACTGTCGATTTTTAGTCAAAGACAGTTAACGCTTCAGACTATAGCAGCAGGCTGTCCAGTGAGAGCACAAAAGATGGAATCAAATCTCTTGAGACCATTTTGAGGGTGGTTAGTATCGTTTGCTTATTATTTAAGAATCTATCTATTCTGCCAATTTTCTTCATCAGTGTGCCCACAACATCTCTTAAAAATATTATTTGCCTTCCGGAATGGCATTCTGTGAAAACCTTCACAAGAACATAGCATTTCTATCAGATAAAATCAGCTTAAAATAAAAATAAATGTGAAATGTTTCATATTTATTTCCAAGAAAAAGCTGTCATTAATTCAGCTTTAAACGTACGTTTGTAAACACTGTGTACATGCGCTCTGCTTGCCGGAGTCACTCCAGGAAATGTGAAAATGACATTTGTTCATTTACTTATTTAATGTACAAACATCTTTAACATATGAAAAATATCAGCTCTTTAGGTCTGTTTTACAGGGATTTAGTGGCAAAGAAAACCTAAGGCGAAGCTAAATTCATATAAAGTTAGTTGTTAGCAGTTAGCGGTAGCTTCAGGTTTGTCTTAGCATTTCATCGGTTTTGCATTATGACAGTTCACAGATTTGTGATAAGCGAAGCTAACTTTTAGTTTGGTTGTGGCCACGGGTGGAAACTACATGTAGAAAAACATAAAATGTACAAATATGTCTGTCGTGAAGCATGTCTTGTAGAAACTATACCCCAAATACACCATTAATAATAAACATGGTACTTTGTGGATTTTTTGAGTTATTATACACTGTTGGTGTTGAAAACTCTGTTGTTTCTAATTAGTAGACAAATGCTCTCTTTATACTGCAGACTCCAAATACGAGTAAACAACCATGTCAATAGCCTGAAATGCACATAATGGAAAAGACGATTGAATATTACCACTTACAAGGTGAGAGCTGTCGTTTGTGTCAAGCCTTACATGTGGAATAGCAGTCATTCCTTTCTATTCTGACACTGATTTCCAAACGTGTCTCAGCCTGTTGTTTTGTTGATGGACTGATTTATCAGCCATCATCAGTCTCCTCCTCTCTGTGACATAAGTACTCTGCCACAGGATCCCTGGCAAACACAAACACACACACACACACACACACACCACACACACACACACCACACACACACACACACACACACACACACACACACACACACACACACACACACACACACACACACGATACATCAGGTTGCAATATTCATTGCTACTTTGCCTCAGTTCTCCTGCTGTTGTGAAGCGATGTTCCATTGTTTCATGCCATTATGTGAGCACAACACAGTGCAAATTGCAGTTCAATATTGTAGCAGAAACACTGATGATAGATCTCAGAACATGGTGGAGGGGGAGTGTTCCAGCTTCACAGTGTTTAACGTGATGTGTGCTAAAACGTTAGGCTGGCTTTGTATGGTGAGTCTTTCATACAACTTTAATTACTTGAAACTTAAGGAAGAATACCGGCTGATTACATCCTTTATGAGATGTTGTGGGGGTCGTGTTCCCACTCGGGAGTCAGCACAAAACTTCATTAGTGCTGCCGACTTGGCAAATTTCTCACTAAATCTGGTGACTTTCCAAACCCTCTTGGCGACTTATTTCTCAAGAGCGACTACTGACAAATCTAGCTACTTTTCCTGGCATCATTGGAGACCTTTCTGGTGTTTGGCGGACACAAAAGTGAGAGCATGTATTGATCTACAGTCTCTGTTCTCACTGCTGTGAGGTCCCCATCTGGGAGCAGAGCAGACGGAGATCTACACTCCTACACACATTCAAAGTGCAAAAGAATCACACGCGCGATGCCGCCGTGGCTGATCCCGCCCTGTTTTAGAGCAGGATCTGAAACAAAAAACTTGTTTTTCACCTAAATCACTGCAGCTGCAATGATCTGATCATTGAATTGCAAACCTCACTTGGACTTGATCAGCCTACTTACCTCGTTTGCTGCTCAGCCTGGCCTTGAAAAGTTATTTTATTTTGAGAAATGATGGCCAATTTTAATGGAAAAATAAATGAACAAAATAAGAATCAAGGTTATTTGTAGTTCTAAATATTATTAAGGTGTATTTGCTCACTTTTTGTCTCTTCCATGACGTTGTTCTTTTTTCCTACAACTGTTACATCATATGAAAATAATATGCAAATTAGACAATGATGTCATTTAGTGAGCGCTAGGGTAGCCAATACCGATAGTTACTTTTCTTACTGAGGTGTTGGCAACACTGAACTTCATTTAACCGGCACATTACAGAAAGCAAACACCACATTAGCATACAGAAGTTAAAACCTCGCTGCCCACATACGTCCCGTTAGGTTGTGTTTGGCTTCCCGATAGAAAAAACTGCAAAACGGCAAACGCACATGATAATCACCAACTACACCGCATCCACCTGCAAACATACGTGGTCATCATGCAGCGTGCCACTCATCATCTGGAGTGTCGCAATCATCATGATGATCGGGAACAAAGTTTTGGACTGTTCAAAATGTTGCCGCTGATAGAAATCATCAGGAACCCGACTGGTTCACCAGCAAGCTTGTGCAACGTTACTGGGCTGCCTGCAATGTCCAGGGAACCCTGCTGCAAGCTGATGGCATTAGATTTGTACCAAACACTAATGCAGATCTGTACCCGATTCATTATTCTAAAGTTCACAGAGGCACTGCAGCAAGCAGGCAGCAAAACATTCCATCCTGTGAATAAGCACCCTTTATGTGGCCTTGGATGCTGTTTGCCAGTGTTGATTAAAGTATAGGAAAATCACACTTAAGTAAAAGTACAGATACCCATTAAAAAAATGACTTTGGTAGAAGTTCAAGTAACCGATTGAAAATGCTACTCAAGTAAAAGTCTTAAAGTATCTAGTATTTCTTGTACTTAAGTATGACAAGTAATGTACAACTAAATGTACTCAGTATTGAAAGTAAAAGTACAAGTAAATGTTAATAATCAAAAACGGACTGATTTTTTTTTTATAAAAGTTTATCTAGGCTTGTAAATGACTGGTAGTATTAGTCAAAATACAGAAAATTGTGCACATCACACAAAAACATTTCAGAAACAAGGTTTCAAAACCTAAACGAGAGTAGGCTACTCACTAGGTGTTCACAGGAAACAGTTATTTATTTATTTTCATTGTTACATGGTTTTATCTTTTCTGTTGTGTTTTGTTTCATTATGTTATTTTTGTCTCTTTCTCTAAAATTGTATTGTAACATAATTAGTCTATTATTATTGACTATTATTGTCTATTATGTAGACTATTATTGTTGTTGCTATAATATATGAATAAAAATAAATTTAAGAAATTTCAATTTGACTCTTTTACGACAACGAACACAAATCAACACAAACGTGCTGATGTGAACAGCTTAATGCTACCTTTAACATTGAAAATGCCATAGACATGCTAACGCGTTAGCATCGGTCCCGTTTTTAAGTTATAAAATACATCTATCAACTGTTTTAGCAGACCATAACAGGTTGGTTTAACATAAAAATATTAAATATTACTCACAGACATGTGCTCTTCAGGGTTTTAGTGGGAAAAAATTAGGATAAAGCAAAATAAAATCCACAAATCGTAGATCGAAGCACTGCTTCGACCTGCGAATCACTGCTTCAATTGGTTCAAGGTTCAAAGCAAAGCTGCGCTGCAGAAAAGTTGATTACAGACCCGCTGCAGGTCTGTAATCAATGTAGAGAAATGATCATTTTCCTGACAAACACCCCACAAGTGCGCAACTGCAAAAAAGTCTACCGGACATGACCCATGACAAATCGGCCTGACTTCGTTACAGTAACTATTAGTGGTGTCTCTGGCTGAAAACATGACTTTTTTTGCGTGTGTGTGTGTGTGTATGTTTTTTGTAACGAGTAACCGCATGGCGCATAGAAAATGTATCGGAGTAGAAGTATGCAATTAAGGTCGGAAATGTAGTGAAGTAAAAGTGAAAGTAAGCTGAATTTAAAAAACTCAAGTAAATTACAAAGTCTCCCAAAACATACTTAAGTACAGTAGTGTCCCACCTGGAAGCTGACAGGAACACGTGGACACTAGGCATAACTGACTAATGTTATTGTACAGGGCAAAAACAAGTCTGATTTAACTGTTTTTTGCTGCCAATGAAGTGGTGAAAATGTCATTAGATGTCCCGGGTTGTACAGACCACTTCAATGCTGTGATGGATGTGCACTTTTTTACCTCATACAATGTAAACTTTGTAAAACAACCAGTTACACGGCGTCTTTGCCTCTGACTGCTGCTGCTCTCCACTGAGTGAACAGAAGTGGAGTGGAGAGGTGAGGTTTGTTCTGTGAGACACAGCCCCACCTCCACACTTGACCTGCATTCATTCAGACAAACCAGAACATTTTGAGTTTTTGCAGTGTCGTTTCCCCTCAAGGCAATCAATACAGCTCAGAGTTACGTCAGGGAATATAAACTAGTGAGTTGCATGGACAGTAATCAGTCTGTTGACTTTGTTCAAAATAAGACATTTTGATTATGTAGCTCCTCTGGGGGAACCCCAAGGCGTTCCTAAGCCAGCTGAGAGATGTAGTCCCTCCAGCGTGTCCTGGGTCTTCCCCGGGGCCTCCTCCCAATGGGACATGCCTGGAACACCTCTCCAGCGAGGCATCCAGGGGGCATCCAGAAAATATGCCCGAGCCACTTCAACTGACTCCTTTCAACGTAGAGGAGCAGTGGCTCGACTCCGAGCTCCTCCCGAGTGACCGAGCTCCTCACCCTATCTCTAAGGGAGGGCCCAGCCACCCTGCGGAGGAACTCATCTTGGCCGCTTGTACTCGCGATCTCGTTCTTTCGGTCATGAGCCAAATCTCATGACCATAGGTGAGCATCAGAACGTAGATCGATCGGTAAATCGAGAGCTTTGCCCCCCTACTCAGCTCTCTCTTCACCACGACGGTCCGATACAGCGACCGCATCACTGCAGATGCTGCACCGATCCGTCTATCGATCTCACGCTCCATCCGTCCCTCACTCGTGAACAAGACCCCGAGATACTTAAACTCCTCCACTTGAGGCAAGGACACTCCACCGACCTGAAGAGGGCAAAGCACCTTTTTCCGGTCAAGAACCATGGCCTCGGATTTGGAGGTGCTGATTTTCATCCCGGACGATTCACACTCGGCTGCAAACCGCCCTGGTGCACGCTGAAGGTCCTGATTTGACGAAGCCAACAGAACCACATCGTCCGCAAACAGCAGAGACGAGATTCTGTGGTTCCCAAACCAGACCCCCTCTACACCCTGGCTGCGCCTACAAATTCTGTCCATAAAAATAATGAACAGAACTGGTGACAAAAGGCAGCCCTGGCGGAGGCCAACGTGCACTGGAAACAGGTTTGACTTACACCGGCAATGCGAACCAAGCTCCTGCTGTGGTCGTACAGGGACCGAATAGCCCTTAGCAAAGGACCCTGGACCCCGTACTCCCGGAGCACTCCCCACAGGGTGCCCCAAGGGACACAGTCGAACGCCTTCTCCAGATCCACAAAACATGTGGACTGGTTGGGCGAACTCCCATGAACCCTCGAGCACCCGATGGAGCGTGTAGAGCTGGTCCAGTGTGCCGTGACCAGGAAGAAAACCACACTGCTCCTCCTGAATCCGAGGTTCGACCATCGGTCGAATTCTCCTCTCCAGTACTCTGGAATAGACCTTACCGGGGAGGCTGAGGAGTGTGATCCCCCTATAGTTGGAACACACCCTCCGGTCCCCCTTCTTAAACAGAGGGACCACCACCCCGGTCTGCCAATCCAGAGGCACTGTCCCCGATCGCCACGCGATGTTGCAGAGGCATGTCAACCAAGACAGTCCCACAACATCCAGAGAATTAAGGTACTCAGGACGGATTTCATCCACCCCAGGAGCCTTGCCACGAGGAGCTTTCTAACCACCTCGGTGACTTCGGCCTGGGTAATGGATGAGTCCGCCTCTGAGTCCCCAGTCTCTGCTTCCTCTTCGGAAGACATGACAATGTGATTGAGGAGATCCTCGAAGTACTCCTTCCAATGCCCGACAACATCCCCAGTCAGGGTCAACAGCTCCCCACCTGCACCGTAAGCAGTGCTGGTGGAGAGCTGCTTCCACCTCCTGAGGCATCGGACGGTTTGCCAGAATCTCTTCGAGGCCGACCGATAGTCCTCCTCCATAGCCTCCCTGAACTCCTCCCAGACCCGAGTTTTTGCCTCTGCGACCGCACGGGCTGCGGCACGCTTGGCCTGCCGGTACCTGTCAGCTGCCTCTGGGGTCCCACCTACCAACAAAGATAAGTAGGACTCCTTCTTCAGCTTGATGGCATCCCTTACTTCCGGAGTCCACCACCAGGTTCGGGGATTACTGCCGCGACAGGCACCAGAGACCTTGCAGCCACTCGTAGCTGTGGTTGCAAGGTCTCTGGTGCCTGTCGTGGTGGCAATCCATCGACAATGGAGGTGGAGAACATGGTCCACTCGGACTCCATGTCTCCAACCTCCCCCGGGATCTGGGAGAAGCTCTCCCGGAGGTGGGAGTTGAAGACCTCGCTGACAGAGGGTTCTGCCAGTCGTTCCCAGCAGACCCTCACGATACGTTTGGCCCCGCCAGGTCTGACCGGCTTCCTCCCCTCCCAGCAGATCCAACTCACCACCAGGTGGTAATCAGTCGACAGCTCTGCCCCTCTCTTCACTAGAGTGTCCGAGACACGTGGCCGAAGGTCAGATGATACGACTATAAAGTCGATCATCGACCTCCAGCTCAGGGTTTCCTGGTGCCATGTGCACTTATGGACACCCTTGTGCTCGAACATGGTGTTCGTGATGGACAAACTGTGACTAGCACAGAAGTCCAACAACTGAACACCACTCGGGTTCAGATTGGGGAGGCCGTGCTTCCTGATCACCCCCCTCCAGGTCTCACTGTCGCCGCCCACGTGGGCGTTGAAATCCCCCAGGAGAACAATGGAGTCCCCAGTCGGAGCGCTATCTAGTACCCCTCCCAGGGACTCCAGGAAGGTTGGGTACTCTGCACTGCCGCTCGGCCCGTAGGCCGAGACAACAGTGAGAGACCTGTCCCAGACCTGAAGGTGTAGGGACGCGACCCTCTCGTTCACCGGAGTGAACTCCAACACATGGCGACTGAGCTGGGGAGCAATAAGCAATGCGACCCCAGCTCTCCGCCTCTCCCTGTGGGCAATGCCAGAAAAATGAAGCGTCCAGCCCCTCTCCAGGAGTTGGGTACCAGAGCCCAAGCTGTGCGTGGAGGTGAGCCTGACTATCTCTAGTCGGTATCTCTCAACCTCCCGCACAAGCTCAGGCTCCTTCCCCCCTAGCGAGGTGACATTCCACGTCCCAACAGCCAGGGGCTGTGAGCATGGACCGGGCCGCCGGGCCACCCGCCCTCGACCGCCACCCAATCCTCTCTGCACCCGACCCCCATGGCCCCCTCTGCAGGTGGTGAACCCACAGGAGGGCGGGCCCACGTTGCTCTTTCGGGCTGAGCCCGGCCGGGCCCCATGGGCTAAAGCCCGACCACCAGGCGCTCGCGCGTGAGACCCAACCCCAGGCCTGGCTCCAGGGTGGGACCCTGGCTCCACCATAGTGGGCAATGTCTCGGTCCTTGATTTTTTACTGGTCATGGAGGTTCTGAACATGACAGACATTTTTTGATTAAAAATATATAAATATTTGGTGGTCATAAATGACCACACAACATCACTTGAAGGTTGAAGTGTTAAAATGTCTGCAATGTATGTACTTCAATTATCAGACTGAGATCGGAACGCTCCATGTCTTAATTAGACTATTGCTTACTATGATTATGACTGTATTAATTAATTTACTAAGATAATTACAAAATGTTTACACGGCAGTGTTTTATTCAGATTACTGTTTTAACTGGTGATAGGGCAGCACTTTTATTTTGTGATAGGGTGATAGTGATTCTA
Source organism: Thalassophryne amazonica (assembly GCF_902500255.1). Lineage (NCBI taxonomy): Eukaryota > Metazoa > Chordata > Actinopteri > Batrachoidiformes > Batrachoididae > Thalassophryne > Thalassophryne amazonica. Next base: position 134,056,583 of record NC_047104.1, read on the forward strand.
TCACCCACAAAGTCAGGTTACAGACACCGGCTGGTGTTAAATGTATTCCTGGGGCCAGAGCTCTCGACATTGCCTCCCATCTTAGGGTGCTGACGCTGCAGAAGGGTAGACAAACAAAGGAATACTACACTAGATACAGACACATAGTTCAAGGATTCAAAGGATTCAAAAGGAGTTTATTGTCATATGCACATAGGAACATGTTCCCTGCACAATGAAATGTGTTTACTGCATTTTTACCCATCCTAATTGCCAGCTAGGAGCAGAGATTGCCTTTTTTGGTGCCCGGGGACCAGCTCCAGATGTATATCCCTGCCCTAGGACACGACCAGCGCTGAGCAAACCTTGACCAGCCTCATGACACACTTAACAAACAACAACACACATAAGCCGGTCCAGTACATGAACACATATAAAAGCACACACAAGGAAAGAATGGGGAAAATAAAAACCTCCATTGCTGCTGTGTTGAACTCATGCAGCAGCACTGGAGAGCAAAAAAACCATAGCACAGAAAAACAGTCATAACAAAAAACAATCACAACAGACAACAGACGACAACCGAGACTTGGATGTGTCCAGACAGACAGCCCGGAAGGCCGCCCGTGGCGCCATCGTCAAGTCTTATCTGTCCATCCTGGGGGGGATCCCAGTCCTGAATCAGTCCACCAGAGTCTCAAGGTCCCACAGTCAACATCTCAGGACTGCAAAGGGAGGGAGGGGAGACGAAGAGGCGGGGGAGACGAGGAGCGAGGCTATCAGGAGTGTTCCCTGGGGGGAGGATTTTATCGCAGCGGCCTTGAAGGACAGCTGGTGTTTGGAAACCAAATAGATATCCAGATTAACAGATGCCTGGCAGATTCCACAGTCTGAAACTTCAGAGTGGCTCCCAAATACATCTGAATAGAGGAGATGTGGTCTTACTGACAATCAAAGCGGTTTTCCAGTGCAGCCATTCTCCCCGAGCTGGATTCCAACGTGCAGTTGACATCCTCCGACTGAGCTGACACTGCCCTTCCAATCGAATCAATCACGTGGGGCAGCCTGGATGGGCCAATTAATGCCACCTCCACCTTCTTAATTTTCCGGTAAACCAGTACTATGGCCGCCCCACACAGCAGAAACCCGGTCACCACAGCTCCAAATAAGTAAACATCTTCAACGTCCTCCACAGACACCGTGTACAGGCACATGACTTGCCACCTCCGCCAGCTGTCCATCACGTAACCCGCCACATGTGTCCTGGCAGGACAGGTCAGGTCCTCCGCTCCCGAATGTCTTGTGGAAAAATAGTGTCAATTGCATTCAGAGACCACTTGATCAGATCCATTTTGCCGTTTTCCAGAGGAGCAGGGCTGGCAGCCTCAGACAAAACACGCTACAGTAGCAGGAAAGTTGGGGAGGGAGGAGGAGAGAAAAATGTGACCGTCCCGACTGAGAGCAAGACTGAGACAGTTATTCACGTCGGCGCCAATGATGTCAGGATGAAGCACTCTGAGGTTATAAAAATGGACATAGAGAGGACTTGTGACCTTGCCAGAAAGATGTGTTGGCATCAGTAAATAGTCTCTGGTCCTCTCCCCTCCCGGTGTAATGATGAGGCATTAGATGTTCGTGTGTGTCAGCTGGAATTTGGACGACACCTGCCGCGAGAGGCAGGCTGACATCGTCAAATAGTTGGCTGGTGCAATTTTGCAGACAGCAAGGCTTTAGTTTTACTGATAACTGGCCTTCATTTTGGGGCCGCATGGCTTGCTGATGCCCGACAGCCTTCACCCTACTGGGGAAGGTACCACCATCTTGTCTGTGAACATAGATAGAACTCTACAGGGAGGGTAACAGGACTTTACAGCAGGTCAGTGAGCAGGTGATTAGAGGCCCTGCAAGGCTCAAAACAACATTTAAGATGATTGCACCACCTATATTAAAACCACATCCCGTAAAACACAGTCACCTTGGTTAAGTGATTACTTGCGTGACCTATGCCTGATCTACCTGCCTATCTCAGCTTTCAGTGCTTACCAGTCGAGTGAGTATAAGAGAAACTGTGGAGAGCTGGGCATGTCCCAACTTGTCCTTTAACACTCTGAAATGGAGGTGTTCCTTTGTCTCGCTTCATCAGCGAATCGGTCGTGACGCGCGAAGCCTCCGCGTGGCTTTCCATGACAAAATCTCTTGTTAAAAGTGAAATCTGCCAGAAAATGGCTGATGTCCAGCTCTTGTGATAACCAGAGAAATTGCACACGACGGTCCCGGCTCCACACAGCGATCCATTTAGAAATGATGTGGTGGTTTCTGCCTCTTGACGGTGGCTCGGAGCGCGGCGAGCCGTGCGCCATTGTGGGCCGTCCTTAAAGCTGTAATAACACTCCTTATTCTCTGTGAAGCCCGTAAAATTTTCACCGAAAGCCAGATACATTTTTTAGAATGGTTTCCAGCTGCCTGTCTCTAACAGTTTCTGAAAAAATTCTGATGGAAAAAAAGCCCAAATCATTCCGCAATTTCCTCGCAATGAAACAACGATGAGAGGGGTGGAGCAGTGCTCACTCAAAGCCTGCCCACAGGCGAATGACGCAACCGACAGGCGTGGAAAAACTCACGCATGCGCACGAAGGTTCAAGCTTGGCTGACGTAAAAACATATGAATCAAATCCATATATTTTTTACATAAAATAAAAAGGTTGGATACTTTTCTCACAGACCTCGTATAAATGCAGTCCATTTACCATTTACTTTAACATGTACTAACTATGTTAATAATTTCCCTTTCAACCAACTTCAACTTCAACCAAACTTCGCCTTATGTGTGAAGGGGTCCTAAAGAATTCACCTGCAAAGATGGAAATTGTTCTCTAGGTTTAGGATTTTGCTGTCACAATGTTGGATCCCAGATTTAAAACCATATAAACAAACAAAAGCCCCTCTAGGCATCATATAGTTGTAAACTATATGAATATGAATGTATAGTGTTTGACTGCAGCCTCTGATTCAGTGCATGCTGGGATGTGCTCAAGTAGGTCTGAATACAAAGTGGATGAAGTTTCATTTTGAATTTAATCAGTGGCTCATACAACGCCTGGCAATAATTATGAAATCACCGGCCTCGGAGGATGTTCATTCAGTTGTTTAATTTTGTAGAAAAAAAGCAGATCACAGACATGACACAAAACTAAAGTCATTTCAAATGGCAACTTTCTAGCTTTAAGAAACACTATAAGAAATCAGGAAAAGTTGTTGTGTTGTTGTGTTGTGTTGTGGCAGTCAGTAACAGTTACTTTTTTTAGACCAAGCAGAGGGAAAAAATATGGACTCACTCAATTCTGAGGAATAAATTATGGAATCACCCTGTAAATTTTCATCCCCAAAACTAACACCTGCATCAAATCAGATCTGCTCGTTAGTCTGCATCTAAAAAAGGAGTGAACACACCTTGGAGAGCTGTTGCACCAAGTGGACTGACATGAATCATGGCTCCAACAAGAGAGATGTCAATTGAAACAAAGGAGAGGATTATCAAACTCTTAAAAGAGGGTAAATCATCACGCAATGTTGCAAAAGATGTTGGTTGTTCACAGTCAGCTGTGTCTAAACTCTGGACCAAATACAAACAACATGGGAAGGTTGTTAAAGGCAAACATACTGGTAGACCAAGGAAGACATCAAAGCGTCAAGACAGAAAACTTAAAGCAATATGTCTCAAAAATTGAAAATGCACAACAAAACAAATGAGGAACGAATGGGAGGAAACTGGAGTCAACGTCTGTGACCGAACTGTAAGAAACCGCCTAAAGGAAATGGGATTTACATACAGAAAAGCTAAACGAAAGCCATCATTAACACCTAAACAGAAAAAAAAACAAGGTTACAATGGGGTAAGGAAAAGCAATCGTGGACTGTGGATGACTGGATGAAAGTCATATTCAGTGATGAATCTCGAATCTGCATTGGGCAAGGTGATGATGCTGGAACTTTTGTTTGGTGCCGTTCCAATGAGATTTATAAAGATGACTGCCTGAAGAGAACATGTAAATTTCCACAGTCATTGATGATATGGGGCTGCATGTCAGGTAAAGGCACTGGGGAGATGGCTGTCATTACATCATCAATAAATGCACAAGTTTACATTGATATTTTGGACAACTGAAAGGATGTTTGGGGATGATATCATTTTTCAAGATGATAATGCATCTTGCCATAGAGCAAAAACTGCGAAAACATTCCTTGCAAAAAGACACATAGGGTCAATGTCATGGCACAGGGTCAATGTCAACGAGCAGATCTGATTTGATGCAGGTGTTAGTTTTGGGGATGAAAATTTACAGGGTGATTCCATAATTTTTTCCTCAGAATTGAATGATTCCATATTTTTTTCCTCTGCTTGGTCTAAAAAAGTAACCCTTACTGACTGCCATAATATTTTTTTCTTGATTTCTTATAGTGTTTCTTAAAGCCAGAAAGTTGCCATTTGAAATGACTTTAGTTTTGTGTCATGTCTGTGATCTGCTTTTTTTCTACAAAATTAAACAACTGAATGAACATCCTCCGAGGCTGGTGATTCCATAATTTTTGCCAGGGGTTGTAGTTGGATTATAGTGCAGATGGACAAGTTGAGGGACAGACAGGTCGGTCTTCCCTCCCCTGAAAAATAAATAAATAAATAAATAAATAAATAAAACACCACACATAAATCAACAAAGTTCTCTCTCTTTGATCTTGAATTCTTGTGCCTCACCAAATACTTCACGCTGTATTTGATAAGCAAGGTTGGGTAGGATTACTTTGAAATGTAATCCAAAAGTAATCAGATTACAAGTAATCCAAATGTATGTACATACATACATGTAATCCACATGTATTCTTCCTACCCAGCCTTGTTGATAAGTACGTGTTCTCTGATTTTTCTGCAAGATAGAGATCCCTCCCCCACCCCATCACAAACATGAAATGAATATGACAGCCTGGAACCAAAGGCACAATGTGATCTCATCAGCTGAGTGTCATTTTCTTCTAACTATGAGATACAGCAGCTTAGTGTGAAAATTAAGGGTAATTGGTATCCATGCCAGCACCCCGATCTTTGGGCCATGATAACTGACTTTTTAAATTTGTGAAAATGAACTCGCACCTGTGCACAGTTTGCTCAAAAGGATAGGTAATTATTTTTGCAAAAAAAGTCTGAGAATGTCTTGTAAATATTGTATGATTCACTCTTGGAATCATTTGGAGGGTTCCTATCACACATTTTGAAACACTTTTACTGCATTCAGGGTAGACACAGTCATGAAGAAAAAGAGTGAATGAATGGGGGGTAAAAATAGAAAACATACATCAATATTTAGTAGATCCTCCTTTTGCAGATATAACAGCCTCTAAATGCTTCCTATAGCTTCCAATGAGATTCTAGATTCTGATTAAAGGTATTTTGGACCATTCTCCTTTGCAAAACATCTCAGGTTTGTTGGTTTCCAAGCATGGACAGCCCGCTTAAAATCACACCACAGATTTTCAGTAATATTCAGGTCTGGGGACTGAGATGGCCATTCCAGAATGTTGTACTTGTTCCTCTGCATGAATGCCTTAGTAGATTTTGAGCAGTGTTCAGGGTTGTTGTCTTGTTGAAAGATCCGGTCCTGGCACAACTTCAACTTTGTCACTGATTCATGAACATTGTTCTCAAGCATCTGCTGATATTGACTGGAATCCATGTGACCCTCAACTTTAACAAGATTCCCAGTACCTGCACTGGCCACACAGCCACACAGCATGATGGAACCACCTCCAAATTTTACTGTAGGTAGCAAGTGTTTTTCTTGGAATGCTGTGTTCTTTTTCAGCCATGCATATCGCCCCTTGTTATGTCCAAATAACTCAATTTTAGTTCATGAGTCCACAGCACCTTATTCCAAAATGAACCAGGCTTGTCCAAATGTGCTTTAGCATACCCCAAGCGACTCTGTTTGTGGTGTGTATCCAGAAAAGTCTTCCTCTGCATTACAGCATCACACAGCATCTCTTTGTGCAAAGTGCACTGTATAGTTGAACGATGTACAGAGACACTATCTGCAGCAAGCTCATGTTGTAGGTCTTTGGAGCAGGTCTATGGGTTGACTATTACTGTTCACACCATCCTTCACTTCAGCTTATCTGAGATTTGTCTTGGCCTGCCAATTTGTGCCTTAACTAGTACTGTGCCTGTGGTCTTCCATTTCCTCACTATGTTTCTCACAGTGGAAACTGACAGCTGAAATCTCTGAGATAGCTTTTTGTATCCTTCCTCTAAACCATGATGTTGAACAATCTTTGTTTTCAGGTCATTTGAGAGTTGTTTAGAGGCTCCCATGTTGCCACTCATTTGAAGAGATGCAAGGAGGAGAAACATTTGCAAATGGCCACCTTAAATACCCTTTCTCATGATTGGATTCACCTGTGTAAGGAGGTCAAGGGTCAATGAGCTTACCAAACCAGTTTGTGTTCCAATAATTAATGCTAAATGTATTCAAATCAATAAAATGACAAGGGTGCTCAAATTTATGCACCTGCCCAATTTTGTTTAAATAATTATTGCACACTTTTTGTAAATAACAGAAACTTCATTTCACTTCTCAAATATCAGTGTTTGTCTGCTATATGATATATTTAACTGAAATTGCTGATCTACCAATAATTTATAAAGGAAAATCATGGAAATCATCAGGGGTGCCCAAACATTTGCATAAAACTGTAATTGGCCGCTCTACTTTTGGCTTTACCTTCATAATTTACCTTAATAAAAACTGTTTGCTTTGCCTTGTTTAGTGTTTTTCTTTTTTTTTTTTTTTTTTTCAGCACAGTCTCACCTGTGTGACTTGGCAGTTTTTCTTTCATTCTGACATACCATAACACAATGGATCTAAATTCACACAAAAACATAAAATCAGAATAGGAAAAAGTTTGTTTCGCTAAAACAAAAATTCGCTTAAAGTGCTGAATCCACTTAACAAACCAAATTTTCAGTTTTCAAATTGCCTTTTTTTTAACAAATAAAAAAAATGAAAAAAATGACATATTTAGAAATACAGATTTATTTGTAAAACCCACCACACATTTCAGTAAGTTGTGTGTTATACTGACCAACCAACTACTCATGTCAGGAAACTAATTTAACCATAATCCATTGTCTAAACACTAAAACCTTCAAAATTAATGCATTACTTTAAAACTAAAACATATAGCTGATATTTTCACTTTGTAAAACGACAGACATGACATTAATTTCAATAACTTGTCTGGAATTAGTTTAAAATTTCAACCATAAGTTAAAACTATCTGCCTGTGCATGACGTGTGTGATATACCAGTGAGTCTGTATGGTGTGAAGAGAAATTATCTTTTTTCCCCTGTCTCTGCCTTTCGTCTCTGGAAAATGGATGGATGGATGCTCAGCAGGTCTTTTTTGCTGAAAGAAGGTTGAACTGAGACAGAAGCGCTGGCTCGTTGTTGTGTCAGTAGTTGCTAGTGTACTAAACTCAATACTGACAGTTATTGGTTTAGCTTTTATCTGTAACTTCTGCTAAATTTTTTAGGGGATTATCAGTTTAGCTTTATAAAAGTTAACTTTTCAGTTAGCAGATTAAGGGTTATTGAAGCTAACGTTTTGTTTAGCTGTGCCCACCACTGGTTTTGCAAGATTAGCCTGTGTTCAGGTTACAGTATGCACAGCGTGTATCCGCGTGTGTGGAAGATGATCAAGAATTTCTTGCAGAGGCACACTGAGTAATTAATGGGTGTCGGCAGTTTCTGAATGCAAAAAACATTCTGTCACAATGATGCTATCCTAAGGTTATATGAGGTTTTAAATTTTCCTGATAAGAGTTGATAACAGTCATCTGGGAAGCAAAAAGCTAAAAATAAATTCTAGGTTTCTGTTGTGAGCCTTTTGGTAAATTTCCACCTCCTTCTCTTCTTTAGTATCAGGTCTCGCCTCGCCTCCACAAGAGGTGTTGAATAAACTGTGAACACTACAACAGCAGGCGAGCAAACAGGCGGTCTGACAGACTGAAAAACAGTTGGCAAAACAGACAAAAAAAGACAAAATACAAAATTATGTCAGAATTGTCATGATATTAAAAATGCTGAAGTGATTGGCAGTGATAGGGCAGCACATATGATGCAAACATTCAGATTCACACGGCTGCAGACAGCAATGTAGACACAATCCACATCTTGTTTCCATGGTGACCAAGTGAATCGGAATCCATGAATCCATGCTTATCATGCTTATGCTTATTATCCTGTGACCATGGGAGTATTTTGTGACTGTACTGTAAAAACATTTCAGGCACACTTATATATTATTTGATTTTATTTACTGCAATCTTCACGTTTCTTTGTTAGCTTGCCCAACAGTTTCTCACATCTTTGTTGATAGAGCACAAGCACTACCAACAATAGTCAGTCCCTCCAGCATGTCTCTTGTTTCACTTGGGGTCACCCCAGTAGATCCACTGTGGATCTGAAAGTTGATGTGGCACAAGTTTCACGCTAAATGCCCTTCTTGACACAACTCCACGCTACAATGGAGAACGGGCAGGGGTGGCCTTGTGCACTTAAGCAGCTTTAACAGCTTGGCCAATAACACAGCAGGCACTAACAACAATGTAATTCCAAAAATGGTACGTCTTGGATTTCATCTCCTTTTGAAAGCGGACTTCTCATATTTCCAACTGTTGTTGAAATCGCTCTTGTTGATCTTTCAGTTCTATTCCAGCGTTGGTATTTTGGGATTCCAGCTTCTTTGTACAGCTTACCTCTTTGGTTTGCAAGTAAGACAGTAGAATCTCATCCATTAATGTAAGTAGCAATAAATGGATAATGAATTATTCATGCATGCATATATACACTCAACAAAAATATAAACGCAACACTTTTGGTTTTGCTCCCATTTTGTATGAGATGAACTCAAAGATCTAAAACTTTTTCCACATACACAATATCACAATTTCCCTCAAATATTGTTCACAAACCAGTCTAAATCTGTGATAGTGAGCACTTCTCCTTTGCTGAGATAATCCATCCCACCTCACAGGTGTGCCATATCAAGATGCTGATTAGACACCATGATTAGTGCACAGGTGTGCCTTAGACTGCCCACAATAAAAGGCCACTCTGAAAGGTGCAGTTTTATCACACAGCACAATGCCACAGATGTCGCAAGATTTGAGGCAGCGTGCAATTGGCATGCTGACAGCAGGAATGTCAACCAAAGCTGTTGCTTGTGTATTGAATGTTCATTTCTCTACCATAAGCCGTCTCCAAAGGCGTTTCAGAGAATTTGGCAGTACATCCAACCAGCCTCACAACTGCAGACCACGTGTAACCACACCAGCCCAGGACCTCCACATCCAGCATGTTCACCTCCAAGATCGTCTGAGACCAGCCACTCGGACAGCTGCTGAAACAATCGGTTTGCATAACCAAAGAATTTCTGCACACAGAAACCGTCTCAGGGAAGCTCATCTGCATGCTCGTCATCCTCATCGGGGTCTCGACCTGACTCCAGTTCATCGTCGTAACCGACTTGAGTGGGCAAATGCTCACATTCGCTGGCGTTTGGCACGTTGGAGAGGTGTTCTCTTCATGGATGAATCTCGGTTCACACTGTTCAGGGCAGATGGCAGACAGCGTGTGTGACGTCGTGTGGGTGAGCGGTTTTCTGATGTCAAAGTTGTGGATCGAGTGGCCCATGGTGGCGGTGGGGTTATGGTATGGGCAGGCGTCTGTTATGGATGAAGAACACAGGTGCATTTTATTGATGGCATTTTGAATGCACAGAGATACCGTGACGAGATCCTGAGGCCCATTGTTGTGCCATACATCCAAGAACATCACCTCATGTTGCAGCAGGATAATGCACGGCCCCATGTTGCAAGGATCTGTACACAATTCTTGGAAGCTGAAAATGTCCCAGTTCTTGCATGGCCGGCATACTCACCGGACATGTCACCCATTGAGCATGTTTGGGATGCTCTGGACCGGCGTATACGACAGAGTGTACCAGTTCCTGCCAATATCCAGCAACTTCGCACAGCCATTGAAGAGGAGTGGACCAACATTCCACAGGCCACAATTGACAACCTGATCAACTCTATGTGAAGGAGATGTGTTGCACTGCATGAGGCAAATGGTGGTCACACCATATACTGACTGGTATCCCCCCCAATAAAACAAAACTGCACCTTTCAGAGTGGCCTTTTATTGTGGACAGTCTAAGGCACACCTGTGCACTAATCATGGTGTCTAATCAGCATCTTGATATGGCACACCTGTGAGGTGGGATGGATTATCTCAGCAAAGGAGAAGTGCTCACTATCACAGATTTAGACTGGTTTGTGAACAATATTTGAGGGAAATTGTGATATTGTGTATGTGGAAAAAGTTTTAGATCTTTGAGTTCATCTCATACAAAATGGGAGCAAAACCAAAAGTGTTGCGTTTATATTTTTGTTGAGTGTATATATATATATATATATATATATATATATATATATATATATATATATATATATATATATATATATATATATATATATATATATATATATATGGGCTCATCAGCAACGATGATGACTCAGCCTACAGAGAGGAGGTACACCATCTCCTCAACTGGTGTGACATGAACAACCTGCACTTCAATGTCAACAAAACAAAGGAAATAAGGGTGGACTTAAGGAAGAATCACAAGCCTCACATACCTCTCACCATCAATGGCAGTGCTGTGGAATGAGTGAAAAGCACCAAGTTCCTGTGGGTGCACATCACTGATGACCTGACATGGACAACCAACACCACCTCCCTTGTCAAGAAAGCACAGCAACACCTCCACTTCCTACGCAGGATGAGGAGAGCCAGTCTCCCTTCTTCAGCACTCACCACCTTCTACAGGGGTGCCACTGAGAGCATCCTCACCAGCAGTCTCTGGTATGGAAGCTGTCATGTTGCTGACCAGAAAGCACTACAGCGAGTGGTGAAAACAGCAGAGAAGATCACAAGATCAGCCCAACCATCCATACAGGACCTGTACCCATCCCGCTGCCACAGACGAGCCATCAACATCATCAAAGACCCCGCCCACCCCTCAAACAAACTGTTTACCGTCCTACCATCTGGCAAGCGCTACAGCAGTATGCGCTGCAGGACCACCAGACTCAGCAACAGCTTTTTCCCACAGGCCATCAGACTGCTAAACTCACTCCCAAAAGCAAGAGCATAACCCTCCCACCACACACACACACACACACACACACACACACACACACACACACACACACACACACACACACACACACACACACACACACACACACACACACACACACACACACACACACACACACACACACAAAACTACTTTTAAGCACATTCCTTTGCACAAAAAACAAAAAGTTTACAAACTTAATCACCTCCATGCTGCTACTCTGCACTCTGCACTTTTGCCATATTGCACCTATAATGTTGTACTCAGTATTATTGCACTCCAGTAACATATCTCGACTGACTACATTCTGAAACACTATGACAGCCTTGGAAATGTATGCTCACTGTTGTCTATATGTCATGTTGATTGTTGTTCTGTTACTGATATTATTTGCATTTTATGTCCTAGTGATGTCTCATGTGCAGTTTATATTTAGTTGTATGTCTAATTTAGCCTCTGTTACTGCACATTTGGAGTTTGGGGAAACGCAATTTCAGTCTTCTGTCTAATGTACTGTTGCATGGATTGATTGACAATATATATATATATATATATATATATATATATATATATATATATATATATATATATATATATGTCATGTATGTAATTTAAAATTCTTCTTCTTACTTATAAGGTTTTGAATAAACAGGTCCCATCTTATCTTAGGGACCTCATAGTACCATATCACCCCAATAGAGCGCTTTGCTCTCAGACTGCAGGCTTACTTGTAGTTCCTAGGGTTTGTAAGAGTAGAATGGGAGGCAGAGCCTTCAGCTTTCAGGCTCTGGACCTCAGGACCTGTGGAACCAGCTCCCAATTCAGATCAGGGAGACAGACACCCTCTCTACTTTTAAGATTAGGCTTAAAACTTTCCTTTTTGCTAAAGCTTATAGTTAGGGCTGGATCAGGTGACCCTGAACCATCCCTTAGTTATGCTGCTATAGACTTAGACTGCTGGGGGGTTCCCATGATGCACTGAGTGTTTCTTTCTCTTTTTGCTCTGTATGTACCACTCTGCATTTAATCATTAGTGATTGATCTCTGCTCCCCTCCACAGCATGTCTTTTTCCTGGTTCTCTCCCTCAGCCCCAACCAGTCCCAGCAGAAGACTGCCCCTCCCTGAGCCTGGTTCTGCTGGAGGTTTCTTCCTGTTAAAAGGGAGTTTTTCCTTCCCACTGTCGCCAAGTGCTTGCTCACAGGGGGTCGTTTTGACCGTTGGGGTTTTTACGTAATTATTGCATGCCCTTGCCTTACAATATAAAGCACCTTGGGGCAACTGTTTGTTGTGATTTGGCACTATATAAATCAAATTGATTGATTGATTGACTTTATTTACATAAATTATGAAGAAATACAAAAGTTTCTTTCACCAAAACATCAAATCTAAGCTTTCATCTCAAATGCACTTTCTGTCAAATTGTAGCTGAACTTTCAGGTCTTCTTTTTAAGAAAATCCTCCTCTACACCACATCATCAGGAAGCTGGATTTTATAATTTTAATTAAGTTATATCAAGTTGTAGAGATTTACTTCCAGTTTGAGTTAAGGAAGATAATTTTAGAGGAAAAAAAGGATCTGAAATGGAATAAACAAACTAAAATGTGTGAAATACCAAGTGTTCCAATACTTTTGAGGGCAATTAAAAAACACTGAGGAGCAGCATCTTACATCTCATCTATAGTGCAGCAGATAAGAGAATATTTAGAGTGGAATCCTGCAAATGGTGATACAAGCATCAAATTTAACACAAATAATCCATAGACATTAACTCTTTAAAAAAAAACTGATTGGCCACTTGAATTTTCAATAGACAGCCAGGTAGGGGTCAATTGGTCTAAATTAAAAGATGCTCCAATCATATAGAAAACTACACAACATTATTTGCCTGATCATAAAGATTCCAAAAAAAGGTATAGCTTGGACTATCTGTGACTGAATGTTATGGAGTTATAAGGTAAAAGCAGCAAGAATGGTGACAAAGGTCAGTTTCAGTTTGTACAGGGGTCAAAAGTTAAAATTGCTCAATTAATTTTGCTCCAGCTGTATTTTTGCTGAATTTGACGCTTGTATCACCATTTGAAGGATTGTTTCAGTTATCTGCTGCACTAATAAGCCAACAGAGCATGAACCAGCTGCTGTCTGTTAGCTTAAACATGTGTGTATAAGGCAACCCGAATTAAAGGAGAAATGCTGCTTTTAACAATCTGGACCCCATTTCTGGCATAAAATACGGTCGTTTACTCACCAGTGTAAGTTTGGTGTGATTAGAAGTCCATAGTTCAAAGGATGTGTTCAGTTCAAATCTGGAGCAAACATTTTTCTTCTTCTACTAAGGTGGATTAGAACTTTTTGTGGTACACAGCACAAACTACTGGACAGGAGGAACCCAGCAGTCAATGTGACACTGATTTGAAAATGCAGCTCTTTCAACCAGATGTGCGGTGCTGTGACATGTCAATCATCTGTGTCCAATCAGATTTCAGGAGAGTTCAGTGAAACCCCAGCCTCCGCTCTAGCTCCACCCATGCTTGACATTTGAACATTTCCTGTTTCACTGTGACTGATAAATTGGCACTTCCTGTTTGAGTGTGAGTTTGCTACTGAGTTCCCAAGAGATTCCATGGGATCTCGTCTGTCGTCCAGGAAGTGTTTGACATTTGAACATTTCCTGTTGTACTGTGGATTTGAAAACTGACACTTCCTGTTTAGGACGCCCTGTACCATGAGTGAGCTTTGCACTGCTGCGCAACGCTTCACTCATATTATTTTTTTTCTACAACTCAGTCTTCGCCCAGTAACAGTAAGGATTGTTACATATGGATTCATCATTTCAAAATGCTTAAGATCTCGTAACATCATTAAGACGTTTTGTTACGTCCACCAAGGATGTAATAAAATCATCAGCATTTATTTGTTTATTTATTTTTCTGTCTGTTAGCAGGATTACGTCAAAACTACTACTTTTGAAGAAATTTGCACCACAGATAGATATTAGGGCATGGAAGACTCCACTGAATTTTCGCGGTGATCTGTGTCCGGATTGGCAGACGTAAGAAATCTCCGATTACTCTTGTTGTTTATGTCACTAAAATAAGGAGGTCCCAGGTTCACCTCTCACATTGTCTTTTTTGTGTAGAATTTGCATGTTCTCCACGTGTTTGCATGGGTTCCATCCATGTGCTCTGGCTTCCTCCCACTTCCAAAGTCATACAGGCTAGCTGAAATGGTGAGTCTAAATTAAACGTAGATGTGAGTGAGATGTGAATGTGTTTGTCTGTCTATGTGTGTCTCCCTGCAATAGACCGGTAGCCTGTCCAGGGTGTACCACACCTTTCACCCAATGACCACTGGGATAGGCTCCAGCCCTCACACCCCCCGTCAGCCTTAAGTGGAGTGAGCAAGTTGAGAAAATGGATGGTTGAATACTCCTGAAGTCAATGTAAGTGCACATATGTGCATACCTCATACATCTTATCCCTAAAATCTATTCATTTCACAATGACAATGCTTCTTTCTCCTATGCTACTTTATGCAGAGAGAGCAGTCATCTGTACAGCAGCCATACACTACATGATGAGATGACGCAATAATGACCATCATAAATGTTTCAGTGTAAAGCAGAAGCATGTTGTAGAATGTTTGTTGCAGAGCAGTAGCTGAGTGGATCCATAGTGGTTCCCAATATGCAGAGGTCGAGATGAACCCCACTCATGTTACTTGTCTGTGTTCTTGGACACGACACTTCATGTTCATTGTCTCAGTCCATCCAACTGTAAATGGGTGCCCTCCTCAGTTGGGGAAGTGACCTGCATCAGAATAGTCCAGGGGGAGTCATCCACTTGATGCTACAGAATCCAGAGAGAAGCACCAGCACCAACGGGCCTCGGGACCTATGTAGGACATATAGCAGTAGCTGTTTCCATCCGTGTAGAAGTCCGGAGTGAAAAATATATAATGTATAACATGTTCAAATTGGTGCTGTTTTATTTCAAGAATACGTGAGATCCTATTGAAGTGACTCCATCCACACTGCAGTATGACTTGTGTTTCTCTGTAACTGACTCATGTCATGGATTTTTGGTCAGCATAATACCTTGTAAAGATGGCTGTAAATTCTACATTACGACTGCCTTGCATTCACGCTACTGCAAGAGAAGCAGATGCAATCCAGGTGCAGACTCTGTTAAAATACAGCACAAACCCCACACGTTTTGTGACCCACAGCTCTTTGCTGAATGCATGCCTGTATTTTTCAGGAGTTTAGTGGATGTTTTACAGTTCTTGTCATTTTGTAACAATGGCCTCCACCAATCTGAGCGCAGTGCAGGAGTGAAGATGTGCCTCACACAGAAGAAAAGAAGGTTGAGGCGATGGTCTAGTGATTAAGGTCACTAGACCATGATTTGATCCTCGGTTCAAATCACCAAGGGCCTTTGGGCAAGGTCTTTAATCCCCTACTGCTCCTGGTGTGTAGTGAGCACCTTGTATGGCAGCACCCTGGGTATGGGTGAATGTGAGGCATTATTTGTAAAGCACTTTGAGCATCTGATGCAGATGGAAAAGCGCTATAGAAATGCAGTCCATTCACCATTTATTTTAAAATACGACAACGGAGACCCTGGACTGTTGAACTGAAGTCATACATCAAGCAAGAATGGGAAAGAATTCCACCTACAAAGATTCAACAATTAGTGTCCTCAGTTCCCAAACATTTATTGAGTGTTGTTAGAAGGAAAGGTGATGTAACACAGTGGTAAACATACCACTGTCCCAGCTTTTTTGAAACGTGTTGCAGGCATCCATTTCAAAATGAGCAAACATTTGCACAAAAACAATAAAGTTTATCAGTTTAAACATTAAATATCTTGTCTTTGTGGTGTATTCAGTTGAATATAGGTTGAAGAGGATTTGCAAATCATTGTATTCTGTTTTATTTATATTTTACACAACATCCCAACTTCATTGGAATTAGGGTTGTACGTATGAAGCAGGAATCATGTGCAAAATGTGTAAAATCATCCCTGCGTCGAACGCCTCGTACACCTGTTGCTACAACAGTCCCAACTTCATTGGAATTGGGGTTGTAATTGAGTCATGCACTACTTAACAGTCACAGTCCTGTTAGGTAATGAAGTTAGGTAGAGGGAACATAGACACGACGTATCGTGCAGGGCCAGTTTAACACACCTTAAAGGATGCTGTTATCAGCATACACAATTTATGCTACGATTTCTTTGGTGAGGACATGCTCCTCCAAAATTTTACCCATTGCAACATCCTCTTAAAAAAGAAAAAAACTACTCTATGCAATTTCATCAAACGAAACACTCGTTTTCAAAATAAAAAATTTTTCTTTCTTCAGAACAGATTGATTGCTATGTTGCTTGTTACAGCAGTATATTAAAATAAAATGCAATGCTAAAATACCCTCGGCCGTACGAGCATTGTCTTTGTTATAATTTGCAACAAAGAGGTTATATTTACACACAAACAAAACAGAGTTTGCAGTTAGCTAGACCAGCCACTGATGTCACAGTGCCAATCTATTCTGATTGACTGTCACGCGCGCCCCTCAAAAAAAAAAAAAAAGAAAAAAGACAAACAGAATGCAACTTTTTAACCTCTTAAAATAGGTCAAGGTTAGTGATCTTTGAACTTGTCCAAGGTCTGCATGTGTCCCAAGAGTGCTGCCTGTGAATTTGAAGACCCTGGCAGTAACAGGACTGGACGTATGCTGAGCACAGACGGATGGACAGACAGATGGATGGACGCAAAGTCTTCACAATATCTGATGGCCATATTTGATTGCCTCAGGTAAAAATGCATATGGATGCAACAGCAGGATCAACTGTGTGTTTCAGTGTGGGTTAAATAAAACATGAAAAATATGAACTCATGTTGATGTGGCGTGTAATTGCAGAACCATCACAAGCAGGTCATGCACCACTAAGCAGCGAGCCTCTTTAGGTCTTTAGCCTACGAGCATCTTTAGGTCTGCTCTGGCTCTCAGCTGTGTAATGTGTCTTCTTAATGAGGGTGTGATTTCTGACGGCATCCATTACTGCTGTGAAAAATAGCTTTAACTTGGAAATTCCATTAAATGTGTGGCAGCTGGCTTGATATATGATGACACATGAAGCTGCAACACGCTCGTGTTACATTACTAGCCTCATATAGAATGCTAAAGTACGTGAAAGCTGTCGATCTTTGGGTACCTCTTGTGAAGCATATGCACTTTTTAGAATACATGATTACATTGTGTTCCAAAGTGAACAGGTCAGGTCATAGAGATTTCTCTTATTGTGCTCCTTACCTGTCAAATAGTCTGCCCACTGAGGGCAGACAGAAACAATTGTGTTGAGTCCTTCCAAACCGAAGACACATTTGTTTGACGCATTTTTTTAAACTTAGAAGCAGCCTGCATACATCATTGGCTTGTCTGTCACTTCTGTTACTCATATCACTTTGGGCAAGGATTTAATCTCATCACACTCTAATTTTTGGTCATCTTAAATTAATACAGGACTCATCTGCCAACAAGCATGCCAAATGGATGTCAAAGAGATTTTAATTGATGTTAAAGCAGTGCCTCCGTTCTCAATCATTTCTGTTCTATTTTCTGCCTGAGCTGCTGCCTGGCGATGTGCCGCCTGGATGAGTTCTTCTGGAAGGGCTGCCTCAGAACCATGAAGGCACTGTGGATGGACA
Source organism: Thalassophryne amazonica (assembly GCF_902500255.1). NCBI lineage: Eukaryota > Metazoa > Chordata > Actinopteri > Batrachoidiformes > Batrachoididae > Thalassophryne > Thalassophryne amazonica. Next base: position 134,074,525 of record NC_047104.1, read on the forward strand.
GTGAGATGAGAAGGTGCTGATGTGGAGAGAGGTTCTGGATATCTTGCAGCTACAAAAAAATCGTGCATCAAAATGTACAAAGAGGTACAGAGGAGCATTCGTTGAACTGAGGAGGTCACTTTAAAGAGTGGCAAAAGATCTTGGTGGCAAATATGAAGTTAGGATGGTGTGTAGACTCTCGATTTACGCTCCTATCCTCACCTGTGGTCAGGAGGAGCTGTGGGTAATGAACGAAAGAACAAGGTCATGGACACAAGTGGTGAAAACAAGGTTCCTCTGTTGGGTATCTGGACTTACACTCAGGGACAAGATGAGAAATTCAACTATCTGGGAGGAATTCAGAGTAGAGCTGAGCCAGCTGAAGTGGATTGGGCATTCGGTGAGGATGCCCCCTAGTCATCTCCTAAGTACGCACAACTGGGATGAAGTCCCGGAGAAAACCCAGGACATGCTCCCCACTGACTTGGGCCTTAGAAACCTCTAGGAAGTGTCAGAGTACTTGGCCAAGGAGAAGGAAGTGTGGAATGAGCTGTTTGGTCTGCTGCCAGTGTGATGGAGGCCAGAGGGAGTCACTGTGCATGTGGTAGTCTGTAATGCGTCAATCTCCAACGCCAAAAGATACTCTTTCCATAGATGCCAGAGCCCATTGGTTGTAGCCTTCTGGTCAGAGCGCCTGCCTCGCATGCCAAAGATCGTGAGTTCACATCCTGAGTGGAGTGACAGAGGGGAGAAACTCAGACACAATGCAGAAGATAAACCACCACAAACCAGACGTGAATAAGTGGCAAAAAATTAATGATTGATTAGATTAGATAGAACTTTATTAATCCCTTGGGAAAGTGAGGTTCCTGTTGTGTGGGCCGCTGAAGAGGAGGTACTGCTGGCCCACCACCACCAGAGGGCACCCTGCCTGGAGTGCGGGCTCCAGGCACAAGAGGGCGCTGCCGCCTCACAGGAGCAGCCGGGGTGACAGCTGTCACTTATCACCTATGACAGCTGTCACCAATCATCTGATCTTCATCTGTATATCAGCAAGACGACATCTCCACCTCTTTGCCGAGATATCGCTCTTCTTAGGAGGTAACGTACTCAGCCGTTGTGTTGTCTTTCAGACAGTAACGTTGTTGCTTGGTGTTTTGACAGTAGTCAGTGAGTACTTGCAGCTGGAGACTGAGTTGGACTTTTCACCAACCTTTTTGATAAGCACTCATACTCCTGCACATACCAGTTTTCTGATGAGAGGTGGAGGTGGATTTCCCACCATAAGTGTTGCTGGGTGTAAACGCACCCACATCTAACTGTTTTTGCTCCTCGCCAGCAGTACCAGATCCGACAAGCGGAGGCAGTGGCCACCTGGGAGTTCGGGACTTGGCGGCTCCAGTATTCCCGGGGTTCGGTGGCGGAGGAAATCGTGTGGTTCCGGTTCTGCTTTGGACAGATGTCTCTTATCTTCGAGCCTGCCCACACGACACATTCTGTGAATTGACTTTATTGCATTCTATTGTGATCTGCCGTGTTTGTTGTGCTCATTCACAACAGTAAAGTGTTATTATTTGACTTCCTCCATTGTCCGTTCATTTGCGCCCCCTGTTGTGGGTCCATGTTCCTACACTTTCACAACAGTTCCAGCGGCATTGTATAGCAGCACATGAGTAAGAAGCACACAGAGTATCAAAAGTGAAAGTAAAAATCAATTTGCAAATTTAAGTATAAATACACATATAAATACCAGAAATACTGCTCACTGCTGGTTTACTGGTTACTACTGGTCCTCTCCTTCCCGTCCTCTGTCTTCCTGTTACTCCTCCTCCCCCGAGTGAGGAGTTGTACAGTCTGTGGCTGAAGAGGATCTTCTGTTTGCTGATGACGATGTGCAGAGGGTGACTGGCACCGTCCATAATGTCCAGCAGTTTGTCCAGTGTTCTCTTCTCTGCCACCGTCACCAGAGAATCTGGCTTCATTCCAACCACGGTTGGTGATTGACTGTGATCCTGCATCAACATGCACACTGAAATCATTTTAATGAGTGACAAAATGTCTTGAAGAGAAACTGGAGGTTGAGCTGGTTCAGAATGGACTCTTGCAGATATCCCTCAATGACTGTGATCTGACATCAACATACACACACTAACTCTATAATGTCACCTCATCATTAACACAATGGGTTATATGCAGTTGCCTCATTTGCAACATTTCTGTGTCATCCAATAGGAATGTCTGTCAATACTGTGTTGTGCTGTGTTAGAGTAGCAACAGCAGATGGGCCCCACACTGAATCTGCTCTGCTTGAGGTTTCCTCTTGGAAAATAAACAACAAAACAAATAGTTCATTTTTCTTCACCACTTTTGCCAGTATGATTGCTCATGGGGTTGAGAAGGTCTAGATATTACTTATGTGTAGTACTTTGAAGAGAGTTATGTTATGTTTTGGCAGTAAATAAATAAATGCATGTATGAGGTCTGTTAGAAAAGTATCGGCCCTTTTTATTTTTTCAAAAACCATATGGATTTGAATCACGTGTGATTGCATCAACCAAGCTTGAACCTTCGTGCGCATGTGTGAGTTTTTTCACGAATGTCGGTTGTGTCATTCGCCTGTGAGCAGGCTTTGTGTGAGCAGTGGTCCACCCCTCTCGTCGGATTTTTATTGCGAATAAATGTCTGAACGATTTGGAGCTTTGCTGCATCAATTTTTTTCCAGAAACTGTGAGAGACCTCCAGGTGGACACCGTTCGGAAAATTAATATGGCTTTCAGGGATGATTTTATTGGGATTATACAGATTAAGGAGTGTTACTGCCTCTTTCATTATCGGCCCCTTTATAAACAGTGATTTTTATATTTTTAAATATACACTTGGAGCACACCATATAAAATATATGAGTATTTATAAAAAACTTTTTTATATAAAATGAAAGTGAACACTATCACAAATCTGAGATACAAACATAATTATTATGATTCTAATTTTATGATGATGAACTTGTTTTTTGGAAACAAATGAATCCAGCATTTGTATACAGTGTCACACAAGTGGAACAACACACTGAATTTAAGCAGAAATTTCTTCCTATATTAGAGCTTTAACATTTCTGAAACAATTCACCTTTTGTAAGACATATCGCACCTTGTACAGTCGTGTTCAGAATAATAGTAGTGCTATGTGACTAAAAAGATTAATTCAGGTTTTGAGTATATTTCTTATTGTTACATGGGAAACAAGGTACCAGTAGATTCAGTAGATTCTCACAAATCCAACAACACCAAGCATCATGATATGCACACTCTTAAGGCTATGAAATTGGGCTATTAGTAAAACAAAGTAGAAAAGGGGGTGTTCACAATAATAGTAGTGTGGCATTCAGTCAATGAGTTTGTCAATTTTGTGGAACAAACAGGTGTGAATCAGGTGTCCCCTATTTAAGGATGAAGCCAGCACTTGTTGAACATGCTTTTCTCTTTGAAAGCCTGAGGAAAATGGGACGTTCCAAGAAAATGTTCAGCAGAACAGCGTAGTTTGATTAAAAAGTTGATTGGAGAGGGGAAAACTTATAGGTGCAACACAGGTGCAAAAAATTATAGGCTGTTCATCTACAATGATCTCCAATGCTTTAAAATGGACAAAAGACAAACAGCAACAACAACAAAAAAAAAAACAGAGATTTGTGGAAGAAAATGGAAAACAACCATCAAAATGGATAGAAGAATAACCAGAATGGCAAAGGCTCACCCACTGATCAGCTCCAGGATGATCAAAGACAGTCTGGAGTTACCTGTAAGTGCTGTGACAGTTAGAAGACGCCTGTGTGAAGCTAATTTATTTGCAAGAATCCCCCACAAAGTCCCTCTGTTAAATAAAAGACATGTTCAGAAGAGGTTACAATTTGCCAAAGAACACATCAACTGGCCTAAAGAGAAATGGAGTAATATTTTGTGGACTGATGAGAGTAAAATTGTTCTTTTTGGGTCCAAGAGCCGCAGAAAGTTTGTGAGACGACCCCCAAACTCTGAATTCAAGCCACAGTTTACAGTGAGGACAGTGAAGCATGGTGGTGCAAGCATCATGATATGGGCATGTTTCTCCTACTATGGTGTTGGGCCTATATATCGCATACCAGGTATCATGGATCAGTTTGGATATGTCAAAATACTTGAAGAGGTCATGTTGCCTTATGCTGAAGAGGACATGCCCTTGAAATGGGTGTTTCAACAAGACAATGACCCCAAGCACACTAGTAAATAAACAAAATCTTGGTTCCAAACCAACAAAATTAATGCCTCCCAGATATGAAGAAATCATGAAAAACTGTGGTTATACAACTAAATACTAGTTTAGTGATTCACAGGATTGCTAAAAAAGCAGTTTGAACATAATATTTTTGAGTTTGTAGCTTCAACAACAGATGCTATTATTATTGTGAACACCCCCTTTTCTACTTTTTTTTACTAATAGCCCAATTTCATAGCCTTAAGAGTGTGCATATCATGAATGCTTGGTCTTGTTGGATTTGTGAGAATCTACTGAATCTACTGGTATCTTGTTTCCCATGTAACAATAAGAAATATACTCAAAACCTGGATTAATCTTTTTAGTCACATAGCACTACTATTATTCTGAACACTAATGTATATAAAATATCAGCTCTCTACTTTTAAAATTATGGTTTCAACAGATCGTCCAGCAGAGGTGTCAAGTAACGAAGTACAAATACTTTGTTACTGTACTTAAGTACACTTTTTAGGTATCTATACTTACTATCTTTACTCCATTACTTATTTTTCTGCCTACTTCTGACTTCTACTCATTACATTTTCACACAAGTATCTGTACTTTCTATTCCTTACATTTTTAAAACAAACAGCCTCGTTACTTTTGGCTTCAGTTTAATGTTTATATATATATTTCACGTCATGTGCGCCTGTAATCAACTTTTCTGCAGCACGGCTTTGGTGTGAACCGTGAACCAATCGAAGCAGTAGTTCGCAGATTGAAGCAATGCTACGACCATTGCTTCGTTTATTCTTTCTTTCTTTCGCTTAATTTTCCCCCGCTAAAACCCTAAAGAGCATACTTATGTGAGTATTATTTACCTTTTATATGTTAAACTGACCTGTTATGGTCTTCTGAAACAGTTGATAGATGTATTTTATAACTTAAAAACGGGAGCGATGCTAACGCGTTAGCATGTCTATGGCATTTTCAATGTTAAAACTTAGCATTATGCAGTTGCAGCTGTCATCACGTTCGAGTGCATTTGTTTTCAAATTGTAATATTTCTTAAATTTATTTTTGTTTATATATTAATAATCTAATGATTATTATATACAATTCTAGAGAAAGAGGCAAAAAGAACCTGAATAGAAACACAACAGAAAATATAAAAGCATCTAACAATGAACATACGTAAATAAATACATACATAAATAAATGAGTGTTTCCTGTGAACACCTAGTGATTCTTATACCTCCACTTCCTCCCTGTCTTATTTAATGAGTTTGTTTCGGTCAAACAATATTTTCATTGTGTTAATTTCTTCAGTGATTTCCTCCAGAACTATCTGCCAAACTAGAAAACTGCTACATCCTAGTAAGAGCAGAATACTACTGGAATGAATTTAAATAAGGAAAATTGTGTTGTTTTTTTTTTTTTCCTTCACTAAATGGCTGCTGCACTCACTGCAGTTTATTGTCTGGAATAGTCCCAGATTGCATTTCAGAGCTTCTAGAATTGAAACATTTTTGTGCAGGTGGTGTTGGGGGTAATTTTGGGTTTTGGGTCTTGGGCCACATGTAGAACGAATCAGTTTTTAAATTAAGCTTTCAATTCATATAGTGGCATCTACCTTTTTTTTTTTAAAGGTTACTTTATACTTTTATACTTTAAGTAGGTTTTGGAGCACATACTTTTTCACTTTTACCAGAGTGTTTTTAAACTGCAGTATCTATACTTCTACTTAAGTAACAAATGTGTGTACTTTTGACACCACTGTCGTCCAGTGTGCTGCAGAAGCTTGCACAGTCAAATTTGTGAGGAAAATCAAAGATCCAGGGATCTATGTGAGCTACACTCCTGGGAATCCACATTCATAGAGTGATGGTGTGAAATAGCGACACTGAAAAATTCTTAAGGGCACAGTGGCGGCGCCAGAAAATGTTTGTTGGGGGGCTGAGTGGGAGCTGGGGTAAAAGTTGGAGGGGCTCCACAAAATGTCATCGAAATGAACAATATATAGTAAATTGCTTTATAAATACCAAGGTATATGTTTTAATCACCCGTGCTCCTCTAAAATGTGTTATCAATGCACACACACATCACTTAGAATGATTGGCAAACAACGATATACAGCTTCTGTATATTCTGTGTTAGTGCGCAGCTGCTGCCGACGTGCTTGATGAATTCCTGCGCAAAGAGTAGTTCCCAGATAATTGTGATATATTCCTGTGAGATAATAAGTATATCTCATCTAAATCAATTCTAAAATTTACCAGTAATAAAATTATAAACGTAGCTGAAGTTTTAAGAGTGGCCGTAATAAATATTTAGGAAACCTAATTTTTTGGAGTATGGCGTTAAATTTGTATCATTAATACTTGCAAATGCACAGAGGGTGATTTACAAATATCCTTTGATTTGTACACGTGCTTTGTGATCCACAAACACAAATTTCTGATTTGTAACTTGTGTGTGGGTTTTTACAAATAAATGTTTATTTGCAAAACTGAAAATTCTGTTTGTGAAGGGTAATTCAGCATTGGTGGATCACCGAACACACACATTCATCACTTTGCACAGTTACACAATATTGAGACATTCTCAGCGCAAAACTGCAGTTGAGATCCACAAATATGTCAGTCACTATTTACATTATTGGCAGAATTATTGGGGGGGCTGAGGGGAGCTTGGCTCATTATTGAGGGGGCTTAAGCCTCCTCCCCCCCCCCCCCCCCCCCGTCGCCGCCACTGTAAGGGCACAACCTCAAGTAAATATTGCAGTTTTAACATAGGAAGGTAGGGAGAAGGTACAGGTGTCTTTAATCAGACTAAGGTCTCTTGATCAAGGTGCCTTAATCCCCGAGTTGCTCTCAGTGTGCAGGTGAGCACCTTGGTGTGTGTGCGTGTGTGTGTGTGTGTGTTACATCATTAAGCCAGACTCTAAATTAACCAACACGCCAGGTGTAGCCAGCCTGTAACCTGACGTCTGTCCCAATGTGCACAATAAAGGCTCGGAGACAGTCGGCATTGGTTTCTCTGTGGACTCTTTACTGCACCATCTTAGTCTATAGCAATACAGCAACTCCCTCCAGGCGGTCCGCCGAGCATCATGGGTAATATAGTTGTATAACTCCAACAACACATTTCCCCCTTTAGAAAAAAAACAAAACACATTTTTCCCAAATAAACTCATAAGTTCTTTAAACAAACAAACAAACAAAAACCTCATTGTTTAGCAGCACTCAGTCAGTCTTTGAGGTGCTTGAACATGTCCTATTGGTCTGCAAGGTGTCTTCACTGAACTGATACCACCTGCCAACAGGATCCGGTGGTTGGCCCTGTCGCAGTTCCTCACCCAGGTCATCTGTGGTGTCCACGCTTTCAAGTGAACTGTCAGGCTGTTGCACAGAACACTGCCATCAACATAGTTTCTTCTCAGCAATGTTCCACAGACTGTCTGGATCTGATACGAACATGGTGCTATTTCACTTTCCACTGATCCTTGGATGTTCCAGATGTGTCACGTGATTTCAAATTCTGACAGGTTCTCCTGGCTTTAAGGTGCTCGGCTCTCATGTCATGTCGCTATTTTTGTTTTCTTTTTTTCTCTGATTTGATCAGTTTTGACTTTGTGTGCTGCTTTTTTTGTCAGGTGCTCACGTGTTGGCATGTTTGTGCGTACGCGTCGTCCCATCAGCATCTGGGCTGGTGATAGGTCATTCTGTAGTGGTGCACTTTGACAGATCATTAAACTCTGTTGAAAATCTGCCTTTCCATCATGTGCTTTTTTCCTTTGACAACCTTCACTGAGTTCTCTGCGAGGACATTTGATCTGGGATAATGAGGGCTGGATGTTGTATGTTCGAATCCCCATTCACTGGCAAAGTCAGCAAATTCTCTACTTGTAAACTGTGGACCATTGTCTGATACCAGCTCTCTTGGCACACCATGTCTTGCAAAAACTGTTTTCAGGAATGCAGTGACCACTTTGCTAGAAGTTGTCTGGCGTGTCACAACTTCAGGATCGTTTCACAAATAATCTGTTACTATGATGTGGTTTTTACCATTGCATTAAAACAGATCTCCAACTGTTAAGGTCGATACCTCCAACATACACTCAACAAAAATATAAACGCAACACTTTTGGTTTTGCTCCCATTTTGTATGAGATGAACTCAAAGATCTAAAACTTTTTCCACATACACAATATCACCATTTCCCTCAAATATTGTTCACAAACCAGTCTAAATCTGTGATAGTGAGCACTTCTCCTTTGCTGAGATAATCCATCCCACCTCATAGGTGTGCCATATCAAGATGCTGATTAGACACCATGATTCGTGCACAGGTGTGCCTTAGACTGCCCACAATAAAAGGCCACTCTGAAAGGTGCAGTTTTATCACACAGCACAATGCCACAGATGTCGCAAGATTTGAGGGAGCGTGAAATTGGCATGCTGACAGCAGGAATGTCAACCAGAGCTGTTGCTTGTGTATTGAATGTTCATTTCTCTACCATAAGCCGTCTCCAAAGGCGTTTCAGAGAATTTGGCAGTACATCCAACCAGCCTCACAACTGCAGACCACGTGTAACCACACCAGCCCAGGACCTCCACATCCAGCATGTTCACCTCCAAGATCGTCTGAGACCAGCCACTCGGACAGCTGCTGAAACAATCGGTTTGCATAACCAAAGAATTTCTGCACACAGAAACCGTCTCAGGGAAGCTCATCTGCATGCTCGTCGTCCTCATCGGGGTCTCGACCTGACTCCAGTTCGTCGTCGTAACCGACTTGAGTGGGCAAATGCTCACATTCGCTGGCGTTTGGCACGTTGGAGAGGTGTTCTCTTCACGGATGAATCTCGGTTCACACTGTTCAGGGCAGATGGCAGACAGCGTGTGTGACGTCGTGTGGGTGAGCGGTTTTCTGATGTCAAAGTTGTGGATCGAGTGGCCCATGGTGGCGGTGGGGTTATGGTATGGGCAGGCGTCTGTTATGGACGAAGAACACAGGTGCATTTTATTGATTGCATTTTGAATGCACAGAGATACCGTGACGAGATCCTGAGGCTCATTGTTGTGCCATATATCCAAGAACATCACCTCATGTTGCAGCAGGATAATGCACGGCCCCATGTTGCAAGGATCTGTACACAATTCTTGGAAGCTGAAAATGTCCCAGTTCTTGCATGGCCGGCATACTCACCGGACATGTCACCCATTGAGCATGTTTGGGATGCTCTGGACCGGCGTATACGACAGAGTGTACCAGTTCCTGCCAATATCCAGCAACTTCGCACAGCCATTGAAGAGGAGTGGACCAACATTCCACAGGCCACAATTGACAACCTGATCAACTCTATGTGAAGGAGATGTGTTGCACTGCATGAGGCAAATGGTGGTCACACCAGATACTGACTGGTATCCCCCCCAATAAAACAAAACTGCACCTTTCAGAGTGGCCTTTTATTGTGGACAGTCTAAGGCACACCTGTGCACTAATCATGGTGTCTAATCAGCATCTTGATATGGCACACCTGTGAGGTGGGATGGATTATCTCAGCAAAGGAGAAGTGCTCACTATCACAGATTTAGACTGGTTTGTGAACAATATTTGAGGGAAATGGTGATATTGTGTATGTGGAAAAAGTTTTAGATCTTTGAGTTCATCTCATACAAAATGGGAGCAAAACCAAAAGTGTTGTGTTTATATTTTTGTTGAGTGTATTTCACATGAGGCTGTGACGCGGCTTATGTCTTGGTTCATACGAGGTCCATACATAACCTCGTGTGCTCTGTGTTTGCATTTTTCTTCTATTGTGTACACTTTTTTGTTTGACACTAGCTGTGCAGCATATTGTGTAATGATTCTTTTTTATAACAGTTGTTACATGTCTTTCCATATGCAGGACATGATCTTGGATCATGACTGCCTCTATATTTAGTGGATTTTATCGCTGCCTCTTTATTGTTCTTTTGTCTGTCATGATGTTTCTTGTGATGGTCGGTTGTTTTACTGCATGTACTGTTATTTCTGCTTTACTTAGCTTTTATTTGTGCACGAGAACTCTGCGCAGCCCTGCACAAATCCATAGTCCTGTCCAACATCAAATTTTTCTCTCAGCAGCCTCTCTCTTAATCCATTGTCTGTAACTCCACAAACAATACAACCTCTTGTTAAAGAGTCTCTGAGGTATTGAAATTCACAACACTTGCTCACTGTGTGCAGCTTGGCTAAATACGAGTAAAATGTAATTCCTGGCTTCTGGCCACAGGAGAAAAACCTATATCTCTCAAACGTTATGTTTTTAATTGGCACAATGTATGCTTTGAATTTTTGCATCACTGTGTCCAATTTGAGATTTTCTGGCTCAATTTGAAAGCTGTTTAAAATGTCCAGTGCATCTTCTCCAGTCACATGAAGGAAGATTTGAGCTTGTACAGTAGTGTAATAGTAGTGCAATGTGACTAAAAAGATTAATCCAGGTTTTGAGTATATTTCTTATTGTTACATGGGAAACAAGATACCAGTAGATTCAGTAGATTCTCACAAATCCAACAAGACCAAGCATTCATGATATGCACACTCTTAAGGCTATGAAATTGGGCTATTAGTAAAAAAAAGTAGAAAAGGGGGTGTTCACAATAATAGTAGCATCTGCTGTTGATGCTACAAACTCAAAACTATTATGTTCAAACTGCTTTTTTAGCAATCCTGTGAATCACTAAACTAGTATTTAGTTGTATAACCACAGTTTTTCATGATTTCTTCACATCTGTGAGGCATTAATTTTGTTGGTTTGGAACCAAGATTTCGCTCATTTACTAGTGTCCTTGGGGTCATTGTCTTGTTGAAACACCCTTCTTGCAAATAAATTAGCTTCACACAGGCGTCTTCTAACTGTCACAGCACTTACAGGTAACTCCAGACTGTCTTTGATCATCTTGGAGATGATCAATGGGTGAGCCTTTGCCATTCATGTTATTCTTCTGTCCATTTTGATGGTTGTTTTCCGTTTTCTTCCACGCGTCTCTGTTTTTTTTTTTTTTTTGTCCATTTTAAAGCATTGCAGATCATTGTAGATGAACAGCCTATAATTTTTTGCACCTGCGTATAAGTTTTCCCCTCTCCAATCAACTTTTTAATCAAACTACGCTGTTCTTCTGAACAATGTCTTGAACGTCCCATTTTCCTCAGGCTTTCAAAGAGAAAAGCATGTTCAACAGGTGCTGGCTTCATCCTTAAATAGGGGACACCTGATTCACATCTGTTTGTTCCACAAAATTGACGAACTCACTGACTGTATGCCACACTACTATTATTGTGAACACCCCCTTTTCTACTTTTTTTTTACTAATAGCCCAATTTCATAGCCTTAAGAGTGTGCATATCATGAATGCTTGGTCTTGTTGGATTTGTGAGAATCTACTGAATCTACTGGTACCTTGTTTCCCATGTAACAATAAGAAATATACTCAAAACCTGGATTAATCTTTTATTCACAGAGCACTACTATTATTCTGAACACTACTGTATTTTATGTGTGTGTGTGTGTGAATGGGTGAATGTATGCATCGCTTTAAGTGTCTGTATCAGCTGGAAAAGCTTTTAGGAATTGCAAAACATTTAACCCTACTTTAAACATTTCAGAAAAAATCATTTGCTTAGGGCCCTGTCCCACTGGCATTTAGGAGGATTTGCGTATGGATTGCCCACAAAATTGGCCCATATTCACCAAACATCCTCAATATCCGTGTAACATGCCTGTATGAGTCGCCCGTCATCCGAACACGCCCGTGATCATCTGCAGAGGCACGCATGTCCGCAGCCAGGATTTTTGAGCTGTTCAAAAATCTGAATGCGGATAACTTACATACTCCATATATACTCAATTCATACACAATACATACTCACTCTGTGTGCTGTATATCTGCTGTTAACCGCTGATATCTGCAACTGACGGGGATTTGCGGCTTGGCAGCGGACCGGGACAGTGTGTAAAACAGATATATTGCGTGCCCATCATGTCCACAACACAAACTAAAATATGTTGTAGCGAATGCGTACAAATTGGCCACAAATAAAGCGTTTTTATTACATCTGCTTTGCAGCTGATTTGCAGACAATCTGTGAATGCATAACAAAGTACTATATGTGGCAGAAAGCGACATACCTGCCAGTCGGTGCCGGTCCAGCTGTGTAGATCCACAAAGCCGTAATAGATGCTGTAATCCAGGACTTTTATTTAACACCAACAAAAGGAAGAGTTGCTGTTAGCCACAGCTCACGCTGAAGTCTGTTTTCTGTGACACTGTCAAAAAAAAACAAAAAAAAAACACAGTCTCACACCCCTAACGGCTTCCCCCCTCCCACTCCCCAAACTCATGAACAGTTAACCCTTGCATGACAAAATGAACATTAACTCTGTGATCAACTTGTCCAAGTCCAGCAATTGCTCCAGAGGCTGTATTGTTGGTGTGAATAGTGATGCCGAAAGGAGCGAGTGCACTTCTTTTATGACCACAATGCAGATGCCGTGCACGCGCAACATGTGCGCGATGCATTCATAATACACCCATAATACTGCCGTGATAATCTCAATGTGTCGGATAAGTTTCCTCACTACATGCGTTATATATGTTGTGTGGGCTGCTGAAGAGGAGGTACTGCTGGCCCACCACCAGAGGGTGCCCTGCCTGAAGTGCGGGCTTCAGGCACGAGAGGGCGCATCCACCCCACGGGAGCAACTGGGAGCAACTGGGAGTGACAGCTGTCACTTATCATCAACGCCAGCTGTCACTCATCAACCACCACCATAAAAGCCGGACAGCATCTCCACCTCGCTGCCGAGATATCATCTACCAAACAGGTAAACTTTCAGCCATTTTCTGGTGCCAAACGCACACAATTGTCTGGATTCTTTGCAGGCGTACCTGAGTATTATCTGCAGCTGGAGGCTGGGGTTTGGGGATCGTGAGGGAGACGACGGACTTCGCTCCTCACACCAAACTAGGATAAGTCATCAGGTGCTGCACGTTGTTGTACTGTGTTTGAGGTGGAGGTGTTATTCCCACCTGAAGAACGTGTTTGCTGACTATTCACTGGGTGTGTACACACACGCACTATTAACTGTTTCTGTTTCCTACCAGCAGTACCAGGTCTGACAGCTGGAGACGGTGGCCACCTGGGGACTCAGGACTTGGCGGCTCCGGTGTGCTTCAGACCCATTGGCAGTGGAAATCGTGTGGGGCCCGGCTCTTCTCTGGACAGACGTCTTCTATCCTCGAGCCTACCCACACGTCACCTTTGTATATTGATTGCATACAAATTCTGTGATTGTCTGTATTTCGTTGTGCACATTCACAACAGTAAAGTGTTATACTTTTGGCTCATCCATTGTCCATTCATTTACGCCCCCTGTTGTGGGTCCATGTCACTACACTTTCCCAACAGGATCTCTCGGCCAGCGTCATGGATTCCGAGGGGCGTCAACCATCTGTTGAACAACCAATGGAAGAGCAGGGTGCACAGGCGCCAGCTGGAGGCGTGGTAGGTGAGTTGCAGCAAATCCTCACCGCCTTCACTGCTCGGTTGGATGTAATGACCGAGCAGAACGTCATTCTCAATCGCAGGATGGAGGCTCTCACCACACAGGTGGAAGCGCGCGCACAGGGCGCTGCTGCAGCTCCTCCTCCTGCTGTCCTGGTGCCAAATATAGACGTTCCAATGGTCATTCAATGACCCCCCCCCCCCCCCCCCCCCCCCACCATCCCCTGAAGCATACATAAGTCCTGCGGAGCCGTACGGAGGCTGTGTGGAGACGTGCACAGACTTCTTGATGCAGTGTTCGCTCGTCTTTGCACAGCGTCCCGTGATGTACGCGTCAGACTCCAGTCGGGTGGCTTATGTAATTAATTTGCTTCGAGGTGAGGCACGCGCCTGGGCTACAGCGTTTTGGGAGCAGAATTCATGGCTCCTAACAACATATACTGGGTTTGTGAGGGAGCTCAGAACAGTCTTTGATCACCCAAATAGAGGCAAGACCGCTTCAACAGTGCTGCTGTCTGTGAGACAGGGGCGTCGGAGCGCAGCTGAGTATGCAGTCGACTTCCGCATCGCGGCTGCAAGGTCCGGCTGGAATACGACTGCGCTCCGCGCCGCCTTCGTAAACGGACTGTCGTCGGTCCTGAAGGAGCACCTGGTGGCTAAGGATGAGCCGCGGGATTTGGATGGGCTTATTGATCTAGTTATACGATTAGACAATAGGTTAGAAGAACGCCGTCGGGAGCGAGACGAAGGACGTGGCCAGGCACGCGCCGTCCCTCTCCCTTCCGGGTCCGAAAAGGTTCCGCCCTCCCCACGCTCCACGGCCTCTGTACTCCGTGTGGCAACAGCTCCCCCTGCTGATGATGCTATGGACACAAGCAAGGCAAAATTAAGAGCTTCTAACAGACAGATGAGACTGGCCCGCGGGGAGTGCTTTATCTGCGGCTCAAGCGAGCATCAGCAGAGAGACTGCCCCAAGCGGTTAAACACCAGCGCCCGCCCAAACTGGGCTAAGGGTGCCAAGAAATTCTCGTGGGACACACACGTATATCTGCACATCTCCCAGTTATGATCCTGAGTGGGGATCTAACCCTTCAAGCCCCAGCACTGGTGGACATGGGGTCAGAAGGGAATTTGCTGGACAGCAGATGGGCAAGGGAAGTAGGGCTCCCTCTAGTGGCGCTCCCTTCACCATTGAAGGTGCGGGCGCTAGATGGCACCCTTCTCCCTTTAATCACACACAAGATACTACCTGTAACTCTGGTAGTGTCTGGGAATCATCGGGAGGAGATTGAGTTTTATGTGAATCCTTCTACCTCCCGCGTAATTTTGGGCTTCCCATGGATGATTAAACACAATCCCCGGATTGATTGGCCATCTGGGGTTGTGGCTTAGTGGAGCGAAACCTGCCACCGGGAGTGTTTAGGATCCTCGGTTCCCCCCGGTTTGACTGCTAACGAGAAGGTAAAAGTCCCCCCCCAATCTGACAGCGGTGCCTGAGGAGTACCATGATCTTGCTGACGTTTTCAGCAATGATCTGGCAATCACTCTTCACCCGCACCGGCTGTACGATTGCGCCATTGATCTGATCCTGGGCGTTGAGTACCCGTCCTGTAGACTGTACAACCTCTCACATCCAGAGCGCGAATCAATGGAAACCTACATCCGGGACTCGTTAGCTGCTGGGCTGATCCGGAACTCCACCTCCCCGATGGGTGCTGGTTTCTTTTTTGTGGGCAAGAAAGACGGCGGACTCCGTCCATGCATAAATTACAGAGGGCTGAACGAGATTACGGTTCACAACCAATGCCCTTTGCCCTTGTTAGATTCAGTGTTCACGCCCCTGCATGGAGCCAAAATCTTTACGAAACTGGATCTTAGGAACGCTTATCACCTGGTTCAGATCCGGAAGGGAGATGAATGGAAGACGGCATTTAACACCCCGTTAGGTCACTTTGAGTACCTGGTCATGCCGTTCGGCCTCACTAACGCCCCACGACGTTCCAAGCCTTAGTAAACGACGTCTTGCTTGACTTCCTGCACCGATTCGTCTTCGTATACCTGGACGATATCCTCATCTTTTCCCCGGATCCTGAGACTCATGTTAAGCATGTACGTCAGGTCCTGCAGCGGTTGTTGGAGAACCGGCTGTTTGTGAAGGGCGAGAAGTGCGAGTTCCACCGCACTTCTTTGTCCTTCCTGGGGTTCATAATCTCCAACTCCGTCTCCCCTGATCCGGCCAACGTTGTGGCGGTGAGAGATTGGCCCCAACCAACAAGCCGTAGGAAGCTGCAACAGTTCCTCGGCTTTGCAAATTTCTACAGGCGGTTCATTAAGGGCTACAGTCAGGTGGTTAGTCCCCTGACAGTCCTGACCTCCTTTAAGGTCCCCTTCACCTGGTCGGATCGGTGCGAGGCCGCGTTTAGGGAGTTGAAACACCGGTTTTCGACTGCACCAGTTGTGGTGCAGCCCGATCAGAGCAGGGAGTCCAATAAGGTCCTCCACCCCTGTGCCTACTTCTCCCGCAGGTTGACCCCGGCAGAGAGGAACTATGACGTCGGCAATCGGGAACTCCTAGCGGTGAAAGAGGCTCTTGAGGAGTGGAGACACCTGTTGGAGGGAGCTGCGGTACCATTTACGGTTTTCACGGACCATCGGAACCTGGAGTACATCCGGACCGCCAAGCGGCTGAACCCCAGGCAAGCCCGCTGGTCACTGTTCTTTGGCCGTTTTGACTTCCAGATCACCTACCGCCCCGGGACCAAGAATCAACGATCTGACGCCTTGTCCCGGGTACACGAAGAGGAAGTCAAAACCTAGCTGTCAGATCCACCAGAAACCATCATCCCTGAGTCCACTGTCGTGGCCAACCTCACCTGGGATGTGGAGAAGATCGTCCGGGAGGCCCTGGCACGGAACCCAGACCCGGGTACCAGCCCTAATAACAAACTCTACATCCCACCAGAGGCCAGGGACGCAGTCCTGGACGTCTGTCACGGTTCCAAGCTCTCTTGTCACCCAGGGGTGCGAAGAACCGTGGCAGTGGTCCAGCAGCGCTTCTGGTGGGCGTCCATGGAGGCCGACATCCAGGAATACGTCCAGGCCTGTACCACCTGCGCAAGGGGCAAGGCGGATCACCGGAAGATACAAGGACTCCTCCAGCTGCTACTAGTGCCTCATCGCCCCTGGTCTCACATCGGCCTGGACTTCGTTACGGGCCTCCCACCATCCCAGGGCATGACTACCATCCTCACGATAGTGGACCGATTCTCCAAGGCGGCCCACTTCGTTGCCCTCCCGAAGCTCCCAACGGCCCAGGAGACAGCAGACCTTCTGGTCCACCATGTTGTACGTCTGCATGGGATTCCTTCAGACATCGTCTCCGACTGTGGTCCCCAGTTCTCCTCGCAAGTCTGGAGGAGTTTCTGTAGGGAACTGGGGGCCACCGTAAGCCTCTCGTCCGGGTACCATCCCCAGACGAACGGACAGGCAGAGCGGGCAAACCAGGAGCTGGAGCAGGCCATCCGCTGCGTGACCTCCGCGCACCCAATGACCTGGAGCAACCATCTGGCCTGGATCGAGTACGCTCACAACAGCCAAATCTCATCTGCCACCAGCCTCTCCCTGTTCGAGGTATGTTTGGGGTACCAGCCCCCATTGTTTCCGCTCATGGAGGGAGAGGTCGGCGTGCCCTCGGTCCAGCCCCACCTGAGGAGGTGCCGTCGGGTGTGGCGCACTGCCCGTTCTGCCCTGCTCAAAGCCCGGACGAGGGCCAAGGCCCATGCGGACTGCCGGCGTTCCCCGGCCCCTGCATACCAGCCCGGGCAGGTGGTTTGGTTATCTACGAAGGACATCCCACTCCACGTGGAATCTCAGAAATTCAAGGACCAGTTCATTGGACCCTACAAAATCCTAAAAGTCCTCAGTCCGGCTGCAGTGAAGCTGCAACTTCCTGCTTCACTGCGGATTCATCCAGTATTCCACGTGTCCCGCATCAAGCCCTACCATACCTCCCCAGTCTGCACCCCCGGACCGGCGCCGCCTCCTGCCCGGATCATCGACGGAGAGCCTGCATGGACGGTGCGCAGGCTCTTGGACGTTCGTCGACAGGGCCGGGGGTTCCAGTATCCGGTGGACTGGGAGGGGTATGGACCTGAAGAACGCTCCTGGGTGAAGAGGAGCTTCATCCTGGACCCGGCCCTCCTGGCCGACTTCTACGACCGTCACCCCGACAAGCCGGGTCGGGCGCCAGGAGGCACCCGTTGAGGTGGGGGTCCTGTTGTGTGGGCCGCTGAAGAGGAGGTACTGCTGGCCGACCACCAGAGGGCGCCCTGCCTGAAGTGCGGGCTTCAGGCATGAGAGGGCGCATCCGCCCCACGGGAGCAACTGGGAGCAACTGGGAGTGACAGCTGTCACTCATCATCAACGTCAGCTGTCACTCATCAACCACCACCATAAAAGCTGGGCAGCATCTCCACCTCACTGCCGAGATATCGTCTACCAAACAGGTAAACTCTCAGCCATTTTCTGGTGCCAAACGCACACAATTGTCTGGATTCTTTGCAGGCGTACCTGAGTATTATCTGCAGCTGGAGGCTGGGGTTTGGGGATCGTGAGGGAGACGACGGACTTCGCTCCTCACACCAAACTAGGATAAGTCATCAGGTGCTGCACATTGTTGTACTGTGTTTGAGGTGGAGGTGTTATTCCCACCTGAAGAACGTGTTTGCTGACTGTTCACTGGGTGTGTACACACACCCACTATTAACTGTTTCTGCTTCCTGCCAGCAGTACCAGGTCTGACAGCTGGAGACGGTGGCCACCTGGGGACTCAGGACTTGGCGGCTCCGGTGTGCTTCAGACCCATTGGCAGTGGAAATCGTGTGGGGCCCGGCTCTTCTCTGGACAGACGTCTTCTATCCTCGAGCCTACCCACACGTCACCTTTGTATATTGATTGCATACAAATTCTGTGATTGTCTGTATTTCGTTGTGCACATTCACAACAGTAAAGTGTTATATTTTTGGCTCATCCATTGTCCATTCATTTACGCCCCTGTTGTGGGTCCGTGTCACTACACTTTCCCAACAATATAACCGTGATTGTTCATCATATATTTGCTGTATGTTATTAATATATCCGTAATTCATACTGGGACATTTGTCATTTTTGGGCATTTTTGTTGCGGACGACAACGAACGCCCACAATTTGTATACTCAATTCATACGCAATTAATCCTCTCCCCAGTGGGACAGGGCCCTTAGTTGCTAGAAGGCTGAGACATTTGATTTTGAGCTTCAATTCAAATCCAGAAGCACATTTCATCCTTCCAGAAATGGAGGTCAGTTTGTTCACTCCTCATACTGCAGAGGACAAATACATGAAAGTGTTAGTCACAAACAAGAGGACCAAAATAACTAAATAACTAAATAAATAAATAAATTTATTGTTTACCATGAAGCAAGGGTCATCAACCCTGCTCCTGACATGTTTTCCAGCTATATGGAAACTGTACAGCTGCCGAATATAAATACTTCCAGAGAAAAGAGAGTGATAGATCTCGAGTCTCTTTCTCTCTCTCTCTCTCTCTCTCTCTCCATTTGCAAACATCATCACTGACCAGTGTGTCAGCAAGGCCACTAACACAATGTCTGAAGTCTCCCACCTCTTCATATGTGACAAAATTCAGGAAAAATATAAGCACTTCTGCCGGGCAGCACAATGGCTTGGTGGGATCATGGGATCGATTCCCGCCTGTGGCCTTTCTGTGTGGAGATTGCATGTTCTCCTCGTGTTTACGTGGGTTCCCTCAGGGTGCTCCGGCTTCCTCTCACTTCCAAAGACATGCAGGTTAGGTGAACTGGAAACTTTCAATTGACTGTCGGTGTGAGTGGAAAGTGTGAATGTGTTTGTCTGCCTATATGTTTGGATCTGTGACAGACCTATCCGGGGTGTACCCCACCTCTCGTCCAATGACTGCTGTGATCCTTAATTGTAATAAGTGGGTGTACAGGAAGAGGTTAGAACAAACAGGATAAGCAGGCTGCATAGTGACGGTGTCTGTGAGGGACTGAGCAATCAAGTTATCTGTGAAGATAGGCTGTGGGTCAACACACACTGAGGAGGCAGTGTGTCTCCAGTGCCAAAACACAGACAGTTAACATACCACACAAACAATCCACACAGCAGGCTAAACTCAGAAAACATGGAAGGGCAGCGTGGGCGGCTTAGCGGTTAGCAGCAAGAAGGTCATGAGATCACTTCTTGCCTGGTTCTTTCTGTGTGGACTTTGCATTTTCTCCCCGTGCCTGCGTGGGTTTCTTCCGGGCGTGCCGGGTTCCTCCCACAGTCAACAACATGCTTATTTAAGGTCTGCTCCTTTCTCTGCCCCTGACCAAGGCAGCATCTCTACATCTAGAGTTGGTCCCCGAGCACCGGACTGTGGCTGCCCACTGCTCCTAGTGGTTGGATTGTTTCTAACTGTAATTAGAATGGGTTAAATACAGATGACACATTTCGATGTATGTATATGTGTATGTTGTACAATGGCAATAAAGGCTCTTCTTCTGGGTTGACTACAAGAAAAAAAACCTATGGGGAAAATGCATGAGAATTCTGGCAAGGGAGTCAGATATTCTTGCACTTAGTGAAGCGCTCAAAACAGTGAAATAGTGCATCAATCATGAGCCCCTATGAATAGATAGGAAGTAAAGAACCGGAAGCAAAAATACAGAAGCACCATAGAAAGTGATAAGAAAGTGAAATGTGAAAGTTACCACCCCTCCTCCCCTCCAACCCCCAAAAAAGGATGTGGCTTGACATTCCAAGAATGTCCAGATGCATACAGTAAAACTCACAAACGAAAGAGAGATCAAGGATGTCACTGCTTGACTCCCAGGAGTTTTCCTCAGGGTCATATCCCTCCAAGTCAACAAGGAAATAATGACCCCAACCCAGTGGTGGGCACAGTTCAGCTAATCCGACAACAGATCATTATCGAAGCTAATGTTTTTACTAGCGGATTACCTCAAGATAAGTTTTAAAACCATCATCAGACCAATTATCTTCCGATACATTTAGTTCAGATCGGTTAAAAATCTCATGGTGTGCCAAGAAATCAAATCGGTTAAAAATGTTATCGGACTGAAAGTATGATAACATTTTTTTTTTTTGCTGGTAAAGTGAGTCAAGTTTAACAGCCAAAAATGTTTGCAAACCCTAAAATCAAACATTTTAGTCCGTCTGTTGTGTGTTTGTAGCAGACTGGTTGCCTGTCCCTTTTGGTGATGATGTCATCATTAAACATAAAGCGTGGTTGGCCGGTCGACGCAGGGAGCATTGTGGGTAGTGTAATTCATTTTCACTTTGGACGTTACAGTGAGTGAGTCCTCTCGACACAAAAACTAAACGGGCTAATTTTAACATTATTTTATTTTACTTCTTGGTAGCTGTAATTTAATCACCAAGACTTGGTGGGGGGAGAGGAGCTCCTAGGGCACAGCTGTGTGTACAGAGGGACTTTTCTTCATGTTTAGACACTGTAAAAAAATAAAGGATGCTTTATGTGTATTATTTATTCAGATGAATCCCACTGAAACTAACAGGTAAGAATTTATATTTACTACGTGTATTTTACTCTACCAATCAATGCATTAATGGATGTATTTTGGTTGTTTAAGCCGCAGAGTTCAAAGCGTGTGAAAAAAGCAGCATTTTTTATTTATGTATTCATTTTTAATTCATTGGTTATTTTATTTGAAGAACAGCCATCCATCCATCCATCTTCTACCGCTTAGTCCAATTAAGGGTCGCGGGGGGCTGGAGCCTATCCCAGCAGTCATAGAGCGCGAGGCCAGGTACACGCAGGACAGGACGCTAGTCTGTCGCATTTGAAGAACACTGCATTTTAAAAATGAACAAAAACAATTGTCTTTTTTTATAGACCAATGGATCGGAAGATTTACATTGTGCAGTGAGCACTGGTCTCACAAGCAGAGAGAAACATACTGTAGTCTACTTATTTGTAACAAACAGGTTATTGGAGCATCTTAAAAAAAAACTCTTCTACATAGAGAAAACAAGATAAGCGATAAGAGTACTATGGTGGCAGGTATTATTTGAAAATCCCATTCTGTTAAAGTTGTATGATGCATATCTGTCATAGTATTTTATATGTTGTATTTTAGCCTTAGGAGAAATAAGAAAAGGATTATTGCAGATTTGAATCTAAACATGAGAATGTCAAGGTCTTTTTCCCAGTCCCTGTGAAGACATCATAGCGTTGACTTTTTCAGCTGCTTATCCGTGTGGTGGCAGCAGCACAAGCAGGTCATCCCACACTTCCCTATCATTGGCCAAGTCCTGTAACTGTACCATTCCCAAGCCATCTGGGAAATATGATCTCTCCAGAGTGTCCTGGGTCATCCAAGTTGGATGTGCCTGGAAGACCTCCTTAGGGAGATGACCAGGGAGCATCCTTACCAGATGCCCAAACTGCCTCAACTGGCTCCTTTTGATGCAAAGAAGCAGCAGCTCTACTCAGAGTCCCTCCCAGATAATTGAGCTTCTCACCATGTCCAGAAGTGTAAGGAATCTAATTTGCATCCGTGATCTCATTCTTTCAGTCATTACCCAAAGCTCATGGCCATAGGTGAGGGTAGGAGAATAAATCAACTGGTAAATTGAGAGCCTTGCCTTCTGGCTCAGCTCTTTTTTTTTTCTTTTTTTTTTTAACCACAAAGGACTGGTACAATGTATGTAAAATTTCAGACACCACCTCAATCCATCTGTCAATCTCCTGTTCCAATTTACCCCCATGCGTAAACAAGACCCCAAGATACTTAAACTCCTCCACTTGGGCAGTAACTCTCCCTTGACCCAGAGAGGACAATCCACTGTTTTCTGACAGAGAACCAGGTCTCAGATTTGGAGCTGTTTATTCCCATCCCAGCCACTTCACACTCTGTGTCAGACCTGTTGAGTGCGCATTGGAGGCCACTGCCTGATGAAGCCAACAGAACCACATCATCTGCAAAAACTCTGAGGTCACCAAACTGGACATCTTCCAGTCCCTGACTGTGCCTTGAAATCCTGTCTATGAACATCACAAACCATACTGTGACAAGGTGCAGTGCAGACGGAAGCTAACTTCCACTGGAAACAGGTTTGATGTAATGCCAAGAATGTGGACATGGCTCTCACTTTGGTCATATAGAGACTGGATCACACACAGCAGTGAATCCGGTACCCAATATTCTTGCAGCACCCCATACAGGATACCCCAAGGGACCCGGTCATACGCCTTTTCCAAGTTCACAAAACACATGTAGACTGGTTGGTCATACTCCCAAGACCCTTCCAATAGGCTTGTGAGGGTAAAGAGCTGATCCATCGTTCCATGACCAGGACGGAACCTGAATTGCTCCTCTTGATTTTGAGGTTTGACTAACGGTCTCAGTCTCCTATCGAGTACCCTGGCATAGACTTTCCCAGGGAGGCTGAGAAGTGTGATTCCTCTAAAATTGGAACACATTCTCTGGCACCCTTTTTTTAAACCATGTCAGCTGTGACAGCTCAACAACATCCAGAGACTTCAGTAACTCAGGATGAATCTTATCTGCCCTCACCGACTTGCCACTAAGGAGTTTTTTTGACTACATCTGACGCCAGGCCAGGGTGATGGCACCAGATCCGAGTCTTCCATCCCTGCCTCCTTGAAGGAAGGCATGTCAGTAGGGTTGAGGAGATCCTTGTCCTCAGTCTAGTTTAGCAGCTCTCCCTGGCTGAACACAGCTTGGATCAAGAATTGTCTCCCTGACAGAGGTGCCTGACAGTTTGCCAGAACTCCTTTGACTTTTGTGATTGCAAAATTTTCCAATTAGTTATAGTTAGTAATCCTTCTGTTGTTTGACATGTTAAAGAGCATTATTTGTTAAAGTTATGTTTTTATTCACACAATGGTTTAATTGGGAATATTGAAGGAAAATTATGCTACAGCTGTTAATCCTATTTAACAACAAAATACAGCAATACATTATCCTGACATACAGTATGCATTCTATACGACAGCTGTCATGTTTTTTTTCCAGAAGATTAAAATTAATGGTTTATTTTTCATCTGCCATATTGGAGAATATTTATTGACTGATACATCACAGCTAACAGTATGATTACATTTCCCAAGTGGGCTGCAGTGGCTTTTTTTTGTTTTGTAATGATTTAGTAAGAAATGAAGATCAGTCATTTGTAATTACAGTTTTTATTGATTGCTTTGACACAGTAGTCGACTCAAAATCCACATTTCTCAAAACAGTTAACGCAGAGGCCTAAACAGTGGCACCAATGGTCAAAATGACACATTTTGCTTGCAAAAGGCTCTAACTTTGCTAAAACATTTAAACTATGGACCAAATGCAAATTTTGCCCTCAAACAACACAACTTGCACACAAGTGCATAAGCGCTTCCAATCAGTCATTAGACAAGGGGCATCAAAATACAAAATGCAGCACTCAATGTGAATCAGTGCTGCATTACTGGTCATTGTACCTAATGACTGAGCTACAGTAATGACTGAGCAGCTTACATGTCAGTGCCATTTGTAGTCAAATTTGCCTTCTTGCAAAAAAAGTGATCCAGATATGCTGTGATGAAAATTTTATTGATTGCAGTATTCATTCTTGTTATTCTTATTTAGACCGTGGCTTACAAATGAAATATCCCAACAGAAACCACATATAGAATATGAAAAAAAAAATAAAATCCGTCACTGTGTAAGACATTAGGAAAATAAAAATAATAATTCTGTACAATAAAGAAAAAAAATCTCTACTAGTCTATTCTCTCTTGATGAATAGGCCACATGGCCTCGTCTACATCACACTCAATATTTTCCCTTGCGATGCACCTAGGGAAGAATCTTCTAGCATGCCTTATCCATCCTTGGCATGCCTCTGCATCTATGTCTTGGGCAGCAGCGGTCATTGCATCGAGCAAGGGCATCTGCTCATAGGGGCGGTGGTTGTATACCTTCCATCTCCATGCACTGAAGAATTCTACAGGATTTAAAAATGGAGAGTATGGAGGAAGGAATTGCATCATCATCCTCGGGTGCCCCACAAACCACTCATTCACCACACGAGAGTGGTGGAATGCCACATTGTCCCAGATGATTACAAACAGTGGCATGCCAGGCCTCAACAGCCCTCTTTCCTGAGGCGGGATGAGCCTGTCATGCAGGGTGTCCAAGAATGCAATGAGGCGCTCACTATTGTAGGGGCCAACAGCTGGAATATGGCTGAGGACACCATCATTAGAAATAGCAGCACACATAGTAATGTTGGCACCCCTCTGCCCTGGAAATGTAATAGTGGCCCTATGCCCAATGAGGTTCCTCCCACGGCGCCTCACTTTACAGAGGTTGACATAGATGTTGACATCATATTTTCATCAACATAGATGAAAATATGATGTGCCCCCTCAGCTTCAAGCTCCATGATACGCTGAAGAAAAGAAAAAGCAAAATTACAATTACATACAGTAAAGGTAACTCCAGTTGACAGTAACTGCATGATATGCCAAGGCACAACAGTATAGTACTGTAATGTGTCCTTACCTCCACATATTGGCATCTGGCCTCCTTCACAGCATCAGAGTTCCTCTGGAAGGGAACTCTGTAGAGCTGTTTCATAGCCATGTTGTTCCTACTGAGGACACGGGCAGTTGATGTCTCACTCACAGTATTTACATTTCGAAATACCCCCTGATCTGCAATCACTGCTGCCCTGATTTCACGCAGCCTAATGGCATTATTTGCCAGAACCATGTTCACAATGGCTGCCTCCTGCTCAGCATTCAAAAGTCTGCGTCTACCACCACCGACCGGTAGCCTTTCGATTCTATAAAGAATACATGACGTGGAATAAAATTACATGACATACTGTATATCACTACAGATATATCTGTATATACTGTATGAGCAACATTAACTGTTCTCCAGTCAAAAACTCTGACAATGGATGCAACCGTGTTTCTATTGAGAACAGGTTGGACTCTTTGTCCAGCCTCTCTATGTGAAAGACCATGATTTACCACATGATCAATCACAGTTGCCCGAATTTCATCTGTGACTTGAGCCCTTCCAGCTACACCCCCACCTCGCACACGGACTCCTCTTCCTCGGACTTGTCTTCCCCCGAGCCCTCTACCTCTCACTCTCGTGCCTTAGACCATCCATGCTTGCAAGTTACAACACACAACGTGGCACCTTTTGAACCTGCAGACTGATTGCAAATTGAAAAGTTGTGTGAAGCAGTGTCACACAGGTGCTCCAGTGATTTCATGCCGGTCAAGAGGTTTCTAAGAGATGGGAATATATGGTTTCTGTTTGGTTACCACAGCTAAAGCAATGGAGTTTGGACTGCTTGAATGACATCTGCGTTAACTGATTTGCAAAAGGATGGGGGAATTGTGTCAAACCAATGACAATGGGTTAACTCATTTGCAAGAGGTTTTTTTTGCTCTGCTGAGAGAGTGATGATGAGGACTGAGAGGTTACCAGTTTCTTCAAACAGGTTAAAGCAATCAATAAAAACTGTAAATTGTTGCTTGAGAGATAAATACATTTATTACAGTCCCTCTGAAGTATTTGAAAATGTTTAAAATTGTAGAAAACAGCATCATTATTTCCGATACCCTGAAAACAAATCCCTCCAATCTGTGAGTTTCAATTGCACAATATAATGTTAAACCACACACCCCAGAATGCGGACGCCCCAGTCATCCACTTCATGCTCGGGACATGAGCACCGGGCCAACTGGCCTCAGGACTTGTGTGAGACTTCATTCTATTTCAACAACCAAAGGCACTGGGTGAGAAGCTAGTAACTGTGCTGGTTGGAAATTAACAATGACACTTGAGCTGTGATGTGTGCACGATGCACTGGGTGGAAAATAGACCCCTAAAAATCAGAGGAACATCATGTACTGTTGCTGAGTGGGCACAACACACTGCTCACAAACAAGGTCATTGGTTTTCTTCTCTCTCTAGGCATGACATAGAATCTGACACTCTTTTACATTAATTTAACTAACAGTCAGGTTTATTTCACTGAAATAAAGTGGCAGGTTCACGTTAAGGGTTCTGTGTACTCCATTTGTCATAGACACCATAGCCGGTCGTATGTGTGTATTAACCTTGGATGGTCAGGTGACATTCTGTATAAATGACAAAGTACCTCATTTAGAATGCTTTGGTTTAAGTAGTTAAACTGAGTTTTGTGAATCCCAAATGAATCAGATACAATTACAGTAAGTGTGTGTGTGTGTGTGTGTGTGTGTGTGTGTGTGTGTGTGTGTGTGTGTGTGTGTGTGTGTGTGTGTGTGTGTGTGTGTGTGTGTGTGTCATAATAAGAGCAGCAGTCACTCCCACAGGAGCCATTTAAAGAGTCTGACAAATACTTCTGAATTTTTAATATTGCAATTTTTTAATTTCATAATTTAGATTAGACTTCAGTTATGGTGTTTATTAAGCTCTCAGTCTCTTTGTTCTTTCTTTCTCTTCCAGACTGAAGTCAGTGATTGTTCATCAGGGATAGGATTATGGCTTCTGAGCATTCCTTTGTTCTTATTAAAAGTCATAAAATCAACAGTTATCTTTATTATAGCCAAAATATCTTTATTTTAGCCCAAGCTGGCAATGTATGTTGAAATAATTATTCTACAGGCCACAGATATTAAATTAGTGCGAGCATCACACATTCCATTGTATAGTACTAAAGGCCCTCCATGATGACTGGCTTGTAAGGTGAGTATTAAAAATATATGGCCACTGAGCTTTTTGAGATTTAAGGCATAAAAAGAATTGGTAACACTTTACTTGAAGGTATCGTCATAATAGTGACATAACACTGTCATAAGTGTTACATGACACAGTCATGAACGTGTCATGAACATTATGTCAATGTCATACATGTTTATGACTGCTGTCATTAAGTGTCATTCAGTTTTTGTAATGACAAGTTGATATTTTTTGCAGTTGTCTTGAATATGACAACTTGATATTAATCAAAGTGACATAACCAGAAGTTGTCTTTGGGCTTTTTGGTCTTCAGATGTATGCCAACTTGTCAACTTGTCATTCTAAAAACCGAATGACACTTAATGACAGCAATCATAAATGTTTATGACATTGCCATAATGTTTGACACATTCATGACTGTAAGAGCTATGACAATGTTATGTCACTATTATGACGATACCTTCAAGTAAAGTGTTACCAAAGAATTTTCACTGACATCACTATTATTTCATTTATTAGCCTTTAAATAGGGGAGTCATAATATGACATTACCAATATGATCAAAATTCACATTGTCTAGAAATCAATCAATCAATCAATTTTATTTATATAGCGCCAAATCACAACAAACAGTTGCCCCAAGGCGCTTTATATTGTAAGGCAAGGCCATACAATAATTACGGAAAAACCCCAACGGTCAAAACGACTCCCTGTGAGCAAGCACGTGGCAACAGTGGGAAGGAAAATCTCCCTTTTAACAGGAAGAAACCTCCAGCAGAACCAGGCTCAGGGAGGGGCAGTCTTCTGCTGGGACTGGTTGGGGCTGAGGGAGAGAACCAGGAAAAAGACATGCTGTGGAGGGGAGCAGAGATCAATCACTAAAGATTAAATGCAGAGTGGTGCATACAGAGCAAAAAGAGAAAGAAACACTCAGTGCATCATGGGAACCCCCCAGCAGTCCAAGTCTATAGCAGCATAACTAAGGGATGGTTCAGGGTCACCTGATCCAGCCCTAACTATAAGCTTTAGCAAAAAGGAAAGTTTTAAGCCTAATCTTAAAAGTAGAGAGGGTGTCTGTCTCCCTGATCTGAATTGGGAGCTGGTTCCACAGGAGAGGAGCCTGAAAGCTGAAGGCTCTGCCTCCCATTCTACTCTTACAAACCCTAGGAACTACAAGTAAGCCTGCAGTCTGAGAGCGAAGCGCTCTATTGGGGTGATATGGTACTATGAGGTCCCTAAGATAAGATGGGACCTGATTATTCAAAACCTTACAAGTAAGTAGAAGAATTTTAAATTCTATTCTAGAATTAACAGGAAGCCAATGAAGAGAGGCCAATATGGGTGAGATATGCTCTCTCCTTCTAGTCCCCGTTAGTACTCTAGCTGCAGCATTTTGAATTAACTGAAGGCTTTTCAGGGAACTTTTAGGACAACCTGATAATAATGAATTACAATAGTCCAGCCTAGAGGAAATAAATGCATGAATTAGTTTTTCAGCATCACTCTGAGACAAGACCTTTCTAATTTTAGAGATATTGCGTAAATGCAAAAAAGCAGTCCTACATATTTGTTTAATATGCGCTTTGAATGACATATCCTGATTAAAAATGACTCCAAGATTTCTCACAGTATTACTAGAGGTCAGGGTAATGCCATCCAGAGTAAGGATCTGGTTAGACACCATGTTTCTAAGATTTGTGGGGCCAAGTACAATAACTTCAGTTTTATCTGAGTTTAAAAGCAGGAAATTAGAGGTCATCCATATCTTTATGTCTGTAAGACAATCCTGCAGTTTAGCTAATTGGTGTGTGTCCTCTGGCTTCATGGATAGATAAAGCTGGGTATCATCTGCGTAACAATGAAAATTTAAGCAATGCCGTCTAATAATACTACCTAAGGGAAGCATGTATAAAGTGAATAAAATTGGTCCTAGCACAGAACCTTGTGGAACTCCATAATTAACCTTAGTCTGTGAAGAAGATTCCCCATTTACATGAACAAATTGTAATCTATTAGATAAATATGATTCAAACCACCGCAGCGCAGTGCCTTTAATACCTATGGCATGCTCTAATCTCTGTAATAAAATTTTATGGTCAACAGTATCAAAAGCAGCACTGAGGTGAGGCCATAAGAAGATCAGTTGTAACCTTCACTAATGCTGTTTCTGTACTATGATGAATTCTAAAACCTGACTGAAACTCTTCAAATAGATCATTCCTCTGCAGATTATCAGTTAGCTGTTTTACAACTACCCTTTCAAGAATTTTTGAGAGAAAAGGAAGGTTGGAGATTGGCCTATAATTAGCTAAGATAGCTGGGTCAAGTGATGGCTTTTTAAGTAATGGTTTAATTACTGCCACCTTAAAACCCTGTGGTACATAGCCAACTAATAAAGATAGATTGATCATATTTAAGATCGAAGCATTAAATAATGGTAGGGCTTCCTTGAGCAGCCTGGTAGGAATGGGGTCTAATAGACATGTTGATGGTTTGGATGAAGTAACTAATGAAAATAACTCAGACAGAACAATCAGAGAGAAAGAGTCTAACCAAATACCGGCATCACTGAAAGCAGCCAAAGATAACGATACGTCTTGGGATGGTTATGAGTAATTTTTTCTCTAATAGTTAAAATTTTATTAGCAAAGAAAGTCATGAAGTCATTACTAGTTAAAGTTAAAGGAATACTCGGCTCAATAGAGCTCTGACTCTTTGTCAGCCTGGCTACAGTGCTGAAAAGAAACCTGGGGTTGTTCTTATTTTCTTCAATTAGTGATGAGTAGTAAGATGTCCTAGCTTTACGGAGGGCTTTTTTATAGAGCAACAGACTCTTTTTCCAGGCTAAGTGAAGATCTTCTAAATTAGTGAGACGCCATTTCCTCTCCAACTTATGGGTTATCTGCTTTAAGCTGCGAGTTTGTGAGTTATACCACGGAGTCAGGCACTTCTGATTTAAGGCTCTCTTTTTCAGAGGAGCTACAGCATCCAAAGTTGTCTTCAATGAGGATGTAAAACTATTGACGAGATACTCTATCTCACTTACAGAGTTTAGGTAGCTACTCTGCACTGTGTTGGTATATGGCATTAGAGAACATAAAGAAGGAATCATATCCTTAAACCTAGTTACAGCGCTTTCTGAAAGACTTCTAGTGTAATGAAACTTATTCCCCACTGCTGGGTAGTCCATCAGAGTAAATGTAAATGTTACTAAGAAATGATCAGACAGAAGGGAGTTTTCAGGGAATACTGTTAAGTCTTCAATTTCCATACCATAAGTCAGAACAAGATCTAAGATATGATTAAAGTGGTGGGTGGACTCATTTACATTTTGAGCAAAGCCAATTGAGTCTAATAATAGATTAAATGCAGTGTTGAGGCTGTCTTTCTCAGCATCTGTGTGGATGTTAAAATCGCCCACTATAATTATCTTATCTGAGCTAAGTACTAAGTCAGACAAAATGTCTGAAAATTCACAGAGAAACTCACAGTAACGACCAGGTGGACGATAGATAATAACAAATAAAACTGTTTTTTGGGACTTCCAATTTGGATGGACAAGACTAAGAGTCAAGCTTTCAAATGAATTAAAGCTCTGTCTGGGTTTTTGATTAATTAATAAGCTAGAATGGGAGATTGCTGCTAATCCTCCGCCTCGGCCCGTGCTACGAGCATTCTGGCAGTTAGTGTGACTCGGGGGTGTTGACTCATTTAAACTAACATATTCATCCTGCTGTAACCAGGTTTCTGTAAGGCAGAATAAATCAATATGTTGATCAATTATTATATCATTTACTAACAGGGACTTAGAAGAGAGAGACCTAATGTTTAATAGACCACATTTAACTGTTTTAGTCTGTGGTGCAGTTGAAGGTGCTATATTATTTTTTCTTTTTGAATTTTTATGCTTAAATAGATTTTTGCTGGTTATTGGTGGTCTGGGAGCAGGCACCGTCTCTACGGGGATGGGGTAATGAGGGGATGGCAGGGGGAGAGAAGCTGCAGAGAGGTGTGTAAGACTACAACTCTGCTTCCTGGTCCCAACCCTGGATAGTCACGGTTTGGAGGATTTAAGAAAATTGGCCAGATTTCTAGAAATGAGAGCTGCTCCATCCAAAGTGGGATGGATGCCGTCTCTCCTAACAAGACCAGGTTTTCCCCAGAAGCTTTGCCAATTATCTATGAAGCCCACCTCATTTTTTGAAATGAATAATAAATAGAGCAAAACTTGGATATGATGGATTCAGGTGGACCAGCGAATTTCGTCCGTTATAATCAAAATCTGCTATATCAATAAATCAGACAAAATCCACTATATGTGTAAAATGGACAAAATCCATTATATGTATAAAACAGAACACCTGTTATATGCATGTAACAGATTAGTTACAGTCAGGAAGCACCAAACCATCTACGGGGAATCCCCAGCACCAGTTAGACGTATTTCCTTGATTAAAAACCTGACCTTGAATAGGGACCTGCCTCATTTAATGACCGGATCAAAATGTCATCTGAAAAATGAAAAAATGCCTGCCTTTAATAAACGCTGGGCAATATGTGCATTATAATGATTACATTTAGTCAAGTCACTCTTTTTTCTACATCCGCTGCAAAGTAGTACCTTAAAATCCTAAAGCCTCATTTATGCTTCTCCTACTCCATAACTCTGTGGCTATGAATTGATGTTGACATGTGCGTGACACTTTTCAAGTTCTCCATCACGTCTTTATGCACTTTACCACAGGAACAGTGGCTTTTCTGGATTAATTTGTCCCTCAACAAGCTCCACTTCTTTACACAATCAACCTCCAAACTAACATCAAGATATGTACAGTTTTCCTCCATGAATTGTGAGTCATTTGAGTGTTTTTGTAGCTTTTACACTGATGTAAAGTTGGTCATATTTCTGGACTTTTCTGTTGTGGTTCTGTCAGTCTTGGGGTTTTAGTCTCCTGTCTCCTCTTTGTTAATTTCTGTTTCACATCTGTTCCCAGCTTTTATCTGCTCTCATCTCCTGTCTGCTCCCATCTCTTTAGGTTTTCACAGTATTATTTCCCAGCCTCTTATCTTGTATCTTCTGTTTTCTGTTCTATCATTCCCTGCATCTCCCAGCTTCTTATTTGGTTTCACATCTTTGCATTTATTTCCTCTTTTGGTTTTTCATTCTCTGATGTGCATTTATCTTCAGTTTGATGCAGTGTCTGAATGTTTGCTGCCCTCTGGTGTTCTCTTAAATTCCCTACATGTTATCAGTCTCTAATTAAGTGCACCTGCTTGTGTTTGCACCTGCAACAATTAAGGGTGGCTATACATAGTGACTCCTGCTTGTCCTCAGTTGCAGGTCCATTGCATTTATGCATGATTGAATGTGGTATATTATATGAGCGAAGCGGCGCACAGTGGCGCGAAGCTCACTCATGGTATAGGGCATCCTAAACAGGAAGTGCCAAAATTCAAATCCACAGTAAAACAGGACATGTTCAAATGTCAAACACTTCCTGGATTGACAGATGAGATCCCATGGAGTCTCTCGGGAACTCAGTGGCAAGCTCACACTCAACAGGAAATGCCGAATTCTCAGTCACAGTGAAACAGGAAATGTTGAGGGAGGGAGGGAGGGTCCGCTGGATGCCTGGGTGGCAGGCAAATTTGGCAGTGTGAATGAACTGAAGGAAATGTGCAGAAGGAGGAACAAACAGACATCCAGGGGGACCACCCCCAGGATCCGGATGGTTAACTCATGCTTACCTGACAACCCTTTCAATGTCCCAAGTCAGAGCCCCAATCACTACCTGGTCAGGGAGAATGTGGTCAGAGGTGGCTTTGCCGAGAGAGCATCAGGCTTGGTGTTCTTAGATCCAGGTCTGTAGGTGAGAGAAAAATTAAATCGCCCAAAAAATAAAGACTACCTGGCCTGCCTGGAATTAAACCTTTTAGCAGTTTGGATGTGAGCAAGGTTCTTGTGATCAGTCTATATGATGAAGGGAATGCACGTACCTTCTAACCAGTGTCTCCATTCCTCCAGTGCTTCCTTCACTGCCAACAGTTTCCGATTACTCACATCATAATTGCACTCAGATACCGAGAAAGAAAGCACAAGGACGAAGCTGCTCATCGCCCTCAGCCCACTGGGAGAGGACGGCCCCGATCTCCATGTCAGAGGCATTGACCTCTACAATAAACTGACAATCCGGATTGGGCTGGACAAGGACAGGGGCAGTAGTAAAACAATGTTTGAGTGTGTTAAAGGCTTGATTGTCTTCAGGGGACCAGAGAAAACGGGTTTTAGAGGATGTGAGCTGATGGAGGAGAACAACTATGTGACTGAAGTTACGGATAAACCTATGGTAGAAGTTGGCAAATCCAACGACTTGCTGAAGTTGTTTGATGTTGGAGGGAGTGGGCCATTCAGAAACTGTGGTGATTTTAGCAGGGTCAGGCTTGATTCGATTATGATCAAAAACAAAACCTAGGAAGGAAATGGAGGACTGGTGGAAAGTGCACTTGTCAGCCTTAATAAACAAATGGTTCTCTAGACGTCTGTTAAGGACCAAATGGACAAGTTGGGTGTGTTCTTGGAAGTCTCTGGAAAATATTAGAATATCATCTAGGTACATGAATACGAACCGATTGAGGAAATCATGTAGTATGTCATTGATGAGAGCTTGAAAAACGGCGTGAGCGTTAGTGAGGCCGAATGGCATAACGAGATATTCAAAATGCCCCATGGGGATATTGAATGTAGTCTTCCACTCATCCCCCTCCTTAATGCGGACGAGGTGGTAAGTGTTTCTAAGGTCTAGTTTAGTAAATATGGACGCTCCATGCAGCGAATCAAATGCCAACTCGAGCAGAGGTAGCGGATACTTGTTACGGACAGTAATGGCATTTAATCCACGATAATCAATGCAGGGGAATAAAGACTGTTCTTCTTCCCCACAAAAAAAACCCCTTGCCCCTAAGGGCAATGAGGAGGGATGGATGAGACTGGCTGCCAAGGAGTCTTGAATGTACTGCTCCATCGATTCCCTCTCCAGGTGCGACAGATTAGAAAGTCGGCTGAAGGGAAAGGAAGAGGCCAGAAGCAAATCAATAGAGCAGTCGTATGGTCAATGAGGTGGTAGGGAAAGTGCACGAATGAATGAATGCTTCTTTAAGATCATGAAATTGCTCGGGAATGTTGGAGAGATCTATCGATATGGAAGTGGTTTCCTTAGACTCCTTGGCAAGGGGAATGGAGGAACAGAGACAACAGAGGTAGCAAGCTTCACCCCAACGGGAGATCCCCGGTCGGCCAATCAATTTTGGGATTGTGAAGAATAAGCCAAGGATGCCCCAACACCATGGAAGGAGAGAGCGATAAACAAAAAACTGAAGATTCTCCCGGTGATTCCCAGAAACCAAGAGCGTGACAAGAACGGTTTGGTGAGTGATCATGGGAAGGGGAGTGCCATCTAGTGCCGACACCTGGATTGGAGTGTGAAGTTCTACCACTGGAATGTGAGCCTGAGCAATAATACTAGGATCCAACAAATTAGCATCTGCGCCAGAATCAATGAGAGCCTGGAGTTGAAGAGATTCATTATCGAAAAACAGTGTGGCCGGGATTTGAGTGCGTGAAGAATGATCACCAGTGAAATGAGTTTGGCTCACCAATAGCCTGGGTCTATTGGCGAGCATTGTCTTTTGGCCGAACTGGACATTCATGAATAATGTGCCCCCGGGTGCCGCAGCATAAACACTCCCCGGCCGACAGCCACCGAGAAATGCTCCTCTGGAGTTAAATGAACCCTGACAAGCTGCATCAGCTCCTTGGTAGGGGGCGCTGCAGGCACAGGGAGTGTTCTCCCAGTGGGGCGTGAGAAACGAGATGAAGACGCGTGCTCAGCCCTTCAGCCTCTCTCCTGCCGCCTTTCCCTCAGTATGTTATCTATTTTAATTGCCAGAGAAATGAGTTCATCAATGGAAGTAGGTGGATCATAGACCGCCAGTTCATCCTCAAGCATTTCAGACAGGCCTTCAACAAATGCATTCCGCAGCACAGCGGCGTTCCAGCCGGATTCCGCAGCAAGAATACGGACTTCGACGGAGTAAGCCTCCACTCTACAGGCGTCCTACCTGATGGTTAATAACAGCTGGGAGGTCACTTGCCCCCGCATCGGGTGATCGAACATTGTCAGGAATTCCTGTTGAAATGATTGGTATTAAGCAAGAACCATAGACTGCTATTCCCATAAGGCTGTGGCCCAATCCAGGGCATCTCCCCTAAGCAAGTTAACAAGGTAAGCTATTTTATCTGTATCAAAAGAATACATTGACGGGCGCTGGGAAAATACTAAAGAACACTGGAGTAAAAAGGAGGCACATTTATTGACTGCTCCGGCATACAGTTTGGGGTGACAAATAGACGGTTCTTGAGACTGAGAGGCTGAAGCTGCTGGGGGCACAGAGGCTAATGGGGAAACTAACTGAGCTGCTGTGGCTGAGTAGGATGTGGGAATAGCTGACAGACAATCGGTAAGTGCAGAGAGCTGGGTGCAGAGTTTAGATACCTGAGAGGCTAAAGCCTGTTGTTGGTCTGAGAGAGCAGCAAGCTGTTGTTGTTGGCCAAGAAGTGCTCCCTGTGAGCTGAGGGCCTTGCGGATCTGGACTTTTCCATGTTCTTCTCCATGAGTCCATGCTGTAGCCAGAAACTCCTGTTGTGGTGAACACACCCAAGACAGAGGTTAGGATTCAAATGCAGAGAAACAGACCATGAGTAGCAAAAATATAACAATTTATTTTGCAAGTGAATGTAAAGTAGAATGAAATGAACAGATGAATCAAGCACTGGAGGAGGGAGTGACAAGCCAGGGTGCTGCAGAGAATGGCAACCCTCCCTAACCCTCCCAAACCAGGTAGCTGAAGTTGAACCAGAGCAGGACCAGGTGGCTGACCAAGCTGATTGAGTCCAAACTCTGAAAACACAGAGAAAAGGGTCAGTAGGCAAAAACCAGGGAAAACAAGCGATATAAGACACCAAGTTGTAGCCAGATACCCTGAAGGCAAACTGAGTTTCTGGAATCTGATTGAGTGAAGAGTAGAGGTAGAAATACAGGTGTGGTTGATTGCAGTCAGGTGAGTCCAATCAGCTCCATGAGTCAGCCAGAGAAAACAGAAAGGGAGGGGGAGTGAGGCAGCAGGCAGCAAGCACAACAGTACCCCCCCCCCCCCCCCTCGACCCAAACAGGAACCCCTGGGCAACTGGTCCGGGTGGGCCTGATAGAAGTCTTGGATGAGGGAGGGGTCTAGACTGAGGCCCCATGACACCCAGGAGCGCTCCTCAGGGCCATACCCCTCCCAGTGCAGCTTTAATGAAATCCTCTGTGTCTGAGCTGACCTGCATCCTGGGGTCCTACTCTGTCTGCCTAAGTCCTGGTTCCAGTTAGCCACCATAACTCCTAACCATAACATTTTCTGCCAAATGTATTTGATCCATGATTGAGACGTAATTAGCGGGTGCAGTGCAAAAATTTTTTAAATAGGACAGAGTGAAAACGTAAAAGTGACAACTCACAGCCTTGTGGTCTCTGTCATTTAGCAGATGCATGTCAGGGTATGGAGAGAGTTTACAGCCACGCAGAGGGATCTGATCTAAAGCAGTTGTCTTTGGTTCACCACAGTGCTGGCTGCAATTTGTTAATATTTGCTTCCCTTATTTAGGTGCTGGGTCTGAGCACGCTTTGAAAAAAAATAAACGCCCGGCCTTTTAATCAGGGAAATATGGTACTCTCTTTTCTCAAATTGGCTAGTGTCAGTGCTGAACTTCATTTTGTACCTCTGTTGTGACTGCGCACGTCCAGACTGCTTTGTCCGGCACATGCAAGGGGTTTTTAATGGAAATACATTGCGATGGGGCGGGATGTTTTGGCCGATGTGATCAAAAATTCAGTATATACGGTGTTTATTACATGGAAAACCATACAAAAGCATTAGGACATTTGCTTTTGTCTGGTGAGAGCGAGTACCCGGTTAAATACGATGACGGTTTAGACAAGTTTTACTGTAGTTCCCCTGAAGGGTACATTTTCAAACAAACAGACTGACTTCTATTTACGGCAGCGACGGTTGACACCAAAACATTGTAGTGACATCATAGATCACGTGGGGCTTCCCCAGATCTGCTCAAGGTATTATGGGAAGGACATGGTGACAGCCAATCAGAGTAGAAAGGCACCATGATGGTATTGGCTGGTCTCTCTCTGGCTGCGAATCCAACATGGTGGAAAAATGCACCAAAACCACGGTGTTTCTGTGTAAATCTAAGATGTTTCTCATACTATGTAAAAGCTAGCAAGAAATAAATACTTCTAAAAGGAAAAATGCTGTTTTTTTTTTTTACATGATAACACCTCTGGAGTGATTTACAAGACATTGCACGGACGTCAGCGTCAGGCATTACTTTTGATCTTTTCAATAGCTCATGCATGCACGAGCGAGCACACATGCACACACACAAGAAAATAGCTGTCATCTTATATTTGTTAGCCAAAAAAACAAAGAAGGTATATGTCATTTATTGGATCTGATGTGTTTTTCAAATAACTTTCTTTTTGGATGAAACCTGAGGCCAAGTGGGCGGAGTTTATGAACGTGCGTAGCTTCTTTAAGATAATGCTGAAACAAAGGAACACTCTCTTTCTCCTCGTTTTTTTTCCCCTGTTGTCTTTTACCCAGAACTCTTCAGCTCTTAGCTTTTCTTCTTCATCTTTTTAGTCCTTAGTCTTAGTTTGTGGCATTTGTTTCATTGTTTTTTTTTTTTTTTGTTTTTTTTTGTTTTTTTTTGCTTTAATCCCACTTTTTATGTTAGCCATAGCTTGGGATGTAACTTTTGCCAAGAGCTTTAAGGCCTGAGTCAAGTTGTCTGCATTCTGCAGAGAACTTCCCAGATGAGTTTTTCAAATTAAGCACAAATTTGCGAATCTCCAAATTCTTCTTTCTTTCACTCAATGCCAAAAGTGTTTTGGTTAACTATAATTTTTCTTTGCAAATTCCTTTGCCAACTTACTTAGATTGTAAATTGATTTTCCACAAGTTTCCACAGGTTTCCTAAACCTAACCTTAACCCTTTGCAAGTGTAGTCCAAAAATGTCAGTAGGGTTGAGGTTGGGGCTTTGGGAAGGCCATTCCAGAAGTTTAATGTTAGCCTGCTTTACTCAATCCACAACCAGTGTCAATTTTGGAGCAGTCAGTTCTGTCTTGATTGGCACCCTCTCAGTCCATGGATATGTAAAACTCACTTCACTGTGGACAGTTACGCTGGTGTTCCAATAGTTTCCAGTTCATGGCAGACCTGGGCCGTTGTTGTTCCTGGGTTGATCCTGAACACCTTAACCAACTTCCTCTCATCTGAGGGTGACAGTTTGGGTCTTCTTCCAAACCTGGGCAAAGTTGTGACACATCCGAACTGATGTTGGAATCTCCAGTTGTTCAGAAATGGCTCCATGAGAACTTCCCAACCTGTGTACAGATGAAATTTAACTTTTTTTTTTTTTTTTTTTTTGACAGAGCAAGGAATTTTCAACACAGCATTTGTAAAAATCCTAGTTTTATTTTAATTTACACAAAGAAACAAAATTATTTCACAAAAACCACAAATTACAACTGTACTGCTACTATTGGTCTCATTTTTTGGAGCCCAGG
This sequence comes from Thalassophryne amazonica, assembly GCF_902500255.1. Classification (NCBI taxonomy): domain Eukaryota; kingdom Metazoa; phylum Chordata; class Actinopteri; order Batrachoidiformes; family Batrachoididae; genus Thalassophryne; species Thalassophryne amazonica. The sequence goes on from NC_047104.1 coordinate 134,113,765, forward strand.
GGCACCACTGCAAATCTGAACTAGATCTGCATGATGATTTGGCACGTGTTTTACGCCGGAGGCCCTTTCTGACACAACTCCAGTTTTAGACGAAGTAACACACACAGCCCCTGGCCTTCCTAAATGGTCTGCCAGCCAAGTATCAATCAGGATGTACTCTGCTTACTGCTTAGCTTCTCTCTCTCTCTCTCTCTCTCTCCACACACACACACACACACACACACACACACACACACACACACACACACACACACACACACACACACACACACACACACACGCAGCAGGTAAAATAAGTATTGAACACATCACCATTTTTCTCAGTAAATGTTTCTAAAGACTATTGAGATGAAATTTTCACCTGATGTCGGGAACAACCCAAGTACTCCACACGTGCAACGAAATCAAAACAAATAATTAGATAAGTTGCGTTATGGGTAATAAAATGGAATGACACAGGGAAAAAGTATTTAACACACTTACTGAAACTGATTTAGTACTTCATACAAAAGTTGGTAATGTTGTTGTGTGGGCCGCCAGAAGAGGAGGTACTGCTGGCCCACCACCAGAGGGCGCCCTGCCTGAAGTGCGGGCTTCAGGCACAAGAGGGCGCTGCCGCCATGGACACAGCCGGGGGTGACAGCTGTCGCTCATTACCTCTTGACAGCTGTCACCCATCTACTCAACATCATCTCACTCCATAAAGACCAGACGTCATCTCCACCTCGTTGCCGAGATATCATACTTCATAGGAGGTAACACTCTCAGCCTTTTTGTGAGATTTGTAACTCTGTTATTTTGAGAATTTGCAGGAGAACCGGTCGTTTGTGAGGAGGCTGTGCAAGACGGCGCTCCTTTTCAGCTGAGACCGCTGCAACATATTGAATGAGAGGTGGAGGTGGCATTCCCACCGTAGTTGTTACTGGGTGTACACACACCCACACTTGACTGTCTTTGTTGTTCGCCAGCAGTACCAGATCCGACAGTCGGGGACGGTGATCACCTGGGAATTCGGGACTTGGCGGCTCCAGTATTCACCAGGTTCTGGGGCGGCGGAAATCGTGTGGTTCCGGCTCTTCTCAGGACAGACGTCTTCTATCCTCGAGCCTGCCCACACGTCATCTCTGTGTATTGACTGTTATGATATTCTGTGATTGTCTGTATGTTCGTTGTGCACATTCACATTAAATTGTTACTTTTTGGCTCATCTATTGACCGTTCATTTGCGCCCCCTGTTGTGGGTCCGTGTCACTACACTTTCCCAACAAATGTTGTTGGTAATGAAGCTTCAAGACGCCTCCTGTATGGAGAAACTGGCCGCATGCATTGCCCCAGTGTGATATTGGCCCCTTCTTCCACATCAACAGTCTATAAATCTTGAATGTTCCTTGGATGTCTTCTATGAACTCACATCTTGAGTTTATTCCATAGATTTTCCATTGGATTCCAGTCTGGTGATTGTCTAGGCCATTCTAGCAGCTTTATTTTCATTCTCTGAAACCAATTGAGAGTTTCCTTGGCTGTGTGTTCACCTTCATTTCATCTTCATCATCCTGGTCGACAGCATCAGATTTTAATCAAGAATTTGTCTGTACATTCTTCGATTCATCCTTCCTTCAATTATATGAAGTTTGCCAGTGCTGTTTCCCCACACCAAGATGTTCCCACTTCCAAACTTCACTGTTGGTATGGTGTTTTTGGGGTGATGTGCATGGCATTTGACCTTCTAACATGGTGTGTATTATGACATCCAAAGAGTTCAATTTTGGTCTCATCTGACCAGACTATGTCCTCCCAGTATTTCACAGGCTTGTCTAAATGTTGTGCAGCAGACTTTATATGAGCTTCAACATACTTTTTCTTTAGCAGTGGACTCTTGCATGCTAAGCATGTATACAGACCATGGCAGTTGAGTGCATTACTTATTTTCATTGAAATCTGCTAATTCCATGACTTTATGAAGCTCTCCACAGTGGTCCTTGGCTGTTGGGCAACTGTACTGATAATTCTTTTCACTCCTCTGTCAGAAATCTTGTGAGGAGCACTTGGTCATGGCTGGTTTATGGTGAAATGATGTTCTTTCCACTTCCAGATTATGGCCTTAACAGTGCTCACTGGAACATTCAGAAGTTTACAAATCTTTCTGTAACCAGTGGTATCAGTGTGTTTTGCAACAAAAAGGTTGCAAAGATCTTGAGAGTGTTCTTTGCTTTTACTCATCATGAAATGAATTTTAGATTATGACTCTGGAATTCTCACGCTTGTCTTTACAGAGGGACTGGAAGTACGGAAGCACATTGTATGGAAGCGATTACACACACACACACACACACACACACACACACACAAACACAAAATAAATAAAAAAATAGCGAGATCCTGATGTCATAGTTATGAGATCTTTTCTCATAATTACGACATCAGTGGTCAAATTTTTTTTGTTATCCAGTGACTGCAATACGCTTCCGTACAGTCCCACTCAGAAATGTTAAAAAGAAAAAACTGTTAACATGACAGAAAAACTCTGCCTGTCTTACTGGATTAAAGGTACAGTGTGTCATTTTTGAAGAGGAGAGCAAATGTTACAGTAGTGTTCAGAATAATAGTAGTGCTATGTGACTAAAACGATTAATCCAGGTTTTGAGTATATTTCTTATTGTTACATGGGAAACAAGGTACCAGTAGAATCAGTAGATTCTCACAAATCCAACAAGACCAAGCATTCATGATATGCACACTCTTAAGGCTATGAAATTGGGCTATTAGTAAAAAAATGTAGAAAAGGGGGTGTTCACAATAATAGTAGCATCTGTTGTTGATGCTACAAACTCAAAGCTATTATGTTCAAACTGCTTTTTTAGCAATCCTGTGACTCACTAAACTAGTATTTAGTTGTATAACCACAGTTTTTCATGATTTCTTCACATCTGCAAGGCATTAATTTTGTTGGATTGGAACCAAGATTTTGCTCGTTTACTAGTGTGCTTGGGGTCATTGTCTTGTTGAAACACCCATTTCAAGGGCATATCCTCTTCAGCATAAGGCAACATGACCTCTTCATGTATTTTGACATATCCAAACTAATCCATGATACCTGGTATGCGATATATAGGCCCAACACCATAGTAGGAGAAACATGCCCATATCATGATACTTGCACCACCATGCTTCACTGTCTTCACTGTGAACTGTGGTTTGAATTCAGAGTTTGGGGGTCGTCTCACAAACTGTCTGTGGCCCTTACACCCAAAAAGAACAATTTTACTCTCATCAGTCCACAAAATATTCCTCCATTTCTCTTTAGGCCAGTTGATGTGTTCTTTGGCAAATTGTAACCTCTTCTGCACGTCTTTAATTTAACAGAGGGACTTTGTGGGGATTCTTGCAAATAAATTAGCTTCACACAGGCGTCTTCTAACTGTCACAGCACTTACAGGTAACTCCAGACTGTCTTTGATCATCCTGGAGCTGATCAATGGGTGAGCCTTTGCCATTCTGGTTATTCTTCTATCCATTTTGATGGTTGTTTTCGATTTTCTTCCACGCGTCTCTGTTTTTTTTGTCCTTTTTAAAGCATTGGAGATCATTGTAGATGAACAGCCTATAATTTTTTGCACCTGCGTATAAGTTTTCCCCTCTCCAATCAACTTTTTAATCAAACTACGCTGTTCATCTGAACAATGCCTTGAACGTCCCATTTTCTTCAGGCTTTCAAAGAGAAAAGCATGTTCAACAGGTGCTGGCTTCATCCTTACATAGGGGACACCTGATTCACACCTGTTTGTTCCACAAAATTGACGAACTCACTGACTGAATGCCACACTACTATTATTGTGAACACCCCCTTTTCTACTTTTTTTTTTTTTTTTACTAATAGCCCAATTTCATAGCCTTAAGAGTGTGCATATCATGAATGCTTGGTCTTGTTGGATTTGTGAGAATCTACTGAATCTACTGGTACCTTGATTCCCATGTAACAATAAGAAATATACTCAAAACCTGGATTAATCTTTTTAGTCACATAGCACTACTATTATTCTGAACACTACTGTATGTCCATCAAACGTTAATGTGTTTTAAAACTTTTCAATGTTATTTATTTTATTATCTTAGACAGAAACATGCAAAAAAGAACTTTGATATTATAACATAAGTGCATTTTTTTTTGTCTGTCATTCTTGCTGTCATTACATCTAAAACCAGTCAAAATGACTCGCAACGCACACTGCCTCGGGCGATAATTGCCAACAGTGTGTGTGTGTGTCCTTCCCTCTCCTGTCCAAATGCCACCTCAGAATTGAGCCAAACTTGGCACACATGTACTTTGACATATGGGTGACATAGGATAATGAGTGACATAGGCTAATGAGCACTGTAGTAGCAGTAATAGTAGTAGTTATGGTGAGAGATAGCTTTGTCCTGCAGCATCATCAGCAAGTCTGCTAAAAGGTTGGTGTCACACTTTTCTCCTCTTTCCCACTTCATTTTTGCAAAGAACAGTAGCATAATAGTAGTAGTAGTAATAGCAGCTGTCTCTTTTTTAGTCGTGCCCCAACAGATCTGTGGAATCTGGGATAAGTGGGAAGTGATACCTTTGTTTGTGAAGATTAAGATTTCATTTCAGTCTCTGAATCAAACCCGCCCTGGGGCACGTAATTGGCTAGTCTTGAGTAGTAATGTGAAGAAATTCTCTCCTTTCATCCATTTGCAGGCAGTTTGGTTCATATGATCTTCAAATATATGCATCTGCTGTATATCAGATTTGTTTAGCTGAATTTACAAAAACTATTCAACTTTTCAAATTAAGATCATATAATCTACTCTAGTCATAGAGGTGCAATGTAAATTTTGACTGTTTTTTTTACCAACCAGTATCTATAATGTAATGGAGACATGTCCCAAATGCAGAGAACAAAACATGGCTTTAGGCCTTTCCTGAGAAAGAGGATCTTTAGTCAGGTTGGTGCATTGATTTTGGAAGATATTTTTTGTTGTCTGGAGTCTGGAGAAGTAACCTGGTATGAACAAATGGTTTTAGGATTAAAGGGTCCTGCTGAACATGTTTGTGTTATAAGTGCTCTTACTTAAAGTAATGCTCTCAAAGACAAAAGGATGCATATTTTTTGTTCATCATGCAAAATTGTTGCTAAAATGTATTTTTGCAGACATGCACGTGTTTAAAATAAAAATCCAAATGATGGTGTTTAAACAAAACTGCTTCTTGTTTTGTATGTATTGTCATATTGCTGTTTATTATTACAAATATTACATATGAATATTACTTTAAAATCCCTCTTAGATTAAAGTAAGTAACAAAGGTTTTTAAAAAACTGAATAGCCATTAATTTTGAAGTAAGATTCTAAGTAGAAAATACTAATAAAGAGATGCATGAAGCAAAAGGCACCAGAAGCAGGTCACACAGCAGAAAAGATCCAGCACAGTTACCTTAGGAGGATTTTGGGTCTTAGAATTAGAAGGCTTCATTTTAAAATATTAGACCTCCAAAATAATCTGGATAGTCTGCACAAAATGTTAGAAACTTTAGTGGGGGAAGAGGCCCATAATAAGATCACAAAGTTCATAGTTAAAATTCAAATGGCTGAGCATTTAAAAAGTAAGGAGCGGCAAATCAGGAAGTTTCACAACCTTTTAGTGCAGAAAAGGCGTACTTTCAGTGGGAGTATTTTTAAAGATACACCCAGACAAATTAGTGACAACAGGGAAAATTGGGTAAAGAATCTCTCCAACAGGGTTCTTACACAGACAGAAAAGGATGTGCTCGCTAAAGGACTAAATTTCTCAGTAACCCCTAAACATATACCGACAGTAGATTACATCACTGCAGTAGAGTCAGCCATTAAACATAACAGTTTGTCAGTCAGAAGCTGGGGACCTCCGACTAAGAGTCACAGCAGTGCTGAACAGTGCTAAGCCTCCTCTGTCCAACATCACAGGAGAAGAACGGAAAGCTTTGTCAGCACTGCAAAAGGACCAAAGCATCCTTATCCTGCCAGCAGATAAAGGCAGATGCAGGTGGTCCTGAACACATCTGACTACGAGGCCAAGATCAACAACTTGCTCAGTGACTCCAACACATACGATTGTCTGAAGAGAGACCCCACGAGCAGCTATAAGAAGAAAATCATTAGCTACCTCCAAAACCTGGAGAAAGAGGGACTCATCAACAGGCAGACATACTACAGACTGTACCCTGGGGACGCCACTCCGTGCATCTATGGACTGCCCAAAATCCACAAACAGGACGTGCCACTCAGGCCTATTGTATGTAGCACAGATTCCATCACGTACAATTTTGCCAAGTACCTCAAGTGGATTTTGGCTCCTCTAGTGGGTAACTCAGACCACCATGTGGAGAACACACAAGATTTTGTGAACAAGATCAAGGACCTACAGCTGGAGGCAGATGAAACTATGGTGTCATTTGATGTGACATCATTGTTCACCTGCATCCCCACTGCTGAGGCCGTCTCAGCTGTGAGGCAGAGACTGCTGGAGGATGTGTCTCTACTTGAAAGGACCAAACTCACACCAGACCACATCTGCCAACTCTCGGAGATCTGTCCTAACGCCACATATTTCCTGTTTAGGGGGAATTACTACAGGCAGATTCATGGTTGTGCGATGGGATCTCTGGTATCCCCCATTGTGGCCAATCTGTACATGGAGCGAGTGGAGAAGACAGCCTTGACGTCTTTCATGGGCATCTCTCCCAGTCACTGGTTCAGATATGTTGATAACACATGGGTTAAAATCAAGCAACAGCAAGTTGAAAACTTTACAGAACACATCAACTCGGTGGACACCAATATCAAAAAGTAAGAAATCGACTGATTTTAATAATTTGGATATGGCTTTATTAAAAAGTTATTGATTGTATAGTAAAACCGTTCAATTATATTTGCAATATGTCACTAAGTACTGGTAAATTTCCTTCTCAAATGAAAATAGCCAAAGTAATTCCTCTGTTTAAAACTGGTGACAAACACACATTTTCTAATTATAGACCTATATCACTCCTGCCACAATTTTCCTGAAGCATAACATCATTTGTGAAGAACAATATGGATTCAGAAGGTCTCGAACTACATCACATGCTTTGATGGACTTTGTGGAAAGTATAGCAACTGCAATTGACAATAAACAATACACAATAGGTGTTTTTTTTATTTACAGAAAGCGTTTGACACAATTAACCATGGAATACTATTAATTAAACTGCAGAAATATGGAATCAGAGGTCTGGCATATGAATGGATAGCTAGTTATTTACAAGGCAGATTTCAGTATGTTCAATTCAATAATACAAATTCTGAACTCAGGGATGTCACATGTGGGGTGCCGCAGGGCTCAGTGCTGGGTCCTTTGTTGTTTATAATCTATATAAATGATATAAGTTGGGTGTCGAGTTCACTGAGATGTGTCCTTTTTGCGGATGATACAACTGTGTTCTGTAGCGGTGAAAATCTTGAACAGCTTCTGGACATAGTGGAGAAAGAACTGGAAAAATTTAAGGTTTGGTTTGACGCTAATAAGTTGTCACTCAACCTTGGGAAAGCTAAATGTATTATATTTGGAAATAAACAGGCACCCAAATGTAAAAATTTAACTATAAACAATAAGGAAATTGAGTTAGTAACAGAGAATACATTTTTAGGTGTTGGGGCAACTGTTTGTTGTGATTTGGCGCTATATAAAAAAAAATTGATTGATTGAGTGATTGATTGATAATTGATAATAAACTTAGCTGGAAACCACATATAAATTATGTGAAATCAAAATTGTCAAAAACTATAGCCATTCTGTATAAAGCCAAAGACCTACTGCCGCAAGAAGGGTTACTTACTTTATATCATTCTCTGATGGTACCATATATGACATATTGTGTTGAGTCATGGGGAAACACAAATCAAATACCAATCCAATATTCCTTTTGCAAAAACGAGCCATACGAATCATCTGCAATAAACAATATCATGAACCAACTCATTCTTTATTTGTGTCTTTAAATTTATTAAAATTCATAGATTTGGTCGATTACATTACAATTCAAACTTTATTTCGAGCGAAAAACCAAGCCTTACCGAGACATGTCCAGAGTCTGTTCCGATTGAGGGAATCCAGATATAGAAGAAGGCTGTGCAATTTTTATGAAACCACCAGTAAGAACAAATGTAAAGGGTTTTTGTGTGTCTGTGGTTGGGGTGAGGAAATGGAACAAATGTTCAACAGAGGTTAGAATGAGTAGTACCTTAGTAAGATTTAAGAAACTACTCAAAAAGAACATCATGTCTAAGTATCATAAAGAAGCAAATATAATTTGATTTATATGAAATGTGTTGTGTGTTGGGGGGTGTGGCTGGATGTTTTGGTGTTCTTTTCTTTTCTTTGCTCTTCAGGTGGCATGGAAACTGATTCTTCTGTGGAGAAGGTGCTGGCTGAAGAATCCTCACCCTCATCAACATCATGTGAAGCACCTGTGATTGGTGCTCACATGCAACCTTAAAGACTTTCAGCTGAAGCAGATAATTGGATGGCGTTCTGCTTTTAAGGCATGTGTGATTCAAGCAGAACTGCCGGGAACTCGACCTTGTGATGTTCGTTTGTGAGACGCTGAGGACCGCACCTGGGTTTGACACGTCGAGCCGTGAAGCAAGGAAGGGTGAGGACACATGCTGTCAGCACACATTAAAGGTAATTAAGTATTTGACTAATTGTTGATAGTAACTTGGTGTTTTGTTACACAGTATACTTGAATTGTGATGAGAATTGTGCAGCTTGCTTCTCACTGCTGTGGCGTGCAGGATAAGTGATCCTCCACTTGTTGTGAGAAGCTGCTCATTTGCATAAAGATAAAAAGTACAGACCTGAATGTGTTGCTGATAGCGTGTGTCTTTTGAAAGACATTGTTGTAACTGCTGACTTACCTCACATCTTCTTTGCTTCACAGAGAGTCAGTTTGTCGTGTCCACCTGGGGGGTGTTTGTCTGGTGGTAGTGGGTCCAGGAGCGCCGGACTTCTCTCCTTGCGGGCGCTGGAGAGCGTGCCAACAGTCACTCCTCCAGAAGGACGTTGGTTTTGGTTTTGTACATTTTATTTAGGCACAGGTGAAAAATAAATTGTTTTTGTTGTTGGAACCGCTTTCTGGTTATTTTTAGCGCTGGGTTCTGTCTGACGCAGGTTCGCTCCTCAATCCGCGTCGACACATAACAGTAGTTCCCGGCCATTCCATAATGGACCCAGCGGCAGAAGCGGTTCCTTTTGTCGAAAAAGTTCAAGAAGACTTGGAGAACATACGGGAGCAATTACAGCATCTCGCGAACCAAATTAAACAAACAGACGCCCGTGTTACGGAGCTTGCAGCGCAAGCCGTTCTGCTTCCTGCTGCTGCGGCACTATCGATACCGGTGCCGATAACTCCGTCACCCACAGGTTGGAATGCCGCAGTTTTACGAGGCGTATTTGTAGATGGGTTGGGTGAGTCATTGAAAGACGAGCTGGTAGTCCGTGACGAGCCAAACGAATTAGATGAGCTAATATCGTTGGTGATTCGTCTAGATGATCGGATGAAGGAGCGTGGACGCAAGAGAGGACGCCCATCAGAGCGGGTTTTTTCGTCTCGGGGCTTTCCCCGACACAGATCTGGGCCGCCTCTTCTTTGCCCCACTGAGGCTCCTCCGACGGGACCTCTGGCTCCTCCTGTTGACGAGCCCATGCAGCTCGGACGAGCAGAGATTACTGTATTGCCCCGACATGTAAACGTCAAGAGAAATAATGGTGACGTGTCTCCAAGTGTTCCGGGACAGGCAACATAACACACATAAAAAAAAAAAAAATTTAAAAAAAATCTAGCATGGGTAAATGTTTTTTTTCCTTAAATAGGGGTTATAATTGTATGGGGAGTCAGAGGCGTATCTGGTGGAGTGACTGTTAGGCGGTTGGAAGTCCGCCTGAGCTCACGTCTTTATTAATTTTTTATGTGTTTTTAGGTATTTTCTGTTTGGGTTGTTGGGTCGTTTTATTTTGTTGTTTTTTATTTCTCTACATCCCTAACCCCAACCTCACTTGCCCCAAGACCGTTTGTCTTGTGGGTGGTGGGGTGGTGCAGGTTGGTCACGCTGAGCATTCTCAGAAGACCTCTGCACCTAGGGGGGGGTGTTAGAGGCGTTTTTTGTGGTTTGGTTTAGGGCCCGGTTCCACTCCAGCCTCGGTGAGCCTTTGTACCGTTCGTCATTGGTGTTGCCGGGGTGTGGTGCAGCGGAGACTTACCTCAGTCGGAGGGGTGGGCCGATCTATTGCCGTTCGCCATTTCGGTAGTTCCACCCCTCCCGAGAGGCTGGGGTATGGTCGAGTTGGGGCACCGGACGTATTTCCGGTTCTCTGCTGCGCCTTGGGGTTGGAGCTGGGTTAGTTTTTTTTTCTGTTCCCTTCTCCGGCTTGATATTTTGAGCCGTTCGCCAAAATTGAGCCGCCGAAGGCTCTGGGAGGGACCTGGGGTCTTTCGAGGTGCCGGGGAGGGTAACAGGGTTTCCAGTCATTTTATATCCCCCCGGGGTTGTTTTTGGTAGTCCTCCGGGGGTTGATGTTTGATTTTGTTCTGTTTCCTTCCGGGTTCCACCTCCAGGGTTGATGGGACGGTCCTCTGGGGGGGAATTGGCTTGGGGCCAACTGGCCAAGTGTGACCGGGTCTGGGGTTCCGGGGTTGTGGGGAGGGTACCTCCTGGGGTTGATGGTACGGTCCCCTGGGGGGCGCCGTTTTGCTCCATGTATACCTGGGGACCTGTGTGGGATCATGGTTCTGGCTGTTCCTCCTGGAACTGGCGATGAAGGCCTTCTGGGGGGGGTTGGACTCTGCAGGTCATTCTGGGGGGGTTGTTTGTTATTTTTCTTTTATGCATTTCTGTTTGTATTGTGTTTGTGGGGCTGTGTTGGGTTTTGGCGTTTGGGAGTTTTTCTTTTCTTCCCGGGGTTTGATGGGACGGTCCCCTGGGGAGGTTTTGGGTGGGTTTTATGTTTTTTTTCTGTGTGTTGGAGTGTATTGGGGTATGTTTTGGGGCTTTGTTGATTCCAGCCGGCCTTCCAGCTGCGGTGCCTGTCCTGCTGTCTGTGGTGGACCTTGGGAGCGTGGTGCTGTCTACTTCCTGACGTGGACCCTGGAGGGAGGTGCTGTTCTCGGGTCTGGTCTGTTCGGTCGCCGGGAGGCTTCCCGTTGATGGGGGGGTACTGTTGTGTGTTGGGGGGTGTGGCTGGATGTTTTGGTGTTCTTTTCTTTTCTTTGCTCTTCAGGTGGCATGGAAACTGATTCTTCTGTGGAGAAGGTGCTGGCTGAAGAATCCTCACCCTCATCAACATCATGTGAAGCACCTGTGATTGGTGCTCACATGCAACCTTAAAGACTTTCAGCTGAAGCAGATAATTGGATGGCGTTCTGCTTTTAAGGCATGTGTGATTCAAGCAGAACTGCCGGGAACTCGACCTTGTGATGTTCGTTTGTGAGACGCTGAGGACCGCACCTGGGTTTGACACGTCGAGCCATGAAGCAAGGAAGGGTGAGGACACATGCTGTCAGCACACATTAAAGGTAATTAAGTATTTGACTAATTGTTGATAGTAACTTGGTGTTTTGTTACACAGTATACTTGAATTGTGATGAGAATTGTGCAGCTTGCTTCTCACTGCTGTGGCGTGCAGGATAAGTGATCCTCCACTTGTTGTGAGAAGCTGCTCATTTGCATAAAGATAAAAAGTACAGACCTGAATGTGTTGCTGATAGCGTGTGTCTTTTGAAAGACATTGTTGTAACTGCTGACTTACCTCACATCTTCTTTGCTTCACAGAGAGTCAGTTTGTCGTGTCCACCTGGGGGGTGTTTGTCTGGTGGTAGTGGGTCCAGGAGCGCCGGACTTCTCTCCTTGCGGGCGCTGGAGAGCGTGCCAACAGTCACTCCTCCAGAAGGACGTTGGTTTTGGTTTTGTACATTTTATTTAGGCACAGGTGAAAAATAAATTGTTTTTGTTGTTGGAACCGCTTTCTGGTTATTTTTAGCGCTGGGTTCTGTCTGACGCAGGTTCGCTCCTCAATCCGCGTCGACACATAACAAAATGTTCAATTTATAAGTGGGACTCATTGTATATTTGAATGTGTGGGTATGTATATGCGTATGTAGATATATAGATATGGGTAGGTGTATATGTATATGTATATAAGTGACTGTGTATATGTATGTATATATTTATGTTTGTAAAGTATATAAGTATGTATATAGGTATATATGGCACAGCCCAAGCAGAGGGTCACCCCCAAGAGCCTGGTCTGCTTGAGGTTTCTTCCTTATAGGGAGTTTTTCCTCACCACAGTTGCCTAGTGCTCGCTCTGGGGGTTGGTAAGGTTAGTCCTTACTGGCGTAAAGTGCCTTGATTCGACTTTCTTGTGATCTGGTACTATATAAATATAATTATAAGTGAATAGTATATTGATGTGTATGTCTATGTGTCGACGTAGTAGTGAATTTGTATTTATGTAAATATGACTGATTAGAATTGTTGGACTTGTACGAGCAGGGGTGGGCGCTAATAAGCTTTGCTTCAGCCCACACCCTTTCGGACTCACTAGCTTTGTCTGTGTTTGTTTGTGGAATTGTTCATTTTTTTCTATTTGAATATTTTGTGTGCCAAATAAAAACTTTGTCACTTTAAAAAAAAAAAAGTTCACACTTGAGGATGCCAGAAACAACCATTTAGCCTTCTTGGACTGTGATGTTATGATTGGAGAGAACAGGCAGCTCCAGACAGGGGTTTACAGAAAACCAACTCACACTGACCAATATCTGCTCTTTGGCTCAAACCACCCCCTTGAACACAAGCTCGGGGTGATCAGGACGCTTCACCACAGAGCCCTACAGGTGCCCACAACTGCAGAGGGAAGGGCTAAAGAACAACAACGTGTCCGGAAAGCCCTCACAGTATGTGGGTACCCACGATGGTCCCTGGACAAAGTGCAGAAGTCCCAGAGAACAAAGAGACCAGATAGACAGGAGACGGAGACAAGAAGAAGAGGAGTGTCTCTCCCTTATTTATCAGGAGTAGGGGAAAAACTACAGAGGATCTTCAGACAGCACAAAATCCCAGTTTACTTTAAACCGGTTAACACTGTTGTATGGCTGGGGGGCCTGGCTGCCTTTTTGTTTCTGTCTTTTGTTTTTCCTTCCAGGTGGCTTGCATTTGGGACTGAGTGGCTGTGTTGCTGAGGTTATCAGGACCTCACCCTGATCACCTGCGGCTCGTCAGGACTCACAGCTGTGGTGCATCTATATGGATTGGAACATGGTGGCATTTAAGACTGGAGTATACAGTGTGTATTTGCCAGAGACTCGACCTTGTGACCAGACGGGTGAGATCGTCGTCTCGGGAGCCATCTCATCATCAGTGGATGCAGAGAACGTCCAGGGTTTGATGCACGGTCTGTGAAAGAGGAGGGGGTGAGGTCTCACGCTCGTCAGCACACTTCCTGAGGTACGTTAGATTTTGTGACTAACGTTTATACAGTCAGTAAATGTGGTGTCCCTCACACCTTATTATATTGAGCTGTACGTTAGTCATGTATCGGCTTCCACTGCAGTGGAGTTTTGTGAACTGGATGTTCCATGCCTGCAGGTTGGGAAGCTGATTAGTAATTAAGCCAGGAAGTGTTTGCTGTTTATGTACACCTTTGAGTGGTCTCTCTGTGTGTAGAGTGTGGACTCACATAATGGTTCCTTCTTTCACAGACTCGGTTTGTTGCGGCCACCTGGGGGGTGTCGGCAGGGTCCTTGGGTCTGAACGGCTTCTGGCTCCGGACCGTTAGCGCTGCTGGGAGCGCACCGTATCACCATCACGCCAGACCGCACACTCGTTTGTTGTTTTGTATCACTTCACTGTTATGTATTAAATTCAGTTAGCCTTTGTACCGTGCTCTGCTTATTTCATACTGGGTCCTTCAAACGCTGGTCGGTTCTCCGAGCTGCGTCCGACACATAACAGTAGTCTCTGGCCAAACATCACGGACCCAGCGGTAGCAGAGATGGTAACGCGCCGGGAAGGCGGCAGCAAACGTTCAGTAGTTATCCGGATCAGTTGCGGGTGCTCTCTGCCCGGATGGTGCGTGTTTGAGACCCATTACTGAATACTGATTTGTGCTCTCTTGCAGCCGTGTTCCTGTGTTTGTGCCTTATCCGTGGGTCGTGGTGGAGTGTGACTGGCGACGGCTTCGCATCATGCTCCGACCGGATAAGAGGTTTAAACGGGAGCTGCAAGAGTGTGTCTGTAATGGGTGCACGCGCACGGCGGAGCTCTGTGGCACGGGTCGCTGAGCTTCCTGTGTTACAGTTGTAGCCCCGTTTCCCTGGATAAAGATAACTACTGCGTCTGTTGTATCAGCTCCGGCGTTATTTAGTTGAGCACATTTTGGTTGTGTGTTGCACACAGCTGCGCACGGAGATGCAGCTCGTTTGTTTTCTGTCACCAAAGGGGTTTTTTTCATTTTTAGCACTTTGGCTCCCTCTTTTGGTGACTTAGTCACATTACCGTTAAGCTCTTAAGTTAGAACAGGTGTGTTCGATTTGTTTGAGCTTAACGGTATACGTCACTGATTTGTTTTGTGTTAGTTCATTTCGTGTGGGTGTTTTTTGAGTTGGTTTTTGTGTGGGATTTATTTTTTTTTTTTCCACTGTTTGTGTCTGGGGTTGTGACCCTGCAGCCTGTTTAAGAAAAAAAAAAAAAAAAATGACCCAAACAACTGTATGTTGGTCTGTTAGTCTTTCTTTTTATTTCTTTTTGTTTCACCTCCCCAGGGTTTGATGGGACGGTCCCCTGGGGGGTGATGGGGTGGTACTTGGGTTTGTTTTTCTTTTTTTTTTTTGTTTTTGTTATGCCCTCTCTTCTCCTCTGACTCCAGCCGGGTGAGCCGTAGTGTCGGCGTTGCTGGAGGGGTGCAGTTTGGTTGTGCTGGGCATTTCCCAGGTGGCCTCTGCACCCGGGAGGGGGGGGGGGGGGTTTGGGGTATTTTCTTTTTCTTCCCTCTCTTCTCCTCTGGCTCCAGCCGGGTGAGCCGTAGTGTCGGCGTTGCTGGAGTGGTGCAGTTTGGTTATACTGGGCGTTTCCCGGGTAACCTCTGCACCTGGGGGGGGGGGGGGTTTGATTCCCTGTTCCACCTCCGGCTTCAGCACGCCTTTGGCCGTCTGCCATCAGCGTGGTTGAGGTTTGGGGCAGTGGGATATACCCGCAGCTAGTGGCTGGTGTAGAAGTCGGAGGAGTGGCGCCGTTTTGTGCCGTTTGCCATAACCGCTGTTCCACTCCTCCCGGTTGGCTTCTGGGGTATAGTCACCGTTGGTGACACTGGACGTGCTTCCAGTTTCCACTGCGCCAAGGGGGTGGGGTTGGGGTTGTTTTGTTTGTATGTTTTTTTTTTTTTCTCTCCTTGTTTTCACCCCCAGTTTCCGCACTCAGGGTTTGACTGTGGTGTCCTCTGGGGGGGAAAGGGCTGTGGGTCCATCTAGCCATAGACGGCTGTGGCTGGGTCCGTTGGTCATGAGGGGAGGCGTCTCCTGGGGTTGACGAGTGGTCCTCTGGGAGGCGCTGGGAGTCCCCGTGGGTGACGTTGGATCCCAGAGGGACCTCGGCTGTGGTTATTACTCCTGGAGCTGGCGGGAAGTCTTCTGGGGGGTGTTGGTCCCTACATGTCGTTTGGGGGGGGGGGGGTGTTTTAGCACTTTTATTTGTAAGCTTAAGTTTGGGGTTTTTCTTTTCTCCTCTTCCCGGGGTTTGATGGGACGGTCCCCTGGGGAGGGGGGGTGTTTTGGTTGTTTGTGTTTGTCTTTTTTGTTTTATGACTAAAGACCGAACATGGTTGGATAAAGGCTGACCGCACAGGTTTAAGAACTCCTGGCCACACCTGTGCTAAGTGACTGACTGAAACAAAGGCAAGGATGCAGCCAGAGGAGAGGACATCAACCATTCTGTTGGAAGACGAATGCAGATGCGGTTTCCAGCCATGGTCCCTGGAGGGGGGTGTTTCTCCTGGGCCAGGTTTGTGTGGTCGCCGGGAGGCTTCCCGTGAGGGTGGGGTACTGTTGTATGGCTGGGGGGCCTGGCTGCCTTTTTGTTTCTGTCTTTTGTTTTTCCTTCCAGGTGGCTTGCATTTGGGACTGAGTGGCTGTGTTGCTGAGGTTATCAGGACCTCACCCTGATCACCTGCGGCTCGTCAGGACTCACAGCTGTGGTGCATCTATATGGATTGGAACATGGTGGCATTTAAGACTGGAGTATACAGTGTGTATTTGCCAGAGACTCGACCTTGTGACCAGACGGGTGAGATCGTCGTCTCGGGAGCCATCTCATCGTCAGTGGATGCAGAGAACGTCCAGGGTTTGATGCACGGTCTGTGAAAGAGGAGGGGGTGAGGTCTCACGCTCGTCAGCACACTTTCTGAGGTACGTTAGATTTTGTGACTAACGTTTATACAGTCAGTAAATGTGGTGTCCCTCACACCTTATTATATTGAGCTGTACGTTAGTCATGTATCGGCTTCCACTGCAGTGGAGTTTTGTGAACTGGATGTTCCATGCCTGCAGGTTGGGAAGCTGATTAGTAATTAAGCCAGGAAGTGTTTGCTGTTTATGTACACCTTTGAGTGGTCTCTCTGTGTGTAGAGTGTGGACTCACATAATGGTTCCTTCTTTCACAGACTCGGTTTGTTGCGGCCACCTGGGGGGTGTCGGCGGGGTCCTTGGGTCCGAACGGCTTCTGGCTCCGGACCGTTAGCGCTGCTGGGAGCGCACCATATCACCACCACGCCAGACCGCACACTCGTTTGTTGTTTTGTATCACTTCACTGTTATGTATTAAATTCAGTTAGCCTTTGTACCGTGCTCTGCTTATTTCATACTGGGTCCTTCAAACGCTGGTCGGTTCTCCGAGCTGCGTCCGACACATAACAAACACCTTTACACAGAGACTGCTACCTGCTGCTTTGGACTTTGAACTAATAGTCTTTTTCAAGACTTTTTTACTTTTTTACCTTTTTATTTTATTTTTTTTATTTTTTTTTTTTACTTTTTTACTTGACTCTACTGGTGGTCGGCTCTCACTGCGGTATTGTATCACTTCTTGTTCCGGAGCACAGCGGTGTTTTTCTGTATCTGTTAGCTGTTTGATCTGCGCAGTTAGATTGATCTAGTTATCTAGATTACGATTTGTTTCCCAGTGTAATCTTTACGTGCCTTAACTAAAGCACTCCTTCTGCTGAATCACCTCTAAATTATTTACACATTATTCGCTTTGCGTGTTTTTAGGAATCCGCTAGCTTAGCGTAGCTACTAGCTCTTAGCCGATTTAGCATGGCGGCTTCTCCTGTCTCTCCCGCACTTTTCTGCTCTGGGTGTGAAATGTTTAGTTATTCCTCGGCCTCCTTTAGCAGTAATGGTACTTGTAATAAGTGTAGCTTATTCGTAGCTTTGGAGGCCAGGCTGGGCGAATTGGAGACTCGGCTCCGCACCGTGGAAAATTCTACAGCTAGCAAGGCCCCTGTAGTCGGTGCGGACCAAGGTAGCTTAGCCGCCGTTAGTTCCCCCCTGGCAGATCCCGAGCAGCCGGGAAAGCAGGCCGACTGGGTGACTGTGAGGAGGAAGCGTAGCCCTAAACAGAAGCCCCGTGTACACCGCCAACCCGTTCACATCTTTAACCGTTTTTCCCCACTCGACGATACACCCGCCGAGGATCAAACTCTGGTTATTGGCGACTCTGTTTTGAGAAATGTGAAGTTAGCGACACCAGCAACCATAGTCAATTGTCTTCCGGGGGCCAGAGCAGGCGACATTGAAGGAAATTTGAAACTGCTGGCTAAGGCTAAGCGTAAATTTGGTAAGATTGTAATTCACGTCGGCAGTAATGACACCCGGTTACGCCAATCGGAGGTCACTAAAATTAACATTGAATCGGTGTGTAACTTTGCAAAAACAATGTCGGACTCTGTAGTTTTCTCTGGGCCCCTCCCCAATCAGACCGGGAGTGACATGTTTAGCCGCATGTTCTCCTTGAATTGCTGGCTGTCTGAGTGGTGTCCAAAAAATGAGGTGGGCTTCATAGATAATTGGCAAAGCTTCTGGGGAAAACCTGGTCTTGTTAGGAGAGACGGCAGCCATCCCACTTTGGATGGAGCAGCTCTCATTTCTAGAAATCTGGCCAATTTTCTTAAATCCTCCAAACCGTGACTATCCAGGGTTGGGACCAGGAAGCAGAGTTGTAGTCTTACACACCTCTCTGCAGCTTCTCTCCCCCTGCCATCCCCTCATTACCCCATCCCCGTAGAGACGGTGCCTGCTCCCAGACTACCAATAACCAGCAAAAATCTATTTAAGCATAAAAATTCAAAAAGAAAAAATAATATAGCACCTTCAACTGCACCACAGACTAAAACAGTTAAATGTGGTCTATTAAACATTAGGTCTCTCTCTTCTAAGTCCCTGTTGGTAAATGATATAATAATTGATCAACATATTGATTTATTCTGCCTAACAGAAACCTGGTTACAGCAGGATGAATATGTTAGTTTAAATGAGTCAACACCCCCGAGTCACACTAACTGTCAGAATGCTCGTAGCACGGGCCGGGGTGGAGGATTAGCAGCAATCTTCCATTCCAGCTTATTAATTAATCCAAAACCCAGACAGAGCTTTAATTCATTTGAAAGCTTGTCTCTTAGTCTTGTCCATCCAAATTGGAAGTCCCAAAAACCAGTTTTATTTGTTATTATCTATCGTCCACCTGGTCGTTACTGTGAGTTTCTCTGTGAATTTTCAGACCTTTTGTCTGACTTAGTGCTTAGCTCAGATAAGATAATTATAGTGGGCGATTTTAACATCCACACAGATGCTGAGAATGACAGCCTCAACACTGCATTTAATCTATTATTAGACTCTATTGGCTTTGCTCAAAAAGTAAATGAGTCCACCCACCACTTTAATCATATCTTAGATCTTGTTCTGACTTATGGTATGGAAATAGAAGACTTAACAGTATTCCCTGATAACTCCCTTCTGTCTGATCATTTCTTAATAACATTTACATTTACTCTGATGGACTACCCAGCAGTGGGGAATAAGTTTCATTACACTAGAAGTCTTTCAGAAAGCGCTGTAACTAGGTTTAAGGATATGATTCCTTCTTTATGTTCTCTAATGCCATATACCAACACAGTGCAGAGTAGCTACCTAAACTCTGTAAGGGAGATAGAGTATCTCGTCAATAGTTTTACATCCTCATTGAAGACAACTTTGGATGCTGTAGCTCCTCTGAAAAAGAGAGCTTTAAATCAGAAGTGTCTGACTCCGTGGTATAACTCACAAACTCGTAGCTTAAAGCAGATAACCCGTAAGTTGGAGAGGAAATGGCGTCTCACTAATTTAGAAGATCTTCACTTAGCCTGGAAAAAGAGTCTGTTGCTCTATAAAAAAGCCCTTCGTAAAGCTAGGACATCTTTCTACTCATCACTAATTGAAGAAAATAAGAACAACCCCAGGTTTCTTTTCAGCACTGTAGCCAGGCTGACAAAGAGTCAGAGCTCTATTGAGCTGAGTATTCCATTAACTTTAACTAGTAATGACTTCATGACTTTCTTTGCTAACAAAATTTTAACTATTAGAGAAAAAATTACTCATAACCATCCCAAAGACGTATCGTTATCTTTGGCTGCTTTCAGTGATGCCGGTATTTGGTTAGACTCTTTCTCTCCGATTGTTCTGTCTGAGTTATTCTCATTAGTTACTTCATCCAAACCATCAACATGTTTATTAGACCCCATTCCTACCAGGCTGCTCAAGGAAGCCCTACCATTATTTAATGCTTCGATCTTAAATATGATCAATCTATCTTTGTTAGTTGGCTATGTACCACAGGCTTTTAAGGTGGCAGTAATTAAACCATTACTTAAAAAGCCATCACTTGACCCAGCTATCTTAGCTAATTATAGGCCAATCTCCAACCTTCCTTTTCTCTCAAAAATTCTTGAAAGGGTAGTTGTAAAACAGCTAACTGATCATCTGCAGAGGAATGGTCTATTTGAAGAGTTTCAGTCAGGTTTTAGAATTCATCATAGTACAGAAACAGCATTAGTGAAGGTTACAAATGATCTTCTTATGGCCTCGGACAGTGGACTCATCTCTGTGCTTGTTCTGTTAGATCTCAGTGCTGCTTTTGATACTGTTGACCATAAAATTTTATTACAGAGATTAGAGCATGCCATAGGTATTAAAGGCACTGCGCTGCGGTGGTTTGAATCATATTTGTCTAATAGATTACAATTTGTTCATGTAAATGGGGAATCTTCTCCACAGACTAAAGTTAATTATGGAGTTCCACAAGGTTCTGTGCTAGGACCAATTTTATTCACTTTATACATGCTTCCCTTAGGCAGTATTATTAGACGGTATTGCTTAAATTTTCATTGTTACGCAGATGATACCCAGCTTTATCTATCCATGAAGCCAGAGGACACACACCAATTAGCTAAACTGCAGGATTGTCTTACAGACATAAAGACATGGATGACCTCTAATTTCCTGCTTTTAAACTCAGATAAAACTGAAGTTATTGTACTTGGCCCCACAAATCTTAGAAACATGGTGTCTAACCAGATCCTTACTCTGGATGGCATTACCCTGACCTCTAGTAATACTGTGAGAAATCTTGGAGTCATTTTTGATCAGGATATGTCATTCAAAGTGCATATTAAACAAATATGTAGGACTGCTTTTTTGCATTTACGCAATATCTCTAAAATCAGAAAGGTCTTGTCTCAGAGTGATGCTGAAAAACTAATTCATGCATTTGTTTCCTCTAGGCTGGACTATTGTAATTCATTGTTATCGGGTTGTCCTAAAAGTTCCCTAAAAAGCCTTCAGTTAATTCAAAATGCTGCAGCTAGAGTACTGACGGGGACTAGAAGGAGAGAGCATATCTCACCCATATTGGCCTCTCTTCATTGGCTTCCTGTTAATTCTAGAATAGAATTTAAAATTCTTCTTCTTACTTATAAGGTTTTGAATAATCAGGTCCCATCTTATCTTAGGGACCTCGTAGTACCATATTACCCCAATAGAGCGCTTCGCTCTCAGACTGCAGGCTTACTTGTAGTTCCTAGGGTTTGTAAGAGTAGAATGGGAGGCAGAGCCTTCAGCTTTCAGGCTCCTCTCCTGTGGAACCAGCTCCCAATTCAGATCAGGGAGACAGACACCCTCTCTACTTTTAAGATTAGGCTTAAAACTTTCCTTTTTGCTAAAGCTTATAGTTAGGGCTGGATCAGGTGACCCTGAACCATCCCTTAGTTATGCTGCTATAGACGTAGACTGCTGGGGGGTTCCCATGATGCACTGTTTCTTTTTCTTTTTGCTCTGTATGCACCACTCTGCATTTAATCATTAGTGATCGATCTCTGCTCCCCTCCACAGCATGTCTTTTTCCTGGTTCTCTCCCTCAGCCCCAACCAGTCCCAGCAGAAGACTGCCCCTCCCTGAGCCTGGTTCTGCTGGAGGTTTCTTCCTGTTAAAAGGGAGTTTTTCCTTCCCACTGTAGCCAAGTGCTTGCTCACAGGGGGTCGTTTTGACCGTTGGGGTTTTACATAATTATTGTATGGCCTTGCCTTACAATATAAAGCGCCTTGGGGCAACTGTTTGTTGTGATTTGGCGCTATATAAAAAAAAAAATTGATTGATTGATTGACCTTGAGACAGAAATTAGTTCACCCTAAGGACATGATCCCTAGTTACAAACAGAGCAATGTAATGTATTCTATCACATGTCAGGAAAACTGTAACGAACACTACATAGGTGAAACGAAGCAACCTTTACACAAAAGGCTATACCAGCACCGCAGAGAGGGCGCCAGTGGACCTCAGTCTGCGGTTCATCTCGACCTTAAAGACACTAATCACACGTTTGAGGAAAAGGAAGTTAAAATATTAGCCAGAGAGAAGAAATGGTTTGAGAGAGGGGTCAAGGAGGCATTCTTTGTGAAACGTTTGAAACCCAGCCTTAACCGGGGAGGGGGTCTGAGACACAATTTATCCCCTGTTTACAATGGGGTACTCAGGTCAAAGGAGTTTCAGTCTTTTGTCCACTGTAATGAGTCATTCACGTCATCAAGGGAGCCATCAGAAAGGCATCCATCCCATCATTAGAGGGACAGCTGTCCTGTCATTAGGTGTGCTAACTAGAGCACAATAGTTGCTAATTAGAGCTATTGTTTAGTCACTAGCCTATAGCAGTCTGCCTCTCAGTAGGAGGGGTCTGGTTAGGTTTAAAACTCCAGCTTTTGTTGGCTTCTGTTTTATTCTTCTCTACCAGAGTCAGACAAGTCAGACTTCCAGAGCAAGAATTTTAGCTGAGGAAGCTTCTGTGATTTGAAGCGAAACGTCCTCGCGTCAAGCAACCCAGTCCAGTCGAAGAGTCAAGCTTCTCTACTATAATAAAGAGAGAGTAAAATTCAATGAATTATAATGACTGCTAGTAAAACCTCAATTCTAATGAAATTGGGACTTTGTGTAAAATGTAAAAAAAAAAAAAAACAGAATACAATGATTTGCAAATCCTCTTCAACCTATATTCAGTTGAATACACCACAAAGACAAGATATTTAATTATTCCTTGATGTATGACTTCAGTTGTTCAACAGTCCGGAGTCTCCATTGCCGTATTTTGTGCTTCATAATGCGCCACACATTTTCAACAAGTCTGGACTGCAGGCAGGCCTGTCTAGTACCTGCACTCTTTTACTACAAAGCTACGCTGTTGTAACACGTGCAGAATGTGGCTTGGCATTGTCTTGCTGAAATAAGCAGGGACGTCCCTGAAAAAGATGTTGATTGGATGGCAGCGTGTGTTGCTCAGAAACCTGGATGTACCTTTCAGCATTGATGGTGCCATCACAGATGTGTAAGTTGCTCATGCCATGGGCACTAACACACCCCCATACCATCACAGATGCTGGCTTTTGAACTTTGCATTGGTAACAATCTGGATGGTCTTTTTCTTCTTTTGTCCGGAGGACACAATGTCCATGATTTCCAAAAACAATTTGAAATGTGGACTCATCAGACCACAGCACACTTTTCCACTTTGCGTCTGTCCATTTGAAATGAGCTCGGGCCCAGAGAAGGCGGCTTTCTGGATGTTGTTGATGTATGGCTTTCGCTTTGCATGGTAGAGTTTTAAGTTGCACTTGTAGATGTAGCGACGAACTGTGTTAACTGACACTGGTTTTCTGAAGTGTTCCTGAGCCCACGCGGTTTAGATCCTTTACACAATGATGTAGCTTTCTAATGCAGTGCCACCTGAGGGATCGAAGGTCACGGGCATTCAATGTTAGTTTTTGGCCTTGCCACTTACATGTAGAAAGTTCTCCAGATTCTATGAATCTTCTAATTATATTATGGACTGTAGATGATGGAATCCCTAAATTCCTTGCAATTGAATGTTGAGAAATATTGTTCTTAAACTGTTGGACTATTTTTTCATGCAGTTGTTCTTTGCCTGTGAATGGCTGAGTCTTTTGAGGATGCTCCTTTTAAACCCAATCATGACATTTACCCATTTCCAATTAACCTGTTCACCTGTGGAATGCTCCAAACAGGTGTCCTTTGAGCATTCATTAACTTTCCCAATCTTTTGTTGCCCCTGTCCCAGCTTTTTGATATATGTTGCAGGTGTTCTGTCGAGATGAGGTGCATTGTCGAGATGAGGTTCCTCGCGTAACTGCATATGTGTGCACTGAAAAAAATTACTTGACGAAGTTCGCTTATTTTGGTGGGCAAGTAAATGTATAAATTGTTCATCCGAACGTAGTAATGTATAAAATCTACTCACGATAAAACAATAAGTATTTTTAACCTGGAGTTAGCTTATTTCGACAGGCAAAATATACATATACATACATTTATGCTCCTAACGTAAAATACAGAAAATGTTTTACTTACTAGGCTGTAAATACACTGAATACAATTAATAAAAAAAACTTTCCCAGACAAAACAAAAAACAAAACAAAATGTGCATGCGCAGTTGCACTTTGAGCGAGTTACATCATCTCCCCATGTGCAGTTGCGCGAGGCACCTCATCTTGATGGGTGACGTCTGCAAGTCTGGGGTAGAGTGATGTGTGCATGCGCACGCATGCGCAGTGGCGCGACGCACCTCATCTCGACGTTCACCTCATCTCGACAGGACACCGGCAAATGAGCAAATATTTGCACAAAAACAAAAAAAAAGTATCAGTTTGAACATTAAGCATCTTGTCTTTGTGGTGTATTCAATTGAATATAGGTTGAAGAGGATTTGCAAGGGCAGCACAGTTTAGTGGTTATCACTGTTGCCTCACAGCGAGTTTAGTGGTTATCACTGTTGCCTCACAGCGAGAAGGTCATAGGGTTCATGAGTTTGCATGTTCTCCTTGTGCTTGCATGAGTTTCCTCCGGGTGTTCCGGTTTCCTCCCACATCCAAAGTCATGCGGGTTAGGTGGATTGGAATCTTTAAATTGTCTGTAGGTGTGCAAGTGGGTATGAATGTGTTTGTTTGTCTGTTTGTGGCCCTGTGACAGACTGGCGTCCTGACGTGGGTGTAGCCTGCCTCGCGTTCTATGACTGCTGGGATAAGCTCCAGGCCCCCGCGACCCTTAATTTAGCAATGTGACAAAAAAAGAAAAGTTGATGGATTTCAGAATTATTAGCAACATTAGAAAGCTTTTAAAAAATACTTTTCCAATAACACCAAGCTTATCTTGATATGACAAGTATTAAGGGAATTATGTCCATTTGAAACATGCCAAATTAGCCAGATTTTGGTCACTTTCACCTTGACCAATTACCGTTGCGGCTAATTCAAAAACTGGCTTGCTAGATGATTTCGCACAAGGGTGATTCTTAGACTACAGGCACTTTTATGTCCTTTGATCATATTTTATGAAAAAAAAAGATAAAACGGGAAATTTCACACTTTTATAGTTATCTTTACAATGAAAGTGTTTTAAGAAATTTGTTCTAGTAGTCTATGATGACTTTTTCACCTTTTTTCAGCATCATTATATGCAAATATTGCCGTTTTGTGCTTGTCCCACACCCAGACTTTTGATCTTCAATGATAAAAATGAATCGTAAAAAAACATTTTTTCTAATGTTTTAAAATATCACTGAATAAAATATCAGTAAAATAATCAAAACATAATTGGGGTATTCAATGTCATACAACTGTTGTGATTTTTTTAAACCAAATGTAGTTGTCCCACACTATTGCCGTAATTTCCACCACAACACTGTAATGTCCCTTTAAAAAGTTTGCATGAAAGATTGTTTGGGTAGTTTCTATGGAGATGAACAGTGACATCAGAGCACATGTCTGACATGGAGGGAATTTTGACTTCATCCATCAACTTTTGAAGAAAAGCCAAGGTAAATATCGCTTGAAATGAAAATATTTTTATTGTATGTAATTTCCAAACATGCCGTAACATCAACTCAGCTTGTAAATTAGTTGTTTTGTTGGGGGAGGTGATGGTCTAGTGGTTAAGGTGTTAGGTTTGAGTCCAGAAGATCATGGGTTCAAATCCCCACCTGACTGGAAAATCACTAAGGGCCCTTGGGCAAGGTCTTTAATCCCCTATTGCTCCCGGTGTGTAGTGAGCGCCTTGTATGGCAGCACCCTGACATCGGGGTGAATGTGAGGCATAATTGTAAAGTGCTTTGAGCATCTGATGCAGATGGAAAAGCGCTATATAAATGCAGTCCATTTTTTTAACGCACAGAGATGTATTTTGCATGCACAAAATGCTAGAGACCACTTCTTAGCTAATATGTGATGTTAGCATAGATTTTTCCCCAAAATACTGTCAGATTGTAATTTCCACCACCATAATTTCCACCACATTGCATTTTTGGGTGGAAATTACAATGGTGTGGTGGAAATTACATTTACGCGTGCAGGCGCAATTCATAGATCCCCATACACTGCCCTTGCTCTCTCACACACTCATCTCATGGTCTCCCCACACATTCAGCCTATGCACACTCTACACCAGTGACGGTCCTACAATGATTTGCGCCCCGGGCAACGCCCTCTCCGGTGCCCTGCCCCCTTTCGCGGCAGCCCCGTCCCTGGTGAAAAACGCTTATAATAACTGATAAAAACCACTAATAGTAATGTTATTATTACAACAATGTGGTAATAGTGTAAAAATAACACTTTTTTAGACGATTTTTGACACGTTTATAACTATAATTAACATGCTTATAGCAATTTTCGCGATGTCATTTGGGGTCGGGGTTTCACAGTGGTGCCACCCCCTCTCGAGTGCCGGCCTGGGCAATTGCCCGGTCGGCCCGCCCCTGGGTCCGCCCCTGCTCTACACACTCAGTCTATGCTCCCTCATCACATCCTGTCCATGCTCTCCCGCACCACATCCTCATCATCTCACACCTAATACACGTATAGATCCCAACTACCTTATGCTCCTTCACAATCATTACACACCATTACACACCCGACTCATAGCTCAGTTCTCACTGACACACACACAATTCATGGTGCCCACACACTCCGTCTCCCTTTGACAGAGAGCCAACCACCAGGGCATGTGTACCCCCACTCTCACACGCATGCAAGTACGAACACACGCATGCACATACAGCCTTGTGATTTCCACCACCCCATTTGTTTTTAAATAAATAGTTACAAAATTCTAATCACTCATTAAAAACCTCTGCATAATTTATGAGATAATGTTCCACTTCAATTAAAAACACAAGTAGTTACACCTTGAAATGTATCTTACCATTCCAATGCAAAATATCAGGTTGTGGCGGACGTAAGATTCGGGTTTTGTCCTCATCACAATTAATTTAGCTAATCCATAAATGTATGTGTTTTACAGTATAGGAATAAACAGGTAAAACTATATCTGAAATTGGTCTTCCAGTGAAAAAACATTATGTGTATCATAGTATTTTAAAATAAATGACAAATATTTACATGTGATGGAAATTACATTTGTGCAAGCCGAGTTGGGAAATCTGTTAAAAAACACCAATTTGTCTTAAAATATCAGTGTGTTCTCTTATGAATCATCAAACTAGACTAGTTATGCTTACCTATTACAATGTGACAATTTATATTTTCACAAGTTTTTCCTCTTCAAGTTCACAAGGCCAATAGTGCCCATAGTTAAAGAATAACCCACAAATCGCTGAAGTGGGGAATTAGCACATAGCTACTTAAGTGGACTAAGAGGTTGAAGATGAGTGTGTGTGTGTGTGTGTGTGTGTGTGTGTGTGTGTGTGTGTGTGTGTGTGTGTGTGTGTGTGTGTGTGTGTGTGTGTGTGTGTGTGTGTGTGTGTGTGTGTGTGTATAACCCACAAACTCGCAGCTTAAAGCAGATAACCCATAAGCTGGAGAGGAAATGGCGTCTCACTAATTTAGAAGAGCTTCATTTAGCCTGGAAAAAGAATCTGTTGCGCTATAAAAAAAAGCCCTCCGTAAAGCTAGGACATCTTACTATTCATCACTAATTGAAGAAAATAAGAACAACCCCAGGTTTCTTTTCAGCACTGTAGCCAGGCTGACAAAGAGTCAGAGCTCTATTGAGCCGAGTATTCCTTTAACTAGTAATGACTTCATGACTTTCTTTGCAAATAAAATTTTAACTATTAGAGAAAAAATTATTCATAACCATCCCAAAGACATATCTTTATGTTCGACTGCTTTCAGTAATGCTGGTATTTGGTTAGACTCTTTCTCTCCGATTGTTCTGTCTGAGTTACTTTCATTAGTCACTTCCTCCAAACCATCAACATGTCACACACAGTCAGGTTTCAGAATTCATCATAGTACAGTAGTAGTAATGGGACATTGTGTGAAACGTAAATAAAAACAGAATGGGTTATACCACGGAGTCAGGCACTTCTGATTTAAGGCTCTCTTTTTCAGAGGAACTACAGCATCCAAAGTTGTGCTCAATGAGGATGTAAAGCTATTGACGAGATAATCTATCTCACTCACAGAGTTTACGTAGCTACTCTGCACTGTGTTGGTATATGGCATTGAAGACAGTGTTGCCACAGTTGCTTTGAAAAAGTAACTTAGTTACTTTACTGATTACTCAATTGTAAAAGTAACTTAGTTACTTTACTGATTACTCAATTGTAAAAGTAACTAAGTTAGATTACTAGTTACTTTTTTAGTTACTTTTCCCAGCTGCCGACAACAACCCTCTGCCACCTCAACATGACAATGATACCTGTTTTGCCAAAACTCACTTTATAGTCACCCTTTCTTGACTTCAATGAAAATAAATACTTGTTTTATAAAAAGTAAAATAAAGACGTCTTTCTTGACCTCATATTTAACTGTTGACAGCACTGTAACAGTAAAACTTGCAGTTTCGAGCCTACATTGTTTATAAAGGTAACTATTAAATTCTAACATTTTTCTAACATTTAAATTCTCTCTAAACATTTTACTTGTCGAAATTATTATTATTTTAAGCAATATTAGTTGTAGTAAAAAACGGCTTCAAAATTGCACCTTTAATCTAGGGGTGTTGTGGGGGAGGGGGCACATCCCTGCCCCACGCCCCCATTCCATCTAGATTCGCCCCTGCTTTGGCGTTTGAGCACAAAGAATGGATTACATTTATTTATGCAGAAAACATGACCAGATTTACAGGTAAGAAAGTTTTATTGCGTTTTCACATCATGTGGTCCTCAGAAAGAGAGTTTAGGTGCATTTGAGTGGAAAATAGTGTTAGTTGTTGACGCGTCGCGGAGGATCAGCTGTTTTTAACGACCAGATACAGAGCGGCTCAGCTCAGAATTCTAAATAAAGGAGGAAAAAAAGTATAAAAATGTCTTTGTAAAGTTCAGTGCAGGTGTGCTGATCACCGCGCTTTAAGAGGTGAGGACAAGTCGAGCAGCTGCAAAAAACCGCGGATTAAAAGCTCACAGCTCACTTAAAGTGGGCAGTTCAGTCAAACCCCGACCTCTTGCCCACGGACCAAGTTTAATGCTGCTGTCGACCCACAATGAAAAATAATAGTAACGCACAGTGACATGGAGAAGTAACTTTAATCTGATTACTGATTTGGAAAGATTAACGCGTTAGATTACTCGTTACTAAAAAAAAAGTGGTCAGATTAGAGTACCGGCATCACTGATTGAAGAACATAAAGAAGGAATCATATCCTTAAACCTAGTTACAGCGCTTTCAGAAATACTTCTACTGTAATGAAACTTATTCCCCACTGCTGGGTAGTCCATTAAAGTAAATGTAAATGTTATTAAGAAATGATCAGACAAAAAGGGGTTTTCAGGGAATACTGTTAAATCTTCAATTTCTATGCCATATGTCAGAACAAGATCTAAAGTGTGGCTAAGGTGGTGGGTGGGCTCATTTACATTTTGAGCGAAGCCAACTGAGTCTAATAATAGATTAAATGCAGTGTTGAGGCTGTCATTCTCAGCATCTATGTGGATGTTAAAATCACTCACTATAATTATCTTATCTGAGCTAAGCACTAAGTCAGACAAAAGGTCTGAAAATTCACAGAGAAACTCAGTAACGACCAGGTGGATAGATAATAACAAATAAAACTGGTTTTTGGGACTTCCAATTTGGATGGACAAGACTAAGAGTCAAGCTTTCAAATGAATTAAAGCTCTGTCTGGGTTTTTGATTAATTAATAAGCTGGAGTGGAAGATTGCGGCTACTCCTCCTCCTCGACCCGTGCTTCAAGCATTTTGACAGTTATTGTGACTCGGGGGTGTTGACTCATTTAAACTAACATATTCATCCTGCTGTAACCAGGTTTCTGTAAGGCAGAATAAATCAATATGTTGATCAATTATTATATCATTTACTAACAGGGACTTAGAAGAGAGAGACCTAATGTTTAATAGACCACATTTAACTGTTTTAGTCTGTGGTGCAGTTGAAGGTGCTTTATTATTTTTTCTTTTTGATTTTTTATGCTTAAATAGATTTTTGCTGGTTATTGGTGGTCTGGGAGCAGGCACCGTCTCTACGGGGATGGGTATCGGGGTCTCAGTGATATCACGGTAAAGAACAGATATCCATTGCCGCTTATCTCCTCCACCTTCGAGTTGTTAGAAGGAGCTAATGAGTTCACCAAATTGGATTTAAGGTAGGCATACCACCTGGTTCATATTCGTGCAGGAGATGAATGGAAGATGGCCTTCAATACACCATTTGGCCACTATGAATATTTAGTAATGCCGTTCGGGCTGTCTAACGCACCGGCGTTATTTCAAAACCTAGTTAATGATGTACTCCGTGCGTACCTTAATAAGTGTGTCTTTGTGTACTTAGATGACATCCTCATATACTCACCTGATCTGGAGACTCACGTGCAACAAGTCCGGACGGTTCTACAGACCCTGTTACAGAACCGTTTATTCGTTAAAGCAGAAAAATGCGAGTTCCACTGCTCCACTGTATCTTTCTTGGGGTTTGTGATTTTGGAGGGGGAGATACAGATGGACCCAGTTACAGTGGTGCGAGACTGGAAGGTCCCTACCTGCCGCAAAGATGTCCAGAGGTTCCTTGGTTTTGCTCATTTTTATCATAAATTCATCCGTAACTTCAGTACTATTGCGGCTCCTCTGCATGAAATAACCTCCTCCCTTTGGTCTTTTATTTGGATCCTGGAGTGTGAGGAGGCATTTCGGAACCTAAAACATCGCTAAAACTGCGTTAATGTGTTTTTTATCAACTGGTGCCACTAATATTGTCTGACTTAGTAGGTGTTGCTCACAACAACTGCACTACAATCCGAGCAGAAAATTAAAACACTAATGTAACTCCTGAGCCATTGTTTGTTTATTTGGATCCCCATTAGCTGCAGCAAAAGAGCAGGGGTGGTGGCCAAGTGGTTAATGCGCTTGGTTTCAGTTCAGAAGGTTCCGGGTTCAAATCCCACCCCTGCCACATTTCTCCATGTAATGTGGAGTTGCGTCAGGAAGGGCATCCGGCGTAAAACTTGTGCCAATTCAACATGCAGATCCACTTTGGATTTGCTGTGGCGACCCCGAGTGCAAACAAGGGAGCAGCCGAAGGGACTTACTTTTACTATTAGCTGCAGCAAAACTGCAGTTACTCTTCCTGGGGTCCACACAGGTTAACAAACACAATAAATAAAAAATGCATTCAAAAATATATATATAATAAAAAAATGAAAATAAAAATCAAGAAAATAAAAATCAAATTAATCATCATCTATATATGTTTAAAGGTTTGTCCCAGATTGCTCATTATACCAATAAATGCCGTTTCAGAAGTTTTTTTTAAAGAAACATTCATTTGCAGTGAGTTTAATGTGATCCAGTAATAAATTCCTTTCTGTCATACCCCTAAATATGATAGTGCTCTTAATGGCATTGGTTCTAGCTACAAGTAGCGTAAATTTTCCCACCACAGCATGTTGTCTGGTTCTGTATCTATGATTTTCTGAACTAAAAGAAAAATTATTAAACAAAATAAGGTAACTTAGTAACAATAATCTTTCTGGTAAAAATGATCAGTGAATATAAAAGTCTGTCTTTGACTAACTACCAGTTTAAATTTGTATGCATTGTGATGATATTTGTCCTATAACTGCACTTGAGTGCTATACGAACAGCCCTATTTTGAATAATCTGTCATTTGTTTATCATTTCTCCAGTAGCATTTGACCAAACTACTGGGCAATAGTCCAGATATACTAATAGTAATGCCTTAATAGCATAATTCATTGTAGTACAATTTAGAAACCTTGCATGTCTTCTCATAATCGATATATCCCTGCCCATTTTTACAAAAATAATATTTATGTTTTTTCCATAATTATTTTGAATCTACCACTACACCCAGCAGCTTGGTCTCATGTACTTGATTTATTATCATATTATTAATTGTAATGTTTAATATGGGGTTTTTCATACCACAAATGGAGCCAATATCCATACAATTAGTCTTTTCTGTATTTAACACTAACTTGTTAGATGTTACCCAGTCAACTACACTGTGCAATTCCATATTTAAAACAGTTTCAAGATCATTGCATGAGCGTGCTGATGTATAAATGGCTGAATCATCTGCATACATCACTATACTAGCTTTATGTAAAATATATTTCAAATCATTCGTGAAAATTGTAAATAATAATGGACCGAGGCAACTCTCTTGTGGCACTTCACATACTAACCTCCTGGTGTTAGAGAAGCTGCCATTAAAAACACTGTCTGTGTTCTGTTAACTACAGAACCAAGTCAGAGCTGATAGCTCAAAACCATAACAAGGAAGTTTTTTCAATAACAAATTATGTTCAGTGATATCAAAAGCAGCAGAGAAATCAAGCAACATGGTACCAACTATGTTCTTCTTTACAACCTCTCTGAACCAATCATCAGACATATGAGTCAAGGCCGTGGCAGTGGAGTGACTCTTTCTATACGCATGTTCGAAATCTGTGATTAAGTTATTAGCAGAAAAATAGTTATTAATTTGCTTATATACATTTGCCATCTGTCCTTAACCTCCAAAATCTTGGAGGCGTCCATCTTATTTTGCAACTTGTGATGTCGTGTGGAAGCTGGAACACATTTACTTTTTATGTAATGTCGTCATTCCTAGTCGTGATTTGTGAATTCTGATTTCAATGGAACATGGATTAAGTGTCCTCCAAAGAACACCAATCCATCTGTGGAACATGGA
Source organism: Thalassophryne amazonica (assembly GCF_902500255.1). Lineage (NCBI taxonomy): Eukaryota > Metazoa > Chordata > Actinopteri > Batrachoidiformes > Batrachoididae > Thalassophryne > Thalassophryne amazonica. Next base: position 134,146,561 of record NC_047104.1, read on the forward strand.
TTAAGTGTCCTCCAAAGAACACCAATCCAGCTGTGATGCATTGGTGGAGTAGGATGAGGGCAGGGGGAAGAGTGCCCAACATCTCAAAAAAAAAAAAAAAAAAAAAAATGCATCACAAGGACCAGAGAATGAACATTGAAAGGAATTACTTAAGACATCAGCCAGAAAGCTGAAGCTTGATCCAAACTGGGTCTTCCAACGGGCCAATAATCCTGACCATACCTCCAAGGTTTTGACACAGTGGCTTGCAGACAACAACGTGAATATGTTCTGTATGATAAACTGGGAACTGATGGGGTGGAGACCAGGAGGCCAAGACACTGGAGGATCGGCTACCAGAGCAGGAAGCCAGGTGAGCCAGTGGAGCGGGTGGCGGTTGCAGACTGCAAGCAAGGGAAAAATTTCAGGGATGAGAAAAAACAGAGAATAATCCAGATTTGGAGAAGAAACACTGATACCAGAAAAATGACAACGTGAGGACAGGTTACCACTCCAGCTGACAGAAAGATCTGGCGGCGTCCTCCTGTTTAGCCATGGCTTAAGTAGGTCACCGCCAATTGATGCAGTTGTGCCACAGCCACAGGTGTAGACAATCAGCTCCACTGGCAGAGAAACACAGAAGGGAGGGTTGAGACAACACAACAGAGTCAGACTGATTCCCCAAACCACAACAATATGTAGGAGTGGCCATCCCTAAATTCTGGCCTGGATTGTATCTAGTATGTGTGGACTGGGGTAGGGGGAAAAATGTGAACAAGGAGGCCCACAAATCAGACTGACTAACTAAATTCCAGAAAAATACTGTGAGAAGTGTGTGGAAGGCTTTCCTAACAAACGGAAAGTCCAGTTTTCTGAAGACTGTCACATCAGAGGTTTTATTTCCTTCACAACCAGGGAAGACAGTGAAAAGAAACTGTTCTGAGACATTGAAAGTGACCATCACCCAGCTTTGAGGGTCTAATTGCAGCGATATTTAAGACCATCCACATCATCAGCATCACCGCTTGCTGCATTCACATGTTGGCTGCATGTGGCAGACAGTAAAATCGCATAATGTTTTCAATGAGAGGACGACAAAAATTCTACCACCACTATCTGTGAGTGTGCCAGTTATGCATCGTGCTGACACTTGTCATCAGCATGCGGTGGATCCAGGGATGGTACCAGAGGGGCACTGGTCCCTGCTGAAATTTGACTGCCCTCTGTCTGTCCTTGCAAAGTGCCAAGAAATTATCATATAATTTAAATGAACTTAAATGTTGAATGCACCATGAAGCTGGGTGCCAACTGCAGTAAAAGATGATGAACACTTAACACAGTTTCCTTTTGTCTATTTCAATTTCAATTTATTTTCATTTATATAGCGCCAAATCACAACAGAGTTGCCTCAAGGCACTTCACACAGGAAAGGTCTAACCTTATCAACCCCCAGAGCAACAATGGTAAGGAAAAACTCCCTCTGAGGAAGAAACCTCAAGCAGACCAGACTGAAAGGGGTGACCCTCTGCTTGGGCCATGCTACAAACATAAATTACAGAACAATTCACAGACGAATATACAAGAAATGCTGTTGGTGCACAGGACAGGAGGGTCGCCAACACAAATCTCTGGATGGAGCTGCACCTTAAACAGAGAGGAAAAACAGAATCTGGCATCAGAAAGACAAAAATACTGTATATATACTGTATATAATACTGTGTATACTTTGCCAGCATTAATCAACAAGAAAAACAGAAGAAATACTAAGGTGATCGCCTGCCACTAGCCCTAAGCATCACTAAAAGACCCAGAATTTAGGTAAATTTGAGGCCATCACATGCTCCGTTTACTAATAAAGTGAATTAAAAGAGTAAAAAGCGTAAAACAAAACTGTACCAGTATGCTAGCCATATGAAAGGGAAAAGAAGTGCATCTTAAGTCTTGACTTGAAAGTCTCCACAGAATCTGACTGTTTTATTAATGCAGGGAGACCATTCCACAGAACAGGGGAACAATAAGAGAAAGCTCTGTGACCCGCAGACTTCTTATTCACCCTAGGGACACAAAGTAGTCCTGCACCCTGAGAACATAAAGCCCGGGCCAGTACGTAAGATTTAATTAGGTCAGCCAGGTAGGGAGGTGCCAGTCCATGAATAATTTTATAGGTTAGTAGCAGAACCTTAAAATCTGATCTCACTGGGACAGGAAGCCAGTGAAGGGATGCCAAAATGGGTGTAATGTGGTTGTACTTTCTGCTTCGTGTCAAAACTTTGGCTGCAGCATTGTGAACCAATTGGAGAGCCCTAATGCTTGACTGCGGTAAACCAGAAAATAGAACATTGCAGTAGTCCAATCTAGAAGAGATAAACGCATGGATCAGGGTCTCACTATCAGCCATAGACCGGATGGGACGAATCTTCGCTATATTTTGCAGGTGGAAGAAAGCTGTCCTAGTAATAATTCTAATGTGGAGGCCAAAGGACAACGAAGGATCAAAAATTACCCCAAGGTTCCTCACTTTGTCAGTGTGATGTATGACACATGAGCCTAGGCTGAGCGTTAACTGGACAAATTGATACCGATGTCTCACTGGACCAAGAACCATCATTTCAGTCTCATCAGAGTTTAAAAGTAGGAAGTTTCTAGACATCCAATTGCTCACTGCTGCAAGGAAATCTTCTAAGGATTTTATGTGAACGAGATTACCAGCAGTTATCGGCATGTATAACTGAGTATCATCTGCATAGCAGTGAAATGTAATCCCAAAACGCCACAATATGTGCCCAAGGGGTGCTATATAAAGGGAGGTGTTGTGTGTTGGGGGGATTGGCTGGATGTTTTTGTGTTGTTTTCTTTTCTTTGCTCTCCAGGTGGTATGCAAACTGGTTTTTGTCTGTGGAGAAGGTGCTGGCAGAAGAGTCCTTCACCCTCATCAGCATTATTAGCTGCACCTGTGGAGGATGTTCACGTGCAGGCCTACTGACTCGCAGCACCTGTGGATGATGCTCACGTGCAAACTTAAAGACTTTCAGCTGAAGCAGATAATGAGATGGCGTTCTGCATTTAAGCCATGAATGGTTCAAGCAGAATTGCCGGGAACTCGACCTTGTGATGTTCGTTTGTGAGACGCTGAGGACCGCGCCAGGGTTTGACACATCATGCCTGTGAAGGAGGACGGGTGAGGGACACATGCTGTCAGCACACATCAGAGGTGATTATTGTCTGAATGATCGTTAATAGTAATTTGACATTCTGTTACGCAGTATATTTGAACATTGATGAGAATTGTGCAGTTTGCTTCTCACTGCCGTGGCGTACGGACTGATGATCCTCCACCTGTTGTGAGAAGCTGCTCATTTACATAAAGCTTAAATTCAGACCTGAATGTGTTGCTGATAGTGTGTGCCTCTGAAGGATATTTGCTGTAGCTCTGTTGACTTACCTCACCTTTTTCCATCCTTCACAGAGTCAGTTTGTCGTGTCCACCTGGGGGGTGTTTGGTGGTGAGTCTGAGTCCAGAAGCGCCGAGGCTTCGATCCTTTTGGGCGCTGGAGAGCGCGCCGTCCTTCACTCCGCCAGACAAACCAAATATTTATGTTGTACACTAATTGTTGCACTGGAGGGGAAATAAAACTGTTTTGTTTGTGGAACCGCTTTCTGGTTATTTAGCGCTGGGTTCGGTCAGACGTTGGTCCGCTCCTCAAACTGCATCTGCACATAACAGGAGAAACGCAGGGGGCCTAAGACATACCCCTGTGGAACCCCAAATTTCATGTCACTACAGTTAGAGGTAGTGTTACTGTACAAAGTACAGTGAGAACGACTGGTCAAGTATGACGTCAGCCATGCAAGGGCACTCCCAGTAATCCCAAAATGATTTTCCAGCCTATCAAGTAGAATATGATGATCCACTGTATCAAATGCAGCACTGAGATCTAACAGCAACAGAACCATTGTGGTGTCCAAATCCATTGTAAGCAGAAGATCTTTCACCACTTTTGTAAGAGCCGTCTCTGTGGAATGATATTTTCTAAAAGCAGACTGCAGTGGCTCAAAGAGATTATTCTCAGTAAGATAGTCTACGAGCTGCCATGACACCACTTTTTCCAGAATTTTAGAGCAAATGATAGATTTGATATCGGCTGATAGTTTTTCAATACACTAGGGTCAAGATTAGTGAAGCTGTGAAGCTAAGACATCAGGCAGTCTAGCTTCGACTTCAGTCTTAGTTGAGGAGTTGATGCATCACCGTAATGATATATAAGGTTGTTGTTCCACTAAATATGGCAGCAAAACTGTAAACTTAATAAGTGAATGATCATACACCACTGATGTAAGAGGCATGATGTCAATATTCGTGACAGCAATACCATGTGCAAGAACCAGATCCTGGGTATTTCCACTAATGTGCATCGAATCCCGAATGCATTGCCGAAATCCTAATGCATCCACAATTTCCATAAATGATTTGCAGAGGGGATCAGAAGGCTTATTTATATGAACGTTAAAGTCGACAATGATCAGAATGTTATCTGCACTCGTTGACAAGTTAGAGATGAATGCGCCAAATTCATCTAAGAATTCAGAGTATGGGCCAGGAGGCCTATATACAGTGACAGAGTAATACGGCTGATTTTTATTCTTCTGACCTTGGCAATGCATAATGTTTGAGACATTCCACGTAGCAGACTCGAAATCTTTGCTATTGCTGGAACAACCACTGGGCCATCCTCTATTTCAACATCATCCAATATAGTAATGGGTATTAAGTTTGGAAAGCATATCCCTCTATGATTTTGGTGGACACATCTACGGAAGCAGGCCACATTCTCAACTTGTTGAATTTCCCTCCCTGGCAGATAAACTTCACTATCACCATAGTGGATTTTCTGCACTAATTTCCCCGCTAAGCTAATGGATTCCACACCCACATTTGTCATAAGCCTTGCAGGGTCTCTAATCACACACTCCGTAGCCTGCTGTATTGTCTAAATCACAACCTCACTACAGTTCAAATAAATATGAAAATAGTTAACAGTTTTTATTTTCTAAGCTTTTTAAAGAACTCAAATTCTTTGAACAAGGAAGAGTTTCTAGTGTCACTCCTCAAATCTGACAATGTAGCCATCGGCAAAGGACTGGCTGGTGAAATGCCTAATGAACAGGGAATTTTGGATGGTTGTTGGACATAGACTATAACATGTGGCTCCTTAATGGCTCAGACTTTGGAAGCTCCTAGAGCTGTCACTGCATCAACAGTTAAAATTTTTTCTCTTGCTGCGGTGAAAAGCACAAATTGGATGCTGTTATATCAGGTAAACATTAATAATTTATGTAGCATTACAAAGAGAAATTAAGCACTAGCCTCGTATATAGCTGACCTTTTAGGCAACAATTGGAGTCAGACCGATCATCTACAGTCTGCTTCTGCAGACAACAGTGATTCTATATACTGTATATCCTTATGAAGACCAGTTTTTCTATCGTCATGGCATCCCTGCAACTGTAGCACTTCTGGATGCCCCTTGATAAAGGTCAAAGCAATATATAATATAATATAATATACAACCCCAATTCCAATGAAGTTGGGACATTGTGTAAAATGTAAATCAAAACAGAATACAATGATTCGCAAATCCTCTTCAACCTATGTTCAATTGAATACACCACAAATACAAGATATTTAATGTTCAAACTGGTAAACTTTGTTGTTTTTGTGCAAATATTTGCTCATTTTGAAATGGATGCCTGCAACACATTTCAAAAAAGTTGGGATGGGGCAACAGAAGAATGGGAAAGTTGATGAATGCTCAAATAACACCTAATTGGAAACAAGTGAGTGTCATGACTGGGTATAAAAGGAGCATCCCTAAAAGGCTCAGCCATTCACAAGCAAAGATGGGGTGAGGATCACCACTTTGTAAACAACTGCATGAAAAAATAGTCCATGAGTTGAAGAACAATGTTTCTCAATGTTCAATTGCAAGGAATTTGGGGATTCCATCATCTACAGTCCATAATATAATCAGAAGATTCAGAGAATCTGAAGAACTTTCTACACGTAGCGGCAAGGCCAAAAACCAACATTGAATGCCCATGACCTTTAATCCCTCAGGCGGCCCTGCATTAAAAACTGACATCATTGTGTAAAGGATCTTACCGCATGGGCTCAGGAACACTTCAGAAAACCACTGTCAGTTAACACAGTTCATCACTACATCTATAAATGCAAGTTAAAACTCTACCATGCAAAGAGAAAGCCATACATCAACAACATCCAGAAAAGTCGCCGCCTTCTCTGGGCCCGAGCTCATTTGAAATGGACAGACGCAAAGTAGAAAAGTGTGCTGTAGTCTGATGAGTCCACATTTCAAATTGTTTTTGGAAATCATGGATGTGGTGTCCTCCAGACAAAAGAGGAAGATGACCATCCAGATTGTTACCAGCGCAAAGTTTAAAAGCCAGCATCTGTGATGGTATGGGCAACTTACACATCTGTGATGGCACCAACAATTCTGAAAGGTACATCCAGGTTTTGGAGCAACACATGCTGTCATCCAAGCAACGTCTTTTCCAGGGACGTCCCTGCTTATTTCAGCGAGACAATGCCAAGCCACATTCTGCATGTGTTACAATAGCGTGGCTTCGTAGTAAAAGAGTGTGTGTACTAGACTGGCCTGCCTGCAGTCCAGACCTGTCGCCCATTGAAAATATGTGGGGCATTATGAAGCGCAAAATACAATGGAGACCTCGGACTGTTGAACAACTGAAGTCGTACATCAAGCAAGAATGGGAAAGAATTCCACCTACAGAGCTTCAACATTTAGTGTCCTCAGTTCCCAAACACTTACTGAGTGTTGTTAGAAGGAAAGGTGATGTAACACAGTGGTAAACATACCACTGTCCCAGCTTTTTTGAAACATGTTGCAGGCATCCATTTCAAAATAAGCAAATATTTTCACAAAAACAATAAAGTTTATCAGTTTGAACATTAAATATCTTGTCTTTGTGGTGTATTCAATTAAATATAGTTTGAAGAGCATTTGCAAATCATTGTATTCTGTTTTGATTTACATTTTACACGTCCCAACTTCACTGGAATTGGGGTTAGGGGTCTGTTTTATGCTTTCCTGTTTAGCCACGTCCTCAGTCAGTCTTCCTTTATATCCTTACCTCTGCCAAAGATACTGTATGTTTTCATGTTTATTTATTTTTTGCTGATTCAATTCAATTTACTTAGTGTCAAATCACAGCAAAGTCACCTCATGATGCGTCACATGGGTAACATCTAACCTTACCAACCTCCCTGAGCAAGCATATAGGTGACAGTAGTAATGAAAAAAATCCCTCTGCATTTTTTGAGGAAGAAACCTCAAGCAGCCCAGACTCAGAGGGGTGACCCACTGCTTAGGCCATTCTAACAATAACAGAGTGCATGACACAAAGTACAAATTAACAAAATGCAGACAAAAACAGCATGCAAAACAGTCCAGAACAGATTTGATTCTACAAAGTCTCAATTTTAAGTCAATGTGAAGTGTTATGCCGTGTTCACACCGGACGCCACGCAAGCGACGGCGGTGACAGGTTGCCATGTAATCCCTATGTAAGGATGTGTTGTGGTGCCACCAAAGTCCAAGCCACGCAATGCGACATGATGGACGCAAATGAAGCAACGTGAACGAAATGATTTTTAGCGATTGGCGCAATATCGCGTTGCATCGTGTCGTGTCGCCCTCTTCCCCAAGTTGAAAAATCTGAACTTTTTCATCTTGTCATGCTGCGATGACCAATCAGGGACTGGATATGTAGTGACATGGAGATCTCTGGAGTATATACTTGATGTGGACATGCCCTGTCTCTCGCAGCCAGCCTGTGAGCAGGACTTATGTCCCTTTTGTCCTTTATTTCATAATTATGACAGAGTATGAGGGGACAGCGAGCAGCAGCACTGCAGCAGCAACCAGTTTCTTTTTTTTTTTCCATGTGCGCATGAACGAATCTGTCTTTCAGCCACTGGTGTGTGCAAATAGTTGTACCAACAGGTGCACAAGGCGCTGGAGGCAGCTACAATTTTACAAGTATTGCTTGCACGTATTGGAGATTGGGAATCCGCCAAGGGTGGTCGCATCTCCTCCTCTCTTTCTGTGTTTCTTTATCTCTGCCCCAACCTTCAAAAGTCCCAACTTCACCAGACTGTGAATTCTTTGAACTATATTTGCAATAACTATGGAATTGATCAGCTGGTCTCTCAACACTGTTGACATCATCTTTTCAACAAGGAATTCTGGGCTGGGAGACCCTGTGTGCTCAGATGGAACCTATCCTGCGGGCTATGTTCTTGACACCTGGGAGAAGTGGCGCATTGCGTGCTTGGCACCACTCTCTGTGGAAGACATTGGGGATTTATTCTTATTTGCTTTTTGGCAGGAGGGCTTTTGCTGCTTGATTAGGTGCTGCCCTGACCTACTGGCAAGACGGCTGCTATCAAAACCACAACCCCACACCTGTCCGTCATGATTAATGAGGTGGGCAAGGCGGTACATTCTCAGACTGCATTAACTCTTGAACTTAAATGCAAATTGGAAATCATCTAAGAAGCAAATGTCTGCCTTGCAAAGGAATTGATGTCGGAGACCAGTGAATATTCACAATTGGATCTGGATGGTTAAAGAGAGGCCGTATTGGAACTCTGTGCTTCTCTGCTTAGCCCAAACATGGCAGCCTTATCAACTACTAAAGGTTAAAATGCCCCATTTGTTTTCCTCCAGAAGGATGTCAACGGCCTTGGTGAAGCATCTGGCTCCTTTTCATTTGCCCTCCCCTGGTATTCTTACTGGTGATGATCTTCTATGGCTACTGAGGCTTTCTTCAGTAGTCCATGCAATTTGACTTTCTGGAAAGTATCCTCTTCCCAAGTATCATGTAAGATGCCTGGCACTTTAAAACATCTTTGTACCACAGGTTTTGTCCTCCTTTGCTCCTTTTGCCTTGTTGTAGTTCTGACAAGAACATAGCTTTTGGCAGTCTACTGTTGGGCATTTGACATAAATGCCCTGCCCAGTGAAGCTGTGACAGTTATAAGGGCTTCAGCACTGACTGCATGTGCAAGTCACAGTACCTCAATATCTTGGATGTGGGCTTGCCATTTGACCTTGAGGATGGAGCATAGATGACGAAGCTGAACTCTTGTCAGAGCCTTGATGTGTCTGCGGTAAAGAGTCATACACTCAAAAGAATAGTGCAGGCAAGGGACGATGACTGCAACTGAGTACACCTTCACCTTAGTTTTTGTGCTGATGTCAGGAGTTCTCAAGAGCAGAGTCTTCTTTGTAGTGCACCATATGCCTTCAATGCAGAAAGAATCCTTCTTTCCACTTCCAGATCTGAAGAGTTTGTGTTGGTAACAGTACTGCCCAGGTAGGTAAAAGACTTGATTGACTTCAGTGGATTATCAAGGACTGTAATCCTCTCTGGTAACACAGTGGGCCTTGGAGCAGGTTGATACTGAGTACCTCAGTTTGGGAGATGTTAATTTTCAGTCCGAACATATCAACTGCAGAGAAGAAATGATCCACAATCTGCTGCATATCAGCTTGATTACTGGCTACAAGAGCTGAGTCATCAGCATAAAGAAGTTCCCTGACACACAACTCTTGTGTTTTAGTGTGGGCGCAAAGCCAGGCAAGGTTGAAAAGTTTGCCATCTGTTCTTGTGTGGATAAACACACCCTTGTTGAGCCCTTCATTTATAATTTCCAGCATAGCTGTGAGGTAAAGGTAGAAAAGAGTTGGTGCCAGTACATATCCCTCCTTCACGCCATTGTTAACCAAGAACTGGGTTCACTGCTGACTGAGACTTGTGCCTTCATTCCATCATGGAATTGTTTGATTATATTAACAAGCTTGCCAGGGCATCCATAGACTTCAAGGACCTTCCATAGAGTTGTGCGGTTCACTGTGTCGAAAGACCTTTGTGAAGTCAACAGAGACTACATATAACGGCTGATGTTGCTCTGCCACCTTCTCTTGGAGCTGCCGCAGGGTGAATAGCATATCGGAAGTGGAACAACCAGTCCGGAATCCACACTGAGATTCAGGGAGAACTTCTTCTGCAATGATTTTCAATCTATTCAGCACAATCTTGGCAATAACTTTGCCAGCTGTGGCCAACAATGATATACCCGCACTCTGCGCAGTCGCCCTTCCTCTTATAGATGGTGATAATCAAAGCATCTCAATAGTCTTGGGGCACATTACCAGAATGTAGGCATCTGTTGAATAAGTCTAGCAGAGCTTCGCACAGCTTTTCACCTCCATTTTTCAGGATGTCTGAGGGAATGCCATTGAGACCAGGTGCTTTACCACTAGCCATTGACTTCAGAGCATTCTTGAGTTCTTCCATACTAATTTCTCCAAACAACCCATTCCTTATAGGTTTCTATTCCAGCTGTAGACATGCATATGTCCGTGCAGATCCTTCTTGGTTAAGCAGGTTGTTGAAATGCTCCCTCCATCTAGTCCTGATGTCTTTAAGGTCTGTAAGCAGCTTACTACCATCGACTGATTTCACTGGGGCAACAGCATTGCTTTTAGGTCCATAAATGGCCTCTAACCCGTCAAACAAACCGTGATAGTTATGATTGTCAGCCATACGCTGCAGATCTTCAGCTTTCCTGTGCCACCATTCATTCTTAAGAGATCTCACTTCCCTCTGCACCTTGGTCTTGATTTTGGCAAGTGTATTCTTGCTCCTCTCAGAGTTCTCCTGTAGGTGTTTAAGATGCTTACTTTTCTTCTCTTTTTGGAGTTTCTCAATTTCATCACCATGCTGCCAAAACCAATCAGGAGTTTTCGTATGGGGATGAGCTAGAGTTTCCTAACTTGAGAAGTACACTGCATCCTTCAAGGATCTCCAGTACTGCTCTACATCCTCATCTCTAGCCGGCTGAACATTCTCCAGTGCAGCTTCTATCACTCTTGTCAGCTCTTGACAACTATTGGGATCAGTTAGCTTGCTAATGTCCAGTTTCTTAGGTTTGACACAGGAGTTTTCCTGTGAGGCAATGAGGTCTTCATTTTGAGTTGACATCTTACAAGGTAATGGTCAGAAGAGCAGGCTGGTCCACGCATAGCTTTTGTGCATAAAATACAGTGCCTGCTAAGTCTGACTTACTCGTGATGGCATAGTTAAACAAGTGGAAGTGACCTGAGCGTGGGTCCTTCCAGGTGAAATAGTTCTTGGCAGGTTGGTAGAAAACGTGTTGGTAATGCTGAGTTCTAGTTGTGCACACAAGTTCAGCAGAAGCTCCCCATTAGAGTTCTTTTTTGACTTTCCAAATTTGCCAGGGATGCCCACATATATATTTCCCAATCGATTTCTTCCCGAGCGTTGAAGTCGCCTAATGAAATCGCTTGTCCTCTCTGGAGACTTTTAGCACTATTTGAGTGAGCTGAATGAATGAATGAATTTATTTGGCACACAGACTCAACAATAACAAAAAAACTAATACACAAGACAGTTCCACAGTGACATGTGTGACCAAAAGGGGGTGAGCAGAAGCAAAGCTTATAAACGCCCACCCCTTATATACATACATACATACATACATACATACATATATAATCATTACCAACCCCCAGAGCAAGCACACAGGTGACAGTGGTAAGGAAAAACTCCCTCTTGAGGAAGAAACCTCAAGCAGACCAGACTCTAAGGGGTGACCCTCTGCTTGGGCCATGCTACAAACACATTTAACACAACACAAACTCAAGTCCCATCATCATAAACATATATAGTGTAGATACATACATATATACACATACCTACATACACCTACACATACATACATACATATGCAATGCATGTAATTTTATACTACATATTTACAAGATAGAAAAACAAAGTGCACACAGCTAAACAATGATCAACAAAACACCCTAACCCTCAACACCCTTCCTCCTCCCTATACCTAGAAAAAAAACATGTACCTATACTGCTGCTTAAACTGGTTCATGCTTGGATATTGCTTGAGCTCCACCCTCAATCTGTTCCACATCCTCACTCCGCAAACAGAAATGCAAAAACCTTTTAATGTTGTATGTGCCCACTGATGTTTTAAGTTAAACTCCCCCCTCAGATTATAATCCCCTACTTTATTAAAGAACATGTTTTTAATATTTCCAGGAAGTAAATTGCTCTTGATAGAGGGACTCTTTCTCCTCATCAGTGTAAATCATCGTGGGGCATACACATTTATCAGAGTCAGGTAGCGTGCTTTCTCAATCGGCAATCTCAGAGACATGAGTCTGGGAGAGATTGCTATGGGAAGTGATGTCAACTTCTTGGCAATGGTGTTATGAACTGCAAAGGCAACACCAGTTTCTCTAGACCAAAAAGAAGGTGCAGTCTGCTTCTTGGATTTGTCCCTCAAGACTTGTTTCTTGGAGACCTGCAATGTCAAGGTTACACAACTGTAATTCCCTTGCGATCAGGGCTGTTCTTCGTTCAGGTTGATTGTCTTTATCTAGCATTGTTCGTACATTCCATGTTGCAACAGTTAACTTTTTTGTCTTATATTTTTTTACCCTTTTAGGTGAAGTCCCCTGACCGGGGCTAGCCAGCCAGGTGTGATCCAAGTATGCATTTTTTTACACCTTTTTCTAGCGGCTTCCCATCTCAAGGCAGGCATTGCTGACCCTAAAAAGAGCTGCCTGGATACTCACATTGCTGCCCAACAAGCTGGTACTCAGGGTTCAGCTAAAGTTGCGGCCATCAAATACGAGCTGCCTGCATGCAGAACTTATGCTAGCAGCTTCCAGCTACTCAAGCCTGCTGCCATCACATACACCCCATCTCCACAGGACATCCTCCACACTCAAAACAAAATGCCTTGCATGATTCCAAAGCCAGTTGGTGTTGTGCCTGCACCAGACTGCCTCTCTGGTCCATAGCGCCTAGTACAATGCAGTCCACAAGTGTGCAATGAGCATTGCTGATGAAGATGTATTTTGTTTGCTGATAACACGACTGTGTTTGGTAGTGGGGATCATTTGGGACAGCTCCTGGACATGATCTCATGACATGATTCCCGGTAGATGGATTCGAAGCCAGGTGGCCGCCTGCAAGCTGTTGACGCCGTCTGGGGGAGACACACAGGTGAGTCAGTGTTGCACTGATTAGTTCTTTCAGAAAGTTATGCACTAGTTTGTCTTAGCTGGGTCCAGAGAGATAATGAAAGCTGAAGCTGAAAATGCAGCGACAAAAATTCTGGAGCTGGGAATAATCTCAGACGACTTACGCAAAAAAAAAAAAAAAAAACAGAATAATTTACGAGACTGGAAGCTCAAAGTTAACTAGAGGCTATGCTGCGTAAGAACGCACAAAAGAGGCCATATACCTTGGAAGGTTCACTGAGTTTCTGGCGAAGATGGAGTGCAGAGCCCAGGTTCATATACAGATGCTGATGAGATATGTAACAGGTGTGTCGGTCAGCTTGCGACACGCCACCTGTGCAGAGCAGAGGAGGAAAGCAGCAGCAGGAAAACAGAGCAGGCAGCCCACAACAACATTCACTATTTTGGCATACTATTTGTTCTAAGACATTTTTGGGATGAATATAATGTTATTAAAGGCTTAAACACATCTTACACACACCACTTGGTTAAAAGAGTATTCCACGGTTATAAAAACATGGATAAATCAGAAACATCACATTTAACACACATCAGTTACAAGGAACACATGTCAATTAAATGGAATACATGCAAAGCATTTGCTTGATCAATACAAACAACGTTAGAAGTTTTCATATATGAATAAAAGAATACTGATGCATTTTTTATTTAAGCAAAGGTCTTTCTTTTCACTGAGACCTAAAGATAATAACTGGTTATAAAGACTCAAAGTTTTATGGCCATGTCTTATCATGGGGGGAGATCCTCTTGCAGTCTTGTGAGGTTCTGGCTTTGGTGTGAGGCCATAAAGGTGGGTTCTTTGGGCCTGGGAAATTTCAGATTTTGATGTGAAGCCATTATAATGTCATGTAATTCATAGCGACCAAAATATTACCGATAAACAAGCAAGGGCTCCCTTTGAAGAACTTTGAGTTACAGTTCTGTTTTGCTGTGGGCCACAGTGTAGGCCCACGGGGGGATGTGTCCATGTTATTGGCTTAGGAATTTCTGTTGAGAGTGAAACACACAACAGTGTCTATCCTCAGTTCAAATTCTCAGATTTTTTTTTTTTTTTTGAGAAAGCATTAATGCATTTATTTAATTAGGGCAAATCGAGACCATGCGCTACATTGTTTTTTTATTGTTTGGGGTTTTGTTTGTTTTTGTTTTTCTTTGTTTGGTCTTGTGAGAGATTTCTTTTTGTTTTTGTGAGTGTGTGCCAAATAAAAATTAAATAAAATAAAATAAAAAAAGATTTTGTAATTTTATGTCCAAGTGTTTTGAATCTTCCCTTATTTTCTAAGCAGTTGAGCCTTTCTTGCTATATTGTCAGATGCTCATTCAGATATACATCTGAACCTATCAGCTTTCTTCCTTGTTTTAACAGCTCATTTTTATACTCTCTACTTGCAAATTGGATTATAATGGCAGGTTTCTATGTCTTGCTTTTTCGGGGTAGAGGGTGACAGGCTTCAATGCCGTTCTTGTCTACCTCAATCCCTTTGGACTGAAGGAAAGTCATCACCTGTTGCTCCACCGATTCAGTGTCCTCCACACTCTGTTCCTCTCCATTTCTCCTCACCACTGCTCAAGCATATGACCGAGGTCTGGTCTTCAGACCGGTTACCATAATGTCATTTACGTATACGAGTGTAATGTTCTAGATCAGTGACTCAGTCTTCCAGGAAAATTATCCTTTTCTCCTTTTCCATATTCTGCAGTCTCAGGGTTTAACCTCCTCCACCAACTCCAGGATATTTTTTGCTGTAGCCATATCTTAGCAATGTGGGTGGTGTCACAAATCTGTGACAATGATGACCGCTTTACTTTTGGACCATTTGTCAAAAAATAATGAGAAGGATAATGTTCCAAAGAAACAATGAAAAAAAAAAGTATAAATTTTTCTAAAACACAGCCCAGGGAAACCTACAGACTGAAAGGTGTTAAATTTCAAGGTAAAGACAGAAATATATTCCAGCAGACAGCAAGCATGGAGGAGAAACAAATGAGCAACTGTGAAAAGCTTCTTTCTTCTCCTCCAGAAACACAGATTTGAGCTGGAAGTGGAGCTGAACATTTCTCCTTTTTCATCAGGTTTTCCGTAATAATTGCTATAATGATTGATGGATGTGGATTTTATAAAAGTTCAGTGTGCACCATATTTTGATAACATATCGCCTCAGTGGGACAGCAGGATAAATTACTATATTAATGCTGCAGTTTGTTGAACAATAATGCTCATTGTTGTGACAACAGGTCATGAATTCTTTGAAATCAAAATTTTATCTATTTATTCATTTTACAATGATGCGCAATATTTAACGTAAAACATGCTGTAAATGCAACCAGCGGTAATGATGTTTTCAGGGTGTGTTTCCATGGTAACAAAGTCAAGTGCTGACAGCCAGGCTCTGACAACTCTCTGCATTTTCTATTCAGTGTTTTTACCTTCAGCAAATTTTTAGGGCAAATGAAAGCTGTTTTTTTAAACACGCGAGGACAATATTGTCTTTTGCCTCGCTGCTTCTTTAATCCCATTGAGCTACTTTCCCCATCATGTTGTTTTTGGAATTCCGGCTGCCTTGTTGCTGGCGATCTTCCCCCATTTTCTGGAGCAGAGTGAGAGTTTGAGTGCCCCCTACACACACACACACACACACATACACACACACACACACCTCTGACAGATGAGGAGAAGGAAGCTTATGATGGCCAGGAGCCAAACTTTCTGCTGGATCATTCACCAGTTGTGGGCTGCCACAGCTAGGAATTCATGATAAGAATTAAAAGGACTAAGTCATAGAGCAAAAACAATATTTGAAAATATTTGGAATTTTTTTCTAATTTCTCTGATGTATAATAATGTGATTTTATATTAAATACAAATTACAATAAACAATGCATGAAGAGAAAAAAGATCATATTAGACCTTATTTGTGTTGGTCTGTAGTTTAAGATAAATTTGATAATTCTAAATTAACTCATTCTTTCCTGGATTCATTTTGTATCATGGTATGAAGCAAATTAACGTCAAAGTAGCCTTTTGGAAATTAGGAATCATTACGTCCGCCAAGGACGTATAGTGGAACAGATATGTGGATGAATCATGACTTTGCCGATAAAAGCATGAAATTTGGCAGAGTGTTCGAGCATACCCTAAAGATAATTTTTGGCTGCTGGGGCATCACAGAGGCAGCCATTTTCCAAAATGGCCACCATGTATTGTTGTTTTATTAGTAGCTCAGGCTCTAGACCACCAAAGGTCTTGATCCTGGTGCCTAATCCTACATTTTAAAGGATGAGAAATGTAGTGGTACTATTTATATCCTCAAACAATTAGTCAGGGAGGGATATTATGATTTTTCATGGACCAAACAACACACGCCACCACAGTGGCAAAGCACAGTGACTTAAGCTCTGCCTTGAAACATTTGTACTTTCCACTGCATCCCTTCTTGTACCCACAACAGAGTTGTTCATGACAGGCCCTGGTAGTGTCTGGTGACCCAAGAAGTTCAGCTATGGTCTTGTATCCTGCTCACTGATCTGTATATAACACTGGATAGATCATTGGCCAATATTTCTGAAGCAAACTGGCCGCCATATTACCACTCACATGTGCCACTGCTGAACAGTCTTTTCCACCGATCTTTAACCAGGCACATGCAATTTTATTCTTTGTGATTTTTCCCAAAAAATGGCTTCATGTACAGCTATAAACTGCACAAATCGCCAGTTCAAAGGTGGTGGATGAACATTTCACCTGCGAGTATGATTGAAATGGAAAGTAATGAACATTAATTTGAAGAGTTCTATGCCTTATTCCAGCATATAGGCCTAGATAATAACAATAATAATAATAACAACAATAATAACAACAACAACAAGCGGCTTGTGTGTAGCCACATGTTGAGTTTTGTGTTGGATGAACTATTTTAAAACATTTATTAGGTTTTTTTTACAAACACGCAACATATAAATATGACATTAAAAACCAGGATAACACATCGAAGCATAAACGCTTATTTCCAAAGTGGTCTACTTGTGCATAGTTTTGGAGCTTTTGAAGCTCATAGAGCTGTGTGTAACAAATACTGTTATTGCAGGGAAAACCAATTCTCCTGTAGCTAGTTAAGTCTGTTTTATTCTTCCAGTCCAACTACAACTGTATTAAAAAAATCCACTATTGCCATATTATCCACCATGATTTTTGTTATCCATCCATTTTTGTTCTTGTTCAGTTTTGTTCATATTATAAATAACTGAGACATTACTGAATACAGAATTAGAGGACATTTGCTGTCCCCCACCTGATATTTAAAATACTTTAGTCCAAAATAACAAACTATATCACATAACCTGCCAATTAAACTGTCATAAAGCAAAATATAACAATTTGCTGGAAAGTAATGGTGTCTTTACATAATTAAATATACTGAATAGGTGTAAAATACCCCTAAAAATTAGTTATTTTTCTTGTCCCCGCCTCCTGGTGACAAGCTTTTACATCATTTTTAATATCTAAAATAAGCCTTGAATTAATTGTCTTCTGTTGTATTTTCATTACATGAATCTATTGTACCTGTAAAAAACAAACAGAAAAATGAATAAAACAAATTTTGAATGCTATTTATTGTGGTATGAAGTTGTGTCCCTGAATGTGCATGCAACCCTGTTACTCATACCATTTTTGCCTGGCTGATGAAGGGTTAAAATATTATGTCATATTACAAACAGGAAATTACATCATCCAAACATTTTCAAAATCCATGGGTAGACCAAAGGTGAGTGCCCTCTTGCATCTTTGATATATTTTCAAACTTTTCTGGGTTAACTGAGTGCGTAAAGCTAAACCACTCAACCCTCTTACTCATAGTTTAAGAATAATGTTGAATAATTTCAGTTTTTATTTTCTGTATTTGTAAAACTACATTGGTCCTTGACCTTCGTAAAATAGCTAAATTAAGCAGCTAGCTTTTGCTCATTAGGTAGATGCTGTATTAGCGTTGATTTGCAACCCTGTTACATGCAACCCTGTTACTAAAATTATATAACATGGTTATTATCATAGTTAACAGGGTGTTTATGGTTAAAGATGTTTAATTAAATGATAAAAACTAATTTATTTATGTACTTTAATGTATTTACATATGAATATCTTTTATATTAAAATATTTACATATTTAATATAAATAGCCAGAATTTACACATTTCTTCAGTTAGAACAGCGTCATTACTGCATAGTGTGATTTATATAATGGCTGAGTGGATTCTTGTCATTTGATTGGTGCTTTGTATGTCACATGACATGGATTAATTCATCCCATTTGTGTTGCATTGCATTAAGAGTGCAGCTTGGTTCCATTTAGAGTGCAACTTTGGTTCCATACGTTTGGTACCATTGTACTCTCACATGCACGTGCGCATGCACACACAAGCAGGTTGCGTATGTGCGCGCGGGGGACACAACTCCTGAGACATAATTTGAGCTAACTGACACTGCTAATTCGTGTAAGATACACATACACACACACACACACAAAACAAATCCACTGTGCTGTCTGTTAGCAGGAAGAGAAAGAAAGCCTGGACTCATTTCTGACGTGACTTTTTTTTTCACTGCACTGAGGATGTACACAGCTCGACCGAGCTGGTTGCGTGTGTGCGTGCGCAGCACAATGACACGATAACTTGACTGAGTTAACTGAGGCTGCTACACACACACACACACACAAATCCACTCCGCTGTAAGCCGTCTGGATGCATGAAGAGCTGTTTACATGAAACGCTGATGTGATTTTTGGCTGGACTGGGGAATTACACAAAGTCTTTTTTTTATGGAAGTCCAAAGTCAGTGCACAGCATCACTGGACTACATGTCAGAGTGGAACACCAAAATGTAAGTCCCTTTTCTGTTTATAAATTAATAAAATATCAAATGACAATGATCTATTTTAGCTGTTATATAAAACAAATAATGAGTGTTTTTACATTCTTTCAATGGTATGAATATTTCATGAGATAAAAGCTGGAACATACCATTCAATTCGGCTTCGCCTCTTTGAATGGTATGTTCCAGCTTTCACCTCATGAAATATTCATACCATTGAACTCATAAACGTTCATTATTTGTATACTAACCAAGATCTTCACCTTTGACCTCACACACAACACACAAGGCCCAACACCTGAGGATGCACTGGAAGAAATCCATTGGCACAGCCCAGATGTTTGGGAGAAATAGTGTGCACTGGTGTATGAGGACTTAATATACCCAGGAATCATTCAGGAGGTCAATGAGACCCATTGCCAAGTAAAATGCATGTGCAGGGTGGGAAGAGACTGTTGTCTCTGGCCATCGATGGAAGATGTTCATTGGTATCCCTTTGTGGATGTGTTGTGCTTTATTCCTCCACCAAGAGATGTTACCTCACACCATAGGGCCATTGTTAAGGAGGTATGGGATGCTTTGGCCAGTCATGAAAATGAAATATGAACATGCAGCTCTTTTAGCTGCTAAGATACTTTTTAAAATATTCATCATCTTTCAGTCATTCAGATGGTAATCAGTTCAGTTCATTCATTCTGATGGCATGTCATTTTGCTTATTAGCTATATATTTCAAATAAGATCCAGGTCATGCTGACTTTATTTTTATCACTTTTATCCAGTCTGATTTATGCCACTGAAAATATTTTTTTAAAACGCTTAAAAAAAAACAACTTTGTGGTAATGGTTACATTAGATTTATACCACTCCAATAAGTTCTGGTAAAATGTCGTTTGGGATCAACTTTGTAAGACATTGATGTATTTACAGTAAGAGTATTTTGACAAAGTTAATTAATTCTGCTGGCATGTAGCCTATGTTTGTGCATGATATTTGAGCACACTCTTTGGAGTTATGTTCATTGTTGATATATTTCATACCCATTCATTTTAATTATTTTGTAAAGAAAATTTAAAATATCTTCCATCAAAAAAAAAAAAAAAACTGTCACGGGGTGTTTAACGTGTCATATTTATCTAAAGTTCATCTGAGTAATAATGTTGCAACTCAATTTGCAGCCCTGTTACAAAAACATTTTTATTAAAGTAATGGTAAATAATGGTACATAATTTTGTCATAACACAAAGATTAAATCCATTGTCCTTAGAACAGCTCTAATGATTATATGCACAATGTATTTGAGCATATATTTGAGAATAGACACTGGGAATATTCAACAAACCAGAATGTACTGAAAAATATTTTTAAATATCCTTTTTCCAGACCATATTGTATTTGGAACAGGGTTGCGTGGATACATACGGTACACAGCAAAAAAAAAAAAAAAAACGTGGTGGAAAAAGTACCACTGATGGCTGAGCTTGACAAATCATAATTTAGTAGTTTATGACCCATATTTCTTAAATATACAACATAAGATGCTAAAACTGAAGATTTATTTTTAAGAAGTGTACATTTATTCCAGTCTGTGGTCAGGCACTGTATATCTGACATTCCAGGCCCAGTAGGGTCTGGCCATTGTCTCACAATTCACTATTCTACTTAAAGAACAGTATGGCACCACCAATCCAGCATCAGCTGAAACCACCAGGAAGGTATTGTTGAACTTTCCTACTCAGCCCCTGGACCGTGGTTCAGGAGCGTAGAGGAAGACATTCAGTTGTCCTCCAGAGCTGAACTACTGTAGCTTCAGGTTCAACAACCCGATTGACTCTGCACGGCAGCCAGTGAACAGACGGACAGACACACTTTACCCTTCTAAGCCTTATATTTATTAACAGCAGTTATTAACCGAACACTTTTTCCGCAAAGTCACACTTTTCTTTCTGATATTTTTCTCTCTCCCTGCTAACCTGCTGCGTTCCACTCTCGTCTCCTCCCGCTCAGCCCGCCACACACACTGACGTCATCACAGCATGCAGAGCTCCCTCTCTTAAAGGGGAAGACTCCTCAGCATTAGCTGCTCTCATAACAGTATGTCAGGTGCCAGCACAGTCACATAGAAGAGTACAGTTAGCTGCATCAGGCTAGTCAAGGACAGCTGAAAGCATACAAATGTATATAGATTGGTCCCAAAAACTGGGGTTGACACCGGACCCAAACCAACTGAATACAGATGGTTTGACCAATCAATCAATCAATCAATCAATTTTTTTTTTATATAGCGCCAAATCACAACAAACAGTTGCCCCAAGGCGCTTTATATTGTAAGGCAAGGCCATACAATAATTACGTAAAACCCCAACGGTCAAAACGACCCCCTGTGAGCAAGCACTTGGCTACAGTGGGAAGGAAAAACTCCCTTTTAACAGGAAGAAACCTCCAGCAGAACCAGGCTCAGGGAGGGGCAGTCTTCTGCTGGGACTGGTTGGGGCTGAGGGAGAGAACCAGGAAAAAGACATGCTGTGGAGGGGAGCAGAGATCGATCACTAATGATTAAATGCAGAGTGGTGCATACAGAGCAAAAAGAGAAAGAAACAGTGCATCATGGGAACCCCCCAGCAGTCTACATCTATAGCAGCATAACTAAGGGATGGTTCAGGGTCACCTGATCCAGCCCTAACTATAAGCTTTAGCAAAAAGGAAAGTTTTAAGCCTAATCTTAAAAGTAGAGAGGGTGTCTGTCTCCCTGATCTGAACTGGGAGCTGGTTCCACAGGAGAGGAGCCTGAAAGCTGAAGGCTCTGCCTCCCATTCTACTCTTACAAACCCTAGGAACTACAAGTAAGCCTGCAGTCTGAGAGCGAAGCGCTCTATTGGGGTGATATGGTACTACGAGGTCCCTAAGATAAGATGGGACCTGATTATTCAAAACCTTATAAGTAAGAAGAAGAATTTTAAATTCTATTCTAGAATTAACAGGAAGCCAATGAAGAGAGGCCAATATGGGTGAGATATGCTCTCTCCTTCTAGTCCCCGTTAGTACTCTAGCTGCAGCATTTTGAATTAACTGAAGGCTTTTCAGGGAACTTTTAGGACAACCTGATAATAATGAATTACAATAGTCCAGCCTAGAGGAAATAAATGCATGAATTAGTTTTTCAGCATCACTCTGAGACAAGACCTTTCTAATTTTAGAGATATTGCATAAATGCAAAAAAGCAGTCCTACATATTTGTTTAATATGCGCTTTGAATGACATATCCTGATAAAAAATGACTCCAAGATTTCTCACAGTATTACTAGAGGTCAGGGTAATGCCATCCAGAGTAAGGATCTGGTTAGACACCATGTTTCTAAGATTTGTGGGGCCAAGTACAATAACTTCAGTTTTATCTGAGTTTAAAAGCAGGAAATTAGAGGTCATCCATGTCTTTATGTCTGTAAGACAATCCTGCAGTTTAGCTAATTGGTGTGTGTCCTCTGGCTTCATGGATAGATAAAGCTGGGTATCATCTGCGTAACAATGAAAATTTAAGCAATACCGTCTAATAATACTGCCTAAGGGAAGCATGTATAAAGTAAATAAAATTGGTTCTAGCACAGAGCCTTGTGGAACTCCATAATTAACCTTAGTCTGTGAAGAAGATTCCCCATTTACATGAACAAATTGTAATCTATTAGACAAATATGATTCAAACCACCGCAGCGCAGTGCCTTTAATACCTATGGCATGCTCTAATCTCTGTAATAAAATTTTATGGTCAACAGTATCAAAAGCAGCACTGAGGTCTAACAGAACAAGCACAGAGATGAGTCCACTGTCTGAGGCCATAAGAAGATCATTTGTAACCTTCATTAATGCTGTTTCTGTACTATGATGAATTCTAAAACCTGACTGAAACTCTTCAAACAGACCATTCCTCTGCAGATGATCAGTTAGCTGTTTTACAACTACCCTTTCAAGAATTTTTGAGAGAAAAGGAAGGTTGGAGATTGGCCTATAATTAGCTAAGATAGCTGGGTCAAGTGATGGCTTTTTAAGTAATGGTTTAATTACTGCCACCTTAAAAGCCTGTGGTACATAGCCAACTAACAAAGATAGATTGATCATATTTAAGATCAAAGCATTAAATAATGGTAGGGCTTCCTTGAGCAGCCTGGTAGGAATGGGGTCTAATAGACATGTTGATGGTTTGGATGAAGTAACTAATGAAAATAACTCAGACAGAACAATCTGAGAGAAAGAGTCTAAGCAAATACCGGCATCACTGAAAGCAGCCAAAGATAATGATACATCTTTGGGATGGTTATGAGTAATTTTTTCTCTAATAGTTAAAATTTTGTTAGCAAAGAAAGTCATGAAGTCATTACTAGTTAAAGTTAAAGGCATACTCAGCTCAATAGAGCTCTGACTCTTTGTCAGCCTGGCTACAGTGCTGAAAAGAAACCTGGGGTTGTTCTTATTTTCTTCAATTAGTGATGAGTAGAAAGATGTCCTAGCTTTACGGAGGGCTTTTTTATAGAGCAACAGACTCTTTTTCCAGGCTAAATGAAGATCTTCTAAATTAGTGAGACGCCATTTCCTCTCCAACTTACAGGTTATCTGCTTTAAGCTACGAGTTTGTGAGTTATACCACGGAGTCAGGCACTTCTGATTTAAAGCTCTCTTTTTCAGAGGAGCTACAGCATCCAAAGTTTTCTTCAATGAGGATGTAAAACTATTGACGAGATACTCTATCTCACTTACAAAGTTTAGGTAGCTACTCTGCACTGTGTTGGTATATGGCATTAGAGAACATAAAGAAGGAATCATATCCTTAAACCTAGTTACAGCGCTTTCTGAAAGACTTCTAGTGTAATGAAACTTATTCCCCACTGCTGGGTAGTCCATCAGAGTAAATGTAAATGTTATTAAGAAATGATCAGACAGAAGGGAGTTTTCAGGGAATACTGTTAAGTCTTCAATTTCCATACCATAAGTCAGAACAAGATCTAAGATATGATTAAAGTGGTGGGTGGACTCATTTACATTTTGAGCAAAGCCAATAGAGTCTAATAATAGATTAAATGCAGTGTTGAGGCTGTCATTCTCAGCATCTGTGTGGATGTTAAAATCGCCCACTATAATTATCTTATCTGAGCTAAGCACTAAGTCAGACAAAAGGTCTGAAAATTCACAGAGAAACTCACAGTAATGACCAGGTGGACGATAGATAATAACAAATAAAACTGGTTTTTGGGACTTCCAATTTGGATGGACAAGACTAAGAGTCAAGCTTTCAAATTAATTAAAGCTCTGTCTGGGTTTTTGATTAATTAATAAGCTGGAATGGAAGATTGCTGCTAATCCTCCGCCTTGGCCCGTGCTACGAGCATTCTGACAGTTAGTGTGACTCGGGGGTGTTGACTCATTTAAACTAACATATTCATCCTGCTGTAACCAGGTTTCTGTAAGGCAGAATAAATCAATATGTTGATCAATTATTATATCATTTACCAACAGGGACTTAGAAGAGAGAGACCTAATGTTTAATAGACCACATTTAACTGTTTTAGTCTGTGGTGCAGTTGAAGGTGCTATATTATTTTTTCTTTTTGAATTTTTATGCTTAAATAGATTTTTACTGGTTATTGGTGGTCTGGGAGCAGGCACCGTCTCTACGGGGATGGGGTAATGAGGGGATGGCAGGGGGAGAGAAGCTGCAGAGAGGTGTGTAAGACTACAACTCTGCTTCCTGGTCCCAACCCTGGATAGTCACAGTTTGGAGGATTTAAGAAAATTGACCAGATTTCTAGAAATGAGAGCTGCTCCATATGAAATAACATGTTGAAATCAGTTTGAAATATGCTGCCTATGTACTCACAGCCCCTTCATAAATGCTTGGTACTCAACTAGATTGCTGATGTTAGCCAAATATGTTAGTTAGCTAGCTAACTCTTGCATGATCATTGTTGAGTATTGAGAAAAACTGTTCATACATTTCTTGCAGCAATCAAATTTGTGCCAACAAGTCACTGCAGAGAATAGTGGATGACAAAAAGCTTCTGCAGGTCACAATATTTTTAGAGCTCCCTCTACTGGATCATTCTTGTAAATAGTAATTAATGAAACATTGGGAAGTAGTGTACTGTGTTGTACTGTCATTAGTCACAGTTCGAAAACATATATAAAATCACCAATATTACATATTTTAATGGTTTTACAATTATTTAGTTACCTGAATACTAGCCATATATTGTTACATAGGTGCTAGCATGTTGTAAATAGTACTACTGCATTCCTCATCCTTGAATATATAGCCACCAAAGAGCCTTGATGGTCTGTCTAGAGCATAGGTGTCAAACTGATTCCAGAAAGGGCCAAGAGGGTGCAGGTTTTCTTTGTAACCACCCACTGCACCAGGTGATTTCACTGATTAACATCACTTTGAGAAAATGGAATCAGTTCATCAGTGAAATCACCTGGTGCAGAGGGTGGTTACAATGAAAACCTGCACCCTCTTGGCCCTTTCTGGAATCAATTTAACACCTATGGTCTAGAGCCTGAACAACTGATAAAACAACAACCTGTGGCAGCCATCTTGGAAAATGGCTGCCTCTGCGATGTCTCTATAGCCAAAAATTATCTGTTTGTTATGCTCTAACTGTGTGCCAAATTTCATGCTTTAATCGTTAAAGTCACGATTCCCTCAAATACTGTGCATATCTACTCCACTAGTAATAAAATTGTCTGCGTTTATTTATTTATCTGTCTACCTCTTAGTAGGATTACGTCAAAACTACTGCACTGATTGATGAAATTGTCACCACAGATAGATATTAGGCCGTGGAAGAACCCAGTTGGACCATTCTGGATCAGTATGCAATTATTGCATTGTGCTGTGGAATCCAGATCCAGGTAGTCCGGGTCACAATGTGACTCACATATCTTTTATTTTGAATCCTTGTCAACCCTTGGCAGACGTCAGAAATCTTGGTTTGCGCTTGTTGAAAGTGCAGTCTGTTAATTCTGCAACATTTCATCAAATTTATTTCAGCAGCTTCTGCTATCTCTGTTATCTGAAGAAAAGATCAGTCTGTGATATTACTATTCATAATTCTGTCAAAAATGTGCTTCCAAAGTCCATCATGGAACTCATTCCAGGGTCATGCAGGGTTTAGAACTGTAGCAGATTACATTCATGTCTGTTCAGTAGTTTACTTTGTATCTTGTCCTATCTGGGACACACAAAACCTATTCTGTTATCTGTTTCAGGCCAAAAGAAAAACAGAGTGCAGAATGCATATGTTAAGTTTTCAAAGGATGAAAGAAATTCATTTTGTTGTATTGTTAGTGTGTATGATGATATGTCCCCAATAACCATCCGTGTAAAGAGAATTCATTATCTTTGAAAAGAAATATTCACAACACAGCAGATGCTTATATCTTTTTGCTTCCTTTTCCTCCTTCCTCATTCCCTGAGTGTTATGACCCAAGTATTCATTTTTTACACCAGATTCTCCAGCCCCCCATGACCCTTAATGTCTTCTGAATGTGACCAAAAGGAGAACTTACTTCACTCTACAATCAGTGTCCATGCTGCATTCATAAGAAGTTGGAATTTCAGCTTCAAACTGACCTGAAAATTTATGTTATTACTGTTTTGTTGTTGTTGTTGGTGGTGGTGGTGGTGGTTTGTTTTTTTTACCTAATCAATGTCTGAAACACAAAGATACTTGGGTGTCAGAGATTAGTCAGTTTAATTGGGTAATATCCAGCCAGGGATTTCCTCACAAATTCTGGGGCGACCAAAGCCTACCACTTTAACCATTTGACATTCACCTCCCGAGTATTTAATGCTGAACATTGTATTAGGTAAACCCCCAAGAGAACCAGTTCAGTTCAACAGCAACACAAATTACAGCCTCCAAAATACCTTTCTCAAACACATTCAATAAAATGTGTAAAACCGTAAATTGTTGTGCTGCAATGCATTATGGGAGTTTAGGGTTTTGAGGTTTTAAGTGTTATTGTGGTTCATGTTAGTTTAACAGTGTTGTTAGTGTTGTTGATTTGTTGTATTTTGTAGTTCAATTGGTTTAGTCAGTTTGTTTGAGTGACATGTTGGAATGATAAGGGTAAAGTGTAGTGTGTTTGATGACATCCCCCATAGTTTCTGTGTTGTTGTGCCTCCTTGTGGTAGAGTGCAAAAAAGACAAAGGTTTGCTACAATAATACATTGAGTTATTTTTTGTGTTGCATTGTATCAGGCAGAGGTGGGATGAAGTCACCATCAAGTCACTCTCAAGTCATGAATCAGCAAGTCTCAAGTCATAATGATCACCAGTTGTTTGCAAGCTGACTTGAGATTTGACATGGAACTTGCTGATTCATAACTTGAGAGTGACTTTGTCCCACCTCTGGTATCAGGTAGCTAGTAGTATTAATGTGCCTTCATCCATGGTTTGCTCATTCCTAAGGCATTTAGGGGTGAAGTTTGCCTAAACTGACCTACCCAAAATAAACTGTTTTGTTGGGGTGGTAATAGTAGGTAGAGGCTTTGAACGGAGTTTATTGCCATCATTTTGATATGCTTTGATCATCAAGAGGAATGTGTGTATGCCTATGTGTGTGCAGATGGTTAGTTCGGGGGGCGCCATTGAAAATTTTGCCTAGGGCGCCAAATTGGTTAGGGCTGGCACTGTGTCTGAGTGATTTTTTTCACTGTGTTAAGCAAGTTCCAGTGTGCTTCTGCACTTTGAAGATCACTGTGGTCACAGTTGATCTGGGAGCTGAAAACATTCATACTTTGCATGTCCCACATACCCACCAGACATGTCAGCTATTGTACACACTATAGCTGAGTGCCCAATAATGCCTAATTGACTGATGAATCAATAACCACAGTTACCCTGATTCCTTTAAATGTGTGCTTGAGAAAAGCAAGGTTGGCTAAAAAGATTTAAATTGTCAGACGATGCTAAAATTCCTTCATTGTAGCATATTCTGGTACCACGGCAAGAGTCTTTTTCACACTGACTTTGGTGCTTTATGCCCAAATGTGCAAATGTATGATACATATGCAATAGCTTTCTGACTTTGCTTGGTAGTTTCCCTGGGGATGTGAGTTCAGGCTGTCAATTTGAAATGATGCTCAACAGAAGAGGAAACTGAATGCTTCATATAACTATGCATAAGGCTGCACTAACAACTCCTCAGCACAGTAATAACAGTATTATTATTCCATCCCGAGCAGCGGTGTTACAGCAATCATGGCATTGTGACTCCACCATGCCCTATCCATTGACAAAATAAACAATGCCATGCCATAATATGGTTACATACCCAACCAGAAACAACTCTGATATCATACTACATATCACTGGGCACATCCATGCACTCCAGGAACCCCTTGTCCTCTGTGTGTGTTTTTGCAGTAATTAAAATGGGTGTGCAAAAGTAAATTGATATAGATCAACATACAGTGCATCCAGAAAGTATTCACAACACTTCACTTTTTTCCACTTTTTATGTTACAGTCTTATTCCAAAATGATTCAATTCAATTCATTTTCCCCTCAAAATTCTACTCACAACACCCCATAATGATAATATGAAAAAAATGTATTTAGTTGTTGCAAAATTATTAAAAACAAAAAACTAAGAAATCACATGTACATAAGTATTCAGAGCTTTTGCTCAATACTTTGTTGATGCACCTTTAGCAGCAATTACAGCCTCAAGTCATTGCTGCATTCATCTTTCCCTCAGTCCTGACTAGTCTACCAGTTGCTGCCGCTGAAAAACATCCACACAGCATGATGCTGCCACCACCATGCTTTACTGTAGGGATGGTGCCTGGTTTCCTCCAAACATGATGCCTGGCATTCACAACAAAGAGCTTATTGTTTGTCTCATCAAACCAAAGAATTTTGATTCTCATGGATTAAGAGTCCTTCAGGTGCCTTTTGACAAACTACAGGTGGGCTGCCATGTGCCTTTTACTAAGGAGTGGCTTCCATCTGGTCACTCTACCATACAAGCCTGATTGGTGGATTGCTGCAGAGATGGTTGTCCTTCTGGAAAGTTCTCCTCTCTCCACAGAGGAATGGGGATAGGGTTCTTGGTCACCTCCCTGACTAAGATCCTTCTCTCCTTATCGCTCAGTTTAGATGGGTGGCCAGCTCTAGGAAGAGTCCTGGTGGATCCGAACTTCTTCCATTTACGGATGATGGAGGCCACTGTGCTCATTGGGACCCTCAAAGTAGCAGAAACATTTCTGTACCCTTCGCCTGATTTGTGCCTAGAGACAATCCTGTCTCTGAGATGTACAGACTATTCCTTTGACTTCAAGCTTGGTTTGTGCTCTGACATGTACTGTCAACTGTGGGACCTTATATGTAGACAGGTGTGTTTTTTTCCAAATCATGTCCAATATTTGACTTTACCCCAGGTGGACTCCAATTAAGCTGTAGAAACATCTCAAGGATGGTCAGTGGAAACAGGATGCACCTGAGCTCAGTTTTGGCCTTCATGGCAAAGGCCGTGAATCTTAGTTTTTTGTGTTATTAAATTTGCAAAAATCGAAAAAAACAGGAATAGAATACTTTCCGGATGCACTGTATTTATATAGCACCAGTCTCGCTGACAGGCTGACGTAGCACTGAACTCAAACAGGCCCCAAACCTCACAGAAAAGGTGAAAGAAGAGTGAAGGGGAAAGTTTTCAGGACAATAGTGGTAGCAGCTAGCTGTATACTTTGAGAGGCAACAACACTGACAAAACACAAGCGGTTATGCTGAAGATATTGTGATTTTCTTTGGGAATGACAAGAATGCGCAGGACTAGGAATGAATATATCAGATGGATGGCACCATTAGGAAGGTTCGGAGACAAAACGAGAGAGGCATGTGGGCTACATACTGTGGGAAGAAGGGTGCTGAGGATGGAGCCACCAGGCAGAGGGGAAGAGGGAGGTTCATGGATGTGGTGAAGGAAGCTCTGAGACAGAGGAAGATGCAGAGGGCAAGGAGAAACCAAAAAGAAGAATCAATAAAGTTAACTAACCTTAACCAAAAAAAAAAAAATAAATAAAACATTGCGCACCCATAAAAATTATGAGGAACCGAAAGAGAGAAGGATTTGAGTCTGACCTTGAAAATTTGAAAATGTGACTTTAGCCAGCAGACTGATCTACAATGTTGGCGCGTGAACTGAGTAAAGTCGACTCGACCACCTACCGTATTCCTCAGCTCACACAGCATGTCGGTCCCCTTGTGATCACAGGGTGTGTGTTGCTCTGCCAGCTCAGGTAGCCCGAAAAGATAAATACACACGCGCAGGTGTAATATCCATCCATCCATCCATTTTCTCTTCCTGCTCACTCCACTGAAGGGTCACGGGGGAGATTTCTATGAACCCTTCACAGATCTCTGTGAGCTTCTTAACATTGATGTAACAGGGGCAGTGAGTTCATAAATCTTTACAGTAAGTCAAAGTTAATAGTTTCAAAGATGATAAAAGTGAGTTCACGCTTTTAAATGAATTGATTCATGTTTTGGGTTGTGCTTTTTTTTTTTTGCTCAGGTTTTGAATTTGAAGTCATAGATTTGAAAATGAAAATACTACAACAAGCTCTTAATCAAATCATTTCATGAGTAAAGGGTCAGTTATGCAAAAGCAGGTTTTATATTTCATATTGTTTTTAATTTTATATTTTCTTGTGTTTGAGTTTTCACCCAATCCCACACTTACGAGTGCGCTAACAGAAATTCTCCTATTATAAATGTAATTTGGCTAATTTTAGACTTTTCTGACATACATGACAGAAATATCCTCACATCTACAAAATACTTAATTTTATCTCAAATTATTCAGACACTTAATGCTAGACAACAGACAAATGATAGCAATCCAAATTCAGTTTAGTTAAACAAATGTTTTGGTACCCAGCATTTGCTGGGGTACAAACCAGCAGTGTGACATGCGCTCGAGGTGATGTGGCACAGAAGGTTGTGGGACCCAAATGCAAAAACTCACAGACACTGGCCAGGCTCGAGTGAAAACAGAGCACTTAAATAACCAGGGAGGAAATGAGGAAAGTGAGAACAGGTGTGTCGGAAGAATCAGGAAGGGAGCATGGCAAACAGAAGAAACAGGAAAGTTCAGCTGGGCGTGACTAAGTGCAAAATATTGAACAGAAAAAACAAAAGATAATACTGATGAACAGAAAGGACAAAATACAGAGAGTGCAGTGAGACAGAGACAAAAGAAAACAGAGAGAGAGAAAAAAAACAACATGCTAATGGAAAGAAATGATCCAAAAACTAATAAATGTTAAGGTAAACAGACCAGCCAGAAAATAAAAGACTAAGACAAAACTAGAAAGGAACTGACCATGGCTAAAGTATGAAAACTAACAAGAACAAAATGTCAAAACAAACTATAGACAAAATAGAAAACAAACCCACACTACATGCCAAAAAAATGACTGAACAGAAAATAAGTGATAAACTGAAAACAAAACCAGATACAAAAGTATACTTCACAGAAAAAGCCAGACAAAACTACAAAATAAATGTATGATGAAGCACTGATTCATTGGTTGTGTTAGGTTTGTGACCATCTTTGATTCTAATTAGAAGCGTTGGCAGTGCTTAAACTCAACCGGCTTGTCAGTAGCTGAGAGTGTACCGGAGACAATACTGAAAGTTAGCGTTTAGCAGTTACCTGTAGCTTCCGCTAATTTTCTTAGTGGTTTATTGGGTTAGCATTATAAAAGATAACTTTTCAGTTAGCTTATTAGTGGTTATCTGTTGGGAAAGTGTAGGGACATGGACCCACAACAGGGGGCGCAAAGGAACCGGACAATGGATGAGCCAATAAATATCAATTTACTGTTGTAAATGTGCACAACGGAATACAGACAGAACCAGAATTTGGATAACAGACAATTACACGAAGATGACGTGTGGGCAGGCTCGAGGATAGGAAAGCACCGTCCAGAGAAGAGTCGGACCCCACACGATTTCCACTGCCACCGGATCTGGAAACACACTGGAGACGGCAAGTCCTGAGTCCCCAGGTGGCCACCGTCTTCAGCTGCCGGATCTGGTACTGCTGGCAGGAAGCAGAGAAACAGATGTAATGAGTGTCTGAAAACACACCCAGTAAACAGTCAGCAAGTTGTCTTTCCAGGTGTGAATTGGGAGCTGGTTCCACAGGAGAGAAGCCTGAAAGCTGAAGGCTCTGCCTCCCATTCTACTCTTACAAACCCTAGGAACTACAAGTAAGCCTGCAGTCTGAGAGCGAAGCGCTCTATTGGGGTGATATGGTACTATGAGGTCCCTAAGATAAGATGGGACCTGATTATTTATTTATTATTAAGTAAGAAGAAGAATTTTAAATTCTATTCTAGAATTAACAGGAAGCCAATGAAGAGAGGCCAATATGGGTGAGATATGCTCTCAGTGCACCACGAAACATCACGCAGACGGCAGGCGAGAGTTTATGCATGCGACGGTGTCTTTCAAGCAGGAAGACTTGCACAGGAAGTGCAAGGTGCACCACATTGCGCCGCTTATGTGGAATAAATAAAAAATAAAAACAGCTGTTACCTGTGGAACCATATTGTGCTGCTTATGTGGAAAACATAAAAAAGAAACACAAAGAAAAAAACATTCCACCCATGGAACTCGAACCCGTGCCTTCCAAAAGCTCTGATTGCCAGTCAGAAACTTTACCACTGAGCTACAGAGCTGTCCTTTGAAAGCTGTGGGAACCTTCCTCATATCAGAAAGGACATGGAAGTAGTACAAAACAAATTAAAATCACACACCATATAAAAACACTGCATTTTTCAAGTGAGCAATACAAATATGATCCGTCTGTTTCTCTGTACATGACTTATGGTTTCTGACATACAGTCATGAAATGACATGAATGAGAAGCAGTGTGCTCTGATCATGTCCACGTCTACTGGTCTGGTGTGTCCAGTTGCCCTGCGCGCGTGTTCTGCCCGACATGCATCTTGTGGATAGCACACCGCAGCACTGACACCGCTTCATGTGGAACAGAGCTCACATGGGTGACAGTCAGATCACCAGCTCCATGTTCTGATCCATTTCAACCTGGCAGACTGTCAATGTCCTCTCTGTGTGAGTGCTGACTCCACCAGGTGATTTGATCCCATTCACTCAAAGTGATGTTAATCAGTTAAATCACCTGGTGGAGTCAGCAGTTGCAAAGACAACCGGCACACTCTTGGCCCTTTCTAGGATGTCTTTGGACACCACTGACCTAGATCCTCACACACAAGTCGTCCCACCTTCCAAGTATCCTTCAGCCTCTCCTTCCTGAAAAGATGACAAGCAGGTGACAAAGGACCCATGGTATATCATGGAACAAGTGAGATCAGAGGTGTAGGATCAATGTTAAATAAGAGCAGTAAGCCATGGATTTCAAGAATAGCTTGTCACTTGTACACAACTGCAACAACACTGAGGGAATAACATTGTAA
Organism: Thalassophryne amazonica; assembly: GCF_902500255.1. NCBI lineage: Eukaryota > Metazoa > Chordata > Actinopteri > Batrachoidiformes > Batrachoididae > Thalassophryne > Thalassophryne amazonica. The sequence goes on from NC_047104.1 coordinate 134,180,103, forward strand.
AGAAAATCTAATTAAAGAAGAGCTGAAGATGGTGTGCTATCATTAGAACCTTCTTGAATTCAACACAGAATAATAACAATAATAATAATAATATCTACGTGTGTTGTTGGTCTAATGTATTTAAATGAGAATGACCATTCACAGTGGTTACAGGTTATCTTGACTTACAGAAACTTTATTGTGCACAATGCAGACATTCACCTTTGGTTTCACCATTAAAACCATGTATTTTCACCCAACCTGGTCTCATGGCAAGTAGTGTTTCAGCAGCACAAAATATACATTAATCTATTGGTTTGTGATACTGTGACGAAAAGCGCCTCATTTCGTCACAGCAGCACGAATTCATTCTCATTCATTCCTTGATGGCTGCACGAAAGTAAAGTGAAGTGGGGGGGGGGGGTCGGGGATGGTTATGTTAGGGTCGGGGGAAGGAAGTAATCTTAGGTTATGGTTAAGGTTAGGGTTGGGGGTGGGAGAATTTTTAGGAATAGTGAGTTTAAAAAAGCTCTGTCACAAAATTTGACTCATTTCGTCAGGGAGCAAGAAAATAAAAACGTGAGACTGGGCTGTTTAACCACAGGAGTCAATCATAAAAAAAAAAACAAACATCAGAATGACCATTCAATCATGCTCATCATTCATTCTATACACACACTGAAGAAACCATATGTGGTTAAGACTATTTGTGTTGTGTGGGCCGCTGAAGAGGAGGTACTGCTGGCCCACCACCAGAGGGCGTCCTGCCTGAAGTGCAGGCTTCAGGCACGAGAGGGTGCAGCTGCCTCGAGGAAGCAGCCGGGAGTGGCAGGTGCCACTCATCATCTCGTCATTTCATCCATCCATAAAAGCCGGACAGCAACTCCACCTCCCTGACGAGATATCGTTCTACTCGTCAGGTAAAACCCTCAGCCGTTTTTTTTCTGTGCCGAACACACGTGTTATTCTCTGAGTTTTGCAGGAGTACTGTTAACTACTTTCAGCTGGGAGCTGGGTTTGTGGTTTGTAGAGGAGTGACGTTCTTCACCCCTTACTCCAAACCAGATAAGTAGCACTTTCAGGCTCTGCGCGAACTGTGTTCCTGTGTAGGAGGTGGAGATTTTCCTACAGAAAGAAACTGTCTGTTTGCTGACTGTTTTGCTGGGTGCGCACTCACCCACCATAAGCTGTATCTGCTTCCTGCCAGCAGTACCAGGTCTGACAGCTGGAGACGGGGGCCACCTGGGGATTCAGGACTTGGCGGCTCCAGTGTGCTCCAGGTCCGTTGGCAGTGGAAATCGTGTGGGAACCAGCTCTTCTCTGGACAGACATCTTCTATCCTCGAGCCTGCCCACACGTCACCTTGTATATTGACCTGAATTCTAATCTGTGATTGTCTGTATTCCATTGTGCACATTCACAACAGTAAATTGTTATCTTTTGGTTCATCCATTGTCGTTCATTTACGCCCCCTGTTGTAGGTCCGTGTCACTACACTTTCCCAACAGGATATCTCGGCCAACTCATGGATCCCGAGGGGCGTCAACCATTGAGTGAACAACCAATGGAAGAACAGGGAGCACAGGCACCAGCAGGAGGCGTGTTAGGTAAGTTGCAGCAAATCCTGACCGCCTTCACTGCTCGGTTTACTTAGTGACCGAGCAGAACGTCATACTCGATCGTAGGATGGAGGCTCTCACCGCACAGGTGGAAGTGCCCACACAGGGCGCGGGCTGCAGCTCCTCCTCCTGCTGACCTTGTGCCGAATAAAGATGTTCCAATGGTCGTTCAACGAACCCCCCCACGGAGGTTGTGTAGAGACGTGCGCAGACTTCTTAATGCAGTGTTCGCCTCGTCTTTGCACAGCGTCCCGTCATGTACGCGTCGGACTCCAGCCGGGTGGCTTATGTTATTAATTTCCTTTGAGGTGAGGCACGCGCCGGGCTACGGCGCTCTGGGAGCAGGATTCATGGCTCCTAACAACATATACTGAGTTTGTGAGGGAGTTTCAGAGTGGTGTTCGATCATCCTAGAGAGGCGTTCCCTTCCAAGATGGCACCACGTGAAGGCGCCCTGGTATTCTGGTGCTCCCTGTTTGTCTGTTTTTGTGCATGAATCGTGTGTCATCGTGTCCCTACACCTGCGAGGAGCTTCTAAACATCAAATCAGCAACACCCACGGACATTACGCCAGTTTTTTTAGTGCCTGAACTGGTTCACTTTTTGGCCAAAAAAGTGAGAAGACGGCGGAGAGGAAAACGAGCTGGAGCTCTCGTGCGCCTCAGACGAAGGGGCACGCGCACGCCCCTACCTGGGATATTTCTCTCCAACTGTCCGCTCACTCCACAACAAGATGGATGAGCTGGCACTGCTGATGATGTTGTGAAAGTGTCGTGACACGGACCCACAACAGGGGGCGTTAATGAACGGACAATGGATAAGCCAAAAGTAACAATTTAATGTTGTGAATCGCACAACGACGTACAGACAATAATAATATGGTGGACTGTCAATTATACACCAGGTGACGTGTGGGCAGGCTCGACGATAGAAGACGCCTGGCGAGAGAAGAGCCGGATCCCACACAGCTTCCACCACCAACGAAGCTGAAGAACACCGGAGCGCCAAGCCCTGCACCCCAGGTGGCCGCTGTCTTCAGCAGTCAGACCCGGGTACTGCTGGCAGAGAACAGAGACAGTCCTGATGAGTGTGAGTTCGCACACTGAGTAATCCCACAGTCTGTATTCAGTAAGGAGGGAGCACCTCCACCTCCAATCACACACTCATGCAGCTCTGTCTAACCACTTATCTGGTTGGGGTGTGAAGCGAAGCCGTCGCTGATCACACCAAACACCAATCCCACAGATAAGGACACACCACAGGAAAACGGCTGCAAAGAAGTTCAGATTATTACTTGGTATAAGTCAGCAGAGAAGTTACCTGAATGGTAGCTGATTTCTTGAATGAATGAATGAAAACTGTTTATTTCGAACATTTGATACAACAATTACAAGATAGATCAGTAAAGACAACAACAAAAAAGTTCCTACTGTGTACCCAACATGTCCGAAAAGGGGTAGGGTGAAGCATCAGCTTATTTATCCCTACCCCTTCTTCCCCACAACCAGTAATACCCTTTGCCACATATACACATAGATTCCTACACACCTAAACCGATATATATATCTATATATATTATATATTATATATATTATATATATATATATATATATATATATATATATATCAACATACATACACATATACATACATATACACATATATATACACAAACATAAATATACACCTACACATACCTACTTACATACAAAATACTATATATTTACAAGCCGAAGCAAAAAACAAAATACCCTAACCCTCATTACCTTCCTCCTCCCTATACCTAGAAAAAAACATATTTTTGTACCGCTGTTTGAACTGGTTCATGCTTGGACATTGCTTGAGCCCCACTCCCAATCTGTTCCACATCCTCACCCCACAGACAGAAATACAGAAACCTTTTAATGTTGTTCGTGCCCACTGATGCTTTAATTAAATTTCCCCCTCAGACTGTAATCCCCTGATCTGTTAAAAAACATATTTTTAATATTTGCTGGAAGTAAATTGTTTATTGCTTTATACACAATTTGCACTGTTTGAAAATGAACCAAGTCTGTGAATTTTAAGAATTTGGATCTCTATAGCCAGTATTATGAATAATTCTTATAGCTCTTTTCTGCATTACTGATAGTGATTGTGTTGTACCTTTATAAGTATTACCCCATACCTCTGCCCAGTACTGTAAATATGGTAAAACCAGTGAGCAGTAAAGAATGCGGAGTGAGTTGTGGTCCAGAATATGTTTCGCTTTGTTTAGAACTGAAATGCTTCTTGACAGTTACTTTGTATATGTTTATATGAGTCTTCCAGTTTATCTTATCATCTATATCACCCCCAGAAACTTATTTTCATGTACCCTTTCAATATCTACCCCTCGACTTGTAACTGAACCTGTATGTCTGTATTACAATAGCCAAATAACATGTATTTTGTTTTACTTAAGTTTAATGATAATTTGTTTCTGTCAAACCATATTTTCAATTTTCCCATTTCTATACTGATCCTCCTCAGTAACTCCTGCAAATCCCCCCCGAACAAAAAATGCTTGTGTCATCTGCAAATAATACTAATTTTAATATTTTGGAAACATTGACAATATCATTTATATAAATTAGAAACAGTTTTGGACCCAATACTGACCCCTGTGGGACGCCACAAGCATTGTCCAAGCATGATGATGTATATTCCCCCAACTTCACAAACTGTTTTCTGTTACTTAGTAGCTTCTCACCCAGTGCAACACCAACCCCCTAATCCCATACTGTTCAAGTTTATTGATTAATATGTCATGATTGATTGTATCAAAAGCCTTTTTAAGGTCTATAAATATTCCAACTGAATGTAATTTGTGGTCTATGGCGTTTGTAATCTCCTCAACTGATTCTATTAATGCAAGTGATGTTGAACTATGTGCTCTGAATCCATATTGACTATCAGTAAGTAATTTATGTTTATTTATGAATTTGTCTAATCTATTATTGAATAACTTTTCTAATAATTTGGGAAAATTGTGGAAGCAAAGAAACAGGTCTATAATTTGTGAAGTGGTGTCTATCCCCAGTCTTATACAGCGGCACAACCTTAGCTATTTCATTTGATTGGGAAAATTTACGGTTTGAAATGATAAGTTACAGATGTATGTTAATGGTTCTACAATCCATTCATGACCTGTTTTACCACCACCATATCAATTTCATTTAAATCGGTAGATGTTTTATATTTACAATATTCACAATGTCTGTAATTTCTTTCCATCCACTGCTGTGAGGAACATTGAACAGGGATTTCTTTCTATGAGATGATTATCCCAATCCTCAGGTTGGGAATCGGGAATTTTTTCTGCCAAGCTTGGTCCAATATTTACAAAAAAATTATTAAAACCGTTGACTACCTCATCCTTATTTTCCTTCTTGACATTATTATCAATGAAATACTGAGGGTAACTCTGTTTTTTATTACCATTTTTGATAATGCTATTTAATATATCCCATATTCCTTTAATATTGTTTTTGTTATTATATATTATGTTATTATAATATTCCTTCCTACATACCCGTATAATATTAGTTAATCTATTTTGTATTTCTTATATCTATTTTCTGCCTCTTTAGTCTTTAATTTTATGAATTCTCTATACAGTGTATTTTTCTTATTACATGCATTTCGTAACCCTTTCGTCATCCATGGTCGAGCTTGGATTTCTCGGCGGGAGGTGGAGTTGCAGTCCGGCCTTTATGGTGGTGTGATGAGTAGTGATGAGTGACAGCTTGTACGGATGATGAGTGACAGCTGTCACTCCTGGTCGCTCCGACGCCCTCTCGTGCTTGAAGCCCGCACTTCAAGCAGGGCGCCATCTTGTGGTGGTGGGCCAGCAGTACCTCCTCTTCGCGGCCCGCTCAACAGATGAAGAAGAATAGAGATTTCTCCTCATCTTGTGTACTGTGCTTCACGGAGACGTGATTAAATGCACAGACACCAGACTGCGCGCTCCAACTAGAAGAGTTCCAACTCCTCCGCGCAGACAGAGACCGAGCACTCTCTGGTGGAAAAACAAGAGGTGGAGGACTCTGTTTCTATACAACAACGCCTGGTGCTCCGATGTGACTGTGATCTCCCAACACTGCTGTCCCTCTCTGGAATATCTCTTCATAAACTGCAGACCATTCTACTCTCCACGTGGTTTAACTCTTTCATACTTTGCTCTGTGTATATTCCACCGAGCGCGGACGTGCACGAGGCCGAGCGCGCGCTCGCGTTCAGATTATGAGCGTGGAGAGAGACTTTCCGGACTCTCTTGTTATAATTCTCGGTGATTTTAACAAAGGGAATCTCAGTCAGGAATTACCAAAATACAAACAGTTTGTTAAATGCGCGACCAGAGAAGGGAGCACGTTAGATCATTGTTACATGACAGTGAGCGTGTTGTGTGGGCCGCTGAAGAGGAGGTACTGCTGGCCCACCACCACCAGATGGCGCCCTGCTTGGAGTGCGGGCTTCAAGCACGAGAGGGCGCCGGAGCCACTGGGAGTGACAGCTGTCACTCATCATCAGCACCAGCTGTCACTCATTCATCTCATCACCATCATCATAAAGGCCGGACTGCAACTCCCACCTCCTCGCCGAGAAATCAGATACCATTCAGGTAATATTCTCTGCTGTACTTAACACTGACTAATAGTCTGAACTTCTTTGCAGCCGTTTTCCTGTGGGTGGTTGCATTATCTGTGGGATTGGCGTTTGGTGTGATCAGCGACGGCTTCGCTTCACACCCCAACCAGATAAGTGGTTAGACAGGAGCTGCGCGAGTGGTGTGATTGGAGGTGGAGGTTTTCCCTCCTAACTGTATACAGACTGTGGGATTACTGAGTGTGCGAACTCACACTCATCAGGACTGTCTCTGTTCTCTGCCAGCAGTACCGGGTCTGACTGCTGAAGACAGCGGCCACCTGGGGCGCAGGGCTTGGCGGCTCTCGGTGTTCTTCAGCTCCGTTGGTGGTGGAAGCTGTGTGGGATCCGGCTCTTCTCTCACCAGGCGTCTTCTATCGTCGAGCCTGCCACACGTCACTTTGTGTATAATTGACATACCACCATATTGTTATTGTCTGTACGTCGTTGTGCGATTCACAACATTAAATTGTTACTTTTGGCTTATCCATTGTCCATTCTTAACGCCCCCTGTTGTGGGTCCGTGTCACGACACTTTCACAACAGGATTTCTCGGCCAGCGTCATGGATCCCGAGGGGCGTCAACCATCGCTTGAACAGCCAATGGAAGAGCGAGGTGCACAGGCGCCAGCAGGAGGCGTGCTAGGTGAGCTGCAGCACATCTTAACCGCCTTTACCGCTCGGTTGGACTTCGTTACCGAGCAGAGCATTGTTCTCAATCGTAGGATGGAGGCTCTCACCGCCCAGGTGGAAGCACATGCTCAGGGCGCTGCTGCAGCACCTCCTCCTGCTGACCGTGTGCCAGTGACAGACATTCCGCTGGTTGTTCAACGAACCTTCCCACCTTCCCCTGAAGCATACATAAGCCCTCCGGAGCCGTACGGAGGCTGTGTGGAGACGTGCGTGGACTTCTTGATGTAGTGCTCGCTCGTCTTTTCACAGCGTCCCGTCATGTACCCGTCAGACGCTAGCCGGGTGGCTTACGTTATAAATTTGCTTCGAGGAGAGGCACGCGCCTGGGCTACGGCGCTCTGGGAGCAGAAATTCACGGCTCCTAACGGTTTACACTGAGTTTGTGAGGGAGTTCCGACAGGTGTTCGACCACCCTCATAGAGGCGAGACCGCTTAAGCGTGCTGCTGTCGATACGGCAGGGGCGTCGGAGCGCAGCGAAGTATGCAGTCGACTTCCGCATCGCGGCAGCGCGAGCCGCTGGAATGCTGTTGCGCTCCGCGCCGCCTTTGTAAATGGACTGTCTCTGGTCCTTAAGGAGCACCTGGTGACGAAGGACGAGCCGCTGGATTTAGATGGGCTTATCAACCTGGTTATACGGTTAGACAACCGAGTACAGAACACCGACGGAGCGAGACGAAGGGCGTGGTCATGTACAAGCCGTCCCTCTTCCCTCCTGGTCCGAAAGGGAAGCCGACTTCCCCACGCTCCACTGCCAGGGCTCTCCACTCCGTGACAACAGCTCCCCTGCTGACGTTGCTATGGAAACGAGCAGGGCCAAAAAGCGATCAGATCAGAGCAAAGGAGGCTGATCCGTGGAGAGTGTTTTCTCTGCAGCTCAACTGAGCACACACAGAGAGAATGCCCAAACGGTCAAAACAGCAGCACTCGTCCTTAGAGACTGGGCTAAGGGTGGGTCACCAACACCCACGCGGGGAAACCCCGAAGATCTGCATGAATCCCAGTCACGATCCTGAGCGGGATCTAACCCTTCACACCCCAGCACTGGTGGACACGGGGTCGGAGGGGAATCTGCTGGATAGCAGATGGGCAAAGGAGGTTGGGCTCCCTCTAGTGGCCTTACCGTCACCATTGTCAGTGCGGGCACTAGATGGCACCCTTCTTCCACTAATCACACACCAGACACAGCCAGTGACATTGGTGGTGTCTGGGAATCACAGGGAGGAGATTGTGTTTTATGTAACACCTTCTACCTCCCAAGTGATTTTGGGTTTTCCATGGGTGTTGAAGCACAATCCCCGGATTGATTGGCCGTCTGGGGTTGTGGTTCAGTGGAGCGAAACCTGTCACCGGGAGTGTTTAGGATCCTCGGTTCCACCCGGTGTGACAGCTAAGGAGGAGGTTTTAGTCCCCCCCAATCTGGCGGCGGTGCCAGCCGAGTACCATGACCTTGCTGACATCTTCAGCAAGGATCTGGCACTCACGCTGCCCCCACACCGTCCGTACGATTGTGCCATTGATTTGATACCGGCGCTGAGTACCCGTCCAGCAGGCTGTACAACCTCTCACGTCCGGAACGCGAATCAATGGAGACCTACATCCGGGACTCGTTATCTGCCGGGTTGATCCGGAACTCCACCTCCCCGATGGGTGCTGGTTTCTTTTTTGTGGGCAAGAAGGATGGCGGACTCCGTCCATGCATTGATTACAGAGGGCTGAACGAGATCACGGTTCGCAACCGATACCAGTTACCCCTGTTGGATTCAGTGTTCACACCCCTGCATGGAGCCCAAATATTCACGAAATTGGACCTTAGGAATGTTTATCACCTGGTTCGGATCCGGGAGGGAGACGAGTGGAAGACGGCATTTAACACCCCGTTAGGTCACTTTGAGTACCTGGTCATGCCGTTCGGCCTCACCAATGCGCCCGCGACGTTCCAAGCGTTGGTTAATGACGTCTTGCGGGACTTCCTGCATCTGTTTGTCTTCGTATGTCTAGACGATATACTCATCTTTTCTCGGGATCCTGAGACCCATGTCAAGCATGTACATCAGGTCCTACAGCGGTTGTGTTGGAGAACCGGCTGTTTGTGAAGGGCGAGAAGTGCGAGTTCCACCACACTTTTTTGTCCTTCCTGGGGTTCATAATCTCCTCCAACTCCGTCGCCCCTGATCCGGCCAAGGTTGCGGCGGTGAGAGATTGGCCCCAACCAACAAGCCGTAGGAAACTGCAACAGTTCCTCGGATTTGCAAATTTCTACCGGAGGTTCATCAAGGGCTACAGTCAGGTAGTTAGCCCCCTGACAGCCCTGACCTCCACAAAAGTCCCCTTCACCTGGTCGGATCGGTGGGAAACCACGTTTAGGGAGTTGAAACGCCGGTTCTCGACTGCACCAGTTCTGGTGCAGCCCGATCCTAATCGCCAGTTCGTAGTTGAAGTGGACGCCTCTGACTCAGGGATAGGAGCCGTGCTATCCCAGAGCGGGGAGTCCGACAAGGTTCTCCATCCATGCGCCTACTTTTCCCGCAGGTTGACCCTGGCTGAAAGGAACTATGACATCGGCAATCGGGAACTTCTTGCGGTGAAGGAGGCTCTTGAGGAGTGGAGACATCTGTTGGAGGGAGCATCGGTACCATTTACGGTTTTCACGGACCATCGGAACCTGGAGTACATTCGGACTGCCAGGCGTCTGAACCCCAGGCAAGCCCGCTGCTCGCTGTTCTTCGGGCATTTTGACTTCCGGATCACCTACCGCCCCGGGACAAAAAACCAATGATCTGACGCCCTGTCCCGGGTGCATGAAGAGGAGGTCAAGACCGAGCTGTCAGACCCCCCTGAAACCATCATCCCCGAGTCCACTGTCGTGGCCACCCTTACCTGGGACGTGGAGAAGACCGTCTGGGAGGCCCTGACATGGAGCCTGGACCCGGGGACAGGTCCGAAGAACAAATTGTACGTCCCACCAGAGGCCAGGGCTGCGGTCCTTGATTTCTGTCATGGTTCCAAGCTCTCCTGTCATCCAGGGGTGCGAAGGACCGTGGCAGTGGTCCGGTAGCGCTTCTGGTGGGCGTCTATGGAAGCCGACGTCCGGGAGTATGTCCAGGCCTGCACCACCTGTGCCAGGGGCAAAGCCGACCACCACAAGGCCCAAGGCCTCCTCCAGCCTCTACCCATGCCTCATCGCCCCTGGTCTCACATCGGCCTGGACTTTGTCACAGGCCTCCCACTGTCCCAGGGCATGACTGCCATCCTCACGATAGTGCACCGGTTCTCCAAGGCTGCCCACTTCGTGGCCCTCCCGAAGCTCCCGACGGCCCAGGAGACTGCAGACCTCCTGGTCCACCATGTCGTGCGTCTGCATGGGATTCCATCGGACATTGTCTCGGATCGTGGTCCTCAGTTCTCCTCCCAGGTCTGGAGGAGTTTCTGCAGGGAACTGGGGGCCACCGTCAGTCTCTCGTCTGGGTACCACCCCCAGACGAAACGGGCAGGCAGAGCGAATGAACCAGGAACTGGAGCAGGCCTCCGCTGCGTGACCTCCGCGCACCCGATGGCCTGAGTAACCATCTGGCCTGGATCGAGTACGCTCATAATAGCCAAGTTTCATCTGCCACCGGCCTCTCCCCATTTGAGGTGTGTTTGGGGTACCAGCCCCCATTGTTTCCGCTAGTGGAGGGAGAGGTCGGGGTACCCTCGGTCCAGGCCCATCTGAGGAAGTGCCGTCGGGTGTGGCGTACCGCCCGCTCTGCCCTGCTCAGAGCCCGGACGAGGGCTAAGGCCCATGCAGACCACCGGCGTTCCCCGGCCCCTGCATACCAGCCCGGGCAGGCGGTCTGGTTATCCACAAAGGACATACCTCTACAAACTGAATCCCAGACTTAAGGACAGATTTATAGGACCCTTCACCATCGTGAAGGTCCTCAGTCCAGCCGCAGTGAAGCTGAAGCTGCCAGCTTCACTGCGGATACATCCAGTATTCCACATCTCCAGACTCAAACCCTGCCACACCTCTCCCCTCTGTGCCCCTGGACCGGCGCCGACGCCTGCCCGGATCATCGACGGGGAGCTGGCTTGGACTGTGCGCCGAATCCTGGACGTTCATCGAAAGGGCCGGGGATTCCAGTATTTGGTGGACTGGGAAGGATATGGACCCGAAGAACGCTCCTGGGTGAAGAGGAGCTTCATCCTGGACCCGGCCCTCCTGGCCGATTTCTACGCCCGGCACCCGGACAAGCCTGGTCGGGCGCTAGGAGGCGCCCGTTGAGGGGGGGGTCCTGTTGTGTGGGCCGCTGAAGAGGAGGTACTGCTGGCCCACCACCAGCAGATGGTGCCCTGCTTGGAGTGCGGGCTTCAAGCATGAGAGGGACTGGAGCCACTGGGAGTGACAGCTGTCACTCATCATCAGCACCAGCTGTCACTCATTCATCTCATCACGATCACCATAAAGGCCGGACTGCAACTCCACCTCCTCGCCGAGAAATCAGCTACCATTCAGGTAATATTCTCTGCTGTACTTAACACTGACTAATAGTCTGAACTTCTTTGCAGCCGTTTTCCTGTGGGTGTTGCCTTATCTGTGGGATTGGCGTTTGGTGTGATCAGCGACGGCTTCGCTTCACACCCCAACCAGATAAGTGGTTAGACAGGAGCTGCACGAGTGTGTGATTGGAGGTGGATGTTTTCCCTCCTAACTGTATACAGACTGTGGGATTACTGAGTGTGCGAACTCACACTCATCAGGACTGTCTCTGTTCTCTGCCAGCAGTACCGGGTCTGACTGCTGAAGACAGCGGCCACCTGGGGCGCAGGGCTTGGCGGCTCCGATGTTCTTCACTCCCGTTGGTGTGTGAAGCTGGTGGGATCCGGCTCTTCCTCTCGCCAGGCGTCTTCTATCGTCTGAGCCTGCCCACACTCACTTTGTGTATAATTGACAGTCGACCATATTGTTATTGTCTGTACGTCGTTGTGCGATTCACAACATTAAATTGTTACTTTTGGCTTATCCATTGTCCGTTCATTAACGCCCCCTGTTGTGGGTCCGTGTCACGACACTTTCACAACAGAGCGGAGCCTACCGCATGGTGGCCCGTGCAGCTTTGGGACTCTCAGATCACGTGATGGTCCACTTGATCCCCACGTACAGACTTAAACTCTCTAAACCTGTTGTGAGGACGTCTAAAGTGTGGAGCAATGAAGCTGTAGAGGAGCTATGCGCGTGCTTGGCCACCACGGATTGGGATATGTTTGAGGCTTCAACAGACAGTCTAGATGACTACACACACTGTGACGTCATATATTCATTTCTGTGAAGACAGCATCATCCCACAGCGTACCAGGGTGAGATATAACATGACAAGCCCTGGTTCACACCTAAACTCCAGCAGCTCCGTCAGCAGAAAGAGGTGGCTTTCAGAGAAGGAGACAGAGACAGCTATATAGGTGCAAAGTACAGATTTAGCAAGGAGGTGGCAAAGGTAAATCCATGTACCGTTCACATCTGCAGCAAAGGTTCTCTGCCAATGACTCATCCTCTTTGTGGAGGGGGTTGAAAGAGATCACCAACTACAAGTCCAAAGCACCTCGTTCTATTGATGACCTGAACGTCTTCTATTCATGCTTTGAAGACAAGAACTCACACCTCCCCACCCCCCACACAATGGATATTCAAACACTCTGGACCTCCCCCCTCTCACTGCTGCCCTCCCCACTCCCCCTGTTGCCCTCTCGGTCCAAGAGGATGACGTGAGGAGACATTTCAAAAGGCTGAATCCATGTAAGGCCCCGGGCCCAGACTGTGTCTCTCCTGCCACCCTGAGACACTGCGCTGATGAGCTGGCCCCAGTCTTCACGGGGATCTTCAACACCTCCCTGGAGTCATGCCATGTTCCAGTCTGTTTCAAGTCCTCAATCATAGTTCCAGTCCCCAAGAAACCACGCGTCACTGGACTTAATGACTACAGGCCTGTGGCTCTCACCTTCCAGCCGCTTCCGGTGCCTCATCGCCCCTGGTCACACATCGGCCTGGACTTTGTCATGGGCCTCCCCCATCCCAGGGCATGACGACCATCCTCACGATAGTGGACCGATTCTCCAAGGCGGCCCACTTCGTGGCCCTCCCGAAGCTCCCAACCCAGGAGACCACCACGTGTACGTCTGCATGGGATACTAACTGACATTGTCTCGGATCGTGGTCCTCAGTTCTCCTCTCAAGTCTGGAGGAGTTTCTGCAGAGAACTGTGGGCCACCGTGAGCCTCTCGTCTGGGTACCACCCACAGACGAACAGACAGGCAGAGCGGGCGAACCAGGAGCTAAAACAGGCCCTCCGCTGCGTGACCTCCGCGCACCCTCTGCCTGGAGTAACCATCTGGCCTGGATCGAGTACGCTCATAATAGCCAAGTGTCCTCTGCTACCGGCTTCTCCATGTGAGTTGTGTTTGGGGTACCAGCCCCCATTGTTTCCAATGGTGGAGGGAGAGGTCAGTGCCCCTCAGTCCAGGCCCACCTACGAAGATGCCGTCGGGTGTGGCGCACCGCCCACTCTGCCCTGCTGAAGGCCCAGACAAGGGCCAAGGCCCATGCAGACTGCCGGCGTTCCCCGGCCCCTGCATACCAGCCCGGGCAGGAGGTGTGGCTTTCAACAAAGGACAAACCTATATTCAATTGAATACACCACAAAGACAAGATATTTAATGTTCAAACTGATAAACTTATTGTTTTGTGCAAATATTTGCTCATTTTGAAATGGATGCCTGCAACACATTTTAAAAATTTGGGACGGGGCAACAAAAGACTGGGAAAGTTGATGAATGCTCAAAGAACACCTAATTGGAAACAGGTGAGTGTCATGATTGGGTATAAAAGGAGAATCCTCAAAGGCTCAGCTGTTCACAAGCAAAGATGGGGCAAGGATCACCACTTTGTGAACAACTGCATGAAAAATGGTACAACAGTTTAAGAACAATGTTTCTCAGCATTTAATTGCAAGGAATTTAGCGATTCCATCATCTACATTCCATAATATAATCAGAAGATTCAGAGAATCTGCAGAACTTTCGACACGTAAGCGGCAAGGTTGAAAACCAACATTGAATGCCCCTGACCTTCGATCCCTCAGGCGGCACTGCATTAAAACCAGACATCATTGTGTAAAGGATCTTACCGCGTGGGCTCAGGAACACTTCAGAAAACAATTATCAGTTCATCACTACATCTACAAGTGCAAGTTAAAACTCTACCATGCAAAGCAAAAGCCATACATCAACAACATCCAGAAACGCCAACACCTTCTCTGTGCCTGAGCTCATTTGAAATGGACAGAGACAGAGTGGAAAAGTGTGCTGTGATCTGATGAGTCCACATTTCAAATTGTTTTTGGAAATCATGGACGTTGTTTCCTCTGGACAAAAGAGGAAAAAGACCATCCAGATTGTTACCAGCACAAAGTTCAAAAGCCAGCATCTGTGATGGTATGGGGGTGTGTTAGTGCCCATGGCATGGACAACTTACACATCTGTGATGGCACCATCAATGCTGAAAGGTACATTGAGGTTTTGGAGCAACACATGCTGCCATCCAAGCAACATCTTTTTCAGGGACGTCCCTGCTTACTTCAGCTTATTTCAGCAAGAAAATGCCAAGCCACATTCTGTACGTGTTACAACAGCATGGCTTCGTAGTAAAAGAGTTGTCTCGGATCGTGGTCCTCAGTTCTCCTCCCAGGTCTGGAGGAGTTTCTGCAGGGAACTGGGGGCCACCGTCAGTCTCTCGTCTGGGTACACCCCCAGACGAACGGGCAGGCAGAGCGAATGAACCAGGAACTGGAGCAGGCCCTCGGCTGCGTGACCTCCGCGCACCGATGCCTGGAGTAACCATCTGGCCTGGATCGAGTACGCTCATAATAGCCAAGTTTCATCTGCCACCGGCCTCTCCCCATTTGAGGTGTGTTTGGGGTACCAGCCCCCATTGTTTCCGCTAGTGGAGGGAGAGGTCGGGGTACCCTCGGTCCAGGCCCATCTGAGGAAGTGCCGTCGGGTGTGGCGTACCGCCCGCTCTGCCCTGCTCAGAGCCCGGACGAGGGCTAAGGCCCATGCAGACCACCGGCGTTCCCCGGCCCCTGCATACCAGCCCGGGCAGGCGGTCTGGTTATCCACAAAGGACATACCTCTACAAACTGAATCCCAGAAGCTTAAGGACAGATTTATAGGACCCTTCACCATCGTGAAGGTCCTCAGTCCAGCCGCAGTGAAGCTGAAGCTGCCAGCTTCACTGCGGATACATCCAGTATTCCACATCTCCAGACTCAAACCCTGCCACACCTCTCCCCTCTGTGCCCCTGGACCGGCGTCGACGCCTGCCCGGATCATCGACGGGGAGCTGGCTTGGACTGTGCGCCGAATCCTGGACGTTCATCGAAAGGGCCGGGGATTCCAGTATTTGGTGGACTGGGAAGGATATGGACCCGAAGAACGCTCCTGGGTGAAGAGGAGCTTCATCCTGGACCGGCCCTCCTGGCCGATTTCTACGCCCGGCACCCGGACAAGCCTGGTCGGGCGCTAGGAGGCGCCCGTTGAGGGGGGGGTCCTGTTGTGTGGGCCGCTGAAGAGGAGGTACTGCTGGCCACCACCAGCAGATGGTGCCCTGCTTGGAGTGCGGGCTTCAAGCATGAGAGGGACTGGAGCCACTGGGAGTGACAGCTGTCACTCATCATCAGCACCAGCTGTCACTCATTCATCTCATCACGATCACCATAAAGGCCGGACTGCAACTCCACCTCCTCGCCGAGAAATCAGCTACCATTCAGGTAATATTCTCTGCTGTACTTAACACTGACTAATAGTCTGAACTTCTTTGCAGCCGTTTTCCTGTGGGTGTTGCCTTATCTGTGGGATTGGCGTTTGGTGTGATCAGCGACGGCTTCGCTTCACACCCCAACCAGATAAGTGGTTAGACAGGAGCTGCACGAGTGTGTGATTGGAGGTGGAGGTTTCCCTCCTAACTGTATACAGACTGCGGGATTACTGAGTGTGCGAACTCACACTCATCAGGACTGTCTCTGTTCTCTGCCAGCAGTACCGGGTCTGACTGCTGAAGACAGCGGCCACCTGGGGCGCAGGGCTTGGCGGCTCCGATGTTCTTCAGCTCCGTTGGTGGTGGAAGCTGTGTGGGATCCGGCTCTTCTCTCGCCAGGCGTCTTCTATCGTCGAGCCTGCCCACACGTCACTTTGTGTATAATTGACAGTCGACCATATTGTTATTGTCTGTACGTCGTTGTGCGATTCACAACATTAAATTGTTACTTTTGGCTTATCCATTGTCCGTTCATTAACCCCCTGTTGTGGGTCCGAGTCACGACAACTTTCACTACCGCATGGTGGCCCGTGCAGCTTTGGGACTCTCGATCACGTGATGGTCCACTTGATCCCCACATACAGACTTAAACTCTCTAAACCTGTTGTGAGGACGTCTAAAGTGTGGAGCAATGAAGCTGTAGAGGAGCTATGCGCGTGCTTGGCCACCACGGATTGGGATATGTTTGAGGCTTCAACAGACAGTCTAGATGACTACACGGACACTGTGACGTCATATATTCATTTCTGTGAAGACAGCATCATCCCACAGCGTACCAGGGTGAGATATAACAATGACAAGCCCTGGTTCACACCTAAACTCCAGCAGCTCCGTCAGCAGAAAGAGGTGGCTTTCAGAGAAGGAGACAGAGACAGCTATATAGGTGCAAAGTACAGATTTAGCAAGGAGGTGGCAAAGGCTAAATCCATGTACCGTTCACATCTGCAGCAAAGGTTCTCTGCCAATGACTCATCCTCTTTGTGGAGGGGGTTGAAAGAGATCACCAACTACAAGTCCAAAGCACCTCGTTCTATTGATGACCTGAACGTCTTCTATTCATGCTTTGAAGACAAGAACTCACACCTCCCCACCCCCCACACAACTGGATATTCAAACACTCTGGACCTCCCCCCTCTCACTGCTGCCCTCCCCACTCCCCCTGTTGCCCTCTCGGTCCAAGAGGATGACGTGAGGAGACATTTCAAAAGGCTGAATCCATGTAAGGCCCGGGCCCAGACTGTGTCTCTCCTGCCACCCTGAGACACTGCGCTGATGAGCTGGCCCCAGTCTTCACGGGGATCTTCAACACCTCCCTGGAGTCATGCCATGTTCCAGTCTGTTTCAAGTCCTCAATCATAGTTCCAGTCCCCAAGAAACCACGCGTCACTGGACTTAATGACTACAGGCCTGTGGCTCTCACCTTCCAGCCGCTTCCGGTGCCTCATCGCCCCTGGTCACACATCGGCCTGGACTTTGTCATGGGCCTCCCGCCATCCCAGGGCATGACGACCATCCTCACGATAGTGGACCGATTCTCCAAGGTGGCCCACTTCGTGGCCCTCCCGAAGCTCCCAACAGCCCAGGAGACCACCACGTGTACGTCTGCATGGGATACTAACTGACATTGTCTCGGATCGTGGTCCTCAGTTCTCCTCTCAAGTCTGGAGGAGTTTCTGCAGAGAACTGTGGGCCACCGTGAGCCTCTCGTCTGGGTACCACCCACAGACGAACAGACAGGCAGAGCGGGCGAACCAGGAGCTAGAACAGGCCCTCCGCTGCGTGACCTCCGCGCACCCCGTCCGTGCCTGAGTAACCATCTGGCCTGGATCGAGTACGCTCATAATAGCCAAGTGTCCTCTGCTACCGGCTTCTCCACATGTGAGTTGTGTTTGGGGTACCAGCCCCCATTGTTTCCAATGGTGGAGGGAGAGGTCAGTGCCCCCTCAGTCCAGGCCCACCTACGAAGATGCCGTCGGGTGTGGCGCACCGCCCACTCTGCCCTGCTGAAGGCCCAGACAAGGGCCAAGGCCCATGCAGACTGCCGTCGTTCCCCAGCCCCTGCATACCAGCCCGGGCAGGAGGTGTGGCTTTCAACAAAGGACAAACCTATATTCAATTGAATACACCACAAAGACAAGATATTTAATGTTCAAACTGATAAACTTATTGTTTTTGTGCAAATTTACTTCTGATTTAAAGCTCTCTTTTTCAGAGGAGCTACAGCATCCAAAGTTTTCTTCAATGAGGATGTAAAACTATTGACGAGATACTCTATCTCACTTACAAAGTTTAGGTAGCTACTCTGCACTGTGTTGGTATATGGCATTAGAGAACATAAAGAAGGAATCATATCCTTAAACCTAGTTACAGCGCTTTCTGAAAGACTTCTAGTGTAATGAAACTTATTCCCCACTGCTGGGTAGTCCATCAGAGTAAATGTAAATGTTATTAAGAAATGATCAGACAGAAGGGAGTTTTCAGGGAATACTGTTAAGTCTTCAATTTCCATACCATAAGTCAGAACAAGATCTAAGATATGATTAAAGTGTGGTGGTGGACTCATTTACATTTTGAGCAAAGCCAATAGAGTCTAATAATAGATTAAATGCAGTGTTGAGGCTGTCATTCTCAGCATCTGTGTGGATGTTAAAATCGCCCACTATATTATCTTATCTGAGCTAAGCACTAAGTCAGACAAAAGGTCTGAAAATTCACAGAGAAACTCACAGTAATGACCAGGTGGACGATAGATAATAACAAATAAACTGGTTTTTGGGACTTCCAATTTGGATGGACAAGACTAAGAGTCAAGCTTTCAAATTAATTAAAGCTCTGTCTGGGTTTTTGATTAATTAATAAGCTGGAATGGAAGATTGCTGCTAATCCTCCGCCTTGGCCCGTGCTACGAGCATTCTGACAGTTAGTGTGACTCGGGGGTGTTGACTCATTTAAACTAACATATTCATCCTGCTGTAACCAGGTTTCTGTAAGGCAGAATAAATCAATATGTTGATCAATTATTATATCATTTACCAACAGGGACTTAGAAGAGAGAGACCTAATGTTTAATAGACCACATTTAACTGTTTTAGTCTGTGGTGCAGTTGAAGGTGCTATATTATTTTTTCTTTTTGAATTTTTATGCTTAAATAGATTTTTACTGGTTATTGGTGGTCTGGGAGCAGGCACCGTCTCTACGGGGATGGGGTAATGAGGGGATGGCAGGGGGAGAGAAGCTGCAGAGAGGTGTGTAAGACTACAACTCTGCTTCCTGGTCCCAACCCTGGATAGTCACAGTTTGGAGGATTTAAGAAATTGACCAGATTTCTAGAAATGAGAGCTGCTCCATATGAAATAACATGTTGAAATCAGTTTGAAATATGCTGCCTATGTACTCACAGCCCCTTCATAAATGCTTGGTACTCAACTAGATTGCTGATGTTAGCCAAATATGTTAGTTAGCTAGCTAACTCTTGCATGATCATTGTTGAGTATTGAGAAAAACTGTTCATACATTTCTTGCAGCAATCAAATTTGTGCCAACAAGTCACTGCAGAGAATAGTGGATGACAAAAAGCTTCTGCAGGTCACAATATTTTTAGAGCTCCCTCTACTGGATCATTCTTGTAAATAGTAATTAATGAAACATTGGGAAGTAGTGTACTGTGTTGTACTGTCATTAGTCACAGTTCGAAAACATATATAAAATCACCAATATTACATATTTTAATGGTTTTACAATTATTTAGTTACCTGAATACTAGCCATATATTGTTACATAGGTGCTAGCATGTTGTAAATAGTACTACTGCATTCCTCATCCTTGAATATATAGCCACCAAAGAGCCTTGATGGTCTGTCTAGAGCATAGGTGTCAAACTGATTCCAGAAAGGCCAAGAGGGTGCAGGTTTTCTTTGTAACCACCCACTGCACCAGGTGATTTCACTGATTAACATCACTTTGAGAAAATGGAATCAGTTCATCAGTGAAATCACCTGGTGCAGAGGGTGGTTACAATGAAAACCTGCACCCTCTTGGCCCTTTCTGGAATCAATTTAACACCTATGGTCTAGAGCCTGAACAACTGATAAACAACAACCTGTGGCAGCCATCTTGGAAAATGGCTGCCTCTGCGATGTCTCTATAGCCAAAAATTATCTGTTTGTTATGCTCTAACTGTGTGCCAAATTTCATGCTTTAATCGTTAAAGTCACGATTCCCTCAAATACTGTGCATATCTACTCCACTAGTAATAAAATTGTCTGCGTTTATTTATTTATCTGTCTACCTCTTAGTAGGATTACGTCAAAACTACTGCACTGATTGATGAAATTGTCACCACAGATAGATATTAGGCCGTGGAAGAACCCAGTTGGACCATTCTGGATCAGTATGCAATTATTGCATTGTGCTGTGGAATCCAGATCCAGGTAGTCCGGGTCACAATGTGACTCACATATCTTTTATTTTGAATCCTTGTCAACCCTTGGCAGACGTCAGAAATCTTGGTTTGCGCTTGTTGAAAGTGCAGTCTGTTAATTCTGCAACATTTCATCAAATTTATTTCAGCAGCTTCTGCTATCTCTGTTATCTGAAGAAAAGATCAGTCTGTGATATTACTATTCATAATTCTGTCAAAAATGTGCTTCCAAAGTCCATCATGGAACTCATTCCAGGGTCATGCAGGGTTTAGAACTGTAGCAGATTACATTCATGTCTGTTCAGTAGTTTACTTTGTATCTTGTCCTATCTGGGACACACAAAACCTATTCTGTTATCTGTTTCAGGCCAAAAGAAAAACAGAGTGCAGAATGCATATGTTAAGTTTTCAAAGGATGAAAGAAATTCATTTTGTTGTATTGTTAGTGTGTATGATGATATGTCCCCAATAACCATCCGTGTAAAAGAGAATTCATTATCTTTGAAAAGAAATATTCACAACACAGCAGATGCTTATATCTTTTTGCTTCCTTTTCCTCCTTCCTCATTCCCTGAGTGTTATGACCCAAGTATTCATTTTTTACACCAGATTCTCCAGCCCCCCATGACCCTTAATGTCTTCTGAATGTGACCAAAAGGAGAACTTACTTCACTCTACAATCAGTGTCCATGCTGCATTCATAAGAAGTTGGAATTTCAGCTTCAAACTGACCTGAAAATTTATGTTATTACTGTTTTGGTGTTGTTGTTGGTGTGGTGGTGGTGGTTTTTTTTTTTACCTAATCAATGTCTGAAACACAAAGATACTTGGGTGTCAGAGATTAGTCAGTTTAATTGGGTAATATCCAGCCAGGGATTTCCTCACAAATTCTGGGGCGACCAAAGCCTACCACTTTAACCATTTGACATTCACCTCCCGAGTATTTAATGCTGAACATTGTATTAGGTAAACCCCCAAGAGAACCAGTTCAGTTCAACAGCAACACAAATTACAGCCTCCAAAATACCTTTCTCAAACACATTCAATAAAATGTGTAAAACCGTAAATTGTTGTGCTGCAATGCATTATGGGAGTTTAGGGTTTTGAGGTTTTAAGTGTTATTGTGGTTCATGTTAGTTTAACAGTGTTGTTAGTGTTGTTGTTGATTTGTTGTATTTTGTAGTTCAATTGGTTTAGTCAGTTTTTGTTTGAGTGACATGTTGGAATGATAAGGGTAAAGTGTAGTGTGTTTGATGACATCCCCCATAGTTTCTGTGTTGTTGTGCCTCCTTGTGGTAGAGCTGCAAAAAAGACAAAGGTTTGCTACAATAATACATTGAGTTTTTTTTTGTGTTGCATTGTATCAGGCAGAGGTGGGATGAAGTCACCATCAAGTCACTCTCAAGGGCATGAATCGCGAAGTCTCAAGTCATAATGATCACCAGTTGTTGCAAGCTGACCTTGAGATTTGACATGGAAACTTGCTGATTATAACTTGAGAGTACTTTGTCCCACCTCTGGTATCAGGTAGCTAGTAGTATTAATGTGCCTTATCCATGGTTTGCTCATTCCTAAGGCATTTAGGGGTGAAGTTTGCCTAAACTGACCCTACCCAAAATAAACTGTTTTGTTGGGGTGGGTAATAGTAGGTAGAGGCTTTGAACGGAGTTTATTGCCATCATTTTGATATGCTTTGATCATCAAGAGGAATGGTGTATGCCTAGTGTGTGCAGATGGTTAGTTCGGGTTGGCGCCATTGAAAATTTTGCCTAGGGCGCCAAAATTGGTTAGGGCTGGCACTGTGTCTGAGTGATTTTTTTCACTGTGTTAAGCAAGTTCCAGTGTGCTTCTGCACTTTGAAAGATCACTGTGGTCACAGTTGATCTGGGAGCTGAAAACATTCATACTTTGCATGTCCCACATACCCACAGACATTGTCAGCTATTGTACACACTATAGCTGAGTGCCAATAATGCCTAATTGACTGATGAATCAATAACCACAGTTACCCTGATTCCTTTAACTGTGTGCTTGAGAAAGCAAGGTTGGCTAAAAGATTTAAATTGTCAGACTATGCTAAATTCCTTTCATTGTAGCATATTCTGGTACCAACGGCAAGAGTCTTTTTCACACTGACTTTGGTGCTTTATGCCCAAATGTGCAAATGTATGATACATATGCAATAGCTTTCTGACTTTGCTTGGTAGTTTCCCTGGGGATGTGAGTTCAGGCTGTCAATTTGAAATGATGCTCAACAGAAGAGGAACTGAATGCTTCATATAACTAGCATAAGGCTCCTGCACTAACAACCTCCTCAGACCAGTAATAACAGTATATTATTCCATCCCGAGCAGCGGTGTTACAGCAATCATGGCATTGTGACTCCACCATGCCCTATCCATTGACAAAATAAACAATGGCCATGCATAATATGGTTACATACCCAACCAGAAACAACTCTGATATCATACTACATATCACTGGGCACATCCATGCACTCCAGGAACCCCTTGTCCTCTGTGTGTGTTTTTGCAGTAATTAAAAATGGGTGTGCAAAAGTAAATTGATATAGATCAACATACAGTGCATCCAGAAAGTATTCACACACTTCACTTTTTTTCCACTTTTTATGTTACAGTCTTATTCCAAAATGATCAATTCAATCATTTCCCCTCAAAATTCTACTCCAACACCCCATAATGATAATATGAAAAAAATGTATTTAGTTGTTGCAAATTATTAAAATACAAAAAACTAAGAAATCACATGTACATAAGTATTCAGAGCTTTGCTCAATACTTTGTTGATGCACCTTTAGCAGCAATTACAGCCTCAAGTCATTGCTGCATTCATCTTTCCCTCAGTCCTGACTAGTCTACCAGTTGCTGCCGCTGAAAAACATCCACACAGCATGATGCTGCCACCACCATGCTTTACTGTAGGGATGGTGCCTGGTTTCCTCCAAACATGATGCCTGGCATTCACAACACAAGAGCTTATTGTTGTCTCATCAAACCAAAGAATTTTGATTCTCATGGATTAAGAGTCCTTCAGGTGCCTTTTGACAAACTACAGGTGGGCTGCCATGTGCCTTTTACTAAGGAGTGGCTTCCATCTGGTCACTCTACCATACAAGCCTGATTGGTGGATTGCTGCAGAGATGGTTGTCCTTCTGGAAGTTCTCCTCTCTCCACAGAGGAATGGGGATAGGGTTCTTGGTCACCTCCCTGACTAAGATCCTTCTCTCCTTATCGCTCAGTTTAGATGGGTGGCCAGCTCTAGGAAGAGTCCTGGTGGATCCGAACTTCTTCCATTTACGGATGATGGAGGCCACTGTGCTCATTGGGACCCTCAAAGTAGCAGAAACATTTCTGTACCCTTCGCCTGATTTGTGCATAGAGACAATCCGGTCTCTGAGATGTACAGACTATTCCTTTGACTTCAAGCTTGGTTTGTGCTCTGACATGTACTGTCAACTGTGGGACCTTATATGTAGACAGGTGTGTTTTTTTCCAAATCATGTCCAATATTTGACTTACCCCAGGTGGACTCCAATTAAGCTGTAGAACATCTCAAGGATGGTCAGTGGAAACAGGATGCACCTGAGCTCAGTTTTGGCCTTCATGGCAAAGGCCGTGAATCTTAGTTTTTGTGTTATTAAATTTGCAAAAATCGAAAAAAACAGGAATAGAATACTTTCCGGATGCACTGTATTTATATAGCACCAGTCTCGCTGACAGGCTGACGTAGCACTGAACTCAAACAGGCCCCAAACCTCACAGAAAAGGTGAAAGAAGAGTGAAGGGGAAAGTTTTCAGGACAATAGTGGTAGCAGCTAGCTGTATACTTGAGAGGCAACAACACTGACAAAACACAAGCGGTTATGCTGAAGATATTGTGATTTTCTTTGGGAATGACAAGAATGCGCAGGACTAGGAATGAATATATCAGATGGATGGCACCATTAGGAAGGTTCGGAGACAAAACGAGAGAGGCATGTGGGCTACATACTGTGGAAGAAGGGTGCTGAGGATGGAGCCACCAGGCAGAGGGGAAGAGGGAGGTTCATGGATGGGTGAAGGAAGCTCTGAGACAGAGGAAGATGCAGAGGGCAAGGAGAAACCAAAAAGAAGAATCAATAAAGTTAACTAACCTTAACCTAAAAAAAAAAAATAAATAAAACATTGCGCACCCATAAAATTATGAGGAACCGAAGAGAGAAGGATTGAGTCTGACCTTGAAAATTTGAAATGTGACTTTAGCCAGCAGACTGATCTACAATGTTGGCGCGTGAACTGAGTAAAGTCGACTCGACCACCTACCGTATTCCTCAGCTCACACAGCATGTCGGTCCCCTTGTGATCACAGGGTGTGTGTTGCTCTGCCAGCTCAGGTAGCCCGAAAAGATAATACACACGCGCAGGTGTAATATCCATCCATCCATCCATTTTCTCTTCCTGCTCACTCCACTGAAGGGTCACGGGGGAGATTTCTATGAACCCTTCACAGATCTCTGTGAGCTTCTTAACATTGATGTAACAGGGGCAGTGAGTTCATAAATCTTTACAGTAAGTCAAAGTTATAGTTTCAAAGATGATAAAAGTGAGTTCACGCTTTTAAATGAATTGATTCATGTTTTGGGTTGTGCTTTTTTTTTTTTGCTCAGGTTTTGAATTTGAAGTCATAGATTTGAAAATGAAAATACTACAACAAGCTCTTAATCAAATCATTTCATGAGTAAAGGGTCAGTTATGCAAAAGCAGGTTTTATATTTCATATTGTTTTTAATTTTATATTTTCTTGTGTTTGAGTTTCACCCAATCCCACACTTACGAGTGCGCTAACAGAAATTCTCCTATTATAAATGTAATTTGGCTAATTTTAGACTTTTCTGACTACATGACAGAAATATCCTCACATCTACAAAATACTTAATTTTATCTCAATTATTCAGACACTTATGCTAGACAACAGACAAATGATAGCAATCCAAATTCAGTTTAGTTAAACAAATGTTTTGGTACCCAGCATTTGCTGGGGTACAAACCAGCAGTGTGACATGCGCTCGAGGTGATGTGCACAGAAGGTTGTGGGACCCAAATGCAAAAACTCACAGACACTGGCCAGGCTCGAGTGAAAACAGAGCACTTAAATAACCAGGGAGGAAATGAGGAAGTGAGAACAGGTGTGTCGGAAGAATCAGGAAGGGAGCATGGCAAACAGAAGAAACAGGAAAGTTCAGCTGGGCGTGACTAAGTGCAAAATATTGAACAGAAAAAACAAAAGATAATACTGATGAACAGAAAGGACAAAATACAGAGAGTGCAGTGAGACAGAGACAAAAGAAAACAGAGAGAGAGAAAAAAACAACATGCTAATGGAAAGAAATGATCCAAAAACTAATAAATGTTAAGGTAAACAGACCAGCCAGAAAATAAAAGACTAAGACAAAACTAGAAAGGAACTGACCATGGCTAAAGTATGAAAACTAACAAGAACAAAATGTCAAAACAAACTATAGACAAAATAGAAAACAAACCCACACTACATGCCAAAAAAATGACTGAACAGAAAATAAGTGATAAACTGAAAACAAAAACCAGATACAAAAGTATACTTCACAGAAAAAGCCAGACAAAACTACAAAATAAATGTATGATGAAGCACTGATTCATTGGTTGTGTTAGGTTTGTGACCATCTTTGATTCTAATTAGAAGCGTTGGCAGTGCCTTAAACTCAACCGGCTTGTCAGTAGCTGAGAGTGTACCGGAGACAATACTGAAAGTTAGCGTTTAGCAGTTACCTGTAGCTTCCGCTAATTTTCTTAGTGGTTTATTGGGTTAGCATTATAAAAGATAACTTTTCAGTTAGCTTATTAGTGGTTATCTGTTGGGAAAGTGTAGGGACATGGACCCACAACAGGGGGCGCAAAGGAACCGGACAATGGATGAGCCAATAATATCAATTTACTGTTGTAAATGTGCACAACGGAATACAGACAGAACCAGAATTTGGATAACAGACAATTACACGAAGATGACGTGTGGGCAGGCTCGAGGATAGGAAAGCACCGTCCAGAGAAGAGTCGGACCCCCACACGATTTCCACTGCCACCGGATCTGGAAACACACTGGAGACGGCAAGTCCTGAGTCCCCAGGTGGCCACCGTCTTCAGCTGCCGGATCTGGTACTGCTGGCAGGAAGCAGAGAAACAGATGTATGAGTGTCTGAAAACACACCCAGTAAACAGTCAGCAAGTTGTCTTTCCAGGTGTGAATTGGGAGCTGGTTCCACAGGAGAGAAGCCTGAAAGCTGAAGGCTCTGCCTCCCATTCTACTCTTACAAACCCTAGGAACTACAAGTAAGCCTGCAGTCTGAGAGCGAAGCGCTCTATTGGGGTGATATGGTACTATGAGGTCCCTAAGATAAGATGGGACCTGATTATTTATTTATTATTAAGTAAGAAGAAGAATTTTAAATTCTATTCTAGAATTAACAGGAAGCCAATGAAGAGAGGCCAATATGGGTGAGATATGCTCTCAGTGCACCACGAAACATCACGCAGACGGGCAGGCGAGAGTTTATGCATGCGACGGTGTCTTTCAAGCAGGAAGACTTGCACAGGAAGTGCAAGGTGCACCACATTGCGCCGCTTATGTGGAATAAATAAAAAATAAAAAACAGCTGTTACCTGTGGAACCATATTGTGCTGCTTATGTGGAAAACATAAAAAAGAAACACAAAGAAAAAAACATTCCACCCATGGAACTCGAACCGTGCCTTCCAAAAGCTCTGATTGCCAGTCAGAAACTTTACCACTGAGCTACAGAGCTGTCCTTTGAAAGCTGTGGGAACCTTCCTCATATCAGAAAGGACATGGAAGTAGTACAAAACAAATTAAAATCACACACCATATAAAAACACTGCATTTTTCAAGTGAGCAATACAAATATGATCCGTCTGTTTCTCTGTACATGACTTATGGTTTCTGACATACAGTCATGAAATGACATGAATGAGAAGCAGTGTGCTCTGATCATGTCCACGTCTACTGGTCTGGTGTGTCCAGTTGCCCTGCGCGCGTGTTCTGCCCGACATGCATCTTGTGGATAGCACACCGCAGCACTGACACCGCTTCATGTGGAACAGAGCTCACATGGGTGACAGTCAGATCACCAGCTCCATGTTCTGATCCATTTCAACCTGGCAGACTGTCAATGTCCTCTCTGTGTGAGTGCTGACTCCACCAGGTGATTTGATCCCATTCACTCAAAGTGATGTTAATCAGTTAAATCACCTGGTGGAGTCAGCAGTTGCAAAGACAACCGGCACACTCTTGGCCCTTTCTAGGATGTCTTTGGACACCACTGACCTAGATCCTCACACACAAGTCGTCCCACCTTCCAAGTATCCTTCAGCCTCTCCTTCCTGAAAAGATGACAAGCAGGTGACAAGGACCCATGGTATATCATGGAACAAGTGAGATCAGAGGTGTAGGATCAATGTTAAATAAGAGCAGTAAGCCATGGATTTCAAGAATAGCTTGTCACTTGTACACAACTGCAACAACACTGAGGGAATAACATTGTAAAGAAAATCTAATTAAAGAAGAGCTGAAGATGGTGTGCTATCATTAGAACCTTCTTGAATTCAACACAGAATAATAACAATAATAATAATAATATCTACGTGTGTTGTTGGTCTAATGTATTTAAATGAGAATGACCATTCACAGTGGTTACAGGTTATCTTGACTTACAGAAACTTTATTGTGCACAATGCAGACATTCACCTTTGGTTTCACCATTAAAACCATGTATTTTCACCCAACCTGGTCTCATGGCAAGTAGTGTTTCAGCAGCACAAAATATACATTAATCTATTGGTTTGTGATATTGTGACGAAAAGCGCCTCATTTTCGTCACAGCAGCACGAATTCATTCTCATTCATTCCTTGATGGCTGCACGAAAGTAAAAGTGAAGTGGGGGGGGGGGGTCGGGGATGGTTATGTTAGGGTCGGGGGAAGGAGTAATCTTAGGTTATGGTTAAGGTTAGGGTTGGGGGTGGGAGAATTTTTAGGAATAGTGAGTTTAAAAAAGCTCTGTCACAAAAATTTGACTCATTTCGTCACGGGAGCAAGAAAATAAAAACGTGAGACTGGGCTGTTTAACCACAGGAGTCAATCATAAAAAAAAAAACAAACATCAGAATGACCATTCAATCATGCTCATCATTCATTCTATACACACACTGAAGAAACCATATGTGGTTAAGACTATTTGTGTTGTGTGGGCCGCTGAAGAGGAGGTACTGCTGGCCCACCACCAGAGGGCGTCCTGCCTGAAGTGCAGGCTTCAGGCACGAGAGGGTGCAGCTGCCTCGAGGAAGCAGCCGGGAGTGGCAGGTGCCACTCATCATCTCGTCATTTCATCCATCCATAAAGCCGGACAGCAACTCCACCTCCCTGACGAGATATCGTTCTACTCGTCAGGTAAAACCCTCAGCCGTTTTTTTCTGTGCCGAACACACGTGTTTATTCTCTGAGTTTTGCAGGAGTACCTGTTAACTACTTTCAGCTGGGAGCTGGGTTTGTGGTTTGTAGAGGAGTGACGTTCTTCACCCCTTACTCCAAACCAGATAAGTAGCACTTTCAGGCTCTGCGCGAACTGTGTTCCTGTGTAGGAGGTGGAGATTTTCCTACAGAAAGAAACTGTCTGTTTGCTGACTGTTTTGCTGGGTGCGCACTCACCCACCATAAGCTGTATCTGCTTCCTGCCAGCAGTACCAGGTCTGACAGCTGGAGACGGGGGCCACCTGGGGATTCAGGACTTGGCGGCTCCAGTGTGCTCCAGGTCCGTTGGCAGTGGAAATCGTGTGGGAACCAGCTCTTCTCTGGACAGACATCTTCTATCCTCGAGCCTGCCCACACGTCACCTTTGTATATTGACTGAATTCTAAATCTGTGATTGTCTGTATTCCATTGTGCACATTCACAACAGTAAATTGTTATCTTTTGGTTCATCCATTGTCCGTTCATTTACGCCCCCTGTTGTAGGTCCGTGTCACTACACTTTCCCAACAGGATATCTCGGCCAACGTCATGGATCCCGAGGGGCGTCAACCATTGAGTGAACAACCAATGGAAGAACAGGGAGCACAGGCACCAGCAGGAGGCGTGTTAGGTAAGTTGCAGCAAATCCTGACCGCCTTCACTGCTCGGTTTACTTAGTGACCGAGCAGAACGTCATACTCGATCGTAGGATGGAGGCTCTCACCGCACAGGTGGAAGTGCCCACACAGGGCGCGGCTGCAGCTCCTCCTCCTGCTGACCTTGTGCCGAATAAAGATGTTCCAATGGTCGTTCAACGAACCCCCCCCACGGAGGTTGTGTAGAGACGTGCGCAGACTTCTTAATGCAGTGTTCGCTCGTCTTTGCACAGCGTCCCGTCATGTACGCGTCGGACTCCAGCCGGGTGGCTTATGTTATTAATTTCCTTTGAGGTGAGGCACGCGCCTGGGCTACGGCGCTCTGGGAGCAGGATTCATGGCTCCTAACAACATATACTGAGTTTGTGAGGGAGTTCAGAGTGGTGTTCGATCATCCTAAGAGAGGCGTTCCCTTCCAAGATGGCACCACGTGAAGGCGCCCTGGTATTCTGGTGCTCCCTGTTTTGTCTGTTTTTGTGCATGAATCGTGTGTCATCGTGTCCCTACACCTGCGAGGAGCTTCTAAACATCAAATCAGCAACACCCACGGACATTACGCCAGTTTTTTTAGTGCCTGAACTGGTTCACTTTTTGGCCAAAAAAGTGAGAAGACGGCGGAGAGGAAAACGAGCTGGAGCTCTCGTGCGCCTCAGACGAAGGGGCACGCGCACGCCCCTACCTGGGATATTTCTCTCCAACGTCCGCTCACTCCACAACAAGATGGATGAGCTGGCACTGCTGATGATGTTGTGAAAGTGTCGTGACACGGACCCACAACAGGGGGCGTTAATGAACGGACAATGGATAAGCCAAAAGTAACAATTTAATGTTGTGAATCGCACAACGACGTACAGACAATAATAATATGGTGGACTGTCAATTATACACCAGGTGACGTGTGGGCAGGCTCGACGATAGAAGACGCCTGGCGAGAGAAGAGCCGGATCCCACACAGCTTCCACCACCAACGAAGCTGAAGAACACCGGAGCCGCCAAGCCCTGCACCCCAGGTGGCCGCTGTCTTCAGCAGTCAGACCCGGTACTGCTGGCAGAGAACAGAGACAGTCCTGATGAGTGTGAGTTCGCACACTGAGTAATCCCACAGTCTGTATTCAGTAAGGAGGGAGCACCTCCACCTCCAATCACACACTCATGCAGCTCCTGTCTAACCACTTATCTGGTTGGGGTGTGAAGCGAAGCCGTCGCTGATCACACCAAACACCAATCCCACAGATAAGGACACACCACAGGAAAACGGCTGCAAAGAAGTTCAGATTATTACTTGGTATAAGTCAGCAGAGAAGTTACCTGAATGGTAGCTGATTTCTTGAATGAATGAATGAAAACTGTTTATTTCGAACATTTGATACAACAATTACAAGATAGATCAGTAAAGACAACAACAAAAAAGTTCCTACTGTGTACCCAACATGTCCGAAAAGGGGTAGGGTGAAGCATCAGCTTATTTATCCCTACCCCTTCTTCCCCACAACCAGTAATACCCTTTGCCACATATACACATAGATTCCTACACACCTAAACCGATATATATATATATATATATATATATATATATATATATATATATATATATATATATATATATATATATATATCAACATACATACACATATACATACATATACACATATATATACACAAACATAAATATACACCTACACATACCTACTTACATACAAAATACTATATATTTACAAGCCGAAGCAAAAAACAAAAATACCCTAACCCTCATTACCCTTCCTCCTCCCTATACCTAGAAAAAAACATATTTTTGTACCGCTGTTTGAACTGGTTCATGCTTGGACATTGCTTGAGCCCCACTCCCAATCTGTTCCACATCCTCACCCCACAGACAGAAATACAGAAACCTTTTAATGTTGTTCGTGCCCACTGATGCTTTAAATTAAATTTCCCCCTCAGACTGTAATCCCCTGATCTGTTAAAAAACATATTTTTAATATTTGCTGGAAGTAAATTGTTTATTGCTTTATACACAATTTGCACTGTTTGAAAATGAACCAAGTCTGTGAATTTTAAGAATTTGGATCTCTATAGCCAGTATTATGAATAATTCTTATAGCTCTTTTCTGCATTACTGATAGTGATTGTGTTGTACCTTTATAAGTATTACCCCATACCTCTGCCCAGTACTGTAAATATGGTAAAACCAGTGAGCAGTAAAGAATGCGGAGTGAGTTGTGGTCCAGAATATGTTTCGCTTTGTTTAGAACTGAAATGCTTCTTGACAGTTTACTTTGTATATGTTTTATATGAGTCTTCCAGTTTATCTTATCATCTATTATCACCCCCAGAAACTTATTTTCATGTACCCTTTCAATATCTACCCCCTCGACTTGTAACTGAACCTGTATGTCTGTATTACAATAGCCAAATAACATGTATTTTGTTTTACTTAAGTTTAATGATAATTTGTTTCTGTCAAACCATATTTTCAATTTTCCCATTTCTATACTGATCCTCCTCAGTAACTCCTGCAAATCCCCCCGAACAAAAATGCTTGTGTCATCTGCAAATAATACTAATTTTAATATTTTGGAAACATTGACAATATCATTTATATAAATTAGAAACAGTTTTGGACCCAATACTGACCCCTGTGGGACGCCACAAGCATTGTCCAAGCATGATGATGTATATTCCCCCAACTTCACAAACTGTTTTCTGTTACTTAAGTAGCTTCTCACCCAGTGCAACACCAACCCCCTAATCCCATACTGTTCAAGTTTATTGATTAATATGTCATGATTGATTGTATCAAAAGCCTTTTTAAGGTCTATAAATATTCCAACTGAATGTAATTTGTGGTCTATGGCGTTTGTAATCTCCTCAACTGATTCTATTAATGCAAGTGATGTTGAACTATGTGCTCTGAATCCATATTGACTATCAGTAAGTAATTTATGTTTATTTATGAATTTGTCTAATCTATTATTGAATAACTTTTCTAATAATTTGGAAAATTGTGGAAGCAAAGAAACAGGTCTATAATTTGTGAAGTGGTGTCTATCCCCAGTCTTATACAGCGGCACAACCTTAGCTATTTTCATTTGATTGGGAAATTTACCGGTTTGAAATGATAAGTTACAGATGTATGTTAATGGTTCTACAATCCATTCAATGACCTGTTTTACCACCACCATATCAATTTCATTTAAATCGGTAGATGTTTTATATTTACAATTATTCACAATGTCTGTAATTTCTTTTCCATCCACTGCTGTGAGGAACATTGAACAGGGATTTCTTTCTATGAGATTATTATCCCAATCCTCAGGTTGGGAATCGGGAATTTTTTCTGCCAAGCTTGGTCCAATATTTACAAAAAAATTATTAAAACCGTTGACTACCTCATCCTTATTTTCCTTCTTGACATTATTATCAATGAAATACTGAGGGTAACTCTGTTTTTTATTACCATTTTTGATAATGCTATTTAATATATCCCATATTCCTTTAATATTGTTTTTGTTATTATATAATATGTTATTATAATATTCCTTCCTACATACCCGTATAATATTAGTTAATCTATTTTTGTATTTCTTATATCTATTTTCTGCCTCTTTAGTCTTTAATTTTATGAATTCTCTATACAGTGTATTTTTCTTATTACATGCATTTCGTAACCCTTTCGTCATCCATGGTCGAGCTTGGATTTCTCGGCGGGGAGGTGGAGTTGCAGTCCGGCCTTTATGGTGGTGGTGATGAGTAGTGGATGAGTGACAGCTGGTACGGATGATGAGTGACAGCTGTCACTCCTGGTCGCTCCGACGCCCTCTCGTGCTTGAAGCCCGCACTTCAAGCAGGGCGCCATCTTGTGGTGGTGGGCCAGCAGTACCTCCTCTTCAGCGGCCCGCTCAACAGATGAAGAAGAATAGAGATTTCTCCTCATCTTGTGTACTGTGCTTCACGGAGACGTGATTAAATGCACAGACACCAGACTGCGCGCTCCAACTAGAAGAGTTCCAACTCCTCCGCGCAGACAGAGACCGAGCACTCTCTGGTGGAAAAACAAGAGGTGGAGGACTCTGTTTCTATACAACAACGCCTGGTGCTCCGATGTGACTGTGATCTCCCAACACTGCTGTCCCTCTCTGGAATATCTCTTCATAAACTGCAGACCATTCTACTCTCCACGTGGTTTAACTCTTTCATACTTTGCTCTGTGTATATTCCACCGAGCGCGGACGTGCACGAGGCCGAGCGCGCGCTCGCGGTTCAGATTATGAGCGTGGAGAGAGACTTTCCGGACTCTCTTGTTATAATTCTCGGTGATTTTAACAAAGGGAATCTCAGTCAGGAATTACCAAAATACAAACAGTTTGTTAAATGCGCGACCAGAGAAGGGAGCACGTTAGATCATTGTTACATGACAGTGAGCGTGTTGTGTGGGCCGCTGAAGAGGAGGTACTGCTGGCCCACCACCACCAGATGGCGCCCTGCTTGGAGTGCGGGCTTCAAGCACGAGAGGGCGCCGGAGCCACTGGGAGTGACAGCTGTCACTCATCATCAGCACCAGCTGTCACTCATTCATCTCATCACCATCATCATAAAGGCCGGACTGCAACTCCACCTCCTCGCCGAGAAATCAGATACCATTCAGGTAATATTCTCTGCTGTACTTAACACTGACTAATAGTCTGAACTTCTTTGCAGCCGTTTTCCTGTGGGTGTTGCATTATCTGTGGGATTGGCGTTTGGTGTGATCAGCGACGGCTTCGCTTCACACCCCAACCAGATAAGTGGTTAGACAGGAGCTGCGCGAGTGTGTGATTGGAGGTGGAGGTTTTCCCTCCTAACTGTATACAGACTGTGGGATTACTGAGTGTGCGAACTCACACTCATCAGGACTGTCTCTGTTCTCTGCCAGCAGTACCGGGTCTGACTGCTGAAGACAGCGGCCACCTGGGGCGCAGGGCTTGGCGGCTCCGGTGTTCTTCAGCTCCGTTGGTGGTGGAAGCTGTGTGGGATCCGGCTCTTCTCTCACCAGGCGTCTTCTATCGTCGAGCCTGCCCACACGTCACTTTGTGTATAATTGACATACCACCATATTGTTATTGTCTGTACGTCGTTGTGCGATTCACAACATTAAATTGTTACTTTTGGCTTATCCATTGTCCATTCATTAACGCCCCCTGTTGTGGGTCCGTGTCACGACACTTTCACAACAGGATTTCTCGGCCAGCGTCATGGATCCCGAGGGGCGTCAACCATCGCTTGAACAGCCAATGGAAGAGCGAGGTGCACAGGCGCCAGCAGGAGGCGTGCTAGGTGAGCTGCAGCACATCTTAACCGCCTTTACCGCTCGGTTGGACTTCGTTACCGAGCAGAGCATTGTTCTCAATCGTAGGATGGAGGCTCTCACCGCCCAGGTGGAAGCACATGCTCAGGGCGCTGCTGCAGCACCTCCTCCTGCTGACCGTGTGCCAGTGACAGACATTCCGCTGGTTGTTCAACGAACCTTCCCACCTTCCCCTGAAGCATACATAAGCCCTCCGGAGCCGTACGGAGGCTGTGTGGAGACGTGCGTGGACTTCTTGATGTAGTGCTCGCTCGTCTTTTCACAGCGTCCCGTCATGTACCCGTCAGACGCTAGCCGGGTGGCTTACGTTATAAATTTGCTTCGAGGAGAGGCACGCGCCTGGGCTACGGCGCTCTGGGAGCAGAATTCACGGCTCCTAACGGTTTACACTGAGTTTGTGAGGGAGTTCCGACAGGTGTTCGACCACCCTCATAGAGGCGAGACCGCTTCAAGCGTGCTGCTGTCGATACGGCAGGGGCGTCGGAGCGCAGCGAAGTATGCAGTCGACTTCCGCATCGCGGCAGCGCGAGCCGGCTGGAATGCTGTTGCGCTCCGCGCCGCCTTTGTAAATGGACTGTCTCTGGTCCTTAAGGAGCACCTGGTGACGAAGGACGAGCCGCTGGATTTAGATGGGCTTATCAACCTGGTTATACGGTTAGACAACCGATTAACAGAACACCGACGGGAGCGAGACGAAGGGCGTGGTCAGGTACAAGCCGTCCCTCTTCCTCCCTGGTCCGAAAGGGAGCCGACTTCCCCACGCTCCACTGCCAGGGCTCTCCACGTGACAACAGCTCCCCCTGCTGACGTTGCTATGGAAACGAGCAGGGCCAAAAAGCGATCAGATCAGAGACAAAGGAGGCTGATCCGTGGAGAGTGTTTTCTCTGCAGCTCAACTGAGCACACACAGAGAGAATGCCCCAAACGGTCAAAACAGCAGCACTCGTCCTTAGAGACTGGGCTAAGGGTGGGTCACAACACCCACGCGGGGAAACCCCGAAGATCTGCATGAATCCCAGTCACGATCCTGAGCGGGGATCTAACCCTTCACACCCCAGCACTGGTGGACACGGGGTCGGAGGGGAATCTGCTGGATAGCAGATGGGCAAAGGAGGTTGGGCTCCCTCTAGTGGCCTTACCGTCACCATTGTCAGTGCGGGCACTAGATGGCACCCTTCTTCCACTAATCACACACCAGACACAGCCAGTGACATTGGTGGTGTCTGGGAATCACAGGGAGGAGATTGTGTTTTATGTAACACCTTCTACCTCCCAAGTGATTTTGGGTTTTCCATGGGTGTTGAAGCACAATCCCCGGATTGATTGGCCGTCTGGGGTTGTGGTTCAGTGGAGCGAAACCTGTCACCGGGAGTGTTTAGGATCCTCGGTTCCACCCGGTGTGACAGCTAAGGAGGAGGTTTTAGTCCCCCCCAATCTGGCGGCGGTGCCAGCCGAGTACCATGACCTTGCTGACATCTTCAGCAAGGATCTGGCACTCACGCTGCCCCCACACCGTCCGTACGATTGTGCCATTGATTTGATACCGGGCGCTGAGTACCCGTCCAGCAGGCTGTACAACCTCTCACGTCCGGAACGCGAATCAATGGAGACCTACATCCGGGACTCGTTATCTGCCGGGTTGATCCGGAACTCCACCTCCCCGATGGGTGCTGGTTTCTTTTTTGTGGGCAAGAAGGATGGCGGACTCCGTCCATGCATTGATTACAGAGGGCTGAACGAGATCACGGTTCGCAACCGATACCAGTTACCCCTGTTGGATTCAGTGTTCACACCCCTGCATGGAGCCCAAATATTCACGAAATTGGACCTTAGGAATGTTTATCACCTGGTTCGGATCCGGGAGGGAGACGAGTGGAAGACGGCATTTAACACCCCGTTAGGTCACTTTGAGTACCTGGTCATGCCGTTCGGCCTCACCAATGCGCCCGCGACGTTCCAAGCGTTGGTTAATGACGTCTTGCGGGACTTCCTGCATCTGTTTGTCTTCGTATGTCTAGACGATATACTCATCTTTTCTCGGGATCCTGAGACCCATGTCAAGCATGTACATCAGGTCCTACAGCGGTTGTTGGAGAACCGGCTGTTTGTGAAGGGCGAGAAGTGCGAGTTCCACCACACTTTTTTGTCCTTCCTGGGGTTCATAATCTCCTCCAACTCCGTCGCCCCTGATCCGGCCAAGGTTGCGGCGGTGAGAGATTGGCCCCAACCAACAAGCCGTAGGAAACTGCAACAGTTCCTCGGATTTGCAAATTTCTACCGGAGGTTCATCAAGGGCTACAGTCAGGTAGTTAGCCCCCTGACAGCCCTGACCTCCACAAAAGTCCCCTTCACCTGGTCGGATCGGTGGGAAACCACGTTTAGGGAGTTGAAACGCCGGTTCTCGACTGCACCAGTTCTGGTGCAGCCCGATCCTAATCGCCAGTTCGTAGTTGAAGTGGACGCCTCTGACTCAGGGATAGGAGCCGTGCTATCCCAGAGCGGGGAGTCCGACAAGGTTCTCCATCCATGCGCCTACTTTTCCCGCAGGTTGACCCTGGCTGAAAGGAACTATGACATCGGCAATCGGGAACTTCTTGCGGTGAAGGAGGCTCTTGAGGAGTGGAGACATCTGTTGGAGGGAGCATCGGTACCATTTACGGTTTTCACGGTCCATCGGAACCTGGAGTACATTCGGACTGCCAGGCGTCTGAACCCCAGGCAAGCCCGCTGCTCGCTGTTCTTCGGGCATTTTGACTTCCGGATCACCTACCGCCCCGGGACAAAAAACCAATGATCTGACGCCCTGTCCCGGGTGCATGAAGAGGAGGTCAAGACCGAGCTGTCAGACCCCCCTGAAACCATCATCCCCGAGTCCACTGTCGTGGCCACCCTTACCTGGGACGTGGAGAAGACCGTCTGGGAGGCCCTGACATGGAGCCTGGACCCGGGGACAGGTCCGAAGAACAAATTGTACGTCCCACCAGAGGCCAGGGCTGCGGTCCTTGATTTCTGTCATGGTTCCAAGCTCTCCTGTCATCCAGGGGTGCGAAGGACCGTGGCAGTGGTCCGGTAGCGCTTCTGGTGGGCGTCTATGGAAGCCGACGTCCGGGAGTATGTCCAGGCCTGCACCACCTGTGCCAGGGGCAAAGCCGACCACCACAAGGCCCAAGGCCTCCTCCAGCCTCTACCCATGCCTCATCGCCCCTGGTCTCACATCGGCCTGGACTTTGTCACGGGCCTCCCACTGTCCCAGGGCATGACTGCCATCCTCACGATAGTGCACCGGTTCTCCAAGGCTGCCCACTTCGTGGCCCTCCCGAAGCTCCCGACGGCCCAGGAGACTGCAGACCTCCTGGTCCACCATGTTGTGCGTCTGCATGGGATTCCATCGGACATTGTCTCGGATCGTGGTCCTCAGTTCTCCTCCCAGGTCTGGAGGAGTTTCTGCAGGGAACTGGGGGCCACCGTCAGTCTCTCGTCTGGGTACCACCCCCAGACGAACGGGCAGGCAGAGCGAATGAACCAGGAACTGGAGCAGGCCCTCCGCTGCGTGACCTCCGCGCACCCGATGGCCTGAAGTAACCATCTGGCCTGGATCGAGTACGCTCATAATAGCCAAGTTTCATCTGCCACCGGCCTCTCCCCATTTGAGGTGTGTTTGGGGTACCAGCCCCCATTGTTTCCGCTAGTGGAGGGAGAGGTCGGGGTACCCTCGGTCCAGGCCCATCTGAGGAAGTGCCGTCGGGTGTGGCGTACCGCCCGCTCTGCCCTGCTCAGAGCCCGGACGAGGGCTAAGGCCCATGCAGACCACCGGCGTTCCCCGGCCCCTGCATACCAGCCCGGGCAGGCGGTCTGGTTATCCACAAAGGACATACCTCTACAAACTGAATCCCAGAAGCTTAAGGACAGATTTATAGGACCCTTCACCATCGTGAAGGTCCTCAGTCCAGCCGCAGTGAAGCTGAAGCTGCCAGCTTCACTGCGGATACATCCAGTATTCCACATCTCCAGACTCAAACCCTGCCACACCTCTCCCCTCTGTGCCCCTGGACCGGCGCCGACGCCTGCCCGGATCATCGACGGGGAGCTGGCTTGGACTGTGCGCCGAATCCTGGACGTTCATCGAAAGGGCCGGGGATTCCAGTATTTGGTGGACTGGGAAGGATATGGACCCGAAGAACGCTCCTGGGTGAAGAGGAGCTTCATCCTGGACCCGGCCCTCCTGGCCGATTTCTACGCCCGGCACCCGGACAAGCCTGGTCGGGCGCTAGGAGGCGCCCGTTGAGGGGGGGGTCCTGTTGTGTGGGCCGCTGAAGAGGAGGTACTGCTGGCCCACCACCAGCAGATGGTGCCCTGCTTGGAGTGCGGGCTTCAAGCATGAGAGGGACTGGAGCCACTGGGAGTGACAGCTGTCACTCATCATCAGCACCAGCTGTCACTCATTCATCTCATCACGATCACCATAAAGGCCGGACTGCAACTCCACCTCCTCGCCGAGAAATCAGCTACCATTCAGGTAATATTCTCTGCTGTACTTAACACTGACTAATAGTCTGAACTTCTTTGCAGCCGTTTTCCTGTGGGTGTTGCCTTATCTGTGGGATTGGCGTTTGGTGTGATCAGCGACGGCTTCGCTTCACACCCCAACCAGATAAGTGGTTAGACAGGAGCTGCACGAGTGTGTGATTGGAGGTGGATGTTTTCCCTCCTAACTGTATACAGACTGTGGGATTACTGAGTGTGCGAACTCACACTCATCAGGACTGTCTCTGTTCTCTGCCAGCAGTACCGGGTCTGACTGCTGAAGACAGCGGCCACCTGGGGCGCAGGGCTTGGCGGCTCCGATGTTCTTCAGCTCCGTTGGTGGTGGAAGCTGTGTGGGATCCGGCTCTTCTCTCGCCAGGCGTCTTCTATCGTCGAGCCTGCCCACACGTCACTTTGTGTATAATTGACAGTCGACCATATTGTTATTGTCTGTACGTCGTTGTGCGATTCACAACATTAAATTGTTACTTTTGGCTTATCCATTGTCCGTTCATTAACGCCCCCTGTTGTGGGTCCGTGTCACGACACTTTCACAACAGAGCGGAGCCTACCGCATGGTGGCCCGTGCAGCTTTGGGACTCTCAGATCACGTGATGGTCCACTTGATCCCCACGTACAGACTTAAACTCTCTAAACCTGTTGTGAGGACGTCTAAAGTGTGGAGCAATGAAGCTGTAGAGGAGCTATGCGCGTGCTTGGCCACCACGGATTGGGATATGTTTGAGGCTTCAACAGACAGTCTAGATGACTACACGGACACTGTGACGTCATATATTCATTTCTGTGAAGACAGCATCATCCCACAGCGTACCAGGGTGAGATATAACAATGACAAGCCCTGGTTCACACCTAAACTCCAGCAGCTCCGTCAGCAGAAAGAGGTGGCTTTCAGAGAAGGAGACAGAGACAGCTATATAGGTGCAAAGTACAGATTTAGCAAGGAGGTGGCAAAGGTTAAATCCATGTACCGTTCACATCTGCAGCAAAGGTTCTCTGCCAATGACTCATCCTCTTTGTGGAGGGGGTTGAAAGAGATCACCAACTACAAGTCCAAAGCACCTCGTTCTATTGATGACCTGAACGTCTTCTATTCATGCTTTGAAGACAAGAACTCACACCTCCCCACCCCCCACACAATTGGATATTCAAACACTCTGGACCTCCCCCCTCTCACTGCTGCCCTCCCCACTCCCCCTGTTGCCCTCTCGGTCCAAGAGGATGATGTGAGGAGACATTTCAAAAGGCTGAATCCATGTAAGGCCCCGGGCCCAGACTGTGTCTCTCCTGCCACCCTGAGACACTGCGCTGATGAGCTGGCCCCAGTCTTCACGGGGATCTTCAACACCTCCCTGGAGTCATGCCATGTTCCAGTCTGTTTCAAGTCCTCAATCATAGTTCCAGTCCCCAAGAAACCACGCGTCACTGGACTTAATGACTACAGGCCTGTGGCTCTCACCTTCCAGCCGCTTCCGGTGCCTCATCGCCCCTGGTCACACATCGGCCTGGACTTTGTCATGGGCCTCCCGCCATCCCAGGGCATGACGACCATCCTCACGATAGTGGACCGATTCTCCAAGGCGGCCCACTTCGTGGCCCTCCCGAAGCTCCCAACAGCCCAGGAGACCACCACGTGTACGTCTGCATGGGATACTAACTGACATTGTCTCGGATCGTGGTCCTCAGTTCTCCTCTCAAGTCTGGAGGAGTTTCTGCAGAGAACTGTGGGCCACCGTGAGCCTCTCGTCTGGGTACCACCCACAGACGAACAGACAGGCAGAGCGGGCGAACCAGGAGCTAAAACAGGCCCTCCGCTGCGTGACCTCCGCGCACCCGTCTGCCTGGAGTAACCATCTGGCCTGGATCGAGTACGCTCATAATAGCCAAGTGTCCTCTGCTACCGGCTTCTCCACATGTGAGTTGTGTTTGGGGTACCAGCCCCCATTGTTTCCAATGGTGGAGGGAGAGGTCAGTGCCCCCTCAGTCCAGGCCCACCTACGAAGATGCCGTCGGGTGTGGCGCACCGCCCACTCTGCCCTGCTGAAGGCCCAGACAAGGGCCAAGGCCCATGCAGACTGCCGGCGTTCCCCGGCCCCTGCATACCAGCCCGGGCAGGAGGTGTGGCTTTCAACAAAGGACAAACCTATATTCAATTGAATACACCACAAAGACAAGATATTTAATGTTCAAACTGATAAACTTTATTGTTTTTGTGCAAATATTTGCTCATTTTGAAATGGATGCCTGCAACACATTTTAAAAATTGGGACGGGGCAACAAAAGACTGGGAAAGTTGATGAATGCTCAAAGAACACCTAATTGGAAACAGGTGAGTGTCATGATTGGGTATAAAAGGAGAATCCTCAAAGGCTCAGCTGTTCACAAGCAAAGATGGGGCAAGGATCACCACTTTGTGAACAACTGCATGAAAAATGGTACAACAGTTTAAGAACAATGTTTCTCAGCATTTAATTGCAAGGAATTTAGCGATTCCATCATCTACATTCCATAATATAATCAGAAGATTCAGAGAATCTGCAGAACTTTCGACACGTAAGCGGCAAGGTTGAAAACCAACATTGAATGCCCCTGACCTTCGATCCCTCAGGCGGCACTGCATTAAAACCAGACATCATTGTGTAAAGGATCTTACCGCGTGGGCTCGGAACACTTCAGAAAACAATTATCAGTTCATCACTACATCTACAAGTGCAAGTTAAAACTCTACCATGCAAAGCAAAAGCCATACATCAACAACATCCAGAAACGCCAACACCTTCTCTGTGCCTGAGCTCATTTGAAATGGACAGAGACAGAGTGGAAAAGTGTGCTGTGATCTGATGAGTCCACATTTCAAATTGTTTTTGGAAATCATGGACGTTGTTTCCTCTGGACAAAAGAGGAAAAAGACCATCCAGATTGTTACCAGCACAAAGTTCAAAAGCCAGCATCTGTGATGGTATGGGGGTGTGTTAGTGCCCATGGCATGGACAACTTACACATCTGTGATGGCACCATCAATGCTGAAAGGTACATTGAGGTTTTGGAGCAACACATGCTGCCATCCAAGCAACATCTTTTTCAGGGACGTCCCTGCTTACTTCAGCTTATTTCAGCAAGAAAATGCCAAGCCACATTCTGTACGTGTTACAACAGCATGGCTTCGTAGTAAAAGAGTTGTCTCGGATCGTGGTCCTCAGTTCTCCTCCCAGGTCTGGAGGAGTTTCTGCAGGGAACTGGGGGCCACCGTCAGTCTCTCGTCTGGGTACCACCCCCAGACGAACGGGCAGGCAGAGCGAATGAACCAGGAACTGGAGCAGGCCCTCGGCTGCGTGACCTCCGCGCACCCGATGGCCTGGAGTAACCATCTGGCCTGGATCGAGTACGCTCATAATAGCCAAGTTTCATCTGCCACCGGCCTCTCCCCATTTGAGGTGTGTTTGGGGTACCAGCCCCCATTGTTTCCGCTAGTGGAGGGAGAGGTCGGGGTACCCTCGGTCCAGGCCCATCTGAGGAAGTGCCGTCGGGTGTGGCGTACCGCCCGCTCTGCCCTGCTCAGAGCCCGGACGAGGGCTAAGGCCCATGCAGACCACCGGCGTTCCCCGGCCCCTGCATACCAGCCCGGGCAGGCGGTCTGGTTATCCACAAAGGACATACCTCTACAAACTGAATCCCAGAAGCTTAAGGACAGATTTATAGGACCCTTCACCATCGTGAAGGTCCTCAGTCCAGCCGCAGTGAAGCTGAAGCTGCCAGCTTCACTGCGGATACATCCAGTATTCCACATCTCCAGACTCAAACCCTGCCACACCTCTCCCCTCTGTGCCCCTGGACCGGCGTCGACGCCTGCCCGGATCATCGACGGGGAGCTGGCTTGGACTGTGCGCCGAATCCTGGACGTTCATCGAAAGGGCCGGGGATTCCAGTATTTGGTGGACTGGGAAGGATATGGACCCGAAGAACGCTCCTGGGTGAAGAGGAGCTTCATCCTGGACCCGGCCCTCCTGGCCGATTTCTACGCCCGGCACCCGGACAAGCCTGGTCGGGCGCTAGGAGGCGCCCGTTGAGGGGGGGGTCCTGTTGTGTGGGCCGCTGAAGAGGAGGTACTGCTGGCCCACCACCAGCAGATGGTGCCCTGCTTGGAGTGCGGGCTTCAAGCATGAGAGGGACTGGAGCCACTGGGAGTGACAGCTGTCACTCATCATCAGCACCAGCTGTCACTCATTCATCTCATCACGATCACCATAAAGGCCGGACTGCAACTCCACCTCCTCGCCGAGAAATCAGCTACCATTCAGGTAATATTCTCTGCTGTACTTAACACTGACTAATAGTCTGAACTTCTTTGCAGCCGTTTTCCTGTGGGTGTTGCCTTATCTGTGGGATTGGCGTTTGGTGTGATCAGCGACGGCTTCGCTTCACACCCCAACCAGATAAGTGGTTAGACAGGAGCTGCACGAGTGTGTGATTGGAGGTGGAGGTTTTCCCTCCTAACTGTATACAGACTGCGGGATTACTGAGTGTGCGAACTCACACTCATCAGGACTGTCTCTGTTCTCTGCCAGCAGTACCGGGTCTGACTGCTGAAGACAGCGGCCACCTGGGGCGCAGGGCTTGGCGGCTCCGATGTTCTTCAGCTCCGTTGGTGGTGGAAGCTGTGTGGGATCCGGCTCTTCTCTCGCCAGGCGTCTTCTATCGTCGAGCCTGCCCACACGTCACTTTGTGTATAATTGACAGTCGACCATATTGTTATTGTCTGTACGTCGTTGTGCGATTCACAACATTAAATTGTTACTTTTGGCTTATCCATTGTCCGTTCATTAACGCCCCCTGTTGTGGGTCCGAGTCACGACAACTTTCACTACCGCATGGTGGCCCGTGCAGCTTTGGGACTCTCAGATCACGTGATGGTCCACTTGATCCCCACATACAGACTTAAACTCTCTAAACCTGTTGTGAGGACGTCTAAAGTGTGGAGCAATGAAGCTGTAGAGGAGCTATGCGCGTGCTTGGCCACCACGGATTGGGATATGTTTGAGGCTTCAACAGACAGTCTAGATGACTACACGGACACTGTGACGTCATATATTCATTTCTGTGAAGACAGCATCATCCCACAGCGTACCAGGGTGAGATATAACAATGACAAGCCCTGGTTCACACCTAAACTCCAGCAGCTCCGTCAGCAGAAAGAGGTGGCTTTCAGAGAAGGAGACAGAGACAGCTATATAGGTGCAAAGTACAGATTTAGCAAGGAGGTGGCAAAGGCTAAATCCATGTACCGTTCACATCTGCAGCAAAGGTTCTCTGCCAATGACTCATCCTCTTTGTGGAGGGGGTTGAAAGAGATCACCAACTACAAGTCCAAAGCACCTCGTTCTATTGATGACCTGAACGTCTTCTATTCATGCTTTGAAGACAAGAACTCACACCTCCCCACCCCCCACACAACTGGATATTCAAACACTCTGGACCTCCCCCCTCTCACTGCTGCCCTCCCCACTCCCCCTGTTGCCCTCTCGGTCCAAGAGGATGACGTGAGGAGACATTTCAAAAGGCTGAATCCATGTAAGGCCCCGGGCCCAGACTGTGTCTCTCCTGCCACCCTGAGACACTGCGCTGATGAGCTGGCCCCAGTCTTCACGGGGATCTTCAACACCTCCCTGGAG
Organism: Thalassophryne amazonica; assembly: GCF_902500255.1. Classification (NCBI taxonomy): domain Eukaryota; kingdom Metazoa; phylum Chordata; class Actinopteri; order Batrachoidiformes; family Batrachoididae; genus Thalassophryne; species Thalassophryne amazonica. The sequence goes on from NC_047104.1 coordinate 134,225,093, forward strand.
TCATGCCATGTTCCAGTCTGTTTCAAGTCCTCAATCATAGTTCCAGTCCCCAAGAAACCACGCGTCACTGGACTTAATGACTACAGGCCTGTGGCTCTCACCTTCCAGCCGCTTCCGGTGCCTCATCGCCCCTGGTCACACATCGGCCTGGACTTTGTCATGGGCCTCCCGCCATCCCAGGGCATGACGACCATCCTCACGATAGTGGACCGATTCTCCAAGGTGGCCCACTTCGTGGCCCTCCCGAAGCTCCCAACAGCCCAGGAGACCACCACGTGTACGTCTGCATGGGATACTAACTGACATTGTCTCGGATCGTGGTCCTCAGTTCTCCTCTCAAGTCTGGAGGAGTTTCTGCAGAGAACTGTGGGCCACCGTGAGCCTCTCGTCTGGGTACCACCCACAGACGAACAGACAGGCAGAGCGGGCGAACCAGGAGCTAGAACAGGCCCTCCGCTGCGTGACCTCCGCGCACCCGTCTGCCTGGAGTAACCATCTGGCCTGGATCGAGTACGCTCATAATAGCCAAGTGTCCTCTGCTACCGGCTTCTCCACATGTGAGTTGTGTTTGGGGTACCAGCCCCCATTGTTTCCAATGGTGGAGGGAGAGGTCAGTGCCCCCTCAGTCCAGGCCCACCTACGAAGATGCCGTCGGGTGTGGCGCACCGCCCACTCTGCCCTGCTGAAGGCCCAGACAAGGGCCAAGGCCCATGCAGACTGCCGTCGTTCCCCAGCCCCTGCATACCAGCCCGGGCAGGAGGTGTGGCTTTCAACAAAGGACAAACCTATATTCAATTGAATACACCACAAAGACAAGATATTTAATGTTCAAACTGATAAACTTTATTGTTTTTGTGCAAATATTTGCTCATTTTGAAATGGATGCCTGCAACACATTTTAAAAATTTGGGACGGGGCAACAAAAGACTGGGAAAGTTGATGAATGCTCAAAGAACACCTAATTGGAAACAGGTGAGTGTCATGATTGGGTATAAAAGGAGAATCCTCAAAAGGCTCAGCTGTTCACAAGCAAAGATGGGGCAAGGATCACCACTTTGTGAACAACTGCATGAAAAATGGTACAACAGTTTAAGAACAATGTTTCTCAGCATTTAATTGCAAGGAATTTAGCGATTCCATCATCTACATTCCATAATATAATCAGAAGATTCAGAGAATCTGCAGAACTTTCGACACGTAAGCGGCAAGGTTGAAAACCAACATTGAATGCCCCTGACCTTCGATCCCTCAGGCGGCACTGCATTAAAACCAGACATCATTGTGTAAAGGATCTTACCGCGTGGGCTCAGGAACACTTCAGAAAACAATTATGAGTTCATCACTACATCTACAAGTGCAAGTTAAAACTCTACCATGCAAAGCAAAAGCCATACATCAACAACATCCAGAAACACCGACACCTTCTCTGTGCCTGAGCTCATTTGAAATGGACAGAGACAGAGTGGAAAAGTGTGCTGTGATCTGATGAGTCCACATTTCAAATTGTTTTTGGAAATCATGGACGTTGTTTCCTCTGGACAAAAGAGGAAAAAGACCATCCAGATTGTTACCAGCACAAAGTTCAAAAGCCAGCATCTGTGATGGTATGGGGGTGTGTTAGTGCCCATGGCATGGACAACTTACACATCTGTGATGGCACCATCAATGCTGAAAGGTACATTGAGGTTTTGGAGCAACACATGCTGCCATCCAAGCAACATCTTTTTCAGGGACGTCCCTGCTTACTTCAGCTTATTTCAGCAAGAAAATGCCAAGCCACATTCTGTACGTGTTACAACAGCATGGCTTCGTAGTAAAAGAGTGCAGGTACTAGACTGGCCTGCCTGCAGTCCAGACCTGTCGCCCATTGAAAATGTGTGGCGCATTATGGAGCACAAAATACTACAACAGAGATCCCGGACTGTTGAACAACTGAAGTCGTACATCAAGCAAGAATGGGAAAGAAGTCCACCTACAAAGCTTCAACAATTTGTGTCATCAGTTCCCAAACAATTATTAAGCATTGTCAGAAGGAAAGGTGATGTAACACAGTGGTAAACATACCGCTGTCCCAGCTTTTTTGAAACGTGTTGCAGGCATCCATTTCAAAATGAGCAAATATTTGCACAAAAACAATAAACTTTATCAGTTTGAACATTAAATATCTTATCTTTGTGGTGTATTAATTGAATATAGGTTGAAGAGGATTTGCAAATCATTATATTCTGTTGTTATAAATGTGGACAAAACTAAAGAAATGCACACTGATTTCAGGAAAACACCACCTGTTCTGAATCAAGTGTCCATTGATGGGAAGCCCATAGATGTTGAGAATTATAAGTATCTGGGTACCCAAACTGACAATAAATTATCTTTTGAATTGCAGGTTAATGCAGTGTGCAGTAAGGCGCATCAAAGAATGCACTTTCTGCGAAAACTTAGGAATTACAACGTAGATGGTGTCTTCATGAAAATGTTCTACAGTTGCTTTGTGTAGTCTGTGTTAACCTTTTCCTTCCTGTGTTGGCTCAACTTATTGAACCATAAGAATCGAAACCGTCTTTGTAATATTGTCAAGGAATGTGGTAAAATTATGGGAACTCAGTGCATGGACATCATGGACCTTTTTAAAACAAGGATTGTGTCAAAAGCCAAGAACATTATGGCAGATTCGGCACACCCTCTGCACTCACAATTTAAGTTTCTGCCCTTGGGCAGACGCCTGGTAATGCCCAGATGCAGAACCAACAGACTAAAAAACTCTTTTATTCCCACAGCCATTGCTCTCCTAAATAACACCTAAGGACTCACTGTTGTACTTAAGTCTACACTGACTTGCACCTTATTTTTCTTGGTTTTTGTTTTGTATATTTATTCTGCTGTGTTTTTATGAACTTGTATTATGTGGTTTTATGAATGCAATTTTTACTGCTGACTGCACCTGAATTGCCCCCATGGGGACTAAATAAATGATCAAATCAAATCAAATTTACATTTTTCATAATGTCCCAACTTCATTGGAATTGGGGTTGTAAGTAAAACATTAATGTACAACATATGCAGATTTTACTGATTACTACTATATAGTGACTGGCAGTGGAACAGTCAAAACGACCCCCTGTGAGCAAGCACTTGGCAACAGTGGGAAGGAAAACTCCCTTTTAACAGGAAGAAACCTCCAGCAGAACCAGGCTCAGGGAGGGGCAGTCTTCTGCTGGGACTGGTTGGGGCTGAGGGAGAGAACCAGGAAAAAGACATGCTGTGGAGGGGAGCAGAGATCAATCACTAATGATTAAATGCAGAGTGGTGCATATAGAGCAAAAAGAGAAAGAGACACTCAGTGCATCATGGGAACCCCCCAGCAGTCTAGGTCTATAGCAGCAAAACTAAGGGATGGCTCAGGGTCACCTGATCCAGCCCTAACTATAAGCTTTAGCAAAAAGGAAAGTTTTAAGTCTGATCTTAAAAGTAGAGAGGGTATCTGTCTCCCTGATCTGAATTGGGAGCTGGTTCCACAGGAGAGGAGCCTGAAAGCTGAAGGCTCTGCCTCCCATTCTACTCTTACAAACCCTAGGAACTACAAGTAAGCCTGCAGTCTGAGAGCGAAGCGCTCTATTGGGGTGATATGGTACTATGAGGTCCCTAAGATAAGATGGGACCTGATTATTCAAAACCTTATAAGTAAGAAGAAGAATTTTAAATTCTATTCTAGAATTAACAGGAAGCCAATGAAGAGAGACCAATATGGGTGAGATATGCTCTCTCCTTCTAGTCCCTGTCAGTACTCTAGCTGCAGCATTTTGAATTAACTGAAGGCTTTTCAGGGAAGTTTTAGGACAACCTGATAATAATGAATTACAATAGTCCAGCCTAGAGGAAATAAATGCATGAATTAGTTTTTCAGCATCACTCTGAGACAAGACCTTTCTAATTTTAGAGATATTGCGCAAATGCAAAAAAGCAGTCCTACATATTTGTTTAATATGCGCATTGAATGACATATCCTGATCAAAAATGACTCCAAGATTTTTCACAGTATTACTAGAGGTCAGGGTAATGCCATCCAGAGTAAGGATCTGGTTAGACACCATGTTTCTAAGATTTGTGGGGCCAAGTACAATAACTTCAGTTTTATCTGAGTTTAAAAGCAGGAAATTAGAGGTCATCCATGTCTTTATGTCTGTAAGACAATCCTGCAGTTTAGCTAATTGGTGTGTGTCCTCTGGCTTCATGGATGGATAAAGCTGGGTATCATCTGCGTAACAATGAAAATTTAAGCAATGCCGTCTAATAATACTGCCTAAGGGAAACATGTATAAAGTGAATAAAATTGGTCCTAGCACAGAACCTTGTGGAACTCCATAATTAACCTTAGTCTGTGAAGAAGATTCCCCATTTACATGAACAAATTGTAATCTATTAGATAAATATGATTCAAACCACCGCAGCGCAGTGCCTTTAATACCTATGGCATGCTCTAATCTCTGTAATAAAATTTTATGGTCAACAGTATCAAAAGCAGCACTGACGTCTAACAGAACAAGCACAGAGATGAGTCCACTGTCTGAGGCCATAAGAAGATCATTTGTAACCTTCACTAATGCTGTTTCTGTACTATGATGAATTCTAAAACCTGACTGAAACTCTTCAAATAGACCATTCCTCTGCAGATGATCAGTTAGCTGTTTTACAACTACCCTTTCAAGAATTTTTGAGAGAAAAGGAAGGTTGGAGATTGGCCTATAATTAGCTAAGATAGCTGGGTCAAGTGATGGCTTTTTAAGTAATGGTTTAATTACTGCCACCTTAAAAGCCTGTGGTACATAGCCAACTAATAAAGATAGATTGATCATATTTAAGATCGAAGCATTAATTAATGGTAGGGCTTCCTTGAGCAGCCTGGTAGGAATGGGGTCTAATAGACATGTTGATGGTTTGGAGGAAGTAACTAATGAAAATAACTAAAAGCAAATAATAAAAGCAGCCAAAGATAACGATACGTCTTTGGGATGGTTATGAGTAATTTATTCTCTAATAGTTAAAATTTTATTAGCAAAGAAAGTCATGAAGTCATTACTAGTTAAACGTAAAGGAATACTCGGCTCAGTAGAGCTCTGACTCATTGTCAGCCTGGCTACAGTGCTGAAAAGAAACCTGGGGTTGTTCTTATTTTCTTCAATTAGTGATGAGTAGTAAGATGTCCTAGCTTTACGGAAGGCTTTTTTTATACAGCAACAGACTCTTTTTCCAGGCTAAGTGAAGATCTTCTAAATTAGTGAGACGCCATTTCCTCTTCAACGTACGGGTTATCTGCTTTAAGCTGCGAGTTTGTGAGTTATACCACGGAGTGAGGCACTTCTAATTTAAAGCTCTCTTTTTCAGAGGAGCTACAGCATTCAAAGTTGTCTTCAATGGGGATGTAAAACTATTGACGAGATACTCTATCTCACTTACAGAGTTTAGGTAGCTACTCTGCACTATGTTGGTATATGGCATTAGAGAACATAAAGAAGGAATCATATCCTTAAACCTAGTTACAGCGCTTTTTGAAAGACTTCTAGTGTAATGAAACTTATTCCCCACTGCTGGGTAGTCCATCAGAGTAAATGTAAATGTTATTAAGAAATGATCAGACAGAAGGGAGTTTTCAGGGAATAAAAAGCGCTATATACTAAATGCAGTCCATTTACCATTTCACAAGAGTGCTAATCTGGTCGTAATCCTATAGTGTGGCTTGAAATACTGTAATGCCCTATTTTATCAAAGGGTACATATGAAAGTGAGTCATTTGAAATGTTTTGCTCGACCCCCCCCCCCCACACACACACACACACACACACACACACACTATATCTACGTTAACAAATTTATTTTAAAAAAGTATATTTTCTCTTAACTAAAAAATTCAAATGAAGTAAATTGTAACTGGGACTTGAGCATCATACTGTGCATCCAGAAAGTATTCACAGTGCTTCACTTTTTCCACATTTTCTTATGTTACAACCTTATTCAAAATGGAGTAAATTCATTTTACACACAACACCCCATAATGACATTTTTTTTTTTCAAATTTATGTAATTCAGTTTCAATTTATTTTCATTTATATAGTGCCAAATCACAACAGAGTTGCCTCAATGCGCTTCACACAAGTAAGGTCTAACCTTACTAACCCCCAGAGCAACACTGGAAAGGAAAAACTCCCTCTGAGGAAGAAACCTCAAGCAGACCAGACTCAAAGGGGTGACCCTCTGCTTGGGCCATGCTACAGACACAAGTTACAGAACAATTCAGGAAACAATTCACAAAACGAATATACAGGAAATGCTGTTGGTGCACAGGACAGGAGGGTTTCCAGCATAAATACAATTCCCATCTCTAGATTGAGCTGCACCTTAAAGAGAGAGAAAAAACAGAACCAGGCATCAGAAAGACAAGAAATACAGTTTAATTTGTCAGCATTAAACAACAAGAAAAAAACAAGAAATACTAAGGTGATTGCCGGCCACTAGCCCTAAGCTTCACTAAAAGACCCAGAATTTAGGTAAAGTTGAGTCCACGGCATGCTCCTTTTCCTAATAAAATGAATTAAAAGAGTAAAAAGCGCAAAACAAAACTATACCAGTATGCTAGCCATATGAAAGGGAAAATAAGTGCGTCTTAAGTCTGGACTTGAAAGTCTCCACAGAATCTGACTGTTTTATTGACACAGGGCGATCATTCCACAGAACAGGAGCACAATAAGAGAAAGCTCTGTGACCTGCAGACTTCTTATTCACCCTAGGGACACAAAGTAGTCCTGCACCCTGAGAACGCAAAGCTCAGGCCGGTACGTAAGGTTTAATTAGGTCAGCTAGGTAGGGACGTGCCATTCCGTGAACAGTTTTCTAGACTAGTAGCAGAACCTTAAAATTTGATCTCACAGGAAGCCAATGAAGGAATGCCAAAATGGGTGTAATGTGGTCGAACTTTCTGCTTCGTGTCAAAAGTCTGGCTGCAGCATTTTGAACCAATGGTAGAGCCCTAATGCTAGACTGCGGTAAACCAGAAAATAGAACATTGCAGTAGTCGAGTCTAGAAGAGATAAATGCATGGATCAGGCTCTCAGCATCAGCCATAGACAGGATGGGACAAATCTTCGCTATATTTCACAGGTGGAAGAAAGCAGTCCTCATAATATTTCTAATGTGGAGGTCAAAGGACAATGTAGGATCAAAAATTACCCCAAGCTTCCTCACTTTGTCAGTGTGATGTATGACACACGAGTCGAGGCTGAGCATTAACTGGTCAAATTGATGCCGATGTCTCACTGGACTAAGAACCATCATTTGAGTCTTATCAGAGTTTAAAAGTAGGAATTTTCTAGACATCCAACTTCTCACTGATGCAAGGCAATCTTCTAAGGATTTTATGTGAACGAGATTACCAGCAGTTATCGGCATGTATAACTGAGTATCATCAGCAAAGCAGTGAAAGGTAATCCAAAAATGCCGCAATATGTGCCCAAGGGGTGCTATATAAAGGGAGAAAAGCGGGTTAGAGGTAGTGTTACTGTACAAAACACAGCGAAATGACTGGTCAAGTATGACGTCAGCCATGCAAGGACACTCCCAGTAATCCCAAAATGATTTTCCAGCCTATCAAGTAGAATATGATGATCCATGGTATCAAATGCAGCACTGAGATCTAACAGCACCAGAACCGTAGTGGTGTCCGAATCCATTGTAAGCAGAAGATCATTCACCACCAGCAGAGGATCATGTAGTGAGAGCCGTCTCTGTGGAATAATATTTTCTAAAAGCAGAATGCAGTGACTCAAAGAGATTATTCTCTAAAATAGTCCACGAGCTGCCGTGACACCACTTTTTCCAGAATTTTAGAGCAAAAGATAGATTTGATATCAGCCGATAGTTTTTCAGTACACTGGGGTCAAGATTAGGTTTCTTAAGTAATGGTTTAATCACTGCAAATTTGAAACATTTAGGAACAGATCCAGAAGTTAAAGAAAGATTAATCATTTCCAGCACAGTCAGCCCAAGAGTGGGCCACAGGTCCTTAAACAGTTTTGCTGGTATAGGTTGTGCTTTTTGTTGACATTACGAGTTTAGTCAGCATGCCTCATGAGATACTATCAAATTCTGTTTATTCCTCAGAAATGGTGCCCACCTCAGGGTACAGTGGCTGGGTTAAGGCATGCCGGGATATGTTTAACCTAATGTCTTCTATTTTCTTCTCAAAGTAATCCAGGAAATCTTGTGCTGTAAAAGGAGAGCGAACTACAGGTGGTTGTCCATGAATAAGTGTTGCCACCATGTCGAACAAGAACTAGAAAAGAGTTATGCTTGTTTTTGTTTATCAAATCAACTATAATATATATATATATATATATATATATATATATATATATATATATATGTGTGTGGGTGTGGATAAATTAAGAAATGACGAGTACAGAAATATTCACACCCTTTGCTCAATACTTTGTTGATGAACCTGTTATGTGTCGACGCGGGTTGAGGAGCGGACCTGCGTCTGACGGAACCCAGCGCCAAAACAACCAGAAAGCGGTTCCAAAAACAAAACAATTTATTTTCTGTCTGGCGGAGTGAAGGACGGCACGCTCTCCAGCGCCCAAAAGGATCGAAGCCCGGCGTTTCTGGACCCACGTTCACCGCCAAACACCCCCAGGTGGACACGACAAACCGACTCTGCGAAGGATAGAAAAGGTGAGGTAAGTCAGCAGCTACAACTAATATCCTTCAAAGGCACACACTATCAGCAACACATTCAGGTACGCGAGCTGCACAATTCTCATCAATGTTCAAATATACTGAGTAACAAAATACCAAGTTACTGTTAACAATTATTCAGACAATCAATCACCTCTGATGTGTGCTGACAGCATGTGTCCCTCACCCGTCCTCCTTCACAGGCACGATGTGTCAAACCCAGGCGCGGTCCTCAGCGTCTCACAAACAAACATCACAAGGTCGGGTTCCCGGCAATTCTGCTTGAATCACACATGGCTTAAATGCAGAACGCCATCTCATTATCTGCTTCAGCTGAAAGTCTTTAAGGTTGCACGTGAGCACCATACACAGGTGCTGCACATCACGTTGATGAGGGTGAAGGACTCTTCTGCCAGCACCTTCTCCACAGACAATAAATCAGTTTGCATACCACCTGGAGAGCAAAGAAAAGAAAAGAACACCAAAATGTCCAGCCAACCCCCCCCCCAACACACAACAGAACCTTTGTAACAATTACAGCCCCAAGTCTTCTTGAATATGATGCCACAAGCTTGGCACACCTACAGTATCTTTGGGCAGCCTATCGGTGCATCGGTGCACATCCATTTTCAGATCCCTCCAGAGATATTAAATCGGATTCAGATCTGGGCTCTGGCTGGGTCACTCAAGGGTATTCACAGAGTTGTCCTGAAGCCACTCCTTTGATATCTTGGCTGTGTGCCGAGGATCATTGTCCAGATGAAAGATGAACTATCCCCTAGTCTGAGATTAAGAGCGCTCTGGAGCAGGTTTTCATCCAGGATGTCTCTGTACATTGCTGCATTATTCTTTCCCTCAATCCTGACTAGTCTCCCAGTTCCTGCCACTGAAAAACATCCCCACAGCATGATGCTGCCACCACCATGCCTCACTGTAGGGATAGTGTCTGGTTTCGTCCAAACATGACGCCTGGCATTCACACTAAAGAGTTTGTCTCAACGCACCAGAGAATTTTGTTTTTCATAGTCTAAGAATCCTTCAGGTGCCTTTTGGAAAACTCCAGGCAGGCTGTCATGTGCTTTTTACTAAGGAGTGAATTCCGTCTGGCCACTCTACCATATAGGCCTGATTGGTGAATTGCTGCAGAGATGGTTGTCCTTCTGGAATGTTCTCATCTCTCCACAGAGGAATGTTGGAGCTCTGACAGAGTGACCATCGGGTTCTTGGTCACCTCCCTGACTACCACCCTTCTCCCCTGATTGCTCAGTTTAGACAGGTAGCCAGTTCCAGCAAGAGTCCTAGTGGATCCTAACATTGTCCATTTACAGGTGATGGAGGCCACTGTCCTCATTGGGACCTTCAAAGCAGCAGAAATGTTTCCCCAGATTTGTGGCTCGAGATAATCCTGTCTCAGAGGTCTACAGACTGTTCTTTTGACTTCATGGTTGGTTTGTGCTCTGACATGCACTGACAACTGTGAGACCTTATATTTAAACAAGTGTGTCTTTCCAAATCATGTCCAATCAACTGAATTTATCCCAGGAGGACTCCAATTAAGCTGTAGAAACATGTCAAGGATGATCAGTGGAAAAAGGATGCACCTGAGCTCAATTTTGACCTTCATGGCAAAGGCTGTGAATACTTATGTACAGTGAGGAAAATAAGTATTTGAACATCCTGCGATTTTGCAAGTTCTCCCACTTAGAAATCATGGAGGGGTCTGAAATTTTCATCTTAGGTGCATGCCCACTGTGAGAGACATAATCTAAAAAAAAATAAATCCGGAAATCACAATGTATGATTTTTTTTATAATTTATTTGTATGTTACTGCTGCAAATAAGTATTTGAACACCTGTGAAAATCAATGTTAATATTTGGTATAGTAGCCTTTGTATGCAATTACAGAGGTCAAACGTTTCCCTGTAGTTTTCACCAGGTTTGCACACACTGCAGCAGGGATTTTGGTCCAGTCCTCCATACAGATCTTCTCTAAATCTTTCAGGTTTGGAGTATCAGCTCCTTCCAAAGATTTTCTATGGAGTTCAGGTCTGGAGACTCTCCAGGCCACTCCAGGACCTTGAAATGCTTCTTACGGAGCCCCTCCTTAGTTGCCCTGGCTGTGTGTTTGGGATCATTGTCATGCTGGAAGACCCAGCCATGACTCATCTTCAATGCTCTTACTGAGGGAAGGAGGTTGTTTGCCAAAATCTCGCAATACATGACCCCATCCATCCTCCCTTCAATACGGTGCAGTCGTCCTGTCCCCTTTGCAGAAGAGCACCCCCAGAGCATGATGTTTCCACCCCCATGCTTCACGGTTGGGATGGTTTTCTTGGGGTTGTTCTCATCCTCTAAACATGGTAAGTGGAGTTGATTCCAAAAAGCTCTATTTTGGTCTCATATGACCACATGACCTTCTCCCATGCCTCCTCTGGATCATCCGGATGGTCACTGGTGAACTTCAAACGGGCCTGGACATGTGCTGGCTTGAGCAGGGGGACCTTGCTGCCCTGCAGGATTTTAAACCATGACAGCATCATGTGTTACTAATGTAATCTTTGTGACTGTGGTCCCAGCTCTCTTCAGGTCACTGACCAGGTCCTCCTGTGTAGTTCTGAGCTTTCTCAGAATCATCCTTACCCCACAAAGTGAGATCTTGCATGGAATCTCAGACCGAGGGAGATTGACAGTCATCTAGTGTTTCTTCTACTTTCTAATAAATAAACATAACACTTGTTGTCTTCTACCAAGCTGCTTGCCTGTTGTCCTGTAGTCCATCCCAGCCTTGTGCAGGTCTACAGTTTTGTCCCTGGTGTCCTTCGACAGCTCTTTAGTCTTGGCTATGGTGGACAAGTTGGAGTGTGATTGACTGAGTGTGTGAACAGGTGTCTTTTATACAAGTAACAAGGTCAAACAGGTGCAATTAATACAGGTAAAGAGTGCAGAATAAGAGGGCTTCTTAAAGAAAAATTAACAGGTCTGTGAGAGCCAGAATTCTTGCTGGTTGGTAGGTGTTCAAATACTTATTTGCAGCAGTAACATACAAATAAATTATTTTAAAAAAAATCATACATTGTGATTTCCGGATTCTTTTTTTTTGTTTTTTTTAGATTATGTCTGTCACAGTGGACATGCACCTCAGATGAAAATTTCAGACCCCTCCATGATTTCTAAGTGGGAGAACTTGCAAAACAGCAGGGTGTTCAAATACTTATTTTCCTCACTGTACATGAGATTTCTTAGTTTAACTGTTTTATTAAATTAGCAAAAATCTAAAAAAAAAAAAAAAACTTTTTCACATTGTCATTATGGAGTATTGTGTGGTGAATTTTGAGGGAAAAAATGAATTTCATCCATTTTGATACAAGGCTATAAAATAACAAAATGTGGAAGAAGTGAAACACGGTGAATACTTTCGGATGCACTGTATTTATATAGCACCACAGTCTCTGTCAGTGCCGCCCCTGTCTGGTCTCATGTCCTCCACTGCTTTGCTCTTTTTTACACTTTGATCTTGTGATTTTGATTTTCAGTTTAGGATTACTTTGGTCACTGGTTTTATTTTGCATTTTACCACTAGAGTCATTGCTTGTAATTTCTGTTCGTTTTGGCTTTTGTCACATATTAGTTTCAGCCCTTGCCTTTAATTCTCTTGCTGATCACTTTCCACTTGTCACCTTTGTTTTTCTTGGTTTTGTTTCTTTGCTCCTTCCGTCTGTAGATTCTTTTGCATTATATTTAGGAGTCACCTTTCAGTTTATTTCTGTCTGTTGGTGTTCACACTACTGCACTCTCTTGCACCAGCTCAACTCATCTTTGTCTCCTCCACACCTCCATGTCTGTCTGCTTTGCTTTTTGTTTCACTGCACCCTCTTGCTCTCATCTTCGTCTCTCACCCTATTTTATTAATTTATTTTAGTTAATACCTGACAACTTGAGCTTCCAGGTCAGTATGTGGAACTTTTATATGCACAAAATCTGTGTAACCCTATTTTATTAATTTATTTTAGTTAATACCTGACAGCTTGAGCTTCCATGTCAGTATGTGGAACTTTTATATGCGCCTGTCCCCTTACGTTCACATTTTAATGTGACACATCACTCTATAAGAAGCGTTTTCGCACCTTTCCTCTCCCTTTAGTTACTGATGTCCATGGCAGAGATAAGTCGTCTTGCAGTCGGGAGGGAATTTCTGTTTAAGCCATGGTTAATTGTGTTTTTGAATGAATGAATTTATTTATCCGGCAAACAAATGAGCAACTACAAAGATAATAACAATGTACAGAGAACCCATGTGGCCAAAAGGATGAAGGCAGAAGCAAGACTTATAAGCACCCTCCCCTTATACCATTAAAAATAGTGTGTGTGTGTGTGTGTGTTGTGTGTGTGTGTGTGTGTGTGTGTGTGTGTGTGTGTGTGTGTGTGTGTGTGTGTGTGTGTGTGTGTGTGTGTGTGTGTGTGTGTGTGTGTGTGTGTACACACCCATGACAACTATACAAAAAAAGAGTGCATGAACAATTTAACTTAATAAATCACTGAAATTTCAAAACACAACCAAACAAGTAATAGTGAACAATGACAAAAATGGTAAATCTAATCCTTCAAACTATAACTACAGCTTTTTGTAAAGCCTTTTAAAACTAACCAATGCACCAAGTATTTTAATATTATCAGGACAATTATTCCAAATATTAACACCCCTGATGGAAACACAATGACTCTTAACAGCAGTACGGATCTTCAATTACTCAATTATGTTCCTCTCAAACTATAGCTGGAATCCCTCATTTTAAACAGACCCTGGACATGTAGAGGCAAAACTTATTTTTGACTTTATACATAGTCTGTATTGTAATATAATCAACTAAGTCCCAGAATTTTAAAATTTGCAGACAAGCAAATAACGGATTTGTTGGCTCTCGATATGGTTTATTACTGATAATTCTTATAACTTTCTTTTGCAACAGTAAAACTGGTTTAGTATTAGTTCTGTATGTATTTCCCCCAACCTTGACACAATATGTCATATATGGAACAAGTAATGCATAATATAAAGTGGTTAATGCATGTTGGGAGAGTAAGTCCTGGGCTTTATGCAGAATTGCAATGGCTTTTGACATTTTAGATTAGCGTAGTTCATGTGTTTTCCATCTTAATCTACCGTCAATAAACACCAAGAAATTTTGTATCTGTTACAATTTCAATATCATGTAATAAGAGATTTTTGTTTAAGTTCCTGGACTTATTCCCAAATATGATACTTAGTTTTGCCAAAATGGAGCAATATAAATTTATGTAATTCGTTCTCCATCTTGTCCAGGAGCTGTCCCAAATGATCCCCACTACAAAACAGTCGTATCATATGCAAATAAAACAAAACTTATGTACTTGGAAACCAAACATATATCATTAATATACAAAAGAAACAACAATGGCCCAAGGACTGAACCCTGGGGCACCCCACATGCAATCTTCAAGAACTTGGAATTTGTCCCACCAATGTGGACACACTGATACCTATTGTCGAAGTAGCTTGCTACCCAGTCATGTGCCAATCCCCTGATACCATACGTCTGTAATTTGTTCATTTGCAAGGTATGATCTATAGTATCAAATGCTTTCTGTAAATTAAAAAAAAACCCAACATTATATTGTTTATTTTCATTCGCTTTGTAAATTTGTTCAATGAAATCCATTACAGCCAATGAAGTCGTGCGATTTTTCTAAAACCGTATTGCTGCTCGCTGATATGTTTAGTTAAAAAAAAAATCATTTGACCTAATTACAAATACCTTTTCCAAAATTTTAGAAAATTGTAATGAGATTGGCCTATAATTTGAAAAAACATGCTTGTCACCAGATCTGAACAATGGTATCACTTTAGCTATTTTCATTTTGAAAGGAAATTTCCCAGTCATTAATGACAAATTACAGATATGTTAAAGGCTTAACAATGTAATCAATAATATTTTTAACCAAACATATCAAAACGGTTACTATCAGTTGATTCCCCCCTCCCTCCTTAAGTTTATGAACTATGTCAGTTTCTTTTTCATCCTTTAACAAATATTGAATCAAGAACTGTTTCTACTGTTTTGCTGTGATCCAAGGAGCACGTTTTAGAAGATAGAATTGAATTTGCTAAAGTTTTTACCCACGTTAACAAAATAACCGTTAAAATGATCTGCTTTAGCTTTGTTTTCTTTAACAACTGTCAGTATTTGTATAAAAATAGGCAGGATATTCTTTAACAACTTTTTTTTCTTTTTTATGATTTCATTTAAAAACCTCCAAGTACTCATATTTGTTTTATTTTTTCCGGTAAACCACTATAATACTGCCTTTTACGTGATCAATTTTTAAGTTTGCTGTCTAGTTTAGGTTTGTTATAAAGTGCCTACGATATGCTGAAACATATGGCTGTGTCATTTAATTTGAGTGGGGCCAAGTCGTCTAGAAGCCACTGACCAAAGGATTTTTATTTTCATTTTACTGTTTCGTCAGAAATGAAATGGAGACAACCTCCAAAGATACCCACGTCTGAGACTCTGCTTCAAAAGTCACAACCAGTCACACTTAACAGATTGCACACCCGTAAAAATTATGAGGAACCGAAAGAAGGAAGGATTTGAGTCTGACCTTGAAAATTTAATTACGTGACTTTAGCCAGCAGACTGATCTACAATGTTGGCGCGTGAATTGAGTAAAGTTGACTTGACCACCTACTGTATTCCTCAGCTCACACAGAATG
The DNA here is from genome assembly GCF_902500255.1 of Thalassophryne amazonica. Lineage (NCBI taxonomy): Eukaryota > Metazoa > Chordata > Actinopteri > Batrachoidiformes > Batrachoididae > Thalassophryne > Thalassophryne amazonica. The sequence continues at coordinate 134,240,572 of NC_047104.1, forward strand.
TCGGCCCCCTTGTGATTGCAGGTTGTATGTTGCTCTGCCAGCTCAGATAGCCCAAAAAGATAAATACACACGCGCAGGTGTAATATCCATCCATCCATTTTCTCTTCCTGCTCACTCCAATAAAGGGTCGCACGGGGGAGATTTCTATGAATCATTCACAGATCTCTGTGAGCTTCGTAACATTGTAACAGGGGCAGCGAGTTCATAAATCTTTACAGTAAACCAAGGTTAATAGTTTCAAAGATAAGTGATTTCACGCTTTTAAATGAAGCGTTTCATTTTTTTTGGGGGGGGGGGGGGGGAGTTGTTTGTTTTCTCAGGTTTTGAATTTAAAGGCGTAGATGAAAAATACTAGAACAAGCTCTAAATCAAATCATTTCATGAGTAAAGGGTCAGTTGTGCAAAAGCAGGTTTTATATTTCATATAGTTTTTATTCTACAATTGTTTGTTTTCACCACATCCTGCACTCATGAGTGTGCTAACAGAAATTCTCCTATTATAAATGTAAGCTAGCTCATTTTAGACTTTTCTGACATGTGACAAATATCCTCACATCTACAAAATGCTTAATTTTATGTCAAATTATTCAAACAGTTGATGCTGGATAACAGACAAATAACAATCCAAACTCAGCGATTTAGTTACCAAATGTTTTGGTACCCAGCCTTTGCTGAGGGTACAAACCAGCAGTGGTGGGCAGAGTACCGCTAATTAGAGAAGCTAACTTTTTGTTAGTGGATTAGCTTTTCAGCTAACTTCAAAAACAATCAGCAGACCAGTTAGCTTCCGCTAATTTTAGTTCTGCTAATTTAGTCCGCTAACATAAACATTAGCGGACTGTAATTAGTAATGGTGAAAAACATTTGTAAACCCTAAAATCATACACGTTGGTTCCTGTCTGCTACGTATTTTGCAGCAGTCAGGCAGCTGAAAGGAGCTGAGTTCAGAAGAAGGGACCTGGCTGCCAGGGTGCTACAAAAAAAGTAATTTACATTCACAGCATATCCAGTGGTCCAGATGTGAGGCAGATGTCCTGAAAAGGAAAGCATGTTTGACTTATGGTTTTGATTCATAAACCAAATTAATCAGAATAGAATAACTACATTAATGTCAACTCTGACATTTTTACAAAGTGAAACTACAAGGTCTATTAGAAAAGTATCCGACCTTATTTTTTTTTCAAAAACCATATGGATTTGAATCACGTGTGATTGCGTCAGACAAGATTGAATTTTTCAGAAACTGTTAGAGACTGCAGCTGGAAACCATTCGAAAAATTTATCTGGCTTTCGGTAAAAATTTTACAGGCTTCACAGAGAATAAGGACTGTTACTACAGCTTTAAGGATGGCTTTAAGGACGCTCGGCGCGCCGCGCTCCATGCCGCCATCGAGAGCCACAAACCACCGAATCATTTCTAAATGGATGGCTCTGTGGATCCGAGACCATCGTGTGCACTTTCTCTGGTTATCACAAGAGCTGAATATCAGCCATTTTCCGGCAGATTTCACTTTTAACAAGAGATTTTGTCATGGAAAGCCGAGCAGAGGCTTTGCGCGTCACGACTGATTTGCTGATGGAGCGAGACAAAGGAACACCTCCGTTTTGGTTTCACAGGACGGCTTTGAGATGGCGTTCAGACAGCTGTCGGTGGTTTTTCCATCGAGTGATTATCCGAGAAATTGTGGATGTGCCTGGACATGCCAGAACATGTCCCGTGAGGCTTCATCACGGCGTTGCTTTGCGCCATGCGGCACCACCATGCGCAGAATTCATTCATTTTCTGCCACTTATCCAGGGTCGGGGTTGCTGTGGCAGTAGACCAAACAGCCCGTCCCACACTTTCTGATCCTCGACAAAGTCCTCTAACTCTTCTTGGGGATTCCCGAGGTGTTCCCAAGCCAGCTGGCAAATTTAATAACAGGTGTGTCCTTGGCCTTCCCTCTGGGTCCTCCTCCCATTGGGACTGATGTGATGTGAAGAGAGAGGGGAAAAGTAATGTCAAATTTAATGCATATCACCTGCTGATTTAATATCTATAGCCATAAGCTAATGGTGTCTCAAACAAAATGATACGTCCAAAGTTTATCACATTAACACCACAACTACAGTAAGCTAAACTAAGGAACAATCATTTACTTGCTAAAGTTCCCGTCACTCTTCCACCTAGGAATCCCATGGCAAGCTTTAATGACAAGCAGAGGATGAAAAGAAAGATTAGTGTGAGTGTGTGTGTGTGTGTGTGTGTGTGTGTGTGTGTGTGTGTGTGTGTGTGTGTGTGTGTGTGTGGTGTGTGTGTGTGTGTGTGTGTGTGGTGTGTGTGTGTGTGTGTGTACATATGTTGCACCAATTAAACAACTGCAAATCATAAAGACAATGCTCATATGACTGAAGGTATTTTAGGATTACATTTGCTTTCCTCCCAGGGCAGCACAGACTGTAATACTTAATTTAAAGCATGCCTTAGTTTATTGATAATATTGAAGCTGTTTAATCTCCACACTGTCCATCCTGGAGCTCCCTCACTCTCCATTCATTTGTTATCCCTGTACCCACAGAATTACACTGCATATTCTGGTTCACTTTTGTCTGCATCAGCAGGACAGCAGATTTTGGTGGTGTGTGTGTGTGTGTGTGTGTGTGTGTGTGTGTGTGTGTGTGGTGTGTGTGTGTGTGTGTGTGTGTGTGTGTGTGTGTGTGTGTGTGTGTGTGTGTGTGTGTGTGTGTGTGTGTGTGTGTGTGTGTGTGTGTGTGTGTTATAGACCATGCTGTCTTCCTGGCTGTGGAGGTGTTTGGCATATGTTTAATCTCTGCCTCAAAACCTGTCTCCACAAGACTAAACAGCACCTGATGCACCATTTCTGCACTTCTGCAGAAAATCTGTGCACAATGTATGTTATCATTCGCTAAACCAGGCTGGCCACGTACGTCCCTGTAACAGGGACATCTTTAGCATTTTGGGTTTGAAAATTTAAGTACCTGTGAATGACAGTCTGCCTCCAAGATGAGCTACATATTGACATTGTGTCCCCTCGCGTCGGTGGTTTTAGGTCACTCACTTATTAAGTTTACAGTCTGATTGTCTTGTCCACTCGGACAAGATGCTTATTCATCATCACAGTGACGCATCAACTCCTCAACTCCAAATGAAGTTGGAGGTAGACTGCCTGATATCGTAGCCATTTTTGGACGACCCCCCCCCCCACCCCCCAAAAAAAACATACTCTCCTTGGTTCAATGATAATTTATGTGGCCTCTTATAAGTCTAGAGGGGAAAATGCTGTCGTTCAAAAGTAGAAGCTTGGTTTTGGTGCAGAAGGTTCCCAGTTCAAACCCCACCCCTGCCACATTTCTCCATGTAATATGAAGTTGTGTCAGACAAACATATGTCATCTTAACATGCAGATCCACCTCAGATCTGCTGTGGTGACCCTGAAGGAAAACAAGAAAAGCAGCTGAAGGGACTTACTTTTACATAATGAACACTTTAATTATAATCACGAGGTACAAGTATCATATAATCAAAACTTTTAAGTTCTGCAAACAGTTCACTTTTAAGTTTATGAACTAAAAATTTTGTCAATTGATTGCCTCAATATTTTTGAGTTCTGCTATCTTGTTCGGGTTTGCAGTGCATGCTTCAGCGGACTACCTTGCTTTAGTGAAAGGCTGGATGTCCAGCAATTTCTTACTTTTAAATTCGGAAAAGATTGAAATAATGGTTCTTGGTCCAGTGAGACACTGACATCAGTGTAATCAGCTAATGCTTAACTTAGACTTGTGTGTCATACATCACTCTGACAAAGTGAGGAACCTTGGGCTGATTTTTGATCCCACATTGTCCTTTGACCTACACATTAGAGATATTACAAGGACTGCTTTGTTCCACCTTCGTAACATGGCGAAGATTTGCCCCATCTTGTCTATGGCTGATGCAGAGACTCTGATCCATGTATTTGTCTCTTCTACACTGGACTACTGCAATGTTCTCTGGTTTACTGCAGTCCAGCATTAAGAGTCTCCAATTGGTCCAAAATGCTGCTGCCAGTATTTTGACTAGAACCAGAATCAGAATCACCTTTTATTGTCATTGCACAGCAATCGGCACAATGAAATTTGCTTGTGCATCTTCAAAAGCAGAAGGTTTGACCACATTACACCCATTTGGCCTCCCCTCTTTGGCTTCCTGTCTCTGAAGTTTGGTTTAAGGTTCTGCTATTAACTTATTATTCATGGATTAGCGCCTCGCAATCTTTCATATTAGTATAATTTTTTTTTTAAATGTTTGTTTTTATTTATAGTGTCCACCACATCAAACTTATTCCTCCATCCAGAGGGACAAAGTGAAAAAGATAAGTTTACAACATAAGACATTAAAGGTGTTATGTCCAACATTCAGTCCCTCTCAATGTCAATGAAATCAGATTACATCTGTGTTTGTCTGATCCACACCAAGTAAACTCTGGCTTTTGAATGTTGTGATTTGTCTGCAGTACATGCAAAAGCTGGCAAAATGTGTTATTTATATTATTCATTTCCCCTGGAGGTGATTCTTTGAAAATTGCTGGATATCAAAAGAATGATGGATGTTCCAAACAGAAAATTAAAAACTTGCGATGAACTGAAGACTGCAAGACAGAGGAAGTCTTCCAACCCATTTCTAAACTCACGTGTTCCAGTTCAGGGTCATGAGGTGCTGGAGCCTATCCCAGTAATCCAGAGGATGCAGATCCATTTTTATATTAAAAAATAAAAAGGAACAAAAAATTATTTAAGGTCTTTCATATAAATCACATAATCTGCATTATATTTTATGTCAGTTAGTCTGGACTGTGCAGCATACAAGGTGTGCAGAGGTGGACGTCTCAGTCTCTTTTCTTTGGCTGTATATTGCTGTATGCAGGTGCATCGATCACAGGATGCATAATTTTTACAAAAATGTTCACAAGTAAACATCAAAGTAAATTTATAGTGTGCGTCAACCACTGAGTAGTTGACAGACTGCTGTGGTGATTAAACTTTACTTTTATTTTGTTTTGTTTTTGCAGTATACATAAAAACCCATGTCTTAATTAAAATTGTTTTGTTTTGACAATTGTTTTGACTATAAATTGAAAAAGCTTATTTGTCAACATTATTTATTACGGTATAATCGAGGAAATCTTAATTTTCAAATTACAATGTCACAATTTGTGTGAATGTGTACACATACACACATTTGAAATTAAAATGTATTGTGGACATGTTGCATTGATGTCAGTTATTAGAGGTTTTGATGAAAACTAACTGTTAGAATTGGTGGGTGTGGGTGTGTGTGGCCTTGCCAAACAAGAAGCATCGATTATTATTTATTTACACACACACACACACACATATATATATATATATATATAAAATATTGCAACTATTTTATTTCTTGGTAATTTATGAAAAGAGTTAAGATTCAAGGAAACGCTCACCAATTGGGGAAAATCCAAGACATTATTCATGTTGTACTTACTGTAAATTGTTGCTTAAATACCTTTATTATATCCTGGTGTGTGTATGTGTGCTTTGGTCCTTTTTGTTTAAAAGTGTAATTTGTGTGTTGCTAATTCTAACAAAAAATGTTATGCTCCATTAAGACTTTCAAAAGGGAGGATTTTAACGTTGAATAGATGCTGAAAAAGGTTATGGTGAAAAGACATGAAAAGTGGTTTAAAAGTGAAAAGTTTATTCATCTATTTATAGACTATGAATAAATGTCTGCATTTACATCCATTTTTTTTCAACGGGGTTTTCATCGCCAGCTTTTAAATGATAAATACAGACATGCTTTGCTAGCTAGGCTTCAAAATTATGACTTCCTGTAAGTTACTCATTCAACAGGTTGAAAAATGCTACCTTTTTAAAATCATGGTTAAAAATGGTCTAAACCTAAATTCTAAATTCTCTTGTTGGGTTCTCTCTGCTTGAGTCTGTCTGTCTCTGTCAGGGTTCGTGATGGATTGACACAGGAAACAGATGGAGACCAATGCAGACTCTCAGACATGGCTGGTAGTGATGAATAAAAGGCTTTATCTTGTAACCAGGCAGTAGAGTCGACACACGGGTAATCAGATAATGAGGCAGAGGTATCAGACAGGGTACAGGCTGGGACGTGGTCAAAAATACAAGCTGAGGTCATACCAGCGGTGGCGAGGAGTATCACAGGCAAAAACAGAGGCAGAGTCAAAATACAATCTGAGTTCAGGATTAAGGCAAGGCGGAGGTCGGAGCAAATAAGCAAGGTCAAAACACTAAGAAGCAAACAGGACATGAACTAAAGGCGAGAGAGTGAACAAAGTCAACAATCGGGCAGTGAACTGTGGAACTGTGAGGGTTTTAATAAAGAGCAAACTAATCAGGATGATGTGAAGCAGGTGTGTAGAAGGATCTGGCAAGAGCTGTGGTTTAGTGAACAAAGAAGGGGGAAGAAAGGCAAAAGAGTGCAGAAGGGCAAAACAAAGCAGTGCAAAACAATAGAAGTCAGTGACAGAAAAACTAACTGTGAGAAACATGACATGCTCAAATAATTAAGGTGAGCAAAACTAATGTGACAAGTCAAAAAGGGGAAACAAGAAAACTAATGATTAAAACTAGAATGGAACTGTTATTGACTGATACAGAAAAGTGAATACAATAAAAATGCCACAAACTAACTATTGGTTAAACCGAGAATAAGTGATGAACAGAAAACAAAGCTAGTGACTACTGAATAATGCAATAAATGACAAATAGAACATAATCTGACGAGCAACACTGAAGATTAAAAATAACAAAAACCTGTGACTAAGCATTATACAACAAATGTGATAAACAGAACTAAACTAAGACTAAAGTAACTTAAAGAACCAGAGTGAACAAATACAAACTACACAATAAATGATAAAGAATGAAACCAGTGACAAAGTGTAACACAAGGAAAGCAATGATTAACAGAATGAACTGCAAACTAAATGATGAGGTGCTGAATGAAACCAGTGACTAAATACACTCAACAAAAATATAAACACAGCACTTTTGGTTTTGCTCCCATTTTGTATGAGATGAACTCAAAGATCTAAAACCTTTGACACATACACAATATCACCATTTCCCTCAAATATTGTTCACAAACCAGTCCAAATCTGTGATAGTGAGCACTTCTCCTTTGCTGAGATAATCCATCCCACCTCACAGGTGTGCCATATCAAGATGCTGATTAGACACCATGATTAGTGCACAGGTGTGCCTTAGACTGCCCACAATAAAAGGCCACTCTGAAAGGTGCAGTTTTGTTTTATTGGGGGGGATACCAGTCAGTATCTGGTGTGACCACCATTTGCCTCATGCAGTGCAACACATCTTCGCATAGAGATGATCAGGTTGTCAATTGTGGCCTGTGGAATGCTGGTCCACTCCTCTTCAATGGCTGTGCGAAGTTGCTGGATATTGGCAGGAACTGGTACACGCTGTCGTATACGCCAGAGCATCCCAAACATGCTCAATGGGTGACATGTCCGGTGAGTATGCCGGCCATACAAGAACTGGGACATTTTCAGCTTCCAAGAATTGTGTACAGATCCTTGCAACATGGGGCCGTGCAATATCCTGCTGCAACATGAGGTGATGTTCTTGGATGTATGGCACAACAATGGGTCTCAGGATCTGGTCACGGTATCTCTGTGCATTCAAAATGCCATCAATAAAATGCACCTGTGTTCTTCGTCCATAACAGATGCCTGCCCATACCATAACCCCACCGCCACCATGGGCCACTCGATCCACAACATTGACATCAGAAAACCGCTCACCCACACGACGCCACACACGCTGTCTGCCATCTGCCCTGAACAGTGTGAACCGGGATTCATCCGTGAAGAGAACACCTCTCCAACGTGCCAAACGCCAGCGAATGTGAACATTTGCCCACTCAAGTCGGTTACGACGACGAACTGGAGTCAGGTCAAGACCCCGATGAGGACGACGAGCATCCAGATGAGCTTCCCTGAGACGGTTTCTGACAGTTTGTGCAGAATTCTTTGGTTATGCAAACCGATTGTTTCAGCAGGTGTCTGAGTGGCTGGCCTTAGACGATCTTGGAGGTGAACATGCTGGATGTGGAGGTCCTGGGCTGGTGTGGTTACACGTGGTCTGCGGTTGTGAGGCTGGTTGGATGTACTGCCAAATTCTCTGAAATGCCTTTGGAGACAGCTTATGGTAGAGAAATGAACATTCAATACACGACCAACAGCTCTGGTTGACATTCCTGCTGTCAGCATGCCAATTGCATGCTCCCTCAAATCTTGCGACATCTGTGGCATTGTGCTGTGTTGTGTGTTGGGGGGTTGGCTGGACATTTTGGTGTTGTTTTCTTTTCTTTGCTCTCCAGGTGGTATGCAAACTGGTTTTTGTCTGTGGAGAAGGTGCTGGCAGAAGAGTCCTTCACCCTCATCAGCATTATTAGCTGCACCTGTGGAGGATGTTTACGTGCAGGCCTACTGACTCGCAGCACCTGTGGATGATGCTCACATGTAAACTTAAAGACTTTCAGCTGAAGCAGATAATGAGATGGCGTTCTGCATTTAAGCCATGAGTGGTTCAAGCAGAATTGCCGGGAACTCGACCTTGTGACGTTCGGTTGTGAGACGCTGAGGACCGCGCCTGGGTTTGACACATCGTGCCTGTGAAGGAGGACGGGTGAGGGACACATGCTGTCAGCACACATCAGAGGTGATGATTGTCTGAATAAGTGTTAACAGTAATTTGATATTTTGTTACGCAGTATATTTGAACATTGATGAGAATTGTGCAGCTCGCTTCTCACTGCCGTGGCGTACGGAATGATGATCCCCACCTGTTGTGAGAAGCTGCTCATTTACATAAAGCTTAAATTCAGACCTGAATGTGTTGCTGATAGTGTGTGCCTTTGAAGGATATTTGTTGTAGCTGTTGACTTACCTCACCTTTTCCATCCTTCACAGAGTCAGTCTGTCGTGTCCACCTAGGGGGTGTTCGGCGGTGAGTCTGGGTCCAGAAGCATCGGGCTTTGATCCATTTGGGCGCTGGAGAGCGCGCCGTCCTTCACCTAACCAGACAAATGCACATTTATGTTGTACACAATTATTGCACAAAAGGGAAATAAATTTGTTTTGTTTTTGGAACCGCTTTCTGGTTATTTTAGCGCTGGGTTCAGTCAGACGCTGGTCGCGCTCCTCAACTCGGTCTTGCACATAACAGTGCTGTGTGATAAAACTGCACCTTTCAGAGTGGCCTTTTATTGTGGGGCAGTCTAAGGCACACCTGTGCACTAATCATGGTGTCTAATCAGCATCTTGATATGGCACACCTGTGAGGTGGATGGATTATTCTCAGCAAGGAAAAGTGCTCACTATCACAGATTAGACTGGTTTGTGAACAATATTTGAGGGAAATGGTGATATTGTGTATGTGGAAAAAGTTTTAGATCTTTGAGTTCATCTCATACAAAATGGGAGCAAAACCAGAAGTGTTGTGTTATATTTTTGTTGAGTGTAATAAACAAAGCAAAACAATAAACAGAACCAAACTGAGACTAACATGATAAAGTATGAACTAATGAAAAGTAAAACAGAAAATCACAAAAGAAATACGCCAAGGGTTAAGACCTAAAACCCAAGCCAGGGCGAGCACGGCAGTCTGTCTCTCGTCTGTCTCTCCTGACTCTTGGGTGGGTGGTGGGGGTCTCCCTCTATGGCCACTCCCCATTCTGGTACGTTCCATGCACCCCTGCTTTCTATTGCACCTTATCGCCCTGGGTGTATATATAGCTCTCTGGATTCCTCTGTCCTTTGCCAGATTGATGTGCTTAGTGCCTTCTCTCCAGCTCTGTTTTTGTATTCTCGACTTGCCAGTCTCGTGTGTTTGACCACCTGCTTGTTTCCTCGATCACGCTTTAGCCTGATGCTCCTTGTATTGTTGCTCATTTTGGACTGCCTTCCTGTGTACCCCCGTTTACTATCTCAGTAAACAGTTTTTACCTACAGAGCTTTGTCTGAGTCCTGCATTTGCATCATACCACACCCATCAACCAGACCAGATACTCATGTCATTTTGGTATATTTGGCTGCAGACAGTTTTTGTTGTTATATTGTTATATTTCTTCTTGAAAATGCATAAGAAAAAAGTTAATTTCTCAAATTTTCATGCTAGAATTTAGGGTAGAAACCTTCAGGGAACATTTTCAATTGTGTTTACTTTTTTAAAACTCTGACCTACTTTGTCATGACAGATCCACTTTCCCTTCTCTTCTGTAGCTTTTGAAGCAGCTGTCTGAAGTAACTGCAAAGAATAGTCTAATAATACAGTACATGGGGTGAGAATGAATAACAATGACTATATTTTGAGGTTATTATTCAACTTGGCTTAGAGATGAGATGAACGCACATAAGTAGATTTTTTTTTCATTGTGTTTGTCCTTCCTAAAATTGCTAAAAGAAATATGGCATACCTACGCAAATGGAGTAAAGGCTTTGTGCTGATTTGTTGATGATATGAATGTGTACTCAACAACATTCACAGAATTGTCCTGAAGCCACTTCTTTGATATCTTTGGTTGTGTTCTTTAGATTGTCCTGCTGAAAGAACCATCACCCAGTCTGAGCACTCTGGAGCAGGTTTTCATCCAGGATGTCTCTGTACATTGCTGTATTCATCTTTCCCTCAATCCTGACTAGTCTCCCAGTTCCTGCCATTGAAAAACATCCCCACAGCATGATGCTGCCACCACCATGCTTCACTGTAGGGATGATGCCTGGTTTCCTCCAAACATGATGCCTGGCATTCACGCCAAAGAGTTAAATCCTTGTCTCATCAGTCCAGAGAATTTTATTTCTCATGGTCTGAGAGTCCTTCAGGTGCATTTTGGCAATCTCCAGGTGGGCTGCCATGTGCTTTTTACTAAGGAGTGGCTTCAGAGCATCTACAGAGATGACTGTCCCTCTGGAAGGTTCTCCTCTCTCCACAGAGGAATGCTGGAACTCTGACAGTGACCATCGGCTTCTTGGTCACCTACCTTACTAAGGCCCTTCTCCCCAATTGCTCACTTTAACGTCAGCCATCTCTAGGAAGAGTCCTGGTGGATCCAAACATCTTCCATCTATGGATGATGGAGGCCACTGTGCTCACTGCGACCTTCAAAGCAGCAGAAATGTTTCTATACCCTTCCCAGATTGGTGCCTCGAGACAATCCTGTCTCGGAGGTCTACAGACAATTCCTTTGACACTTGGAGGTCCAAGCTTTCTCTTCTACCTGTAAAGCCCACGGAGAGTCAAATGACTCTGGCTAGCTGACTTGGCTAGCCACATTCTTGTGTTTGCATATTTGCTGTCTGTGTGTTCTGAGACTTCCTTGTTTACATAACAGAAGTAGCTCTCCACAGGGGATCTTGGAGTCAGTTGCCTGCTTAGCTGAAAGGGCTGCGTATGAAGCAGGAGTTGTGTGCAAAACGTGTAAAATTACAGCTGCCTAGTACATCTATTGCTACAACTATTTGTGCATCACAGCGGCTGAAAGATCTGTCGTTCTGGATGTCCCAGCTGGACAACATGTACTGTGTTTGGATAGACATGGACTAACAACTGCCCACTGTAACCCATGTGTGTCTGCTTGCTGTCATCATGTGGACATAATGACATAACAGTGTGGGGACTGTTAGTCATTGTGAGTGACTGTAACCTGTACCTATTGTACATATTTTGGTTTTCTGGTGTGTTTTTTGGTACATTTCAATAAAATCCAGAAAAAATTTCATCTCTCCCCCAGGGTAAAGTTATTTATCCACCTAAGCACAAATCAGCAGCCCTTTCAGCTAAGCAGGCACACAGACAGCAAGTATGCAAACACAAGAATGTGGCTAGCCAAGTCAGCCCCTCCCCTGAGGTGTTCTGAGACTTCCTTGTTTACATAACAGAAGTAGCTCTCCACAGGGGATCTTGGAGTCATTTGACTATCCGTGGACTTTAGAGGTAGATTGGTCATTTGACCAGACCTTGGCCTTCTCTGTGTTGATTTCATGCTTGGTTTGTGCTCTGACATGCACTGTCAACTGTGGGACCTTAAATGTAGACAGGTGTGTGTCTTTCCAAATCATGTCCAGTCAACTGAATTTACCCCAGATGGACTCCAATTAAGCTGTAGAAACATCTCAAGGATGATTAGTGGAAATGGGATGTACCTGAGCTCAATTTTACGCTTTCTGGCAAAGGCTGTGAATGCTTATGTACATGTGATTGTTTTTTTTTTTGTTGTTGGGGGGGGGGGGGGGGTATAAATTTGCAAAAAATCTCAGAAAAACGTTTTTCACATTGTCAGAGTTGCCACAAATGACTATTTTGATAGTTGACTAGTCAACGATTATTTTTGCGATTAGTCGGAACATACGTAAATTGCAGCTTATTGCCTTTTATCAACATTGATACCATTATCAATCCGATTCCCTTATTGAAACCTCCTGTGAATTTTCTGTGTACTAAAAGTAGGCTTTACGGGTTTTCTATGTCAACAACTTTTTATTGAGTCTTAAAGTAAATAAATATTAAATTGGTCACTGGATGCTTAATCTCTGGACATGGACAGACAGAAAAAAAATCTGTAGTTTTTGTCAAAAGCATTTCCTTTCAGACATTAATGGCATGATTGTCTCTTCATATGTATGAGCTGAGCTCAGCTGGCTGCTGGAGTCTGCAGCGATACAGTCTTGGGCTGCTGCTCATCAGTGCAGGATGTCTCATTTTGGGAGGAAAAAAAACGTTTTGATTGATTGCAGTTTTTGTTTGTATTACGTTTGGAAAGAGATGTCATTTGATTTAAACGGTGCTTCCCTTTGAAGTTCTAAATTCCAAGTGTACTCACTCCAAACGCTGCGCCGCTGTCTGCTGAGTCAACGGAACGGAGGACGATTCTCGTTTCTTTCTTGCAACAAAACAGGGGTCCCAGTTAGTCACTTTAATCTGTGCAAGTGACTCATGATTGACATATTTTAATGGCTTTGAGAGGGGATAAGAAGCGAAGTTACCACTTCTGAAGAGAAGCGAAGCAAAGATCCAACAAAGCAGCGGATTGAAGCACTGCTTCATTGGCTCAAGGTTCAAAGCAAATGACTTGTCGACTACTAAATTAATTGTTGATGGTTGAATAGTCAACGTAGTCGTGACTAGTTGTGGCAGCCCTACTTGTCATTGTGGGGTATTGTGTGAAGAATATTGAAAAATAATGCATTTCATCAATTCCAATGAATATGTACACACAGTTGTGCTCAAGTTTACATACCCTGGCAGAATTTTATTTTTATTTATTTATTTTGGCCGTTTTTGAGAAAATATGAATAACACAAAAACGTTTCCACTCATGGTTCAGGCCTGGTCCCACTGGGGAGGGGATTAATTGCACATGAATTGAGTATACAAATGTTGGCCGTTCGTTGTCGTCTGCAACAGAAATGGCCAAAAATGACAGATGTCTCAGTATGAATTATGGATATATTAATAATGTACAGCGAATATATGACAAACAGTCACGGATGTATAACGCATGTATTGAGCAAACGGATCATACGCACTGCGATTATCACGGAGGTATTACAGATGTATTGACAATGCACTGCGCACATGTTGCGCATGCACGGCATCTGCATTGCGGCCATAAATGAAGTGCACTCAGGCCTTTCGGCATCATTATTCACACCAACACCACAGCTTCTGGAGCAATTGCTGGACTTGGACAAGTTGATTGGAGTAAACAAGCAGTGAACAGGGCGAGTGGTGACGTCAGCGGATCGCATCAGAGCGCAGCTCGCATGTTTCATGGATATTGCAGACGCTGAGTGAATATGAACTAATTCTGTGCGCAAATCATCCTAAACACCAGTGGGACCGGGCCTTTAGTGGTTGGGTGAAGCCATTTTATTCTCAAACAACTGTGTCTAGTCTTTTTAAATCATGATGACAACAGAAACTACCCAAATGACCCTGATCAAAAGTTTACATACCCCTGTTCTTAATACCATGTATTGCCCCCTTGGAGTCTTTTGTGGTAGTTTGTGAATAAGGCTTTCTGATGGTAAACAAGAGAAAAGGGACTAACATTTTGGTGTTCCTCTGCTGCTAAAGTCCAAATTGTAACATGTAGTCCAGTGATGCTGTGCACTGACTTCGGAACAGTGGTGGGCACAGATAACCAAAAAATTAACTTCAATAACAGATTATAAAAGATAACTTTTCAGTTAACTGATTAAGCTAAACCAATAAACCACCCAAAAATGTATCGGAAGTTACAGATGACCGATAAATTCCAGTTATAACTACTAACAAGCTGAGTTTGAGTTTTAACACCACAATCGCTTCTGGAAGCATCAAAGGCGACCACAGACCCAAACAATGAGTCAGCACTTCTGTCTTTGAGCATCCTACCCCCTGCTAGAAGCTCCAGTTTACTACATGGCTTCCAGCACAAAAGCAGCTGAGAGGAGCCACAAAGCTCAACTCTCTACTCAATCACAGCTCTGGCGTCAGGCGGAGGTCTTGGAAAATAAAGCAATGCTGACTTATGGTTTGGTGTAGACAAGGTCTGTTAGAAAAGTATCTGACCTTATTATTTTTTTAAAAAACCATATGGATTTGAATCACGTGTGATTGTGTCAGACAAGCTTGAACCCTCGTGCGCATGCGTGAGTTTTTTTCATGCCTGTCGGTTGCGTCATTTGCCTGTGAGCAGGCTTGAGTGAGGTGTGGTCCACCCCTCTCGTCTATTTTTTATTGCGAATAAATGTCAGAACGATTTGGAGCTTTGCTGCATCAATTTTTTTCCAGAAACTGTGAGAGACCTCCAGGTGGACACCGTTCTGTTATGTGTCGGACGCAGCCCGGAGAACCAACCAGCGTTTGAAGGACCCAGTATAAATAAGCAGAGCACGGTACAAAGGATAACAGTTTAATAAACATAACAGTGATGTGATAAATATAAAAAGTGCGCGGTCTGGCGTGGTGGATTGCGGTGCGCTCCCAGCAGCGCTAACGGTCCGGAGCCAGAACCAGTTCGGACCCCAGGACCCCGCCGACACCCCCCAGGTGGCCGCGACAAACCGAGTCTGTGAATGAAGAAATCATCTTGTGAGTCCACACTCAACACACAGAGAGAACACTCAAAGGTGTACAAACGCAAACACTTCCTGGCTTAATTACTAATCAGCGTCCCACCCTGCAGGCATGGAACACCTTGTTCACAAACTCACTGCAGTGGAAGCTAATTAAAACGACCAACATAACAGCTCAATACAATAAGGTGTGAGGGACACCACATTTACTGACTGTATAAATGTTAGTCACAAAACCAAACGTACCTCAGGAAGTGTGCTGACGAGCGTGAGACCTCACCCCCTCCTCTTTCATAGACCATGCATCAAACCTGGACGTTCTCTGCATCCACTGATGATGAGATGGCTCTTGAGACGACAATCTCACCCGTCTGGTCACAAGGTCGAGTCTCTGGCAAAACACACTGTGCACTCCAGACTTAAATGCCACCATGTTCCAATCCGTGTAGATGCACCACAGCTGTGAGTCCTGACGAGCTGCACGTGATCAGCCTCAGGTGATCAGGGTGAGGTCCTGATAACCTCAGCTACACAGCCACTCAGTCCCAAATGCGCACCACCTGGAAGGAAAACCAAAAGACAGACAAAAGCCAGCCAGGCACGCCAGCCACAACACGTTCAAAAAATTAATATGGCTTTCAGGGACGATTTTATGGGGATTAAACAGATTATGGGGTGTTACTGCCGCTTTAAGGATGGCCCACAACTGCTGAGAGCGCAGTGCGCTCCCAGCCCCCATTGACAGACTGACACCCCGCTGGAACAACCAGATCATTTCCAATGTGAAGGCTTTGTTGATCTGGGACCTCGTCTGACTTTCACAAAAAGGCAGAAGATGTGGACATCAGCACTTTTTTCCGGCACATTCCACCGTTACAGGAGTTTTTTTCATGGAAAGAAAAGCGGAGGGACGTGCCACGGAGCCGTTCATTACGCGGGACAAAACCACCTCGGTGGTGGTCTCTCAGGACAGCTTTCAGGTGGATTTCAGACGGATTCCGGTTGCTTTCCAGTCGTGTGAATATCCGATTGTGATTGTGCATGAGCTGGACATGCCAGAACATGTCCCCTGAGGCGTCATCACGGCGTTGCTTTGCGCCGAGTGGCTTCTCTTTCCATGACAAAAACTCCTGTAACAGTGAAATGTGCCATTCATTTTTAAACTGGACGCTGTCTTGATCTGGTATGTCATCTGACTAGCACAGGAATTGTGAAAAGACGTGGACATCAGGACTTTTCCAGCACATTAAGACAGACGTGCGGAGGAGTTCCGTGCGTCACGGTGCAGCCGCTCAGCGCAAAGCAACGCCATGATGAAGCCTCACGGTACATGTTCTGGCATGTCCAGCTCATGCACAATCACAATCGGATATTCACACGACTGGAAAGCAACCGGAATCCATCTGAAATCCACCTGAAAGCTGTCCTGAGAGACCAACACCGAGGTGGTTTTGTCCTGCGTAATGAACGGCTCTGTGGCGTGTCCCTCCGCTTTTGTTTCCATGAAAAAAACTCCTGTAACGGTGGAATGTGCCGAAAAAAGTGCTGATGTCCACATCTTCACAATTCCTGTGCTAGTCAGATGACATACCGGATCAAGACAGCGTCCAGTTTAAAAATGAACGGCACATTTCACTTTTACAGGAGTTTTTGTCATGGAAAGAGAAGCTGCTCCACTGCGCATGGCAGTGCAGCCGCTCGGCGCAAAGCAACGCCGTGATGAAGCCTCACGAGGGTTCAAGCTTGTCTGACGCAATCACACGTGAATCAAATCCATATGGTTTTTAAAAAATAATAAGGTCGGATACTTTTTTAACAGACCTCGTAAATAAAATTAATACTGATAGAATAACTCCATTAATGTGAATTCTGTCATTGTGCAAAGTTAAAATATACCATATATCTTTTAATGTTGAATAATGCACTAATTCTGAAGTTTTGTAACAAACACAGACAGATGGCAAAGGATTCTGGGTAAAATGTGCCTCCGCTAACACTGATTGGTTGACTCACTCATTCTATGTAACCCACATTAATGTGAGGTGTGTCATGTGTTGGTGTTTACAGATAAATGTGCTTTTGTAAAATATGCCAATTTTTATGTTAAAAAAAGGCTTTTTTTTTTTAAAGGCAAGTTGTAATTAGATAACTGTCTGATATAACCAGTGTCAAAATAAATAGAACACTGCCATGATCTACTGGCGCCAGTGTGAGTTCTGGCCCTTTTTCAGCTGATTTTTTTAATTTGTGTGAGAATTTTTTGGATTGCACCGAGTTTTGGGTTAATCGTGCGTCCTGCATCATTTAGTATACATGAAGTAACGAGCTGTGTTTAACATCTCACGACCACCTCCTGATCGGCTATCGTATGGTCAGATGAAAATCAAACCTGTTTGATATTCTGGTTGGCCGTCGTGAGGGTATCCCGCTGCTGAAGCGCTACAAGCGTCCAACCTCTCGCACTGTGCCTGTGAAACCACCGCAGTGTTGTGTGGGCCGCTGAAGAGGAGGTACTGCTGGCCCACCACCACCAGATGGCGCCCTGCTTGGAGTGCGGGCTCCAAGCACGAGAGGGTGTCGGAGCCGCTGGAGGTGACAGCTGTCATCAATCAACACCAGCTGTCACCCATCACCACCACTATAAAGACCGGACTGCAACTCCACCTCCTCGCCGAGAAATCATCTACCATACAGGTAATTTTCTCTGCTGACTTAAACTTTGAGTATTAGTCTGATCTCTTTTTGCAGCCGTTTTCCTGTGGTGTGCCTTATCTGCGGAGTTGGCATTCGGTGTGGACTGCGACGGCTTCGCCTCACACCCACTCAGATAAGTGGTTAACTCAGGAGCTGCACGAGGTGTGATTGGAGGTGGAGGTTCTCCCTCCTTAACTGAACACAGACTGTGGGATTACTGAGTGTGCGGACTCACACTCATCCAGAACTTTTCGTTTTCTGCCAGCAGTACCGGGTCTGACTGCTGAAGACAGTGGCCACCTGGGGCGCAGGGCTTGGCGGCTCCGGTGTTCTTCAGGTCCGTTGGTGGTGAGGCTTGTGTGGGTTCCGGCTTCTCTCTCACCGGACGTCTCCTATCTTCGAGCCTGCCACACGTCACCTTTGTTGGATTGATATAACACATATTTGTATCTGTCTGTATCACGTTGTGCACCTTCACAACATTAAATTGTTACTTTTGGCTATTCCATTGTCCCTTCATTAACGCCCCTGTTGTGGGTCCGTGTCACGACACTTCCCCAACACGCAGACCTGTCTTGTAAGGTTTTGTTTTCTTTTTTTTTTTTAAACTTTGATGTCTCCCATCGAGTTTTTGTAAAAAAAAAATAAAAAAAAATAAAAAATAAATCAATTAAGTTTGAAAAAAAGCTTCTGTTTACATTTTACTTCTGGAAACACGAGTCCGACGTATGGTTTTTGAATGTACAATGTGTGTGAGAACATAAATCGTGCGCTCTGAACTTTTACACCGTGCGGTTCTGTAGTATAGTTTGAGCTGGAACAGAGTACAGTGATTGAAAATGTCATGCAGTGTCTGCCCAGCTTCAGGGCGAATACTGCCATGATCACTACTGCCCAGTAGATGGCAGGAGAGACCGTGAAAACTTGCCAAAACAAAATTCCAGATAATCTGTGTCTGCTACATTTAAGATGCGTGGAATTTAAAAACACAAACACAATAATGTCTATAAACCCAGAGAATATATTCACAAGAGTTTTAAGCCCCGTTTACACATAGACGGTAAGAGCTCCCGGAAGCGTCCCGGAAGAGTTTTTGGCCATCTTAAGGATTAAACACCGTTGTTAACGCCGGCACTAAGGGGTGTGGCTTAGTTCCGGCTTTACCAGGAATCGTAGAAAAAATTATTCAACATGTCGAATAATTCCGGGAGCGCACAAGGAGAATTCGCGTGACGACGGAGACAACATGAACAACGGCGTTTACTTTTTAATCGCTGTTTCATCCTGCCCCTTCCTGTAGTGCCGCAGTTTACACCGCCGTAATTGGTGGCCGGCGTTGTATCCCTAACCAACGGCATGTAAAACAATGATAGAGCCCACATCGGCGTCCTCAACGGCGTTTTAACTGGCGACAGAGGCAGACAAAATGGCAGCGCTAGCGGACAGTACGCCGTTCTAAACGCCACCTCCCGTTAAAACGGCGTTCCAAACGGCCGATAGGCGGCGGTCAGTATAAAAACGCTAGCGCGCTGCATGCACTCACAGTCAGCTCCATATATTTTTACAGAGAAGCTCCAGTATGCCTCCTAAAAGAAAATTGGCAGCGGCAAGGACTTACCAAGAGATCTGGTTCAGAAGCAGAGGGAGGCCTGGTGGAGACTGAGCAACACGTTGAGGGGGAAAGGAAGGAGAAGAAAAGGCTGAGGATGATCTCCCTCCCCCTGCAGTGACAGAGGCATGTATTCCTGCTGCTTCAGCCTATTATACTCTGGGGCGGTGCCTATATGCAAAAGATCCTGGAGTAACGCAGGATTTGCCTGGATAAAACCAGCGGTACACAGGGCATTATCGGCGGCAGCAGAACACCGCCATTCTCACGCGCATCTTAACCTGCAATTGTAAAGGATACAACTGGGTATTAACCCCCCGTTGCCTGACGTGTGCCGGATGCTATGAAGTCAAAATGCCGCTTTATTTGGCGGATTTAGCGGCGTTTTATCCGCGTATTTGCGGATAGTACGGCGGTCAAAACACCAGCGAAATGCTCCACCCCTTTCCACGCGAAAATAGCCGTAACTACCGCAATCTTCAGTCTACGTACTACCCGCCGACAAAACCGTCTATGTGTAAACGGGGCTTTAGGCACTAGAGTTTAATGCTGTTGTCTGTGGAGCCTGAACAGAGTGTCTCAAATGCATTTGTCCTGTCGTGAATGTACTGAGATTACCCTATCCTACCCATAATGCATGTCCACACTAAAACCTTAAGTAAAGTAGTGAAGGGTCACCGCTCATCTGTTGAAAAGGTACAGGATTTAGTAGAAACTTCTAAGGAAAAAGGAAAAAAATCTGCACACTTCAGGTCTGTGCAAAATAGCTTTACTGAAGCTGCAAGCTTTTGGTCTGTGAGACCTTCATCAGGCAGAGTGCATGTTACAAACAGTGCTTGGAGTTAATACACTTGATTAGTGGCATCTGTAATCAGTGGTGAAGCACAGATCCAGCCCTGTCAGAACTTTTCAGGACCGTCCTCTCTTTTGTTCACAAAGAGGACCAGCGTCTGTAATAAATTGATTGAGCTAACATCTTACCCCCTCCAAAACAAACACTGTTAACGCCAATCAAAGAAGGGAATTATCCCTGTGGAAATTGTGCTCATTGTCATAAGTCAGTGAAAACAAATACCTTTAAGCACCCTAGAACCGGTATAAGTTTTAGAATCAGGGAATAATCGCATGCAATACGAAAAAATGTTATCTATATGTTACATGCCCATGGTGACAAAAATTTACATTGGTAAACCACCCACCCTGTGAAACAAAGAATAAGTGAACATAAGAGCTCCATTAGGAGAAAAGATGAAAATATCCTGTTGCCTGTCATTTTAATGATCTGTCACACCCTCTTTCTTCCCTTAGATTCGGGGTATAGAACAAGTAACCCTACACAGAGGGGGTGACGCTGACAGGAAATTATGCCAACGTGAACTCTTTTGGATATATACATTAGATGCACTACAACCATCATGTCTAACGAGGATTTTGACATGAGTGTGTTATATAATTCTGAAGTATTGATTTAATTTTGAACTGTTTGTGCTTTGTTTTATGATGGCCGATGCCTGATGTGTACACAGCATGGACTTGTTCTTTTTCCTTTTTTTCTCCTCTGTTTGTATCTTTCATGTCTGATTTCACTACATTTCTCATGATGCTCTACTGACTCAGAGTGCTTCACCACTGATTACAGGTGCCACTAATCAAGTGTATTAACTCCAAGCACTGTTTGTAACATGCACTCTGCCTGATGAAGGTCTCATCAGACCGAAAGCTTGCAGCTTCAGTAAAGCTATTTTGCACAGACCTGAAGTGTGCAGATGTTTTTTCCTTTTCACACTAAAACCCTTAAAAATTTGTGCATTATTTTAAAACTAAATCATATATCTGATATTTTCACTTTATAAAACTTCAGACGTGACGTTAATTTAAATAACTTGTCCGAAATTAGTTTGGTTAAAATTTGAACCATAAAAATGTATGCCTCTGGATGACTTAGGTGATATTGCCCGCCGTTATCAGTATGGGGTTAAAAGAAATGAGGGGTTTTTTTGTTGTTGTTTTTTGTTGGTTGTTTTTTGGTGACCAGTTCTACTTTGCCTGCATAGGATAGAGCAGTTTCTTCTAGAAGCAGCTCTCCTCTGTTTGCACAGGATAGAACTACACATCTGCTACAAAACCTTTAACACGTAGGTGCTCAACTAATTTTAAATTTTGTGAATGTTTGTAGCTGTTCAGCTTTGTTTACCACGTTAACAATCTAAAAATTATCGGACAAAAATTTATCGGAAGATAATTAGTCCGATAATGGTTTTCAAAGTTATCTGAAAAGATAATCCTATAATGAAAACATTATCTTCGATAATTATCGGTTATTGGACCTGTGCCCACCACTGCTTCGGACTTCCATTAAGAAAAAAAAAAGACTTTGTGTAGTTCCTCAGTCCAGCCAAAGCTGACGTGATGTCAGCTTTTCATCTGAACAGCTCTTCATGCATCCAAACAGCTTACAGCAGAGTGGATTTTGTGTGTGTGTGTGTGTGTGTGTGTGTGTGTGGTGTGTGTGTGGTGTGTGTGTGTGTGTGTGTGTGTGTGTGTGTGTGTGTGTGTGTGTGGTGTGTGTGTGTGTGTGTGTGTGTGTATGTTACAAGAATTAGCAGCATCAGTTAGCTCGTTGTTCCCCGTGCACACGCAGGCAACCAGGTCGGTGCTTGTGCGTGTGTGTACTACCAAAAAAAGACTGTGTACATCCACTGTCCAGCGGAAAAAAAAGTCACGTCAGAAATTAGTCCAGCTTCTCATTCTTTATTTGTGCAAACAGCCTCCAGCCTGTGTGTGTTAACAGAAGTAGTAGCGTCAGTTAGCTCAATCAAATCATTCTTGGTAGAGTCATCGCCCCCCCCAACCCCCAGTGTGCGCACACGCAACCGGGTCATGCTTGTATGCGCATGTACTACCAAAAAAAGACTGTGTACATCCTCAGTGCAGTGGGAAAAAAAAAATTACATCAGAAATTAGTCCAGCTTTCATTCCAACTTCCTGCTAACAGCCTCCTGAAAGCACAGTGGATTTGTTTTGTGTGTGGCACATGCGTGCATGAGGACGGGCAGGCGTGGATGTGTGCGTGTGTGCAGAGTGCAGTGGAACCAAATTTGCACTCTAAATGGAACCAAACTGCACTCTAAAATGCAATTA
Source organism: Thalassophryne amazonica (assembly GCF_902500255.1). NCBI lineage: Eukaryota > Metazoa > Chordata > Actinopteri > Batrachoidiformes > Batrachoididae > Thalassophryne > Thalassophryne amazonica. The sequence goes on from NC_047104.1 coordinate 134,263,147, forward strand.
ATCCGTCATGTGACATACAAAGCACCAATCAAATGACAAGGACCTACTCAGCTATTATATAAAGGGGTTTAAACAGCATCAGTATTAAAAGCAAGTATCCCATTCAACTTCTCAGTTCCACATTCAAACCCTGTAGATGGAAGCACCTGCATGGTGCTTACATCTTCACCAAATTAGATCTCTGGAACGCTTATCATTTGGTCCGCATGAGAGAAGGCAATGAATGGAAGACCGCATTCCCCCATAGGCCATTTTGAATATCAGATAATGCCTTTCGGTCTTACAAACACCCCTGCAACCTTTCAGGTACTAGTCAGTGATGTGCTGTGGGATTTTCTGAATCAGTTCATGGGCGCCTATTTAGACAACATTCTCATTTTCAAAGGATCAGAAGGAACACCACACGCATGTTCATCAGGTCCTCCAGCGGCTTTCGTCAAAGCCAAGAAATATGCTCCTGGGGATGAGGTGTGGTTGTCTTGTCTTCGGCCAACATTCCACTCTAAGCAGAAACTCGCAAGCTGGTCTGTAGTTCCTGGGTCCGTGTGTGGTGGACCATCCCATCAACCCAGTGTTGGTGTTATGTGTCGACGCGGGTTGAGGAGCGGACCTGCGTCTGACGGAACCCAGTGCTAAAAATAACCAGAAAGCGGTTCCAATAACAAAAACTATTTATTTATTTCACCCACTGGTGCATAAAAGTGTAAAACTAAAAGAGCGTCCTTCTGGTGGAGTGAAGGCTGGCACGCTCTCCAGCGCCCAAAAGGATTGAAGCCCGGCACTCCTGGACCCACTACCACCGCCAAACACCCCCCAGGTGAACACGACAAACCGACTCTCTGCGAAGCATAGAAGAGGTGAGGTAAGTCAGCAGTCACAACCAATATCCTTCAAAAGACACACACTATCAGCAACACATTCAGGTCTGTATTTTAAGCTTTATGCAAATGAGCAGCTTCTCACAACAGGTGGAGGATCGCTTGTCCGCACGCCACAGCAGTGAGAAGCAAGCTGCACAATTCTCATCACAATTCAAGTATACTGCGTAACAAAATACCAAGTTACTATCAACAATTAGTCAAACACTTACTTACCTCTGATGTGTGCTGACAGCATGTGTCCTCACCCTTCCTTGCTTCACGGGCTCGATGTGTCAAACCCAGGCGCGGTCCTCAGCGTCTCACAAACGAACATCACAAGGTCGAGTTCCCGGCAGTTCTGCTTGAATCACACATGACTTAAATGCGAACGCCATCCAATTATCTGCTTCAGCTGAAAGTCTTTAAGGTTGCATGTGAGCACCGTTCACAGGTGCTGCACATGATGTTGATGAGGGTGAAGGATTCTTCAGCCAGCACCTTCTCCACAGACAAATCAGTTCTCATGCCACCTGGAGAGCAAAGAAAAGAAAAGAACACCAAAATATCCAGCCACACCCCCAACACACAACAGTTGGTTCACTTGCGCCTTCCATGGTCGCTCCACATCCATCAGGTGTTCTGTCTCTCAACCTGTGGCCGGTCCTTTGTTTTAAGTTGTCCTGTTTACAGATGCCAAATTACAAAAAACGTCACTTCAAATACAGTAGTGTTCAGAATAATAGTAGTGCTATGTGACTAAAAAGGTTAATCCAGGTTTTGAGTATATTTCTTATTGTTACATGGGAAACAAGGTACCATTAAGTTCAGTAGATTCTCACAAATCCAACAAGACCATGCATTCGTGATATGCACACTCTTAAGGCTATGAAATTGGGCTATTAGTAAAAAAAAAGTAGAAAAGGGGGTGTTCGCAATAATAGCAGTGTGGCAATCAGTCAGTGAGTTCATCAATTTTGTGGAACAAACAGGTGTGAATCAGGTGTCCCCTATTTAAGGATGAAGCCAGCACCTGTTGAACATGCGTTTCTCTTTGAAAGCCTGAGGAAAATGGGACATTCAAGATATTGTTCAGAAGAACAGCGTACTTTAATTAAAAAGTTGATTGGAGAGGGGAAAACCTATACGCAGGTGCAAAACATTATAGGCTGTTCATCTACAATGATCTCCAGTGCTTTAAAATGGGCACAAAAAAAAACAGAGATGCGTGGAAGAAAAAGGAAAACAACCATCAAAATGGATAGAAGAATAACCAGAATGGCAAAGGCTCACCCACTGATCAGCTCCAGGATGATCAAAGACAGTCTGGAGTTACCTGTAAGTGCTGTGACAGTTAGAAGATGCCTGTGTGAAGCTAATTTATTTGCAAGAATCCCCTGCAAAGTCCCTCTGTTAAATAAGACATGTGCAGAAGAGGTTACAATTTGCCAAAGAACACATCAACTGGCCTAAAGAGAAATGGAGGAATATTTTGTGGACTGATGAGAGTAAAACTGTTCTTTTGGGTCCAAGGGCCACAGACAGTTTGTGAGATGACCCCTAAACTCTGAATTCAAGCCACAGTTCACAGTGAAGACAGTGAAGCATGGTGGTGCAAGCATCATGATATGGGCATGTTTCTCCTACTATGGTGTTGGGCCTATATATTGCATACCAGGTATCATGGATCAGTTTGGATATGTCAAAATACTTGAAGAGGTCATGTTGCCTTATGCTGAAGAGGACATGCCCTTGAAATGGGTGTTTCAACAAGACAATGACCCCAAGCACACTAGTAAATGAGCAAAATCGTGGTTCCAAACCAACAAAATTAATGCCTCACAGATGTGAAGAAATCTTGAAAAACTGTGGTTATTGTCAGGTTTGACCTCGGCTAGACATACAAAAATAACTCAGAGAGCTGACATGTCTTTAGTGAGCTTTGCAAAGGAGAGAAACAGCAGAGGCTGGCAGCTTCATGCAGCTTCTCTGACTGTGACCTCCTGGCGGGGCCCTTTTATTGTATAAGGAAAACAAGGATAAGAGGAGTGAGTTGAGTCCATGGTCACAACATGTACTTATTAGTAATGTGCAGATACCTTTGTAATCAACTGAATTAGTCATGTGCAGATATATATGCAAACAACTGCATCATTCCGATCTTGTACAGAGTGAGTGGTTTTGCTGAAGCTTGCTAAAAACTATAAACAGGCTGCAGCTGTGAATATCTAAAAAAACAGTTTGCAGATTTTAAGATACAGAAAAAACTATTTGAAATGAGATGATAATAAAAGATAAACATGTTCTTTACAGTATAGTTATCTAACAGTTATACAACTAAATACTAGTTTAGTGATTAACAGGATTGCTAAAAACAGCAGATGCTACTATTATTGTGAACAACCGCTTTTCTACTTTTTTTTTTTTTATAATAGTCCAATTTCATTGCCTAACAGGTGCATATCATGAATGCTTGGTCTTGTTGGATTTGTGAGAATCTACTGAATCTACTGGTACCTTGTTTCCCATGTAACAATAAGAAATATACTCAAAACCTGGATTAATCTTTTTAGTCACATAGCACTACTATTATTCTGAACACTATTGTACTTGGTGGACCTGTGTGTGTGCATGCACATACCCAACACCATGAGGAGGCGTTTGGGGGCAACGTCCCCTCACATCATCAACCCCACCCCCTCAGATGTGAGAGTTATCAAAAAATCAAATAAAAAAGAAAGAAAAAGAAATACTGGAAAATATAGCAAAATATTAGTTATTCAATAATATCACATATTTAACAAATAAACCAAATTAATTAACTAAAGTAATTAATTTTAAAACAAACGGATATGGCGTGTGTCTGTGTTCAAGTGATTTGATAGGTTGAGGGTTGCACTTGTCAGTGCGGCAAAGCCAAGGATCCTGAGTCCAGCGATTATGGCAACGTGGATGAATTAAAGCATGCTCAATTTATTCAAGCAGTGTCAGAGCTGGAGTTCCTGGGATTCATCAAGTCCACCAGGTCCACCTTGGACCCTGCAAGTAAGGACTTTTTGAACCCAAAAACTGAAACCTTTATTGGATTTAAGTCACACTGAAATAAACGAGACGCAGTTCATCGTTGCACGCGAGTTTGTCCGGAGTCAGGGTGGCGAGCCAATGACGTTAAGTGAGCTTGTCACTAAACACAGAACTGTATTCAGCTATGCCTCAGGTCTTTGCAGCCTTCAAACAGGCAATATGGGGCTTCGACTGCCATGTGCGAGAACTCTTTCTCAACATTAAAAAGAGTTTTCGGTGATCACAGACGCAGCATGCTGCATGAATGAAAGGCGAACTTAATAAGGCTGGCATTTGAGAATGACCTAACCAGGAAATTCAACGGAGAGTGGCGAGATGTCCTTCTCAGAAGATTCAATGCGGCATCCAACCGAAGGCTTCAACTCTTCTGAGGTAGGCTAGCATCCGGTTTCCACACAGAATTTTATGTTAAGATATGGACTTTTATGGAAAGATAAAAGTTATGTATGTTGTAAATATATCTACATGAAAGGTTTATCTTTGACCCGTTGTGTGACTGTCATGCCCAATTGCGCTGTGTTTGCGCTTGTGATGGAGGGCTGTATGTGGGGTTAATCTACTGTCTCGTGTCGTTTCTCAGATCAGTTGTTGGTTTGGTTTTGTGGTATGCAGGAGATCACTTGACCAAGGGTCTATACGTTCAAATAATAATTTAAAAAATACTGTCATCACTCTTTACTCTTACTCAGTCAGTCTCTTACAACGGTGTAGCCTAAATACACGAGCTTTCCAGGAGCGCACCCAATTCATTACGCACGCTCAGAGGCACGTCCCCTCAGGTGCGCACTTTTTTGGGGGGGGCGACCCCACCCCCTGTGAAACTCATCGCCCCCTTAATATTTTTTTTCTGGCGCCGGGCCTGCACGTGTGTTTTGATGGGTGGAATCAAATCTTTGGGAGTAAGTCCAGAGCTGCAGAACTGTGGCATTTGTTAAAATATGGAGCAACAATAACGTCACTACCTGTTTCTGCAACACACCAAAATCTAACACACTGTGTATTGTGTCAGACAGGAGTGTCACTGATAATCTGTCAACACATACTGTGACTGTGGTGTTAACACACACTCACATATGTATGTGTGCTGCACACATTTACTCTACGTGCTGCATTCATATCTTTTGTATTGGAAGCACACAAATCTCCCGAAAAGCACCAACACACAAAAAAAGAATTCTTTGAAAGCATGCCTGTTCCATCTTTTCAGTCAGGAAGAAACATCCAAATAAGTGTAGCATCACATATTCATCATTATTCGAATGTTACATAATTTTTCAAACTTTCATGCAGGTTTTGTATATTTTTTTTGTCATTAAAATATCTTTTTTAAATCAACCCAGTACAGATCTTTTTCAGTTTTCCTGTTAAGTTGAATTTGTGTATGACACAGTTTTACTTCCTTTTGCAGCTCAGATTGGATGAAAGGTTGCAGCTGGCACCTATGGGAAATTAAATGACTTATATTACGGGGTTATTTGCTCAAATCTGGCAAATGTTTTTTTTTTGTTTTTTTTTGTTTTTTTTTAAGTGGCAAAATAAATGTTGTTAGCATGTATTTATAACCATAAAGAGAGAATGAGGTGAAAGACGCCTCCGCTGCCTCCACACACTGTAGTTATGAACTTTTTTGCTTTTCAGTCTGAACCTCACTTCCGTTCACAAAAAGGCTCTGCCAGGAAACTGGGACGAAAACGTCTTTGATAATCTGGGTTATATGAATTTCAAAGTAGTTTGCTTCCTACTTGTTTCTTTGGTTTACACGGCAACAGCCACCTGCCACCGTTGAAAAAAATGAGAAAATGCTCCGTGTCCTTGGTACAAAGTCAAATGACATTCTGCATCATGGCGAATATGTAATGGAGAAAAGAAGCAATTTCTTACTTTTCACTCTCCAAATAAACTATTAGGGGTATTGAGGGAATGCAACACCAGCGTCGTACATGTTTGACACAGATTTGTGTAAATCAAATCAAATCAGTTTTATTTATATAGCGCCAAATCACAACAAACAGTTGCCCCAAGGCGCTTTATATTGTAAGGCAAGGCCATACAATAATTACAGAAAAACCCCAACGGTCAAAACGACCCCCTGTGAGCAAGCACTTGGCGACAGTGGGAAGGAAAAACTCCCTCTTAACAGGAAGAAACCTCCAGCAGAACCAGGCTCAGGGAGGGGCAGTCTTCTGCTGGGACTGGTTGGGGCTGAGGGAGAGAACCAGGAAAAAGACATGCTGTGGAGGGGAGCAGAGATCGATCACTAATGATTAAATGCAGAGTGGTGCATACAGAGCAAAAAGAGAAAGAAACACTCAGTGCATCATGGGAACCCCCCAGCAGTCTAAGTCTATAGCAGCATAACTAAGGGATGGTTCAGGGTCACCTGATCCAGCCCTAACTATAAGCTTTAGCAAAAAGGAAAGTTTTAAGCCTAATCTTAAAAGTAGAGAGGGTGTCTGTCTCCCTGATCTGAATTGGGAGCTGGTTCCACAGGAGAGGAGCCTGAAAGCTGAAGGCTCTGCCTCCCATTCTACTCTTACAAACCCTAGGAACTACAAGTAAGCCTGCAGTCTGAGAGCGAAGCACTCTATTGGGGTGATATGGTACTATGAGGTCCCTAAGATAAGATGGGACCTGATTATTCAAAACCTTATAAGTAAGAAGAAGAATTTTAAATTCTATTCTAGAATTAACAGGAAGCCAATGAAGAGAGGCCAATATGGGTGAGATATGCTCTCTCCTTCTAGTCCCTGTCAGTACTCTAGCTGCAGCATTTTGAATTAACTGAAGGCTTTTCAGGGAACTTTTAGGACAACCTGATAATAATGAATTACAATAGTCCAGCCTAGAGGAAATAAATGCATGAAGTAGTTTTTCAGCATCAGTCTGAGACAAGACCTTTCTAATTTTAGAGATATTGCGCAAATGCAAAAAAGCAGTCCTACATATTTGTTTAATATGCGCATTGAATGACATATCCTGATCAAAAATGACTCCAAGATTTCTCACAGTATTACTAGAGGTCAGGGTAATGCCATCCAGAGTAAGGATCTGGTTAGACACCATGTTTCTAAGATTTGTGGGGCCAAGTACAATAACTTCATTTTTATCTGCGTTTAAAAGCAGTAAATTACAGGTCATCCATGTCTTTATGTCTGTAAGACAATCCTGCAGTTTAGCTAATTGGTGTGTGTCCTCTGGCTTCATGGATAGATAAAGCTGGGTATCATCTGCGTAACAATGAAAATTTAAGCAATGCTGTCTAAATACTGCCTAAGGGAAACATGTATAAAGTGAATAAAATTGGTCCTAGCACAGAACCTTGTGGAACTCCATAATTAACCTTAGTCTGTGAAGAAGATTCTCCATTTACATGAACAAATTGTAATCTATTAGATAAATATGATTCAAACCACCGCAGCACAGTGCCTTTAATACCTATGGCATGCTCTAATCTCTGTAATAAAATTTTATGGTCAACAGTATCAAAAGCAGCACTGAGGTCTAACAGAACAAGCACAGAGATGAGTCCACTGTCTGAGGCCATAAGAAGATCATTTGTAACCTTCACTAATGCTGTTTCTGTACTATGATGAATTCTAAAACCTGACTGAAACTCTTCAAATAGACCATTCCTCTGCAGATGATCAGTTAGCTGTTTTACAACTACCCTTTCAAGAATTTTTGAGAGAAAAGGAAGGTTGGAGATTGGCCTATAATTAGCTAAGATAGCTGGGTCAAGTGATGGCTTTTTAAGTAATGGTTTAATTACTGCCACCTTAAAAGCCTGTGGTACATAGCCAACTAATAAATAGATTGATCATATTTAAGATCAAAGCATTAATTAATGGTAGGGCTTCCTTGAGCAGCCTGGTAGGAATGGGGTCTAATAGACATGTTGATGGTTTGGAGGAAGTAACTAATGAAAATAACTCAGACAGAACAATGAAATGAATTCTTTATGAGCTTCTGAGTGGCCTTGACATCAGTTCACCTTTTCACCATATTTAATACATAACGGTTACAAATTGTTTGACACTTACAACCTTGAAATTGACATTTTAGGCCATTCAGTGCCATCATAATAGATATGACTTCATGTTTTTAATATAGAACATTGAAGGATTATTAACCAAGCATGAGGTCTGTACGGGAAAATATCAGACCAAGCTGTTGACGATAGAAAAAACACAGAAGTCCCGTACAGACCGACCAGCGAGGTTAATAATTTATTTTATCATATACCTAAATGACACGCCAATATGATTGGATAAAACGTTAAAGAATAAATAGCAATACACCCTTTTCGCAGACGGGTAATATTTTTCATACCACCCGAGTATTCAGCCAATCCAGACAGCGGAGCGGCGCCACAACGAAGAGGCGCAGTCAGAGTAACTGTGAAATACTGGTGAGTCACTATTAATAATTTCTTACGTGTCCAACCTCGTACATTGATCGTTAAAATTAAATTCGTTAGTTCTAAAAGCCATCATAATTATTTATATGATGGCTGTTGTAAAACAGCTAACTGATCACCTGCAGAGGAATGGTCTATTGAAGAGGTTCAGTCAGGTTTTAGAATTCATCATAGTACAGAAACAGCATTAGTGAAGGTTACAAATGATCTTCTTATGGCTTCGGACAGTGGACTTATCTCTGTGCTTGTTCTGTTGGACCTCAGTGCTGCTTTTGATACTGTTGACCATAAAATTTTATTACAGAGATTAGAGCATGTCATAGGTATTAAAGGCACTGCGCTGCGGTGGTTTGAATCATATTTGTCTAATAGATTACAGTTTGTTCATGTAAATGGGGAATCTTCTTCACAGACTAAAGTTAATTATGGAGTTCCACAAGGTTCTGTGCTAGGACCAATTTTATTCACTTTATACATGCTTCCCTTAGGCAGTATTATTAGACGGTATTGCTTAAATTTTCATTGTTACGCAGATGATACCCAGCTTTATCTATCCATGAAGCCAGAGGACACACACCAATTAGCTAAACTGCAGGATTGTCTTACAGACATAAAGACATGGATGACCTCTAATTTCCTGCTTTTAAACTCAGATAAAACTGAAGTTATTGTACTTGGCCCCACAAATCTTAGAAGCATGGTGTCTAACCAGATCTTTACTCTGGATGGCATTTCCCTGACCTCTAGTAATACTGTGAGAAATCTTGGAGTCATTTTTGATCAGGATATGTCATTCAAAGCGCATATTAAACAAATATGTAGGACTGCCTTTTTGCATTTACGCAATATCTCTAAAATCAGAAAGGTCTTGTCTCAGAGTGATGCTGAAAAACTAATTCATGCATTTATTTCCTCTAGGCTGGACTATTGTAATTCTTTATTATCAGGTTGTCCTAAAAGTTCCCTAAAAAGCCTTCAGTTAATTCAAAATGCTGCAGCTAGAGTACTGACGGGGACTAGCAGGAGAGAGCATATCTCACCCGTGTTGGCCTCTCTTCATTGGCTTCCTGTTAATTCTAGAATAGAATTTAAAATTCTTCTTCTTACTTATAAGGTTTTGAATAATCAGGTCCCATCTTATCTTAGGGACCTCGTAGTACCATATCACCCTAATAGAGCGCTTCGCTCTCAGACTGCAGGCTTACTTGTAGTTCCTAGGGTTTGTAAGAGTAGAATGGGAGGCAGAGCCTTCAGCTTTCAGGCTCCTCTCCTGTGGAACCAGCTCCCAATTCAGATCAGGGAGACAGACACCCTCTCTACTTTTAAGATTAGGCTTAAAACTTTCCTTTTCGCTAAGGCTTATAGTTAGGGCTGGATCGGGTGACCCTGGACTATCCCTTGGTTATGCTGCTTTAGACGTAGACTGTGGGGGGGTTCCCATGATGCACTGTTTCTTTCTCTTTTTGCTCTGTATGCATCACTCCGCATTTAATCATTAGTGATCGATCTCTGCCCCCTCCACAGCATGTCTTTTTCCTGGTTCTTTCCCTCAGCCCCAACCAGTCTCAGCAGAAGACTGCCCCTCCCTGAGCCTGGTTCTGCTGGAGGTTTCTTCCTGTTAAGAGGGAGTTTTTCCTTCCCACTGTTGCCAAGTGCTTGCTCACAGGGGGTCGTTTTGACCGTTGGGGTTTTTCATAATTATTGTATGGCCTTGCCTTACAATATAAAGCGCCTTGGGGCAACTGTTTGTTGTGATTTGGCGCTAACAAAAAAAAAAGTTGATTGAAAGTTGATTGATTGATTTATAGGAAAACGTTCTTTTTTTTTCTACTAAGGTTTGAACTTTGAGTGTTTACACAGGAGAAAAGTGAGAAATGTTAATGCCTGTTTGAGAAAAGTGTATAAAGTGTGTAGTGAGGGGTTTTACAACCTTAAAACATCTATAATAATTGTAAAAAATAACGCTGACTACTTCGCGGATTTCGCTATCGCGGGTTATTTTTAGAACGTAACTCCCGCGATAAACGAGGGACTACTGTATATGATAAAATCGTTATCAAGTTGTTTCCGATGAAGATGGCTTTTTACACCCTTCAGAAAACCATATACCCTGAGGCCGAAGGGTGTATGGTTTTCTGAAGGGTGTAAAAAGCCATCTTCATCGGTAAAACAACTTGATACCTAATAATATCAAACCGAGCTGTTGACATTACGAAAAACACAGAGGTCTGATATTCTCGTACAGACCGATCAAGCAAGGTTAATAATTTATTATATGGCTGATTTTGTAACTGCATCAACATTTTGCATGTCCACTTCGGGCTTGTTTGCTGTTAATTACTCCAGTTCAAACTTGTTAGTGTAATAAAATTTGCTCAGAGAATGGTCCTCTTTGTCGCTCATAAAGACGGGCCGAAGACAGGGTTTAAAAATCCCCTTTTCGATAAGAGTGACATGCAGCATTCACCACGGCAAGACGAACTCCGATCCTCCGTTACATCTGTGAGACGCCCGTGAACATCACCATGAGGACAGAGGGCTCACTCGCTCCAAAAAAAGCGAGGATGTACGTCAGCCGCTTGAGTCAGCTGATACCGGACGAAGATTTGATGTACGGCCTGGAGGGGGCCGAGCGTTTAAGTTACACGTTCGATCCGTATTTCGCCCAAGTAAGTTTCTTCACTCTGGCTGAGGGTGAGACTGCCACTCAAGGAACCCAGCGGGTGGCGCTTACTTCCGCCGACTGAGGAGTGTTTTCCGCAGCTGCAGGGTCGATGATTCATGACACGGTCAACCCTGAGCCTCCAGGAGATTGGACGCCGGAAAAGAGGAAAACTCATTTCCAACTCACCTGGCTCAGCCCCCAGGGGCCGCGCTATAGGGTGATATTTCAGCGGGGACCTCCTGACGGTGACTCTGAGGGAGAAATTAAATTGGAGAGAGTTAGTGCTAGCGCGGCCGCGTCAGATCCGTCACAGCCGCGGCTGAGAGCTGGGACGAGTTGTTCAACACCTGCAACGAAAGGATTACGGGTCTTTTTACAAGGTGTCTGGCCTGGAGGGACGTGATCGAAGTCCGAAAAAACTTAGCACCTCTTTTTACTTAAAAAAAAAAAAAACTCAGCCGTAGCTCCTCCCCCCATGCACGGGCATTTCTATAAGAAACCAGCGGGCCACATCTCATTTAAGCATCGGACGGCGGACCAGCATGAGCTCCTCAACCTCCCCCATCGCACCGGCCGATGACATCACTTGCGACTGCCCATTCGCCTGTGGAAGAGACCCGCCATCCCCGGGTAGGCCTGGACGAGATCTGCCGAGCCGCTCGTGAACCAGGACCGGCGCCAGAATGCTTCACGGACCCGTGGTGGGTATGAGACCCCATGGGGAGTTCAGCTCGAACTGGTCTGGGGCGAGATCCATCCTTTTCAGGCGATTTCTAGCCCGGGAGGCGTGGGCTCTCTTCCCGCTGTCACGGAGGCCGCGAGTCCGGGGGAGGTACAAGACCTCGAGCAGGGTGAGAAATACGCCACATCTTACACATCAGACCGGCCAGACAGGTTCCTGTCAGAGGAATTCCTGAAAACGGTGAAAGTCAGCGTGGCCCACTTACTTTTGGCTGTGATCAAAAGTTACAGACAAAAACTCTGTTACAGGTGTGAGATCAATCACCCCAGCCAGCGACAGCACGAGTGCCTGGAGCCGTTAATAAATATTTCTTTACCTGACATTTTGAGAGATTAATGGTGAGACTCTGGAGGCCGACCTTCATTCCGGCTGTGGTAAAACTCCTAGCCCAGCGCTTCCTCAACCCATCGGCGGCGAGGGTCCAGGGGGCGGTAGAAAACATCCTCACTGAGCTGAAATACAGTGATAATTTTGAAGCAAAGATCAACGAACTGTACACGTTTCGATGAAGACGCCGATCTCGACCTGGAGGGGATGGTAGCCGTCTATAACCCCGACGACTGGAAAAAAAAAAAACCCTGCATTTTTTTAATATCATCATTATATTGTTTACAGTCATGGGTAATTGTGTGATGAGTCTCTTTCAAAGCCTGCGGGAAGTTTATATTATCACGGACTCTCGTATAAGCTGGAGCGGATCATCATTCGCAGGCTGGAGAGCCCAGACACCCCACCTTCATGTGTTATGGAGAGGGTCTTCGACGTTATCAGACGTAGTTCCGGGCCCGGAGTCTGGACAGAACATATCTACAACGCGGCTCTCCATTCATCTGAAAAATCTCTGTACAACGTATTACTGAAAATCTGTTTTGACCACTGGCGATTTTACACGGTGTAATCCGCTGCACGTCCTTCATTATATACGCTCTGTTTGTGGATGTGATGGAGTGCCAGGTGAAACAGCTGGAACTGCCCAGAGGGGAGATTTTTCCTACACTTTTACAGCTGAATACTGAAATAAACCGTAAATGCGGGGGAGATGTATTACTCAGAGTTTTCCAGTTTTGTACGTGAACGTATACTTTTTTCCTTCATGTATGTCGTGTTTAATAAACATGAACGTATACTTTTTTCCACCACGTATGTTGTGTTTAATAAACATGAACGTATACTTTTTTCCACCACGTATGTTGTGTTTAATAAACATGAACAATTGTTTTTTTCTCTGTGTGACTTTAATGAATGTAATAAAGCATATATTCTAAAACTTAGACGGTCAGTGTTCTTTCCAATAATATTGTTGAAAAAAGGGTGAAATGTTTTCAAATCAAATTTATTTATATAGCGCCAAATCACAACAAACAGTTGCCCCAAGGCTCTTCATATTGCAAGACAGAGTCATACAAACGAGGTTTTGGTGGAAAAAAGGTTCTCGTATGAATTATGCGGGGCTTTAACACAGTCTTATTAAAAGGCCAAGGCTGATCTGTGAGCGCTCTCCGCAGAACTGAATCAGAGTTCAATTTAACGTCTCCAAGAGCGGCTATATTAAAGGCCCACGCTCATCTGTGACCGCTGTCCGCGTGCTGGATCGGAGTTCAATTTAAAAGTATTACGTTTCCAAGAGCGCCTATTTAAAACAAAAGATTAATATTTATGTTCGCTAAAACATATAAAAATGAAAAAGGACTATCCGCTTCATCATTCTGAAGAGATCCGCCTTAAAAGATGGGCGATGACAATTTAATGAGGGAAATGTATTATAGTCCGGCAAATCCGGGGAGTTTTGGAGGACCGGAGCGTTTACAGGGCTCTGCGCGATCAACTCGGATCTAAAATTCATATGAAGCATATCAGAGATTTCCTGTCAGGGGAAGATGCATACACATTACACAAACCTGCCAGGACGCATTTTCCAAGAAATAGAATATTTGTCACAAACCCGCTTAACCAATTTCAGGTGGATTTATGCGACATGCAGGGGTTATCAGATTTTAACGACGGGTACAAGTACCTGCTGACCGTTATCGATATCTTCTCAAAAAAAGCGTATGCCAGAGCCCTGAAATCGAAGCAAGGGCGCGAAGTCTCACAGGCCTTTGCCTCGCTCTTAAAGCACAGCAGGGTGCCTCTGAAGCTGCAGACTGATGCTGGGAAGGAGTTTTTTAACAAACCGTTCAAAGATTTAATGAAAAACACCGGATTCTACATTTTGCCACGGCCAGTGATCTGAAAGCCTCGGTTGTCTAGAGGTTTAATCGCACGCTAAAGACGAGAATGTGGAGATATTTTACTGCTAAAACACACGAAGATACATCGACATCTTGCCCTCTTTACTCACGGCTTATAACGAGAGCTATCATAAAAGCATTAAGATGAGGCCGAATGAGGTTAACGCTCGAAACGTAGATAGTTTTCAAAATTTGTACGGGGCATCCACACTACGCAGGAGGCCTGTGAAGTTTAAATATAAGGTCAGAGATATAGTCAGGATCTCCAAGCTCAGGGGAGTTTTTGATAAAAAAAAATATGAACATATTTTTACGGATGAAATGTTCACGGTGTCAGAATGTATACAACGCGCCCGCCGCCCGTTTATAAATTGAAAGATTATGACGGCGAGATCATTGAAGGTTCATTCTATGAACCAGAATTGCGGAAGGTTAAAATATCAGAAGACAGACTGTATCAGGTTCAAGAAATGATTCGTGAACGTTTTACCAAGGGGAAGAAATTTTATTTGTCAGATGGAAAAATCGGCCCGAGAAATTTAACTCCTGGGTTCCCGCGGACCAGCTGATGGCCGTATAAATATGACAACATCTATCTTCAACCGACATATGAGAAATGGATCGGGATCTGAAACACAGGTTGTATATGACTCTGCCTTCAAACGCCAGCCTAAAAGTATTCCCGGACAACACAATTTCATGCTACCAGGTGGACTTGGCTCGACACCTGGATCTAGAGGGTGACTGGGATGTGGCGCTGACGGAAATTTCTTATCCACACACCTGGTTAAATATCCGGAAAAGCCTTGCTGTACGTTTCAGGTGAAGAAAATTACGGGCTTACCGCCCAAGAACAAACTCGCCGTTCACTCGCAATTTTTTGACACGGGATATTACGATAACTTTGAGGTTATTGCAGCATGGATAAACCCTTGTTTGAAGACTATAGATCCAAAGCTGACTTTAAAATATGACGATATCCAAAAAAAGTTTCTGTGGGAAGGAGACGGTACCTGCCAGGTATATTTTGAAGCGGTGTACATGCTGGGGATACACCCTAATCAATGGCTGAGATGCGGACCCGGGGTCAAGAGGTCTCCCCGCTTCCCCGATATAAAAGCGGGCATGTACCATCTGTTCTGCTACACAGACCTTGTACAACCTCAGGTAGTGGGCGACGCTTTTGCTCCTCTCCTCCGAGCGTTCGAAATTGTAGGTCATTTCGGGGAAATAATTACAAAGAAATTCAACCCCGCTTATTACATTCCGGTCTCCAAAAGGCATATTGAGACGATACACATCGAAATCAAAAGCGATCAAGATCGACCGGTGAATTTCAGATACGTAAAGTGGTTGTGACATTACATTTTAAACCGGCGGGATAAAAAATGTCCGGGCAGCGCACAAAGCCGGCATTTATAGATTTGTGCCTTACTATGAAAATCAAGTCGAGAACGGCCTTCACGGCTTCCATTGTGCTCCTGTTATGTACGGGCGCGGGCTCGGGAACATGTTTTCAAAACTGTTCAAATTTGTGTCGCCGCTGACTAAACAAGGATACACGATCACCAAACCTCACCTGAAAAACGCCGCTCGAAGCATCACTTCCGACGTAGTGAGCCGCGTTGTTGAGAGGGCCGGATGGAGTCAGGAACCCGAGCAGCAGCGAGGTCCGGGATTATGGTGCTCTCAGAAGGCCCCGGAAACGCCCCGGGGAAACGGATCAAAACGGTTAAAAGCGAAAGACCCCCGGAAAAAGCAGAACAGTTCGAAGGAAGCATAAGAAGGGGTTGTCCAGGGATATTTTCTCTTAAACAATGTCTCTTTTGCAAAATTCCCCGAATGCACCATGATCGAATTGGATTTATTCGCCGTCCCCAGGACCCAGCTGTCCATCGAGCAAAGCCAATACATCGAGGTCACCCGTTATCAGCCCTGACGGACACGGGCCTATCGAGTTTTTTTATCCCCGGAGACGGTGAGAGGTATTTAGACCTCAATAATACGCTGCTTTATCTACGACTGTGGTGACCCTGAAGGAAAAACAAGAAAAGCAGCTGAAGGGACTTACTTTTACATAATGAACACTTTAATTATAATCACGAGGTACAAGTATCATATAATCAAAACTTTTAAGTTCTGCAAACAGTTCACTTTTAAGTTTATGAACTAAAAATTTTGTCAATTGATTGCCTCAATATTTTTGAGTTCTGCTATCTTGTTCGGGTTTGCAGTGCATGCTTCAGCGGACTACCTTGCTTTAGTGAAAGGCTGGATGTCCAGCAATTTCTTACTTTTAAATTCGGAAAAGATTGAAATAATGGTTCTTGGTCCAGTGAGACACTGACATCAGTGTAATCAGCTAATGCTTAACTTAGACTTGTGTGTCATACATCACTCTGACAAAGTGAGGAACCTTGGGCTGATTTTTGATCCCACATTGTCCTTTGACCTACACATTAGAGATATTACAAGGACTGCTTTGTTCCACCTTCGTAACATGGCGAAGATTCGCCCCATCTTGTCTATGGCTGATGCAGAGACTCTGATCCATGTATTTGTCTCTTCTACACTGGACTACTGCAATGTTCTCTGGTTTACTGCAGTCCAGCATTAAGAGTCTCCAATTGGTCCAAAATGCTGCTGCCAGTATTTTGACTAGAACCAGAATCAGAATCACCTTTTATTGTCATTGCACAGCAAATCGGCACAATGAAATTTGCTTGTGCATCTTCAAAAGCAGAAGGTTTGACCACATTACACCCATTTTGGCCTCCCCTCTTTGGCTTCCTGTCTCTGAAGTTTGGTTTTAAGGTTCTGCTATTAACTTATTATTCATGGATTAGCGCCTCGCAATCTTTCATATTAGTATAATTTTTTTTTAAATGTTTGTTTTTATTTATAGTGTCCACCACATCAAACTTATTCCTCCATCCAGAGGGACAAAGTGAAAAAGATAAGTTTACAACATAAGACATTAAAGGTGTTATGTCCAACATTCAGTCCCTCTCAATGTCAATGAAATCAGATTACATCTGTGTTTGTCTGATCCACACCAAGTAAACTCTGGCTTTTGAATGTTGTGATTTGTCTGCAGTACATGCAAAAGCTGGCAAAATGTGTTATTTATATTTATTCATTTCCCCTGGAGGTGATTCTTTGAAAATTGCTGGATATCAAAAGAATGATGGATGTTCCAAACAGAAAATTAAAAACTTGCGATGAACTGAAGACTGCAAGACAGAGGAAGTCTTCCAACCAATTTCTAAACTCACGTGTTCCAGTTCAGGGTCATGAGGTGCTGGAGCCTATCCCAGTAATCCAGAGGATGCAGATCCATTTTTATATTAAAAAATAAAAAGGAACAAAAAATTATTTAAGGTCTTTCATATAAATCACATAATCTGCATTATATTTTATGTCAGTTAGTCTGGACTGTGCAGCATACAAGGTGTGCAGAGGTGGACGTCTCAGTCTCTTTTCTTTGGCTGTATATTGCTGTATGCAGGTACATCGATCACAGGATGCATAATTTTTACAAAAATGTTCACAAGTAAACATCAAAGTAAATTTATAGTGTGCGTCAACCACTGAGTAGTTGACAGACTGCTGTGGTGATTAAACTTTACTTTTATTTTGTTTTGTTTTTGCAGTATACATAAAAACCCATGTCTTAATTAAAATTGTTTTGTTTTGACAATTGTTTTGACTATAAATTGAAAAAGCTTATTTGTCAACATTATTTATTACGGTATAATCGAGGAAATCTTAATTTTCAAATTACAATGTCACAATTTGTGTGAATGTGTACACATACACACATTTGAAATTAAAATGTATTGTGGACATGTTGCATTGATGTCAGTTATTTAGAGGTTTTGATGAAAACTAACTGTTAAGAATTTGGTGGGTGTGGGTGTGTGTGGCCTTGCCAAACAAGAAGCATCGATTATTATTTATTTACACACACACACACACATATATATATATATATATAAAATATTGCAACTATTTTATTTCTTGGTAATTTTATGAAAAGAGTTAAGATTCAAGGAAACGCTCACCAATTGGGGAAAATCCAAGACATTATTCATGTTGTACTTACTGTAAATTGTTGCTTAAATACCTTTATTATATCCTGGTGTGTGTATGTGTGCTTTGGTCCTTTTTGTTTAAAAGTGTAATTTGTGTGTTGCTAATTCTAACAAAAAATGTTATGCTCATTAAGACTTTCAAAAGGGAGGATTTTAACGTTGAATAGATGCTGAAAAAGGTTATGGTGAAAAGACAATGAAAAGTGGTTTAAAAGTGAAAAGTTTATTCATCTATTTATAGACTATGAATAAATGTCTGCATTTACATCCATTTTTTTTCAACGGGGTTTTCATCGCCAGCTTTTAAATGATAAATACAGACATGCTTTGCTAGCTAGGCTTCAAAATTATGACTTCCTGTAAGTTACTCATTCAACAGGTTGAAAAATGCTACCTTTTTAAAATCATGGTTAAAAATGGTCTAAACCTAAATTCTAAATTCTCTTGTTGGGTTCTCTCTGCTTGAGTCTGTCTGTCTCTGTCAGGGTTCGTGATGGATTGACACAGGAAACAGATGGAGACCAATGCAGACTCTCAGACATGGCTGGTATAAAAAAGGCTTTATCTTGTAACCAGGCAGTAGAGTCGACACACGGGTAATCAGATAATGAGGCAGAGGTATCAGACAGGGTACAGGCTGGGACGTGGTCAAAAATACAAGCTGAGGTCATACCAGCGGTGGCGAGGAGTATCACAGGCAAAAACAGAGGCAGAGTCAAAATACAATCTGAGTTCAGGATTAAGGCAAGGCGGAGGTCGGAGCAAATAAGCAAGGTCAAAACACTAAGAAGCAAACAGGACATGAACTAAAGGCGAGAGAGTGAACAAAGTCAACAATCGGGCAGTGAACTGTGGAACTGTGAGGGTTTTAATAAAGAGCAAACTAATCAGGATGATGTGAAGCAGGTGTGTAGAAGGATCTGGCAAGAGGTGTGGTTTAGTGAACAAAGAAGGGGGAAGAAAGGCAAAAGAGTGCAGAAGGGCAAAACAAAGCAGTGCAAAACAATAGAAGTCAGTGACAGAAAAACTAACTGTGAGAAACATGACATGCTCAAATAATTAAGGTGAGCAAAACTAATGTGACAAGTCAAAAAGGGGAAACAAGAAAACTAATGATTAAAACTAGAATGGAACTGTTATTGACTGATACAGAAAAGTGAATACAATAAAAATGCCACAAACTAACTATTGGTTAAACCGAGAATAAGTGATGAACAGAAAACAAAGCTAGTGACTACTGAATAATGCAATAAATGACAAATAGAACATAATCTGACGAGCAACACTGAAGATTAAAAATAACAAAAACCTGTGACTAAGCATTATACACAAATTGATAAACAGAACTAAACTAAGACTAAAGTAACTTAAAAGAACCAGAGTGAACAAATACAAACTACACAATAAATGATAAAGAATGAACCAGTGACAAAGTGTAACACAAGGAAAAGCAATGATTAACAGAATGACTGCAAACTAAATGATGAGGTGCTGAATGAAACCAGTGACTAAATACACTCAACAAAAATATAAACCAGCACTTTTGGTTTTGCTCCCATTTGTATGAATGAACTCAAAGATCTAAAACCTTTGACACATACACAATATCACCATTTCCCTCAAAATCTTGTTCACAAACCAGTCCAAATCTGTGATAGTGAGCACTTCTCCTTTGCTGAGATAATCCATCCCACCTCACAGGTGTGCCATATCAAGAATGCTGATTAGACACCATGATTAGTGCACAGGTGTGCCTTAGACTGCCCACAATAAAAGGCCACTCTGAAAGGTGCAGTTTTGTTTATTGGGGGGGATACCAGTCAGTATCTGGTGTGACCACCATTTGCCTCATGCAGTGCAACACATCTTCGCATAGAGATGATCAGGTTGTCAATTGTGGCCTGTGGAATGCTGGTCCACTCCTCTTCAATGGCTGTGGCGAAGTTGCTGGATATTGGCGGAACTGGTACACGCTGTCGTATACGCCAGAGCATCCCAACATGCTCAATGGGTGACATGTCCGGTGAGTATGCCGGCCATACAAGAACTGGGCATTTTCAGCTTCCAGAATTGTTACAGATCCTTGCAACATGGGGCCGTGCAATATCCTGCTGCAACATGAGGTTGATGTTCTTGATGTATGGCACACAATGGGTCTCAGGATCTGGTCACGGTATCTCTGTGCATTCAAAATGCCATCAATAAAATGCACCTGTGTTCTTCGTCCATAACAGATGCGCCTACCACCTCACCTAAACCCACCGGCCACCATGGGCCACTCGATCCACAACATTGACATCAGAAAAACCGCTCACCCACACGACGCCACACACGCTGTCTGCCATCTGCCCTGAACAGTGTGAACCGGGAGTCATCCGTGAAGAGAACACCTCTCCAACGTGGCCAAACGCCAGCGAATGTGAACATTTGCCCACTCAAGTCGGTTACGACGACGAACTGGAGTCAGGTCAAGACCCCGATGAGGACGACGAGCATCCAGATGAGCTTCCCTGAGACGGTTTCTGACAGTTTGTGGCAGAAATTCTTTGGTATGCAAACCGATTGTTTCAGCAGGTGTCTGAGTGTGCTGGCCTTAGACGATCTTGGAGGTTGAACATGCTGGATGTGGAGGTCCTGGGGGGCGGTGTGGTTACACGTGGTCTGCGGTTGTGAGGCTGGTTGGATGTAACTGCCAAATTCTTCTGAAATGCCTTGGAGACAGCTTATGGTAGAGAAATGAACATTCAATACACGACCAACAGCTCTGGTTGACATTCCTGCTGTCAGCATGCCAATTGCATGCTCCCTCAAATCTTGCGACATCTGTGGCATTGTGCTGTGTTGTGTGTTGGGGGGTTGGCTGGACATTTGGTGTTGTTTCTTTTCTTTGCTCTCCAGGTGGTATGCAAACTGGTTTTTGTCTGTGGAGAAGGTGCTGGCAGAAGAGTCCTTCACCCTCATCAGCATTATTAGCTGCACCTGTGGAGGATGTTTACGTGCAGGCCTACTGACGTCGCAGCACCTGTGGATGATGCTCACATGTAAACTTAAGACTTTCAGCTGAAGCAGATAATGAGATGGCGTTCTGCATTTAAGCCATGAGTGGTTCAAGCAGAATTGCCGGGAACTCGACCTTGTGACGTTCGGTGATTGTGAGACGCTGAGGACCGCGCCTGGGTTTGACACATCGTGCCTGTGAAGGAGGACGGGTGAGGGACACATGCTGTCAGCACACATCAGAGGTGATGATTGTCTGAATAAGTGTTAACAGTAATTTGATATTTTGTTACGCAGTATATTTGAACATTGATGAGAATTGTGCAGCTCGCTTCTCACTGCCGTGGCGTACGGAATGATGATCCTCCACCTGTTGTGAGAAGCTGCTCATTTACATAAAGCTTAAATTCAGACCTGAATGTGTTGCTGATAGGTGTGTGCCTTTGAAGGATATTTGTTGTAGCTGTTGACTTACCTCACCTTTTCCATCCTTCACAGAGTCAGTCTGTCGTGTCCACCTAGGGGGTGTTCGGCGGTGAGTCTGGGTCCAGAAGCATCGGGGCTTTGATCCATTTGGGGCGCTGGAGAGCGCGCCGTCCTTCACCTAACCAGACAAAATGCACATTTAATGTTGTACACAATTATTGCACAAAGGGAAATAAATTTGTTTTGTTTTTGGAACCGCTTTCTGGTTATTTTAGCGCTGGGTTCAGTCAGAACGCTGGTCGCGCTCCTCAACTCGCGTCTGCACATAACAGTGCTGTGTGATAAAACTGCACCTTCAGAGTGGCCTTTTATTGTGGGCAGTCTAAGGCACACCTGTGCACTAATCATGGTGTCCTAATCAGCATCTTGATATGGCACACCTGTGAGGTGGGATGGATTATCTCAGCAAAGGAAAAAGTGCTCACTATCACAGATTTAGACGGGTTTTGTGAACAATATTTGAGGGAAGATGGTGATATTGTGGTATGTGGAAAAAGTTTAGATCTTTGAGTTGCATCTCATACAAAAATGGGAGCAAAACCAGAAGTGTTGGTTATATCTTTTGTTGAGTGTAATAAACAAAGCAAAACAATAAACAGAACCAAACTGAGACTAACATGATAAAGTATGAACTAATGAAAAGTAAAAAACAGAAAATCACAAAGAAATACGCCAAGGGTTAAGACCTAAAACCCAAGCCAGGCGAGCACGGCAGTCTGTCTCTCGTCTGTCTCTCCTGACTCTTGTGGGGTGGTGGGGGTCTCCCTCTCTGGCCACTCCCCCATTCTGGTACGTTCCATGCACCCCTGCTTTCTATTTGCACCTTATCGCCTGGGTGTATATATAGCTCTCTGGATTCCTCTGTCCTTTGCCAGATTGATGTGCTTAGTGCCTTCTCTCCAGCTCTGTTTTTGTATTCTTCGACTTGCCAGTCTCGTGTGTGTGACCACCTGCTTGTTTCCCTCGTCACGCTTTAGCCTGATGCTCCTTGTATTGTTGCTCATTTTGGACTGCCTTTCCTGTGTACCCCCGTTACTATCTCAGTAAACAGTTTTTACCCTACAGAGCTTTGTCTGAGTCCTGCTTTGCCATCATACCACAACCCATCAACCAGACCAGATACTCATGTCATTTTGGTATATTTGGCTGCAGACAGTTTTGGTTGTTATATTGTTATATTTCTTCTTGAAAATGCATAAGAAAAAAGTTAATTTCTCACATTTTCATGCTAGAATTAGGGTAGAAACCTTCAGGAACATTTTCAATTGTGTTTACTTTTTAAAACTCTGACCTACTTTGTCATGACAGATCCACTTTCCCTTCTCGTCTGTAGCTTTTGAAGCAGCTGTCTGAAGTAACTGCAAAGAATAGTCTAATAATACAGTACATGGGTGAGAATGAATACAATGACTATATTTTGAGGTTATTATTCAACTTGGGCTTAGAGATGAGATGAACGCACATAAGTAGATTTTGTTTTTCATTGTGTTTGTCCTTCCTAAAATTGCTAAAAGAAATATGGCATACCTACGCAATGGAGTAAAGGCTTGTGCTGATTTGTTGATGATATGAAGGTGTACTCAACAACATTCACAGAATTGTCCTGAAGCCACTTCTTTGATATCTTTGGTTGTGTTCTTTAGATTGTCCTGCTGAAAGAACCATCACCCAGTCTGAGCACTCTGGAGCAGGTTTTCATCCAGGATGTCTCTGTACATTGCTGTATTCATCTTTCCCTCAATCCTGACTAGTCTCCCAGTTCCTGCCATTGAAAAACATCCCCACAGCATGATGCTGCCACCACCATGCTTCACTGTAGGGATGATGCCTGGTTTCCTCCAAACATGATGCCTGGCATTCACGCCAAAGAGTTAAATCCTTGTCTCATCAGTCCAGAGAATTTTATTTCTCATGGTCTGAGAGTCCTTCAGGTGCATTTTGGCAATCTCCAGGTGGGCTGCCATGTGCTTTTTACTAAGGAGTGGCTTCAGAGCATCTACAGAGATGACTGTCCCTCTGGAAGGTTCTCCTCTCTCCACAGAGGAATGCTGGAACTCTGACAGTGACCATCGGCTTCTTGGTCACCTACCTTACTAAGGCCCTTCTCCCCAATTGCTCACTTTAAACGTCAGCCATCTCTAGGAAGAGTCCTGGTGGATCCAAACATCTTCCATCTATGGATGATGGAGGCCACTGTGCTCACTGCGACCTTCAAAGCAGCAGAAATGTTTCTATACCCTTCCCCAGATTGGTGCCTCGAGACAATCCTGTCTCGGAGGTCTACAGACAATTCCTTTGACACTTGGAGGTCCAAGCTTTTCTCTTCTACCTGTAAAGCCCACGGAGAGTCAAATGACTCTGGCTAGCTGACTTGGCTAGCCACATTCTTGTGTTTGCATATTTGCTGTCTGTGTGTTCTGAGACTTCCTTGTTTACATAACAGAAGTAGCTCTCCACAGGGGATCTTGGAGTCAGTTGCCTGCTTAGCTGAAAGGGCTGCGTATGAAGCAGGAGTTGTGTGCAAAACGTGTAAAATTACAGCTGCCTAGTACATCTATTGCTACAACTATTTGTGCATCACAGCGGCTGAAAGATCTGTCGTTCTGGATGTCCCAGCTGGACAACATGTACTGTGTTTGGATAGACATGGACTAACAACTGCCCACTGTAACCCATGTGTGTCTGCTTGCTGTCATCATGTGGACATAATGACATAACAGTGTGGGGACTGTTAGTCATTGTGAGTGACTGTAACCTGTACCTATTGTACATATTTTGGTTTTCTGGTGTGTTTTTTGGTACATTTCAATAAAATCCAGAAAAAATTTCATCTCTCCCCCAGGGTAAAGTTATTTATCCACCTAAGCACAAATCAGCAGCCCTTCAGCTAAGCAGGCACACAGACAGCAAGTATGCCAACACAAGAATGTGGCTAGCCAAGTCAGCCCCTCCCCTGAGGGTTTTCTGAGACTTCCTTGTTTACATAACAGAAGTAGCTCTCCACAGGGGATCTTGGAGTCATTTGACTATCCGTGGACTTTAGAGGTAGATTGGTCATTTGACCAGACCTTGGCCTTCTCTGTGTTGATTTCATGCTTGGTTGTGCTCTGACATGCACTGTCAACTGTGGGACCTTAAATGTAGACAGGTGTGTGTCTTTCCAAATCATGTCCAGTCAACTGAATTTACCCAGATGGACTCCAATTAAGCTGTAGAACATCTCAAGGATGATTAGTGGAATGGGATGTACCTGAGCTCAATTTTACGCTTTCTGGCAAAGGCTGTGAATGCTTATGTACATGTGATTGTTTTTTTTTTTTGTTGTTGGGGGGGGGGGGGGGATAAATTTGCAAAAAATCTCAAAAAAACGTTTTTCACATTGTCAGAGTTGCCACAAATGACTATTTTGATAGTTGACTAGTCACGATTATTTTTGCGATTAGTCGGAACATACGTAAATTGCAGCTTATTGCCTTTTATCAACATTGATACCATTATCAATCCGATTCCCTTATTGAAACCTCCTGTGAATTTTCTGTGTACTAAAAGTAGGCTTTACGGGTTTTCTATGTCAACAACTTTTTATTGAGTCTTAAAGTAAATAAATATTAAATTGGTCACTGGATGCTTAATCTCTGGACATGGACAGACAGAAAAAAAATCTGTAGTTTTTGTCAAAAGCATTTCCTTTCAGACATTAATGGCATGATTGTCTCTTCATATGTATGAGCTGAGCTCAGCTGGCTGCTGGAGTCTGCAGCGATACAGTCTTGGGCTGCTGCTCATCAGTGCAGGATGTCTCATTTTGGGAGGAAAAAAAACGTTTTGATTGATTGCAGTTTTTGTTTGTATTACGTTTGGAAAGAGATGTCATTTGATTTAAACGGTGCTTCCCTTTGAAGTTCTAAATTCCAAGTGTACTCACTCCAAACGCTGCGCCGCTGTCTGCTGAGTCAACGGAACGGAGGACGATTCTCGTTTCTTTCTTGCAACAAAACAGGGGTCCCAGTTAGTCACTTTAATCTGTGCAAGTGACTCATGATTGACATATTTAATGGCTTTGAGAGGGGATAAGAAGCGAAGTTACCACTTCTGAAGAGAAGCGAAGCAAAGATCCAACAAAGCAGCGGATTGAAGCACTGCTTCATTGGCTCAAGGTTCAAAGCAAATGACTTGTCGACTACTAAATTAATTGTTGATGGTTTGAATAGTCAACGTAGTCGTGACTAGTTGTGGCAGCCCTACTTGTCATTGTGGGGTATTGTGTGAAGAATATTGAAAAATAATGCATTTCATCAATTCCAATGAATATGTACACACAGTTGTGCTCAAGTTTACATACCCTGGCAGAATTTTATTTTTATTTATTTATTTTGGCCGTTTTTGAGAAAATATGAATAACACAAAAACGTTTCCACTCATGGTTCAGGCCTGGTCCCACTGGGGAGGGGATTAATTGCACATGAATTGAGTATACAAATGTTGGCCGTTCGTTGTCGTCTGCAACAGAAATGGCCAAAAATGACAGATGTCTCAGTATGAATTATGGATATATTAATAATGTACAGCGAATATATGACAAACAGTCACGGATGTATAACGCATGTATTGAGCAAACGGATCATACGCACTGCGATTATCACGGAGGTATTACAGATGTATTGACAATGCACTGCGCACATGTTGCGCATGCACGGCATCTGCATTGCGGCCATAAATGAAGTGCACTCAGGCCTTTCGGCATCATTATTCACACCAACACCACAGCTTCTGGAGCAATTGCTGGACTTGGACAAGTTGATTGGAGTAAACAAGCAGTGAACAGGGCGAGTGGTGACGTCAGCGGATCGCATCAGAGCGCAGCTCGCATGTTTCATGGATATTGCAGACGCTGAGTGAATATGAACTAATTCTGTGCGCAAATCATCCTAAACACCAGTGGGACCGGGCCTTTAGTGGTTGGGTGAAGCCATTTTATTCTCAAACAACTGTGTCTAGTCTTTTTAAATCATGATGACAACAGAAACTACCCAAATGACCCTGATCAAAAGTTTACATACCCCTGTTCTTAATACCATGTATTGCCCCCTTGGAGTCTTTTGTGGTAGTTTGTGAATAAGGCTTTCTGATGGTAAACAAGAGAAAAGGGACTAACATTTTGGTGTTCCTCTGCTGCTAAAGTCCAAATTGTAACATGTAGTCCAGTGATGCTGTGCACTGACTTCGGAACAGTGGTGGGCACAGATAACCAAAAAATTAACTTCAATAACAGATTATAAAAGATAACTTTTCAGTTAACTGATTAAGCTAAACCAATAAACCACCCAAAAATGTATCGGAAGTTACAGATGACCGATAAATTCCAGTTATAACTACTAACAAGCTGAGTTTGAGTTTTAACACCACAATCGCTTCTGGAAGCATCAAAGGCGACCACAGACCCAAACAATGAGTCAGCACTTCTGTCTTTGAGCATCCTACCCCCTGCTAGAAGCTCCAGTTTACTACATGGCTTCCAGCACAAAAGCAGCTGAGAGGAGCCACAAAGCTCAACTCTCTACTCAATCACAGCTCTGGCGTCAGGCGGAGGTCTTGGAAAATAAAGCAATGCTGACTTATGGTTTGGTGTAGACAAGGTCTGTTAGAAAAGTATCTGACCTTATTATTTTTTTAAAAAACCATATGGATTTGAATCACGTGTGATTGTGTCAGACAAGCTTGAACCCTCGTGCGCATGCGTGAGTTTTTTCATGCCTGTCGGTTGCGTCATTTGCCTGTGAGCAGGCTTTGAGTGAGGTGTGGTCCACCCCTCTCGTCTATTTTTTATTGCGAATAAATGTCAGAACGATTTGGAGCTTTGCTGCATCAATTTTTTTCCAGAAACTGTGAGAGACCTCCAGGTGGACACCGTTCTGTTATGTGTCGGACGCAGCCCGGAGAACCAACCAGCGTTTGAAGGACCCAGTATAAAATAAGCAGAGCACGGTACAAAGGATAACAGTTTAATAAACATAACAGTGATGTGATAAATATAAAAGTGCGCGGTCTGGCGTGGTGGATTGCGGTGCGCTCCCAGCAGCGCTAACGGTCCGGAGCCAGAACCAGTTCGGACCCCAGGACCCCGCCGACACCCCCCAGGTGGCCGCGACAAACCGAGTCTGTGAATGAAGAAATCATCTTGTGAGTCCACACTCAACACACAGAGAGAACACTCAAAGGTGTACAAACAGCAAACACTTCCTGGCTTAATTACTAATCAGCTTCCCACCCTGCAGGCATGGAACACCTTGTTCACAAACTCACTGCAGTGGAAGCTAATTAAAACGACCAACATAACAGCTCAATACAATAAGGTGTGAGGGACACCACATTTACTGACTGTATAAATGTTAGTCACAAAACCAAACGTACCTCAGGAAGTGTGCTGACGAGCGTGAGACCTCACCCCCTCCTCTTTCATAGACCATGCATCAAACCTGGACGTTCTCTGCATCCACTGATGATGAGATGGCTCTTGAGACGACAATCTCACCCGTCTGGTCACAAGGTCGAGTCTCTGGCAAACACACACTGTGCACTCCAGACTTAAATGCCACCATGTTCCAATCCGTGTAGATGCACCACAGCTGTGAGTCCTGACGAGCTGCACGTGATCAGCCTCAGGTGATCAGGGTGAGGTCCTGATAACCTCAGCTACACAGCCACTCAGTCCCAAATGCGCACCACCTGGAAGGAAAACCAAAAGACAGACAAAAGCCAGCCAGGCACGCCAGCCACAACACGTTCAAAAAATTAATATGGCTTTCAGGGACGATTTTATGGGGATTAAACAGATTATGGGGTGTTACTGCCGCTTTAAGGATGGCCCACAACTGCTGAGAGCGCAGTGCGCTCCCAGCCCCCATTGACAGACTGACACCCCGCTGGAACAACCAGATCATTTCCAATGTGAAGGCTTTGTTGATCTGGGACCTCGTCTGACTTTCACAAAAAGGCAGAAGATGTGGACATCAGCACTTTTTCCGGCACATTCCACCGTTACAGGAGTTTTTTTCATGGAAAGAAAAGCGGAGGGACGTGCCACGGAGCCGTTCATTACGCGGGACAAAACCACCTCGGTGGTGGTCTCTCAGGACAGCTTTCAGGTGGATTTCAGACGGATTCCGGTTGCTTTCCAGTCGTGTGAATATCCGATTGTGATTGTGCATGAGCTGGACATGCCAGAACATGTCCCCTGAGGCGTCATCACGGCGTTGCTTTGCGCCGAGTGGCTTCTCTTTCCATGACAAAAACTCCTGTAACAGTGAAATGTGCCATTCATTTTTAAACTGGACGCTGTCTTGATCTGGTATGTCATCTGACTAGCACAGGAATTGTGAAAAGACGTGGACATCAGGACTTTTCCAGCACATTAAGACAGACGTGCGGAGGAGTTCCGTGCGTCACGGTGCAGCCGCTCAGCGCAAAGCAACGCCATGATGAAGCCTCACGGTACATGTTCTGGCATGTCCAGCTCATGCACAATCACAATCGGATATTCACACGACTGGAAAGCAACCGGAATCCATCTGAATCCACCTGAAAGCTGTCCTGAGAGACCAACACCGAGGTGGTTTTGTCCTGCGTAATGAACGGCTCTGTGGCGTGTCCCTCCGCTTTTGTTTCCATGAAAAAAACTCCTGTAACGGTGGAATGTGCCGAAAAAAGTGCTGATGTCCACATCTTCACAATTCCTGTGCTAGTCAGATGACATACCGGATCAAGACAGCGTCCAGTTTAAAAATGAACGGCACATTTCACTTTTACAGGAGTTTTTGTCATGGAAAGAGAAGCTGCTCCACTGCGCATGGCAGTGCAGCCGCTCGGCGCAAAGCAACGCCGTGATGAAGCCTCACGAGGGTTCAAGCTTGTCTGACGCAATCACACGTGAATCAAATCCATATGGTTTTTAAAAAATAATAAGGTCGGATACTTTTTTAACAGACCTCGTAAATAAAATTAATACTGATAGAATAACTCCATTAATGTGAATTCTGTCATTTGTGCAAAGTTAAAATATACCATATATCTTTTAATGTTGAATAATGCACTAATTCTGAAGTTTTGTAACAAACACAGACAGATGGCAAAGGATTCTGGGTAAAATGTGCCTCCGCTAACACTGATTGGTTGACTCACTCATTCTATGTAACCCACACATTAATGTGAGGTGTGTCATGTGTTGGTGTTTACAGATAAATGTGCTTTTGTAAAATATGCCAATTTTTATTTGTAAAAAAAGGCTTTTTTTTTTTAAAGGCAAGTTGTAATTAGATAACTGTCTGATATAACCAGTGTCAAAATAAATAGAACACTGCCATGATCTACTGGCGCCAGTGTGAGTTCTGGCCCTTTTTCAGCTGATTTTTTTAATTTGTGTGAGAATTTTTTGGATTGCACCGAGTTTTGGGTTAATCGTGCGTCCTGCATCATTTAGTATACATGAAGTAACGAGCTGTGTTTAACATCTCACGACCACCTCCTGATCGGCTATCGTATGGTCAGATGAAAATCAAACCTGTTTGATATTCTGGTTGGCCGTCGTGAGGGTATCCCGCTGCTGAAGCGCTACAAGCGTCCAACCTCTCGCACTGTGCCTGTGAAACCACCGCAGTGTTGTGTGGGCCGCTGAAGAGGAGGTACTGCTGGCCCACCACCACCAGATGGCGCCCTGCTTGGAGTGCGGGCTCCAAGCACGAGAGGGTGTCGGAGCCGCTGGAGGTGACAGCTGTCATCAATCAACACCAGCTGTCACCCATCACCACCACTATAAAGACCGGACTGCAACTCCACCTCCTCGCCGAGAAATCATCTACCATACAGGTAATTTTCTCTGCTGACTTAAACTTTGAGTATTAGTCTGATCTCTTTTTGCAGCCGTTTTCCTGTGGTGTGCCTTATCTGCGGAGTTGGCATTCGGTGTGGACTGCGACGGCTTCGCCTCACACCCCACTCAGATAAGTGGTTAACTCAGGAGCTGCACGAGTGTGTGATTGGAGGTGGAGGTTCTCCCTCCTTAACTGAACACAGACTGTGGGATTACTGAGTGTGCGGACTCACACTCATCCAGAACTGTTTCTGTTTTCTGCCAGCAGTACCGGGTCTGACTGCTGAAGACAGTGGCCACCTGGGGCGCAGGGCTTGGCGGCTCCGGTGTTCTTCAGGTCCGTTGGTGGTGAGGCTTGTGTGGGTTCCGGCTTCTCTCTCACCGGACGTCTCCTATCTTCGAGCCTGCCACACGTCACCTTTTGTTGGATTGATATAACACATATTTGTATCTGTCTGTATCACGTTGTGCACCTTCACAACATTAAATTGTTACTTTTTGGCTATTCCATTGTCCCTTCATTAACGCCCCCTGTTGTGGGTCCGTGTCACGACACTTCCCCAACACGCAGACCTGTCTTGTAAGGTTTTGTTTTCTTTTTTTTTTTTTAAACTTTGATGTCTCCCATCGAGAGTTTTTGTAAAAAAAAAATAAAAAAAAATAAATAAATAAATCAATTAAGTTTGAAAAAAAGCTTCTGTTTACATTTTACTTCTGGAAACACGAGTCCGACGTATGGTTTTTGAATGTACAATGTGTGTGAGAACATAAATCGTGCGCTCTGAACTTTTACACCGTGCGGTTCTGTAGTATAGTTTGAGCTGGAACAGAGTACAGTGATTGAAAATGTCATGCAGTGTCTGCCCAGCTTCAGGGCGAATACTGCCATGATCACTACTGCCCAGTAGATGGCAGGAGAGACCGTGAAAACTTGCCAAAACAAAATTCCAGATAATCTGTGTCTGCTACATTTAAGATGCGTGGAATTTAATAAACACAAACACAATAATGTCTATAAACCCAGAGAATATATTCACAAGAGTTTTAAGCCCCGTTTACACATAGACGGTAAGAGCTCCCGGAAGCGTCCCGGAAGAGTTTTTGGCCATCTTAAGGATTAAACACCGTTGTTAACGCCGGCACTAAGGGGTGTGGCTTAGTTCCGGCTTTACCAGGAATCGTAGAAAAAATTATTCAACATGTCGAATAATTCCGGGAGCGCACAAGGAGAATTCGCGTGACGACGGAGACAACATGAACAACGGCGTTTACTTTTTAATCGCTGTTTCATCCTGCCCCTTCCTGTAGTGCCGCAGTTTACACCGCCGTAATTGGTGGCCGGCGTTGTATCCCTAACCAACGGCATGTAAAACAATGATAGAGCCCACATCGGCGTCCTCAACGGCGTTTTAACTGGCGACAGAGGCAGACAAAATGGCAGCGCTAGCGGACAGTACGCCGTTCTAAACGCCACCTCCCGGTTAAAACGGCGTTCCAAACGGCCGATAGGCGGCGGTCAGTATAAAAACGCTAGCGCGCTGCATGCACTCACAGTCAGCTCCATATATTTTTACAGAGAAGCTCCAGTATGCCTCCTAAAAGAAAATTGGCAGCGGCAAGGACTTACCAAGAGATCTGGTTCAGAAGCAGAGGGGAGGCCTGTGGTGGAGACTGAGCAACACGTTGAGGGGGAAAGGAAGGAGAAGAAAAGGCTGAGGATGATCTCCCTCCCCCTGCAGTGACAGAGGCATGTATTCCTGCTGCTTCAGCCTATTATACTCTGGGGGCGGTGCCTATATGCAAAAGATCCTGGAGTAACGCAGGATTTGCCTGGATAAAACCAGCGGTACACAGGGCATTATCGGCGGCAGCAGAACACCGCCATTCTCACGCGCATCTTAACCTGCAATTGTAAAGGATACAACTGGGTATTAACCCCCCGTTGCCTGACGTGTGCCGGATGCTATGAAGTCAAAATGCCGCTTTATTTGGCGGATTTAGCGGCGTTTTATCCGCGTATTTGCGGATAGTACGGCGGTCAAAACACCAGCGAAATGCTCCACCCCTTTCCACGCGAAAATAGCCGTAACTACCGCAATCTTCAGTCTACGTACTACCCGCCGACAAAACCGTCTATGTGTAAACGGGGCTTTAGGCACTAGAGTTTAATGCTGTTGTCTGTGGAGCCTGAACAGAGTGTCTCAAATGCATTTGTCCTGTCGTGAATGTACTGAGATTACCCTATCCTACCCATAATGCATGTCCACACTAAAACCTTAAGTAAAGTAGTGAAGGGTCACCGCTCATCTGTTGAAAAGGTACAGGATTTAGTAGAAACTTCTAAGGAAAAAGGAAAAAAATCTGCACACTTCAGGTCTGTGCAAAATAGCTTTACTGAAGCTGCAAGCTTTTGGTCTGTGAGACCTTCATCAGGCAGAGTGCATGTTACAAACAGTGCTTGGAGTTAATACACTTGATTAGTGGCATCTGTAATCAGTGGTGAAGCACAGATCCAGCCCTGTCAGAACTTTTTCAGGACCGTCCTCTCTTTGTTCACAAAAGAGGACCAAGCTTCTGTAATAAATTGATTAGAGCTAACATCTTACCCCCTCCAAAACAAACACTGTTAACGCCAATCAAAGAAGGGAATTATCCCTGTGGAAATTGTGCTCATTGTCATAAGTCAGTGAAAACAAATACCTTTAAGCACCCTAGAACCGGTATAAGTTTTAGAATCAGGGGAATAATCGCATGCAATACGAAAAATGTTATCTATATGTTAACATGCCCATGTGACAAAATTTACATTGGTAAAACCACCCACCCTGTGAAACAAAGAATAAGTGAACATAAGAGCTCCATTAGGAGAAAAGATGAAAAATATCCTGTTGCCTGTCATTTTAATGATCTGTCACACCCTCTTTCTTCCCTTAGATTCTGGGGTATAGAACAAGTAACCCTACACAGAGGGGGTGACGCTGACAGGAAATTATGCCAACGTGAACTCTTTTGGATATATACATTAGATGCACTACAACCATCATGTCTAAACGAGGATTTTGACATGAGTGTGTTTATATAATTCTGAAGTATTGATTTAATTTTGAACTGTTTGTGCTTTGTTTTATGATGGCCGATGCCTGATGTGTACACAGCATGGACTTGTTCTTTTTCCTTTTTTTTCTCCTCTGTTTGTATCTTTCATGTCTGATTTCACTACATTTCTCATGATGCTCTACTGACTCAGAGTGCTTCACCACTGATTACAGGTGCCACTAATCAAGTGTATTAACTCCAAGCACTGTTTGTAACATGCACTCTGCCTGATGAAGGTCTCACAGACCGAAAGCTTGCAGCTTCAGTAAAGCTATTTTGCACAGACCTGAAGTGTGCAGATGTTTTTCCTTTTCACACTAAAACCTTAAAAATTTGTGCATTATTTTAAAACTAAATCATATATCTGATATTTTCACTTTATAAAACTTCAGACGTGACGTTAATTTAAATAACTTGTCCGAAATTAGTTTGGTTAAAATTTGAACCATAAAAATGTATGCCTCTGGATGACTTAGGTGATATTGCCCGCGTTATCAGTATGGGGTTAAAAGAAATGAGGGGTTTTTTTGTTGTTGTTTTTTTTGTTGTTGTTTTTTGGTGACCAGTTCTACTTTGCCTGCATAGGATAGAGCAGTTTCTTCTAGAAGCAGCTCTCCTCTGTTTGCACAGGATAGAACTACACATCTGCTACAAAACCTTTAACACGTAGGTGCTCAACTAATTTTAAATTTTGTGAATGTTTGTAGCTGTTCAGCTTTGTTTACCACGTTAACAATCTAAAAATTATCGGACAAAAATTTATCGGAAGATAATTAGTCCGATAATGGTTTTCAAAGTTATCTGAAAAGATAATCCTATAATGAAAACATTATCTTCGATAATTATCGGTTATTGGACCTGTGCCCACCACTGCTTCGGACTTCCATTAAGAAAAAAAAAAAGACTTTGTGTAGTTCCTCAGTCCAGCCAAAGCTGACGTGATGTCAGCTTTTCATCTGAACAGCTCTTCATGCATCCAAACAGCTTACAGCAGAGTGGATTTTGTGTGTGTGTGTGTGTGTGTGTGTGTGTGTGTGTGTGTGTGTGTGTGTGTGTGTGTGTGTGTGTGTGTGTGTGTGTGTGTGTGTGTGTGTGTGTGTGTGTGTGTGTGTGTGTATGTTACAAGAATTAGCAGCATCAGTTAGCTCGTTGTTCCCCGTGCACACGCAGGCAACCAGGTCGGTGCTTGTGCGTGTGTGTACTACCAAAAAAAGACTGTGTACATCCACTGTCCAGCGGAAAAAAAGTCACGTCAGAAATTAGTCCAGCTTCTCATTCTTTATTTGTGC
Organism: Thalassophryne amazonica; assembly: GCF_902500255.1. Taxonomy (NCBI): domain Eukaryota; kingdom Metazoa; phylum Chordata; class Actinopteri; order Batrachoidiformes; family Batrachoididae; genus Thalassophryne; species Thalassophryne amazonica. The sequence continues at coordinate 134,297,971 of NC_047104.1, forward strand.
AAACAGCCTCCAGCCTGTGTGTGTTACAGAAGTAGTAGCGTCAGTTAGCTCAATCAAATCATGTCTTGGTAGAGTCATCGCCCCCCCCAACCCCCAGTGTGCGCACACGCAACCGGGTCAATGCTTGTATGCGCATGTACTACCAAAAAAAGACTGTGTACATCCTCAGTGCAGTGGGAAAAAAAAAATTACATCAGAAATTAGTCCAGCTTTTCATTCCAACTTCCTGCTAACAGCCTCCTGAAAGCACAGTGGATTTGTTTTGTGTGTGGCACATGCGTGCATGAGGACGGGCAGGCGTGGATGTGTGCGTGTGTGTGCAGAGTGCAGTGGAACCAAATTTGCACTCTAAATGGAACCAAACTGCACTCTAAATGCAATTAATCCGTCATGTGACATACAAAGCACCAATCAAATGACAAGGACCTACTCAGCTATTATATAAAGGGGTTTAAACAGCATCAGTATTAAAAGCAAGTATCCCATTCAACTTCTCAGTTCCACATTCAAACCCTGTAGATGGAAGCACCTGCATGGTGCTTACATCTTCACCAAATTAGATCTCTGGAACGCTTATCATTTGGTCCGCATGAGAGAAGGCAATGAATGGAAGACCGCATTCCCCCATAGGCCATTTTGAATATCAGATAATGCCTTTCGGTCTTACAAACACCCCTGCAACCTTTCAGGTACTAGTCAGTGATGTGCTGTGGGATTTTCTGAATCAGTTCATGGGCGCCTATTTAGACAACATTCTCATTTTTCAAAGGATCAGAAGGAACACCACACGCATGTTCATCAGGTCCTCCAGCGGCTTTCGTCAAAGCCAAGAAATATGCTCCTGGGGATGAGGTGTGGTTGTCTTGTCTTCGGCCAACATTCCACTCTAAGCAGAAACTCGCAAGCTGGGTCTGTAGTTCCTGGGTCCGTGTGTGGTGGACCATCCCATCAACCCAGTGTTGGTGTTATGTGTCGACGCGGGTTGAGGAGCGGACCTGCGTCTGACGGAACCCAGTGCTAAAAATAACCAGAAAGCGGTTCCAATAACAAAAACTATTTATTTATTTCACCCACTGGTGCATAATAAAGTGTAAAACTAAAAGAGCGTCCTTCTGGTGGAGTGAAGGCTGGCACGCTCTCCAGCGCCCAAAAGGATTGAAGCCCGGCACTCCTGGACCCACTACCACCGCCAAACACCCCCCAGGTGAACACGACAAACCGACTCTCTGCGAAGCATAGAAGAGGTGAGGTAAGTCAGCAGTCACAACCAATATCCTTCAAAAGACACACACTATCAGCAACACATTCAGGTCTGTATTTTAAGCTTTATGCAAATGAGCAGCTTCTCACAACAGGTGGAGGATCGCTTGTCCGCACGCCACAGCAGTGAGAAGCAAGCTGCACAATTCTCATCACAATTCAAGTATACTGCGTAACAAAATACCAAGTTACTATCAACAATTAGTCAAACACTTACTTACCTCTGATGTGTGCTGACAGCATGTGTCCCTCACCCTTCCTTGCTTCACGGGCTCGATGTGTCAAACCCAGGCGCGGTCCTCAGCGTCTCACAAACGAACATCACAAGGTCGAGTTCCCGGCAGTTCTGCTTGAATCACACATGACTTAAATGCAGAACGCCATCCAATTATCTGCTTCAGCTGAAAGTCTTTAAGGTTGCATGTGAGCACCGTTCACAGGTGCTGCACATGATGTTGATGAGGGTGAAGGATTCTTCAGCCAGCACCTTCTCCACAGACAAATCAGTTCTCATGCCACCTGGAGAGCAAAGAAAAGAAAAGAACACCAAAATATCCAGCCACACCCCCCAACACACAACAGTTGGTTCACTTGCGCCTTCCATGGTCGCTCCACATCCATCAGGTGTTCTGTCTCTCAACCTGTGGCCGGTCCTTTGTTTTAAGTTGTCCTGTTTACAGATGCCAAATTACAAAAAACGTCACTTCAAATACAGTAGTGTTCAGAATAATAGTAGTGCTATGTGACTAAAAAGGTTAATCCAGGTTTTGAGTATATTTCTTATTGTTACATGGGAAACAAGGTACCATTAAGTTCAGTAGATTCTCACAAATCCAACAAGACCATGCATTCGTGATATGCACACTCTTAAGGCTATGAAATTGGGCTATTAGTAAAAAAAAAGTAGAAAAGGGGGTGTTCGCAATAATAGCAGTGTGGCAATCAGTCAGTGAGTTCATCAATTTTGTGGAACAAACAGGTGTGAATCAGGTGTCCTCTATTTAAGGATGAAGCCAGCACCTGTTGAACATGCGTTTCTCTTTGAAAGCCTGAGGAAAATGGGACATTCAAGATATTGTTCAGAAGAACAGCGTACTTTAATTAAAAAGTTGATTGGAGAGGGGAAAACCTATACGCAGGTGCAAAACATTATAGGCTGTTCATCTACAATGATCTCCAGTGCTTTAAAATGGGCACAAAAAAAAACAGAGATGCGTGGAAGAAAAAGGAAAACAACCATCAAAATGGATAGAAGAATAACCAGAATGGCAAAGGCTCACCCACTGATCAGCTCCAGGATGATCAAAGACAGTCTGGAGTTACCTGTAAGTGCTGTGACAGTTAGAAGATGCCTGTGTGAAGCTAATTTATTTGCAAGAATCCCCTGCAAAGTCCCTCTGTTAAATAAGACATGTGCAGAAGAGGTTACAATTTGCCAAAGAACACATCAACTGGCCTAAAGAGAAATGGAGGAATATTTTGTGGACTGATGAGAGTAAAACTGTTCTTTTTGGGTCCAAGGGCCACAGACAGTTTGTGAGATGACCCCTAAACTCTGAATTCAAGCCACAGTTCACAGTGAAGACAGTGAAGCATGGTGGTGCAAGCATCATGATATGGGCATGTTTCTCCTACTATGGTGTTGGGCCTATATATTGCATACCAGGTATCATGGATCAGTTTGGATATGTCAAAATACTTGAAGAGGTCATGTTGCCTTATGCTGAAGAGGACATGCCCTTGAAATGGGTGTTTCAACAAGACAATGACCCCAAGCACACTAGTAAATGAGCAAAATCGTGGTTCCAAACCAACAAAATTAATGCCTCACAGATGTGAAGAAATCTTGAAAAACTGTGGTTATTGTCAGGTTTGACCTCGGCTAGACATACAAAAATAACTCAGAGAGCTGACATGTCTTTAGTGAGCTTTGCAAAGGAGAGAAACAGCAGAGGCTGGCAGCTTCATGCAGCTTCTCTGACTGTGACCTCCTGGCGGGGCCCTTTTATTGTATAAGGAAAACAAGGATAAGAGGAGTGAGTTGAGTCCATGGTCACAACATGTACTTATTAGTAATGTGCAGATACCTTTGTAATCAACTGAATTAGTCATGTGCAGATATATATGCAAACAACTGCATCATTCCGATCTTGTACAGAGTGAGTGGTTTTGCTGAAGCTTGCTAAAAACTATAAACAGGCTGCAGCTGTGAATATCTAAAAGAAACAGTTTGCAGATTTTAAGATACAGAAAAAACTATTTGAAATGAGATGATAATAAAAGATAAACATGTTCTTTACAGTATAGTTTATCTAACAGTTATACAACTAAATACTAGTTTAGTGATTAACAGGATTGCTAAAAACAGCAGATGCTACTATTATTGTGAACAACCGCTTTTCTACTTTTTTTTTTTTTTACTAATAGTCCAATTTCATTGCCTTAACAGTGTGCATATCATGAATGCTTGGTCTTGTTGGATTTGTGAGAATCTACTGAATCTACTGGTACCTTGTTTCCCATGTAACAATAAGAAATATACTCAAAACCTGGATTAATCTTTTTAGTCACATAGCACTACTATTATTCTGAACACTATTGTACTTGGTGGACCTGTGTGTGTGCATGCACATACCCAACACCATGAGGAGGCGTTTGGGGGCAACGTCCCCTCACATCATCAACCCCACCCCCTCAGATGTGAGAGTTATCAAAAAATCAAATAAAAAAGAAAGAAAAAGAAATACTGGAAAATATAGCAAAATATTAGTTATTCAATAATATCACATATTTAACAAATAAACCAAATTAATTAACTAAAGTAATTAATTTTAAAACAAACGGATATGGCGTGTGTCTGTGTTCAAGTGATTTGATAGGTTGAGGGTTGCACTTGTCAGTGCGGCAAAGCCAAGGATCCTGAGTCCAGCGATTATGGCAACGTGGATGAATTAAAGCATGCTCAATTTATTCAAGCAGTGTCAGAGCTGGAGTTCCTGGGATTCATCAAGTCCACCAGGTCCACCTTGGACCCTGCAAGTAAGGACTTTTTGAACCCAAAAACTGAAACCTTTATTGGATTTAAGTCACACTGAAATAAACGAGACGCAGTTCATCGTTGCACGCGAGTTTGTCCGGAGTCAGGGTGGCGAGCCAATGACGTTAAGTGAGCTTGTCACTAAACACAGAACTGTATTCACAGCTATGCCTCAGGTCTTTGCAGCCTTCAAACAGGCAATATGGGGCTTCGACTGCCATGTGCGAGAACTCTTTCTCAACATTAAAAAGAGTTTTCGGTGATCACAGACGCAGCATGCTGCATGAATGAAAGGCGAACTTAATAAGGCTGGCATTTGAGAATGACCTAACCAGGAAATTCAACGGAGAGTGGCGAGATGTCCTTCTCAGAAGATTCAATGCGGCATCCAACCGAAGGCTTCAACTCTTCTGAGGTAGGCTAGCATCCGGTTTCCACACAGAATTTTATGTTAAGATATGGACTTTTATGGAAAGATAAAAGTTATGTACTGTTGTAAATATATCTACATGAAAGGTTTATCTTTGACCCGTTGTGTGACTATCATGCCCAATTGCGCTGTGTTTGCGCTTGTGATGGAGGGCTGTATGTGGGGTTAATCTACTGTCTCGTGTCGTTTCTCAGATCAGTTGTTGGTTTGGTTTTGTGGTATGCAGGAGATCACTTGACCAAGGGTCTATACGTTCAAATAATAATTTAAAAAATACTGTCATCACTCTTTACTCTTACTCAGTCAGTCTCTTACAACGGTGTAGCCTAAATACACGAGCTTTCCAGGAGCGCACCCAATTCATTACGCACGCTCAGAGGCACGTCCCCTCAGGTGCGCACTTTTTTGGGGGGGGCGACCCCACCCCCTGTGAAACTCATCGCCCCCTTAATATTTTTTTTCTGGCGCCGGGCCTGCACGTGTGTTTTGATGGGTGGAATCAAATCTTTGGGAGTAAGTCCAGAGCTGCAGAACTGTGGCATTTGTTAAAATATGGAGCAACAATAACGTCACTACCTGTTTCTGCAACACACCAAAATCTAACACACTGTGTATTGTGTCAGACAGGAGTGTCACTGATAATCTGTCAACACATACTGTGACTGTGGTGTTAACACACACTCACATATGTATGTGTGCTGCACACATTTACTCTACGTGCTGCATTCATATCTTTTGTATTGGAAGCACACAAATCTCCCGAAAAGCACCAACAACAAAAAAAAGAATTCTTTGAAAGCATGCCTGTTCCATCTTTTCAGTCAGGAAGAAACATCCAAATAAGTGTAGCATCACATATTCATCATTATTCGAATGTTACATAATTTTTCAAACTTTCATGCAGGTTTTGTATATTTTTTTTGTCATTAAAATATCTTTTTTAAATCAACCCAGTACAGATCTTTTTCAGTTTTCCTGTTAAGTTGAATTTGTGTATGACACAGTTTTACTTCCTTTTGCAGCTCAGATTGGATGAAAGGTTGCAGCTGGCACCTATGGGAAATTAAATGACTTATATTACGGGGTTATTTGCTCAAATCTGGCAAATGTTTTTTTTTTGTTTTTTTTTGTTTTTTTTTTAAGTGGCAAAATAAATGTTGTTAGCATGTATTTATAACCATAAAGAGAGAATGAGGTGAAAGACGCCTCCGCTGCCTCCACACACTGTAGTTATGAACTTTTTTGCTTTTCAGTCTGAACCTCACTTCCGTTCACAAAAAGGCTCTGCCAGGAAACTGGGACGAAAACGTCTTTGATAATCTGGGTTATATGAATTTCAAAGTAGTTTGCTTCCTACTTGTTTCTTTGGTTTACACGGCAACAGCCACCTGCCACCGTTGAAAAAAAATGAGAAAATGCTCCGTGTCCTTGGTACAAAGTCAAATGACATTCTGCATCATGGCGAATATGTAATGGAGAAAAGAAGCAATTTCTTACTTTTCACTCTCCAAATAAACTATTAGGGGTATTGAGGGAATGCAACACCAGCGTCGTACATGTTTGACACAGATTTGTGTAAATCAAATCAAATCAGTTTTATTTATATAGCGCCAAATCACAACAAACAGTTGCCCCAAGGCGCTTTATATTGTAAGGCAAGGCCATACAATAATTACAGAAAAACCCCAACGGTCAAAACGACCCCCTGTGAGCAAGCACTTGGCGACAGTGGGAAGGAAAAACTCCCTCTTAACAGGAAGAAACCTCCAGCAGAACCAGGCTCAGGGAGGGGCAGTCTTCTGCTGGGACTGGTTGGGGCTGAGGGAGAGAACCAGGAAAAAGACATGCTGTGGAGGGGAGCAGAGATCGATCACTAATGATTAAATGCAGAGTGGTGCATACAGAGCAAAAAGAGAAAGAAACACTCAGTGCATCATGGGAACCCCCCAGCAGTCTAAGTCTATAGCAGCATAACTAAGGGATGGTTCAGGGTCACCTGATCCAGCCCTAACTATAAGCTTTAGCAAAAAGGAAAGTTTTAAGCCTAATCTTAAAAGTAGAGAGGGTGTCTGTCTCCCTGATCTGAATTGGGAGCTGGTTCCACAGGAGAGGAGCCTGAAAGCTGAAGGCTCTGCCTCCCATTCTACTCTTACAAACCCTAGGAACTACAAGTAAGCCTGCAGTCTGAGAGCGAAGCACTCTATTGGGGTGATATGGTACTATGAGGTCCCTAAGATAAGATGGGACCTGATTATTCAAAACCTTATAAGTAAGAAGAAGAATTTTAAATTCTATTCTAGAATTAACAGGAAGCCAATGAAGAGAGGCCAATATGGGTGAGATATGCTCTCTCCTTCTAGTCCCTGTCAGTACTCTAGCTGCAGCATTTTGAATTAACTGAAGGCTTTTCAGGGAACTTTTAGGACAACCTGATAATAATGAATTACAATAGTCCAGCCTAGAGGAAATAAATGCATGAAGTAGTTTTTCAGCATCAGTCTGAGACAAGACCTTTCTAATTTTAGAGATATTGCGCAAATGCAAAAAAGCAGTCCTACATATTTGTTTAATATGCGCATTGAATGACATATCCTGATCAAAAATGACTCCAAGATTTCTCACAGTATTACTAGAGGTCAGGGTAATGCCATCCAGAGTAAGGATCTGGTTAGACACCATGTTTCTAAGATTTGTGGGGCCAAGTACAATAACTTCATTTTTATCTGCGTTTAAAAGCAGTAAATTACAGGTCATCCATGTCTTTATGTCTGTAAGACAATCCTGCAGTTTAGCTAATTGGTGTGTGTCCTCTGGCTTCATGGATAGATAAAGCTGGGTATCATCTGCGTAACAATGAAAATTTAAGCAATGCTGTCTAATAATACTGCCTAAGGGAAACATGTATAAAGTGAATAAAATTGGTCCTAGCACAGAACCTTGTGGAACTCCATAATTAACCTTAGTCTGTGAAGAAGATTCTCCATTTACATGAACAAATTGTAATCTATTAGATAAATATGATTCAAACCACCGCAGCACAGTGCCTTTAATACCTATGGCATGCTCTAATCTCTGTAATAAAATTTTATGGTCAACAGTATCAAAAGCAGCACTGAGGTCTAACAGAACAAGCACAGAGATGAGTCCACTGTCTGAGGCCATAAGAAGATCATTTGTAACCTTCACTAATGCTGTTTCTGTACTATGATGAATTCTAAAACCTGACTGAAACTCTTCAAATAGACCATTCCTCTGCAGATGATCAGTTAGCTGTTTTACAACTACCCTTTCAAGAATTTTTGAGAGAAAAGGAAGGTTGGAGATTGGCCTATAATTAGCTAAGATAGCTGGGTCAAGTGATGGCTTTTTAAGTAATGGTTTAATTACTGCCACCTTAAAAGCCTGTGGTACATAGCCAACTAATAAATATAGATTGATCATATTTAAGATCAAAGCATTAATTAATGGTAGGGCTTCCTTGAGCAGCCTGGTAGGAATGGGGTCTAATAGACATGTTGATGGTTTGGAGGAAGTAACTAATGAAAATAACTCAGACAGAACAATGAAATGAATTCTTTATGAGCTTCTGAGTGGCCTTGACATCAGTTCACCTTTTCACCATATTTAATACATAACGGTTACAAATTGTTTGACACTTACAACCTTGAAATTGACATTTTAGGCCATTCAGTGCCATCAATAATAAAGATATGACTTCATGTTTTTAATATAGAACATTGAAGGATTATTAACCAAGCATGAGGTCTGTACGGGAAAATATCAGACCAAGCTGTTGACGATAGAAAAAACACAGAAGTCCCGTACAGACCGACCAAGCGAGGTTAATAATTTATTTTATCATATACCTATAAATGACACGCCAATATGATTGGATAAAACGTTAAAGAATAAATAGCAATACACCCTTTTCGCAGACGGGTAATATTTTTCATACCACCCGAGTATTCAGCCAATCCAGACAGCGGAGCGGCGCCACAACGAAGAGGCGCAGTCAGAGTAACTGTGAAATACTGGTGAGTCACTATTAATAATTTCTTACGTGTCCAACCTCGTACATTGATCGTTAAAATTAAATTCGTTAGTTCTAAAAGCCATCATAATTATTTATATGATGGCTGTTGTAAAACAGCTAACTGATCACCTGCAGAGGAATGGTCTATTTGAAGAGGTTCAGTCAGGTTTTAGAATTCATCATAGTACAGAAACAGCATTAGTGAAGGTTACAAATGATCTTCTTATGGCTTCGGACAGTGGACTTATCTCTGTGCTTGTTCTGTTGGACCTCAGTGCTGCTTTTGATACTGTTGACCATAAAATTTTATTACAGAGATTAGAGCATGTCATAGGTATTAAAGGCACTGCGCTGCGGTGGTTTGAATCATATTTGTCTAATAGATTACAGTTTGTTCATGTAAATGGGGAATCTTCTTCACAGACTAAAGTTAATTATGGAGTTCCACAAGGTTCTGTGCTAGGACCAATTTTATTCACTTTATACATGCTTCCCTTAGGCAGTATTATTAGACGGTATTGCTTAAATTTTCATTGTTACGCAGATGATACCCAGCTTTATCTATCCATGAAGCCAGAGGACACACACCAATTAGCTAAACTGCAGGATTGTCTTACAGACATAAAGACATGGATGACCTCTAATTTCCTGCTTTTAAACTCAGATAAAACTGAAGTTATTGTACTTGGCCCCACAAATCTTAGAAGCATGGTGTCTAACCAGATCTTTACTCTGGATGGCATTTCCCTGACCTCTAGTAATACTGTGAGAAATCTTGGAGTCATTTTTGATCAGGATATGTCATTCAAAGCGCATATTAAACAAATATGTAGGACTGCCTTTTTGCATTTACGCAATATCTCTAAAATCAGAAAGGTCTTGTCTCAGAGTGATGCTGAAAAACTAATTCATGCATTTATTTCCTCTAGGCTGGACTATTGTAATTCTTTATTATCAGGTTGTCCTAAAAGTTCCCTAAAAAGCCTTCAGTTAATTCAAAATGCTGCAGCTAGAGTACTGACGGGGACTAGCAGGAGAGAGCATATCTCACCCGTGTTGGCCTCTCTTCATTGGCTTCCTGTTAATTCTAGAATAGAATTTAAAATTCTTCTTCTTACTTATAAGGTTTTGAATAATCAGGTCCCATCTTATCTTAGGGACCTCGTAGTACCATATCACCCTAATAGAGCGCTTCGCTCTCAGACTGCAGGCTTACTTGTAGTTCCTAGGGTTTGTAAGAGTAGAATGGGAGGCAGAGCCTTCAGCTTTCAGGCTCCTCTCCTGTGGAACCAGCTCCCAATTCAGATCAGGGAGACAGACACCCTCTCTACTTTTAAGATTAGGCTTAAAACTTTCCTTTTCGCTAAGGCTTATAGTTAGGGCTGGATCGGGTGACCCTGGACTATCCCTTGGTTATGCTGCTTTAGACGTAGACTGTGGGGGGGTTCCCATGATGCACTGTTTCTTTCTCTTTTTGCTCTGTATGCATCACTCCGCATTTAATCATTAGTGATCGATCTCTGCCCCCCTCCACAGCATGTCTTTTTCCTGGTTCTTTCCCTCAGCCCCAACCAGTCTCAGCAGAAGACTGCCCCTCCCTGAGCCTGGTTCTGCTGGAGGTTTCTTCCTGTTAAGAGGGAGTTTTTCCTTCCCACTGTTGCCAAGTGCTTGCTCACAGGGGGTCGTTTTGACCGTTGGGGTTTTTCATAATTATTGTATGGCCTTGCCTTACAATATAAAGCGCCTTGGGGCAACTGTTTGTTGTGATTTGGCGCTATATAAAAAAAAAAGTTGATTGAAAGTTGATTGATTGATTTATAGGAAAACGTTCTCTTTTTTTTTCTACTAAGGTTTGAACTTTGAGTGTTTACACAGGAGAGAAAAGTGAGAAAATGTTAATGCCTGTTTGAGAAAAGTGTATAAAGTGTGTAGTGAGGGGTTTTACAACCTTAAAACATCTATAATAATTGTAAAAAATAACGCTGACTACTTCGCGGATTTCGCCTATCGCGGGTTATTTTTAGAACGTAACTCCCGCGATAAACGAGGGACTACTGTATATGATAAAATCGTTATCAAGTTGTTTTACCGATGAAGATGGCTTTTTACACCCTTCAGAAAACCATACACCCTTCGGCCTCAGGGTATATGGTTTTCTGAAGGGTGTAAAAAGCCATCTTCATCGGTAAAACAACTTGATACCTAATAATATCAAACCGAGCTGTTGACATTACGAAAAACACAGAGGTCTGATATTCTCGTACAGACCGATCAAGCAAGGTTAATAATTTATTATATGGCTGATTTTGTAACTGCATCAACATTTTGCATGTCCACTTCGGGCTTGTTTGCTGTTAATTACTCCAGTTCAAACTTGTTAGTGTAATAAAATTTGCTCAGAGAATGGTCCTCTTTGTCGCTCATAAAGACGGGCCGAAGACAGGGTTTAAAAATCCCCTTTTCGATAAGAGTGACATGCAGCATTCACCACGGCAAGACGAACTCCGATCCTCCGTTACATCTGTGAGACGCCCGTGAACATCACCATGAGGACAGAGGGCTCACTCGCTCCAAAAAAAGCGAGGATGTACGTCAGCCGCTTGAGTCAGCTGATACCGGACGAAGATTTGATGTACGGCCTGGAGGGGGCCGAGCGTTTAAGTTACACATTCGATCCGTATTTCGCCCAAGTAAGTTTCTTCACTCTGGCTGAGGGTGAGACTGCCACTCAAGGAACCCAGCGGGTGGCGCTTACTTCCGCCGACTGAGGAGTGTTTTCCGCAGCTGCAGGGTCGATGATTCATGACACGGTCAACCCTGAGCCTCCAGGAGATTGGACGCCGGAAAAGAGGAAAACTCATTTCCAACTCACCTGGCTCAGCCCCCAGGGGCCGCGCTATAGGGTGATATTTCAGCGGGGACCTCCTGACGGTGACTCTGAGGGAGAAATTAAATTGGAGAGAGTTAGTGCTAGCGGCCGCGTCAGATCCGTCACAGCCGCGGCTGAGAGCTGGGACGAGTTGTTCAACACCTGCAACGAAAGGATTACGGGTCTTTTTACAAGGTGTCTGGCCTGGAGGGACGTGATCGAAGTCCGAAAAAACTTAGCACCTCTTTTTACTTAAAAAAAAAAAAAAACTCAGCCGTAGCTCCTCCCCCGCATGCACGGGCATTTCTATAAGAAACCAGCGGGCCACATCTCATTTAAGCATCGGACGGCGGACCAGCATGAGCTCCTCAACCTCCCCCATCGCACCGGCCGATGACATCACTTGCGACTGCCCATTCGCCTGTGGAAGAGACCCGCCATCCCCGGGGTAGGCCTGGACGAGATCTGCCGAGCCGCTCGTGAACCAGGACCGGCGCCAGAATGCTTCACGGACCCGTGGTGGGTATGAGACCCCATGGGGAGTTCAGCTCGAACTGGTCTGGGGCGAGATCCATCCTTTTCAGGCGATTTCTAGCCCGGGAGGCGTGGGCTCTCTTCCCGCTGTCACGGAGGCCGCGAGTCCGGGGGAGGTACAAGACCTCGAGCAGGGTGAGAAATACGCCACATCTTACACATCAGACTGGCCAGACAGGTTCCTGTCAGAGGAATTCCTGAAAACGGTGAAAGTCAGCGTGGCCCACTTACTTTTGGCTGTGATCAAAAGTTACAGACAAAAACTCTGTTACAGGTGTGAGATCAATCACCCCAGCCAGCGACAGCACGAGTGCCTGGAGCCGTTAAATAAATATTTCTTTACCTGACATTTTGAGAGATTAATGGTGAGACTCTGGAGGCCGACCTTCATTCCGGCTGTGGTAAAACTCCTAGCCCAGCGCTTCCTCAACCCATCGGCGGCGAGGGTCCAGGGGGCGGTAGAAAACATCCTCACTGAGCTGAAATACAGTGATAATTTTGAAGCAAAGATCAACGAACTGTACACGTTTCGATGAAGACGCCGATCTCGACCTGGAGGGGATGGTAGCCGTCTATAACCCCGACGACTGGAAAAAAAAAAAAACCTGCATTTTTTTAATATCATCATTATATTGTTTACAGTCATGGGTAATTGTGTGATGAGTCTCTTTCAAAGCCTGCGGGAAGTTTATATTATACACGGACTCTCGTATAAGCTGGAGCGGATCATCATTCGCAGGCTGGAGAGCCCAGACACCCCACCTTCATGTGTTATGGAGAGGGTCTTCGACGTTATCAGACGTAGTTCCGGGCCCGGAGTCTGGACAGAACATATCTACAACGCGGCTCTCCATTCATCTGAAAAATCTCTGTACAACGTATTACTGAAAATCTCTTTTGACCACTGGCGATTTTACACGGTGTAATCCGCTGCACGTCCTTAACATTATACGCTCTGTTTGTGGATGTGATGGAGTGCCAGGTGAAACAGCTGGAACTGCCCAGAGGGGAGATTTTTCCTACACTTTTACAGCTGAATACTGAAATAAACCGTAAATGCGGGGGAGATGTATTACTCAGAGTTTTCCAGTTTTGTACGTGAACGTATACTTTTTTCCTTCATGTATGTCGTGTTTAATAAACATGAACGTATACTTTTTTCCACCACGTATGTTGTGTTTAATAAACATGAACGTATACTTTTTTCCACCACGTATGTTGTGTTTAATAAACATGAACAATTGCTTTTTTCTCTGTGTGTGACTTTAATGAATGTAATAAAGCATATATTCTAAAACTTAGACGGTCAGTGTTCTTTCCAATAATATTGTTGAAAAAAGGGTGAAATGTTTTCAAATCAAATTTATTTATATAGCGCCAAATCACAACAAACAGTTGCCCCAAGGCTCTTCATATTGCAAGACAGAGTCATACAAACGAGGTTTTGGTGGAAAAAAGGTTCTCGTATGAATTATGCGGGGCTTTAACACAGTCTTATTAAAAGGCCAAGGCTGATCTGTGAGCGCTCTCCGCAGAACTGAATCAGAGTTCAATTTAACGTCTCCAAGAGCGGCTATATTAAAGGCCCACGCTCATCTGTGACCGCTGTCCGCGGTGCTGGATCGGAGTTCAATTTAAAAGTATTACGTTTCCAAGAGCGCCTATTTAAAACAAAAGATTAATATTTATGTTCGCTAAAACATATAAAAATGAAAAAGGACTATCCGCTTCATCATTCTGAAGAGATCCGCCTTAAAAGATGGGCGATGACAATTTAATGAGGGAAATGTATTATAGTCCGGCAAATCCGGGGAGTTTTGGAGGACCGGAGCGTTTACACAGGGCTCTGCGCGATCAACTCGGATCTAAAATTCATATGAAGCATATCAGAGATTTCCTGTCAGGGGAAGATGCATACACATTACACAAACCTGCCAGGACGCATTTTCCAAGAAATAGAATATTTGTCACAAACCCGCTTAACCAATTTCAGGTGGATTTATGCGACATGCAGGGGTTATCAGATTTTAACGACGGGTACAAGTACCTGCTGACCGTTATCGATATCTTCTCAAAAAAAGCGTATGCCAGAGCCCTGAAATCGAAGCAAGGGCGCGAAGTCTCACAGGCCTTTGCCTCGCTCTTAAAGCACAGCAGGGTGCCTCTGAAGCTGCAGACTGATGCTGGGAAGGAGTTTTTTAACAAACCGTTCAAAGATTTAATGAAAAAACACCGGATTCTACATTTTGCCACGGCCAGTGATCTGAAAGCCTCGGTTGTCTAGAGGTTTAATCGCACGCTAAAGACGAGAATGTGGAGATATTTTACTGCTAAAAACACACGAAGATACATCGACATCTTGCCCTCTTTACTCACGGCTTATAACGAGAGCTATCATAAAAGCATTAAGATGAGGCCGAATGAGGTTAACGCTCGAAACGTAGATAGTGTTTCAAAATTTGTACGGGGCATCCACACTACGCAGGAGGCCTGTGAAGTTTAAATATAAGGTCAGAGATATAGTCAGGATCTCCAAGCTCAGGGGAGTTTTTGATAAAAAAAAAATATGAACATATTTTTACGGATGAAATGTTCACGGTGTCAGAATGTATACAACGCGCCCGCCGCCCGTTTATAAATTGAAAGATTATGACGGCGAGATCATTGAAGGTTCATTCTATGAACCAGAATTGCGGAAGGTTAAAATATCAGAAGACAGACTGTATCAGGTTCAAGAAATGATTCGTGAACGTTTTACCAAGGGGAAGAAATTTGTATTTGTCAGATGGAAAAATCGGCCCGAGAAATTTAACTCCTGGGTTCCCGCGGACCAGCTGATGGCCGTATAAATATGACAACATCTATCTTCAACCGACATATGAGAAATGGATCGGGATCTGAAACACAGGTTGTATATGACTCTGCCTTCAAACGCCAGCCTAAAAGTATTCCCGGACAACACAATTTCATGCTACCAGGTGGACTTGGCTCGACACCTGGATCTAGAGGGTGACTGGGATGTGGCGCTGACGGAAATTTCTTATCCACACACCTGGTTAAATATCCCGGAAAAGCCTTGCTGTACGTTTCAGGTGAAGAAAATTACGGGCTTACCGCCCAAGAACAAACTCGCCGTTCACTCGCAATTTTTTGACACGGGATATTACGATAACTTTGAGGTTATTGCAGCATGGATAAACCCTTGTTTGAAGACTATAGATCCAAAGCTGACTTTAAAATATGACGATATCCAAAAAAAGTTTCTGTGGGAAGGAGACGGTACCTGCCAGGTATATTTTGAAGCGGTGTACATGCTGGGGATACACCCTAATCAATGGCTGAGATGCGGACCCGGGGTCAAGAGGTCTCCCCGCTTCCCCGATATAAAAGCGGGCATGTACCATCTGTTCTGCTACACAGACCTTGTACAACCTCAGGTAGTGGGCGACGCTTTTGCTCCTCTCCTCCGAGCGTTCGAAATTGTAGGTCATTTCGGGGAAATAATTACAAAGAAATTCAACCCCGCTTATTACATTCCGGTCTCCAAAAGGCATATTGAGACGATACACATCGAAATCAAAAGCGATCAAGATCGACCGGTGAATTTCAGATACTGTAAAGTGGTTGTGACATTACATTTTAAACCGGCGGGATAAAAAATGTCCGGGGCAGCGCACAAAGCCGGCATTTATAGATTTGTGCCTTACTATGAAAATCAAGTCGAGAACGGCCTTCACGGCTTCCATTGTGCTCCTGTTATGTACGGGCGCGGGCTCGGGAACATGTTTTCAAAACTGTTCAAATTTGTGTCGCCGCTGACTAAACAAGGATACACGATCACCAAACCTCACCTGAAAAACGCCGCTCGAAGCATCACTTCCGACGTAGTGAGCCGCGTTGTTGAGAGGGCCGGATGGAGTCAGGAACCCGAGCAGCAGCGAGGTCCGGGATTATGGTGCTCTCAAGAAGGCCCCGGAAACGCCCCCGGGGAAACGGATCAAAACGGTTAAAAAGCGAAAGACCCCCGGAAAAAGCAGAACAGTTCGAAGGAAGCATAAGAAGAGGAGGTTGTCCAGGGATATTTTCTCTTAAACAATGTCTCTTTTGCAAAATAATTCCCCCGAATGCACCATGAGCGAATTGGATTTATTCGCCGTCCCCAGGACCCAGCTGTCCATCGAGCAAAGCCAATACATCGAGGTCACCCGTTATCAGCCCTGACGGACACGGGCCCTATCGAGTTTTTTTATCCCCGGAGACGGTGAGAGGTATTTAGACCTCAATAATACGCTGCTTTATCTACGACTGAAAATTACAAACGCCAACGGGACTGACCTGGCTAATGACGCCCGCGTGGGGGTAATAAATTACCCTCGCAATACGATTTTCTCGCAAGTCGACGTGACTCTGGGTGACCAGCTAATTTCCCAGTCCAGCGCGACGCATTCGTACAGGGCGATGATTGAGACACTGCTGAACTTTTTGCCCGCTTCATTGAAATCGCAGTTCACGGGCGAAATGTTTTACAAAGACACCCCGGGTCAGCACAATTCGACTGCCGTGGATGACGCGGGCCCGAATAAAGGCCTCGTGAGCAGAGCGTGCTTTAGCGCCAAATCGCATGAATTTCAAGTTCAGGGCCCGCTGCACACGGACATATTTTTCTGCGAGAGGCTTCTTCTGAATAATGTTGATCTAAGAGTTAAATTAATTCAAGCCAGCAATGCTTTCTGCCTGATGGGGCTGGCAGCCTCCACTTTCAAGCTGAAAATTCTGGGCGCGTCCCTATTCATTAAGAAAGTCTCCGTATCCCCTGCAGTGAGATTGGGTCACTCTGCGGCTCTCATGAAAGGGAATGCCGTGTACCTGTTATCACGAATCAACATTAAGACTTACGTGATCCCCAGCCATTCCAGGATATGCAACCAGGAGAACCTGTTTTTAGGAACCATGCCCAAATATGTGGTTCTGGGTATGGTGGATCACAACGCATTCAGCAGGAGAAGAGATCTGTCCCCGTTTGATTTTGCACACTATGACCTGGAGTACCTCGCACTCACTCAAAACGGGCGACAGCTGCCGGCTAAAGCTTTCTAGCCTGAATTTAACAACGGACTCTCTGTGAGGGAGTTTTACAATCTCTACACAGCAACAGAGAGACACCTCAAGGACCTACCTCTCTGTATAGACCGGGAGGATTTTGCACACGGTTATGCACTGTACGTCTTCAATTTAAACCCGGAGGAGGACAGCGGCACTCTGAGCCCCGTCTCCACAGGGACCCTGCGACTTGAGATGAGATTCAGAGTCGCGACTCCACATACCACCACACTGATAGTGTATGCGTGTTACGATTCTCTCCTGGAGATTAATTCCAAGCAACAGGTCCTTGTGGATTTTTACTGATGAACACGTTGGAATTGGACGCTGGTATGAGGGGCTTAATAGGAGACCTGTTCGCCGGTGTTTTCGCATCTGACGAGTTATTCCGGATCAAGCCGGACCCTCCCGTATATTTCATTGTAAACACCCACCCTAGACATTTACCGGGGGAACACTGGTTAGTGCTCACCGTTGAAAAAAATGGTCGAGCCACATTTTTTGACTCGTTCGGCCTCAGCCCGGACTTTGAATACTACCCTAAAAGCATCGTGCGATATCTGGAGAATCTCCCAGATGTTAAAAACATTCTGTATCACAACAAACAGCTTCAGCATGAGTTATCGGATTTATGCGGACAACACTGCGTGTATTATCTGTATAACAGAGCCACTGGGAAGTCGTACCAGGACGTGCTGTCTTTATACACCTAAAATACTATCACGAACGATGATTTGGTTTCTGATTTTGTGAAAAGATATCGTTATTGCCTTAAGAAAAGGTGCAATACCTCCTGTAACCAGATAGCAGGGCCTTTGCATGAGTTTAAATATTGTCACGGCCTGTGTTAACCATTGTTCCTATTATTTTATGTTTTTCTGTGTGAAAATGTAACCCCCGTCTTAGAACGCTCTCCCGATCATGCCTTTAAAGTTTTATCGCGTTTGCATAATTTAATACGTTCTTATTAAGCATAGAAAGAAGCGTTGACCTTTGACCTTTGATTTTTTTTTTGTGTTTTTTGTGAAAAATGCTTCGGATGTGTAGAAAACGCTCTCCCGATCATACCTTTAAAGTTTTATCGTGTTTGCACGCTTTAAAACCCCGTTATTAAGCGTATAAAGAAGCGTTGACCTTTGATTTTTTTTAAAAATTTTTTAATGTGTTTTTTGTGAAAAATGCTTCGGATGTGTAGAAAACATTCTCCCGATCATACCTTTAAAGTTTTATCGCGTTTGCACGCTTTAAAACCCCGTTATTAAGCGTATAAAGAAGCGTTGACCTTTGATTTTTTTTTGTTTTTTTGTGAAAAATGTTCCGGATGTGTAGAAAACACACCCCTGATCATACCTTTAATGTTTTTCGTTTTTTGCATCGTTGTTATTAAGCAGAGAAGTGCTGAAAGTTGTTTTTAAACCATATGCCGAATAAAAGTGATGAAGACCGGAGATGAGTTTCAGTCAGTGTTTTATTAGTAACAAGATACAAAAACGTGTCTGACTGCGATGTATATTAAAAAAAATCTTGATCATAATATCCAGTCAGTTTTTAATTAGACACCCTCATCCTCCTTTTATGGCGAGAAACCTTCCCAGCGTTGGAAGTCTTTTTTTTTTCTTAAGTTTCTTCCTGGCCGGCGACTCGGTTAAAAGAAGGGTTTCATCCGGCGAGCTGCTCCGTCCTTTTTTAAGCTTCAGAAACTGCTCGCGGGCTTGCGGGTTTGATACGCACGCCACTGGAATGTTCCGCTCTTGTAAAATATTGAGGAACTTCACCTAACCTGTAGGGGGGCTCGATTTCTTGAACGAGGATCCGAGATGTTTCATAAGATCTATGGCGTGAGACCCCCTCACGACTTTCCCCTTGTAAATAAATTCCCCAGACGGACTCCAGCGCATATCACCCATCGACAATTTCCTCATAATATATTCAGCGTTTCTACGCTCTCTGGAGGGGATATTCTTCAGGACCTCTGTGACAGTCTCATCCACCACCTCCTCCTCCTCCACCCCCTTCTCTCAGGTTGCTTAGCGACGCGAGTCTCTTGCGGGGGTGAAATGCGCGATTCGAGTTCCCCCTGTTTGATCAGGCTTTAAATAGCGCTGCAGCAGAGCCTCATACTTTTTAATTTTTTCATAAGGGGAGTGAGTACGTTCCTCCAGCACGGCCCGCATTCGCAAGTCTAAATCATTTTCCGCTGTTTGTCTGATGTTATTTCCGGAATGCCCGAGTTGAAGCATCTGTTGAGGAGTCAGTAAAAACATCTTTTGCGCCGCTTTGAACGCCATTATCCTCTGGGTAGTATTAGACTCGTTATAACGGGCAGGGCCGCGGCGAGCAGTGGCAGGAGAAAGCCACCCGTCTGAATCAGCGCTCCCCGCTTCTTTTTGTAACTGGTTTTTCTGTCGGCCAGAAGACGTAAAACTCTTTCGTTTTTTCAAGGTACGGAATTGAGAGTCGCTCAAGGCGATATTCCCCTTTAATATATTCAAAGCGATCTCGGATAAAGTTTTCAGAAGCTCCGGCCTGCAGGTCTTCAGACTGTGGTGACGCTCCCTCGCCCCAGCTTTGATTAGCGCTTTAAGAGCGGGGGCGTTCCTTTTTAAAAGAGAGCTCATACCCGTTTATCTTTCTGTAAATAAACCGCGGGCCACTCGTGCGGGAGTAATCCCGATCTCAGTCTGAACTGATCTGGACACTCCTGCGTGCAATCCAGTAATAAGTACCCGTAAGGTATGCTCGTAGCATCGTCAAGAGCCTCCAAAAAAATTGTTTTCTGCCGGGAAACATTTGCTGAGCCAGAATGTTCATCTGTCACTTGTCTCTGGGGTTTTTAAACAGCACCATATAATTACAATTCAAGCTGATGGTTCGACTGTATTTCCCTTTATGAAACACGTTCTGTGTGATCATGATGACGCTCATATTCCGGTGATATCTGTACTGGGTGAAAATTCTTACAACTTCAGGATGATCCGTTGCTTGAAAGATGAGATCGTCCAAAATAACCAGATGGCTCTGACCTTCAGGGAAAAGGCTGTCGTCCAGAAACGTGTCAGGGAGTCCTCTTACAAATTTAATATTTTTATTCTTCAGTTCAGAATACAGAGGTTGTTCAGACATATACACCCATACAATGTTGTCAGGCACATATCTCATAGCGTGGCTACAATTTTCCAGCAATGTTTTCACAAACACAGTCTTTCCTGAACCACTCGGTCCAACGATGAGACAGGAAATGGGGGTTGAAGTCTGGGGTCAAACTCCACAGTATTTCCCGAGTGAGACATGTTTCAAAATCCAAACGGTTCGGTTTCCCTGTCCTTTAAAAGACGTCGCTTGTCATACACCACCCTGAAGGATTTTTGAAATGACATGTTTGTCAAACTGAAACTGCTTTTATGACGTTTAATTCCCTGCTGCGGTGTTTTGATAGATGCAGCGAGGGCGGGGTCTTTTATATAACCCTCGACCAGATCTTTGACGCTGTCAAAGTTTATTTTCTGACAGCTCTCGTGCGTTTGAGTGATCCCCTTCACACGCATGACCATTTTACCTCGTACGGTTTTATATGCGTAACTTTTAGGCCCCACTGCTGCAAACTCTGTGATGACGTCGCCGCTCAACTCGTCGGTGAGCTGCCCCAGATAATTACCGGTAGGCAGCGGGGTTTCACCCCGCCTACAAACGTAAATCAGGCTATCGGTATCACAATACAAAATCCTGTCAGGATTTGCCACAGCCTCCATAAAACCGTACAAGGTCAAATGCGTGTACGCCGTTGTAAACGCTGCGATGAAAATATTGACGGCTTTACCCGGTCAGCTGACATACCGCGGGCTGTACCTCCATTGAACCATAGCCTCCTGACTGCTGAGGAATGTTAGATATGTGACCTCGTACTCTTCAGAAAACAGATACCTGAACAGATCGTCAGTGTTTTTAACAAGCACGGTCTGCGTCAGATTTGACCTCTGGGCGAATTTCCCCCAGAAGGAGTTGAGGCAGAGCTTAGCCATCTGTCGTTTTGCCGGATTGTGACTGATTTTTTTTTCTGGGTCTAAACGAATCTTCTGATTCAGCCAGTAGTCCGTGATATATTTTTCTCTGCTCTCGGGGTCTTTATCAAATTCGGGAGGGAAACCGGAGGCTTCCTGCTTGTGTTTTAAGAAGGTGTTTATGTACCCCTCAAAGATTTTATCACTTTTTTCCTCAAAATGCCAGACTTCAAAAATCTTAGCTACTATGTAGCCTGTATTCAGAGCTTTGTGGAATTCCGGGCTCGCCCACGTCCCTGACAGAGCTCTCTGCTGCTGGCTGTGTGTGCACGCTCCCGCTTGATTATTTTCATCGGCGCAGGTGCAACACAGAGTAAACACCAGTTTACCGTGAGGAGTTCTGTGTGGGACGATGGGGAATTTTAGCCCCCGGGGTGGATACACGATGGCTTTGATGAGGCCGAAATAAGTCCTGGGATCTCGGAAATTTCTCTCGATAATTTCCGGATGCCCCGTGGGATATGTGAAATTTACGTTAACGTAAGGATACAGCGAGGTCACGTTGACGTAATAGACCCTCTCATCTTGCTTAGCTGTGTACCTCAGACGGGACGCACAAGTCCGACCGCCGTATAAAGCGTCGCGAGGCTCAAGGGGCGGCGGTAACCCCCTGCGGCTGAGGAAACGGCGAACGCTCTCATCCCTCAGTCTCATTTCAAGCCACTGATGCTCCAAATTACAGTGATGGTGACACCCGGCATAGCCCGCAGAAAGGCTATTTTTTTCTGACACGCTGCATGGAGCTCTCCAAATGAGGTGTTTGTGGGAGGGTTTATTTCGTGCTGTGTAAAACACGTTGCACACCCGTGGTAAAAACACCCAAGAAACTCCCACACTTTTATCCGCCCTTCAATCTGAGCATACCCAGCAACATAATAACCTCCTATTTTTTTTCGCCCCTGTTTAGAGCGTGATCGATGGCAGTGTTTTGTGTCTCAGCAACCCATTCTAACCACTGCACGGCCACATCCGAATATTTTTTATGCTTCGTTCTATAATTGTCGGCGGAGGGGATCGCCAGCGTTTTTGGAGCAAGAAAGTTAGTTTGGAAGACTTTCATACACGCCGAGGCGATTGTGACACAGCTAAAAGGATACACGCATGTTTCAGCGATGAATTCAGCCATAAATTTGGAGCAGGCTGCAGCCAGGATTTTTGTATCGTTATCACAATACATAACGGCCTCGGCTTTAAAATCGAAAATTGCGTTTTTTCTTGCTCACGTACCACGCGTTAAATTCCTCTCTTTCTCCCTCTGACATATTTGCGACCCCGTAAGCCGCAGAGTCAGGGTATGGCCCGACATAGTTCAGATTTTTTTCTGAACTGAACAAGTGCAGAAAGTAACCTTTGCGGGCGATTTCGTCTTTCAGCCGGATTCCCATGGCTTTAGGCATCTGAGATAAGCGCATTGTAAGGAAAGATAATGAGTCTATATATTTCTGTTTAAAGGCGGCGTCTGTCATGAGTAATAGTTTACTCCCGGTCATAATCACAGCGGGGGTTACGCCCTACTGGACTAAATACTTTAGAAGCAGATAGCCGTCAAAACCTTTTGAGTTGTGAGCGATGAACACGTATTCTTTGTATTTTCTCATTCTAAAATGTTTAAAGAAGCGGGCTACGCAGTCTGTCCCCCATGCGCTCCAAAAATCACCCGTCTTTGTTACAGCGCTGACGTAAAACGGCACGTGTTCCCCGTTATTATCGACATACATTTCAAAGTCATAAAAAACGTATTTCTCTGAATGCGTCTCTTCAGCTTTTAGCGGCGTCATATAGCACAGGTGACCCTCACTCGGCTCCTGGAGAGCCTCGCCGCATATATGACACCTCTTCTGCTTACACATGTGTGGAGCGCTGTTTTTAGAAAATGCTATGTAATGCGTTTACATCGAGGGCATTTTTTTCTGTTATCACACACATTAATGAACTTACCGGCGGAAGGACGATACTTCGGTTGTTTATGCAGGCTGTGCGGGCGAGCGACACTTCTTGTTACATTCGCTGCAGAATACCGGGTTATTTTTCTCGTAACACTGCGTGGATTCACAAATTTTACAATATGACGGACAATTATGGGACGCAGGGTTATTGTACCCCTCAAAGCAAAACTCACATACATATTTCACTCCCAAAAATCTCTTTAAATCGGTGATTCCATAAAAATGATTATTAAACAGAAAAACAAAGAGTTTTCTGCTGCATCGGTATTCCTGTTTGGAATTTTGTCAGCTTTCTCTCCCCTTCAGGTCTGAAAAACACCACAATTTTACAACCCAGAACGTTTTCAAATTTTCCTATCTGCTCTAAAGATACCGGCATAGCAGCCGTTAATCCGACGCTAATTTGTAACGCCTGCCTGTGCTGCTCCGCCTCCTGCGTATTAAGATGAGGATTCAATAATTGAACGAGGTTTATCGCGAAACATAAACTGTTGTCAGGATTATACACGATATTAAGGCATTTGGATTTTTTCCTCAGAACCTCGTGATGGAGGAGGTCATCTATTCTGCGTTTCCCCGCGCCGTTCTGGTTGCGGATGACTTGGACCACTAATTCCAGAGACTCGTCGGATAAAACGTTGGAATTAGATTGTATCAGTCGTTCTAGCAGATTTTGGAAGCCCGTCACATCGCCCGCGTCGTTATATGAGCTGATCAAAGCGGCCTAGTTGTAGACTGAGTCTCCATGAATTTCCATTTGGATAAAGTCCCCGGCCCTGGAGTGTGTTAAAGCCTTTTCGACCGAGTTCTGAAGAGTCCCAACGACGTTACGATAAATTTCCGCGTAGTCGGGAATTTCGTCGACACGGTGGAAATTTAGAGGCTGTCTGATTTCGATATTGTTAAAAGCCGGTCTCCTGATGACGTTAGCAGCCCCACCACCCGTCATGGGAGAATGTCGGCTGGACCATGGTCGTGCATCATCCCCGCTTTCCATCAAAACAGAGATTGCCAGGTTTATTGGGGTTAAACAAGCTCTGTTTAAAATATCTTCTCCGCACACATTGCGTGGGGAGGGACTTCTTAAAGGTGAAAAAACGCACGCGTCGTTAGGCATTTGATTTAATTCATCCACCGCGGATTGGACGTGAGGATTAACTTCGCACGCGAGGAGGTTTACGGCGTTATTTAGAGGAGTCAGATGTACGTGGTTCAATACCGCGGGACCAGACTCGTCTCGAGGCGGGGTGTGCGGGGGGTCAGGGGGCTCTTCAGTATCAGACTGGACCGTCGAATTTATCGCGTTAATCGCAGAAATGATGTAGGGGTTAATTTCTTCCGATTCTCGTTCAGCCGCCAAATTCTTAAGAGCATCATTTAGCAGTGTTAAACGAACACGGCTTAAAAGTCTCTCTCCGGACTCGATGTTATTTCGAGGCGGCGAATTTAACACCTCGGGTAATGGGCCATCTGTTCCAGGAGCGCTCCCCGCTGAGTCGATTATTGAAGCGTTTAAATCTAATACCCATCTGAAGTTATTTTCCCGGCCTGAATTCTCTCCTTCCATCTTTTAAAAGCCGTACCGGAATGAATCTACCTCAAGAAAATCAATTAATATACCTCTTCAAAATGAATTCTCCCATTCCATCGGAATAAGAAAAAAATAAAAATTAAAAATAAAAAACAGAATACACATTTTCCAACAAGTTGCGAGATGAAATTAATCCCAGCTCAGAATATCTTCGAGCCTTGCGTCTCGGTGAAAAATAGATGGTCTCCCTCCAGCGCGAGCTGAAAAAAAAAAGAAGAGAAAAACGTTAAAGTTATTAAATATTTAAAATAAATAAATAAATAAACTATCCTAATCCTTCTTTAATTGAAGAATTAAAAAACAGAAAAGGAGACGCTTTAATTTAAGAATTAAAAAATATTAAAGGGGTATTAAAATATTTGTGTTTAATCAGTAAATTGAAGAAAACCTCCCATAATTGTGTAAAAGATATGGGTATTTTTTTAATCCTTCTTTAACTGAGGAATTAAAAACCATAAAAGGACGCGCTTTAATTTAAGAATTAAAAAATATTAAAGGGGTATTAAATATTAGACACTGATTTATTTATGTTTAATTATTTCAGAATTAGTTCATTCTTTAATTAATACATTAAAAAATACATAGATCTTTTTTTAATCATTCTTTAATTCATGAAATAAAAGGACATTAAAATATTAGACCCAGGTGGGAGGGGAGGTAGGGTTTGGAGGCAGGACTTGGAGGCGGAGCTTGGGGTGGGGTTAGGGGAGGTGCAAGGGGTGGATTTTGGGGGCGGGGTTAGGGGAGGGGTCAGGGGTGGGGTTAGGGGGAAGGGCTTGGGGCGGGGTTAGGGGCGGGACAGTGACATAGTCGATTGATTGGTTGACAGGGCCATAAATCAGTTTTGACATAAGGTGTCTCAGCTTACTCTCTATCCTTTCTGCAGGGTTGTGTGAACTTGTCACCATGTTATTTCAATGCAGCTGCAGTTCAATTTAATTTATTCATACAGGGTCAAATCACAACATAAGTCATGGGTGCATTGTCAAAGTCCCACCCCCACCGCACAGCTGGAAGCGGCTCAGCTGCAGAAACCGGCAGTGGGCACGGTGTATCCTCGGCGGCTTCTCCTGGAGAGGAGGCAGCTCATGATGTCATCAGCGGTGGAGATGGGAAGTGAAGGAATATATCTTAAATGTGCTTAAATATGCATTAACCTTTTGTGCTTTTTTTCCCCATTCAGTATCATCATCATAATATTTCTTTTATTGAGCTAAAAATATATTGTTACATATATGAGTGTGTCTTAATGTTTAGAAGTCATCATTTATATATTAATAGAGCTTGTTGCTGTTGAAGAATATATTACTCATATGCTCATAGTGATCAGTATTTATCAGTGCTTATTAAACACATAATCAATAGCTAAGGTTAATTACATGATATCTATACGAGGTCTGTTAGAAAAGTATCGGACCTTTTTATTTTTTGCAAAAACCTGATGGATTTGAATCACGTGTGCTTGCATGATCAAACCTTGAACCTTCGTGCGCATGTGTGAACTTTTTCACGCCTGTCGATTGTGTCATTTTCTGGGCGACAAACTGGGTGACAGCCAGGTGTTAACCATTCGGATGATTCAGGCGGCTTTCGGTGACAATGCTCTGGGCATCACACAGATTAAGGAGCGGTACAACCGGTTTAAAGACGTCCGCACAACGGTGGAGAGCGAGCCACGCTCCGGTTGGCCATCAACATGCTGAAACGACCAGATCATTCCAAAGTGAATGCTGTGGTGATGCAGGACCATCGTGTGGCTGTCCGAGAAATTGTGGAAGAGGTGGACATCAGCACTTTTTCGGTACATTCCACTGTGACAGAAGATTTGGCCATGAAAAGAGTGGCGGTGAAATTCATGCTGCTGCTGACGGCGCAGCAAAAGCGCCTCCATGTTGAAGTCTCACAGGACATGCTGTGACATGCCCACCTCTTCCACAATTTCTCGGATAGTCATACGACTGAAAAGTCACCGAAAGCCGTCTGAATCATCCGAATGGTTTCGACCTGGCTGTCGCCCAGTTTCTGGCAAAATTTGACGTGGCGCTGCTCCAGTCGTTCTGTCTTTTTCCTTGAAATGAAAATCCGCCGAGCACACAAACATGTCCTCACACAAAGGCTGCTTACTAGAAAATGATGCAATCGACAGGCGTGAAAAAGTTCA
Source organism: Thalassophryne amazonica (assembly GCF_902500255.1). Taxonomy (NCBI): domain Eukaryota; kingdom Metazoa; phylum Chordata; class Actinopteri; order Batrachoidiformes; family Batrachoididae; genus Thalassophryne; species Thalassophryne amazonica. The sequence continues at coordinate 134,324,990 of NC_047104.1, forward strand.
CGCATGCGCACGAAGGTTCAAGGTTTGCTCATGCACGCACACGTGATTCAAATCCATCAGGTTTTTGCAAAAAACAAAAAGGTCCGATACTTTTCTAACAGACCTCGTATATTGAAATACTTTTGAGTTATATGTTTGAATGCTGTTGAATTGTATATTGTGTCTACCTAATTAAAGGTATGTTATGTTTATGATTACATTTGCTTTTGCTCAAATATTAGTTTAGTTTCTTAGCAAGATGTCATGAAGATATGTTACTTATATAATCATTTTCAAAAGTCTTGTAAATGTGATGTGTCCCTGTTTCGGTGAGGCCCTGAAGATATATTAAGAAATCCATATGTTGCAAACAGCATATGGAACAGTGCTGACCACAAACCATCAGAGAAAGAGACTAAACTGTTTGTTAGAAGGTTGTGCAATTTTGAAATGTGCAAACATTCTTGTGGTATAACCACGTGATGTAACTTGCTGACAGTTTTTCAGTTAGCAGTTGTTGCCCAAACATCTTATCAGTTCAAGAACAGAAGACTTTACAGCATGGGTGGGCAGGACCATGCCACGAAATAGAGGGATCAAGACCACCCAGATGCAGGACAACACCCAAGATTGTCAGAAAAATGTTGTAGTAGCATAGGGTATAAATACAAAGCCAGCCCACTGTTCAGGGTTCCTCCTTACTGTCAGCTTGGTGGAACAGCAGATTGCTGGTTCGAAGCTTGCAGCTCCTGGGACCCTCAGAACTTCTGGGTATGCTTTTGCTTATCTCACTCATTCTGTAAAACTTGCATTCTGTCAAATTCCGACATTTAAATTCTGTTTATTAAATCTCTGAGTGGTGGTCTAGCCCTCAGAGTAATTGTGTTCAAATTTAAATAACTGGTCAAAACCTTTTTTCAAATCAATGGGCGCACAGGATAAGAGAGACGGGAGAGCGAGGTCACTGGAGACCCCAGAATTATCCCAAGAGAAGTCTTCACCTGCCTCGGTCCGTGCATCGCCAGAATCCCACTTGGACCTGTAAAATAGAACACAGCCATTAACCCCGCCCCCCACGCCCACCCCAGAGCCAAGAGACATCTCCAAAAGGCCATGTGACTTCTCTTGAACTAACCCCGCAGTAGAAATGGGAGGGGCCAAGGCAGCTGCAGCAGCCGGCTGGTGCTCTCCTCCATCGGCTTTAGCACAGCTTTTCTTTTTCTTCCTCTGGGTCACACCTAGGTTGCTGGAGCTGTCCAGGGGCAGCAACCAGGGGTGTGTGGCCAAATCTGACAGTAGCGGTGCTGGTGGTTCTGATGACTGGAAAGGAGGGAGGGGAGCCAGCTGCTGCAGGTCTTGGGAGCCAGATGCCTCAGGAGCATTGGTCAGGGCTAAAGGCTATCTGGCTGAGGAAGGGCTGCGTGGAGAGGGTTAAATACCGCGCTGAATGTGGCTATGAACAAAGACATGACATCAGGATCTGGTGAACTGGAGGGATTCCGCAGTGTCTCAACTACCTGTCTCAGCCTGACAGAAAGGGAAACAAATGATGCTACATCCAGCACGAGGATGACGTTGGCAGTGGCCAACAGCTGCAGGAGGGTGTGGCTGTGTTCAGGAGCCGGATCCATCAGAACCGGTGTAGCGGAATGTGTGGTGGAGTGGTGATTGCCTCTGGTTCTGTATTGTCTGTGAGAGGAAGGGGCCACTGCTCCTTGAGGTGGTACAGCCAATCTGGCAGCTGATCTTGGGTGAACAGTTCCTCTAGGAAAAACATTTCGCATTGTAAAGCCCCGTTTACACATAGACGGTAAACTCTCCCGGAAGTGTCCCAGCAGAGATTTTGCCCCCTCTGGGCCGTTTTAGGGATCAAACGCCGTAGTTAATGCCTAAAATAAAATTGGCAGCGGCAAGGACTTACCAAGAGGTCTGGTTCAGAAGCAGAGGGTAGCCCTGTGGTGGAAACGAGCAGGGGAGGGGAAAAGGAGGGGAAAAGGAGAGAAGGAGGGGAGGGGGGGAAAAGGAGAGAAAAGAAAAGACTGAGAGATGAGCTCCCTGTCACTCCCTCCCCTTGCACTGACAGCTGCTTCAGCCTATTATACTCTGGGGGCGGTGCCTATAAGCAAAAGTTCCTGGAGTAACGCAGGATTTGCCTGGATAAATCCAGCGGTACACAGGGCATTATCGGTGGCAGCAGAACACCGCCGTTCTCACGTGCGTCTTAACCTGCGATTGTAAAGGATAGAACTGAGTATTAACCCCTGTTGCCTGACGTGTGCCGGATGCTACGGCGTCAAAACTCCGCTTTATTTGGCGGATTTAACGGTGTTTTATCCACGTATTTGTGGCTAGTACGGCGCTCAAAACGCCGGAGAAATGCTGCGCCCCTTTCCACCGCGAAAACAGCCGGAACTACCGCGAACTTCGATCTACGTACTACCCTCGGACAAAACCGTCTATGTGGGAAGCAAACAAGGCCTGAAAGATCAAAAAGTGGAATGTCAGCCATGACCACAGAGAAGCACTGTCATTTCTGGTTTTTGATGTCCTGCCTCCTTCGTGATTTTGTCAGTGATCTCCCTTCTTATCTGGTTTTGCCCCATTGCCTGTCAGAGGCAAGACTCTCCAACAAATCTAACACAAATAGCAGTCACTGAATTTTTAACCTTTACCTCAAGGACATCTATTGAATCAAAAAGCGTGTAGGATTTGATTTCCATTCCCTTTTCAAACAGTGAGAGAACCATAAAATACCAGAGAACAATAAATAACAGAATTATTCATGAATCTGGCTTTATCCTTCACACTGTGTTTGCGCTAACTTGACTTCGTTTAAATTTTTACTCAAATATGCGCTATTTATTTTGTTACTCAGACTTTCTGCTCTTTGCTCATTTGCCAGGAAGAACATTTTTGATTTTTAACTGAACATCTCCTCTATACCATCCCTATATGTGTTCCTGTTTGTGTATCACACAGTAGGAATACCTAGAATGCTGATAGAATGCAGTAGTAATATCAAGAATGCAACTCGAATGTCGTACAAGTGTGGTTCAATTGCTGCCCGAAGCCTGGGTGAAAGGCAATCAAGGGGAGGGGTGTGGCAGAGCGGGCATATTTTTTGAAGACCTGCCATGTCTCTCAGCTGGATTTCAAATGACATCCAACCTATGAACTGATAACATGTAATCCAGGGTCCTCTGACTATCGCCCGTAAACGTTAGGCAGAGAGTGATTCATCTTTCTTGACCTTGTGTCAACCTTGGCTGTTTTAAAGTGCTTTATAAATTAAGTTGGTATGGATGATCATTTTCGAAGCTGGTGCGTGAGAACGTTTCACCTTGTGCCAATAATGATGATGACTTCAAAAAAAAGGTTTTGAAAATTATCCCCAAAGGTTTCGTGATAAAGGACGTACATCATCCGGCCATGCGCAAGCCATGTCCGAAATGCAACCTGTTTACTAATCAAAAGATTTTTTTTTTCCAAAAACGCATCTCTGCCTGCACCTCACCCTTTAAATTTGTTCCATGAGAATTTTATCACTGTATTTGCCTCTGTTGCTGTGTAAATAATGAACAAATGCAGATCACAATTTTAACAGAATTGCAATACCAGCATGGATGCCTGTCTGTGCCTGCTTTCCTGTTCACTTTTCCACCTGCAGTGTGGGACATTGCAAAAATATTAATAGGAATATTGTAACCATACTCTAGATGTTCAAATGTTACCATTCACACCTATACTTGTAGGAAGGGGCAATAACACAAATATATTGCCTATCACAATGTGGCCAGTCTAGTACCTGCACTCTTTTACTGTGAAGCCATGCTGTTGTAACATGTGCAGAATGTGGCTTGGCACTGTCTTGCTGAAATAAGCAGGGACGTCATTGAAAAAGACGTTGCTTGGATGCCAGCATGTGTTGCTCCAAAACCTGGATGTACCTTTCAGCATTGATGGTGCCATCACAGATGTGTAAGTTGTCCATGCCACGGGCACTAACGCACCCCCATACCATCACAGGTTCTGGCTTTTGAACTTAGCGCTTTCTAACTTGTCAACGAGAGCAGATAACATTCTGATCATTGGTGACTTTAACGTTCATATAAATAAGCCTTCTGATCCCCTCTGCAAATCATTTATGGAAATTGTGGATGTACGAGGTCTTAGAAAAGTATCTGACCTTATTATTTTTTTTAAAAACCATATGGATTTGAATCACGTGTGATTGGGTCAGACAAGCTTGAACCCTCGTGCGCATGCGTGAGTTTTTTCATGCCTGTCGGTTGCGTCATTCACCTGTGAGCAGGCTTTGAGTGAGGTGTGGCCCACCCTCGGATTTTTATTGCGAATAAATGTCTGAATGATTTGGAGCTTTGCTGCATCAATTTTTTTCCAGAAACTGTGAGAGACCTCCAGGTGGACACCGTTCGAAAAATTAATATGGCTTTCAGGGACGATTTTATGGGGATTAAACAGATTACGGAGTGTTACTGCCGCTTTAAGGACTTCCCACAACTGCTGAGAGCGCAGTGCGCTCCCAGCCCCCATCGACAGGCTGACACCCCGCTGAAACAACCAGATCATTTCCAACGTGAAGGCTTTGTTGATCCGGGACCTCGTCTGACTTTCACAAAAAGGCAGAAGAAGTGGACATCAGCACTTTTTCTGGCACATTCCACCATTACAGGAGTTTTTTTCATGGAAAGAAAAGCGGAGGGACGCGCCACGGAGCAGTTCATTACGCGGGACAAAACCACCTCGGTGTTGGTCTCTCAGGACAGCTTTCAGGTGGATTTCAGACGGATTCCGGTTGCTTTCCAGTCGTGTGAATATCCGATTGTGATTGTGCATGAGCTGGACATCCCAGAACATGTCCCGTGAGGCTTCATCACGGCGTTGCTTTGCGCCGAGCGGCTGCACCGTGATGAGCGGAACTCCTCCGCACGTCTGTCTTAATATGCCGGAAAAGTGCTGATGTCCACATCTTTTCACAATTCCTGTGCTAGTCAGATGACATGCCGGATCAAGACAGCGTTCAGTTTAAAAATGAACGGCACATTTCACTGTTACAGGAGTTTTTGTCATGGAAAGAGAAGCGGCTCCACCGCGCAATTCTGTTTTTTCTCTGTTTAAGGTGCAGCTCCATCCAGAGATGGGAGTTGTGTTTGTGTTGGCGATCCTCCTGTCCTGTGCACCAACAGCAATTCTTGTATATTCGTCCGTGAATTGTTCCTTGAATTATTTCTGTAATTTTACATATTTTAATATTTTACAAAAGCACATTTATCTGTAAACACCAACACACGGCAGACGTCACATTAACATGTTGGTTTACATAATGAATGACTGAACCAATCAGTGTTTAGCAGAGGCACTTTTACAGAATCCTTTGCGATCTGTCTGTGTTTGTTACAAAACCTCAGAATTAGTGCATTATTCAACATTAAAAGATATATGCTATATTTTAACTTTGTACAAATGACAGAATTGACATTAATGGAGTTATTCTATTGGTATTAGTGTTATTTATAAATCAAAACCATAAGTCAGCATGACTTTATTTTTCAAGACCTCCGCCTGACCGGAGCGTTGACTATTAGAGAGTTGGCTTTATGGCTGCTCTCAGAGTGCCTCTGTACTGGGAGCTCTGTAATAAACAAGTGCTTCCAGCAGGGGCAGAATGTTCAAAGACAAAAGTGTGGTCTCATTGTTTGAGTCAGTTGCTACTTTTAATATTACTAGAAGCTATTGTGGTATTAAAACTTAAATTTGTTTTATTAGTAGTTGTAAATGTACCAGAGACAATATTGGAATTTATCTGTTATCAGTTATCTGTAACTTCCGATACATTTTTGGGTGGTTTATTGTTTTATCTTTATCGAAGATAACTTTTCAGTTATCTGATTATCTGTTATCGAAGTTAATTTTTTGGTTATCTGTGCTCACCACTGTCCTCACCCCATCTTTGCTTGTGAACAGCTGAGACTTTTGGGGATGCTCCTTTTATACCAGTCATGAGTGCCCTCAGTTCCCAAACACTTATTGAGTGTTGTTAGAAGGAAAGGTGATGTAACAGTGGTAAACATACCACTGTCCCAGCTTTTTTGAAACATGTTGCAGGCATCCATTTCAAAATGAGCAAATATTTGCACAAAAACAAAGTTTATCAGTTTGAACATTAAATATCTTGTCTTTCTGGCGTATTCAGTTGAATATAGGTAGAAGAGGATTTGCAAATCATTGTATTCTGTTTTTATTTACATTTTACACAATGTCCCAACTTCATGTCTATCAAACAATGGAGATACATATTGGAGAAACACTATTTCCGACATCCATGACACTCATGACATCATAACGACATACCACGAAAAGCACAAGGAGGATACATGGGGACTTATAGTATCTTGTTTAGGATGGTTAAAGGATTGCATCCAGCAATTTTCAGCTTTCTACCTATTTTTTCTGACCTTGGCAAAAACATGACCTAATACTGGACTACAGGAACAGTCACAAGGGGGTGACAGGGGATAAGGACAGACAGGCATCGTGACACTACCTAGAACTGGGTACTAAGTTTATCAGTTTGAACATTAAATATCTTGTCTTTGTGGTGTATTCAATTGAATATAGGTTGAAGAGGATTTGCAAATCATTGTATTCTGTTTTTATTTACATTTTACACAACTTCCCAACTTCATTGGAATTGGGGTTGTAAAAAAGAACATAACAATGTGGGGGGGCTTCAATATGGCTAGTACCTAGGGCACAGAAGTTGGTGCTACGCCCCTGCAAATACATACACTCAAACAGCAAAACCTTGTAACAGTTCCATCCAAAACAAGCTGCCATTTGTGGTTAAAAAAAATTTGACTCTGCAAAAAAGGCTGAGAGAGAAAGAGAGAGACAGTGGCTATTCGCTGAACACTTTCTATATCTGCCATGCTCCACCTATCAAATAAAGGGTACTGCTGGCAGTGGAAACGCGAGCCGAGCCAAGCCATGGAGGAAGACGGCGTAATATCATACCGTGATTGTCACAGCAATAGTGGCGCCATTTCCCAGTTGGTGAAAGTGTGCCTTTCACACATACTTTCACATGGTAGGGGAGTTAGCAAATTTCAACAGAAATAGTTTTCACTTATAAAATGAGCTACCGATGCCAGGATAATTTAGGTGGTGAGGAGTTAGTAGATGGCATGTCGTCATGATCACGTTACTGTTGTTTTCTCATAGTAAGAGAGTTAGTACTTGTTAGAAACTTTCTAAGGCCACTGGGTTTCAAACGTGCCCAAGCAGACAGCCTGAAGCATGCTAACACCTGGACAATCGGAACCGGGCCGGAACAGCAGCAGGAGCGAGTCGAACAGAGGGTGCAGACCCAGCAGGAGCAGAGATGCACAACCGGTAACAACGACAGAGAGTGGTTGCATTTAGAGAAATGGGCTTAACCAGTCAAGTTCCACAACACAATGCATGAAGGATGTTGTTGTTATTTATCCTTTCATGAGGGACAGTAACTTCAGATGCCAAGCCGGCGAAGCAGCACTGATTTATGGTCCAGTCGATGCCAGAGAAACATCGTTGGCCACCACGGTGGAAAATCAATCAATCAATCAATCAATTTTTTTTATATAGCGCCAAATCACAACAAACAGTTGCCCCAAGGCGCTTTATATTGTAAGGCAAGGCCATACAATAATTATGTAAAACCCCAACGGTCAAAACGACCCCTGTGAGCAAGCACTTGGCTACAGTGGGAAGGAAAAACTCCCTTTTAACAGGAAGAAACCTCCAGCAGAACCAGGCTCAGGGAGGGGCAGTCTTCTGCTGGGACTGGTTGGGGCTGAGGGAGAGAACCAGGAAAAAGACATGCTGTGGAGGGGAGCAGAGATCGATCACTAATGATTAAATGCAGAGTGGTGCATACAGAGCAAAAAGAAAAAGAAACAGTGCATCATGGGAACCCCCCAGCAGTCTACGTCTATAGCAGCATAACTAAGGGATGGTTCAGGGTCACCTGATCCAGCCCTAACTATAAGCTTTAGCAAAAAGGAAAGTTTTAAGCCTAATCTTAAAGTAGAGAGGGTGTCTGTCTCCCTGATCTGAATTGGGAGCTGGTTCCACAGGAGAGGAGCCTGAAAGCTGAAGGCTCTGCCTCCCATTCTACTCTTACAAACCCTAGGAACTACAAGTAAGCCTGCAGTCTGAGAGCGAAGCGCTCTATTGGGGTAATATGGTACTACGAGGTCCCTAAGATAAGATGGGACCTGATTATTCAAAACCTTATAAGTAAGAAGAAGAATTTTAAATTCTATTCTAGAATTAACAGGAAGCCAATGAAGAGAGGCCAATATGGGTGAGATATGCTCTCTCCTTCTAGTCCCCGTCAGTACTCTAGCTGCAGCATTTTGAATTAACTGAAGGCTTTTTAGGGAACTTTTAGGACAACCTGATAATAATGAATTACAATAGTCCAGCCTAGAGGAAATAAATGCATGAATTAGTTTTTCAGCATCACTCTGAGACAAGACCTTTCTGATTTTAGAGATATTGCGTAAATGCAAAAAAGCAGTCCTACATATTTGTTTAATATGCACTTTGAATGACATATCCTGATCAAAAATGACTCCAAGATTTCTCACAGTATTACTAGAGGTCAGGGTAATGCCATCCAGAGTAAGGATCTGGTTAGACACCATGTTTCTAAGATTTGTGGGGCCAAGTACAATAACTTCAGTTTTATCTGAGTTTAAAAGCAGGAAATTAGAGGTCATCCATGTCTTTATGTCTGTAAGACAATCCTGCAGTTTAGCTAATTGGTGTGTGTCCTCTGGCTTCATGGATAGATAAAGCTGGGTATCATCTGCGTAACAATGAAAATTTAAGCAATACCGTCTAATAATACTGCCTAAGGGAAGCATGTATAAAGTGAATAAAATTGGTCCTAGCACAGAACCTTGTGGAACTCCATAATTAACTTTAGTCTGTGAAGAAGATTCCCCATTTACATGAACAAATTGTAATCTATTAGACAAATATGATTCAAACCACCGCAGCGCAGTGCCTTTAATACCTATGGCATGCTCTAATCTCTGTAATAAAATTTTATGGTCAACAGTATCAAAAGCAGCACTGAGATCTAACAGAACAAGCACAGAGATGAGTCCACTGTCCGAGGCCATAAGAAGATCATTTGTAACCTTCACTAATGCTGTTTCTGTACTATGATGAATTCTAAAACCTGACTGAAACTCTTCAAATAGACCATTCCTCTGCAGATGATCAGTTAGCTGTTTTACAACTACCCTTTCAAGAATTTTTGAGAGAAAAGGAAGGTTGGAGATTGGCCTATAATTAGCTAAGATAGCTGGGTCAAGTGATGGCTTTTTAAGTAATGGTTTAATTACTGCCACCTTAAAAGCCTGTGGTACATAGCCAACTAACAAAGATAGATTGATCATATTTAAGATCGAAGCATTAAATAATGGTAGGGCTTCCTTGAGCAGCCTGGTAGGAATGGGGTCTAATAAACATGTTGATGGTTTGGATGAAGTAACTAATGAGAATAACTCAGACAGAACAATCGGAGAGAAAGAGTCTAACCAAATACCGGCATCACTGAAAGCAGCCAAAGATAACGATACGTCTTTGGGATGGTTATGAGTAATTTTTTCTCTAATAGTTAAAATTTTGTTAGCAAAGAAAGTCATGAAGTCATTACTAGTTAAGTTAATGGAATACTCAGCTCAATAGAGCTCTGACTCTTTGTCAGCCTGGCTACAGTGCTGAAAAGAAACCTGGGGTTGTTCTTATTTTCTTCAATTAGTGATGAGTAGAAAGATGTCCTAGCTTTACGAAGGGCTTTTTTATAGAGCAACAGACTCTTTTTCCAGGCTAAGTGAAGATCTTCTAAATTAGTGAGACGCCATTTCCTCTCCAACTTACGGGTTATCTGCTTTAAGCTACGAGTTTGTGAGTTATACCACGGAGTCAGACACTTCTGATTTAAAGCTCTCTTTTTCAGAGGAGCTACAGCATCCAAAGTTGTCTTCAATGAGGATGTAAAACTATTGACGAGATACTCTATCTCCCTTACAGAGTTTAGGTAGCTACTCTGCACTGTGTTGGTATATGGCATTAGAGAACATAAAGAAGGAATCATATCCTTAAACCTAGTTACAGCGCTTTCTGAAAGACTTCTAGTGTAATGAAACTTATTCCCCACTGCTGGGTAGTCCATCAGAGTAAATGTAATGTTATTAAGAATGATCAGACAGAAGGGAGTTATCAGGGAATACTGTTAAGTCTTCTATTTCCATACCATAAGTCAGAACAAGATCTAAGATATGATTAAAGTGGTGGGTGGACTCATTTACTTTTTGAGCAAAGCCAATAGAGTCTAATAATAGATTAAATGCAGTGTTGAGGCTGTCATTCTCAGCATCTGTGTGGATGTTAAAATCGCCCACTATAATTATCTTATCTGAGCTAAGCACTAAGTCAGACAAAAGGTCTGAAAATTCACAGAGAAACTCACAGTAACGACCAGGTGGACGATAGATAAAGGCACGTCAAAGTGTAACGACTAAAAACTGTCCGGAGTGAAATGGTGGATGATTCACATTTCTAGCCCGCAACAACAAACACAGTTAGTGACTAATCCGCAGAGAGCTGAGCCAGTATTGATATCTTTAAATGGCTTTGACGGAGGTTGATTAATCGAGTTTAAGCTTTCATTGAGATTTATCGAATGAGTAACAGCTGGATCTCTAATCAGAAGCAGCAGGTTCACAATTGGAGTCTTCCTGGTAAAACTTGCTTTATGCTACATTTAGCAAGTGAGACCTTCTTACCCATTAAATGCAAGTGGCATTAATAAAAACAGGCTACAGTGTTACTTTGTGCTTAGCAGAAAAATATTGTCAATTGGTTATTAAATACAGTCAGACAACAGCATTAGTATAATTCAAACTGTTACAAAACACAGACATTTGCTGTGCTTTCACCAACTACACAATGAAGATCGCGCTGCTGTGCAGGTCACATGACCAATGTCCTATATGTCTAACTTTGTCTATGCTTAACCATTCCGAACCATGCTGTGCTGACCCAGAGATGAGGCTTTAGTGACACCAAGCAGACAATTGTGTCAACATTTCTGGGCCTTTTTGAGGCTAATGCTTCCCAGAACCATTTTCTGCAGTGAATTTGCAAGGAGACAGCTGTTTATCCAACACTTTACAAGTTGGACCAAATCTGTTTAAATATGCCAGCAACTCCTGTGCAGTGTGAGTCTTCTCCAAAATTGGAGAGGAGGAACAGACTCAAGCCTAACACAGCTGAAATGGTCTTATTTTTAAATAAAAACCTTTTGAAGCCCCCAAATCACTATTACATACAGTATTTTAATATGGCACAATCAAATTATAACACAAGCATATTGCTAATACCTTTAAATGAAAATATAGTCAAAAATTTCAAGATGCACATAGAACCCATCCATCCATTTTCTTCCGCTTCATCCGAGGTCGGGTCGCAGGGGCAGCAGCTCAAGCAAAACCGCCCAGACCTCCTGATCCACACACACCTCCCCCAGCTCCTCTGGGGAAACCCCACGGCGTTCCCAAGCCAGCTGCAAGACGTTGTCCCTCCAGCATGTCCTGGGTCTTCCCCGGGACCTCCTCCCGATGGGACGTGCCCGGAACACCTCTTCAGCGAGGCGTCCAGGGGGCATCCGAAAAAGATGCCCGAGCCACCTCAGCTGGCTACTTTTGACGTGGAGGAGCAGCGGCTCCTCCTGAGTGACCGAGCTCCTCACCCTATCTCTAAGGGAGCGCCCAGCCACTCTGCGGAGGAAACTCATCTCAGCCGCTTGTAATCGCGATCTTGTTCTTTCGTTCATGAGCCAAATCTCATGACCATAGGTGAGGGTCAGAACGTAGATCGATCAGTAAATCGAGAGCTTTGCCCCCCTGCTCAGCTCTCTCTTCAACACGACCGTCCGATACAGTGACCGTATCACTGCAGATGCTGCACCGATCCCTCTGTCGATCTCATGCTCCATCCGTCCCTCTCTCACAGTGCCTTGTTTAATTGTTCCATGCAAGTGCTATATTAAAGATTGGCCAGCAGATGTCACCATACTTAATTGTATCAAATGCTCAACACTGAACCATTTCAACACAATTGCTTCATATTGATTCAGTGGTTCAAAGCACTTCGGTTTCTCCGTCAGTATTAATTTAGTAATAAAATACACGAGTGAGCACTTTTTTAGCGCATGTACACGGATAGACATAAAATCATGAATACTTGCTAACCAGGACATTAACGTATGACATGTCCTTTTAAATTACCTAGTTTGCAACTAGTTGAACTTTACTGATTAGGCTAAGTCTGTGATGAAAACAGACCCATTTTTATTAGACAATAGATTATATTTGTTTACCTTGTCATCCAAAAAGTGGCTGACTCAGATACAAGCTTCGAAGCTATGCTCGAATTCTCCCTGAACTCTTCACATGCAGCTGATGTATCAGGTTTTCAGCAAATCAATGATCAGAGAATACTGCAGTGAGAACATTGTCAGCAGATGTTAACAGCTGTTTCGGGTGTGTACCGTTTCATTAAGAAACAATGCGCTGTGGTCTGGTCTAATCTAGTCAACAGAAAATTAATGGGAGAATTTTTTTATTTTGGTGTGACATTTCTTACTTGTGCGTGAGATTGATGCTGAAAGTCTGAGTGACACACCAGATGCGTGACAGTTGCAACCCTGCATCACGATGTAAAACCAAGATCAAGAAGACACTATTTTGTTACAGCTTGTGAATTAAATATCAGATTGCAACATCTTGATCAGTCGGACCATTCTGGATCAGGATGCAATTACTGCAATGTGTTGTGGAATGATGTGAATCACACATCTTTTATTTTGAGTCCTTGTCAACCCTTGGCAGATGTCAAAAATCCCTAATTGCTCTTGTTAGCCAGTGTGAGGGAAGCTGAAAGCTGAGTCTTGCTGGCAGAACCTACGCTACACTGCATGTTTTGTTGTTTCGTGACAAAATAGGCTTACCAGTGTTCCCAGATTTGACATCCTAAAAGTGTCTATATTTCACAAAGACTGACTCTGTCTCTGTACAATTCTGGTTTAAAACGATAAATAACATAGGCCAGAGAATGGCTTTAGAACTTAATGATCTGGTCAAAGCACACTGAGAATAGGAATTGCTGTACTGTTTATGGCTTTTGTTGTTCCAGCACAATGGACCCTGAAATTCAATATCACAATAGAGAGAAAATAAACTGTTCTCAATAACTGCAGAGTGTGAAAAAAAAAAAAAAACACTTTGGTACACAAAACAAGTGTCCTTATATCATTATGATAGAGCAATAACAACAAAAGTGGATTGAAGCCATTAGCTGTATTTTTTAAAGTTTATTTTTGCCGTTCAGGTTGGCCAGTTGGTGTATTTATTATGTGCTGTAAATAGGAGAATCAAATGAATGTTTCAGAGAGCTACACTTTATGGAAGGTCAGTCTTTTTGGTGACGAACCACAGCACTGCAACAACAAAAAAATCCAACATGGCCAAAAACTTTTTTAAATGGTATTATTACGTTCACCAAGAACGTAATAAAATGATCTGCATTTATTTATTTGTCTGTCTGTTAGCAGGATTACATTAAAACTACGGCACGGATTTTAACAAAATGTTCACCACAGATAGATAGATAGATAGATATGCCCATCTCCAATTTTTTCATTGTTCACATCAAACACATAAGGCTTCAACCAAATACCCACCCCATACAAGTACATATTACTACACCATGCATGGAAAATAATACTGTGCGTGGAGCATTTCGTGATGAATGTCTCTAGTTTTTTGTATTTAAAATGACAAATTGTGATATTCCAAAGTGTTCCAATACTTTTGGAGGGCACAGTATCCTAACCTTATGACGAGTGCAAAATGAATGTGGTATTATTACTGTTTTGTTTAAGAATGTTTAATTTTCACTGTTGCTGCACTTTGTGTGAAATCATAGTCATATCGTTTATCTTATTGAATGAAAATTCAGTAAGGTATTTCTTCTATTATACATTCCAAATCTAAGCTGGAACTCTACTAATGTTTACTAAGATACACCTAAATATCTAAAAAAAAAAAAAAAAAAAAGAGAGAGAGCCACTTAGATGCCTGGTCTTGAGAACCAGGGATGGTAGACTGAAAAGCTTTTTTATCCCATGAGAACTCTCCCTACCCACCTAAGCAGCTCAAGAATATGAACAGCATGTATAAAAGTGACATTTACATGACAATTTATATGACAATATTGAGATACGATAATTTGGCCATATTGTACAGCCTGACTGTCAACTAGCTGAAACCTCTGAATATTAATTTACATCTCCACTAAAAAAAAAAAAAAAATGCTTAAAGTGGCTGTAATTAAGGGGGGTCAGCTGAAAAGCAAAAAAAAAGAAAAATGCTTAAAAGGTGGAGAGTATGGGGAGCAGAGCCCCTCCAGAAGCTGAAAGGCAAAATAAGGAAAATGCTTAAAAGGCAGGGGGTCTGGGGGTGGCAGAGAAGCTGAAAGGTTTTTGCCATTCTAATGCTCCCCTGAAGCATTTACCCAAATAAAGTCTGAAGAACCTAAAGGACATGGTGAGATGCTGACGAGCTTCGCTCATTCATGTCCGCGACATATGCATATTAATAACAAAATAAAAAAGATGGCACTGGGAAAACGCTCAATATGAGGACTTCCTTAACCGGAGGTACAGTATTTGAGAGAGCTAAAATGGAAAAGAGGAAAGAATTAGAGAGCAGATAGCAGCTAAAAGAACAGAAGAGGAATGTGATGAACCACTAATAGGTGCAGAGAGAAATCATTATTGTGGGATTCTTAAATGGTTTATAGAGAAGTAAAAATCATTCATAAATGTTTTATAAATAAATTACATATTTTGTTATTAAGCCATCTATTTATGTTCTGACCACCTAGTAGCTAATAAAAAGAATGCTTTGTAAATGTTATACAAGTAGTTATTTAAGAATAAAGTGTCAGTAGTATTCTACCGACACTTTATAAATGCTTTACTAATGCTTTATAGCATGCAGTTAATATAAAGTGTTACCAAGGTATTGATAAGGGAATCGATGAAGAATTGGATCGATAAGCGGAATCAATAATTGTGATAAAATATTATCAATACCCATCATTAATCGTATCGCACCAAATCGCATCGTACTGCATTGTGAGGAATTGAATCGCCATCAAATGCATATCAAATCTCATTGAATCAGGAACAGGGGTGAATCGTATCGCCATATGTATCGTATCGCTGGTAGAGGATAGAGATGCGTATCAAATCGTTCTCAGTGATGAGACTCACCTTGCCTAGTCTGAAGCCATCTGGTGAGGCTTCTGTGAGCACCAGCTGCCTGATAATGTTATACAGCTTTTTGGCACATCAACTGTCAGTTGCTGAACCTGCCATAGAGACCGTTGACCAAAATGAAGATCCACTCGCTGTGAGCCAGGACAGCCTGTGTGTGTCTGCTGAGGGTGATGGAGGGGGAGATGATCTCAGCAGCAGGGAGGTGCCTGTCAGACAATGGGCTAATGTCATCACTTTCTTATTTTTTTCCAACTGTCTGTTTTTGGTCCATTTACATTGTTAATGGGAAGCCACACGCCCCTCCACAGGTCCTGTTGGGCGGAACTCCACTAGTTGAAGCGGAAACCTTCACATACCTTGGATCTACTGTGGCAAATGACAACTCCATGGACAGTGAGATTGACACACGGGTGCGAGCCGCCTCAACTGCTTTCGGATGACTAAATGACTGACTGGAATGTAAAACCTATAAGACTGAAGACAAAGCTAAACGTATACAGAGTTGTACTACTGAGCGCTCTTCTATATGGACTTGAGGTGTCAACCCTTTATGCCCGCCATGTTTGCCGACTGCGTTTCAAAGACACAGTAAAGCAGTGCCTTGGCCTGGTTGGTATCAACCACCAGCAGTTGGAGACACTGGCAAGTGACCGGGCCAGATGGCATACTGTAGTAAGGGAGGGCGCTGAAGTGGTTCAGAGGTTGGGAGTGCAAAAGAAGATGCCGAAGATGCGGCTGACTCAACCAAACAAGCCCCCTGAATTGAATTTTTGAACTGAATTGATTTCTTGAACTTCTGAGTTATGTATCGACTGTCTCTACAGTCGATACATGTATATTTTGTATTTGTAATTTTTGTTTATTGTGCAGTTTGTGTCAGTCTGACTGACTGACAGTAGTAGTAGTAGTAGTAGTACACAACTGTATACAATAAAGTTTAAAATGTTATGGTTAAAATGTTCTTGTTTTACTGTGATTTGTTGTAGGTCTCTAAGTGGTCTCATTAGGTCTCTCTCTTCTAAGTCCCTGTTAGTAAATGATATAATAATTGATCAACATATTGATTTATTCTGCCTTACAGAAACCTGGTTACAGCAGGATGAATATGTTAGTTTAAATGAGTCAACACCCCCGAGTCACACTAACTGCCAGAATGCTCGTAGCACGGGCCGAGGCGGAGGATTAGCAGCAATCTTCCATTCCAGTTTATTAATTAATCAAAAACCCAGACAGAGCTTTAATTCATTTGAAAGCTTGACTCTTAGTCTTGTCCATCCAAATTGGAAGTCCCAAAAACCAGTTTTATTGTTATTATCTATCGTCCACCTGGTCGTTACTGTGAGTTTCTCTGTGAATTTTCAGACCTTTTGTCTGACTTAGTGCTTAGCTCAGATAAGATAATTATAGTGGGCGATTTTAACATCCACACAGATGCTGAGAATGACAGCCTCAACACTGCATTTAAATCTATTATTAGACTCTATTGGCTTGCTCAAAATGTAAATGAGTCCACCCACCACTTTAATCATATCTTAGATCTTGTTCTGACTTATGGTATGGAAATTGAAGACTTAAACAGTATTCCCTGAAAACTCCCTTCTGTCTGATCATTTCTTAATAACATTTACATTTACTCTGATGGACTACCCAGCAGTGGGGAATAAGTTTCATTACACTAGAAGTCTTTCAGAAAGTGCTGTAACTAGGTTTAAGGATATGATTCCTTCTTTATGTTCTCTAATGCCATATACCAACACAGTGCAGAGTAGCTACCTAAACTCTGTAAGTGAGATAGAGTATCTCATCAATAGTTTTACATCCTCATTGAAGACAACTTTGGATGCTGTAGCTCCTCTGAAAAAGAGAGCTTTAAATCAGAAGTGCCTGACTCCGTGGTATAACTCACAAACTCGCAGCTTAAAGCAGATAACCCGTAAGTTGGAGAGGAAATGGCGTCTCACTAATTTAGAAGATCTTCATTTAGCCTGGAAAAAGAGTCTGTTGCTCTATAAAAAAGCCCTCCGTAAAGCTAGGAAATCTTACTACTCATCACTAATTGAAGAAAATAAGAACCCCAGGTTTCTTTTTAGCACTGTAGCCAGGCTGACAAAGAGTCAGAGCTCTATTGAGCCGAGTATTCCTTTAACTTTAACTAGTAATGACTTCATGACTTTCTTTGCTAATAAATTTTAACTATTAGAGAAAAAATTACTCATAACCATCCCAAAGATGTATCGTTATCTTTGGCTGCTTTCAGTGATGCCGGTATTTGGTTAGACTCTTTCTCTCAGATTGTTCTGTCTGAGTTATTTTCATTAGTTACTTAATCCAAACCATCAACATGTCTATTAGACCCCCATTCCTACCAGGCTGCTCAAGGAAGCCCTACCATTATTTAATGGTTCGATCTTAATATGATCAATCTATCTTTATTAGTTGGCTATGTACCACAGGCTTTTAAGGTGGCAGTAATTAAACCATTACTTAAAAAGCCATCACTTGACCCAGCTATCTAGCTAATTATAGGCCAATCTCCAACCTTCCTTTTCTCTCAAAAATTCTTGAAAGGGTAGTTGTAAAACAGCTAACTGATCATCTGCAGAGGAATGGTCTATTTGAAGAGTTTCAGTCAGGTTTTAGAATTCATCATAGTACAGAAACAGCATTAGTGAAGGTTACAAATGATCTTCTTATTGCCTCAGACAGTGGACTCATCTCTGTGCTTGTTCTGTTAGACCTCAGTGCTGCTTTTGATACTGTTGATCATAAAATTTTATTACAGAGATTAGAGCATGCCATAGGTATTAAAGGCACTGCGCTGCGGTGGTTTGAATCATATTTATCTAATAGATTACAATTTGTTCATGTAAATGGGGAATCTTCTTCACAGACTAAGGTTAATTATGAAGTTCCACAAGGTTCTGTGCTAGGACCAATTTTATTCACTTTATACATGCTTCCCTTAGGCAGTATTATTAGACGGCATTGCTTAAATTTTCATTGTTACGCAGATGATACCCAGCTTAATCTATCCATGAAGCCAGAGGACACACACCAATTAGCTAAACTGCAGGATTGTCTTACAGACATAAAGACATGGATGACCTCTAATTTCCTGCTTTTAAACTCAGATAAAACTGAAGTTATTGTACTTGGCCCCACAAATCTTAGAAACATGGTGTCTAACCAGATCCTTACTCTGGATGGCATTACCCTGACCTCTAGTAATACTGTGAGAAATCTTGGAGTCATTTTTGATCAGGATATGTCATTCAAAGCGCATATTAAACAAATATGTAGGACTGCTTTTTTGCATTTACGCAATATCTCTAAAATTAGAAAGGTCTTGTCTCAGAGTGATGCTGAAAAACTAATTCATGCATTTATTTCCTCTAGGCTGGACTATTGTAATTCATTATTATCAGGTTGTCCTAAAAGTTCCCTGAAAAGCCTTCAGTTAATTCAAAATGCTGCAGCCAGAGTACTAACGGGACTAGAAGGAGAGAGCATATCTCACCCATATGGCCTCTCTTCATTGGCTTCCTGTTAATTCTAGAATAGAATTTAAAATTCTTCTTACTTATAAGGTTTTGAATAATCAGGTCCCATCTATCTTAGGGACCTCGTAGTACCATATCACCCCAATAGAGCGCTTCGCTCTCAGAATGCAGGCTTACTTGTAGTTCCTAGGGTTGTAAGAGTAGAATGGGAGGCAGAGCCTTCAGCTTTTAGGCTCCCCTCCTGTGGAACCAGCTCCCAATTCGGATCAGGGAGACAGACACCCTCTCTACTTTTAAGATTAGGCTTAAAACTTTCCTTTTTGCTAAAGCTTATAGTTAGGGCTGGATCAGGTGACCCTGAACCATCCCTTAGTTATGCTGCTACAGACGTAGACTGCTGGGGGGTTCCCATGATGCACTGTTTCTTTCTCTTTTTGCTCTGTATGCACCACTCTGCATTTAATCATTAGTGATCGATCTCTGCTCCCCTCCACAGCATGTCTTTTTCCTGGTTCTCTCCCTCAGCCCCAACCAGTCCCAGCAGAAGACTGCCCCTCCCTGAGCCTGGTTCTGCTGGAGGTTTCTTCCTGTTAAAAGGGAGTTTTTCCTTCCCACTGTAGCCAAGTGCTTGCTCACAGGGGGTCGTTTTGACCGTTGGGGTTTTACATAATTATTGTATGGCCTTGCCTTACAATATAAAGCGCCTTGGGGCAACTGTTTGTTGTGATTTGGCGCTATATAAATAAAATTGATTGAAATTGATTGATAAGTGGAGCATATCATTAAAACCAAACTTAAGGAAACTAAACTAAAAATAAAAACAAACAAACAAAAGTTCATTTGTAGTTCTAAACATATTTAGGGTGTTTGTTTGTTTTTTACATTATTCCTCTCTCTCTTACAGCATCTATTACAGTTACATGCACATGGCCAATTATGCACATGGCCAATTCTGCAAATTAGGCCATTATATCATTTAGCAACGTGTAGTGATTTTTAGGACAGCCAGTAGCAGCGGCGGTCCTGGAGTGATTTACTCCCCGGGCGAAACCCCCTGCGTGTGCCCCCCCCCCCCCCCCCCCGCGCACACTAACGTGGCCACCACCTCCGCCCCACCACCCATGAAAACACTAAGTTCGTCCAGAACACCCACAATCCCACAAATTAACTCACAACAGCTATTTTCAAGAACAAATTTCCGGTTTTAATGTCTACTGCAATAACAAACACAAAGATAAACAATAATTACTTCAATAAAGTTTTTGAACATAAAAAACAAAAGACTCAGTGACTTCACATTACAACTATGTACAGGTATTTAACAAAGCACAACTGCACTACAGCACCACCCGATGGTCAAAATATTGCAGTCATTCAGTTTTACCAACAGAGTGCACTTTGTACATTCACCATAATGAACAAGACTTAAACCGCCATTAAAGTCGCACCATATAAATAACAAAAGAAGTTAATCTGTATATTACAGAATACCATGAAGTGACAAAAAATGTACAAAAAAAACCCCATACATTAAAGTGGCAAAAATGGTAAAGCGCAATCATATATCATAAATAAATAACTAACGACAGAGGTAAATCTATACCCATTACTGTACACATAAGAAGAAATAACAAACACTATTGTGTATCATAAGTAACAGGAAGCAACAAGTGAAGAAGTTAACACTCTTTAAAGGCAAAAATGGCAAACCACAATAATTTGTCATAAATAACAAGAAGTGCAAAAGAAGTACAGAGGAAAACAGTCTATATACAAAAGTTTGCAGGAGGGCATCATAATTGTTTGCCACAGTGCTCACTATCCGTGATGTGAAATTCCATTGAGTAGGAGCATTTCTGGGCAACCTTGAGCAGCCTGCAGACGCAAGAAAAGACATCCTCTTTGTGGATTTTGAGAAAAATGTGGCAAACCCAGAGAGTGATGCAAAAAATATTCTGCACTCAGATTAAGCATTTAGCCCCCTGAGACAGAACCAGATTCAGTCTGTGTGCAGAGCAATGCACAAACATTGCACTGAGGGCTATTGCTTTAACTTTGGCCTGCAAACCACTGAGAGCTGAAGCCATGACAGCAGCCATGGCTTCTTCGTAAGGAAGACTATCAAATGGCTTCGCCAAAACCCGGTCCACAACATTCAAACTGTCTGCTATTATGTGCAGCTCGCTAGCTGGGACTGGCGCGAGGCTAGTGTGAAGTTTGTCCGCCTGTGAGTGCTTTATGACGGTGGAGGAGCTCAGCAGCACCCGCTGCTCGGTAGGAACAGAAACAGTGATAGAAGTCAGTCTCCAAACACAAGCAGCTACAAAAACACACACCAGAAATAGAAGCTCAATTTGTCGCTAGTCGTTTTTAACAAAGAAAATGCCGCTAAGAGGATTAGGAAAGTCTCCGGTTCAACTCAGAACAGAATGAAAATTAAAAAATGCTCCCACGGATGTTTACACCAAAAGATCGCTGATTCGCTCATTTCGCTGTCAATCAAAAAGGGATTCTGCCTCAGACAGATCATCCAATCATCATGCAGAAGATGAGCGTCCGGGCCAGCCGAGGCCAGCCCACTGCCCCATAGACCCCCGACACGCTGAGTGTCCGATGGGCGGGACAAAGCCCAGCATTTATCCTTTATCCAATGACTCGTCTCGTTTCGCTGCAGTTTTGGCTTCGCTATTGAACTGAGTTTAAAGCACTGTGAAGCTGCGGGAATACGTAAATCAATACATACCTTTTTCCTTTGCTCGTTTCTCCTTTTCTTCTTTCTTTTTCTTTCGAAATTGTGCACCTGATGGCTTTGATCGTTTCCTATCCATGATTTCTCCTGTCTCTCCCGCACTTTTCTGCTCTGGGTGTGAAATGTTTAGTTATTCCTCGGCCTCTTTTAGCAGTAACGGTACTTGTAGTAAGTGCAGCTTATTCGTAGCTTTGGAGGCCAGGCTGGGCGAATTGGAGGCTCGGCTCCGCACCGTGGAAAATTCTACAGCTAGCCAGGCCCCTGTAGTCGGTGCGGACCAAGGTAGCTTAGCCGCCGTTAGTTCCCCCCTGGCAGACCCCGTGCAGTCGGGAAGGCAGGCTGACTGGGTGACTGTGAGGAGGAAGCGTAGCCCTAAACAGAAGCCCCGTGTACACCGTCAACCCGTTCACATCTCTAACCGTTTTTTCCCCACTCGGCGATACACTCGCCGAGGATCAAACTCTGGTTATTGGCGACTCTGTTTTGAGAAATGTGAAGTTAGCGACACCAGCAACCATTGTCAATTGTCTTCCGGGGGCCAGAGCAGGCGACATCGAAGGACATCGAAGGCTAAGCGTAAATTTGGTAAGATTGTAATTCACGTCGGCAGTAATGACACTCGGTTACGCCAATCGGAGGTCACTAAAATTAACATTGAATCGGTGTGTAACTTTGCAAAAACAATGTCGGACTCTGTTGTTTTCTCTGGGCCCCTCCCCAATCAGACCGGGAGTGACATGTTAAGCCGCATGTTCTCCTTGAATTGCTGGCTGTCTGAGTGGTGTCCAAAAAATTAGGTGGGCTTCATTGATAATTGGCAAAGCTTCTGGGGAAAACCTGGTCTTGTTAGGAGAGACGGCATCCATCCCACTTTAGAGGGAGCAGCTCTCATTTCTAGAAATCTGGCCAATTTTTTGGGATCCTCCAAACTGTGACTGTCTAGCGTTGGGACCAGGAGGCAGAGCTGTGGTCTTATACACCTCTCTGCAGCTTCTCTCCCCCTGCCATCCCCTTATTACCCCATCCCCGTAGAGACGGTGCCTGCTCCCAGACCACCAATAACTAGCAAAATCTATTTAAGCATAAAAATTCAAAAAGAAAAAATAATATAGCACCTTCAATTGCACCACAGACTAAAACAGTTAAATGTGGTCTATTAAACATTAGGTCTCTTTCTTCTAAGTCCCTGTTGGTAATGATATAATAATGATCAACGTATTGATTTATTCTGCCTAACAGAAACTTGGTTACAGCAGGATGAATATGTTAGTTTAAATGAGTCAACACCCCCCGAGTCACACTAACTGTCAGAATGCTCGTAGCACGGGCCGGGGCGGAGGATTAGCAGCAATCTTCCATTCCAGCTTATTAATTAATCAAAAACCTAGACAGAGCTTTAATTCATTGAAAGCTTGACTCTTAGTCTTGTCCATCCAAATTGGAAGTCCCAAAACCCAGTTTTATTTGTTATTATCTATCGTCCACCTGGTCGTTACTGTGAGTTTCTCTGTGAATTTTCAGACCTTTTGTCTGACTTAGTGCTTAGCTCAGATAAGATAATTATAGTGGGCGATTTTAACATCCACACAGATGCTGAGAATGACAGCCTCAAACACTGCATTTAATCTATATTAGACTCTATCGGCTTTGCTCAAAAAGTAAATGATTCCACCCACCACTTTAATCATATTTTAGATCTTGTTCTGACTTATGGTATGGAAATAGAAGACTTAACAGTATCCCTGAAAACTCCCTTTGTCTGATCATTTTTAATAACATTTACATTTACCCTGATGGACTACCCTGCAGTGGGGAATAAGTTTCATTACACTAGAAGTCTTTCAGAAAGCGCTGTAACTAGGTTTAAGGATATGATTCCTTCTTTATGTTCTCTAATGTCATATACCAACACAGAGCAGAGTAGCTACCTAAACTCTATAAGGGAGTTAGAGTATCTTGTCAATAGTTTTACATCCTTATTGAAGACAACTTTGGATGCTGTAGCTCCTCTGAAAAAGAGAGCTTTAAATCAGAAGTGTCTGACTCCGTGGTATAACTCACAAACTCGTAGCTTAAAGCAGATAACCCGTAAGTTGGAGAGGAAATGGCGTCTCACTAATTTAGAAGATCTTCACTTAGCCTGGAAAAAGAGTTTGTTGCTCTATAAGAAAGCCCTTCGTGAAGCTAGGACATCTTTCTACTCATCACTAATTGAAGAAAATAAGAACAACCCCAGGTTTCTTTTCAGCACTGTAGCCAGGCTGACAAAGAGTCAGAGCTCTATTGAGCTGAGTATTCCATTAACTTTAACTAGTAATGACTTCATGACTTTCTTTGCTAACAAAATTTTGACTATTAGAGAAAAAATTACTCATAACCATCCCAAAGATGTATCGTTATCTTTGGCTGCTTTCAGTGATGCCGGTATTTGGTTAGACTCTTTCTCTCCGATTGTTCTGTCTGAGTTATTTTCATTAGTTACTTCATCCAAACCATCAACATGCTTATTAGACCCCATTCCTGCCAGGATGCTCAAGGAAGTCCTACCATTATTTAATGCTTCAATCTTAATATGATCAATCTATCTTTGTTAGTTGGTTATGTACCACAGGCCTTTAAGGTGGCGGTAATTAAACCATTACTTAAAAAGCCATCACTTGACCCAGCTATCTTAGCTAATTATAGGCCAATCTCCAACCTTCCTTTTCTCTCAAGATTCTTGAGAGGGTAGTTGTAAAACAGCTAACTGATCACCTGCAGAGGAATGGTCTATTTGAAGAGTTTCAGTCAGGTTTTAGAATTCATCATAGTACAGAAACAGCATTAGTGAAGGTTACAAATGATCTTCTTATGGCTTCGGACAGTGGACTTATCTCTGTGCTTGTTCTGTTGGACCTCAGTGCTGCTTTTGATACTGTTGACCATAAAATTTTATTACAGAGATTAGAGCATGTCATAGGTATTAAAGGCATTGCGCTGCGGTGGTTTGAATCATATTTGTCTAATAGATTACAGTTTGTTCATGTAAATGGGGAATCTTCTTCACAGACTAAGTTAATTATGGAGTTCCACAAGGTTCTGTGCTAGGACCAATTTTATTCACTTTATACATGCTTCCCTTGGGCAGTATTATTAGACGGTATTGCTTAAATTTTCATTGTTACGCAGATGATACCCAGCTTTATCTATCCATGAAGCCACAGGATACACAACCAATTAGCTAAACTTCAGGATTGTCTTACAGACATAAGACATGGATGACCTCTAATTTCCTGCTTTTAAACTCAGATAAAACTGAAGTTATTGTACTTGGCCCCACAAATCTTAGAAGCATGGTGTCTAACCAGATCGTTACTCTGGATGGCATTTCCCTGATCTCTGGTAATACTGTGAGAAATCTTGGAGTTATTTTTGATCAGGATATGTCATTCAAAGCGCATATTAAACAAATATGTAGGACTGCCTTTTTGCATTTACGCAATATCTCTAAAATCAGAAAGGTCTTGTCTCAGAGTGATGCTGAAAAACTAATTCATGCATTTATTTCCTCTAGGCTGGACTATTGTAATTCATTATTATCAGGTTGTCCTAAAAGTTCCCTAAAAAGCCTTCAGTTGGTTCAGAATGCTGCAGCTAGAGTACTGACGGGGACTAGCAGGAGAGAGCATATCTCACCCGTGTTGGCCTCCCTTCATTGGCTTCCTGTTAATGCTAGAATAGAATTTAAAATTCTTCTTCTTACTTATAAGGTTTTGAATAATCAGGTCCCATCTTATCTTAGGGACCTTGTAGTACCATATTACCCCATTAGAGCGCTTCGCTCTCAGACTGCGGGCTTACTTGTAGTTCCTAGGGTTTGTAGAGTAGAATGGGAGGCAGAGCCTTCAGCTTTCAGGCTCCTCTCCTGTGGACCAGCTCCCAATTCAGATCAGGGAGGACCGATACCCTCTCTACTTTTAAGATTAGGCTTAAAACTTCCTTTTCGCTAAGGCTTATAGTTAGGGCTGGATCGGGTGACCCTGGACCATCCCTTGGTTATGTTGCTTTAGAAATAGACTGTGGGGGGGTTCCCATGATGCACTGTTTCTTTCTCTTTTTGCTCCGTATGCATCACTCTGCATTTAATCATTAGTGATCGATCTCTTTTTCCTGGTTCTTTCCTCAGCCCCAACCAGTCTCAGCAGAAGACTGCCCCTCCTGAGCCTGGTTCTGCTGGAGGTTTCTCCTGTTAAAAGGGAGGTTTTTTCCTTCCCACTGTGGCCAAGTGCTTGCTCATAGGGGGGTCGTTTTTGACCGTTGGGGTTTTTCATGATTGTTGTATGGCCTTGCCTTGCAATGTGGAGCGCCTTGGGCAACTGTTTGTTGTGATTTGGCGCTATATAAGAAACAAGTGATTGATGATTGATTGATTATGTCTTACTCCGTTTCGACCACCCTCGTCCAAGCATTGAATGATTCCCCCTCCCCCCGGCACAAACTGCACTGTGCAGCGTTGCTCACCTAATGCCGAGAGGTGAGATGGGGGGGGGCACGATAAGAGAAAGCTCTGTGACCCGCAGACTTTTTTATCCACCCTAGGTACACAAAGTAGTCCTGCACCCTGAGATCGCAAAGCCCGGGCCGGTACATAGGGTTTAATTAGGTCAGCTAGGTAATTTTATAGGCTAGTAGTAGAACCTTAAGATCTGATCTCACTGAGACAGGAAGCCGGTGAAGAGATGCCAAAATGGGTGTAATGTGGTCAAACCTTCTGTTTCGTGTCAAAACTCTGGCAGCACCAGGATAGGATGTCAGTCTATCACAGGACCACAGACAGTCTCATTCACACACCTCCATAACTTTAGAAGTGGGAGGAAGGCAGGAAGTGATCCCACGACCTTCTGCTGTGAGGCAACGGTGCACACAACCACTAATCCACCTTGCCACTCTTCAGTGTTTTCATTTTGGTTTGTGAGAGTAAAGCCTACTTTCTGGTTGGGTTAATGGTCTTATGGAAGGTCATAAAACTTTTCACACTCGTGTGACCTGAGGCTGAGTTTAATTGTCCCTCAGGGACACAGTCTGGGCAGTAAATCCTCCTGCCATCAGAAGTCAAGGTGTGCCTCTTAAAAATCAACACCACCAACTGCCACTGCTACTTACTGATTGTCTTCTCGGTAGTTGGATTCACTTTTGATGAACTACATGCTCTCTGCCCTATCAAAACCGTATACCCCCTTCTTTGTGGTGACCTTGTCGCTGCTCACCTCAAAGCCGATGACAGCTTTTCATCAAGGTTCTCTGCAGTGCCCATGTTGCAGATTGGCATGTCCACAAAAATGGTGGCCACCTGCACAAACGTCTCATCATACAGTATATTCTTTCGAAAATGCCAAAACACTGCTAATGACTGGGTCTGCAAGATCTTTGTGACCCCCCATCTTCCCGTTCAACAGCTGTGGGTCCTGCCCAGAAAATATTCAGAAAGATTGGAGACATGTAGTTTATGGAGAGAGCCCTTGTTACAAGTATAAACATTAAATGTACATATGTATTTAACTGTATTTGCTGCATTAATTACAATAAAACATTTTCTAGACTTATATATGTTCAATAGTGGGTTAATAAAATTCAAAATAGCAATTTCCATCCTCTGAAGGAGATCAGCAGGAGAAATTATATATCAGGAGCAGGATGAGACAAAAGGTTAAAATTAGGGAGAATCCCATATACAACCCCTGGCAAAAATTATGGAATCACCGGCCTCGGAGGATGTTCATTCAGTTGTTTAATTTTGTAAAAAAAAAAGCAGATCACAGACATGACACAAAACTAAAGTCATTTCAAATGGCAATTTTCTGGCTTTAAGAAACACTATAAGAAATCAGGGGAAAAAATTGTGGCAGTCAGTAACGGTTACTTTTTTAGACCAAGCAGTGGGAAAAAAAATATGGAATCACTTAATTCTGAGGAAAAAATTATGGAATCATGAAAAACAAAAGAACGCTCCAACACATCACTAGTATTTTGTTGCACACCTCTGGCTTTTATAACAGCTTGCAGCTCTCGAGGCATGGACTTAATGAGTGACAAACAGTACTCTTCATCAATCTGGCTCCAACTTTCTCTGATTGCTGTTGCCAGATCAGCTTTGCAGGTTGGAGCCTTGTCATGGACCATTTTCTTCAACTTCCACCAAACATTTTCAATTGGATTAAGATCCGGATTAATTGCAGGCCATGACATTGACCCTATGTGTCTTTTTGCAAGGAATGTTTTCACAGTTTTTGGTCTATGGCAAGATGCATATCATCTTGAAAAATGATTTAATCATCCCCAAACATCCTTTCAATTGATGGTATAAGAAAAGTGTCCAAAATATCAACGTAAAATTGTGCATTTATTGATGATTAATGACACGCCATCTCCCCAGTGCCTTTACCTGACATGCAGCCCATATCATCAATGACTGTGGAAATTTACGTTCTCTTCAGGCAGTCATCTTTATAATCTCATTGGAACGGCACCAAACAAAGTTCCAGCATCATCACCTTGCCCAATGCAGATTCGAGATTCATCACTGAATATGACTTTCATCCAGTCATCCACAGTCCATGATTGCTTTTCCTTAGCCCATTGTAACCTTGTTATTTTCTGTTTAAGTGTTAATGATGGCTTTAGTTTAGCTTTTCTGTATGTAAATCCCATTTCCTTTAGGCGGTTTCTTACAGTTCGGTCACAGACGTTGACTCCAGTTTCCTCCCATTCGTTCCTCATTTGTTTTGTTGTGCATTTTCGATTTTTGAGACATATTGCTTTAAGTTTTCTGTCTTGACGCTTTGAAGTCTTCCTTGGTCTACCAGTATGTTTGCCTTTAACAACCTTCCCGTGTTGTTTGTATTTGGTCCAGAGTTTAGACACAGCTGACTGTGAACAACCAACATCTTTTGCAACATTGCATGATGATTTACCCTCTTTTAAGAGTTTGATAATCCTCTCCTTTGTTTCAATTGACATCTCTCGTGTGGAGCCATGATTCATGTCAGTCCACTTGGTGCAACAGCTCTCCAAGGTTGTGACCACTGCTTTTTACATGCAGACTAACGAGCAGATCTGATTTGATGCAGGTGCTAGTTTTGGGGATGAAAATTTACAGGGTGATTCCATAATTTATTCCTCAGAATTCAGTGAGTCCATATTTTTTTCCCTCTGCTTGGTCTAAAAAGTAACCATTACTGACTGCCACAATTTTTTTTTCTTTTCTTATAGTGTTTCTTAAAGCCAGAAAGTTACCATTTGAAATTACTTTAGTTTTGTGTCATGTCTGTGATCTGCTTTTTTTCTACAAAATTAAACAACTGAATGAACATCCTCCGAGGCCGGTGATTCCATAATTTTTTCCAGGGGTTGTAAATCAGGAGTCTTAGCAGCTATGAATATGTAATATGGACACTACATATATCACACACTGGATATTTTTTCTAAAAGATTTCAGTTGCATGTGAATTAGTAAACACCCTTACAGGCAGAGCTAACTGACCATCTGAAACTGAATGGTTTGTCCAGGTCTAAGAGCAACAATCGTACCTTTCATTCTCAAGCCTGTTTCTCGAAATATAAGTTGATTTCTGACTGCATACGTTGCACTGCTTCCTCGGCTTGTAGATCATGTGTTTAACAGGCTGACATGCTTTTGCATGATTACAGCTCATGCTGTTAGTGTTTCACGCTGCAGAAAGTGGAGCGCTGCTCTGTCACCTCCAGACCTGCCGCTGGTTCTTCTCCCACGCTTTCATAGCCCATGCTTCTGCACTGCGTGAAAGAGCTGAGGTTTCAGTTCAGGTGAATCCACTTTCAAGCCATTCAAAATTATGGGAAAAAAACCCTACAATTATTTCACATTTGTAATTATTACTAAAATGACAACCATCTATTATATTTTTTTTATAAATGCATGACTGCAGTTCAGTGAAGCTCAAAGAAGCAGCAGTGAATATCTGCATATTAATAGCCAATCAAGTGGCCTCTGTGTGTGTGTGTGTGTGTGTGTGTGTGTGTGTGTGTGTGTGTGTGTGTGTGTGTGTGTGTGTGTGTGTGTGTGTGTGTGTGTTGTGTGTGTGTGTGTGTGTGTGTGTGGTGTGTGTGTGTGTGTGTGGTGTGTGTGCGCGGCTTCCATCACGGACAAAATCGGGAGGGCTGACATTTGTTTATGTATTTTGGGTCCAGGATGAACGCCGCTAAAAAGTGAGAAGTTGATAGGACTAATATTTTGTCTGACTTAGTGCTTAGCTCAGATAATTATAGTGGGTGATTTTAACATCCACACAGATGCTGAGAATGACAGCCTCAACACTGCATTTAATCTATTATTAGACTCAACTGGCTTTGCTCAAAATGTAAATGAGTCCACCCACCACTTTAATCATATCTTAGATCTTGTTCTGACTTATGGTATGGAAATTGAAGACTTAACAGTATTCCCTGAAAACTCCCTTCTGTCTGATCATTTCTTAATAACATTTACATTTACTCTGATGGAGTGAGATAGAGTATCTTGTCAATAGTTTTACATCCTCATTGAAGACAACTTTGGATGCTGTAGCTCCTCTGAAAGAGAGAGCCTTAAATCAGAAGTGCCTGACTCCGTGGTATAACTCACAAACTCGCAGCTTAAAGCAGATAACCCGTACGTTTGAGAGGAAATGGCGTCTCACTAAGTTAGAAGATCTTCACTTAGCCTGGAAAAAGAGTCTGTTGCTCTATAAAAAAAAGCCCTCCGTAAAGCTAGAACATCTTACTATTCATCACTAATTGAAGAAAATAAGAACAACCCCAGGTTTCTTTTCAGCACTGTAGCCAGGCTGACAAAGAGTCAGAGCTCTATTGAGCTGAGTATTCCTTTAACTTTAACTACTAATGACTTCATGACTTTCTTTGCTAATAAAATTTTAACTATTAGAGAAAAAATTGCTCATAACCATCCCAAAGACGTATCGTTATCTTTGGCTGCTTTCAGTGATGCCGGTATTTGGTTAGACTCTTTCTCTCCGATTGTTCTGAGTTATTTTCATTAGTTACTTCCTCCAAACCATCAACATGTCTATTAGACCCCATTCCTACCAGGCTGCTCAAGGAAGCCCTACCATTAATTAATGCTTCGATCTTAAATATGATCAATCTATCTTTATTAGTTGGCTATGTACCACAGGCTTTTAAGGTGGCAGTAATTAACCATTATCTTAAAAAGCCATCACTTGACCCAGCTATCTTAGCTAATTATAGGCCAATCTCCAACCTTCCTTTTCTCTCAAAAATTCTTGAAAGGGTAGTTGTAAAACAGCTAACTGATCATCTGCAGAAAAATGGTCTATTTGAAGAGTTTCAGTCAGGTTTTAGAATTCATCATAGTACAGAAACAGCATTAGTGAAGGTTACAAATGATCTTCTTATGGCCTCAGACAGTGGACTCATCTCTGTGCTTGTTCTGTTAGACCTCAGTGCTGCTTTTGATACTGTTGACCATAAAATTGTTGGGAAGGTGTCGTAGCACGGACCCACAACAGGGGGCGCAAATGAACGGACAATGAGTAAGCCAAAAAGTAACAATTTAATGTTGTGATAATACACAACTAAATTTACAGAAATTTGCACAGTCAATAAACACCAGGTGACGTGTGGGCAGGCTCGAAGATAGAAGACCCCCGACGAGAGAGAAGCCGCGCCCCACACGGCTTCCACCACCAACGACCTGAAGAACACCGGAGCCACCAAGTCCCGAGTCCCCAGGTGGCCTCTGTCTTTCGACTGTCGACCCTGGTACTGCTGGCAGAAAGCAGAGATAAGATGTATGAGTGTGAGTCCGCACACTCAGTAATCCACAGTCCATACACAGTTAGGAGGGAGTACCTCCACCTCCAATCACACACTCGTACAGCTCCTGGTTTAACCACTTATCTGGGTTGGGATGTGAGGCGAGGCCGTCGCTGTCACACCAAACGCCAATCCCTTAGACAAGGAAACACTCCAGGAAAACGGCTGTAACAGAAGTTCAGGTTATACACACAAAGTGTCTGTCAGCAGAGAAATTACCTTTTCAATGGTAGTCGATTTCTCGGCGGGGAGGTGGAGTTGCAGTCCGGCTTAAGTAGTGGTGTAGATGAGTGACAGCTGGTGCGATGAGTGACAGCTGTCACTTCCTCTGGGTCTGGCGCCCCCCCGTGCTTGGAGACCGCACTCCAAGCAGGGCGCCCTCTGGTGGTAGTGGGCCAGCAGTACCTCCTCTTCAGTGGCCCACATAACAAATTTTATTACAGAGATTAGAGCATGCCATAGGTATTAAAGGCACTGCGCTGCGGTGGTTTTGAATCATATTTATCTAATAGATTACAATTGTTCATGTAAATGGGGAATCTTCTTCACAGACTAAGGTTAATTATGGAGTTCCACAAGGTTCTGTGCTAGGACCAATTTTATTCACTTTACACGTTTCCCTTAGGCAGTATTATTAGACGGCATTGCTTAAATTTTCATTGTTACGCAGATGATACCCAGCTTTATCTATCCATGAAGCCAGAGGACACACATCAATTAGCTAAACTGCAGGATTGTCTTACAGACATAAAGACATGGATGACCTCTAATTTCCTGCTTTTAAACTCAGATAAAACTGAAGTTATTGTACTTGGCCCCACAAATCTTAGAACATGGTGTCTAACCAGCATCCTACTCTGGATGCATTACCCTGACCTCTAGTAATACTGTGAGAAATCTTGGAGTCATTTTTGATCAGGATATGTCATTCAATGCGCATATTAAACAAATATGTAGGACTGCTTTTTTGCATTTGCGCAATATCTCTAAAATTAGAAAGGTCTTGTCTCAAGAGCTAATTCATGCATTTATTTCTTCTAGGCTGGACTACTGTAATTCATTATTATCAGGTTGTCCTAAAGGTTCCCTGAAAAGCCTTCAGTTAATTCAAAATGCTGCAGCTAGAGTGCTAACAGGGACTAGAAGGAGAGAGCATATCTCACCCATATTGGCCTCTCTTCATTGGCTTCCTGTTAATTCTAGAATAGAATTTAAAATTCTTCTTCTTACTTATAAGGTTTTGAATAATCAGGTCCCATCTTATCTTAGGGACCTCATAGTACCATATCACCCCATAGAGTGCTTCGCTCTCAGACTGCAGGCTTACTTGTAGTTCCTAGGGTTTGTAAGAGTAGAATGGGAGGCAGAGCCTTCAGCTTTCAGGCTCCTCTCCTGTGGAACCAGCTCCCAATTCAGATCAGGGAGACAGACACTCTCTCTACTTTTAAGATTAGGCTTAAACTTTCCTTTTTGCTAAAGCTTATAGTTAGGGCTGGATCAGGTGACCCTGAACCATCCCTTAGTTATGCTGCTATAGACTTAGACTGCTGGGGGTTCCTATGATGCACTGAGTGTTTCTTTCTCTTTTTGCTCTGTATGCACCACTCTGCATTTAATCATTAGTGATCGATCTCTGCTCCCCTCCACAGCATGTCTTTTTCCTGGTTCTCTCCCTCAGCCCCAACCAGTCCCAGCAGAAGACTGCCCCTCCCTGAGCCTGGTTCTGCTGGAGGTTTCTTCCTGTTAAAAGGGAGTTTTTCCTTCCCATTGTTGCCAAGTGCTTGCTCACAGGGGGTCGTTTTGACCGTTGGGGTTTTTCCGTAATTATTGTATGGCCTTGCCTTACAATATAAGGCACCTTATATTGTGATTTGGCGCTATATAAATAAAATTGGTTTGATTTGATTTGAATATTTTTGGAGAAACTACGTGTATGTGTGTTTGTGCGTGCGTTGGTGATTTTATTTAGGAAGTTCAATGTAAGCAAATAATATAATTGTAAATATGTTAAAAAATACATGGATGTCATCAGAAAGTGTAAACAACTGTTTCCATTGTGGTCCATTTAAAAATCAAATTACAAAATAGAATAATAAAATATAAGAATAATCATTAGTTTTTGAGAAGTGTCTGTTCCACACAGATATGCCATACTGTACAATACTATTTGTATTTCTTCATAATCTGTATAAATAAAGTCCAGTCAATAACTTGGAAGTGTTCATGTATTCATCCCGACCTGTCTGAAGAAAACTGGCTGTAAAAGTGATGATTTACTTTAAATTCATCAAAGGGTGCCAATAACTGTGTCCAGCATATATTTTGTCAAGATTTTTGTTTCACTTTTGTTTGTTTCAACTCTAATACAATTTAAGGTTGTGTTCAGATGCCATTACTCTAAAACTCGGCTGGCACAGATATTTCCAAATACAGCAGACATCTGTGATAGATGTTCTGGTTCTCCTTGTAATTTGACACATATGTTTTTTCCTGTCCAAGTTTAATAAATATCTGGCAGACATATTTTGACACAATGTCTAAAGTACTTTTGAAGATGATTGCTGTATCTCCCCATATAGCTATTTTTGGCCTTCCT
This sequence comes from Thalassophryne amazonica, assembly GCF_902500255.1. Taxonomy (NCBI): domain Eukaryota; kingdom Metazoa; phylum Chordata; class Actinopteri; order Batrachoidiformes; family Batrachoididae; genus Thalassophryne; species Thalassophryne amazonica. Next base: position 134,359,084 of record NC_047104.1, read on the forward strand.
AAAGATTATAATAACTATACAGCTACCCAAAGAGAGGTCTTAGGTTTCACATATTTAGTTGTGAGATGACATCTCCTCCTAAATTGGAAATCAGTAAATGTTCCATCTAACAAACTCTGGATTAGCAAGGTCATGTCCTTCTTAAAATTAGAAAAAATAAGATTTATCAGACAAGGAAATGTGAGTAAATTTGACACAAAGTGGCGACCATTCATTTTGTTTTTTGACTCAAATTAGTTCCTACATCTCCTTTCATTTGCCCTTCTTTTTATTTTGATACCCAATTTTATTTATTTATTTTAGTTTGTATTTATTTACTTTTATTATTTTTTTGGGGGGGTGGGGGTGGGAACGGGGGTTTGTCTGTGTGTGTTTTGTTTTTTATATTAAGACTACATTTTTCTTTTTTCAGTGCAATACTATTGAAGTGCAACGGTATGCTGAGGATATGGTATCAATATTTTGAGCACACTTAAAATATCGCTGTTGTTATCTTTACTTTGCACTGTTCTCCAACTTTTTTCTATAAAAATGTAAAAAGGTGTGGAAATGTGGAAATGTATCTATGCACATTGAATTGACTTTTGTTCCATGTACACCAATAAAAACATATGAAAAAAAAATGTTTTTTGTTTCATTTTAAGCAAAAGCATTTTGTTTTGTTCTTGTTGCCAAAAAACTTTGGACATTTAAAAAAAAAATGATTAAACATAATTGTTTTGTTTGCATTTATTTTGGACCATATAATGTCTACATAAAAAATAGGAATACCAATAATTTTGGCCACGTGTAGCTTCTACTAGTCTGTCTTATAACTGATGAACTTCATGCTTCTGTAGTTACTGCAGCTCTGCACATCTCGCATTCTTAAAAATCAGAATCAGCACACATCTGCTCCACTCCTCAGGCATCCTCTCACTTTCCAAGCTTTAATTAAACAGTTTTGTTATAAACTCCACTGCCATTTCTCCTAGACATTTCCAAGCCTCAACTGGAATGCCATCTGGACCAAATGCTTTTCCACTCTTCATCTTCTTCATAGCTGCCCTCACTTCATCCTTAAGCCCCGGTCACACATAGCAAGAATGGAGAAACCATTCCGACACGGCAAATATTTCGATAATCTGACGTGGTCGGGAGGAAAAGAGGCGTGGCCAGCCGTGCTACGAACACATCCGGACTGCCTCGTGCACACCTGCAGGATGCAGCCCAAACATATTTCAGACAACAGTCAGATGACACAGACTGCTGTCAGGTGGCACCGACATTGGTGCTGTCACTCACTCACTCACATACGCAATCAAATCTGTGCTCATCCTCATATTCCCAGTGCTAAACTGATCTCTCATCAGTGTGTGTCTCACATGACTGAGTGCGTACATGTACATGCGTAGAACAGGTGATTTGATTGATGAGTGTGTCCACTCAGCTGTGCGCGTGCACAATGGCTGAATGAGCTGCTGCGCACATATCCATCCAGAGAACACACAAATTTCAAATTTTCAAATGTATTAATTTATATAGCGCCAATTCATGACAAACTCGTCTCAAGATGCTTCACACAACATGAAACAACAAAAAAACTGAATTAAAAATTTAAAACACAATAAAAAGACGACCATAAAAGAATACAAGAATAAAAACACATCATAACACTAATTATAAAACAGGGAAAACAAATGAGTCTTTAAACGTGACTTAAAGTCTCCACAGTATCAGACTGCTGAATGTGTGCCGGGAGATCGTTCCACAGAGCTGGAGGACAGTAGGAGAAAGCTCTGTGACCGGCAGACTTTCACCCTGGGAACACACAGAAGTCCTGCACCCTGAGAACGCAGGGCCCGAGCCGGTACATAGGGGCTTACCAGGTCAGCCAGATAGGGAGGTGCAAGTCCATGAAAAATTTTATAAACTAATAACAGTACTTTAAAATCCGATCTTGCAGCAACTGGTAGCCAGTGCAGGGATGCCAAAATGGGCGTAATGTGGTCAAACGTTCTGCTTTGTGTCAAAAGTCTGGCAGCAGCGTTTTGAACCAGTTGAAGACCCCTAATCCTGGACTGTGGTAAGCCAGAAAATAGAGCATTACAATAGTCCAATCTATAAGAGACAAATGCATGAATCAAAGTCTCAGCATCAGCCATAGACAGGATGGCACGATATTTTGCAAATGGAAGAAAGCAGTCCTCGTAATGTCTCTAATATGGAGATCAAAGGAAAACGTAGAATCAAAAATTACTCCAAGCACACAAAAAGGCTGACAGCTGTCAGTGATCACCTGCTGTTAGTCCGGTGAAAAATCCCTTTAGGTGTTTGATCAGTATAGATAGATACTGATAGATTTTATTTGTCTGGCTGGACTCCTAACTGCTGCTGATTTGTGCTGGCAGTGCATCAACTTCCCACATGTGCGCAACTTTCAGATGTAGCCATTGGACTTTCTCTTTTCTCTTTTTTAAAATCTTTTTGTTGTTGTTGTACTTGACACACATCTTAACACAACTGTAGTTGGATTACCATTGTGGGACAGCGCTTCACATGGGATTTCAAATCAAATCAATTTTATTTATATAGCGCCAAATCACAACAAACAGTTGCCCCAAGGCGCTTTATATTGTAAGGCAAAAGCCATATAATAATTACAGAAAAACAGCAACGGTCAAAACGACCCCCTATGAGCAAGCACTTGGCGACAGTGGGAAGGAAAAACTCCCTTTTAACAGGAAGAAACCTCCAGCAGAACCAGGCTCAGGGAGGGGCAGTCTTCTGCTGGGACTGTTTGGGGCTGAGGGGAGAGAATCAGGAAAAAGACATGCTGTGGAAGAGATCAGCGATCAATCACCAATGATTAAAAGCAGAGTGGTGCATACAGAGTAAAAAGAGGTGAATAAAAAGAAACACTGGGTGCATCATTGGAAACCCCCCAGCAGTCTAAGTCTATAGCAGCATAACTAAGGGATGGTTCAGGGTCACCTGATCCAGCCCTAACTATAAGCTTTTTCAAAAAGGAAAGTTTTAAGCTTAATCTTAAAAGTAGAGAGGGTGTCTGTCTCCCTGATCTGAATTGGGAGCTGGTTCCACAGGAGAGGAGCCTGAAAGCTGAAGGCTCTGCCTCCCATTCTACTCTTACAAACCCTAGGAACTACAAGTAAGCCTGCAGTCTGAGAGCGAAGCGCTCTATTGGGGTGATATGGTACTAAGGTCCCTAAGATAAGATGGGACCTGATTATTCAAAACCTTATAAGTAAGAAGAAGAATTTTAAATTCTATTCTGTAATTAACAGGGAGCCAATGAAGAGAGGCCAATATGGGTGAAATATGCTCTCTCCTTCTAGTCCCTGTCATTACTCTAGCTGCAGCATTTTGAATTAACTGAAGGCTTTTCAGGGAACTTTTAGGACAACCTGATAATAATGAATTACAGTAGTCTAGCCTAGAAGAAATGAATGCATGAATTAGCTTTTCAGCATCACTCTTGAGACAAGACCTTTCTAATTTTAGAGATATTGCGCAAATGCAAAAAAGCAGTCCTACATATTTGTTTAATATGCGCATTGAATGACATATCCTGATCAAAAATGACTCCAAGATTTCTCACAGTATTACTGGAGGTCAGGGTAATGCCATCCAGAGTAATGATCTGGTTAGACACCATGTTTCTAAGATTTGTGGGGCCAAGTACAATAACTTCAGTTTTATCTGAATTTAAAAGCAGGAAATTAGAGGTCATCCATGTCTTTATGTCTGAAAGACATTCCTGCAGTTTAACTAATTGGTGTGTGACCTCTGGCTTCATGGATAGATAAAGCTGGGTATCATCTGCGTAACAATGAAAATTTAAGCAATGCTTTCTAATAACACTGCCTAAGGGAAGCACGTATAAAGTGAATAAAATTGGTCCTAGCACAGAACCTTGTGGAACTCCATAATTAACCTTAGTCCGTGAAGAAGACTCCCCATTTACATGAACAAATTGTAATCTATTAGATAAATATGATTCAAACCACTGCAGCGCAGTGCCTTTAATACCTATGGCATGCTCTAATCTCTGTAATAAAATTTTATGGTCAACAGTATCAAAAGCTGCACTGAGGTCTAACAGAACAAGCACAGAGATGAGTCCACTGTCTGAGGCCATAAGAAGATCATTTGTAACCTTCACTAATGCTGTTTCTGTACTATGATGAATTCTGAAACTTGACTGAAACTCTTCTATTAGACCATTCCTCTGCAGATGATCAGTTAGCTGTTTTACAACTACCCTTTCAAGAATTTTTGAGAGAAAAGGAAGGTTGGAGATTGGCCTATAATTAGCTAAGATAGCTGGGTCAAGTGATGGCTTTTTAAGTAATGGTTTAATTACTGCCACCATAAAAGCCTGTGGTACATAGCCAACTAATAAAGATAGACTGATCATATTTAAGATCGAAGCATTAATTAACGGTAGGGCTTCCTTGAGCAGCCTGGTAGGAATGGGGTCTAATCGACATGTTGATGGTTTGGAGGAAGTGACTAATGAAAGTAACTCAGACAGAACAATCGGAGAGAAAGAGTCTAGCCAAATACCAGCATTACTGAAGGCAACCAAACATAAAGATATGTCTTTGGGATGGTTATGAATAATTTTTTCTCTAATAGTTAAAATTTTATTTGCAAAGAAAGTCATGAAGTCATTACTAGTTAAAGTTAAAGGAATACTCGGCTCAATAGAGCGCTGACTCTTTGTCAGCCTGGCTACAGTGCTGAAAAGAAACTTGGGGTTGTTCTTATTTTATTCAATTAGTGATGAATAGTAAGATGTCCTAGCTTTATGGAGGGCTTTTTTTATAGAGCAACAGACTCTTTTTCCAGGATAAATGAAGATCTTCTAAATTAGTGAGATGCCATTTCCTCTCCAGCTTACGGGTTATCTGCTTTAAGCTGCGAGTTTATGAGTTATACCATGGAGTCAGGCACTTCTGATTTAAGGCTCTCTTTTTCAGAGGAGCTACAGCATCAAAAGTTGTGCTCAATGAGGATGTAAAGCTATTTATTTATAAAAGAGTTGGATTATGCTCTTGTCAGCTGATCGACTGGAGAATTATGAACATATGCTTCAGATTCGGGGCCGCCGGCCGATTTTGACCAACTGTGTGGACTTCCACAAATGGCTGTCAGAATGTTGTCGAACTAAAATCTGGCACTTTTCAGATGTGCACCGATTCATAACTCCGACGCCATTTTGCATGATTCCAGCTATGTGTGACGGGGGTATTACTAATCCAAAGCACTCCCTGATTTACTCTCACCACATCATCCAGCCTTCTCTCTCTCTCTCTCCGTCTCTCTCTCTCTGTCTCTCTCTGTCTCTCTCATTTAATAACTCAAAATAACTCATTCCCAGTGTACCTTTTGGTGCAATATTCACCTGAAGGTTGAAAACCACTCGCGAATGCCATTTGCGGTCTGAATTATTGCACTTTTTGACCTTCTTTAAATACCTACATATACATATATAATAACCGTATCAATCTATATATTTCTGAAAAGCACATTTTCTCTGCTTTAATATAATACCCATCTCATTTCTGTAATGTAAAATGGCACTTCTCAGTATGGCTCACAGTACAACCCTAACCCAGACCAAAAAATTTTATAAAGTTTTTTTTTTTTTGGTCAGAAAAACTGAAGCCCCGTGACCTAGAATAAATGTCAATATTACAACTAGAAATCATTAGCGTTCATTTGACACCAAAACTATGGTGATAGGTGAAGTACTGACTGAATGACAGACTACTTCTAACACCAGACAGGTAAAGGTGCAGGTTACTAATAGGAGTAAAACAATGAAATCGAGAACATCAAACAAGAAGCTTTGCATTTAATCAAGCACAAATTGTCAGTGCTGAAAATTGTATTCAGGTTTGGGAGCATGTGCTTTTGCTGCACACTGACACATCCATCACCTCATGGAAATGGTTTGTGTGCGAACTGGCAACCACACAGACGGACCTCCTATTCCTCATGGGGTTCATTTTGTCAGTAAAAACACTGATGCACTGCATTCCCAACGAGCTTTACTTTGGTTTCCTCAGTCTATAGAATATCATCCCAGAAAGAGTTTGGAATATGTTTGAAAAGTTTGAGTCTTCAGGATTCTGCTACGTGCATGTTCCTGTGGGCACAAAGAAGAGAGAAAAAAGTTTGCCAACAATGTTTCAACAAATTAGCACCATTTCTTCTTTCTCTACAGTGCTTACTAATGTTATTGAGTTAATTAAAAGTCTATGTAGCGTTGCATCAGACAAACTGCTGCTGTTTAAATATCCACTGTTCATTAAGGAGCAGCACACAGTGTGTACAGTGTGTGTTCATCATTGTGGTTCTGTTTTGGTCCACTGCATATTTTGTAGTTGGATGAATTTTGCAATTTCAGACTGGAATTGAGATTGGGGGTAAGTCTCTCTTTTCAGAAATAAAGACATACACTTCCATATCTGGTTGGGAGATCTATATGTCAGTTTTAACTCTGTCCCCAAGTGTCATCAAGACCAACCACCAAATACCACAAATCAAAGTCTGAAACAATCTGAACCAGTTTTACTTCCACACTGTGTCGTTTGTGGAATAAAAGGCTGTGTGTTAAACCATCAGGCAGATTGTGAGGACAGCATAAATATGAAATATCTTGGGTTCATTATGGATAATGACAAAGTAAATGTAAGAACCAACTAAAACAGGAAAGAGTGCAGGACTAAATAGTGAAACACAAATGAATAGAGGAGCTTCAGGTGTGGAGTGTACAGGAATGGGAGACCGGAAAACAAGACACACACAGAAACTAACACACACAACCCCGGGGGAGAGTAGAACCAAAAATATCTCATCAATCAAACTAAAAGGAGAACTACAAAAAAAACTAAAAAGGAGAACCACAAAAGAACCAAGTACAATAACCAAAGAAGAAAGGGCAGCAAACCAGCATGGAACTCAAAGATGTAACAGAGTGCAGACAGGGAAAAACATGACTGACAGATATGAGGACACACAACTGAAATACAATGACAATCAACATAGGGACACAGACAGGTGACAGATCACAAAGATAACCAACAAGGATGGCAGACACAGACAAGGGACAGATCAAGATAATTAACAGAAAGACAGACAGAACACCATGAGAATTAACATAAGGACACTGATGGGACAAACCACAACAATTAAGATTAAACCATCTCAATCTCGTCTCTCTGAACTTGTCTCCAAACCTGTACTGTTCCTATGTTCATTCCTAATCCTGTCCACCTACATCACTTCCAAAGACAACCACAGCATCTCCAGCTCTGCCTCCTGTCTTTTTATTCACACCAAGGCCTCCAAGCCATACAACATAGCTGGTCTCGCTACAGTCTTGCAAACTTTCCCTTTCACTCTTGTAGATATGCTTCTGTCACGTGTGCCACTCACTCCACTCTCCCTGCACTCTTCTTCTCCTCTCTACCACACTCCATTACCTTGGATAGTTGACCTTGGCGCAAACTCATCTACCTTCATCACCTCTCCCCCTTGCAACCTCACTATTCTACCGGCCACCCTCATTCACACACGCATACTCAGTCTTGCTCCAACCAGCTTTCATTCCCCATCTCTCCAGAGTGTATCTCCAAATTTTCAGGCTCGTCTCAGCTTGCTTTCTACTCACAGCTATGGATCACAATGTTGACCCACCTCTGTCCTATTCTCTCATATTGAACTGTCTCACTCAACAGACACATGGTCAGCATTTGTTGCACCAGTCGCCATAAACAAAAGAAAAATATTTCTATCAGAGCCAGAAAGCTGAGCAAAATGAGGGTTAAAAAGATGAAGCAATAAAATAGTGAGGTATCTTTAACAAGTGAGATATATACTGAATAATGGTAATTTGTTAATTATTTTTTCCTTGAATATCATTCATCCTTAACCAAAACTGGAAAAGGGCAGGCACAGTTCTTGTTGATACAGTACATTTCAGTTGAGTCTGCAGGATTCCACTGTGTGCATGCTCTTGTGGGCACAAAGAAAAGAGAAAGTGTGCCAACAATCTTTCAACAAATTAGCACCTTATTCAGATGTGATCCTTTGTTCTTTCTCCAGAGTGCTTTCTAATGCTGTTAATTAAAAGTCTATGTAACGTCAGACCAGCTGCTGCCATTTAAATCTCCTCTGTTCATTAAGAAGTGGCACACAGTGTGTACAGTGTGTGTTCATCAGGGCTGGAAATGAAGACTTTGGAGACTCACATATTCGCTCTTAATTTGAAAAACTCAGCTAGGAAGTTGTCTTCAAAATGCATGCACTTGACTCAGGCCTTAAAATTACTGGTAAAGGATAGCGACATTCCAGACTAATGCTAGTAGAAAAACACAGGAGTAAAACAAAGACATAATGAAACATTCTATGAGTGCCGCGTTTATTGAGATGTTATCAGTAGAAAGTGTCCTCTTGGTGTCTGGACATTCTCAGAATTGGACAGGTTTAATTTAACTGTGTAATAAATTCTGTTTGGACTGATGATGACTAGAACGGTTTCAACCAGCATCTTTGATCCATAGGGACTGCTTGTTGAAGTTTTCCTGAGGTGTCATATATTCAGCCAGGCAGTGTTTGGAAGACTGGTCATTTTGCGAGAAAGGACAAAGAGCAGTAGAACGGCTGCTCCTTTCAACTTGAAGGAACAACAGCTCTAGTCTGAGTTCCTCATGGATGACTGAGCTTCTCACCCTATCTCCAAGGGAGACATCAGTCATCCTCCTGAGGAAGCCCATTTCAGCTGCTTGTACCCAGGATCTAATTCTTTCTGTCATGACCCAACCCTCATGCCAATAGGTGAGAGTAGGAATGAAGATTGACCAGTAGATGGAGAGCTTCACCTTTTGGCTCAGCTCCCTTTTGGTCACAAGAGTATGCTAAAGCGAATGCAATACCGCCCCTGCTGCGCCGATTCTCCAGCCAATGTCATGCTCCATTGTCCCCTCACTCCTGAACAAGACCCTGAGGTACTTGAACACCTTCACCTGGGGCAAGACTGTATTCCCTACCTGGAGTAGGCAATCCATCAGTTTCCTGCTGAGAATCATGGCCTCAGATTTAGAGGTGCTGATCCTCGTCCCAGTCGCTTCACACTCAGCTGTGAACCAACCCAGTGAGTGTTGAAGGTCACAGGCCAATGAAGCCAACAGGACTGGGCTCAGGGTCTCATCACTGCTTTTTGCAGATGATGTGGTCCTACTGGCTTCATTGGCCTTTCCTGAATCTGTTGTATGAAAAATAATTAGCCTCATTTGTTCTGTTCTTCTATATTGGTTTATTAACAAATAATACCATTTTAAAAAAGCTTTTGGCCATGTTGGATTTTTTTTTGTTGTTGCAGTGCTGTGGTTAGTCACCAAAAGGATTGACCTTCCCTAAAGTGTAGCTCTCTGAAATGTTCATTTGTTGTTAATGATGTGTTCCCATCAAGAGTGTGGTAACAGTATCATAATGATATAAGGACACTTGTTTTGTGAACCAAACTGTTTTTTTTGGGGGGGGTTTCACACTCCCCAGTTCTTGAGAACAGTTTATTTTCTCTGTATTGTGATATTTAATGCCTTCAGGGTCCATTGTGCTGGAATAACAAAAGCCTTTTACACATAAACAACATAGTAATTCCTATTCTAAGTGTGCCTTGACCAGGCCATTAAGTTATAAAGCCATTCTCTGGCCTATATTTTTATATTTTTAAACCAGAATTGCACAAAGAGAGTGTTACTCTTTGCGAAATACAGACACTTTTATAATGTCAAATCTGGAAACACCGGTAAGCCTAGTTTGTCACAAAACAACAAAACATGTAGCATAGTGCAGGTTCTGCCAGCAAGACTCAGGTTTCAGCTTCCCTCACATTTGCTAATTAATAACATCTGTACCTCTAATCAGAAGCAGCTGGTAGTAATTTTGTGAATAACCACAACCAATAGAAGACGGTTAAGACATTTAAAGACTTTAATAAAGACTCGTCCAAGACTTATCCACCTCGCCGCCACCTTGGCTCCTGGTGCGCCATCACTCTCTGTCGCCTCCTATTGGTCCCCTGTCTGTTGCTGACTTAGCACTGGTACCACAGTCTCTTGTGCAAAGAGACTGGTAGCGTGTTTTTGAAAACATGGCTGTGATTGGTCCATCTGATACGTCGGCCGCTATTGACTATCACGCCATGCTCTGTGACTGGCTGTGGCATAACCACCAAAATTGTGAAAAACAAACCGAATAGCATTGGTACTACAGTCTCTTTGGAGGAGTGGAACCAACGTTGTAAACAAAGGCTGCAGCCAATCAGAGAGTGGCGTGTCTCAGCCAATCAGCAAAATGTCAGAATCCTGACTAAAAGTCACATGACCAAATAACCCGATACCAACTCCTTTGCCTTGGCTGGAGGAGTGGAACCCACTTATTGCTGACTTTGCCTCCATCTCCTCCTGTTGTTGCCTCTATTTGGTTCCCGTGTGTGCCCTGGTCGCTATCCTGTCCTATGCTGTGCCCTTCACCGCCACCAGTTGTCCCCTACATTTCTTCAATGGCAGGACTCATTCTAGCACCTTGACACCCAGGACAGGGGACCAGCCGCAAACAAGACTATATTCATTTGTAAAATTTATTACTATGAATATATGTTGGGTCTCGCATCTCCTGAGTCTTGATGGTAGAAACACTTTGACACTATAGAATACTGATACACAGTGAAGGATTGGTCATCTGGAATTGAGCAAATGCCAGAAGGACCCTCCTATATGTGCTGGCTTGGCCCACTCACAATGGCTTATTGTATTGACAAAATAAATGTAAACTAATAATAATTTAGTCTTTTATGATTTTGATTTATAAAGTTGTTTTATGTATGTTGTCACAAATATTTAATATCTTTTCAACACCTTTCATAACACAACACAATCATAATTCCTTCCCTCCCTATCCAGTTGAAAGGTCAGGTTTGGGTGGAAACAAGAATTTTTGAGGACAGTTTCTGGCTAAAAGAAAATGAATCATTGCAGTAAACATCTGAAGAAGGCAGCTGAAGAAAAGAGAGAGAAAGCAAAAAAGGTTCCTGTTGGCTGAGAGTGTAAAATGTGCAAAACTAACAGAATTTTTTAAATGTGTCACCGATAGCGACACCTCAGCTAACATTAGCAGCGTTAATGTTAGTGTGGGTGCACTGGGCCCCGACGACACAGAGACCACGGAGTCAGATCCGGGAGACAAACTAGACTATGAAGAAAAAAACAAAACAATCAAACTTCAACACTGGACTTGTGGCAGAAACTGACAATGAGCGACAAAGCGCCTGGGAAAGTGGATTACCGATGGCAACAGTGAGATCAGAGGCAGCTGAAACCAGAACCAGAAAGGGAGCAGAGCAGCAGGTGCTGCAAGTGTGGCTTGAGGATGATGCACAGTGTAATTTATTTTCAGGTGCCCAAATTCCAGTCAAGCAGCTAACGGAACAAACAGCAAAGCAGTTATTTTGTGATGTAGCGATGCAGTGTGTTGCACTTTGCTCTTGTACCAGTTGAACTTGTTCACTCATACATACCACAAAATAGGAATGGCCTACACATTTTTGTTGACCCTCTCCTGCACACAACCAATATGTAAAAGACGTTTCTCCACACGGAGGATTATCAAGCACTGCCTGAGAAGCAGAATGTCACCTACAGGACAGTTTGGAAAGAAATCCTACTTGCAGAGTAAAGCAAACTACATAAAGGTAAGACCCATTTATTGATTGTTACATATACAGTGGATGTGCAGTGCTCTTTATATATTGTGGAAATGTTATCAGAATATACACTGTGGTTATAGCCCCTTTCACACCAGGCCAACGTAGAGCTGCGTAATGCGGCATACCAACTATGCGGAACTTATGCAGACCTACGTGGCAGTACGCTGAGGGATGCAAAGGGGTCTGCGAAATGGACACAAAAAATAAACATGTTTAATTTTTTTTCACTGGAGGCAGTGCTCTTCGCAATTCTATGCAACATGCCGCTACTGTATGCAAGCCTACACAACACTACGTTATTCTACACCATGCCTCCGCAATTGTACGCTACCCTACGCCATTCCACCGAAAAATCCTCTCAGGTTTTTTTTATCAGTACATACCTGCATTGCTAGATTTTATTCATCCTGCTTAACTCTACTGAACTTTGCTGGGAGTGAACCTTTAAAGCCACAGAAGAAGAGGCGGATGAAAACCACAGAAGAAGAGGCGGACCAAAACCCCATATGCATCCATTCCTGCATAATAGATATGCAGCACAATGCATCTCTAAGCAGGCCAGGTGTGAAAGGGGCTTATGTTTTGATGTGTTGGTGGAGCTGTTGAATATTATGTACTGTGCCAAGGGGACAGTATCTTTAAGATTGTTAAGGTACTACGACTCTTGGCGGGATTAGCGGGACTGCTTGTTGATCATACTACACTGTGTAGACAGTGAAGTATGGTGGAGCAAGCATCATGATATGAGGATGTTTCTCATACTATGGTGTCAGGCCTACTTATCACATACCAGAGATCATGGATCAGTTTGAATACATCAAAATATTTGAAGAGGTCACGTTGCCTTATGTTGAAGAGGAAATGCCCTTCAATTGGGTGTTTCAAGAAGACAACTCCAAACACACCAGCAAGTGAGCAGCATCTTGGTTCCAGACCAACAAGATTAATGTTATGGAGTGGCCGGCCCAATCCCAGGACCTTAATCCAAAAGAAAACTTGTGGGGTGGCAAAACCAAGAAATGCAGAGGAAGTGTGGAATGTCATCCAGTTGTCCTGGGCTGGAATACCTGTTCACAGGTGGCAGACGTTGGTAGATGCAACACAGATGTGAAGCAGTTCTCAGAAACAGAGGTTATACAACTAAATATTAGTTTAGTGATTCACAATCTTTAAGCGTTTTACCGTTTATACAGTAAATGTATGGGTTTGTAAAGAAAACTGGACACTGCTGCTTTTTTTTTTTTTTTTTTTTTTGAACAGCCTAATATTCATTTTTCTTCACTTTCTGTTAAGTAATAACGAATTTGATGAATTTTTCTTCATGTTCTGATTTGGAATGGAATGTATGTATGTTTATTTGAAATGGGACAGTGCATGTAAATATGCCGGATTATAGCAGGATGCTAATTTTCATCCGTAGTCTCAGTAACATAGAAACAGACAAAGACCACACAACATACCAAAATAAATTAATCATGACAGAAAAACAATTAAAACAGAATATACATAATAGGAAAAGTCTTGGAAAATTGGACTTTAACACTGAACGAATTTTCAAAAATTCAGAAAAAAAGATAAAATTTCTTTCATATGTGAGAACACTATGATCGGATGGTATCCTTTATCAATTTGTAAAGTGTTATCTGGATTTGATCCAGAATGCAGATTTTGTGCCCATTTAAATTTAACATTGAAAACCCCATTTGGTGTACATTTTGCATTATATCTCATTCAAAAGTGCCTCAGTCACTCTCATTTGTGACAGTGAGGTGCAATGAATAGACTAAGGTTGATCCCCATCTGATCCATATTTTGGATATAGTGGATATTTGATTTTAACATTGAAATGTAAAAATTTATGGAATTGTAAACTAGTATTGGCAGAGGTTTGCGATCTACAAGCGCTGTGTTCTAGTTTACAGTGTTAAGCATGGCTGGGACCCCCATCGCCCCTTGGTCACATCACCCAGACAGAGGCACTACAACCACCTGCCATTCATTTTCAAACAGAGTAGGTGTTTCACAGCCTGAGGAGATGAGTGGTTTCTATGCCGGTGTTGCAGACCGAACGGCCCCCAGATGACCCAGTTCACAGATTAACACCTCGGTTCTGCTTCACACTGCACTCCAGTCATCATCTAGCTCCACAACAGATATCTGAAGCTTTTGTACAACAATCATTTCCACATAAATTCAGCATTATTTTATCATAAAAGGCAGTGGAAGTGATCAGACAGTGGCGGCTAAACGAGCTGCTAGCTGATGCATTCACTGCACGTCGGTCATTTCAAAGCATCACAGCCTCATTTCTGCTTAAAACTGACTTTAGAATGATTTAAGAGGTTTTACCATCTCAGACGTGAAGTTGACTTCATGAAAACGATGAGAGATGCGATACGACGACTGCCAATCCAAGTGAACGCATAGTGACGGCAGCATGATGTACGCTGGTTGTTTGTTTATTTGTAATTATTTATAATTACTGATGGGAATAATGTCATTAAAATAAATGTCATTATTAACGCTGTTTTTACCAGTGAGTAATGTAACTAATTACTGTTTCCATCGTTACAATGCCGTTATCGCACAAATACGTACAAACACACACGCACTCGCTCACACACACGATGCATCATTTGCGTTTTTCAACTGGAACTACAGACATTACTTTTCCCTCACTGAGACAAAAGGCAAGAATGTACATGTGAATGAGCATAATTGAATTTTAGATTTGAGTTGTGGGCTGTTGAGGTGCAACAAATATCATTCATTCATTTTCAGCCACTTATCTGGGATGGGGCTGTGGTGTAATAAATATAAAAAAATTGTAAAGTAGCTTTTGTGTTTAACTGTTGTACTATATAACCATAGTAATGATAGTATTCACAGTAACATATTAAATTTGATGGGTGTCTTGTCTCACATTGTCTCACAGCAACATTAAAATACTGGAGATTAGTGTAAAGTGTTTACTGTTAATTATTTATTCTATTAAGTGTACATTTCATTCATTAAGCATATTTAATATTCAGTCTTAATATAAATAATGTAACATATAGTTGAATTTAAAGTTTTTTAAAGGGGGGAGCAATACAAATTCATTGACATATTTGAAAATAAAAGAAAGTAAGTCCTCCCACAGCAACATTAAAACAGTGTTAATTTGTGTACAAAGTTTTTGGTTAATAATGCCCATTTAATTCTTTAAGTAAAGTTCATGTGGCTGTTGTCCTTGTTTTTCACTCAGGGTCGCCACAGCGGATCCAAGGTAGATTAAATACTAAAGACATTTAACATTCAGTTTTAATTTTAATAACTGAACATACAGTTGACTTTAAAGTTCCATTAAAAAGGGGAGGGGTGATCCAAATTCACTGACATATTTGAATATTTTTAAAAAGTAATGCAATAGTTACTTTCCCTAGTAACTAATAATGCTGTAACACAGTTACTAACTCCTTTTTGGGAGAAGTAACTAGTAACTATAACTATTTTTTTTTTTTTTTTTAAAGTAACATGCCCAACACTGTTTATTATAAAGTCAGGCAGCACACTGGCATAGTTGTTAAGATAAGATCTTTTATTAGTCCCACGACACTGAAATTTGCGATGCTGCAGCAGCAAAGGGATAGTTACAGAACAACTGTGCAAAGTATGTTAAAACACAGAAGGCAAGTACTGTGCTGGAATAACAACAATATATACAGTGAAATACAATATTTACAAGCAAGAGAAAAACTCGACAGTTAAAATTAATGTTTGGTAATATTGCACATGAGTGTACAAGTATTATTGCACATGAGAGACAAAAACTTGTTACTTTGATGATTTGAGTGGTCTACTGGGAAAGGTGCTGGTTATGGAGTCTGACAGCAGGAAGGAGGGAGCTGCGTTATCGCTCCTTCACACACTTTGGGTGGAGCAGCCTGTTGCTGAAGGAGCTTTCCAGTGCAGTCAGGGTGTCACACATAAGGTGGGAGGCCTTCTCCAGCAGAGATGACAGCTAAGCCATCATACTCCTTTCTCCCACCTCCTGCACCTAATGGAGGGGTCTTCCCAGAACAGAACTGGCCTTCCTAATCACTTTGTCACGTCTCTTCCTCTCAGCAGTCATGATGCTGCTCCTCCAGCAGTCCACTCTCTAACAAATGGCTGATGCCACTACAGAAACAAAGAAGGTCCTCAGGAGCATCCCCTGCACTCCAAAGGACCTGAGTCACCTCAGCAGGTAAAGTCTGCTCTGGCCTTTGTTGTAAAGTGCAGTGGTGTTGTTAGCACTGATGCCTCACAGCAGGAAGGTCATGGGTTTGATTCCCACCTGGTCCTTTCTATGTGGAGTTTGCATGTTCTCCCTGTGTTCATGTAAGGTCCCTCCGGATGCTCCAGCGTAATCCCACATCCCAGGTTAGGTGAACTGGAAACTTTAAATTAGATGTGGATGTGAATGTGCTTGTCGTCTATATGCGGCCCTGCGATAGACTGGAGTCTGTCAGGATTGTGGATTTTTGTCATGTGTTTGTGGGATTTTTTTAATTTTCTGCTTGGGATTTGTCTTACTGCTTTCTCTTTTGTGTCACTTGGGTGCTTGGTGGTGGGCGGTGTCCCTTCTGTTTTCCATGCCCTGTTCTGGATCTTTCCTGCACACCTGTTCCCCATTACCTGCTCATCACATCCTGTATTTCAGCCTCTCATTTCTCTCTCTTCCCTGCCAGACCATTGCGCTTTATGCCTTTTCTTGTGTTTTCTTGACCTGTTTACCTTGCTGTGTTTTTGCGAACCCCCTGCCTGTTTTTGGACCATGCCTTGGCCTTATGACTCTGTTACTGTTGCTGATTTTGGACTGCCTCTTTGTGGAACAAACCCTGATTGTCTACATAGTAAAACCCTTTGATCGAATCCCACCTGTGTCTGAGTTTAGCATTTGTTTCCAGCTTTTTTGTGTCACAAGGTCTGATAGAGTCCTGTCCAGGGCGTACCCGACCTCTTGAACTATGATTGCTGCAATAGGCTCCAGCTTCCCCATGACTCTTAATTGGAATAAGCGGTTGAATGTGAGTGAGTGAGTGGGTATAGAAGATATAATATAATAATAAAGCATCAATTCCATTTCTTTTCTTCATTTCCATAACACAATGTTAGGAATCATTGTCATTAGCAGCTATATTGATATTGTACATTTTTTACTCACCATTATCAGTATTGGCCCCCAGAAATCCATATCAGCTGGGTTCCTACACTTAACTCCATGGCACTGCGTTAAATCAGAAGTAACTCAGAAATGTCAAAGTTAAATCAGCAATTTTACAAAGTAGGACCTATTAACATTTCCATCAGTCTTCCATTAGTGGTTGTATCTCCTTAAATGCAGTCACGGTGATGGTGTATCACGCTTTTCACACATATTATGAATGTCGTCTTTGAATTTCTGCGATAAAGTTCATGTCTCCCTGCACTCTACACTTCGCATCTTCTGTCGTGTGATGCAGATCAACGAGTAACTCAACATTCTGAGTCAGGGTGTGCTGCAACGCTGTCAGCGTCACCAAATACACACTGTTTTGCAAAATGACTCACTATGTTACAATGATGCAAAATCTCCGTGTTTTCCATAAACTGCTAGAATCTGGCAGCCTACCAGAGTTTTAAAAGGAGCCTCAAATACTTTGACACTCCTCATAAATACATAAAAATCTCTTAACATAGTGCTTCAGCAAGGCCTCCCAGCTCCCTCCATCTGCTTTTAACCTGAAGGACCTGTTGTGAAAGTGTAGTGACACGGACCCACAACAGGGGGCGCAAATGAACGGTCAATAGATGAGCCAAAAAGTAACAATTTAATGTTGTGAAATGTGCACAACGAAATACAGACAATCTCAGAATATAATTACAGTCAAATCACAAAGGTGACATGTGGGCAGGCTCGAGGATAGAAGACGTCTGTCCTGAGAAGAGCCGGAACCACACGATTTCCGCCACCACCGAACCTGGTGAATACTGGAGCCTCCAAGTCACAAATTCCCAGGTGATCACCGTCCCCGACTGTCGGATCTGGTACTGCTGGCGAGAACAAAGATAGTCAAGTGTAGGTGTGTGCACACCCAGTAACAAATACGGTGGGAATGCCACCTCCACCTCTCACTCTATAACTTGCAGAGTACTGTAGTGATTCCTCAGGGGAAAAGAGTGCCTTCCAGCGCTCTCTCAGCTTCCACCGACAGAGGTACCGGTACTCCTGCAAACACTCACAATATACAAATAATATTGTAACACGAACGGCTGAGGATATTACCTCCAATGAAGTATGATATCTCGGCGATGAGGTGGAGATGACGTCTGGGTTTTATGGAGTGAGATGATGAAGAATGAGTGACAGCTGTCAGGAAGTAATGAGTAACAGCTGTCACTCCCGGCTGTGTCCGTGGCGGCAGCGCCCTCTCGTGCCTGAAGCCCGCACTTCAGGCAGGGCGCCCTCTGGTGGTGGGCCAGCAGTACCTCCTCTTCTGGCGGCCCACACAACAGGACCCCAGCTCTGATTTTTTTTTTTTTTTCCTGTTCTGACGTGCTGTCTGATAAAGGCCTGCTGATCTCTTTTCTCACAGATGTCCTTTACAAGGTCTTTTAAAAGTGTGTACCACTACGATTAATAAAGCTGGAGTTGGCACAACAAGCTGAGAACCAATTTATTCATTACACGTCATTTTTTATTTTTATTTTATTTTATTTTTTTTTTTGTATTTAATCACACTCATTTGGTATGTTTTGTCTAAATTTTATTGGAAATGTATTATATACGGTCACTATGTTTATTTGTGATATACAGTACCATGTTGGGCCACAATGGAAACAAGTGTTTTTATGCTTTTTTTATGTTACCTTGTATTTTCAATGTGTATTATATTTAAAACACCTATTTGTATTTGCATTGTTGATATGAATACAAATCAATCTATCAACCTAAGACAATGATTTGAGGCGTCATATTGTGCAAAACAGTTTCTCACTTTTGCATTTTCAAGATTTTAAGATTTCATGTTAGTTTTTGTCAGTCACTTTGACACTAGTTTCAGAACCTTGATGTCACTTTTCCCAAATGTAGATACAAAACTCACAACGAATGATCAAAATGCACTTTTTCAAAGCTCTAACATTTTTTTCCAATGTCTTGGATACAATTCACATAAACCAAAGATCATTAGTCCATTGAACTATAATCACCTGTTCAAAATGACACAACTCAGCATCAAAATATAACCATTTCAAAATGCAATTCACACATTACAATCTAACTATCAACTGGTACAACTCGATCAACTGATAAAATACTACGCTCAAAATGACAAGTAACTGTTGCATTACTCTTAAACCGTAATCTTATGGAAACT
Organism: Thalassophryne amazonica; assembly: GCF_902500255.1. NCBI lineage: Eukaryota > Metazoa > Chordata > Actinopteri > Batrachoidiformes > Batrachoididae > Thalassophryne > Thalassophryne amazonica. The sequence goes on from NC_047104.1 coordinate 134,378,245, forward strand.
GAGGATGACCATGTTCAGATCATGAAAGTTTCAGGATGATGACAATGACTGACACCAGTTCATTACTGATGATTGATCTGACCTTGTGGTGTGGGTATAAGTAAGTGGCATCCACAACAACATCTGTAGTGATACAGCATGGAGCAGGCAGGTGGGCACCATAGAGGTCAAGTAGGAGAAGGAAGAGGAGGAACACGTGGTCAAAGGAATAGCAGAGGACAAGTGTAACCCAGGTCCCATGTAGCTATAGTTATCTAGAGTGGGTAGTACAATGGGACCGGGCCTGAGTTCGTTGATGAACTGTTTTATGTTTTATTACCCTTTAATTTACCTCTTTTTGAGTTTTACCAAATCTTGATTTCTGAGTTTTCCTAATAAAATTAATAAGGACACCATACAACGGTACTTTAAATGCAATAATCCTTGTACAGGTATTTATTTACACAATTGAAGAAGAAAAAAAAATTAAATTATTGGTAAAATAAAAAATAATATAAACAAAACTAAAAATGTTATAAGTGAAAATGTGCAAGTTGAACTGAGGTTTCTTCTGCTTTCAAGTTTTTTCTCTTTAGTAAACAACAAAAAAATCTTTTACACATTTATATGAAATACAATTATCTTCTTTATGTTCTTGAGCTACACCAAAATAAAGTGACCTGTCTTTTTAATAAAAAAAAAATAAGTATCTTGCGACTTTCTTTAAATAAAAAAAAAAGTACTCTTGAACTTTGGCCAGAACCCTAAAAATATATGCAAAAAAACTCAATAACTCAATAATCATCTGTGGGCCCACACACACACACACTCAATTTTTACTCCTTAAAAGGTTGCAGGCCTGAGTTGAAGCTAGGGTGCGATGGGGCCTAAAACGTTAATGGCCGCTTCACTTTGACATGAGCAGAAACAAAAAGCACGTGCAAGATCAGTTGATTCAATTAATACTCACAGATCCCAAACGAATTGATAGGGGGGCTAACAGTCACCAGGGCAATGGCAGTAAGATCAGAGCAGCTAGTACCAGGAACCACAGGAGCTGTCTGGACCACAGGAACCACCAGGAAGAAGAAACACGAAACAGCACCAGAAAACAGCAGCGTCCATCCACTGGGAAGACTGGGAAAACCGCTCCGACCCTCTCTCTCTCTCCACATCTCCTTTAAGCATATTAACTCAGTTGAGCCACAATACTAACACTTATTTTGTGATGAAATAACGTGAAATCTGTTTCAACTAGGAAGCCTTAACAATGCACATGTTCATGGTATGCTACGCTAATTAGCAGGCCGCTAACTAACACCACACATCATGAATTATCACTATAACTGTTCGTTACAACACTGAACGGATGGCACATGTTTTTCTGTACCTTTTAGGTTACAAACAAGTTATTATCAGGCCCACGAGTAGTCGACCTTGCAGATAAAACTTGAAGAATGCTCCGTCACACCCTGATTGACTCTTTTCTCTCAGAGCCTCAGCACGTCTGCTCTTAAAAAAAAAAACGACACACTGCCCCTTTTTAGGGAAAGACTTGGGATTGGCACTCAACAAAAATATAAACGCAACACTTTTGGTTTTGCTCCCATTTTGTATGAGATGAACTCAAAGATCTAAAACTTTTTCCACATACACAATATCACCATTTCCCTCAAATATTGTTCACAAACCAGTCTAAATCTGTGATAGTGAGCACTTCTCCTTTGCTGAGATAATCCATCCCACCTCACAGGTGTGCCATATCAAGATGCTGATTAGACACCATGATTAGTGCACAGGTGTGCCTTAGACTGCCCACAATAAAAGGCCACTCTGAAAGGTGCAGTTTTATCACACAGCACAATGCCACAGATGTCGCAAGATTTGAGGGAGCGTGCAATTGGCATGCTGACAGCAGGAATGTCAACCAGAGCTGTTGCTCGTGTATTGAATGTTCATTTCTCTACCATAAGCCGTCTCCAAAGTCGTTTCAGAGAATTTGGCAGTACATCCAACCAGCCTCACAACCGCAGACCACGTGTAACCACACCAGCCCAGGACCTCCACATCCAGCATGTTCACCTCCAAGATCGTCTGAGACCAGCCACTCGGACAGCTGCTGGAACAATCGGTTTGCATAACCAAAGAAATTTTGCACAAACTGTCAGAAACCGTCTCAGGGAAGCTCATCTGCATGCTTGTCATCCTCATCGGGGTCTCGACCTGACTCCAGTTCGTCGTCGTAACTGACTTGAGTGGGCAAATGCTCACATTCGCTGGCGTTTGGCACGTTGGAGAGGTGTTCTCTTCACGGATGATGCGAAGGAGATGTGTTGCACTGCATGAGGCAAATGGTGGTCACACCAGATACTGACTGGTATCCCCCCCAATAAAACAAAACTGCACCTTTCAGAGTGGCCTTTTATTGTGGGCAGTCTAAGGCACACCTGTGCACTAATCATGGTGTCTAATCAGCATCCTGATATGGCACACCTGTGAGGTGGGATGGATTATCTCAGCAAAGGAGAAGTGCTCACTATCACAGATTTAGACTGGTTTGTGAACAATATTTGAGGGAAATGGTGATATTGTGTATGTGGAAAAAGTTTTACATCTTTGAGTTCATCTCATACAAAATTGGAGCAAAACCAAAAGTGTTGCGTTTATATTTTTGTTGAGTATAGTAAAACCTAATAGCAATACTTAAACAAATTGAAACACATAAAATTGGTAACAGGTTAGATTGCACGGCTGATTACACAGACTTTACGCTCAAACAAACTCATATTCTCCTAAGTTCTGGATTTTAAAGGACCATTACACATTTTTAGAAATATGTAACTTAACTTTTACACAGTACATATGTTATTTATGCAAATGTATCTAATGCACCTTTTAACCAGTTTTAATATCATGAACTTTTGGTGTGTCCTACAACTATTTACATGTTGTGTTACTGATTTTATGTACTGTAGTCAGTGATTTTAGACAGGGCTACACAAGCACCCCTTGTGAGAGGTGGCCATGGGCCCCGTTTGAGTGGTGTGGGGGGAATAGGGTCGAGGACAAGGACCAAGACAGCAATGGCAAAGAGTCTCCAATGAGATTAGAGCAATGGTTGTAGATCATGTGATCAGTCATGGCATGACAATGATTGAGGCAGCGAGAATGATACAACCAAACCTTTAGAAGATCAACCATGGCCTCAGTCATTAGAACTTTCCACAATGAGAACCAAAGTCTTCAGCATTATGCACTACAGTAAACATTACAGTACTGTAGGCTACTCTTACTGTAATTGTCAAATGATTGTACACTGCATGCCAGTGTGCAGCACAGAATAGGTAATGTGAGTATGAAAATGTGTTCTATAGTATGACATGTTTTTCCTGTCATATTCCCTACAGAATTGAGACTAGACCCAACAGTGGAGGTAGAGGCAGACTCCTCATTGAGGAACAGGAACGGGCTGTGGTCAACATTGTCCGCGCCAGAAATGACATTTGACATAGAGAAATCAGACAGAACATCCTGGACGATGAAGATCTCCTTGGAAATGTGGTAGCCATAAATTTGCAGACCATTGCACGTGTTCTGAAAAGGCACCAGGTGTCCCTCAAACAGTTGTACCGTGTGCCTTTTGAAAGAAATGCAGACAGAGTGAAGTATGAGCGTGGCAATATCAGAAGATGGTGTGGTACGGCGCAGATCTCTCCTCTCTTGCAGAGCTTCTTGTTGCATTTCTTGATGAGCTAACTCTAGTCTGTAGAGGTGTTGGTGTAATTTATGTCACTGTGTGGGACAAGGTCAGGTTCCACCACGCTCATCCGGTGCAGGCATGGTTTCAGGCCCATCCACAGTTTATCCTCACTGTGTACTTGCCGCCATACTCTCCTTTCCTTAACCCCATTGAGGAATGTTTCTCCACATGGAGGTGGAACGTGTATGATCGGCATCTGCATCAACGAGTGACCCTTCTTCAGGGCATGGACAATGCCTGGGAAGACATGACAGCAGTCCAGTGTCACACCTGGATTCACCATGCGTGAAGGTACTTTCCAAGGTGTTTGGCAAACGAAAACATCTATGCAGATATGGATAAGAACCTGTGGCCCAATCCACAAGACTGGGTTGATGGGGATGACGAGCGTTTGTTTAGTTTGTTTGTTTGTTTTTTCTTACTGTACAGTAGCCAGGTGAGGAACACAGCAGTTTGTTTTGCAGGAATCTTTGTTTTTGTTACAGTAATTGTTGCTTCCATTCAACCTATGTTATTTAGTTTGTATTCATCAATAAACTTCAGCTTTGTTCAATGATCCCACTGTGTCTGTGGTATTCTCTCTACTAATCCTTTTACAGTGACATTACGTGTAGCACAGGATGAAACATGTATCGCATAGTTTGTACGACAATATTTAATGGCTGTAAAAACAACTATGTGTATGTTGTGTGTGTGTGTGTGTGTGTGTGTGTGTGTGTGTGTGTGTGTGTGTGTGTGTGTGTGTGTGTGTGTGTGTGTGTGTGTGTGTGTGGGTGTGGGTGTGGGTGTGGGTGTGTGGGTGGGTGATCTAAAGAAATGTCCCGATGGTATTTCATGATAAATGAGTTGTTTGAACCAATGATTCTGTGAGTGCAAGCTTTCTTTAGGGGAGGTGATGATCTAGTGGTTAAGCATTGGGCTTGAGACCAGAGGATCCTCTGTTCAAATTGCAGCCTGACCGGAAAATCACTAAGGGCCCTTGGGCAAGGTCCTTAATCCCTAGTTGCTCCCGGTGTGTAGTGGGTGCCTTGCATGGCAGCAGACTGACATCGGGGTGAATGTGAGGCATTATTGTAAAGAGCTTTGCACTTCTGATGCAGATGGAAAAGCGCTATATAAATGCAGGCCATTTACCATTTATTTATTTAAAGATATGAATACACAATGCAATGTTTTGAATGTTGCACAGCCTGTGAGACAAATGGTGACCATTTTGAGTTTTGTATCTAGAGTTGTGAAAAACGACATCAAGGTTCCGACACTAGTGTCAAAGACTTTGACAAAAACTGCAAAAAACTGCAAAGGCCCACAAGTCTGTTACCTCAAGGAAATTATCCTTGAGGTAACATTAATAATTGTTAATATTGACTCGTCTTAACACCTTGTAGCATTATCATGTTTGACAGCAGTATTAGCAACTAACCAGTGTTAGTTAATTGACTAAGTAGTAATATCAACAACTGTTTTTCTCAGAGCTTGGGAAAATAAAATGTGCCAAGTTTATACATACACCTGTTCAACCCAAGGAAATCAGCTGTTTCATTTCTTTCTGGTTATTTCTGTGATTACTCAGCTTACTTCACATTTCACCATTTCTGGTGTCTCTTTGGTGTCATGTAAATGGACTGCATTTATATAGTGCTTTTCCATCTGCATCAGACCCTCAAAGCGCTTTACAATTATGCCTCACATTCACCCCGATGTCAGGGTGCTGCCATACAAGGCGCTCACTACACACCGGGAGCAATAGGGGATTAAAGGCCTTGCCCAAGGGCCTTAGTGATTTTCCAGTCAGGTGGGGATTTGAACCCATGATCTTCTGTACTCAAGCCCAACACCTTAAGCATGATACCATCACCCTCCCCTAAAGGTCATGTAGGTTAAATAACCTGTATCTCATCTTGATGTCATGCTCCCAAGTGTTACACAGCTGTTAAGAGTTATCCTCGACATGCCCTCGACCTCAAGTATTTATTGTATCCTACTGCATATCTTAAAAACTGTCAGATGGCAAATGTGGCTCAGGGGCATTTCAAGGGACTCTTGGGACCTCAGACAAAACTGAACCTGTACGCCTGTACTGAACCTTGTAGACGCAAATTCAAAGGAAATCGTTTGCCAGTTATTCTTCAATAATGCTTTAGACAGAATAAGTCTACTCGTAAACTAAGTCTAAGAATAAGTCTACTGACTAACTACCTGTTAGCACTGAATTGACAACCAACTTGTTTCTGATGTTGGGACAAACTAAACCTTCAGTGTAACTAATTTATTCAACATAACAGATTCTCACTTAACATGGTCTCATTTTTTTCTTTTCTGCCTCCTTCTCTGCTTATCCTTCCTTTTATGATTGCCTGAAAGATAATTTCACTTCATGGTGCTTTGCAGATTGATGCACCCCCTGTTCACTGCCCATAAAACAATGCAAAAAAAATGTACTGTCTCCTTGTGGTTGGTGAGCCCACGTGGAGGTGACACCATCTTGTTTCTTGGGCAGAGCACAACTGGCAAGGCAAGGTGACTCTGTCCTTACTTGTGTACATCAAGAAGGGTCTTTCTGAATCATCCTTTATCTCTTCCCTCACCTTGGACCAATTGCCAAGGGTGGCCCTACCAGGAACTAATGCTCTAGACAGCACACCTCCTAGGATCACAAGGAATGCAATACCCTGTGGTGATCTCTCGGTCAAGAGAGAGTTATTGTCCTAAATGGATTTCAAGTATTTGGGCTCTTTTCATGAGAGGAATCAATTGGTGTGTGAGATCAGGAGACGGACTGGGGCTATATCTGATGTTCTACGGATGTTATACTGTACCATCGTGGTGGCAAGACTCTCGATGTACCAGGCGATTTACACTCATCTGTGGTCATGACGTTTAGGTAATGACTGAAAGAACAATGATTCAATGACATTCCTTCACCAGGTATCTGGCTTACACACAGGGACTTGAATATCTTGAGACTTGAATCCATATACGGTGGGGTAAAAAAGTATTTAATCAGTCCCTGATTGTGCAAGTTCTCCCACTTAGAAAGATGAGAGAGGTCTGTAATTTTCATCATAGGTACTCTTCAACTATGAGAGACAAAATGAGAAAAAATTCCAGGAAATCACATTGTAGGATTTTTAAAGAATTATTTGTAAATTATGGATGAAATAAGTATTTAGTCACCCACAAACAAGCAAGATTTCTAGCTCACACAGCCCTGTCCTCCACTCATTACCTGTATTATGGCATCTGTTGGAATCATCTGTATAAAAGACACCTGTCCACAGCCTCAAACAGGCACACTCCAACTCCCCCCAACTCAACCATGGCCAAGACCAAAGAGCTGTTGAAGGACACAAGGAAGAAAAATTGTAGACCTGCACCAGGGTGGGAAGAGTGAATCTACAATAGTCAAGCAGGTTGGTGTGAATAACAACTGTGGGAGCGATTGTAGAAAATGTAAGGCATACAAGACCATGGATAATCTCCCTCGTTCTGGGGCTCCAAGAAGATGTCATCCCTTGGGTCAAAATGATCATGAGAACGGTGACAAAAATCCCAGAACTACATGGAGGGACCTGATGAATGACCTGCAGAGAGCTGGGACCAAAGTAACAAAGGCTACACACTACGCAGAGAGGGACTCAAATCCTGCAGTGCCAGGCTTGTCCCCCCTTAAGCCAGTACATGCCCAGGCCCATCTGAAGTTTACCAGAGAGCATATGGATGATCCAGAAGAGGATTGGAAGAATATCATGTGGTCAGATGAAACCGAAATAGAACATCCATCCATCCATACATTTTCTTTCGCTTTATCCGGAGTCGGGTCGCGGGGGCAGCAGCTCAAGCAAAGCGCCCAGACCTCCCGATCCACACACCTACCCCAGCTCCTCCGGGGGAACCCCAAGGCATTCCCAAGCCAGCCGAGAGATGTAATCCTTCTAGCATGTCCTGGGTCTTCCCCGGGGCCTCCTCCCAATGGGACGTGCCGGAACACTCTCCAGCAAGGCGTCCAGGGGGCATCCGGAAAAGATGCCCGAGCCACCTCAACTGACTCCTTTCGACGTGGAGGAGCAGCGGCTCGATTCTGAGCTCCTCCGAGTGACCAAGTCCTCACCCTATCTCTAAGGGAGCGCCCAGCCACCCTGCGGAGGAAACTCACGGCCGCTTGTACCCGCGATCTCGTTCTTTCGGTCATGAGCCAAATCTCATGACCATAGGTGAGGATCGGAACGTAGATCGATCGGTAAATCGAGAGCTTTGCCCCCTACTCAGCCCTCTCTTCACCACGACGGTCCGATACAGCGACCGCATCACTGCAGACGCTGCACCGATCCGTCTATCGATCTCACGCTCCATCTGTCCCTCACTCGTGAACAAGACCCCGAGATACTTAAACTCCTCCACTTGAGGCAAGGACACTCCACCGACCTGAAGAGGGCAAAGCACCTTTTTCCGGTCAAGAACCATGGCCTCGGATTTGGAGGTGCTGATCTTCATCCCGGACTCCTCACACTCGGCTGCAAACTGCCCAGTGCACGCTGAAGGTCCTGATTTGACGAAGCCAACAGAACCACATCGTCCGCAAACAGCAGAGAAGAGATTCTGTGGTTCCCAAAACAGACCCCCTCTACACCTGGCTGCACCTAGAAATTCTGTCCATAAAAATAATGAACAGAACCAGTGACAAAGCGCAGCCCTGGCGGAAGCCAACGTGCACTGGAAACAGGTTTGACTTACTACCGGCAATGCGAACCAAGCTCCTGCTGCGGTCATACGGGGACCGGATAGCCTTTAGAAAAGGACCCCGGACCCTGTACTCCTGGAGCACTTCCCACAGGGTCCCCCGAGGGACACGGTCGAATGCCTTCTCCAGATCCACAAAACACATGTGGACTGGTTGGGCGAACTCCCATGAACCCTCGAGCACCCGATGGAGCATGTAGAGCTGGTCCAGTGTGCTGTGACCAGGACGAAAACCACACTGCTCGTCCTGAATCCAAGATTCGACCATCGGTCGAATTCTCCTCTCCAGTACTCTGGAATAGACCTTACCGGGGAGGCTAAGGAGTGTGATCCCCTATAGTTGGAACACACCCTCCGGTCCCCTTCTTAAACAGAGGGACCACCACCCCGGTCTGCCAATCCAGAGGCACTGTCCCCAATTGCCACGTGATGTTGCAGCGGCGTGTCAGCCAAGACAGTCCCACAACATCCAGAGACTTAAGGTACTCAGGATGGATTTCATCCACCCAGGAGCCTTGCCACCGAGGAGCTTTCTAACCACCTCGGTGAATGCCTGGGTAATGGATGAGTCCGCCTGTGGGTCCCCAGTCTCTGCTTCCTCTTCGGAAGACGTGACGATGGGATTGAGGAGATCCTCAAAGTACCCTTCCACCACCCAACAACACCCAGTCAGGGTCAACAGCTCCCCACCCAGCACATAAACAGTGCGGTGGAGAGAGCTTCGCGCTCCTGAGGCGTCGGACGGTTTACCAGAATCTCTTCGAGGCGACCAATAGTCCTCCTCCATAGCCTCCCGAACTCCTCCCAGACCCGAGTTTTGCCTCTGCGACCGCACTGGCTGCGGCACGCTTGGCCTGCCGGTACCTGTCAGCTGCTCTGGGGTCCCACCTACCAACAAAGATAAGTAGGACTCCTTCTTCAGCTTGATGGCATCCCTTACTTCCGGTGTCCACCACCGGGTTTGGGGATTGCCGCCGCGACAGGCACCACAGACCTTGCGACCACAGCTACGAGCGGCCACATCAACAATGGAGGTGGAGAACATGGTCCACTCAGACTCCATGTCTCCAACCTCCCCGAGATCTGGGAGAAGCTCCCGGAGATGGGCGTTGAAGACTCCTGACAGAGGGTTCCGCCAGTCGTTCCCAGCAGACCCTCACAAACGTTTGGGCCTGCCAGGTCTGACCGGCTTCCTCCCCTCCCAGCGGATCCAACTCACCACCAGGTGGTGATCGGTCGACAGCTCTGCCCCTCTCTTTACTGAGTGTCGAAGGTCAGATGATACGACTACAAAGTCGAGCACCCTTGTGCTCGAACATGGTGTTCGTGATGGACAAACTGTGACTAGCACAGAAGTCCAACAACTGAACACCACTCGAGTTCAGATCGGGGAGGCCATGCTTCCCGCTCACTCCCTCCAGGTCTCACTGTCGCTGCCCACGTGGGCGTTGAAATCCCCCAGGAGAACAATGGAGTCCCCAGTCAGAGCGATCTAGTACCCCTCCCAGGGACCCAGGAAGGTCGGGTATCTGCACTGCCGCTCGGCCGGTAGGCCGAGACAACGGTGAGAGACCTGTCCCTGACCCGAAGGCGTAGGGACGCGACCCTCCGTTCACCAGAGTGAACTCCAACACATGGCGACTGAGCTGGGGAGCAATAAGCAATGCAACCCCAGCTCTCCGCCTCCCCGTGGGCAACGCCAGAAAAATGAAGCGTCCAGCCCCTCCAGGAGTTGGGTACCAGAGCCCATGCTGTGCGTGGAGGTGAGCCCGACTATCTCTAGTCGGTATCTCTCAACCCGCACAAGCTCAGGCTCCTTGCCACTCAGTGAGGTGACATTCCATGTCCCAACAGCCAGGGGCTGTGAGCAGGGACCGGGCCACCGGGCCACCCGCTCTCGACGCCACCCAATACTCTCTGCACCCGACCCCATGGCCCCTCTGCAGGTGGTGAACCCACAGGAGGGCGGGCCACGTTGCTCCTTCAGGCTGAGCCGGCCGGGCCCATGGGCTAAGGCCCGAACACCAGGCACTCGCGCGCGAGCCCCAACCCAGTCCTGGCTCCAAGGTGGGACCCGGTCCGCCATACGGGCGACATCTCGGTCCTTGATCTTTCCACTGGTCATGGAGGTTCTGAGCTGCCTTAGTCTGACCCATCACCTAGGACCTGTTTGCCTTGGGAGACCCTACAGGGAGCACAAAGCCCCCGACACATAGCTCCTAGGATCATCCGGGTACGCAAACTCCACCATGATAAGGTGGCAGCTAGAGGGAGCAGCTAAAGCTAGAAAATAGAACATTTTGTAAAAACTCAACTCGTCGTTTGGAGGAAGAAAAATGCTGAGTTGCATCCCAAGAGCACCATATCTAATGTAAGCATGGGGGTGGAAACATCATGCTTTGGGGCTGTTTTTCTGTAAAGGGGACAGGGCATGATCCATGTTAAGGGAAGGATGAACGGGGGCCATGTATCATGAGATTTTAAGCCAAAACCTCTTTCCATCAGTGAGAGCATTGAAGATGCAACGTGGGGGTCTTCCAGCATGACAATGATCCCAAACACACCGCTCGGGCAACGAAGGAGTGGCTCCGTAAAAAGCATTTCAAGGTCCTGGAGTGGCCTAGCCAATCTCCAGACCTCAACCCCATAGAAAATTTGTTGAGGGATTGAAAGTCCATGTTGCCCAGCGACAGCCACAAAACATCACGCTAGAGGAGATCTGCATGGGGATGGGCCAAAAAAAATACCAGCTACAGTGTGTGCAAACTGGTGAAGACTTACAGGAAATGTTTGACCTCTGTCATGCCAACAAAGATTATGTTACAAAGTACTGAGCTCAACTTTTGTTACTGACCAATACTTATTTTCCACCTAATTTACAAATATATATATTATAACTCAATGTGATTTCCGGATGTTTTCTCATTGTCTCTCATAGTTGAAGTGTACTGATGATGAAAATTACAGACCTTTCTCATCTTTCTAAGTAGGAGAACTGCACAATCAGGGACTGACTAAATACTTTTTATCCCACTGTAAAGGACTTGAATATCCAGGAGGAACTCAGAGTAGAGGCATTGCTTTTTCACATTGAATGGAGCTAGTTGAAGTGATTTGAACATCTGTTGAGATGTCCCCTAGCCATCTCCCTTGCGAGATATTTCAGGCATGTCCAATTGGGAGGAAGCCACAGGAAAGTCCCTCTACACTCTGGAGGTATACATTTCCAAGCTGGCTTTGTAACACTCAAGATCCCACAGGCAGAGTTAAAGGGCTTGGCCAAATAGAGGGATGAGCTTCTTGGTCTACTGCCACAGAGGCCAGAATGCAGATAAGTGGCATAAAATAAATTAATGGCAGCAAGCTCGTTGCATAAGGCCTCATTAGGGAAAGTTTCAGGCATGTTGCTGCAAATTGGACATGGCCAACCATAGAGTTTATAATTTGGTGTTGTTGTGGACTAATTAACTGTTCTCTGGAGCGCTGCTCTAGTCTCAAGGCTGCAGGCAATGGTTTCTTTTCTTGAACCACCTGTCATGTTCATCTGAGTTGTGAAGAACCTTCTTTGTGTAGTAATGAGCCACTTACATGTCTGAAAGTGGCTGTAACTGCCAAACATGAACCATGTTTTAATCAAAGTCATGTACTTTATGTTTTAAAGAACACAGCAATTTGTGGAGTTTTAAACCAATTGTCACTTAATCCAGGTCATATACTGCTTATTCCAAATAAGGGTGAGGGGGGTTGGAGCCTATCCCAGAGGTCACAGGGCAATGATGTATACAAGATAATATGCCAAAGGATTCTGCTAACAACCACAAATCAACGGAATTTGAACCTGAAGCCATTATATGAAAGATAACTGAATAAAATGCATCAGAGGGCTAATGCAAACGCTGTATACTCTGAACATGATTTCCTTTGTGACATCATCATGACACCACCTACAGTAGTGTTCAGAATAATAGTAGTGCTATGTGACTAAAAAGATTAATCCAGCATTTGAGTATATTTCTTATTGTTACATGGGAAATAAGGTACCAGTAGATTCTCACAAATCCAACAAGGCCAAGCATTCATGATATGCACACTCTTAAGGCTATGAAATTGGGCTTAGTAAAAAAAAAAAAGTAGAAAAGGGGGTGTTCACAATAATAGTAGTGTGGCATTCAGTCAGTGAGTTTGTCAGTTTTGTGGAACAAACAGGTGTGAATCAGGTGTCCCTATTTAAGGATGAAGCCAGCACCTGTTGAACAGGCTTTTCTCTTTGACAGCCTGAGGAAAATGGGTGTTCAAAACATTGTTCAGAAGAACAGCGTAGTTTGATTAAAAAGTTTATTGGAGAGGGGAAAACTTATACGCAGGTGCAAAAAATTATAGGCTGTTCATCTACAATGATCTACAATGCTTTAAAATGGAAAAGAAAAACAGAGACATGTGGAAGAAAATGGAAAACAACCATCAAAATGGATAGAAGAATAACCAGAATGGCTATGAAATTGGGCTATTAGTAAAACAAAGTAGAACAGGGGGGTGTTCACAGTAATAGTAGCATCTGCTGTTGAAGCTACAAACTCAAAACTATTATGTTGAAACTGCTTTTTTAGCAATCCTGTGAATCACTAAACTAGTATTAGTTGTATAACCACAGTTTTCATGATTTCTTCACATCTGCAAGGCATTAATTTTGTTGGTTTGGAACCAAGATTTTGCTCATTTACTAGTGTCCTTGGGGTCATTGTCTTGTTGAACACCCATTTCAAGGGCATGTCCTCTTCAGCATGAGGCAACATGACCTCTTCAAGTACTTTGACATATCCAAACTGGTCCATGATACCTGGTAATGCGATATATAGGCCCAACACCATAGTAGGAGAAACATGCCCATATCATGATGCTTGCACCACCATGCTTCACTGTCTTCACTGTGAACTGTGGCTTGAATTCAGAGTTTGGGTGTCATCTCACAAACTGTCTGCGGCCCTTGGACCCAAAAAGAACAATTTTAATCTCATCAGTCCACAAAATATTCCTCCATTTCTCTTTAGGCCAGTTGATGTGTTTGGCAAATTGTAACCTCTACTGCACATGTCTTTTACTCGTATTTAACAGATGGACTTTGCGGGGGATTCTTGCCAATAAATTAGCTTCACACAGGTGTCTTCTAACTGTCACAGCACTTACAGGTAACTCCAGACTGTCTTTGATCATCCTGGCTGATCAATGGGTGAGCCTTTGCCATTCTGGTTATTTCTATCCATTTTGATGGTTGTTTTCCATTTTCTTCCACATGTCTCTGTTTTTCTTTTCCATTTTAAAGCATTGCAGATCATTGTAGATGAACGCCTAATTTTTTGCACCTGCGTATGTTTTCCCCTCTCCAATCAACTTTTTAATCAAACTACGCTGTTCTTCTGAACAATGTTTTGAACACCCATTTTCCTCAGGCTGTCAAAGAGAAAAGCATGTTCAACAGGTGCTGGCTTCATCCTTAAATAGGGGACACCTGATTCACACCTGTTTGTTCCACAAAACTGAACAAACTCACTGACTGAATGCCACACTACTTATTGTGAACACCCCTTTTCTACTTTTTTTTTTACTAATAGCCCAATTTCATAGCCTTAACAGTGTGCATATCATGAATGCTTGGTCTTGTTGGAATTGTGAGAATCTACTGAATTTACTGGTACATTGTTTCCCATGTAACAATAAGAAATATACTCAAAACCTGGATTAATCTTTTTAGTCACATGGCACTACTATTATTCTGAACACTACTGTAGGATGGAAAAAGCAGGCTAACTTTAAGTTTCTGGAATGACATTCCGAAAGCCCTGACATCAACTCTGTTGAAAATTGTGGAATACGCTTAAAAACAGAGTTTTGGGGTCATCTCACAAACTGTTTGCGGCCCTTGGACCCAAAAAGAACAATTTTACTCTCATCAGTCCACAAATATTCCTCCATTTCTCTTTAGGCCAGTTGATGTGTTCTTTGGTAAATTGTAACCTCTTCTACACATTTCTTTTATTTAACAGAGGGACTTTGCTGGGGATTGTAGCAAATAAATTAGCTTCACACAGGCGTCTTCTAACTGTCACAGCACTTACAGGTAACTCCAGACTGTCTTGATCATCCTGGAGCTGATCAGTGGGTGAGCCTTTGCCATTGTGGTTATTCTTCTATCATCATCATATCATCATTGTATCATTGTAGATGAACAGCCTATAATTTTTTTGCAACTGCGTATAAATTTTCCCCTCTCCAATCAACTTTTTAATCAAACTACGCTGTTCTTCTGACCAATGTCTTGAACGTCCCATTTTCCTCAGGCTTTCAAAGAGAAAAGCAGTTCAACAGGTGCTGGCTTCATCCTTAAATAGGGGACACTGATTCACACCTGTTCTTCCACAAATTGACCAACTCACTGACTGAATGCCACACTACTATTATGTGAACACCCCCTTTTCTACTTTTGTACTAATAGCCCAATTTCATAGCCTTAAGAGTGTGCATATCATGAATGCTTGGTCTTGTTGGATTTGTGAGAATCTACTGAATCTACTGGTACCTTGTTTCCCATGTAACAATAAGAAATATACTCAAAACCTGGATTAATCTTTTTAGTCACATAGCACTACTATTATTCTGAACACTACTGTATTACCAATCAATCACAAATATTTTGATGATCCATATGAATTTCAGATCATTTCTGTAGCCCTATTGGTTGGTTGGTATGTTTTTTTCTGCACCGTTTTAATTGATCTTGACCTTTGATCTCCTCCAAAAGCTCGTCATCTCGAGATATTTGCCCAAGTAATATTCCCACCAAGTTTAGTGTAAATCTATCCAGACTTTTTTTTAATCTTGTTCACAGACACACACAGGACCAATTACAATACTCTGCTTCATTGACTTTTCAGGTGCACAGGGTAAAAAAAACTTTTAAAAAATTTAGCATGCTTGTGAGTTCTTAATTCCTGCCCTCATGGCACATTTTCAGTTATTTTATTCAGTAGTAAATGAAACACAAATCATAATAAGCGCTTTGAGAGTCTGATGTAGATGGAAAAGCGCTATATAAAAAATGCAATCCATAATGCCTTAAAAATGATGAATGAGAACATCTTATCTGAACATATTTGTTGCAGTTGTATGGATGATTAGTCATTATTTCAGTCGGAGTTTCATCATCCCTCCTGCTCTCAGTATGTTAACAGCATCTGATAAGCCAAATAACTGCTTTAACTTCTCCAGCATTATGTTTGATGAATGTGTTCCTACTTACTACGTCGTAGTAAAAGCAGAGAAATTCTCTGACTAGCGAGAGAGTGATGAAGGAGATATGGTGCATATCTATTGACTGAAGTACTTGGATAAACACCATCGTCGCTGCATCTACAAATACAAATAAAACCTGTACTGAAAAGAGGAGCCACATGTCATCAAACAGCACTGAGCTGGAGCTCACCTGAAATGGACTAAAATGTGCATTGCAGTCCAACGAGACAACCATTCGGTCTCTCACCAGGAATAATACACCGTTTTTGTTGGCCTTTGATGAAACAGACCATCCAGACTGTTCACAGTTTAAAAGTCAATGGGGCCTAATTTCACCGTCTAAAAGGGTTTGAGGATTTGCTCACTGGAGGGCAGGTGAACTGAGCGCAGAGGTGGGCTCTTCACAGAAAGGAGTTTGATCTATCCTTTTGTTAGTCATGACCATGTTTTGGGCAGAATATGAAATAAATCAGAGTGCCATCTGTCATCTCAATTATTGTGCACCAGGGCCATAGTAATGTGGTACTGAGAAAGCAGAGGCAAGTGAAAAGCTTTATAACATGTTAATGGATTTGCCCCAATCTGTCACAAAATGGACAAGAGGCTGCAGACACCAACGTGCGCTAAGAACGTGAAGACAAAAATAAATGCAATAATAATAATATGCAAATAATGAATGTTTATGAATTCAATGCTATGAATATTTCATGAGGTGAGAGATGGAACATCAACTTGGAAATACAGCTAGATAGTCGTGATACCTAAAAAAAAAAAAAAAGACTTTGTGTACTTCCTCAGTCCAGCGAAATCGCATCAGAAATTTGTCCAGCTTTTCATCTTAACAGCTCTTCATGCCTCCACATGGCTTATGGCATGTTGGATTTTTGTGTGTGTGTGTGTGTGTGGTGTGTGTGTGTGTGTGGTGTGTGTGTGTGTGTGGGTGTGTGTGGTGTGTGTGTGTGTGTGTGGGTGTGTGTGTGTGGTGTGTGTGTGGGTGTATGTGTGTTTGTTTAGAAGAAACTGCACTGTCAATTAGCTCATACAAATTGTCGTCTGTCAGCAAAACAAACTCTGCCATGTTTAGTGTGTGCGTGGGCGGTGTTCACAGCGTGCAATGGTACAAAACCTATGGAACAAAATTTGCACGGTAAATGGAACCAAATTGTCACGTGACATAGAAAGCACCAATCAAATGATAAGGATCCACTCAGCCATTATAATAATAATAATATTATTATTATATTATTATTATTATTATATATATTATTATATTAGTATTATTAAAAAGATGTGCAGTTACAGTTAGAATTTGCCAGAAGGCACATGGGAGACATGAGCTGCGATTTGATCAGTTTTCGACTGGCTGTGGCATAACCACCAAAATTGTGAAAAACAAACCGAATAGCATTGGTACTACAGTCTCTTTGGAGGAGTGGAACCAACGTTGTAAACAAAGGCTGCAGCCAATCAGAGAGTGGCGTGTCTCAGCCAATCAGCAAAATGTCAGAATCCTGACTAAAAGTCACATGACCAAATAACCCGATACCAACTCCTTTGCCTTGGCTGGAGGAGTGGAACCCACTTATTGCTGACTTTGCCTCCATCTCCTGTTGTTGCCTCTATTTGGTTCCCGTGTGTGCCCTGGTCGCTATCCTGTCCTATGCTGTGCCCTTCACCGCCACCAGTTGTCCCCTACATTTCTTCAATGGCAGGACTCATTCTAGCACCTTGACACCCAGGACAGGGGACCAGCCGCAAACAAGACTATATTCATTTGTAAAATTTATTACTATGAATATATGTTGGGTCTCGCATCTCCTGAGTCTTGATGGTAGAAACACTTTGACACTATAGAATACTGATACACAGTGAAGGATTGGTCATCTGGAATTGAGCAAATGCCAGAAGGACCCTCCTATATGTGCTGGCTTGGCCCACTCACAATGGCTTATTGTATTGACAAAATAAATGTAAACTAATAATAATTTAGTCTTTTATGATTTTGATTTATAAAGTTTTTATGTATGTTGTCACAATATTAATATCTTTTCAACACCTTTCATAACACAACACAATCATAATTCCTTCCCTCCCTATCCAGTTGAAAGGTCAGGTTTGGGTGGAAACAAGAATTTTTGAGGACAGTTTCTGGCTAAAAGAAAATGAATCATTGCAGTAAACATCTGAAGAAGGCAGCTGAAGAAAAGAGAGGAAAGCAAAAAGGTTCCTGTTGGCTGAGAGTGTAAAATGTGCAAAACTAACAGAATTTTTTAAATGTGTCACCGATAGCGACACCTCAGCTAACATTAGCAGCGTTAATGTTAGTGTGGGTGCACTGGGCCCCGACGACACAGAGACCACGGAGTCAGATCCGGGAGACAAACTAGACTATGAAGAAAAAAACAAAACAATCAAACTTCAACACTGGACTTGTGGCAGAAACTGACAATGAGCGACAAAGCGCCTGGGAAAGTGGATTACCGATGGCAACAGTGAGATCAGAGGCAGCTGAAACCAGAACCAGAAAGGGGAGAGCAGCAGGTGCTGCAAGTGTGGCTTGAGGATGATGCACAGTGTAATTTATTTTCAGGTGCCCAAATTCCAGTCAAGCAGCTAACGGAACAAACAGCAAAGCAGTTATTTTGTGATGTAGCGATGCAGTGTGTTGCACTTTGCTCTTGTACCAGTTGAACTTGTTCACTCATACATACCACAAAATAGGCCTACACTTTTGTTGACCCTCTCCTGCACACAACCAATATGTAAAAGACGTTTCTCCACACGGAGGATTATCAAGCACTGCCTGAGAAGCAGAATGTCACCTACAGGACAGTTTGGAAAGAAATCCTACTTGCAGAGTAAAGCAAACTACATAAAGGTAAGACCCATTTATTGATTGTTACATATACAGTGGATGTGCAGTGCTCTTTATATATTGTGGAAATGTTATCAGAATATACACTGTGGTTATAGCCCCTTTCACACCAGGCCAACGTAGAGCTGCGTAATGCGGCATACCAACTATGCGGAACTTATGCAGACCTACGTGGCAGTACGCTGAGGGATGCAAAGGGGTCTGCGAAATGGACACAAAAAATAAACATGTTTAATTTTTTTTCACTGGAGGCAGTGCTCTTCGCAATTCTATGCAACATGCCGCTACTGTATGCAAGCCTACACAACACTACGTTATTCTACACCATGCCTCCGCAATTGTACGCTACCCTACGCCATTCCACCGAAAAATCCTCTCAGGTTTTTTTTATCAGTACATACCTGCATTGCTAGATTTTATTCATCCTGCTTAACTCTACTGAACTTTGCTGGGAGTGAACCTTTAAAGCCCAGAAGAAGAGGCAGATGAAAACCACAGAAGAAGAGGCGGACCAAAACCCCATATGCATCCATTCCTGCATAATAGATATGCAGCACAATGCATCTCTAAGCAGGCCAGGTGTGAAAGGGGCTTATGTTTTGATGTGTTGGTGGAGCTGTTGAATATTATGTACTGTGCCAAGGGGACAGTATCTTTAAGATTGTTAAGGTACTACGACTCTTGGCGGGATTAGCGGGACTGCTTGTTGATCATACTACACTGTGTAGACAGTGAAGTATGGTGGAGCAAGCATCATGATATGAGGATGTTTCTCATACTATGGTGTCAGGCCTACTTATCACATACCAGAGATCATGGATCAGTTTGAATACATCAAAATATTTGAAGAGGTCACGTTGCCTTATGTTGAAGAGGAAATGCCCTTCAATTGGGTGTTTCAAGAAGACAACTCCAAACACACCAGCAAGTGAGCAGCATCTTGGTTCCAGACCAACAAGATTAATGTTATGGAGTGGCCGGCCCAATCCCAGGACCTTAATCCAAAAGAAAACTTGTGGGGTGGCAAAACCAAGAAATGCAGAGGAAGTGTGGAATGTCATCCAGTTGTCCTGGGCTGGAATACCTGTTCACAGGTGGCAGACGTTGGTAGATGCAACACAGATGTGAAGCAGTTCTCAGAAACAGAGGTTACAAACTAAAATATTAGTTTAGTGATTCACAATCTTTAAGCGTTTTACCGGTTATCAGTAATGTATGGGTTGTAAAGAAAACGGACACTGCTGCTTTTTTTTTTTTTTGTTTTTGAACAGCCTAATATCATTTTCTTCACTTTCTGTTAAGTAATACGATTGATGAATTTTTCTTCATGTTCTGATTTGGAATGGAATGTATGTATGTTTATTTGAAATGGGACAGTGCATGTAAATATGCCGGATTATAGCAGGATGCTAATTTTCATCCGTAGTCTCAGTAACATAGAAACAGACAAGACCACACAACATACCAAAATAAATTAATCATGACAGAAAAACAATTAAAACAGAATATACATAATAGGAAAAGTCTTGGAAAATTGGACTTTAACACTGAACCGAATTTTCAAAAATTCAGAAAAAAAGATAAAATTTCTTTCATATGTGAGAACACTATGATCGGATGGTATCCTTTATCATTTGTAAAGTGTTATCTGGATTTGATCCAGAATGCAGATTTTGTGCCCATTTAAATTAACATTGAAAACCCCATTTGGTGTACATTTTGCATTATATCTCATTCAAAAGTGCCTCAGTCACTCTCATTTGTGACAGTGAGGTGCAATGAATAGACTAAGGTTGATCCCCATCTGATCCATATTTTGGATATAGTGGATATTTGATTTTAACATTGAAATGTAAAAATTTATGGAATTGTAAACTAGTATTGGCAGAGGTTTGCGATCTACAAGCGCTGTGTTCTAGTTTACAGTGTTAAGCATGGCTGGGACCCCATCGCCCCTTGGTCACATCACCCAGACAGAGGCACTACAACCACCTGCCATTCATTTTCAAACAGAGTAGGTGTTTCACAGCCTGAGGAGATGAGTGGTTTCTATGCCGGTGTTGCAGACCGAACGGCCCCCAGATGACCCAGTTCACAGATTAACACCTCGGTTCTGCTTCACACTGCACTCCAGTCATCATCTAGCTCCACAACAGATATCTGAAGCTTTTGTACAACAATCATTTCCACATAAATTCAGCATTATTTTATCATAAAAGGCAGTGGAAGTGATCAGACAGTGGCGGCTAAACGAGCTGCTAGCTGATGCATTCACTGCACGTCGGTCATTTCAAAGCATCACAGCCTCATTTCTGCTTAAAACTGACTTTAGAATGATTTAAGAGGTTTTACCATCTCAGACGTGAAGTTGACTTCATGAAAACGATGAGAGATGCGATACGACGACTGCCAATCCAAGTGAACGCATAGTGACGGCAGCATGATGTACGCTGGTTGTTGTTTATTTGTAATTATTTATAATTACTGATGGGAATAATGTCATTAAAATAAATGTCATTAAACGCTGTTTTTACCAGTGAGTAATGTAACTAATTACTGTTTCCATCGTTACAATGCCGTTATCGCACAAATACGTACAAACACACACGCACTCGCTCACACACACGATGCATCATTTGCGTTTTTCAACTGGAACTACAGACATTACTTTTCCCTCACTGAGACAAAAGGCAAGAATGTACATGTGAATGAGCATAATTGAATTTTAGATTTGAGTTGTGGGCTGTTGAGGTGCAAAAATATCATTCATTCATTTTCAGCCACTTATCTGGGATGGGGCTGTGGTGTAATAAATATAAAAAAATTGTAAAGTAGCTTTGTGTTTAACCTGTTGTACTATATAACCATAGTAATGATAGTATTCACAGTAACATATTAAATTTGATGGGTGTCTTGTCTCACATTGTCTCACAGCAACATTAAAATAGTGTAGATTAGTGTAAATTTTTTTCTGTTAATTTAGTCTATTAAGTGTACATTTCATTCATTAAGCATATTTAATATTCAGTCTTAATATAAATAATGTACATATAGTTGAATTTAAAGTTTTTTAAAGGGGGGAGCAATACAAATTCATTGACATATTTGAAATAAAAGAAAGTAAGTCCTCCACAGCAACATTAAAACAGTGTTAATTTGTGTACAAAGTTTTTGGTTAATAATGCCCATTTAATTCTTTAAGTAAAGTTCATGTGGCTGTGTCCCTTGTTTTTCACTCAGGGTCGACACATGCGGATCCAAGGTAGATTAAATACTAAAGACATTTAACATTCAGTTTTAATTTTAATACTGAACATACAGTTGACTTTAAAGGTCCATTAAAAAAGGGGAGGGGTGATCCAAATTCACTGACATATTTGAATATTTTTAAAAAGTAATGCAATAGTTACTTTCCCTAGTACTAATAATGCTGTAACACAGTTACTAACTCCTTGTTTGGGAGAAGTAACTAGTAACTATAACTATTTTTTTTTTTTTGTTTTTAAAGTAACATGCCCAACACTGTTATATAAAGTCAGGCAGCACACTGGCATAGTTTGTTAAGATAAGAATCTTTTATTAGTCCCACGACACTGAAATTTGCGATTGCTGCAGCAGCAAAGGGATATGTACAGAACAACTGTGCAAAGTAATGTTAAAACACAGAAGGCAAGTACTGTGCTGTAATAACAACAATATATACAGTGAAATACAATATTTACAAGCAAGAGGAAAAAACTCGACAGTTAAAATTAATGTTGGTAATATTGCACATGAGTGGACAAGTATTATTGCACATGAGAGACAAAAACTTGTTACTTTGATGATTGAGTGGTCTACTGGGAAAGGTGCTGGTTATGGAGTCGGACGCAGGAAGGAGGGAGCTGCGTTATCGCTCCTTCACACACTTTGGGTGGAGCAGCCTTTTGCGGAAGGAGCTGTTCCAGTGCAGTCAGGGTGTCACACATAAGGTGGGAGGCCTTCTCCAGCAGAGATGACAGCTAAGCCATCATACTCCTTTCTCCCACCTCCTGCACCTATGGAGGGGTCTTCCCAGAACAGAACTGGCCTTACCTATCACTTTGTCACGTCTCTTCCTCTCAGCAGTCATGATCTGCTCCTCCAGCAGTCCACTCTCTAACAAATGGCTGTAGCCACTACAGAAACAAGAAGGTCCTCAGGAGCATCCCCTGCACTCCAAAGGACCTGAGTCACCTCAGCATTAAAGTCTGCTCTGGCCTTGTTGTAAAGTGCAGGTGTGTTGGTATGCACTGAGGCCTCAGCAGGCAAGGTCAGGCGTTTTGAATCCCACCTGGTCCTTTCTAGTGTGGAGTTTGCAATGTTCTCACCTGTGTTCATGTAAGTCCCGTCCGGATGCTCCAGCGTATCCCACATCCCAGGTTAGGTGAACTGGAACTTTAAATTAGATGTGGATGTGAATGTGCTTGTCGTCTATATGGGCCCTGCGCTAGACTGGAGTCTGTCAGGATTGTGGATTTTTGTCATGTGTTTGGTGGGATTTTTTAATTTTCTGCTTGGGATGTGTCTTACTGGCTTTCTCTTTTGTGTCACTTGGGTGCTTGGGTGGTGGGCGTGTCCCTTCCTGTTTTCCATGCCCTGTTCTGGATCTTTCCTGCACACCTGTTCCCCATTACCCTGCTCATCACATCCTGTATTTCAGCCTCTCATTTCTCTCTCTTCCCTGCCAGACCATTGCGCTTATGCCTTTCTTGTGTTTCTTGACACTGTTTACCTTGCTGTGTTTTTTGCGAACCCCCTGCCTGTTTTTGGGACTCATGCCTTGCCTTATGACTCCTGTTACTGTTGCTGATTTTGGACTGCCTCTTTGTGAACAAACCCTGATTGTCTACATAGTAAAACCCGTTGATCGATCCCACCTGTGGTCTGAGTTTAGCATTTGTTTCCAGCTTTTTGTGTCCAAAGGTCTGATAGAGTCCTGGTCCAGGGGCGTACCCGACCTCTTAACTATGATGGCTGCAATGGCTCCAGCTTCCCCATGACTCTTAATTGGAATAAGCGTTGAATGTGCGTGAGTGAGTGGGTATAGAAGATATAATATAATAATAAGCATCATTCCAGTTCTTTCTTCATTTCCATAACACAATGTTAGGAATCATTGTCATTAGCAGCTATATTGATATTGTACATTTTTACTCACCATTATCAGTATTGGCCCCCAGAAATCCATATCAGCTGGTTCCTACACTTAACTCCATGGCACTAGCATTAAAATCAGAAGTAACTCAGAAATGTCCAAAGTTAAATCAGCAATTTTACAAAGTAGGACCTATTAACATTTCCATCAGTCTTCCATTAGTGGTTGTATCTCCTTAAATGCAGTCACGGTGATGGTGTATCACGCTTTTCACACATATTATGGAATGTCGTCTTTGAATTTCTTCTACTGCGATAAGTTCATGTCTCCCTGCACTCTAACCACCCTTCGCATCTCTGTCGTGTGAGTCAGATCAACGAGTAACTCAACATTCTGAGTCAGGGTGTGCTGCAAACGCTGTCAGCGTCCCAATACACACTGTTTTTGCAAAATGACTCACTATGTTACAATGATGCAAAAGCTCCGTGTTTTCCATAAACTGCTAGAATCTGGCAGCCTACCAGAGTTTTAAAAGGAGCCTCAAATACTTTGACACTCCTCATAAATACATAAAAATCTCTAACATAGTGCTTCAGCAAGGCCATCCCAGCTCCCTCCATCTGCTTTTAACCTGAAGGACCTGTGTGAAGTGTAGTGACACGGACCCACAACAGGGGGCGCAAAATGAACGGTCAATAGATGAGCCAAAAAGTAACAATTTAATGTTGTGAAATGTGCACAACGAAATACAGACAATCTCAGAATATAATTACAGTCAATCACAAAGGTGACATGTGGGCAGGCTCGAGGATAGAAGACGTCTGTCCTGAGAAGAGCCGGAACCACACGATTTCCGCCACCACCGAACCTGGTGAATACTGGAGCCTCCAGTCACAAATTCCCAGGTGATCACCGTCCCCGACTGTCGGATCTGGTACTGCTGGCGAGAACAAAGATAGTCAAGTGTAGGTGTGTGCACACCCAGTAACAAATACGGTGGGAATGCCACCTCCACCTCTCACTCTATAACTTGCAGAGTACTGTAGTGATTCCTCAGGGGAAAAGAGTGCCTTCCAGCGCTCTCTCAGCTTCCACCGACAGAGGTACCGGTACTCCTGCAAACACTCACAATATACAAATAATATTGTAACACGAACGGCTGAGGATATTACCTCCAATGAAGTATGATATCTCGGCGATGAGGTGGAGATGACGTCTGGGTTTTATGGAGTGAGATGATGAAGAATGAGTGACAGCTGGTCAGGAAGTAATGAGTAACCAGCTGTCACTGCCCGGCTGTGTCCGTGGCGGCAGCGCCCTCTCGTGCCTGAAGCCCGCACTTCAGGCAGGGCGCCCTCTGGTGGTGGGCCAGCAGTACCTTCCTCTTCTGGCGGCCCACACAACAGGACCCCAGCTCTGATTTTTTTTTTTTTTCCTGTTCTGACGTGCTGTCTGATAAAGGCCTGCTGATCTCTTTTCTCACAGATGTCCTTTACAAGGTCTTTTAAAAGTGTGGTACCACTACGATTAATAAAGCTGGAGTTGGCACAACAAGCTGAGAACCAATTTATTCATTACACGTCATTTTTTATTTTTAGTTTATTTTATTTTTTTTTTTGTATTTAATCACACTCATTTGGTATGTTTTGTCTAAATTTTATTGGAAATGTATTATATACGGTGCACTATGTTATTTTGTGATATACAGTACCATGTTGGGCCACAATGGAAACAAGTGTTTTTATGCTTTTTTTATGTTACCTTGTATTTTCAATGTGTATTATATTTAAAACACCTATTTGTATTTGCAGTGTTGATATGAATACAAATCAATCTATCAACCTAAGACAATGATTTGAGGCGTCATATTGTGCAAAACAGTTTCTCACCTTTTGCATTTTCAAGATTTTAAGATTTCATGTTAGTTTTGTCAGTCACTTTGACACTAGTTTCAGAACCTTGATGTCACTTTTCCAAATGTAGATACAAAACTCACAACGATGATCAAAATGCACTTTTTCAAAGCTCTAACATTTTTTTCCAATGTCTTGGATACAATTCACATAAACCACAAGATCATTAGTCCATTGAACTATAATCACCTGTTCAAAATGACACAACTCAGCATCAAATATAACCATTTCAAAATGCAATTCACACATTACAATCTAACTATCAACTGGTACAACTCGATCAACTGATAAAATACTACGCTCAAATGACAAGTAACTGTTTGCATTACTCTTAAACCGTAATCTTATGGAAACTGAGGATGACCATGTTCAGATCATGAAAGTTTCAGGATGATGACAATGACTGACACCAGTTCATTACTGATGATTGATCTGACCTTGTGGTGTGGGTATAAGTAAGTGGCATCCACAACAACATCTGTAGTGATACAGCATGGAGCATGCAGGTGGGCACCATAGAGGTCAAGTAGGAGAAGGAAGAGGAGGAACACGTGGTCAAAGGAATAGCAGAGGACAAGTGTAACCCAGGTCCCATGAGCTATAGTTATCTAGAGTGGGTAGTACAATGGGACCGGGCCTGAGTTCGTTGATGAACTGTTTTATGTTTTATTACCCTTTAATTTACCTCTTTTTGAGTTTTACCAAATCTGATTTCTGAGTTTTCCTAATAAAATTAATAAGGACACCATACAACGGTACTTTAAAATGCAATAATCCTTGTACAGGTATTTATTTACACAATTGAAGAAGAAAAAAAAATTAAATTATTGGTAAAATAAAAATAATATAAACAAAACTAAAAATGTTATAAGTGAAATGTGCAAGTTGAACTGAGGTTTCTTCTGCTTTCAAGTTTTTTCTCTTTAGTAACAACAAAAAAATCTTTTACACATTTATATGAATACAATTATCTTCTTTATGTTCTTGAGCTACACCAAAATAAGTGACCTGTCTTTTTAATAAAAAAAAATAAGTATCTTGCGACTTTCTTTAAATAAAAAAAAAAGTACTCTTGAACTTGGCCAGAACCTAAAAATATATGCAAAAAAACTCAATAACTCAATAATCATCTGTGGCCCACACACACACACACTCAATTTTTACTCCTTAAAAGGTTGCAGGCCTGAGTTGAAGCTAGGGTGGCGATGGGGCCTAAACGTTAATGGCCGCTTCACTTTGACATGAGCAAAGAAACAAAAAGCACGTGCAAGATCAGTTGTATTCAATTAATACTCACAGATCCCAAACGAATTGATAGGGGGGCTAACAGTCACCAGGGCAATGGCAGTAAGATCAGAGCAGCTAGTACCAGGAACCACAGGAGCTGTCTGGACCACAGGAACCACCAGGAAGAAGAAACACGAAACAGCACCAGAAAACAGCAGCGTCCATCCACTGGGAAGACTGGGAAAACCGCTCCGCCCTCTCTCTCTCTCCACATCTCCTTTAAGCATATTAACTCAGTTGAGCCACAATACTAACACTTATTTTGTGATGAAATAACGTGAAATCTGTTTCAACTAGGAAGCCTTAACAATGCACATGTTCATGGTATGCTACGCTAATTAGCAGGCCGCTAACTAACACCACACATCATGAATTATCACTATAATGTTCGTTACAACACTGAACGGATGGCACATGTTTTTCTGTACCTTTTAGGTTACAAACAAGTTATTATCAGGCCCACGAGTAGTCGACCTTGCAGATAAAACTTGAAGAATGCTCCGTCACACCCTGATTGACTCTTTTCTCTCAGAGCCTCAGCACGTCTGCTCTTAAAAAAAAAAACGACAGCACTGCCCCTTTTTAAGGGAAAAGACTTGGGATTGGCACTCAACCAAAATATAAACGCAACACTTTTGGTTTTGCTCCCATTTTGTATGAGATGAACTCAAAGATCTAAAACTTTTCCACATACACAGATCACCATTTCCTCAAATATTGTTCACAAACCAGTCTAAATCTGTGATAGTGAGCACTTCTCCTTTGCTGAGATAATCCATTCCCACCTCACAGGTGTGCCATATCAAGATGCTGATTAGACACCATGATTAGTGCACAGGTGTGCCTTAGACTGCCCACAATAAAAGGCCACTCTGAAAGGTGCAGTTTTATCACACAGCACAATGCCACAGATGTCGCAAGATTTGAGGGAGCGTGCAATTGGCATGCTGACAGCAGGAATGTCAACCAGAGCTGTTGCTCGTGTATTGAATGTTCATTTCTCTACCATAAGCCGTCTCCAAAGTCGTTTCAGAGAATTTGGCAGTACATCCAACCAGCCTCACAACCGCAGACCACGTGTAACCACACCAGCCAGGACCTCCACATCCAGGCATGTTCACCTCCAAGATCGTCTGAGACCAGCCACTCGACAGCTGCTGGAACAATCGGTTTGCATAACCAAAGAAATTTTGCACAAACTGTCAGAAAACCGTCTCAGGAAGCTCATCTGCATGCTTGTCATCCTCATCGGGGTCTCGACCTGACTCCAGTTCGTCGTCGTAACTGACTTGAGTGGGCAAATGCTCACATTCGCTGGCGTTTGGCACGTTGGAGAGGTGTTCTCTTCACGGATGATGCGAAGGAGATGTGTTGCACTGCATGAGGCAAATGGTGGTCACACCAGATACTGACTGGTATCCCCCCAATAAAACAAAACTGCACCTTTCAGAGTGGCCTTTTATTGTGGGCAGTCTAAGGCACACCTGTGCACTAATCATGGTGTCTAATCAGCATCCTGATATGGCACACCTGTGAGGTGGGATGGATTATCTCAGCAAAGGAGAGAGTGCTCACTATCACAGATTTAGACTGGTTTGTGAACAATATTTGAGGGAAATGGTGATATTGTGTATGTGGAAAAAGTTTTACATCTTTGAGTTCATCTCATACAAAATTGGAGCAAACCAAAAGTGTTGCGTTTATATTTTTGTTGAGTATAGTAAAACCTAATAGCAATACTTAAACAAATTGAAACACATAAAATTGGTAACAGGTTAGATTGCACGGCTGATTACACAGACTTTACGCTCAAACAAACTACATATTCTCCTAAGTTCTGGATTTAAGGACCATTACACATTTTTAGAAATATGTAACTTAACTTTTACACAGTACATATGTTATTTATGCAAATGTATCTAATGCACCTTTTAACCAGTTTTAATATCATGAACTTTTGGTGTGTCCTACAACTATTTACATGTTGTGTTACTGATTTTATGTACTGTAGTCAGTGATTTTAGACAGGGGCTACACAGCACCCCTTGTGAGAGGTGGCCATGGCCCCGTTTGAGTGGTGTGGGGGGAATAGGGTCGAGGACAAGGACCAAGACAGCAATGGCAAAGAGTCTCCAATGAGATTAGAGCAATGGTTGTAGATCATGTGATCAGTCATGGCATGACAATGATTGAGGCAGCGAGAATGATACAACCAAACCTTTAGAAGATCAACCATGGCCTCAGTCATTAGAACTTTCCACAATGAGAACCAAAGTCTTCAGCATTATGCACTACAGTAAACATTACAGTACTGTAGGCTACTCTTACTGTAATTGTCAAATGATTGTACACTGCATGCCAGTGTGCAGCACAGAATAGGTAATGTGAGTATGAAAATGTGTTCTATAGTATGACATGTTTTTCCTGTCATATTCCCTACAGAATTGAGACTAGACCCAACAGTGGAGGTAGAGGCAGACTCCTCATTGAGGAACAGGAACGGGCTGTGGTCAACATTGTCCGCGCCAGAAATGACATTTGACATAGAGAAATCAGACAGAAAACATCCTGGACGATGAAGATCTCCTTGGAAATGTGGTAGCCATAAATTTGCAGACCATTGCACGTGTTCTGAAAAGGCACCAGGTGTCCCCTCAAACAGTTGTACCGTGTGCCTTTGAAAAGAAATGCAGACAGAGTGAAGTATGAGCGTGGCATATCAGGAAGATGGTGTGGTACGGCGCAGATCTCTCCTCTCTTGCAGAGGCTTCTTGTTGCATTTCTTGATGAGCTAACTCTAGTCGTAGAGGTGTTGGTGTAATTTTATGTCACTGTGTGGGACAGGTCAGGTTCCACCACGCTCATCCGGTGCAGGCATGGTTTCAGGCCCATCCACAGTTTATCCTCACTGTGTACTTGCCGCCATACTCTCCTTTCCTTAACCCCATTGAGGAATGTTTCTCCACATGGAGGGTGGAACGTGTATGATCGGCATCTGCATCAACGATGACCCTTCTCAGGCATGGACAATGCCTGGGAAGACATGACAGCAGTCCAGTGTCACACCTGGATTCACCATGCGTGAAGGTACTTTCCAAGGTGTTTGGCAAACGAAAACATCTATGCAGATATGGATAAGAACCTGTGGCCCAATCCACAAGACTGGGTTGATGGGGATGACGAGCGTTGTTTAGTTTGTTTGTTTGTTTTTTCTTACTGTACAGTAGCCAGGTGAGGAACACAGCAGTTTGTTTTGCAGGAATCTTTGTTTTTGTTACAGTAATTGTTGCTTCCATTCAACCTATGTTATTTAGTTTGTATTCATCAATAAACTTCAGCTTTGTTCAATGATCCCACTGTGTCTGTGGTATTCTCTCTACTAATCCTTTTACAGTGACATTACGTGTAGCACAGGATGAAACATGTATCGCATAGTTTGTACGACAATATTTAATGGCTGTAAAAACAACTATGTGTATGTGTGTGTGTGTGTGTGTGTGTGTGTGTGTGTGTGTGTGTGTGTGTGTGTGTGTGTGTGTGTGTGTGTGTGTGTGTGTGTGTGTGTGTGTGTGTGTGTGTGTGGGTGTGGGTGTGTGTGTGGGTGTGTGGGTGGGTGATCTAAAGAAATGTCCCGATGGTATTTCATGATAAATGAGTTGTTTGAACCAATGATTCTGTGAGTGCAAGCTTTCTTTAGGGGAGGTGATGATCTAGTGGTTAAGCATTGGGCTTGAGACCAGAGGATCCTCTGTTCAAATTGCAGCCTGACCGGAAAATCACTAAGGGCCCTTGGGCAAGGTCCTTAATCCCCTAGTTGCTCCCGGTGTGTAGTGGGTGCCTTGCATGGCAGCAGACTGACATCGGGGTGAATGTGAGGCATTATTGTAAAGAGCTTTGCACTTCTGATGCAGATGGAAAAGCGCTATATAAATGCAGGCCATTTACCATTTATTTATTTAAAGATATGAATACACAATGCAATGTTTTGAATGTTGCACAGCCTGTGAGACAAATGGTGACCATTTTGAGTTTTGTATCTAGAGTTGTGAAAAACGACATCAAGGTTCCGACACTAGTGTCAAAGACTTTGACAAAAACTGCAAAAAACTGCAAAGGCCCACAAGTCTGTTACCTCAAGGAAATTATCCTTGAGGTAACATTAATAATTGTTAATATTGACTCGTCTTAACACCTTGTTAGCATTATCATTGTTTGACAGCAGTATTAGCAACTAACCAGTGTTAGTTAATTGACTAAGTAGTAATATCAACAACTGTTTTTCTCAGAGCTTGGGAAAATAAAATGTGCCAAGTTTTATACATACACCTGTTCAACCCAAGGAAATACAGCTGTTTCATTTCTTTCTGGTTATTTCTGTGATTACTCAGCTTACTTCACATTTCACCATTTCTGGTGTCTCTTTTGGTGTCATGTAAATGGACTGCATTTATATAGTGCTTTTCCATCTGCATCAGACCCTCAAAGCGCTTTACAATTATGCCTCACATTCACCCCGATGTCAGGGTGCTGCCATACAAGGCGCTCACTACACACCGGGAGCAATAGGGGATTAAAGGCCTTGCCCAAGGGCCCTTAGTGATTTTCCAGTCAGGTGGGGATTTGAACCCATGATCTTCTGTACTCAAGCCCAACACCTTAAGCATGATACCATCACCTCCCCTAAAGGTCATGTAGGTTAAATAACCTGTATCTCATCTTGATGTCATGCTTCCCAAGTGTTACACAGCTGTTAAGAGTTATCCTCGACATGCCCTCGACCTCAAGTATTTATTGTATCCTACTGCATATCTTAAAACTGTCAGATGGCAAATGTGGCTCAGGGGCATTTCAAGGGACTCTTGGGACCTCAGACAAAAATGAACCTGTACGCCTGTACCTGAACCTTGTAGACGCAAATTCAAAGGAATATCGTTTGCCAGTTATTCTTCAATAATGCTTTAGACAGAATAAGTCTACTCGTAAACTAAGTCTAAGAATAAGTCTACTGACTAACTACCTGTTAGCACTGAATTGACAACCAACTTGTTTCTGATGTTGGGACAAACTAAACCTTCAGTGTAACTAATTTATTCAACATAACAGATTCTCACTTAACATGGTCTCATTTTTTCTTTTCTGCCTCCTTCTCTTGCTTATCCTTCCTTTTATGATTGCCTGAAAGATAATTTCACTTCATGGTGCTTTGCAGATTGATGCACCCCTGTTCACTGCCCATAAAACAATGCAAAAAAAATGTACTGTCTCCTTGTGGTTGGTGAGCCCACGTGGAGGTGACACCATCTTGTTTCTTGGGCAGAGCACAACTGGCAAGGCAAGGTGACTCTGTCCTTACTTGTGTACATCAAGAAGGGTCTTTCTGAATCATCCTTTATCTCTTCCCTCACCTGGGACCAATTTGCCAAGGGTGGCCCTACCAGGAACTAATGCTCTAGACAGCACACCTCCTAGGATCACAAGAATGCAATACCCTGTGGTGATCTCTCGGTCAAGAGAGAGTTATTGTCCTAAATGGATTTCAAGTATTTTGGGCTCTTTTTCATGAGAGGGAATCAATTGGTGTGTGAGATCAGGAGACGGACTGGGGCTATATCTGATGTTCTACGGATGTTATACTGTACCATCGTGGTGGCAAGACTCTCGATGTACCAGGCGATTTACACTCATCTGTGGTCATGACGTTTAGGTAATGACTGAAAGAACAATGATTCAATGACATTCCTTCACCAGGTATCTGGGCTTACACACAGGGACTTGAATATCTTGAGACTTGAATCCATATACGGTGGGGTAAAAAAGTATTTAATCAGTCCCTGATTGTGCAAGTTCTCCCACTTAGAAAGATGAGAGAGGTCTGTAATTTTCATCATAGGTACTCTTCAACTATGAGAGACAAAATGAGAAAAAATTCCAGGAAATCACATTGTAGGATTTTTAAAGAACTTATTTGTAAATTATGGATGAAAATAAGTATTTAGTCACCCACAAACAAGCAAGATTTCTAGCTCACACAGCCCTGTCCTCCACTCATTACCTGTATTAATGGCATCTGTTGGAACTCATCTGTATAAAAGACACCTGTCCACAGCCTCAAACAGGCACACTCCAAACTCAACCATGGCCAAGACCAAAGAGCTGTTGAAGGACACAAGGAAGAAAATTGTAGACCTGCACCAGGCTGGGAAGAGTGAATCTACAATAGTCAAGCAGGTTGGTGTGAATAAATCAACTGTGGGAGCGATTGTAGAAAATGTAAGGCATACAAGACCATGGATAATCTCCCTCGTTCTGGGGCTCCAAGCAAGATGTCATCCCTTGGGGTCAAAATGATAATGAGAACGGTGAACAAAAATCCCAGAACTACATGGAGGGACCTGATGAATGACCTGCAGAGAGCTGGGACCAAAGTAACAAAGGCTACACACTACGCAGAGAGGGACTCAAATCCTGCAGTGCCAGGCTTGTCCCCCTGCTTAAGCCAGTACATGCCCAGGCCCATCTGAAGTTTACCAGAGAGCATATGGATGATCCAGAAGAGGATTGGAAGAATATCATGTGGTCAGATGAAACCGAAATAGAACATCCATCCATCCATACATTTTCTTTCGCTTTATCCGGAGTCGGGTCGCGGGGGCAGCAGCTCAAGCAAAGCCGCCCAGACCTCCCGATCCACACACACCTACCCCAGCTCCTCCGGGGGAACCCCAAGGCATTCCCAAGCCAGCCGAGAGATGTAATCCTTCTAGCATGTCCTGGGTCTTCCCCGGGGCCTCCTCCCAATGGGACGTGCCCGGAACACCTCTCCAGCAAGGCGTCCAGGGGGCATCCGGAAAAGATGCCCGAGCCACCTCAACTGACTCCTTTCGACGTGGAGGAGCAGCGGCTCGATTCTGAGCTCCTCCCGAGTGACCAAGCTCCTCACCCTATCTCTAAGGGAGCGCCCAGCCACCCTGCGGAGGAAACTCATCCCGGCCGCTTGTACCCGCGATCTCGTTCTTTCGGTCATGAGCCAAATCTCATGACCATAGGTGAGGATCGGAACGTAGATCGATCGGTAAATCGAGAGCTTTGCCCCCCTACTCAGCTCTCTCTTCACCACGACGGTCCGATACAGCGACCGCATCACTGCAGACGCTGCACCGATCCGTCTATCGATCTCACGCTCCATCCGTCCCTCACTCGTGAACAAGACCCCGAGATACTTAAACTCCTCCACTTGAGGCAAGGACACTCCACCGACCTGAAGAGGGCAAAGCACCTTTTTCCGGTCAAGAACCATGGCCTCGGATTTGGAGGTGCTGATCTTCATCCCGGACTCCTCACACTCGGCTGCAAACTGCCCCAGTGCACGCTGAAGGTCCTGATTTGACGAAGCCAACAGAACCACATCGTCCGCAAACAGCAGAGAAGAGATTCTGTGGTTCCCAAAACAGACCCCCTCTACACCCTGGCTGCACCTAGAAATTCTGTCCATAAAAATAATGAACAGAACCAGTGACAAAGCGCAGCCCTGGCGGAAGCCAACGTGCACTGGAAACAGGTTTGACTTACTACCGGCAATGCGAACCAAGCTCCTGCTGCGGTCATACGGGGACCGGATAGCCTTTAGAAAAGGACCCCGGACCCTGTACTCCTGGAGCACTTCCCACAGGGTCCCCCGAGGGACACGGTCGAATGCCTTCTCCAGATCCACAAAACACATGTGGACTGGTTGGGCGAACTCCCATGAACCCTCGAGCACCCGATGGAGCATGTAGAGCTGGTCCAGTGTGCTGTGACCAGGACGAAAACCACACTGCTCGTCCTGAATCCAAGATTCGACCATCGGTCGAATTCTCCTCTCCAGTACTCTGGAATAGACCTTACCGGGGAGGCTAAGGAGTGTGATCCCCCTATAGTTGGAACACACCCTCCGGTCCCCCTTCTTAAACAGAGGGACCACCACCCCGGTCTGCCAATCCAGAGGCACTGTCCCCAATTGCCACGTGATGTTGCAGCGGCGTGTCAGCCAAGACAGTCCCACAACATCCAGAGACTTAAGGTACTCAGGATGGATTTCATCCACCCCAGGAGCCTTGCCACCGAGGAGCTTTCTAACCACCTCGGTGACTTCTGCCTGGGTAATGGATGAGTCCGCCTGTGGGTCCCCAGTCTCTGCTTCCTCTTCGGAAGACGTGACGATGGGATTGAGGAGATCCTCAAAGTACCCCTTCCACCACCCAACAACATCCCCAGTCAGGGTCAACAGCTCCCCACCCGCACCATAAACAGTGCCGGTGGAGAGCTGCTTCCGCCTCCTGAGGCGTCGGACGGTTTACCAGAATCTCTTCGAGGCCGACCAATAGTCCTCCTCCATAGCCTCCCCGAACTCCTCCCAGACCCGAGTTTTTGCCTCTGCGACCGCACTGGCTGCGGCACGCTTGGCCTGCCGGTACCTGTCAGCTGCCTCTGGGGTCCCACCTACCAACAAAGATAAGTAGGACTCCTTCTTCAGCTTGATGGCATCCCTTACTTCCGGTGTCCACCACCGGGTTTGGGGATTGCCGCCGCGACAGGCACCACAGACCTTGCGACCACAGCTACGAGCGGCCACATCAACAATGGAGGTGGAGAACATGGTCCACTCAGACTCCATGTCTCCAACCTCCCCCGAGATCTGGGAGAAGCTCTCCCGGAGATGGGCGTTGAAGACCTCCCTGACAGAGGGTTCCGCCAGTCGTTCCCAGCAGACCCTCACAATACGTTTGGGCCTGCCAGGTCTGACCGGCTTCCTCCCCTCCCAGCGGATCCAACTCACCACCAGGTGGTGATCGGTCGACAGCTCTGCCCCTCTCTTTACTCGAGTGTCGAAGGTCAGATGATACGACTACAAAGTCGAGCACCCTTGTGCTCGAACATGGTGTTCGTGATGGACAAACTGTGACTAGCACAGAAGTCCAACAACTGAACACCACTCGAGTTCAGATCGGGGAGGCCATGCTTCCCGCTCACTCCCCTCCAGGTCTCACTGTCGCTGCCCACGTGGGCGTTGAAATCCCCCAGGAGAACAATGGAGTCCCCAGTCAGAGCGCTATCTAGTACCCCTCCCAGGGACTCCAGGAAGGTCGGGTACTCTGCACTGCCGCTCGGCCGGTAGGCCGAGACAACGGTGAGAGACCTGTCCCTGACCCGAAGGCGTAGGGACGCGACCCTCTCGTTCACCAGAGTGAACTCCAACACATGGCGACTGAGCTGGGGAGCAATAAGCAATGCAACCCCAGCTCTCCGCCTCTCCCCGTGGGCAACGCCAGAAAAATGAAGCGTCCAGCCCCCCTCCAGGAGTTGGGTACCAGAGCCCATGCTGTGCGTGGAGGTGAGCCCGACTATCTCTAGTCGGTATCTCTCAACCTCCCGCACAAGCTCAGGCTCCTTGCCACTCAGTGAGGTGACATTCCATGTCCCAACAGCCAGGGGCTGTGAGCATGGACCGGGCCACCGGGCCACCCGCTCTCGACCGCCACCCAATACTCTCTGCACCCGACCCCCATGGCCCCCTCTGCAGGTGGTGAACCCACAGGAGGGCGGGCCCACGTTGCTCCTTCAGGCTGAGCCCGGCCGGGCCCCATGGGCTAAGGCCCGAACACCAGGCACTCGCGCGCGAGCCCCAACCCCAGTCCTGGCTCCAAGGTGGGACCCCGGCTCCGCCATACCGGGCGACATCTCGGTCCTTGATCTTTCACTGGTCATGGAGGTTCTGAGCTGCCCTTAGTCTGACCCATCACCTAGGACCTGTTTGCCTTGGGAGACCCTACAGGGAGCACAAAGCCCCCGACAACATAGCTCCTAGGATCATCCGGGTACGCAAACTCCCCCACCATGATAAGGTGGCAGCTAGAGGGAGCAGCTAAAGCTAGAAAATAGAACATTTTTGTAAAAACTCAACTCGTCGTGTTTGGAGGAAGAAAAATGCTGAGTTGCATCCCAAGAGCACCATATCTAATGTAAAGCATGGGGGTGGAAACATCATGCTTTGGGGCTGTTTTTCTGTAAAGGGGACAGGGCGACTGATCCATGTTAAGGGAAGGATGAACGGGGGCCATGTATCATGAGATTTTAAGCCAAAACCTCTTTCCATCAGTGAGAGCATTGAAGATGCAACGTGGCTGGGTCTTCCAGCATGACAATGATCCCAAACACACCGCTCGGGCAACGAAGGAGTGGCTCCGTAAAAAGCATTTCAAGGTCCTGGAGTGGCCTAGCCAATCTCCAGACCTCAACCCCATAGAAAATTTGTTGAGGGATTTGAAAGTCCATGTTGCCCAGCGACAGCCACAAAACATCACTGCTCTAGAGGAGATCTGCATGGAGGAATGGGCCAAAATACCAGCTACAGTGTGTGCAAACATGGTGAAGACTTACAGGAAATGTTTGACCTCTGTCATTGCCAACAAAGATTATGTTACAAAGTACTGAGCTCAACTTTTGTTACTGACAAAATACTTATTTTCCACCATAATTTACAAATATATATATATATTTTTAATCCTACAATGTGATTTCCTGGATTGTTTTTCTCATTTTGTCTCTCATAGTTGAAGTGTACTGATGATGAAAATTACAGACCTTTCTCATCTTTCTAAGTAGGAGAACTTGCACAATCAGGGACTGACTAAATACTTTTTTATCCCACTGTATAAGAGACTTGAATATCCAGGAGGAACTCAGAGTAGAGGCATTGCTTTTTCACATTGAATGGAGCTAGTTGAAGTGATTTGAACATCTGTTGAAGATGTCCCCTAGCCATCTCCCTTGCGAGATATTTCAGGCATGTCCAATTGGGAGGAAGCCACAGGAAAGTCCCTCTACACTCTGGAGGTATTACATTTCCAAGCTGGCTTTGTAACACCTCAAGATCCCACAGGCAGAGTTAAAGGGCTTGGCCAAATAGAGGGATGAGCTTCTTGGTCTACTGCCACAGAGGCCAGAATGCAGATAAGTGGCATAAAATAAATTAATGGCAGCAAGCTCGTTGCATAAGGCCTCATTAGGGAAAGTTTCAGGCATGTTGCTGCAAATTGGACATGGCCAACCATAGAGTTTATAAATTTGGTGTTGTTGTGGACTAATTAACTGTTCTCTGGAGCGTTGCTCTAGTCTCAAGGCTGCAGGCAATGGTTTCTTTTCTTGAACCACCTGTCATGTTCATCTGAGTTGTGAAGAACCTTCTTTGTGTAGTAATGAGCCACTTACATGTCTGAAAGTGGCTGTAACTGCCAAACATGAACCATGTTTTAATCAAAGTCATGTACTTTATGTTTTAAAGAACACAGCAATTTGTGGAGTTTTAAACCAATTGTCACTTAATCCAGGTCATATACCTGCTTATTCCAAATAAGGGTGAGGGGGGTTGGAGCCTATCCCAGAGGTCACAGGGCAATGATGTATACAAGATAATATTGCCAAAGGATTCTGCTAACAACCACAAATCAACGGAATTTGAACCTGAAGCCATTATATTGAAAGATAACTGAATAAAATGCATCAGAGGGCTAATGCAAACGCTGTATACTCTGAACATGATTTCCTTTTGTGACATCATCATGACACCACCTACAGTAGTGTTCAGAATAATAGTAGTGCTATGTGACTAAAAAGATTAATCCAGCATTTGAGTATATTTCTTATTGTTACATGGGAAATAAGGTACCAGTAGATTCTCACAAATCCAACAAGGCCAAGCATTCATGATATGCACACTCTTAAGGCTATGAAATTGGGCTATTAGTAAAAAAAAAAAGTAGAAAAGGGGGTGTTCACAATAATAGTAGTGTGGCATTCAGTCAGTGAGTTTGTCAGTTTTGTGGAACAAACAGGTGTGAATCAGGTGTCCCCTATTTAAGGATGAAGCCAGCACCTGTTGAACAGGCTTTTCTCTTTGACAGCCTGAGGAAAATGGGTGTTCAAAACATTGTTCAGAAGAACAGCGTAGTTTGATTAAAAAGTTTATTGGAGAGGGGAAAACTTATACGCAGGTGCAAAAAATTATAGGCTGTTCATCTACAATGATCTGCAATGCTTTAAAATGGAAAAGAAAAACAGAGACATGTGGAAGAAAATGGAAAACAACCATCAAAATGGATAGAAGAATAACCAGAATGGCTATGAAATTGGGCTATTAGTAAAACAAAGTAGAACAGGGGGATGTTCACAGTAATAGTAGCATCTGCTGTTGAAGCTACAAACTCAAAACTATTATGTTGAAACTGCTTTTTTAGCAATCCTGTGAATCACTAAACTAGTATTTAGTTGTATA
Source organism: Thalassophryne amazonica (assembly GCF_902500255.1). Classification (NCBI taxonomy): domain Eukaryota; kingdom Metazoa; phylum Chordata; class Actinopteri; order Batrachoidiformes; family Batrachoididae; genus Thalassophryne; species Thalassophryne amazonica. Next base: position 134,417,512 of record NC_047104.1, read on the forward strand.
ACCACAGTTTTTCATGATTTCTTCACATCTGCAAGGCATTAATTTTGTTGGTTTGGAACCAAGATTTTGCTCATTTACTAGTGTCCTTGGGGTCATTGTCTTGTTGAAACACCCATTTCAAGGGCATGTCCTCTTCAGCATGAGGCAACATGACCTCTTCAAGTACTTTGACATATCCAAACTGGTCCATGATACCTGGTATGCGATATATAGGCCCAACACCATAGTAGGAGAAACATGCCCATATCATGATGCTTGCACCACCATGCTTCACTGTCTTCACTGTGAACTGTGGCTTGAATTCAGAGTTTGGGTGTCATCTCACAAACTGTCTGCGGCCCTTGGACCCAAAAAGAACAATTTTAATCTCATCAGTCCACAAAATATTCCTCCATTTCTCTTTAGGCCAGTTGATGTGTTTGGCAAATTGTAACCTCTACTGCACATGTCTTTTACTCGTATTTAACAGATGGACTTTGCGGGGGATTCTTGCCAATAAATTAGCTTCACACAGGTGTCTTCTAACTGTCACAGCACTTACAGGTAACTCCAGACTGTCTTTGATCATCCTGGAGCTGATCAATGGGTGAGCCTTTGCCATTCTGGTTATTCTTCTATCCATTTTGATGGTTGTTTTCCATTTTCTTCCACATGTCTCTGTTTTTCTTTTCCATTTTAAAGCATTGCAGATCATTGTAGATGAACAGCCTATAATTTTTTGCACCTGCGTATGTTTTCCCCTCTCCAATCAACTTTTTAATCAAACTACGCTGTTCTTCTGAACAATGTTTTGAACACCCATTTTCCTCAGGCTGTCAAAGAGAAAAGCATGTTCAACAGGTGCTGGCTTCATCCTTAAATAGGGGACACCTGATTCACACCTGTTTGTTCCACAAAACTGACAAACTCACTGACTGAATGCCACACTACTATTATTGTGAACATCCCCTTTTCTACTTTTTTTTTTTACTAATAGCCCAATTTCATAGCCTTAACAGTGTGCATATCATGAATGCTTGGTCTTGTTGGAATTGTGAGAATCTACTGAATTTACTGGTACATTGTTTCCCATGTAACAATAAGAAATATACTCAAACCTGGATTAATCTTTTTAGTCACATGGCACTACTATTATTCTGAACACTACTGTAGGATGGAAAAAGCAGGCTAACTTTAAGTTTCTGGAATGACATTCCGAAAGCCCTGACATCAACTCTGTTGAAAATTTGTGGAATACGCTTAAAAACAGAGTTTTGGGGTCATCTCACAAACTGTTTGCGGCCCTTGGACCCAAAAAGAACAATTTTACTCTCATCAGTCCACAAAATATTCCTCCATTTCTCTTTAGGCCAGTTGATGTGTTCTTTGGTAAATTGTAACCTCTTCTACACATTTCTTTTATTTAACAGAGGGACTTTGCTGGGGATTGTAGCAAATAAATTAGCTTCACACAGGCGTCTTCTAACTGTCACAGCACTTACAGGTAACTCCAGACTGTCTTTGATCATCCTGGAGCTGATCAGTGGGTGAGCCTTTGCCATTGTGGTTATTCTTCTATCATCATCATATCATCATTGTATCATTGTAGATGAACAGCCTATAATTTTTTGCAACTGCGTATAAATTTTCCCCTCTCCAATCAACTTTTTAATCAAACTACGCTGTTCTTCTGACCAATGTCTTGAACGTCCCATTTTCCTCAGGCTTTCAAAGAGAAAAGCATGTTCAACAGGTGCTGGCTTCATCCTTAAATAGGGGACACCTGATTCACACCTGTTTCTTCCACAAAATTGACCAACTCACTGACTGAATGCCACACTACTATTATTGTGAACACCCCCTTTTCTACTTTTTTGTACTAATAGCCCAATTTCATAGCCTTAAGAGTGTGCATATCATGAATGCTTGGTCTTGTTGGATTTGTGAGAATCTACTGAATCTACTGGTACCTTGTTTCCCATGTAACAATAAGAAATATACTCAAAACCTGGATTAATCTTTTTAGTCACATAGCACTACTATTATTCTGAACACTACTGTATTACCAATCAATCACAAATATTTTGATGATCCATATGAATTTCAGATCATTTCTGTAGCCCTATTGGTTGGTTGGTATGTTTTTTTTCTGCACCGTTTTAATTGATCTTGACCTTTGATCTCCTCCAAAAGCTCGTCATCTCGAGATATTTGCCCAAGTAATATTCCCACCAAGTTTAGTGTAAATCTATCCAGACTTTTTTTTAATCTTGTTCACAGACACACACAGGACCAATTACAATACTCTGCTTCATTGACTTTTCAGGTGCACAGGGTAAAAAAAACTTTTAAAAAATTTAGCATGCTTGTGAGTTCTTAATTCCTGCCCTCATGGCACATTTTCAGTTATTTTATTCAGTAGTAAATGAAACACAAATCATAATAATCGCTTTGAGAGTCTGATGTAGATGGAAAAGCGCTATATAAAAAAATGCAATCCATAATGCCTTAAAAATGATGAATGAGAACATCTTATCTGAACATATTTGTTGCAGTTGTATGGATGATTAGTCATTATTTCAGTCGGAGTTTCATCATCCCTCCTGCTCTCAGTATGTTAACAGCATCTGATAAGCCAAATAACTGCTTTAACTTCTCCAGCATTATGTTTGATGAATGTGTTCCTACTTACTACTGTCGTAGTAAAAGCAGAGAAATTCTCTGACTAGCGAGAGAGTGATGAAGGAGATATGGTGCATATCATATTGACTGAAGTACTTGGATAAACACCATCGTCGCTGCATGTACAAATACAAATAAAACCTGTACTGAAAAGAGGAGCCACATGTCATCAAACAGCACTGAGCTGGAGCTCACCTGAAATGGACTAAAATGTGCATTGCAGTCCAACGAGACAACCATTCGGTCTCTCACCAGGAATAATACACCGTTTTTGTTGGCCTTTGATGAAACAGACCATCCAGACTGTTCACAGTTTAAAAGTCAATGGGGCCTAATTTCACCGTCTAAAAGGGTTTGAGGATTTGCTCACTGGAGGGCAGGTGAACTGAGCGCAGAGGTGGGCTCTTCACAGAAAGGAGTTTGATCTATCCTTTTGTTAGTCATGACCATGTTTTGGGCAGAATATGAAATAAATCAGAGTGCCATCTGTCATCTCAATTATTGTGCACCAGGGCCATAGTAATGTGGTACTGAGAAAGCAGAGGCAAGTGAAAAGCTTTATAACATGTTAATGGATTTGCCCCAATCTGTCACAAAATGGACAAGAGGCTGCAGACACCAACGTGCGCTAAGAACGTGAAGACAAAAATAAATGCAATAATAATAATATGCAAATAATGAATGTTTATGAATTCAATGCTATGAATATTTCATGAGGTGAGAGATGGAACATCAACTTGGAAATACAGCTAGATAGTCTGTGATACCTAAAAAAAAAAAAAAAAGACTTTGTGTACTTCCTCAGTCCAGCGAAATCGCATCAGAAATTTGTCCAGCTTTTCATCTTAACAGCTCTTCATGCCTCCACATGGCTTATGGCATGTTGGATTTTTGTGTGTGTGTGTGTGTGTGTGTGTGTGTGTGTGTGTGTGTGTGTGTGTGTGTGTGTGTGTGTGTGTGTGTGTGTGTGTGTGTGTGTGTGTGTGTGTGTGTGTGTGTGTGTGTGTGTGTATGTGTGTTTGTTTAGAAGAAACTGCACTGTCAATTAGCTCATACAAATTGTCGTCTGTCAGCAAAACAAACTCTGCCATGTTTAGTGTGTGCGTGGGCGGTGTTCACAGCGTGCAATGGTACAAAACCTATGGAACAAAATTTGCACGGTAAATGGAACCAAATTGTCACGTGACATAGAAAGCACCAATCAAATGATAAGGATCCACTCAGCCATTATAATAATAATAATAATATTATTATTATTATTATTATTATTATTATTATTATTATTATTATTATTATTATTATTAGTATTATTATTAAAAAAGATGTGCAGTTACAGTTAGAATTTGCCAGAAGGCACATGGGAGACATGAGCTGCGATTTTGATCAGTTTTCTTGTATGAAAATACTTCTTTGTTCTTCTCTACCATGAAACTGTGACTGGTGAGGCAACAAACAAAAATTTCTCAGTTTATAGTTTTTCTAGTCACATTCACAGAAGACTATAAGTCCTTTAGAGTTCTTCTGGGTGTCTTCTTGGATTTCCTCACTAGTCTCATTCTCACATGGTCATTCAGTCTTGGGTAGCAGCCTTTGGCTGGGGAAGTAACCTGCGTCAAACTGGTGTCCCGTTTTGGGGGGGGGGGGGGGGCGTTGCAGACTCCCACCTATTTGACACTACAGAATGTGGAGATAAGCACTGGCACCAACAGACCTCAGGGCCTATAGAGGACTTACTTCTACAGCAAGAATGTTCTGGGATCGCTTCCCTGTGTTTGCATTGGCTCCCACTTCCAAAGACATGCAGGTTTGGTGAAGTGGTGACTCTAAATTTACTGTAGGTACATGAATGAGTTTTTGTCTAGACTGGCACCCTGTCCATGGTCGTGCCAGGCTATCACAGGGCCAGATATAGACTCATCTTCGTGCCTCTCGCCCTATGACCGGTGGGACAGGGAAACCCCCCCCTACATTGGAGTAAGTGGGTACAGAAAATGAATGAATGAATTGGTTAGGTTTGCAGGTACAGTCTGATACCACGTTTTCTTTAGTGAGCATGAGTATTCACATTTGAGTATTTCCTGAAACTGAGTACAACACTAACTTGTATTTATATAGAAAATACAACAACCATAAAAATGGCTTTTAATAAAGTTTTCTTTTCAACTGCCATTTTTCCTCACTCTGAGACACAGACGAACAGAAGGAGAGGAAAACACACCTTACCTGGGATCAAGTAGAGCGGATTCTCACCACTGCCCGCTTTTTGCTGAGTGCCACCATGAGAAGACTGAAATTTCCAAAGTCATACTGTTACATCAAGGCAGAGTGTGTCAGTGAGAGACCCTACAATTTGTGGATTATAATTTTTGAAGATGGCAACGTGCACTCAGCAGGCTGCCGGTGCACACGATAAGTGATGTGAAATATTAAAAATATTGTGAGGAGCGTTGATGATATTAATACTGGGATTAGGTCTGTTGTTTGCCAGTGCTCTTGGCTAACGCTGGAGTTTGCACATCTGGGTATTTCTGGATTGACGCATAGGCACAACACATGACAACCCTAACCACAATAAGGCCTATTCAGTCAAGAAGTGCCTGGAAAGGGCTGATGAGGTTGCTTGAGATAAGTGTCCGGTGATGCTGACATCTTTGCTGGATAACAAAGGTTTAAGTCTTTTGGGTCCTACGTAGCATTTCCTACTGTACCGTTCTAAGACTTGGACACTAATCAGTGACCTACAGTGACAACTGGATGTCTTTGGTGCTCTGTGTCTATGGGTAATCCTACTGCTGGAAAGACTTGGTGTCAAACAACTGGTTAATAAGGGCGACTCAGATGGGGAGTATCACTTACATTGTGAGGAAACATCATCTGTTGCACTTTGACCATGTAGCACACAGGTACCTCAGCATTGAGGACTCCAGCAAGACCAAGGGGATGCCCACACTTCACCTTGCTGTAGTAGGAAGATGTCTACTTTGGGGGTGGTGGGGGGTGGGCTGATAGTATACCTGGGGGTTGCTATTCAGTACCCTTGCTGGTTCTGTGGTGTGATGGATGCACTGCCGTGAGGCATCTAAGCATTTGGTGCCATATGTCCTGAGAAATTACGTCATAAACATGGGGAAAATGACTTGATTTAATCTCCCACTGATAAATGCTCAGAAATGTGAGCCATTGAGAAATGTTGACTTCGGTGATATCATCTTTGGATCCACCCCCTCAGAGCCATTTCCCATTTTCATTTAAACAAATGGGAAAACAAGTATAATCCAAACTTTTTCAACACTATATCCTCAGATGGTATTGTATTTTGCCAACTCTAATCATTATATTTTACTGTTTTGACCTGACAAATATGAAGAACCCTAAAACAATAATTTATATAGAGCTATTCCAATATAAAGTCCATGGGGTCATAAATAACCCCACTCTGTCATATTAGTCGCTAAAATAGCTTGGTCTTTTGAGGGTTAATGGTTTGCATGTTGTGCTGGAGCTTAGATCCAGGTTGTGACCAGTTAAGGTCACAGTTAACTCTGCGTTTATAGGTTCAACTTCTCCCAAAGGTATAGTGTAGATGAGCTTTGAGTCATACAGCCCACCGGTGTCCACACACTTATTTTATACAGAGCGTCAGAGGATAATTACCCACCGTTGCATGAAGCTGAGGTTGATAATATTTATTCAGACGCTCGGGTATAGTAAGAATCTCTTCTTTCTGTTTTAGCTCCACATGTATTTTTAATGATTTTGGCCCCGAGCTGTACAGTGTCAACAAAACATTACTGCTGCGTGAAAGTCTGGTAAATTTCACTCCTCTTCTCTTAGTTAAAATTTAAACTTTCATTTCTGTTTGTGTTGAAAATCCTGAGAGGAATATATTTCAAACCCGTTTGTGCAGTTGTGTAAGTGTAGTGTTTCTCGCCTCTTTGAACAATCATCTTTTTGTTTGCTTGCTTGCTACAAGCAGCTCAACGGGTAGACGACTCGCCATCGTGGAGTTCTTCTTCCAGTTAGCATTCAGGTTCATAGGAAACTGATGTCAAAATGCAGCGTGCTACCTGCAGACCCTGAACTGACTGCAGCTTTAAAATATGACATTCAGAGTGATCCTTGTTACAACACCAGACAGCATTTGTTTTGAATCCGTTGATGATGGATCATTTAGCTGCTCTTGTATTGTCTTCCTTTTGATACATACTCCAGAACAAAGTTAAAAACATCAATTTAGCATCAGTAATTTGCAGTTGTAATGAAAAGATTGGGAACCATTCCCAGCCACACATTTCATCTATTGTTACAGCCGCCAAGGACGTCATAAAATCATCAGTGTTTATTTATTTGTGTGTCTCTCTGTCTGCCTGTTAGCAGGATTGCATCAAAACTACACCACGGATTTTGACAAAAGTTTCACCACAGATAGATATTATGGTATGGAAGACTCCATAAAATTTTGGAGGTGATGCAGATCCGAATTCTGGAACAAGATTAGCCCGACAACCGGGCTATGATGAATTGGACCAGATAGGAGAGCAGCACTAGAATTCCCTCTCCTAAACGACCAATAGGAGAGCAGCGCTCACACCACATCAATGTGAGGCAGACACATGGGGTGACGTCAGCATCTCGGCCGCCAACCAATCACAGGCATATACACTCAACAAAAATATAAACGCAACACTTTTGGTTTTGCTCCCATTTTGTATGAGATGAACTCAAAGATCTAAAACTTTTTCCACATACACAATATCACCATTTCCCTCAAATATTGTTCACAAACCAGTTTAAATCTGTGATAGTGAGCACTTCTCCTTTGCTGAGATAATCCATCCCACCTCACAGGTGTGCCTTAGACTGCCCACAATAAAAGGCCACTCTGAAAGGTGCAGTTTTATCACACAGCACAATGCCACAGATGTCGCAAGATTTGAGGGAGCGTGCAATTGGCATACTGACAGCAGGAATGTCAACCAGAGCTGTTGCTCGTGTATTGAATGTTCAGTTCTCTACCATAAGCCGTCTCCAAAGGCGTTTCAGAGAATTTGGCAGTACATCCAACCAGCCTCACAACTGCAGACCATGTGTAACCACACCAGCCCAGGACCTCCACATCCAGCATGTTCACCTCCAAGATCGTCTGAGACCAGCCACTCGGACAGCTGCTGGAACAATCGGTTTGCATAACCAAAGAATTTCTGCACAAACTGTCAGAAACCATCTCAGGGAAGCTCATCTGCATGCTCGTCGTCCTCATCGGGGTCTCGACCTGACTCCAGTTCGTCATCGTAACCGACTTGAGTGGGCAAATGCTCACATTTGCTGGCGTTTGGCACGTTGGAGAGGTGTTCTCTTCACGGATGATGCGAAGGAGATGTGTTGCACTGCATGAGGCAAATGGTGGTCCCACCAGATACTGACTGGTATCCCCCCCCAGTAAAACAAAACTGCACCTTTCAGAGTGGCCTTTTATTGTGGGCAGTCTAAGGCACACCTGTGCACTAATCATGGTGTCTAATCAGCATCTTCGTATGGCACACCTGTGAGGTGGGATGGAGAAGTGCTCACTATCACAGATTTCGACTGGTTTGTGAACAATATTTGAGGGAAATGGTGATATTGTGTATGTGGAAAAAGTTTTAGATCTTTGAGTTCATCTCATACAAAATGGGAGCAAAACCAAAAGTGTTGCGTTTATATTTTTGTTGAGTATATATATATATATATATATATATATATATATATATATATATATATATATATAAATAAAATTGGTAGTTGTTGAAAGCTGCATTCTTGAAAAGTGTCTCAGTAAAAACATACAGTGTGCACTTATTTATGATCAGACTCTTTAACTCTCAAGTGACCGAGTGGGGTCATTTATGACCCCAGGCATATATTTTTATGCATAATTTTCCCCCTTCCAAGATGGCGCCACGTGAAGGCGCCCTGGTATTCTGGTGCTCCCTGTTTTGTCTGTTTTTGTGCGTAAATCGTGTGTCATCTTTTTGTTTGCTTGCTTGTAAATCATGCTTGCTTGCTTGCGCGTAAATCGTGTTTCATCGTTCTCCTACACCCGCGAGGAGCTTCTAAACATCAGATCATCAACACCAGTTCTACGCCAGTTCTTTTAGTGCCTGCAGCTGAACTGGTTCACTTTTTGGCCAAAAGAGTGAGACGCCGGCGGAGAGGAAAACGAGCTGGAGCTCTCGTGCGCCCCTACCTGGGATATTTCTCTCCAACGTCCGCTCACTCGGCAACAAGATGGATGAGCTGGCACTGCTGATGAAGAAGAATAGAGATTTCTCCTCATCTTGTGTACTGTGCTTCACGGAGACGTGGTTAAAGGCACAGACACCGGACTACGTGCTCCAACTAGAGGGATTCCAACTCCTCCGCACAGACAGAGACCGAGCACTCTCTGGTGGAAAAACTAGAGGTGGAGGACTCTGCTTCTATATCAACAACGCCTGGTGCTCCGATGTGACTGTGATCTCCCAACACTGCTGTCCCTCTCTGGAATATCTCCTCATAAACTGCAGACCGTTCTACTCTCCACGTGAGTTTAACTCCTTCATACTTTGCTCTGTGTATATTTCACCGAGCGCAGACGTGCACGAGGCCAAGCGTGTGCTCGCGGATCAGATTATGAGCGTGGAGAGAAACTTTCCGGACTCCCTTGTTATAATTCTCTGCGATTTTAACAAAGGGAATCTCAGTCGGGAATAACCAAAATACAAACAGTTTGTTAAATGCCCGACCAGAGAAAGGAGCACATTAGATCATTGTTACATGACAGTGAGCGGCGCCTACCACGGTGGCCCGTGCAGCTTTGGGACTCTCAGACCACGTGATGGTCCACTTGATCCCCGCATACAGACAGAGACTAAAACTCTCTAAACCTGTTGTGAGGACGTCTAAAGTGTGGAGCAATGAAGCTGTAGAGGAGCTACGTGCGTGCTTGGGCACTACGGATTGGGATATGTTTGAGGCTTCAACAGACAGTCTAGATGACTACACGGACACTGTGACGTCATATATTCATTTCTGTGAAGACAGCATAATCCCACAGCGTACCAGGGTGAGATATAACAAGGACAAGCCCTGGTTCACACCTAAATTCCAGCAGCTCCGTCAGCAGAAAGAAGTGGCTTTCAGAGAAGGAGACAGAGACAGCTATAGAGGTGCAAAGTACAGATTTAGCAAGGAGATGGCAAAGGCTAAATCCATGTACAGTTCACGTCTGCAGCAAAGGTTCTCTGCCAACGACTCGGCCTCTGCGTGGAGGGGGTTGAAAGAGATCACCAACTACAAGCCCAAAGCACCTCGTTCTATTGAAGATCTGAAGTTGGCCAACGACCTGAATGTCTTCTATTCACGTTTTGAAGACATGGACTCACACCTCTCCACCCCCCACACAATTGGATATTCAAACACTCTGGACCTCCCCCCTCTCACCGCTGCCCTCCCCCTCTCCCACCACTGCCCTCTTGGTCCAAGAGGAGGACGTGAGAAGACGTTTCAAAAGGCTGAATCCACGTAAGGCCCCGGGCCCAGACTGTGTCTCTCCTGCCACCCTGAGACACTGCGCTGATGAGCTGGCCCCAGTCTTCATGGGGATCTTCAACACCTCCCTGGAGTCATGCCATGTTCCAGTCTGTTTCAAGTCCTCCATCATAGTTCCAGTCCCCAAGAAACCACGCGTCACTGGACTTAATGGCTACAGGCCTGTGGCTCTCACGTCTGTAGTCATGAAGACCTTCGAACGCCTGGTTTTATCCCACCTGAAGTCCATCACCAACCCCCTCCTGGACCCCCTGCAGTTTGCCTACAGAGCCAACAGGTCTGTAGATGATGCCATAAACCTGCACTCCATCCTGCAGCACCTGGACTCCCCAGGAACCTACACTAGGATCCTGTTTGTGGACTTCAGCTCTGCATTCAACACCATCCTTCCGGCTTTGCTCCAGGACAAGCTTTCTCTGCTCCACGTGCCCAACTCCACCTGCAGGTGGATCACAGACTTCCTGACGGACCGGAGTCAGCGTGTGAGGCTGGGAAACAATGTTTTGAACACTCAGGCTCTCAGCACAGGATCTCCGCTGTGTCCTTTCCCCTCTGCTCTTCTCCCTGTACACTAACTGCTGCACCTCCAGCCACGACTCCGTAAAGCTCATCAAGTTTGCGGACGACACCACCCTCATCGGACTCATTTTGGATGGGATGAGTCTGCCTACAGGAGGGAGGTGGACCGGCTGGTGACCTGGTGCAGCAGCAACAACGTGGAGCTCAACGCCCAGAAAACAGTGGAGATGATCGTGGACTTCAGGAAAGCCCCCCGCCCTCCCTCGCCCTTACCAACAGCTCCATCACCACTGTGGGCTGTCACCGCTTCGTCGGCACCACCATCACCCAGGACCTCAAGTGGGAGTCAACCATCAGCTCCCTCATCAAGAAGGCCCAGCAGAGGATGTACTTCCTGCGGCAGCTGAAGAAGGCCAAGCTGCCTGTCCAGCTGATGGTGCACTTCTACACGGCCATCATCGAGTCCATCCTCTGCTCCTCCATCACGGTGTGGTACCCCGGGGCCACAGCCAGGGACAGACACAGACTGCAGCGCATTGTGGCCTCTGCTGAGAAGGTGATCGGCTGTAGCCTTCCATCTCTCCATGACCTGCACGTCTCCAGTACTCTGGGCCGAGCAGGTCGTATCACAGCTGACCCTTCCACCCTGCACACGGTCTATTCGAACCACTCCCCTCGGGCAGGAGGCTACGGTCCATCCGGACCAGAACCTCCCACCATAAGAACAGTTTCTTCCCCTCTGCCGTTAGACTTATGAACACTTCATAACTCAGTCACCTTAACCTTAACTCTGTCACTTTATCATTTTATCACGGGTCTCTTTAGACAAATGTACTTTGGTTTTTAATTGCACTCCTCCCACTGCACTGTTGTTCTGTTTTTCTGTTGCACACAGCCTTTCATATTTCATATTTTATCTTATATTTTATCTTATTTTAGCACATATTTTATATTTTATTTTATCTTAGCATTTTATATTGCTTTCTGCTTAATGTTGCACCATTATATCAAAGCAAATTCCTAGTCTGTGAATCCTGTTCATTGGCAATGGCAATAAACTTCTTCTGATTCTGATTCTGATACACACTCAACAAAAATATAAACGCAACACTTTTGGTTTTGCTCCCATTTTGTATGAGATGAACTCAAAGATCTAAATCTTTTTCCACATACACAATATCACCATTTCCCTCAAATATTGTTCACAAACCAGTCTAAATCTGTGATAGTGAGCACTTCTCCTTTGCTGAGATAATCCATCCCACCTCACAGGTGTGTCATATCAAGATGCTGATTAGACACCATGATTAGTGCACAGGTGTGCCTTAGACTGCCCACAATAAAAGGCCACTCTGAAAGGTGCAGTTTTATCACACAGATGTCGCAAGATTTGAGGGAGCGTGCAATTGGCATGCTGACAGCAGGAATGTCAACCAGAGCTGTTGCTCGTGTATTGAATGTTCATTTCTCTACCATAAGCCGTCTCCAAAGGTGTTTCAGAGAATTTGGCAGTACATCCAACCAGCCTCACAACCGCAGACCACGTGTAACCACACCAGCCCAGGACCTCCACATCCAGCATGTTCACCTCCAAGATCGTCTGAGACCAGCCACTCAGACAGCTGCTGAAACAATCGGTTTGCATAACCAAACAATTTCTGCACAAACTGTCAGAAACCGTCTCAGGGAAGCTCATCTGCATGCCCGTCGTCCTCATCGGGGTCTCGACCTGACTCCAGTTCGTCGTCGTAACCGACTTGAGTGGGCAAATGCTCACATTCGCTGGCATTTGGCACATTGGACATGGTTGAATCCTGGTTCACACTGTCCAGGGCAGATGGCAGACAGCGTGTGTGGCGTCGTGTGGGTGAGCGGTTTTCTGATGTCAGTGTTGTGGATCGAGTGGCCCATGATGGCGGTGGGGTTATGGTATGGGCAGGCGTCTGTTATGGACGAAGAACACAGGTGCATTTTATTGATGACATTTTGAATGCACAGAGATACCGTGACGAGATCCTGAGGCCCATTGTTGTGCCATACATCCAAGAACATCACCTCATGTTGCAGCAGGATAATGCACGGCCCCATGTTGCAAGGATCTGTACACAATTCTTGGAAGCTGAAAATGTCCCAGTTCTTGCATGGCCGGCATACTCACCGGACATGTCACCCATTGAGCATGTTTGGGATGCTCTGGACCGGCGTATACGACAGCGTTTACCAGTTCCTGCCAATATCCAGCAACTTCGCACAGCCATTGAAGAGGAGTGGACCAACATTCCACAGGCCACAATTGACAACCTGATCAACTCTATGCGAAGGAGATGTGTTGCACTGCATGAGGCAAATGGTGGTCACACCAGATACTGACTGGTATCCCCCCCAGTAAAACAAAACTGCACCTTTCAGAGTGGCCTTTTATTGTGGGCAGTCTAAGGCACACCTGTGCACTAATCATGGTGTCTAATCAGCATCTTGATATGGCACACCTGTGAGGTGGGATGGATTATCTCAGCAAAGGAGAAGTGCTCACTATCACAGATTTAGACTGGTTTGTGAACAGTATTTGAGGGAAATGGTGATATTGTGTATGTGGAAAAAGTTTTAGATCTTTGAGTTCATCTCATACAAAATGGGAGCAAAACCAAAAGTGTTGCGTTTATATTTTTGTTGAGTGTAGATAGACAGATAGACAGATATAGATAGGGGGAACAGTAGTAGCCAGTAAACCAGTACTGATCAGTATGTCTGGTACTTATATTTGTATATTTATATTTACAAATAATTTTTTTTACTTTCACCTTCGATGCTCTGTGTGGTTAAACCCCGTGTGCTGCTATACCATCCTGCTGCAACCTCAATTTCCCTGAAGGACTATTCCCAAGGGATAAACAAAGTTCTAACTAATCTAATCACTAAATTTGCACCACAGATGGATATTAGGCCTTGGAAGACTCCACTGAATTTTGGAGGTCATCTGGATCCAAATTCTGGATCAGGATTTCAATTTGTACGCTTCACTTTGTCAGATTTTGAGGATTACATCAGAACTACTTAATGGATTTTCAAATTTCACCACACATTGATGTGGTGAAATAGGCCTTGGAAGATTCCATTGAATTTTGGAGGTGATCTGGGTCACTTTTAAGGATTATGTCAAAACTACTTCAAGAATACGAAAAACGATGTAAAACCAAAGATCAAGAAGACGCTATTTTGTTTCATCTTGTGGATTAAATATAAGATTGCAACATCTTGATCAGTCGGACCATTCTGGATTAGGATGCAATTATTGCATTGTGTTGTGGAATCCAGATCCAGGTAAAGTCTGGATTTTTGATGTCCTCGTCAACCCTTGGCGGACATCAAAAATCTGATTGCTCTTGTTTATTTCTGGTTTTTAACATTATTTTGTATATTATGTCCCATATTTGCTCAAGTATGAGGCAGCAAGGTTCTATCCACAGGCCCAAGATTGTTAGTTGGGCTGAACACAGTGTCGAGCACATGACATGTCCATTGTTCAGGAGGCAGACAAACTACATTCGTTTCAACCACAGCTGTTTGGACTTTTTGATTTATCTCACATCCACTAATTGTCCAGCAGGTGCCAAACTCATCTATGGAGTATTACATATGTAAAACAAAGACTGAGATCAGTCTGACGCCTAAGGCGGCAGCACAGCAAGAAGGTCATGGAATCGATTCCTACCTTTGGCATTTCTGTGTGGAGTTCGCATGTTTTCCCCGTGTTTGGGTGGGTTCCCTACCCTAACCCACATCCAAAGACATGCAGGTTCGGTGCATCGGAAACTTGAAAAAATTTGTCCATAGGTGTGAATGTGTTTGTTTGTCTATATGTGGCCCCATGACAGACTGGTGTCCTGTCCAGGATGTACCCCACCTCATGCCCTATGACTGCTTGGATAGGCTTCACCCCCAGAGAAAGTCCTGTCCCTCCTGGTTTTATGTCTCATCTTAGGCACCACGAGCTGGAAATGGCCCTCAGACCTCAGAGCACGTGCTGGAGAGAAATTTTGTAGGAGGTCAGTAATGTATTGAGGGGCCATTCCATTCAAAACTTTAAAGACAAACAATAAAATCTTAAAATCAGTTCTAAAATTAACAGGAAGCTAGTGCAAAGATGCAAGAATTGGGGTTATGTGATCGCGTTTCCAGGTCGCACTACAGCGTCCTGGACTAACTACAGATGGGAAAGAGCTTGTTGGCTGATGCCAACGTGCATTACTGTAGTCCAGAGGACTTGATATAAGAGTGCACAACTTGTTCAAAAAGGTTAAAAATAAAAACGGTTTTACCTTTGATAAAAGACGGAGATGATAAAAGCACGATTTCAAAGCACCATTAATTTGTTTGTCAAGTTTAAAATCGCTGTCTATAGTGACGCCAAGGCTGGTGACTTTGGGACGTACAAAATCCTTGAGAGGTCCCAAGTCAACGAGGGCAGTTCCAAACAACATAACCTCTGTCTTGCCCTCATTAAGTTTTAAAAAATTCTGTGATAAGCAAGCCTTGACATCACACAGACAGTCAACTAGGGGTGTCAGGGGGCAGAGGCTAACGATCAGCATAAAAATGGTAGGCCATGCCATGTTTTTTAAAAATCTCTGAGTGGGAGGAGATATAGAGCAATGAGGATGGGTCCCAGGATAGAACCCTGGGGGGCTTCACAATGCAGAGGGGCTGAAGATGAGGTGGAGTCCCCCAGCCTGATGGAGAATGACCTCTCTGACAGGTAGGACCTAAACCACTCCAGAACAGTCCCCCTGACACCCACACAGTCTCTCAGGTGGTCTAAAAGAATTGTGTGGTCAGCTGTGTCAAAAGCTGCAGTGAGGTCTAAAAGCACTAAAATGGCTGAACTGCCAGAATCAGTTGTTAAAAGCAGGTCATTAAAAACCTTTAAAATTGCAGACTCTGTCCTGTGAAATGCTTTGTACCCCGAATGAAATGGATCCAATGTGCCATTTTTATCTAAAAAAAAAGGCTGCAATTGTGCATTTCTCTAAAATTTTCAACAGAAGCAGTAACTTGGAAATAAGCTGATAATTTGAAAAAGCCGTGGGCTCCAAGCCAGGTTTTTTGATCAGTGGCTCCACAATAGCTTTTTTACAAAAAGAAGGCACAATTCCACAAGACAGACTACTATTACTATCTCCGACAAAAGAGCCAATGGTGTCCCAAACCTCCTTAAAAAAGCGAGGGGGGACCGGGTCAGTGGGACAGGAGGAGGGTTTTAGTTTCTTAACTATTCCTGTCAGCACAGTCGGAGACACAGGCTGAAACTTGATAAAAACAAGCGAGCACTGATTTGCTACACAATGGCACACTGGGGAGGGTGATATATTGACCCTAATGGAATCAACCTTATCAATAAAAAAGTGGAGACATTTTTCATACATTTCACTTGTAATTAAAAACAGAATCAATTGTTTCAAAAAGAACGTGAGGCTTGCCAAGATTGTTTAAAATCAAGTCTGAAAATACTTCTTTTTTTTCATCTTTAACCACCCTCTGATAATTATTCCAGCTATCTTTAAGAATCTGCAGCAGTATCAGGCTGAACAACATGCCCATGAAACACGACAGGCATCGTCACAAACACTTTTATCTGGACAACAGCGTCACCATCAACATCATTTTGGACAGGAAAACCAAAAGATAAAATAATGCCCATAATAATGTCAGTAATGTCTACACAATCTGGCTGAGATTAACTCACTCACCCACATTTTGCTGCCTAAGACCAACCAACGCAGAGAAGCTGTTGCACTGCTATTGCATCACTGAACTTGTGTTGCAGACATGTTCTCATCGTACATTTGAGTCCTCATCACTTCCCTTACTTTATAAACACTAATAGTAAAGGAGTGTTTGAATAATAAATCAAAACTCAACCAATACGGCAAGCCCTTTAATGTCAGTAAGACAGCACAGTGCAAAACAAGATTGTGTGCGCAAACGTTTGCTCCTCGATTGTGTGACTGCACGACTCCCTGTGTGCGGCACGGCACGAGTAACACACACACATTAAGATCTCATGTTCGTTTATGAGTCTCAAATAAAATTTTCTTGAAAGCCCTCCTGAAGTCACGGTTAAAAATGGTGTATATGATGGGATTTAGGCAACTGTTGCAGTATCCAATCCAGAAAAAGAGGTTAAAAAGTGTGTCTGGGATGGTGCAGTTCTCCCGGCAAACAGCGTGGAGACTGTAGGTGAAGAAAAACGGGAACCAGCAGAGGACAAAAACCCCCATTACCACTGCCAGAACAAATGTGAAACGCTTCTCCCTCATTTGTGCCATTTTATTTTTGGAGAGAGACATCTGCCTGCTTTGGAGAGGCACAGGAGAAGGGAGGAGGAAGTGGTTTGAGCAGTGGTCGGATGATGCCCATGATATGGAGGCGAGTGATGGAGGAGGAGGATTTAGCCTGGTTACTGTTCCATCAGCGCTCTTTCCCTCCTCCGTTTTCACCTTCCCTCTGCCTTTCCTAGCGAATCGGAGAGAAGAGGAAAATGTGTTTTTCACATCATTTTGACAGTTCGTCTCCTCTAAGTCAATATCGTCCAGCTCTCCTTTTCTGGCGTCGCTGCTGTCGTGCTCTATGTTGGAAGAACTCTGGCGGAGTGCAGGCTGTGGGCTCTTTAGCTCGTACTGCGGTGTGTCAGAGCTTGCTCCCTTTCGTTGGCAGGCCCGGTTTGCACCCACGAAGCACGTCTCAGACTGCGACGGTTGCCGTTCCATCATGTTCTTCGCCACAAACACAGTGGATGCTCGCTGCTTGGCAACGCGGTAGATCTTACAGTAAACAAGTATCATGATGACTCCAGGCGCAAAGAAGGACACCATGCAGGATGAGAGGATGTACCACGTCTGGTTGTTGAGAAGACACGCCTGCCTCTGAGTACCGTTGTTCTTCTCCCACTGCATCGTTTCCACCTCCTGACCCTCATCGTTCTGTGTCATGAGGAGCGGCGGGGAAGAGATGACGATAGATATCAGCCACACAATGCTGATCATGGCTTTAATCCGTTTTGGGGTCCGCTTGCGGTTGTAGCTGACAGCTTTGGTGACTGACCAGTAGCGGTCAAGGCTGATGGCACATAGGTGGACAATGGAGGAAGTGCAAAAGAGGACGTCCAGAGCCAGGTAGAAGGAGCACCAGGTGGAACCAAAGTACCAGTAGCCCATGACCTAGGAAGAAGAGAAACCAATGAAAGATGTTGATGATGATTTCCAGTTTAAGCACCAGTAATGAGAAAACAAAATGCTTGTTGAATGGGTTGAAACAATTCCTTGAAGACTTTCTGTAAGATGATGAAAATAAAAATTAGGGTTGAGATGGCCAATGAAAATCATGAGTCGACTAGTTGGGTACCATTAGTCATCAGCTAGTCGGCAGCTAAATTTGACATTGAATGAATTAAGCCAATTTCGAATCTTCATGGTGAAACTTAAACGTGACATTTATTTGAACAAATATGAGCACAAAATCACAAAAAACAGCATTAGCATGAAAACAATACCTGCGTTCGACTAGTTAGCTAGATGTAGTCAACTATTACAACTAGTCGTCCTATTCCAAATTAAAATTCTTGTCGAATTTCAGCTTCATGAATTTATTTAATACATCAAAGTATGATATAAGAAGATAATCTCTTTTTTTGTTGTTGTTGTATTTGTTTTGACCATTGAATACAATCCATACATATTAATCTATAGTGATACTGCCCCAAACTCTATTAACCTATTCCTAACCTACTGCAGATTTTTTTAGAAAGTGGCCATGTTGGTTTTGCCACATAATGCCAAAGTTTGTAATACTTACTGCTACATTAAATCTGACACGTATAATGTACGTGTGGCTGAAAGTGGACCCAACTGTCCTTTAAAGCTTTTAAGACCACTCATGCAGTACCTGTCCTCTGACCTCATGTCCATTAGCTGTTCTTAATACTCAGCATGTTGCAGTATTCTGTGGTGCAATATATATACTGTGCTGCGATACAAAGCAAAAAGTAATTGTCCCTTCCTGATTTCTTTTGTTTGCATATTTCATTTTAAATTTGCAGCCTAAATTTACCATCAAAGAAAACCAGACTAAACATGCCAAACATTAAACAAGTTATCAAATAGCTTTAATGTCAAAAAAGAGCTATCCCTTAGTAACTACTCGAAAGATACCTTAATTCAGTCGCGCTAGACACACCTGGAGCTGTGTTCAATCAAATCATCACTTAAATAGCTTAAAAAAATGCTTTTAATTGAACAAACAACCGCAACCCCACATAAAATGCAGGGCATCCAAAAATTGGAATCGAACCCAGTCTTATTTTAAGATGGCAATTGTAACGTCTTATGTCAAAGAAAAAAAACTATAGAAGACATAAGGAAGAAGGAGACTGAAATACATCCATTTGGGAAGTGTTATAAATCTATTTTGTCAAACCCTCAGGAGTCACAGTGAGAGTAGGACTGTAACAAAATAGCCTAAACAACTCAAAAATTGATTTTTAAAGTAATAAATACAACTACATTGATACACTGACCTCTAATCTGATCTAAATGTACTATGAAACTGTTGATGGCTCGATTTTAATGTTATAAATCAGTTGAGTTGAGCTTCTTTTGTTGCTTCTTCCGTGTCTACAAACTGTGGAAAAGTTCAATAAATAATAAATAAGCGTAAATCTGTTCAGTGTTAAGTGTTCACTGTTCAGATTGACTGTGTTTTATACTGAAATTAATTTGAATATTGTCAAAGGTAAAATTGACAAATATACACAGAAATTCTCGAGAAATACTTTGTTGTGATTGCAGGAGGTGGTAATGGTAGAAAATATATATTTTTTTAAATATGCTTACATCCACTTCAGAGATTGTGCATTGTGTAATTTGGGAGATATTTCATATAGGAAGTGGGTGTCTACCATGACAAGCCCCCACCACCACCACCACCCCATGAAAAAAGAAAACTGCAATATATACTGTAATTTTAATGTAATTGTAAATGTAAATGTAAATGTAATTGTTTAGACTTCATGATTAGTTTTGATGAACTCTGCATTGAACACAACATTCAAGTTTATGATATATAATGCTCCTGACTTGGTAGTACTTGTTTTAGAGAAGCCACAAAAGCTACATAAGTACTGATATTATTACAGTGATCATTACACATGTAATTTCAAGTCACAGCATGGCAAGTGGTAGTAAATCAAGTGTCATGGCCAAGCCAAAAACAAGATCTCAGGCTAAAGATTTTGATAAAACCTTTGACAATGGTTTATGTTCTTAAAGTTTTTGAAGAGCATGGCATCCTCCTAGGTTCTGTTATTCACATAGTGTTACTGAAATAAAACCTTTGACAATGGTTTATGGTTTTTAAAGTTTTTGAAGAGCATGGCTTCCTCCTAAGTTCTGTTATTCACATAGTGTTACTGAAATAAAACCTTTGTGAAAGAATTGTGTTTATAAAGTTTTTGTAGAGCATGGACAAACATTACACATAGCAGAATAGCCAGATAATTGAAAATAGACCATACTTTGTTACATTCAAGGGGCGGGGGGTTATTTTCAAGATATAGGATTAATTTTGATGCCAAAATGCTGGTATTAATATTGTGAATCATTTCCCAAGTGGATGTATTGAAATTCTGACTTGTGATTTTACCACCTCCTGCTATTGTGGCACTGTATTTATTATTTATTTATTTATTTGTCCATCTGTCTGTTAGCAGGATTACATCAAAACTACTGTGCAGATTTTGACTAAATTTTCAGATATTAGGCCATGGAAAACTCCACAGAATTTTGGAGGTGATCTGGATCAATATTTCACTTTATACAGGCTTTAGAGGATTACGTCAAAACTACTTCACAGATTCTCACTAAATTTGCACCACAGATAGATTATTAGGGCACAGAAAGCTCTACTGAATTTTTGAGGTGATCCAGATTGGCGGACGTTAGAAAGCTTGGATTGCTCTTGTTTATATGTTTCTTTTATACATAAAGTAACAATATGTATCACTATGGAGAAGTGGTTGCTGTATAAATACTGTCCATGGACTATGTTTTTCACCTTTCAGTTGCTTCCATTTGTGCATGGCCACTGCAATGGAACCAGCACAGATCAACATTGGGATGTGGCACCAGTTTTGCACTGGATCCTCTTCCTGACACAACTCCAGTTTTATCTGGTGAAACCAACACAGCCCCTTGTCTTCCTAGGAGGTCTGCCATCCAAATACTAACCAAGACCCACTTTGCTTAGCTTCTGTGATCTGACAGCAATCTGTCAGAGTACAGCAGTTGCTAGCTGCAAGCAAAGCTCCCTGAGAGGAAGCAATGACACAGTAAAGTGACGCTTTGTATTTTACTGTGAATGTTTACGTTAATTTCACTTAACAGCTTTTTTCATTTCACCTTCATTGTGCATGTTATGACATATAGTGCTTGGGTGCATATACTGTCACTTGCAACAATGTGTGGTGGGAGACTTGGTACAATCAACTATACCAGGATCCAAGAATAACCTTATTCTTGGATGCTTGCAAAATCGTAAAAAGTCATGTACCAGATTTGATTAAACAGGAGTCGTTCCACATCAGAGGCACAAACCCCCGCGTCACCACCACGGCATTTCTCCTGCCGCCTTTCTGACATCCAGCGTTTCTGCCCCCCTGTTCTCTTATTCTTATTCTTATATAGTAGCAGAAATACTTCTTGGTTATGTCCTGTAAAAACTGGACTTTTATGTTTGTTTGAGATGTAGGGGGGAAAAGTTGCAGAAACATTTTACCTTATGCTGTTTTGTAACAGTGTTAAGGTATTTTTATTATGTTTTGATTATTTTATTTTTCATTGCATTGTATGATGTTCTGTATTGTATTGACTTAGAATAATTGGGCAGCACAGTCTCGTTTGAGGGTAGGCACTAAAGGGTTAAAATATGAGGCATATCATGCAATTATCCTGCATCTTACTACAGTATATGTCGTGTTTTTTGCTGATGACATACTGCAACAACTGTATATCTTTCTAGGGGGCAGTTCCACCACAGAACGTCATTGCTTCACTTTGTAACCTCACATCACATGCGCTGATACCAAATGCAAACAATAATGAAATGCAACAGCTTTGAACATTTGCCGTAATGATGTGTCAATTCTCACACAAATCTTACAAAATGTCAGAGAGGTGACAGCACCACGAGAAGTCAACAACATGGTGACCTGCTCACATAACACTGCACACAGACAATGGCAGCAACATCGCAAGGTCTCTCTCTTTCTATTTTGTGCCTAACACTCTTGTGAATATATTATCTAGGTTTTTAGACTTTGTTATTGTGTTTGTGTTATGTGAACATGTGAGAATCTCAAGTGATTTCGATGTTATTTATAATGACAATTGCCTTGAGGCACAATCGCTTCCTGTTCATGTTGTTCTGGGGGAAAGTGAAGTTTTGGAATATTTGTTTTAGCAAGGGTTTAGGGGTCTTGCACATGCAGGACCATCAAGTGGTCCTTTGAAGGAATTGACGTTTGCACCGTCCACTGCAGACTTTTTTCTTTCTTTGTTTTTGAATTAGGATTAACAAATTGTCATTTTAAATAAGTCTACTGTTAATAAATTCTTTTGTATTTTGGAACCACTTCTCTCTCATTTGCAATGAACCTGTGTGTCTTGAGTTAGAGTTATTCAAATTAGAGAATTTCCTGAGTGAAATTCCCAGGGTGGTGTCAGAGGTTTGACTTACCATGTTATGCATGATTTCAGATTGTCACAGAATTAAGATAACTCTTCCACTTTGCCATATTTGGTGTCAGAAGTGGGATGCAAATTGTGAGCAGAGGGGTGTGTTCTGTTTTTGTTTTTGTTTTTTTTTGGTGAACAGCAACATTTTTGTGTTTGTTTGTTTTTATTTCTTTTCCAGGGCAAAGCAGCAGTTGGCTTCTGTGGGAGTGATTTCCCCTCTTATTTGGGTCTCACTTTTAATCAAGAATTCCCAGTGTGGTGTCAGGAGTCCGACTTACCATGTTCATTCATGATTTCTAATTGTCTCATGATTAAGATAACTCATCTGCTTTGCCACAATTGCAGAGCCTCTTTGGCGCACAAGGGATTGTGGGATATGTCAGTAGGGTGAATTGATGCATATCACTCTATCTTCAACTGCTTACTCCAATTATGGATCACCGGGGGGGTGCGAACCTATCCCAGCAGGATAGGCTCAGGCCTGATGAAATGATCACACCCCTAATATTCACAACTTTATGACTTAAAATATGTCTAAACTGGTGAGTTGCAACTGAAGCCACTTGCTGGATTGGATGATTTCTGTGGCGGACGCTGGACGGACTCTGTTGTAGGAACAGACTCAACAAGTGGCTCGATGGCTCTGCGCCCCCAACAGTCACTGGACGCCTGTATGGACTCTCATCAATTGTTGTTGTGTCATGTTCTGTACTGTAAACCTTTTTGGTAGAATGGCCTAAGCAGTGGGTCACCCCTTTGAGTCTGATCCGCTTGAGGTTTCTTCCTCAATATCATCAGAGGGAGTTTTTCCTTACCACTGTCGCCTGTGTGCTTGTTCTAGGGGTTGGTAAGGTTAGACTTTACTTGTGTGAAGCGCCTTGAGGCTTTGTTGTGATTTGGTGCTATATAAACAAAATAAATTAAATTGAAATTGTTTTTGTTTTGTTTTTAGTCACTCCTGTACAGTTGAAATAGGCTGAGAAGAAAAATGCGTGTGTGTGTGTGTGTGTGTGTGTGTGTGTGTGTGTGTGTGTGTGTGTGTGTGTGTGTGTGTGTGTGTGTGTGTGTGTGTGTGTGTGTGTGTGTGTGTGTGTGTGTGTGTGTGTGTGTTCATTTCTGGTTGCTGCCTCATGCCCATTCAAGGAACTACAAGATTTTTCACATCTAGATTTGTTTCATTTCAAGACAGAAGTTGACAGAAGTTGGGATTTGGGTGGACTATGTTCAAAACCTCCATTATTGCTGAAACCCTCATCAGCACACGTTGTGGACCGGACGTTCCAGGCAACCTGGGGTCCATGTGGTCCACAAGAGAAAAACACGGGAATACTGCCTTAAAATGTGACTGAACTAACTTTTATTTGCACTTATGTTGAAGAAGACTTTCTTACATACATTCAGGCATTTTGAAATGAAATATAATTCTCAGAGAATATGCTTTAAGAATCAAAGATTGAATGCAACATCAGGAAAATCAAGGCTTGTATCAACACTTTCTGATAACATGATCTTAACCTAAACCTCATCCTATAGAAGATAAATTATACAGCAATTACATCTAGAAAATGTTAATTAAAATGCCCTCACCGCACACATGCAACCTGATTACAAAACTGTGAACCTTACT
The DNA here is from genome assembly GCF_902500255.1 of Thalassophryne amazonica. NCBI lineage: Eukaryota > Metazoa > Chordata > Actinopteri > Batrachoidiformes > Batrachoididae > Thalassophryne > Thalassophryne amazonica. The sequence goes on from NC_047104.1 coordinate 134,441,674, forward strand.
TTCATCTTCATCAATAGACGTTCATGTAATAATGCAAATACTTCTGAGTAACGCTAATTAAAAATGTCCTTATAGCACACATGTACCACAAATGTTCTGTTATCTACTGTAAGAATGATTCTCTCTCTCTCACTCACTCACTCACTCACTCACTCACTCACTCACTCACACACACACACACACACACACACTCTATTTATATGAACTCATCACACATGATGCTTGGTTTTGTGTGGGCTTTGTGCACATAACTTCCACATGCACAAAAACAATAAGGTTTATCAGTTTGAACATTAAATATCTCGTCTTTGTGGTGTATTCAATTGAATATAGGTTGAAGAGGAATCGTATTCTGTTTTTATTTACATTTTACAGAACATCCAAACTTCATTGGAATTGGGGTTGTAACATTTTTCAGTTATTGCGGTAATACTTGTATCTGTGGAGTTCTCCTCATTCTATGGATAATTCCAGTGACAGAATGTGTCCAATAATCTGGACAATGTAAAAGCCATGGATGGCTATAGTTTTGGGAAAGCTGAAGCAGATATCAAGGAACCAAAAGGGCTGTACTGTCAGAGAGGTTCTAACAAAAAGAAGCCAGGCTTTAGCCAATGTTATGATAAAGAAGAGTGGAGAACTGCCTTCCTCAAATGGACACACGGGGAACTCCTGGATCTTCCTGATACACCCTCTGCAGAAACGGCAGAGTTGAAGAACTTTGGGGGATTCTCTTCTAAATCTCTGGCAAAGCCCAATGAGGTAGATAACAAACTCCACAGTGACAATTTGTCAGAATGCACTGGGAAGATGGTCTCCTAGGACAAGCCATTAGGTGAGCACCAGAGGCAGCAGAGGACAGAGGGTGGAGAGCAGGAAGAGGACAGGTCAGAGAAGACTAAGTCTCCAGCTGGAGCATCTATAGATAGAGGGGGCAGATGACATCAAGAAATCCTCCCAGTGGCTTTAAAAAGCAGGAATGAAGGACAGCACAGAGGCTGTGATCATGACAGCCCAAGAACAGGCACTTGGCACCAGATCAATAGAGGTTTACCACACACTGCAAAAAGAGAATGTTTGAACCAACTTAAAGTGTTACAATTTGTAAAAAAAAAAAAAAAAAACCTGAATGAATTAAATTGTTTGAACTTAAGTTTGTAAGTTAGAGTTGATTTAACTTAATTCATTCAGGTTTTTACAAATTGTAACACTTTTTTAAGTTGGTTCAAACATGCTCTTTTTTCAGTGCACTAAAGAAGACGAGAGGCACAGGATGTGCAAACACACCCCAAGACAATCCAGAACCAAAGAACATATGACATACACTGAGGAAAGCCTGATGGACAGATCTTATAGGGCAGGGTGCGAGGAAAGTTTCTACAAATTTAAGCTTTCCATAAACATGTTCATTTCTGTGCAGTGTAGACACAGTATAGACACCACAATCATGCAGTTTCACAATGGATCATCACAAGTCAACCATTTCTGATGTTTGCACAATGTGAGAAATTACACATCAAAGACTGTTTGATTTGAAGTTTTGAAACAGGTGCCCAAAAAGTGGTTAGTGCACTTGGTTTCAGTGTAGATGATTCCTGGTTCAAATCCCACCCCTGCCACATTTCTCCATGTAATGTGGAGTTGCGTCAGAAAGAGCATCTGGTGTAAAACGTGTGTCAGTTCAACATTCAGATCCACTTCAGATTTGCTGTGGTGACCCTGAGTGCAAAACAAGGGAGCAGCCAAAGGGACTTAATATAGGTCTCAAAATGTCATTATTTCATGGCAATTTCATAGATAGATAGATAGATAGATAGATAGATAGATACTTTATTAATCCCCTCATGGAGAAATTCAGTTGTCGTACAGTAGCAAATCCGGTTTTAAAAGACAAAAAGACAATAAATATGTAAAAGAAGTTTAAAAAAAAGTAACATAACCCCCACACACACAGCTAAATCAGCGATAGTCATTGTGGGCTCGAATAGCAGCAGGAATGAAGGATCTCCTGAAGCGCTCTGTCCTACACCGAACGGACAGGAAGCACTCAGATCTATTACTCCTCTGGACGGACAGAGTCTCATGCAGAGGGTGTCTGTTGTTATTGAGGATTGCCTGCACCTTCCGCCTCATACACCTCTCTGCAGCTGCCCCCACAGTGTCCAGTGATCCCCCGATCACTGACTGGGCCCTCTTAACCAGCTTAGACACCACAGCAAAGAAAAGGACAGCCATGACAACAGAGTGATAGAACATAAACAACAACTGGTTACACACATCAAATGACTTAAGCCTCCTCAGAAAAAAGAGCCTGGTGAGACCCTTTTTATAGAGGCTGTCAGTGTTAAAGTTCCAATCCAGATTATTGTCCAGATGGACACCAAGATATTTGTATGTGTGCGCACATTCAATGTCCTGTCCATGGATGTTTATTGGCTGCATAAAAGTCTTTTTATGATTTGAATTGTCAGATGGATGACAGACTAAATGTTAAAATCAAAGTTTACACCAAAAATATTTCAAAGACACTTAAATGACCTTTAAAAAAAAAACAACAAACTTTGTTTCCTGTGTCTTTTGCTTTAAACGGAAAGAAGCTGCTGCTTTCCACGGCATCACTTGGGGGGGGGCATTACTTATTATAACATTAAATTGCCGCACAAGCTGTAGATTGTTTTAGATGCAAGTACCTGTTAAAGAATTGGTGCAAGCATTTTTTTTTTTTCCTCCTTTTTTTTTTTTTTTGCAAGTGCTTTTTTGCATTTGTAAGTTTGTTGTGGAACACAGGAACAAACTGTAGAAAACTATGAAATCACTGGGATGCAGAACATACTTGCGAAAGTGGCAATACTGCAGAAGGGGCTCAAAAAGGGAACAAAGCAATAGCTGAAAGACTCACAAAGTGTGATTCAGTGGGCGTGTCTCACTGAGAAAACAACAGAGCAAACACAGGCGCTGAAGCCTGAATGACTTTGTGTAAATTTGGCTTGCAGCAGGTACTACTAAGTTTTGACATTCAAAGACAGAAAATGGAAAATTGCAAAAGGTTGATAAGAACAAAATTTGTTAACTATTGGTGCAGATGAGATGATTCAAGCCGAGCAGACATCTTTGAAGTTTAGGGATACAGAGAAGATGGAGTACATTATCCCAGATGTTTCTGACAATCAAATGTTTAAACAAGGGAATTGCTTTTCATTTAGAAACCCACCAGTCATCACGTTGTGGTTTTTCACTGCGACGTGTTAAAAAGTGTGATCATTTCCTTTACCTGTCCAAATGTCATTCAGTCTAACCTGACCCAGGTCAGGTTGTGTTCAGTCTCCTGTCTCTGTGTCAGTATATAATATATTTGAGAGGGCCTGAATGACGTATCAGCTTTGATAATCACAAATGACAGAGTGAACTAGCTTCTTATGGACACATGAATCCCACCACAGCTACATGAGGTCCCCTGATTAATTGCAGGTGTTTGGCAAGTCAATATATTTCAAATTACTTTGAGGTAGCTTTGATCACATCAAAGCTACCTCAAAGCACTTCACACAAGTAAGACCTAACCTTACCAACCCCTAGAGCAAGCACACAGGCAACAATGGTAAGGAAAAACGCCTTCTGATGATGTTGAGGAAGAAACCTCGGGCAGTCTAGACTCAGAGGGATGACTTAGGCCATTCGAACAGTTACAAGGTTTTACAAAGTTTTACAAACCTAAAGAAACAGAAAACGAGAGTAACATCAAAAAAGTGTATTATCGAGATGACCACGCAAGCAATTGCACCAGAGGCAAAGGGTCATCCAGCACACTGGGGTGCAGGGCCAGCATCCATCCATCACATCATCAGTGGGTCTGTTCTCCTGGTAGAGTATATTCCAAAAGCAGATTGCAGTGTGCTGTGTCAGCTCCAGCCATGGCATCTCGTAGCCATTTCTGCACCCTGTGGTGTGCAGCTGTCAGCCTTGTGCAACATCATCAGTGCCTCGGACAGAGAGAAAAAGAGTTGAGTCAGTTGGCCGGAAAAACTGCACATAAGATACAAGTTCACCAGCAGTCGATAGGAAAGCAGAGAGAATACGAAGGTGATGCCTGGCCGCTAGACCTAAGCCTGGTCATGTAACTGATTTCTTGTGGTCATGTCATGGCAGAAGCAGCTCATCATTATTAAGAGCCTTCCACACCAAATGTGCTCAGGGCATTAAACGTGTCGCGCATTGCTCTAAAACCCATTATTTTCAATGAGAAGCGCCACCAGGAGCGGGCACCATGGCTTGTCGGCAGGCCGCCGCCGTCAAAGTTCAACCCAGTCCATCTCTCACCACTGTGTGCTGTAACGTAGCGTTGCACGTCCAATAAAAACTAAGCAGCAGGCCAAAGCACGGAAGATGACAGAGTACAGAAATGTGTCTGGGGAACATCTGAACTCTAATTTATACACAGCATTTTTTTAAGAAAATCCTTACATGTACTGTAGCTGTCAAACTTGATTGTACAAAACGTGTTCAGCTTGTGTTGTCTTTCTTTTATTTGCACACTGGAACAATGCTGAAAACAGGCTCCAAACAGGTCCAAGCAGTGTTTTGAGTTAGCATCACTAATGTGTTAAAACAATGAAAGGTTTTGGCAGGATTCACACCCACACGCCCTCGCTGTCGTTTAATTATAATTTCATTTAGCATTCATTTAATTTTAACTCTTTTAATTTTTTTCGACAGTCTGTCGGATTTTGGATCCAGATGCGTGAGGAGTCTAACTCAGCCACATGGGGAGTGCAGCCAGAACATTCTGAGTGCCATTCCCAAGCCCGATAAAAGAGGAGCACAGAAGGAGGAAGGGTGTTAACCTTAAAGTTTTTCTAATCTCAGCCACATGGGGTGTGCAGCCATACACTCTGAGTGCTGGTCCTGAACCTGGATAAATGGATTGTGTCAGGAAGGGCATCCGGTGTAAAACAAACCAAAATGAAGATGCAGAGTGCAAACTGAATTTCCATGCCAGATCTGTTGAGGCCCAGTTTAACAACAACCGGCACCGATGCTGTTGCCCAACAGGGTGCTGGCAGAAATTGGGCTACTACTGTGCAAAGAAGAAGAAGAAGAGAAGAGCATGTCTAGAGACAGCAGGAGAAGAGGGAAACTAGAAGGGTGGAAGTGAGAGTCAGGACTTTGAATGTTGGCAATGTGACTGGTAAACAAGAGAGCTGGTTGATATGATGGAGAGAGGAAGGTAGATATATTGTGTGTGCAAGTGGAAGGGATTTATAAAGCGCCTTGGGGCAACTGTTTGTTGTGATTTGGCGCTATATAAAAAAAAAGTTGATTGATTGATTGATTGATGTAAGGCCAGGAGCATAGGCAGGGGTGGGGGGGGGGGGGTTCAAGTTACTGTATCATGGTGAGGATAGGAGGAGAAATGGTGTTGGGGTCATTTTAATGAATGTTTAGAATGTGTTGGAGGTTGGAGTGTTTGACATGTTGGTGAGTGGGAAGTTGGAAATTGAAGGGGTGATGATGAATATCATCAGTACATATGCCCCACAAGTAGGTTGTGAGATAAAGGAGAAAGAAGATTTCTGTAGTGAGTTAGGGTGGTGGAGAGTGTGACCAAGCATAAAAGAGTGGTGAGTGGAGTGGAGTGGACTTCAATGGGCATGTTGGTGAAGGGAACAGATGTAATGAGGAAGTAATGGGTAGAGATGGTATCAAGGACAGGAATGTGGAAGGGCAGATGGTAGTTAATTATGCAAAAAGGATGGAAATGGCTGTGGTGAATACCTACTTTAGGAAGGTGCACCCAGGTGGACTAAATTCTTTGTAGGAGATGCAAGCTAAAAGAAACTGGAGACTGTAAGATGGTGGCAGGAGAGAGTGTAGCTAGACAGCATAGGATGGTAATTTGTAGGATGACTTTAGAAATAAAGAAGGAGAAGAGCGTGAGAGTCCAAAAAAGGATCAGATGGTGGAAGCTGAAGGAGGAAGACTGTTGAAATTCAATGAGTAGGTGAGAGAGACACTGGATGGACGGGAAGCAGTTTGGACAACTGGAAAAGTATTGCAGATGTGGAGAGAGACAGCTAGGAAGGTACTGGGTATGACATCTGGACAGGGGAAGGAAGACAAGGAGACTTGGTGGTGGAACAAAGATGTCCAGGAAAGCATGAGGAGAAAAAGGTTGACAAAAAGAATTGAGATAGTCTGAGAGATGAAGAAATTAGACAGAAGCACAAGGAGATGTGGTATCAGGTGAAAAGAGAAGTGGCAAAAGCTAAGGAAAAGGCATACAGTGAGATGTACAAGCAGTTGAACAGAAAGGAAGGAGAAACAAACTTGTACCAACTGACCAGACAAAGGGACAGAGCTGAAAAGGATATGCAGCAGGTCATGGTGGTAAAAGATTCATATCATCACCTTTTACTGTATCTTACACTTTTAAGAATGCCATGGTGTATGTGATGAGGCACAATCAGAGACAAAACCATTTATAAGTCAGGTGAGGTCTGGGAGCATTTGTCGGTGCCACATGTCACCTCATCCACCACAAACACCTTGATCCCTGGATGGCAACCACCCAAGCAGAAAACCAGTCCATCCCCTCTTCTTGAGAATAAGCATCTATCTGCTTCAGCCAAGTGAAACAAGGGCATCCCAGGGGCTTATTTCAGCTGCTGGGGTCCTCAACAGCTACCTTAATAGAGAAATGCACCACATGGGTAAAATGTCATAGCTGATGTTCCCTACAATGAAGGCAATACCCCAAGTTCAACTATCCCCAAGTAACCATTCATTTGGGTACAGAAAGTCAGTACCCAAGGATCCTCCATCCAGTCATGGCTCTAGGTCACTGGTTAGTGTCCATGTCTTACACCCTTATAGTAAGATATGAAGCACCAAGAGTCTAAAGACTTGGGCCTTATCAGCATCAGAAAGCACCTCTTTCCAGTGACCTCATGACTCCATAAGCTCTTCTGAAGCATTGACCACAAGAACCCTGACACCTGAGATGTCTAACAGCAAGATCATCCCTATACAACTGCTTAAAGTAGCTGACTCAATGGGACGGGAGAGCAGAGACGTCTATCAGGAGAGCCCATAACTGCAGACAAGATGTGGAGTTAGAGGAACAAAGTGCTTCGAGTCCTCTGTAAGGAGGCCAGGGGTCATCAGACCACAGACAGTGAGCCAACTGATCACAGATTCTCCAAACAAATGTCTCCTTGTCTTCACTCATTCATCACAGCCCGCTTTCTCTGCATCCTGTATAGGCTGGAATTTCGATCAAGCTGTGCACTGCAACTCCTCCAAATCACATTGGCAACTCCAATGCAGTCTTCAGCCTGCATGCAGACTCCTGAGAAACAGTCTAATCATTAAGTGTAGTCAGATTTAATCCTGGGTACTGATCAGATGGCTCATCTGGAACACATGACATAAAATCATGGAGGATCTGCATTAAATAAGGCTTTAACCAATATGAGGCATTTACCTAATGAACCTTTTTGAATGCAAATTAGGCAAAGCTGCATTTTGAGAAGGTGTTGTTGGTGCTATGATGGGTCATTTTTTTTCATGTTGCAACATCACAGCACTTGGGGCATTGGCAGATGAATGCACTCTAATATGCGCCTTTGTTTATACTTTCTTTCGGTCAGTGACACACTTGGGGAATTTAAACAGATGGTCGATAAGAAAAAGAAAAATAAGCCTGGAATGAATGAATAATTGAAATGCAAGCTAACACACATTACCAAATATCTTGAAAATGCTTATAAAACAATTACTTCACAATTAATTGTATGATAAAAGAAAGAGGGCTTATTGGATTTTACAAATGAAAATATTAATCCATCTATTAATGGATCCAGTCAAAAGGGGATTTAGCAATCAGAAGATAAAGAAAGCTACAGAGAAGCATTCAGCGGCATGGCCAGAATTTGCAAAAACAAAGAAAGCACTTGAAAGTATTCTCACAGATGTACCGTTATCCATCAGTCGTTACCCAGCACTATTACCGTGCCTGCTAACCCACATCGAAGCTTCACTCCTGCTTTCACTAGCAGAAGTGACTTTACAGTCACACAGTAAACACTCTTAAAGGATAAAGGTTTTTAAATCATTGGTCGCAAACTGAGCAGTTGTGATCGGCGGATAAGTTTGGTGAGAAACTACTGCACGTTTCAGTTGCAGCAGAATGTACCGCGATGCATCAAATAAGCAACAGGTCCACTTTGAAGGACGTTGGAGCTGAAACACAACTGCCAATGAGATTTCCAACAATCACAACTTCATGTTGTGTTGTGATGAACATCAGCACTTACCCATTGTAAATGTTGAATTAAAATATAACGCAATGCTAAAATACACTTGGCCATATGAGCATAAAAATAGGAAACAGAATGTGTCCTTTTGACACATTAAAATAGGTCAAGGTTAGCCATCTTTGAACTTGCCCAAGGTCTGTGTCCCAAGAATGCTCCCTGTGAATTTGAAGACCCTGGCAGTAACAGGACTGGAGTTATGGTGAGCACAGATGGACGGACAGACACAAGGCCTTTGCAAAACCCAATGGCCATATTTTGGCCTTGGGTAAAAAAAAAATCACTGAAAGAATAGCTGGAGCACAACACAATAGTTGCTTCTTTATTGACTGACAAACAAATGACACTTTTTCTGCTTTTAATCCCAGCCACAGTCGTTTTCTTTGAAAAAATTAATCCGTGTGGTTTTGCCAAACACACACACACACACACGCACCGTCTGTAATACATTGGAATTTTCTTTCTTGCCTCTCCTTTTTCTCTTTCTCTTTCTTCCCCACATGCACTGCAACAAACCCGTTTGTATAGAGGAGGAAAACTTAGTATGTGGGAAGTCCAGCCTACTCATTCTTCAATAATTAACAACTGAATTTACTGAATGATACAGTGCTCTGTTCAGGAAAAGAGAGTGTGTGTGTGTGTGTGTGTGTGTGTGTGTGTGTGTGTGTGTGTGTGTGTGGTGTGTGGTGTGTGTGTGTGTGGTGTGTGTGTGTGTGTGTGTGGTGTGTGTGTGTGTGTGTGTGTGAGAGAGAGAGAGAGAGAGAGAGAGAGAGAGAGAGAGAGAGAGAGAGAGAGAGAGAATGGACTTGGTTTCAGGTCAGGTTTGGCAGTGCAGACTGACTCATAAAAATGGGCGGTTGGGTGTGGGTGCGAAAGTACTAATTAGTGGCATTGCATCATGAATTTGCCAAACAAGACATGCATATAGCAAATCACATTTCAATAACAAATTTGCACAGGCTTAAGTTAACAATGACCACCATGAGTGCTGTTGTCTGACAGGGTGATGAGTGTGAAGTTGGAAATTGCAGGTGTGACGGTGAATGTCATCAGTGCATATGCCCCACACATAGGTTGTGAGATGAAAGTTAAAGAAAATTTCTGGAATGAGTTAGATGAGGTAGTGGAAAGTGTGAAAGGCGATTGGAGTGGAGTTCAATGAGCATGTGGACACAGAGGTGATGAGGAAGTAATAAGTAGATATGGAGGAATGTGAAAGGGCAGGCAGGAGGTGGTAAAATTCCAAAAAAGGATGGAAATAGCTGTCATGAATACCTATTTGAAGAAGAAGGTGGAGCACAGGGTGATATATAAGAGTGAAGGAAGGTGCACACAGATGGACTACATTCTATGTAAGAGATGCAACCTAAAAGAACTTTGAGACTGTCAGGTGGTGGCAGGCGAGAGCGTAGCCAGACAGAACTGGATAGTAGTTTATAAGATTACTTGAGAGGTGAGGAAGAGAGTCAGAGCTGAACCAAGGATCAGATGTTGGAAGCTAAAGGAGGAAAATTGTCATGTGAAATTCAGGGAGTAGGCAAGACAGGCACTGGATGGAGGTGAAGTGATTTTGGACAACTGGAAAGTACTGCAGATGGGGTGAAGGACACACTAGGAAGGTACTGGGTGTGATATCTGAACAGTGGAAGGAAGACAAGGAGTTTGTTGGTGGAATGAAGATGTTCAGGAAAATGAGAAAGCGGTTGGTGAAAAAGAATTGGGATAGTCTCAGAAACTATGAATGGAGACAGGAGTACAATAATGATGATGTAAAGAAAAGTGGCAAAGGTTAAAGAAAGGACATAGAGGGAGCATCTCACTGGGCTGTGACAGCCTACAAACGGCATCTGAGTGGAAATGTGCACAGTTCGGCGCAAGATTTGAAGCCGTTCACCGCCCCCTCACATCAGTCGCTTGATTTTTGAACAGACCAAAAAAAAAATAAAAAAATGCATGATAAACTTTCTTTCCAAATTGTCACTTGAGTGCTTTGACCCCTCACCACAAGTCTCTGCAACTCAGAACTTGTGCAATATGTGAGGCAGCATATGAGGAGTTGATGCACACTTTTGCTTTTATATGATTGGTGAAGACCAGTGGATCTGGAAGCGGCCGGACAAGTCCAGCAGCCTCCAGCCACATGCAGCCAGCCGGTACCCTTAAATTGTGCACTCGCATGAGCGTGCTGGACGTGTCCTGTTCAGTCACAGATGAGCCACAGAACTGGATTCATTCTGTTTGCCTCCATTTATTTATTTATTTTTCTGAGGACAGAAGTGGAAGTTTAATGCTCCTGGTCAGTGCACACCTGGTGTGCCCTTGCGTAAGTGGGCTGGACATGTCCTGTCCGGCCATCTAATGGAACTGCATTTTATGCATAGCCCACATGTTAACGCACAATCCAGCTATGCACGCATGCTGGGCAATACTGTCTGCCACAAACTGTGTTTACTGTGTTTTTCTCTTTTTATTTACTTTTCTGAGGACTGCAGTGAAATAAGTCTCATGCTCATTATTATTTACAGTGCTTTTTTCTGCCTAAAGTCAGGGAATTTTGATAGCCTCTTTCACATAACACTGTAATAGTTTGCATCCATCCTGAACACTGTCTGCGCAAATGTATCCCATTTCAGCCATGCCAGTGGCGCTCAACATCTGTGAGAGTGGCATGTGGTATTCACACACAAATCCCTGTGCTTGCAAAGGCCGCGCTAGTGCCACTTGAGTTTCGCGTGTACGCTGCATGCCATGTCAGTGGCTCTTGTGTGGTATGTGTGCTAACTGCTCAAGATATGTAGCCACAATTTTCACTGCCACTCCAGACGCCATTCAGAAAGACAGTCTGCCGTCATAAATGCACGTCAGGAAGACCAATTCAGTGAGATTCCACATGAGAAAGTTATCACCTTTTCATCTGTTTTCATGTAATTTTGGTGTTTCTGCCTCTTCTTCACCAGTCACACGTCAGTTAGATACTAGTGAACCTTAATCTTATCATAAGACTACAGTTCACGCATTCATTCATTCATTTTCTATACCCGCTTATTCCAATTATGATATGATACGGTACGATACGATACAATACCATACCATACACTTTATTGTCCCATGGGGAAATTTGTCTTGGAGTCCAGGTGCTATGCAAACATTTCTGTATCAAAAATCAGTAATACAACAACAAACAGTGCACTGCTTGCATGCCTATGGAAAATTCATCAGCATACTGCACATTAATTAAGGGGTCAAGGGAGGGCTGCAGCCTATCCCTATGGTCATTGGGTGAGAGGTGGGGTACACCCTGGACAGGACACCAGTCTATCGCAGAGTTTAAATTTAAGGAACTTAATTACTGTATGACTGACATAAAAAAGTGAAGTCATTTTCAAAACATTTACAGTTTTTGTGATGTTCTAAATAAAACAATATTTTTGATGGGAATTCATGATGACACTGATGTGATGCGGGACATGAGACAGAGAAAATTTATGCACTCGATGCCACCCTCCCTTGGATTCCTCCTTCTGAATACATTCAGTCTCATAGACCACAGCTGTGTCATTACCCTCGTGACATAATTTCCAGTTTTGACCCACTCACTCACTCATCTTCAACCATTTTTCCGGGTTCGGGTCACGGGGGTAACAGCTTCAGCAGGGGACACCAGACTACTTCCCTTTCCTGTGCCACTTTGACCACCTCTGACTGGGGGATCCCGAGGCATTCCCAGGCCAGTGTGGAGATATAATCTCTCCACCTAGTCCTGGGTCTTCCCCGGGGTCTCCTCCCAGATTGGACGTGCCTGGAACACCTCCTTGGGAGGCACCCAGGAGGCATCCTTACCAGATGCCCAAACCACCTCAGCTGGCTCCTTTCAATGCGAAGGAGCAGCGACTCTACTCCAAGCTGCCCACAGATGACCAAACGTCTCACCCTATCTCTAAGGAAGACACCAGGCACCCTCCTGAGGAAGCCCATTTTGGCCACTTGTACCCACGATCTAGTTCTTTCGGTCATGACCCAACACTCATGACCATAGGTGAGAGTAGGAACGAAGATTGACCAGTAGATCGAGAGCTTCGCCTTTTTTGTTCAGCTCCCTTTTCGTCACAACAGTATGGTAGAGTGAATGCAATACCGTCCCTGCTGCGCCGATTCTCCAGCCAATCTCATGTTCAATCGTCCTCTCACTCGTGAACAAGACCCCGAGGTACTTGAACTCCTTCACTTGGGGCAGGGCTGTATTCCCTACCCGGAGTAGGCAATCCATCGGTTTCCTGCTGAGAACCATGGCCTCAGATTTAGAGGTGCTGATCCTCATCACAGCCGCTTCACACTCTGCTGCAAACCGATCCAGTGAGTATTGGAGGTCACCGGCCGATGAAGCCAACAGGACCACATCATCTACAAAAAGCAGTGATGAGACCCTGAGCCCACCAAACTGGAAACCCTCCTCCCCTCGACTATGCCTCGATATCCTGTCCATGAATATCACAGGATATAACAGGATTGGTGACAAGGCGCAGCCCTGGCGGAGGCCAACCTCCACCGGAAATGAGTCCGACTTACTGCAGAGCACACGAACACAGCTCTCACTTTGCGAGTACAGACATTGGATGGCCCTGAGAAGGGACCCCCTCACTCCATACTCCCACAGCACCTCCCACCTCCCACCAACTCACCACCAGATACTGATCAGTTGACAGCTCTGCCCCTCTCTCCACCCAAGCGTCCAGAATATGTGGCCTCAAATCAGATGATACAATCACAAAATCAATCATCAATCTTCGGCCTAGGGTGCTCTGGTACCATGTACACTTATGAGCATCCTTATGTTCGAACATGGTGTTAATTATGGACAGGCCATGACTAGCACAGAAGTCCAATGACAAACGACCATTCAGGCTTAGATCAGGGAAGCTGTTCCTCCCAGTCACACCTCCTCAGGTGTCTCTGTCATTGCCCACATGTGCGCTGAAGTCCTCCAGCAGAACAATGGAGTCCCCCCGGAGCCCATACAGGACTCCATTCAGGGATTCCAAGAAGGCCGAATACTCCAAAATACTGTTTGGTGCATACGCACAAACAACAGTCAGAGTTTCCCAACGTAGCGGCGCTCAGTCGGGGACTCGTGAGTAAAATTGTGCACAAAATTGGTTCATATTTGCTTAACATCCGCAATATGCGTGAAACATGCTTGTATGAGTTGGCCAACACCCGCACACGTCCACAATTATCCGCAGAGGCATGTTTTTCCGTTTCCAGGATTTTTGAGCTGCACAAAATTTTGGCTGCGGATGACATCCGCCTTACATACTTCATACATACTCAATACATACACAATCTATGGGCTGTATATTCGCCGTCATCCGCTGATATCCGCAACTGACAGGGATTTGCGGCTTGGCAGCGGACTGGGACAGTGTGTAAAATGGATATTTTGCGTGCCCATCATGTCCACATCACAAACTAAATAAGTTGTAGTGACTGCATACAGATTGGCCACGAATAAAGCGTTTTTATTACATCTGCTTTGCATCTGATTTGCGGCGGGTGTTGTTGTTTTGTTTTGTTTTTTTCATACCATTCTGTGTGTTCTTTTTTTTTTCATGCTGCGGTTTGTGTATTTTTTCATGCTGTAGCACATGTTTCCGTCTTGCTGTGCTGCACTTATTTCATGCTTTGGTGCACTTTTTTCATGCTGTAATATGTGTTGCGGTCAAACATTCATGACTATAACATGAAAAGATGTGATACTGTGCTGCAATGGTTGAATCCCTATCAAGGTTACATCAAGTTATCTTTCAAGTTCAGTCATAAAAACTATTTTTTAAGTAAGATTTAAAAAAAAAAACATGCATGTTTTTCTCTCTAGAAATGTGCAAATGTGTGCTCAGGCTGCAGTCATTACATACATAGTAAGTGTTGACAAAAAATGCACAACTGTGGATTTCCTGGGAAACAACACTGTTACTGCAGGCTTACTTGTAGTTCCTAGGGTTTGTAAGAGTAGAATGGGAGGCAGAGCCTTCAGCTTTCAGGCTCCTCTCCTGTGGAACCAGCTCCCAATTCAGATCAGGGAGACAGACACCCTCTCTACTTTTAAGATTAGGCTTAAAACTTTCCTTTTTGCTAAAGCTTATAGTTAGGGCTGGATCGGGTGACCCTGAACCATCCCTTAGTTATGCTGCTATAGACGTAGACTGCTGGGGGGTTCCCATGATGCACTGAGTGTTTCTTTCTCTTTTTGCTCTGTATGCACCACTCTGCATTTAATCATTAGTGATTGATCTCTGCACCCCTCCACAGCATGTCTTTTTCCTGGTTCTCTCCCTCAGCCCCAACCAGTCCAGCAGAAGACTGCCCCTCCCTGAGCCTGGTTCTGCTGGAGGTTTCTTCCTGTTAAAAGGGAGTTTTTCCTTCCCACTGTAGCCAAGTGCTTGCTCACAGGGGGTCGTTTTGACCGTTGGGGTTTACATAATTATTGTATGGCCTTGCCTTACAATATAAAGCGCCTTGGGGCAACTGTTTGTTGTGATTTGGCGCTATATAAAAAAAAATTGAATTGATTGATTGATTGATTGATTGACATCGTGCATGGGATCAGAAAATCTATTTCCTCACCTCATTCGCCAAGGAGAAGGGGATGACCAGAGTCGCCACAAGTATGTCTGCTGACGCAAGAGACACCAGGAAGAGGTTTTGGGGTGCTCGTAGTGCACGGCTGGTAAACACCGCCACCACGACCAGCACGTTCCCCACCACAGTCCCCAGGATAATCACCGTGACCACCAGCACGATGAAGACCGACGCCAACTGTGAGTGAGGAGGTAGAGGAGGAGACCGCGATGAGGAAGAAGATGCTTGGCTGACATTCTCCAGAGAAGAGCTGGGTGTTAAAGTGGCTGGTGTGGAGTCCATTACAGGTGTTAAGAGGTCTGTAAAATCCATCCTGGTTAATAACCGCTGCCATCCCCATTTTTCACCTCCTGCATACTCAACACAGGACGAGTGTCTTTGTCCCAGTCAGTGAGGAAATTACAGGGGGGGAAAACAGCAAAATCAAACAGCAAATAAGAAAAAAAATCAATGAATGAATGAGAGCAGAGGAGTCAGTGAAGAATGACAATGAAAGAATCTGTTTAAAAATAATTATCTGAACAATACTTTAAAAATTCAGAGAATTTAAAAGGTAATTCCAGACGAAACATCAATTCAGCAGCACATTTGAGCCCAGAGGTTTGACATATTAATGCTGCAAGATTGACCTACTTATTTGCAATGTAATGCAAAAAAATAAAATAACATAAAATAAATAACATACGGCTGCATGCTCTGATTGGAGCGAGATCAGAAAACCTATTTGGAATGCACAGTAACCTCACGCTGGCACATTCCAAAAACACAAAAACAAAAGATTGAAATGGAAAAAAGTAGAAGAAAAGACTGTGGAGAAGAAATCATGTGGCTGAGAGGCAGCAAAGGGGATGAGCGCAGCAGAAAATAGACGAAAGGGATGCAAAAAGGACAAGAGACAATGAAGAGGGGGAAAAATGAGGTCCTCACTTATATGCAAGTCCTCGCCGTGCCGAGTGAGTCTGTTGCTGCTGCTGCTGCTGCTGCTGCTGTTCAGTGATTCTGTACTGCTGGAATCAAGAGAGAGGAAAAGAAGAAGAGGGAGAATGAGGGGAGAGAGAGAGACTAGCAGATTGAAGAGATGAAAGGAAAGAGTAAGAGATGCATGGAGAGGAAAAGAAGAGAAGAAGGATGTAAGAGGAGTGGGATTAAGAAAATAGCAAAGGGCAGAAACTGAGTAGACGCAGAGAGAGAGAGAGAAAACAGAGGAGAGTGCTCAAAGTATGAGACAGGAGGGCACGATGAATAGAGTGGGAGGACAAGAATGGAGGAGAAGAGAGGCAACATCGATGATGAGTAGCTGCTAAAGAGAAACGAGAGAGAGAGAGAAAGCAGTCAGGCTTGTGTGCAACTTTTGAGTGGTTATTAATTTTCGCTCATTATGTTGAGACGAGTGAGAAACCTCATATTTATCAGACTTAATTTAGCCGCTGCCTGACGTGCACGTGCACTTCAGCATCAACCGGCCCGTGGCCTTGTTTGCTTTCTTCTGCCCCGCGGCACATATACATGGCAGTGACACGCTTTAGAAGGCAGGTGACTCAGACACCTGTTTGAGATGAATCGCTGTAATCCCACGATGCATTAGTCTGCAGGCATGTGCCATCAGCTGTGGGTCAGTACTCAGCTGTTTCCCCACTGTAGTGACAACACCCACTTCTGGGAAGGTGGATGATGAATGTCAGCAAGCTGAAGCTGTTCCCTGCAGATACACTTAAAGCATTTAAGGGTTGAGTTTGGAGTGACGAGTGCCATTCCCAGGCACCAGTGTTAAACACAATGCAGGTCCCCTTCATTTGGAAAGGTGCGCTTGACAGATGATTTGTGCATCTCCATCTACACATACTATATGTGCATGTGGTTTCCAGAAACATTCACATGGTAATTTCTTTTGCACAGTCAGGTGCATGTGCATTTGGATGTTGACAGATTGTTTTTAGACGTTAAAGGCCGAAAGTAATTAGATAAACTAAATATGAGTATTATTGTGCAATTACGAGGGTCTGCTGTAAAGTTCTGGCTTCAACACAATTATTTCAATAACAAACTAGAGCACCGCGCTCACAGAGAGCAAACCTCCACCAACACTAGTTGCCAATTCCACAAAATTTTTACCTTGGAGAAAAAATTCAAAGTTAAAGTCCTGTTAGAAGTGGCTTTTCATAAACTAAATTAGATGTGATCAAATGTCAGGAGTATGTATTTAGATCATGCACTTGAAGTTTTTTTGTGGTGTTGTCAGGTTTTTCTTTTTTCCAACTTTTTCTTTGTTACTGAATTCGTTCTTTTTTAGATAATTTTCACAGAACATTGGTTATCTCTGCTATGTACAATTTATCATTGATTTTTGGTACTGGTTTCTGATTTATAACTGGAAGATAGACAAACAAATTAGATTAGATAAATTTTATTGATCCCTTGGGAAGACTCCCTCAGGAAAATTGAGGTTCCAGCTGCATTGTATAGCAGCACACAGGGTAAGAAGCACACAGAGCATCAAAAGTCAAAGTAAAAAAGAAAAACTGTTTGCAAATATAAATACCAGACATACGGATCAATACTGGTTTACTAGCTACTACTGTTCCTCTCCTTCCCGTCCCCTGTCTTCCTGTTACTCCTCCCCCTGAGTGAGGAGTTCTACAGTCTGATGGCCTGAGGGACAAAGGAGTTTTTCAGTCTGTTGGTCCTGCACTTGGGAAGGAGCAGTCTGTGGCTGAAGAGGCTCCTCTGGTTGCTCATGATAGTGTGCAGAGGGTGACTGGCATCATCCATAATGTCCAGCAGTTTGTCCAGTGTTCTCTTCTCTGCCACCATCACCAGAGAGTTCAGCTTCATGCTAACCATGGAGCCAGCCCACCTGATCAGTTTGTCCAGCCTGGATGTGTCCTTCTTGGATGTGCTACCTTCCCCAGCACACCACAGAGTAAAAGAAGATGCTGGTTACTACAAACTTGTAGAACATCAATCAATCAATTTTATTTATATAGCGCCAAATCACAACAAACAGTTGCCCCAAGGCGCTTTATATTGTAAGGCAAGGCCATACAATAATTACGTAAAACCCAAACGGTCAAAACGACCCCCTGTGAGCAAGCACTTGGCTACAGTGGGAAGGAAAAACTCCCTTTTAACAGGAAGAAACCTCCAGCAGAACCAGGCTCAGGGAGGGGCAGTCTTCTGCTGGGACTGGTTGGGGCTGAGGGAGAGAATCAGGAAAAAGACATGCTGTGGAGGGGAGCAGAGATCGATCACTAATGATTAAATGCAGAGTGGTGCATACAGAGCAAAAAGAGAAAGAAACACTCAGTGCATCATGGGAACCCCCCAGCAGTCTACGTCTATAGCAGCATAACTAAGGGATGGTTCAGGGTCACCTGATCCAGCCCTAACTATAAGCTTTAGCAAAAAGGAAAGTTTTAAGCCTAATCTTAAAAGTAGAGAGGGTGTCTGTCTCCCTGATCCGAATTGGGAGCTGGTTCCACAGGAGAGGAGCCTGAAAGCTGAAGGCTCTGCCTCCCATTCTACTCTTACAAACCCTAGGAACTACAAGTAAGCCTGCAGTCTTGAGAGCGAAGCGCTCTATTGGGGTGATATGGTACTACGAGGTCCCTAAGATAAGATGGGACCTGATTATTCAAAACCTTATAAGTAAGAAGAAGAATTTTAAATTCTATTCTAGAATTAACAGGAAGCCAATGAAGAGAGGCCAATATGGGTGAGATATACTCTCTCCTTCCAGTCCCCGTTAGTACTCTAGCTCCAGCATTTTGAATTAACTGAAGGCTTTTCAGGGAACTTTTAGGACAACCTGATAATAATGAATTACAATAGTCCAGCCTAGAAGAAATAAATGCATGAATTAGTTTTTCAGCATCACTCTGAGACAAGACCTTTCTAATTTTAGAGATATTGCGTAAATGCAAAAAAGCAGTCCTACATATTTCTTTAATATGCGCTTTGAATGACATATCCTGATCAAAAATGACTCCAAGATTTCTCACAGTATTACTAGAGGTCAGGGTAATGCCATCCAGAGTAAGGATCTGGTTAGACACCATGTTTCTAAGATTTGTGGGGCCAAGTACAATAACTTCAGTTTTATCTGAGTTTAAAAGCAGGAAATTAGAGGTCATCCATGTCTTTATGTCTGTAAGACAATCCTGCAGTTTAGCTAATTGGTGTGGGCCTCTGGCTTCATGGATAGATAAAGCTGGGTATCATCTGCGTAACAATGAAAATTTAAGCAATACCGTCTAATAATACTGCCTAAGGGAAGCATGTATAAAGTGAATAAAATTGGTCCTAGCACAGAACCTTGTGGAACTCCATAATTAACCTTAGTCTGTGAAGAAGATTCCCCATTTACATGAACAAATTGTAATCTATTAGACAAATATGATTCAAACCACCGCAGCGCAGTGCCTTTAATACCTATGGCATGCTCTAATCTCTGTAATAAAATTTTATGGTCAACAGTATCAAAAGCAGCACTGAGGTCTAACAGAACAAGCACAGAGATGAGTCCACTGTCCGAGGCCATAAGAAGATCATTTGTAACCTTCACTAATGCTGTTTCTGTACTATGATGAATTCTAAAACCTGACTGAAACTCTTCAAATAGACCATTCCTCTGCAGATGATCAGTTAGCTGTTTTACAACTACCCTTTCAAGAATTTTTGAGAGAAAAGGAAGGTTGGAGATTGGCTATAATTAGCTAAGATAGCTGGGTCAAGTGATGGCTTTTTAAGTAATGGTTTAATTACTGCCACCTTAAAAGCCTGTGGTACATAGCCAACTAACAAAGATAGATTGATCATTTAAGATTGAAGCATTAAATAATGGTAGGGCTTCCTTGAGCAGCCTGGTAGGAATGGGGTCTAATAAACATGTTGATGGTTTGGATGAAGTAACTAATGAAAATAACTCAGACAGAACAATCGGAGAGAAAGAGTCTAACCAAATACCGGCATCACTGAAAGCAGCCAAAGATAACGATACGTCTTTGGGATGGTTATGAGTAATTTTTTCTCTAATAGTTAAAATTTTGTTAGCAAAGAAAGTCATGAAGTCATTACTAGTTAAAGTTAATGGAATACTCAGCTCAATAGAGCTCTGACTCTTTGTCAGCCTGGCTACAGTGCTGAAAAGAAACCTGGGGTTGTTCTTATTTTCTTCAATTAGTGATGAGTAGAAAGATGTCCTAGCTTTACGGAGGGCTTTTTTTTATAGAGCAACAGACTTTTTTTCCAGGCTAAGTGAAGATCTTCTAAATTAGTGAGACGCCATTTCCTCTCCAACTTACGGGTTATCTGCTTTAAGCTACGAGTTTGTGAGTTATACCACGGAGTCAGACACTTCTGATTTAAAGCTCTATTTTTTAGAGGAGCTACAGCATCCAAAGTTGTCTTCAATGAGGATGTAAAACTATTGACGAGATACTCTATCTCCCTTACAGAGTTTAGGTAGCTACTCTGCACTGTGTTGGTATATGGCATTAGAGAACATAAAGAAGGAATCATATCCTTAAACCTAGTTACAGCGCTTTCTGAAAGACTTCTAGTGTAATGAAACTTATTCCTCACTGCTGGGTAGTCCATCAGAGTAAATGTAAATGTTATTAAGAAATGATCAGACAGAAGGGAGTTTTCAGGGAATACTGTTAAGTCTTCTATTTCCATACCATAAGTCAGAACAAGATCTAAGATATGATTAAAGTGGTGGGTGGACTCATTTACTTTTTGAGCAAAGCCAATAGAGTCTAATAATAGATTAAATGCAGTGTTGAGACTGTCATTCTCAGCATCTGTGTGGATGTTAAAATCGCCCACTATAATTATCTTATCTGAGCTAAGCTGTTGTGTGGGCCGCTGAAGAGGAGTACTGCTGGCCCACCACACCAGAGGGCGCACTGCCTGGAGTGCGGGCTCCAGGCACCAGAGGGCGCCGCCGCCTCACGGGAGCAGCCTCGGTGACAGCTGTCACCCATCACCTGAGACAGCTGACGGCAATCATCAGTGGGGTATATCAGCAGGACGGCATCTCCACCTCATTGCCGAGATATTGTTTTTACCGGAGAGGTAACGTATTGACGCTAACAGAGTGTATCTTTTTGGATTGAGCTAGTTATTTGGATTACTGTTCCAACGAGAGGTGGAGGTAACTTTCCTGCTGTTCGGAGTCCTGGGTGCAAACGCGCCCCCATCTGACTGTACTTTGTTTCCTCGCCAGCAGTACCAGGTCCGACGCGGAGGCAGTGGCCACCTGGGAGTTCGGACTTGGCGGCTCCAGTATTCCCGGGGTCCTGTGGCGGAGGAAGCCGTGTGGTTCCGGTCTTACCTTGGAGAGGCGTCTCCTATCTTCGAGCCTGCCCACACGACACTTTTGTGAATTGACTGTTGTCCATTTCTGTGATTGGTTGTATTCGTTGTGCACATTCACAACAGTAAAGCATTGTTATTTGACTTACTCCATTGTCCGTTCATTTGCGCCCCCTGTTGTGGGTCCGTGTTCCTACACTTTCCCAACATAAGCACTAAGTCAGACAAAAGGTCTGAAATTCACAGAGAAAACTCACAGTAACGACCAGGGTGGACGATAGATAATAACAAATAAAACTGGTTTTGGGACTTCCAATTTGGATGGACAAGACTAAGAGACAAGCTTTCAAATGAATTAAAGCTCTGTCTGGGTTTTTGATTAATTAATAAGTGGAATGGAAGATTGCTGCTAATCCTCCGCCCCGGCCCGTGCTACGAGCATTCTGACAGTTAGTGTGACTCGGGGTGTTGACTCATTTAAACTAACATATTCATCCTGCTGTAACCAGGTTTCTGTTAGGCAGAATAAATCAATATGTTGATCAATTATTATATCATTTACCAACAGGGACCTTAGAGAGAGAGACCTAATGTTTAATAGACCACATTTAACTGTTTTAGTCTGTGGTGCAGTTGAAGGTGCTATATTATTTTTTCTTTTTGAATTTTTATGCTTAAATAGATTTTTGCTGGTTATTGGTGGTCTGGGAGCAGGCACCGTCTCTACGGGGATGGGGTAATGAGGGGATGGCAGGGGGAGAGAAGCTGCAGAGAGGTGTGTAAGACTACAACTCTGCTTCCTGGTCCCAACCCTGGATAGTCACGGTTTGGAGGATTTAAGAAAATTGGCCAGATTTCTAGAAATGAGAGCTGCTCCATCCAAAGTGGGATGGATGCCGTCTCTCCTAACAAGACCAGGTTTTCCCCAGAAGCTTGCCAATTATCTATGAAGCCCACCTCATTTTTTGGACACCACTCAGACAGCCAGCAATTCAAGGAGAACATGCGGCTAAACATGTCACTCCCGGTGTGATTGGGGAGGGGCCCAGAGAAAACTACAGAGTCCGACATTGTTTTTGCAAAGTTACACAACGATTTAATGTTAATTTTAGTGACCCTCCGATTGGCGTAACCGGTGTCATTACTGCCGACGTGAATTACAATCTTACCAAATTTACGCTTAGCCTAGCCAGCAGTTTCAAATTTCCTTCAATGTCGCCTGCTCTGGCCCCCGGAAGACAATTGACTATGGTTGCTGTGGTCACTAACTTCACATTTCTCAAAACAGAGTCGCCAATAACCAGAGTTTGATCCTCGGCGAGTGTGTCGTCGAGTGGGGAAAAACGGTTAGAGATGTGAACGGGTTGGCGGTGTACACGGGGCTTCTGTTTAGGGCTACGCTTCCTCCTCACAGTCACCCAGTCAGCCTGCTTTCCCGGCTGCTCGGGATCTGCCAGGGGGGAACTAACGGCGGCTAAGCTACCTTGGTCCGCACCGACTACAGGGGCCTGGCCCCAGTGCTGACAGTAAGCACTGGGGCCCCTCAGGGCTGTGTGCTCATCCCCATGCTGTACACTTTGTACATCCATGACTGTACACCAACCCACAAGCAGCAACATCTTTGTCAAATTTGCGGATGACACTACTGTGGTTGGGCTGAATCATAACAATGATGAGACGGCCTACAGAGGAGGAGGTCCTGAACCTCACTACTTGTGCTCCATAATAATCTGGCACTTAACTACTCAAAGACAAAGGAGTTGGTGCTAGATTTTAGTGGAGGATGGGAGGACCTCCCTTCTCATTCAGGGAGACACCATAGAGAGGGTCACTGACTTCAAGTTCCTGGGAACATACATTTCTCAGGAGTTGACATGGGGCACCAACACAAATGCCCTTGTAAAAAGGGCACAGCAGCGTCTGTACTTTTAAGGTCACTGAGGAAGGTCAACCTGTCCCAGGAACTGCTGCTGTCCTTCTATAGGTGTTCTGTAGAGAGCGTCCTCACCAACACATCTTGGTGTGGTACAAGGAGCTGCTCTCAGGCTGACAAGAAGGCTCTGGAGAGAGTCAGGGAAGTCAGCACAGAACATCATAGGAGCGCAGCTGTCCTCTCTGTCAGACATCTATAACACCAGATGTCTGCGCAGGGCCAGAAGCATCAGCTTCGATGGTTCACACCCCGGGCACAGCCTGTTCTCACTGCTGCCCTCAGGAAGAGGTAACGGTCCATCAAGGCCCGCACATCCAGCCTCAACATGTTCTACCCAAGTGCAATACGAGTATTGATTGCACATTAGGCCTTCAGTCTACACAATTCATTGCATTTATTTTTTATAAAGGTGAATGCAATGAATAGCGCAGACATATATTTATATACACCTACTGGCTCCCTTGTAAATACATGTAATATATACTCAACAAAAATATAAATGCAACACTTTTGGTTTTTGCTCCCATTTTGTATGAGATGAACTCAAAGATCTAAAACTTTTTCCACATACACAATATCACCATTTCCCTCAAATATTGTTCACAAACCAGTCTAAATCTGTGATAGTGAGCACTTTCCTTTGCTGAGATAATCCATCCCACCTCACAGGTGTGCCATATCAGGATGCTGATTAGACACCATGTTAGTGCACAGGTGTGCCTTACGACTGCCCACAATAAAAGGCCACTCTGAAAGGTGCAGTTTTGTTTTATTGGGGGGGATACCAGTCAGTATCTGGTGTGACCACCATTTGCCTCATTGCAGTGCAACACATCTCCTTCGCATCATCCGTGAAAAGAACACCTCTCCAATGTGCCAAACGCCAGCGAATGTGGCATTTGCCCACTCAAGTCGGTTACGACGACGAACTGGAATCAGGTCGAGACCCCGATGAGGACGGACGAGCATGCAGATGAGCTTCCCTGAGACGGTTTCTGACAGTTTGTGCAAAAGTTCTTTGGTTATGCAAACTTATTGTTTCAGCAGCTGTCCGAGTGGCTGGTCTCAGATGATCTTGGAGGTGAACATCTGGGATGGTGGAAGGTCCTGGCTGGTGTGGTTACACGCTGGTCTGCGGTTGTGAGGCTGGTTGGAGTGTACTGCCAAATTCTCTGAAACGACTTTGGAGACGGCTTATGGTAGAGACATGAACATTCAATACACAAGCACAGCTCTGGTTGACATTCCTGCTGTCAGCATGCCAATTGCACGCTCCCTCAAATCTTGCGACATCTGTGGCATTGTGCTGTGTGATAAAACTGCACCTTTCAGAGTGGCCTTTTATTGTGGGCAGTCTAAGGCACACCTGTGCACTAATCATGGTGTCTAATCAGCATCTTGGTATGGCACACCTGTGAGGTGGGATGGATTATCTCAGCAAAGGAGAAGTGCTCACTATCACAGATTTAGACTGGTTTGTGAATAATATTTGAGAGAAATGGTGATATTGTGTATGTGGAAAAACTTTTAGATCTTTGAGTTCATCTCATACAAAATGAGAGCAAAACCAAAAGTGTTGCGTTTATATTTTTGTTGAGTGTATATTCTTATTTGTCTTATATTTATTTATTTATTTATTTATTTATTTTTACTTTTACACCTTTGCACTACGAGAGCTGCCTTTTAATTTCGTTGTACCTTGTGTATAATGACAATAAAAAGCATTCTATTCTATTCCATTGCAGTGGCTCCAATCTTACGAGATCTTATCCCACGCACCAAACAGTCAGGATCTCCTGCCCTCTGACTTTTTCCAGTTTCTCAGACTGAAAGAAGACCTGAAGGGACACTGTTACACAAATGATCAGAGGCTGGGGCTGAGAGAAGACAACTGATTTCTTCACTCACGTCAGGCAAAAACTTGTCCGGCATTGTCGTGTGTGTGGCTTGAGAAGGTGACTATGGGGGGAAAATAATGACTGCCCAACAGACAACATGGGTTTAAGCAAATATGCAATTCATGTGAGGATCTTGCAGCCAGTTTTATAAAGACAAGTCATGGATCAGCAGGACAAAAGCCAAGCCTTTTTAAAATGTCAGTTTTATATAAATGGTCCTCTGCCACCTTAAGGAGAGGAACAGGAGCTGAACAGATGTACTGACTCTTGGTCACCTCAGGAATGTTATCAGAAGAATTGTACATGCCGATAACTGCTGGTATCTCATTCACATAAAATCTTTGGAAGATTGCCTTGCATCAGTGAAAAGTTGGAGTCTAGTAACTTCCTACTTTTAAATTCTGATAAGACTGAAGTTATGGCTCTTGGTCCATGAGGTATCGGCATCAATTTGTTCAGCTAGCGCTTAGCTTAGGTTGAATGAATGAATGAATGAATGAATGAATGAATGAATGAATGAATGAAAAACTGTTTATTTCGAACATTGATACAACAACAATTACAAGATAGATCAGTAAAGACAAACAAAAGTCCTACTGTGTACCCAACATGTCCGAAAGGGGTAGGGTGAAGCATCAGCATTATTATCCCTACCTCTTCTTCCCCCACAACCAGTAATAATACCCTTTGCCACATATACACATAGATTCTACACACCTAAACCGATATAATATATATATATATACATATATACACATACATATATACATACACACATCAACATACATACACATATACACACATATACATATATACATATATATACACATATATATACACAAACATAAATATACACCTACACATACCTACTTACATACAAAATACTATATATTTACAAGCCGAAGCAAAAAACAAAACACCTTAACCCTCATTACCCTTCCTCCTCCCTATACATAGAAAAAAACATATTTTTGTACCGCTGTTTGAACTGGTTCATGCTTGGACATTGCTTGAGCCCCACTCCCAATCTGTTCCACATCCTCACCCCACAGACAGAAATACAGAAACCTTTTAATGTTGTTCGTGCCCACTGATGCTTTAAATTAAATTTCCCCCTCAGACTGTAATCCCCTGATCTGTTAAAAAAACATATTTTTAATATTTGCTGGAAGTAAATTGTTATTGCTTTATACACAATTTGTACTGTTGAAAATGAACCAAGTCTGTGAATTTTAATAATTTGGATTGTAAAAATAGTGGATTTGTATGATCTCTATAGCCAGTATTATGAATAATTCTTATAGCTCTTTTCTGCATTACTGATAGTGATGTGTTGTACCTTTATAAGTATTACCCCATACCTCTGCACAGTACTGTAAATATGGTAAAACCAGTGAGCAGTAAAGAATGCGGAGTGAGTTGTGGTCCAGATATGTTTCGCTTTGTTTAGAACTGAAATGCTTCTTGACAGTTTACTTTGTATATGTTTATATGAGTCTTCCAGTTTATCTTATCATCTATTATCACCCCCAGAAACTTATTTCATGTACCCTTTCAATATCTACCCCCTCGACTTGTAACTGAACCTGTATGTCTGTATTACAATAGCCAAATAACATGTATTTGTTTTACTTAAGTTTAATGATAATTTGTTTCTGTCAAACCATATTTTCAATTTTCCATTCTATACTGATCCTCCTCAGTAACTCCTGCAAATCCCCCCCTGAACAAAAAATGCTTGTGTCATCTGCAATAATACTAATTTTAATATTTTGGAAACATTGACAATATCATTTATATAAATTAGAAACAGTTTTGGACCCAATACTGACCCCTGTGGGGACGCCACAAGCATTGTCCAAGCATGATGATGTATATTCCCCCAACTTCACAAACTGTTTTCTGTTACTTAAGTAGCTTCTCACCCAGTGCAACACCAACCCCCTAATCCCATACTGTTCAAGTTTATTGATTAATATGTCATGATTGATTGTATCAAAAGCCTTTTTAAGGTCTATAAATATTCCAACTGAATGTAATTGTGGTCTATGGCGTTTGTAATCTCCTCAACTGATTCTATTAATGCAAGTGATGTTGAACTATGTGCTCTGAATCCATATTGACTATCAGTAAGTAATTTATGTTTATTTATGAATTTGGTCTAATCTATTATTGAATAACTTTTCTAATAATTTGGAAAATTGTGGAAGCAAAGAAACAGGTCTATAATTTGTGAAGTGGTGTCTATCCCCAGTCTTATACAGCGGCACAACCTTAGCTATTTTTCATTTGATTGGGAAAATTTACCGGTTTGAAATGATAAGTTACAGATGTATGTTAATGGTTTCTACAATCCATTCAATGACCTGTTTTACCACCACCATATCAATTTCATTTAAATCGGTAGATGTTTTATATTTACAATTATTCACAATGTCTATAATTTCTTTTCCATCCACTGCTGTGAGGAAACATTGAACAGGGATTTCTTTCTATGAGATTATTATCCCAATCCTCAGGTTGGGAATCGGGAATTTTTTCTGCCAAGCTTGGTCCAATATTTACAAAAAAATTATTAAAACCGTTGACTACCTCATCCTTATTTTCCTTCTTGACATTATTATCAATGAAATACTGAGGGTAACTCTGTTTTTTATTACCATTTTTGATAATGCTATTTAATATATCCATATTCCTTAATATGTTTTGTTATTATAATATGTTACTATAATATTCCTTCCTACATACCCGTATAATATTAGTTAATCTATTTTTGTATTCTTCTATCTATTTTCTGCCTCTTTAGTCTTTAGTTTTATGAATTCTCTATACAGTGTATTTTTCTTATTACATGCATTTCGTAACCCTTTCGTCATCCATGGTCGAGCTTGGATTTTTTGTTTTCTGTAGTCTTGGTTAATTGGACAATTTTTATCATATAATGATGTAATATTTGTAAAAAAGTTTCATATGCACTATCAACTCCACTTCACTGTATACCTTTTCCCAGTTTTGCTCCTGTAAATCCTTCTTTAGTGTGTTCATGTTTCCTCTGTCTGCACTCGCCTGTATTTTATTTCTTCCTCTGGCTGATTCCGCCGATGGTTTCTATATAAACGATGAAAACTGGTAGATGATCACTAATGTCATTGATTAATAATCCACTCAGTGTTATTCTCAATATCATTGCTGAATATATTATCAATTAAGGTGGCACTATGGGACGTAATTCTGCTTGGCCTGGTGATTTTTGGATATAAACTCATACTGTACATTATACTGATAAATTCATCTGTTATTTTATACTTATTTGGATTGAGCAGATCAATATTTAAGTCACCACAAATGAACACAGTTTTTTGATTAGTTTTTGAGAACATTTTTCCCATACAGTCAGTGAATGTTTCAGTACAAGATCCTGGTGCTCTATATATACAGCTGACTAATACATTTTTGCTTTTTTCTTCACATATTTCAATAGTTATACATTCTAATAAGTTATCAATCACAGTTGTCATATTGTCTACTATTTTATAATCCATGTTCTTATCCACATACACAGCCACTCCTCCTCCACTCTTATTCTTTCTGTTTACACAATTAAATTCATATCCATCCAGTTCAAAATCCATTCCTTTATCTTCATTGATCCATGTTTCTGATATAACAATTATGTTAAATATTTTTTTAAACTGACTTAAATATTCTTTAATGTTGTTAAAGTTTGCATATAGACTTCTGCTGTTGAAATGGATTATTGATAATTTGTTATCCGTTCTAATGATCCGATTAAACTGTTCATCTGTATAATAGCAACAACTGTCATTGATATTTGAGAAGAAATTATTGTCCGGGTCTATATCGTGCTCCAAGTCCAGTACATTGTGGTCTGTGTATTTAAATGTTCTCAGTTCTACTTTTCCATGATCAGCAATCCTTTGAGTTCGTGTGTTATACATCATACGGATAAAGTGAGGAATCTTGGGGTAGTTTTTGATCCAATGTTGTCTTTTGACCTCCACATTAGAGATATTACGAGGACTGCTTTCTTCCATTTGTGAAATATAGCAAAGATTCGTCCCATCCTGTCTATGGCTGATGCTGAGACCCTGTTTCATGCATTTGTCTCTTCCAGATTGGACTATTGTAATGCTCTATTTTCTGGTTTACCGCAGTCCAGGAATAGTGGTCTTCAACTGGTTTAAAATGCTGCTGCCAGACCTTTGACACAAAGCAGAAAATTCGACCACATTACGCCCATTTTGGCATCCCTGCACTGACTTCCAGTCGCTGCAAGATCAGATTTTAAGGTACTGTTATTAGTTTATAGGATTGTTCATGGACTTGCACCTCCCTATCTGGTAGGGCCTGGTATCAGCTCGGGCCCTGCGTTCTCAGGGTGCAGGATGTTTATGTGTTCCCAGGGTGAATAAAAAGTCTGCCAGCCACAACTACTTCATGGATTCTGACCAAATTTGCACCACAGATAGATATTAGGTCATGGAAGACTCAACTGAATTTTGGAGGTGATTCAGATCTGGATTGGGGGATGTCAGAAATCTCTGACTGCTTTTGTTAGACTCTGTGAGGAGTTGGGTGTGAGAATGTGTTGACACTGGGCCACTTCAGACACAAGAACAACTTAAATGCTGCACTGAACCTGACCTTCCTCAGGCACTCTTATCATGCCCCTGTTCTGTGGAATGATCTCACCAGCATCAATAAAACAGTCAGATTCTGTAGAGATTTTCAAGTCCCGACTGAAGACCTATTTATTTTCCCTTTCGTATGGATAGCATAGTGGCATAGTTTTGTTTTACGCTTTTTACTCTTTTAATTCATTTTATTACGAAACAGAGTGGGCCGAGGCCTCAACTTTATCTAAATTCTGGGCCTTTTAGTGAAGCTTAGGGCTAGTGGCCGGCGATCACCTTAGCATTTCTTTTGTTTTGCTTGTTGCTTAATGCTGACAAATTATACTGTATTTGTTGTCTTTCTAGTGCCTGTTTCTGTTTTTTTCTCTCTCTCTCTCTCTTTCTCTCTTTCTCTCTCTCTCTCTGTTTGAGGTGCAGCTCCATCCAGAGATGGGTGTGGTGTCTGTTTCTGAAACCCTCCTGTCCTGTGCACCGGCAAAATTTCCTGTATATTCGTTTTGTGAATTGTTTTGTAAATTGTGTCGGTAGCATGGCCCAAGCAGAGGGTCACCCCTTTGAGTCTGGTCTGCTTCAGGTTTCTTCCTCAAATAGCAGATGCAGTTTTTCCTTATCACTGTCATCTATGTGCTTACTCTGGGGGTTGGTAAGGTTAGATCTTACTTGTGTGAAGCACCTTGAGGCAACGTTGTTGTGATTTGGCACTATATAAATGAAAATTAAATGAACTGACACAAACAGGACCAGGAGCTGAAGAGGTAGAGTGGCCCTCAATCACCTTGGAGACATGGACAAGAGAATGGAGGCGCTTGGGCTGCAGTGGGGACTCTGTGGCAGGAGAAACTGACCCCACAAGGGATCACCATTTCAGCTGTAGGTGACACTGGGACTGAAGGCTCTGGCATTGGAGCTTTCTCTGTAACTGGAGCAGAAACTGTGGAGGGTTCAAGTCATTCTGTGGCTGTAGGCTGCACTGCAGTGGACTCTGTACCTGGAGCAGCAGCACAGTGGACTGTGAAGCTGGAGTTAAAATAACCCCTGACAGATAACCCCCAACATCTTAGCACTAGGGGTCAGTCATCTGATGCAAGCCACAATGTCCATCTTGCACATGACATGCCTGCAGCAGGAAAATTCCTAAACTAGCTTCGGCATATGAACTGGTAAGTTGATGGTATCTTTATGCTGAAGCATGGATTCAGTGTCTGGAGACGACTCTGAAGGGAGCTCTGGGACTATATGGTGGACTGCATAGCAGAAGATGATGCTGGATTGTGTCCTTTGTTAGCCCTGGACCTGGAAAAATTGTAGCAAGCTCAGGAGCTGATAGAGGTGAAGACTGCAATGTGCACTCTGGAGCAGGAGGGTGTCACTGACTTTAGGGCTGGAGGCACTATAGCTGTTGTAGCAGGTGTAACAGAGGCCAGTAGGTGTCGCTGTGCAGATGTACACTCAACAAAAATATAAACGCAACACTTTTGGTTTTGCTCCCATTTTGTATGAGATGAACTCAAAGATCTAAAACTTTTTCCACATACACAATATCACCATTTCCCTCAATATTGTTCACAAACCAGTCTAAATCTGTGATAGTGAGCACTTCTCCTTTGCTGAGATAATCCATCCCACCTCACAGCTGTGCCATATCAAGACCTTTTGTCTGACTTAGTGCTTAGCTCAGATAAGATAATTATAGTGGGCGATTTTAACATCCACACAGATGCTGAGAATGACAGCCTCAACACTGCATTTAATCTATTATTAGACTCTATTGGCTTTGCTCAAAAACTAAATGAGTCCACCCACCACTTTAATCATATCTTAGATCTTGTTCTGACTTATGGTATGGAAATAGAAGACTTAACAGTATTCCCTGAAAACTCCCTTCTGTCTGATCATTTCTTAATAACATTTACATTTACTCTGATGGACTACCCTGCAGTGGGGAATAAGTTTCATTACACTAGAAGTCTTTCAGAAAGCGCTGTAACTAGGTTTAAGGATATGATTCCTTCTTTATGTTCTCTAATGCCATATACCAACACAGTGCAGAGTAGCTACCTAAACTCTGTAAGTGAGATAGAGTATCTCGTCAATAGTTTTACATCCTCATTGAAGACAACTTTGGATGCTGTAGCTCCTCTGAAAAAGAGAGCTTTAAATCAGAAGTGCCTGACTCCGTGGTATAACTCACAAACTCGTAGCCTAAAGCAGATAACCCGTAAGTTGGAGAGGAAATGGCGTCTCACTAATTTAGAAGATCTTCACTTAGCCTGGAAAAAGAGTCTGTTGCTCTATAAAAAAGCCCTCCGTAAAGCTAGGACATCTTTCTACTCATCACTAATTGAAGAAAATAAGAACAACCCCAGGTTTCTTTTCAGCACTGTAGCCAGGCTGACAAAGAGTCAGAGCTCTATTGAGCTGAGTATTCCATTAACTTTAACTAGTAATGACTTCATGATTTTCTTTGCTAACAAAATTTTAACTATTAGAGAAAAAAATACTCATAACCATCCCAAAGACGTATCGTTATCTTTGGCTGCTTTCAGTGATGCCGGTATTTGGTTAGACTCTTTCTCTCCGATTGTTCTGTCTGAGTTATTTTCATTAGTTACTTCATCCAAACGATCAACATGTTTATTAGACCCCATTCCTACCAGGCTGCTCAAGGAAGCCCTACCATTATTTAATGCTTCGATCTTAAATATGATCAATCTATCTTTGTTAGTTGGCTATGTACCACAGGCTTTTAAGGTGGCAGTAATTAAACCATTACTTAAAAAGCCATCACTTGACCCAGCTATCTTAGCTAATTATAGGCCAATCTCCAACCTTCCTTTTCTCTCAAAAATTCTTGAAAGGGTAGTTGTAAAACAGCTAACTGATCATGCAGAGGAATGGTCTATTTGAAGAGTTTCAGTCAGGTTTTAGAATTCATCATAGTACAGAAACAGCATTAGTGAAGGTTTCAAATGATCTTCTTATGGCCTCGGACAGTGGACTCATCTGTGCTTGTTCTGTTAGACCTCAGTGCTGCTTTTGATACTGTTGACCATAAAATTTTATTACAGAGATTAGAGCATGCCATAGGTATTAAAGGCACTGCGCTGCGGTGGTTTGAATCATATTTGTCTAGGAGATTACAATTTGTTCATGTAAATGGGGAATCTTCTTCACAGACTAAAGTTAATTATGGAGTTCCACAAGGTTCTGTGCTAGGACCAATTTTATTCACTTTATACATGCTTCCCTTAGGCAGTATTATTAGACGGTATTGCTTAAATTTTCATTGTTACGCAGATGATACCCAGCTTTATCTATCCATGAAGCCAGAGGACACACACCAATTAGCTAAACTGCAGGATTGTCTTACAGACATAAAGACATGGATGACCTCTAATTTCCTGCTTTTAAACTCAGATAAAACTGAAGTTATTGTACTTGGCCCCACAAATCTTAGAAACATGGTGTCTAACCAGATCCTTACTCTGGATGGCATTACCCTGACCTCTAGTAATACTGTGAGAAATCTTGGAGTCATTTTTGATCAGGATATGTCATTCAAAGCGCATATTAAACAAATATGTAGGACTGCTTTTTTGCATTTACGCAATATCTCTAAAATCAGAAAGGTCTTGTCTCAGAGTGATGCTGAAAAACTAATTCATGCATTTATTTCCTCTAGGCTGGACTATTGTAATTCATTATTATCAGGTTGTCCTAAAAGTTCCCTAAAAAGCCTTCAGTTAATTCAAAATGCTGCAGCTAGAGTACTGACGGGGACTAGAAGGAGAGAGCATATCTCACCCATACTGGCCTCTCTTCATTGGCTTCCTGTTAATTCTAGAATAGAATTTAAAATTCTTCTTCTTACTTATAAGGTTTTGAATAATCAGGTCCCATCTTATCTTAGGGATCTCGTAGTACCATATCACCCCAATAGAGCGCTTCGCTCTCAGACTGCAGGCTTACTTGTAGTTCCTAGGGTTTGTAAGAGTAGAATGGGAGGCAGAGCCTTCAGCTTTCAGGCTCCTCTCCTGTGGAACCAGCTCCCAATTCAGATCAGGGAGACAGACACCCTCTCTACTTTTAAGATTAGGCTTAAAACTTTCCTTTTTGCTAAAGCTTATAGTTAGGGCTGGATCAGGTGACCCTGAACCATCCCTTAGTTATGCTGCTATAGACGTAGACTGCTGGGGGGTTCCCATGATGCACTGTTTCTTTCTCTTTTTGCTCTGTATGCACCACTCTGCATTTAATCATTAGTGATCGATCTCTGCTCCCTCCACAGCATGTTTTTCCTGGTTCTCTCCCTCAGCCC
Source organism: Thalassophryne amazonica (assembly GCF_902500255.1). NCBI lineage: Eukaryota > Metazoa > Chordata > Actinopteri > Batrachoidiformes > Batrachoididae > Thalassophryne > Thalassophryne amazonica. The sequence goes on from NC_047104.1 coordinate 134,475,741, forward strand.
CAACCAGTCCCAGCAGAAGACTGCCCTCCCTGAGCCTGGTTCTGCTGGAGGTTTCTTCCTGTTAAAAGGGAGTTTTTCCTTCCCACTGTAGCCAAGTGCTTGCTCACAGGGGGTCGTTTTGACCGTTGGGGTTTTACATAATTATTGTATGGCCTTGCCTTACAATATAAAGTGCCTTGGGGCAACTGTTTGTTGTGATTTGGCGCTATATAAAAAAATTGATTGATTGATTGATTGATCAAGGACCCAGACTCATTGCTCGCACTAAACAAGAGGTGAAACAAGATGAGAGACTAAATATGTATAAAAGTTGAATTAATATTATTTATATTAAAATGTGTTAGTTATGTCAAAGACATTTAAAACACACAGAGATGTTTAAATGTTGAAAAAAAAGATGTTTAATATATGACAAAAGTTAAAAAGTTGAAAAGGGTGTAAAATGTGTGAAAGAATAGAAAATTCTTTAAAAATATGTTTAAAATGTTTAAATGCATAGACAGTTCATTAAAAACTCATAAATATATTTAAAATGTGTTTAAGATGTGTAAAAGAATAAAAAGAAACACACAAAGATGTTGAAAATGTGTGTGTGTCGGGGGTCACCCTCCCCACACTTTTGAAAACCCCTGACTTAGATATAACTCTTTCAAGTTGCATTTTTGCTTCTTCCGGGATTTGATGCATTTTTGTCAACCAATTTCTTCATGTGCTGTATGGATCATAAAGCACGCCGACAGTTTGTTGTGTTTTGTGGCTATGCAAATATCCTTAACTTGTATTTCTCAGCTGAAATGGAACTGACAGGTCGATTCTCGGCGTGGTGATGAAGGGAAATTATTTTGATACACTATCCAGAGTGCCCAGGCTGATGTGTTTCCAAACATCAACAACATGCACTCACTCTTAAATCCAAAGAATTATGGGAAAGTGGACACACAGACAGCGTCAGTCTATGTTCCTCCACACAGGGACTTTATAACACTTTCACAAATTTTTAATCATAAACCAAAAGACACAGTGAAATAAAAGTTAAAACACCTTTAACGTCCATACTGTGGAATATTTCCAAGCAAAATTGAATGTGTTCCCATGACTTTGTCAGGACTGATCTATTTCACATTTCACAATGGGCGTGGCTTAGTGAACATGGAGTTCTTCAAGAAACACTGCAATTCTGAGCTGGATACCAGTTTTGCATACCAAATATTTCCAAATGTTAAACATGTGATTGTGCAGAAGAATAGTATGCAAAAAATAAAGTAATTTTTTTTTTTTTTTTTTTTTTTCACAATTTGGCCAAATCGGACGATTTGCCTCAGGTGGAGGAGTTTAAGTATCTCGGGGTTTTGTTCACGAGTGAGGGACGAATGGAGCGTGAGATCGACAGACAGATCGGTGCAGCATCTGCAGTGATGCGGTCGCTGTATCGGACCGTCGTGGTGAAGAGAGTTCTGAGCAGGCGGGCAAAGCTCTCGATTTACCGATCAATCTACGTTCCGACTCTTACCTATGGTCATGAGATTTGGCTCATGACCGAAAGAACAAGATCACGAGTACAAGCGGCCAAGATGAGTTTCCTCCACAGGGTGGCTGGGCGCTCCCTTAGAGATAGGGTGAGGAGCTCTGTCACTCGGGAGGAGCTCAGAGTCGAGCTGCTGCTCTTCCACGTTAAAAAGAGCCAGCTGAGGTGGCTCGGGCATCTTTTCCGGATGCCCCCTGGACGCCTCGCTGGAGAGGTGTTCCGGGCACGTCCCATCGGGAGGAGGCCTGGGGAAGACCAGATCACGCTGGAGGGACTACGTCTCTCAGCTGGCTTGGGAATGCCTCGGGGTTCCCCCAGAGGGGCTGGGGGAGGTGTGAGTGGATCAGGAGGTCTGGGCAGCTTTGCTTGAGCTGCTGCCCCCGTGACTTGACCTAGGATAAGCGGACGAAAATGGATGGATGGCCAAATCGCACCATCATTTCTCTGCCTTTGTACTGTATGATTGCATATGATGAATAAATCTGAATCTGACTCTCCAAACATGAGAAAATACTGAGATTTAAATGTGTCTGTATCTTCAGTCTGTCTCTGTGCTCCCCCCAGTTATTTAGATGTAGTTGCATCCATGCAGTAAGGCAGCATGTGATGATCTGTTTGTTTTTCATTAAAGTTAATCATCAACCTTTGGGCAGCTTTGCCATCGTGAGCCTCCTGTGATAGTTGAGGTGCTTTTGTGTTTCAGAGAGGTGTCATCTATGAGACGTCCCTCTCCGTGCTAACTCAAAGAAGTCTGAAGGTGGAGATGTTGAAGTGGAAAGTGGAGCATGTCCCTGGGTGCTGGGCAGCCAGAAGTTCACAATGGCTTCTTCAATCTTATTGTTATAAAGGGACAGATGGCTGTCATTAATGCAGTTCTCCAGCCTGCTCACATCCTCCCTATATGGTGATTGACTGTTATTTGTGATTAAATCAATCACTGTGGTGCAATATACAAACTTTATAATGTTTGAGAGGCATGGACGGAACACATTCATGAGGGAAAAGGATGTAGTTGAAGAGGTTCAATATACTGTGGGTAGCAGGTGTGCTAACAGATAAGATGGAGGATGGGGTACTCATCACATCCCACTCATTAGTACAGTGCATCTGGAAAATATTCATAACGCTTCACTTTTTCCACATTTTGTTATGTTACAGCTTTATTCCAAAATGGATGGAATTCATTTTTTCCATCAAAACGCTACACACAATACCCCATAATGACAATGTGAAAAAAGTTTGTTTAGAGAAGCTGACTGTGTTCACATGAGCACCCGAAAAAAAACAGAACATTGACATTTTTGTGTTTTCCAAATATACATATGCATGTAAACTGAACAGCCTGTTTTTTTGTTCAGACATGTTCATTCAAAGTAGATTAGATGTGATACAATTTATGATTACAGATGTTCTGTATGTGTATTTTATTTTTTTCTACAATATTATAACTGATAAAATTTGACAACAGATATAAAAGTAAAATTTTCTTTTATTTAGTAATCTCCCCCCCCCCCCCTTCCCATGTGGGTCTACAGCTTTTCAGATAAAGATTTGCAATCATTTGCTTTGAATAAAATGTGAAGGATTAGCAATCACAAGAAACTGACTTATAAATGATTAAATATATACAGAATGTACAGAAACTGTATTTTCAGTGATTTTAGAACAAACTCCTAAATTTAAGCACACTGTGCTGCTGAAATAATTTTTTCATACATAAACACACCATGCCAGGAATAAATGATAATTTATAAGAAAAGGTGGTGAGTGAACAAACCATTCTGTGTTTTGTAAGCAGCTTATATCTGACAGCATTGTTGTTGTTGTTGTCAGCTGACAGCTGCGCTTCACATCCTCTTTCTGACGCGTTTGGCTGGAACTTACACAGTTTGGAGCCACTCATTATTTACATGGTGGCTTTGCTCATCAGAAACTTCCTCATCTTCTTCAAAACAATCGATATGTCACTTAAATCTTCACTATAATCGCTCACTATGCCTTCGCTGTCCGTCTCTGCCATATCGGTAAACAGAGCCACGCTGCGACACATTTACTCACATGACGTCACATCCGTCGCAGCAAAAAAGTAGGTCAACTCGCAGGCGGTAAATTCAAATTCTCAGATGGGTAGCAAAACATCTAAATCTTTGTTCAGTGTGATTTTATGATAAAAAACAAAGACAACATATGGAAAAAGCTTTTTTTATTCTTCAAGAATATGTAAAAACATCATGGCGTGGCAAGGACCATTTAAGGACACGCTCTTATTGCCTTTATGTACAAGTAGGTGTCCACATAGACAACAAACTGGACTGGACTGTAAAGACAGATGCTGTGTATAAGAAAGGTCAGAGCTGATTGTACTTCCTCAGGAGGCTCAGATGTTTCAATGTATACAGAAATATGTTGCAGATGTTTTATCACTTAGCGGTCTCCAGCATCATCTTCTACAATGAAGTTGGGATGTTGTGTGAAATGTAAATAAAAACAGAATACAATGATTTGCAAATCCTCTTTGACTTATATTCAATTGAATACACCACAAATACAAGATATTTAATGTTCAAACTGATAGACTTTATTGTTTTTGTGCAAATATCTGCTCATTTTGAAATGGATGCCTGCAATACATTTCAAAAAACCTGGGACAGGGGCAACAAAAGACTGGGAAAGTTGAAGAATGCTCAAACAACACCTGTTTGGAACATTCCACAGGTGAACAGGTTAATTCGAAACAGATGAGTGCCATGACTGGGTATAAAAGGAGCATCCCCAAAAGGCTCAGCCATTCACAAGCAAAAATGGGGCAAGGATCTACACTTTGTGAACAACTGCGTGACAATCGTCCACAGTTTAAGAGCAATTTTCTCAACGTTCAATTGCAAGGAATTTAGGGATTCCATCATCTACAGTCCATAATATAATCAGAAGATTCAGACAAGCTGATGAACTTTCTACATGTAAGCAGCAAGGCTGAAAACCAACATTGAATGCCCGTGACCTTCGATCCCTCAAGTGCCACTGCATTAAAAACCAACATCATTGTGTAAAGCAGGGGTAGGCAACCTGTTCCAGAAAGAGCCATGAGGGTGCAGGTTTTCTTTGCAGCCACTGACTCCACCAGGTGATTTTACTGATTAATATCACTTTGAGCAGATGGAATCAGTTAATCAGTGAAATCACCTGGTGCACTTCAGAAAACCATTGTCAGTTAACACAGTTTGTCGCTACAGCTACCAGTGCAAGTTAAAACTCTACCATGCAAAGCAAAAGCCATATATCAAATGGACAGATGCAAAGTGAGAAAGTGTGCTGTGATGATGAGTCCACATTTCATTTTTTTTTTTTTTTTTTTTTTTTTTTTTGGAAATCATGGACGTTATGTCCTCTGGACAAAAGAGGAACAAGACCATCCAGACTGTAACCAGCGCAAAGTTCAAAAGCCAGAATCTGTGATGGTATGGGGGTGTGTTAGTGCCCATGGCATGGGCACTAACACATCTGTGATGGCACCATCAATGCTGAAAGGTATATCCAGGTTTTGGAGCAACACATGCTGCCATCCAAGCAAGATCTTTTTCAGAGATGTCCCTGCCTATTTCAGTAAGACAATGCCAAGCCACATTCTGCATGTGTTATAACACTGTGGCTTCGTAGTGCAGGTACTAGACTCCAGACCTGTCACCCATTAAAAATGTGTGGCGCATTATAAAGCACAACATACGACAACAGAGACCCCGGACCTTTGAACAACTGAAGTCGCACATCAAGCAAGAATGGGAAAGAATTCCACCTACAAAGATTCAACAATTAATGTCCTCAGTTCCAAAATGCTTTTTGAGTGTTATTAGAAGGAAAGGTGATGTAACACAGTGGTAAACATACCACTGTCCCAGCTTTTTTGAAACGTGTTGCAAGCATCTATTTCAAAATGAGCAAATTTTTGCAAAATAAATAAATAAATAAATAAATAAAGTTTATCAGTTTGAACATTAAATATCTTGGCTTTGTGGTGTATTCAATTGAATATAGGTTGAAGAGGATTTGCAAATAATTGTATTCTGTTTTTATTTACGTTTTACACAACGTCCCAACTTCATTGGAATTGGGGTTGTACACTACTGTTAGAAATATTTGGGGGAGTTCACCTAGGCAGATAGAATGGTCTAACAGACGCTGACAGCAGCTCAATGTCCGGTAAGTAAATCTGTTCACGCACAGTGGCACCATTGCACCACTTAGGATTGATGTATAGGCAGACACCCCCACTGTGACACTTCCCCGTCACCTCTGGATCATGGTCCAGATGGATCAGTACTCCAAAAGCATCAATGTCCACAGTAGGATCCAGGTGAGTGTCCGTCAGCCACGTCATGATTCCAGGTGATCCTCTAAATGTCAGGATGTGAGTTTTATCTAGTTTTATATTCATGTTTTGTTTGGTTATGTTGGTTGCTTTTCTGTGTGTGTATATTCTCTTGTTGGGTTCTCTCTGCTTGGGTCTGTCTGTCTCTGCCACTCTTGTCTGTCTCTCCTGACTCTTGGTGGTGGCATCTCCCTCTCGATGGCCACTCCATCATTCTGGTGCATTCCACGCACACCTGCTTTCTATTTGCACCTCATCACCTGGGTGTATATATAGCTCTATAGATTCCTCTGTCCTTCACCAGACTGATACGCCTAGTGCCTTCTCTCCTCTGTTTTTGTATTCTCGACCCTAACCTCTCGTGTGTTTTGACCACCTGCGTTTCCTCGACCACGCCTTAGCCTCATGCTCCTTGTACTGTTGCTCATTTTGGACTGCCTTCCTGTGTACTGGACCCCGTTTACTATCTCAATAAACAGTTTTTACCTACAGAGCTTTGTGTCTGAGTCCTGCATTTGCGTCCTACCACACCTGTCAGCCAGACCTGATACTAAAATCATATTTTGAGAATGATTATTTGCATTAATTGATGTGTAAAGGTGAACGTCATCAGCATACCACTAAGATGTAATTCCATAGTAACACAGTATCTAGTGCTATGTAAAGAGAGAATATCGGAGGGTTTGGTACAGAACCCTGTGGTACCCCATATTTTACCAGAGTTTTGACATGATGGACTCACCTCTGGATGCCCTGCCTGTTGCACCAATGACTAGAAGTCTTACCTATTTTGGGACCTACCTACCAACGCCACTATTCTTAAAATCAAAAATATTGAAATTCAATGACCTGGTTCATTTTCAAACAGCACAAATTATGTATAAAGCAGTAAAAAACAAATCTATTTACAAATCTTTTTAACAGAGATGGGGATTATATCGGGGGGGGGGGGTAAACTAAAACATGTACGGGTGTGTACAACATTAAAAAAATTTTTGTATATCAATATGTGGAGTGAAGCTGTGGAATGGGTTCGGGGTGGAGCTCAAGCAATGTCCAAGCATGACCCAGTACAAACAGTGGTACAAAAAGATGGTTTTCACAGGGTACAGGGAGGATGATGGACTTTGATGGTCACCAGTTGTTCCACATATCCATTTATTACTTACATTTATTTATTTATTTTTTGTTTTCTTTTTGGTCTGTAAATATGCACATATGTAAATATGTATAATCATGAGATGTTAGTAGGTATTTACATAAATCTAGTTGTAAATTTGTTTAAAACTGTATTTTGAATTCAACTGATGATTAAAGAAAAAGGACTTAGGACAAGGGTTAGGATTGAATAAGCAATGCTTCCCTACTCCCTTTCTGACACATTATGTTGACGTTCTATTGTTTATTCTTTTTTTGTGATTTGTTGCTTTCTATGTTTGTTATTTGTTCTCTGTTTGAAAGCTTTATTTCAGACATAAAAACCAATCAATCAAGTTAGTGTTAACATTTATTTATAAAACCCCATTAAATCATTCCAAAACCATTTCAATGCTATTTTTTACAGGCAAAATAAAATTCAGAACTGCCCAATCTGGCATCATGGTATAAATAAAATTAGAAAATTTCCAATTGGGAAAAAATGCCCCAGTCTGGCAACAATGACCAATCTGGTAACACTTTGTAACAACTCCCTACAGGAGATAAGGCACTGTCCTCATCCTCAGCTAAGGTATTCCAAGCCCCACTGATATTTGCAATGTTTACGTTATCATTTGTTTTCCTTTCTCTCTTAGAAACAACCTGCCATTTTTTTCTGAACTTTCAGAGTCCACCATTATTCTGGTATATGAGGACATGTACAACTCTCCTCTGCAGTAACAATCAAGGTGAGAGTCTTTAAGATAAAAATCTCACATAGTGAAATCTGACGCGCAAACCAATAAAAACAAAAACAATAAAATGTCAGGAAGGATGTTGTGATGACAGAAATGCTTTACAGTTACAGTTTCCCTTTTCTGCTACTAGATAGTGTCTGTACACACATTTCAGAGCTGTGCATATATAGGGTGTCTCAAAAAAATGTACCCAAAAGTATTTTGGCAGCACAGAAAAAACAGTCAATGTTATGAGACATTTTCTGCATAACCATGTGGCCGAAGCATGTATGTTTTCTCCCCAATGCAGTTTTAGTTAAGTCTTTCTTTTTTGATGTTTTAAACCCTTTATCTGTTACACCACATGAAGTTTCCTAGGAAACAAGTCCTCTGTCTCCACTTTACTGGAAAACCACCTAGCAAATTCAAGTCTCCTTGCCATTTGCTGGGGAGTTAGTTCATTCTGAGACTCAATTTTGTATGGAAGATATAAGATGCAAGTCAACCCTTGCATCGTGTGTGTGCAGGTTTTAACACATAACATGAAAGATGCAGAAACCAGAAGAAAATCTGCGAGCCAAACACAAAATGGGGAACCACGAAACATTTCACCTGCTGTCGTGAAGCACGGTCGCACAGGCATGCACGACACACCGGCGACGGTTTTGTGCATACACGTGCACAAACACAGTGTGAGCAGCTGGAATGTGTTGCACCACATTGCGCCGCTGTTGTGGGAAAAAAAAGGAGAAAAAACAGCTGGGACATGTTGCACCACATCGCACACTGCTGTGGAGAAACAAAATAAAAAACACATCCCACCCACGGGATTCAAACCTGCAATTTAAAAAGCTCTGATTAACAGACAGAAACTTTACCACTGCACTATCATCCCTGTCCTATAATAGGAGTGAAAAATGTCTAAAATCAATAAGGAGATAAATGTAGACAATTTAGACGATATAGACGAAGAGGAAGTCTTTAATTTTTGCTGTAATAACTGACAAAATGGTGTTTGTTATGGTGTATTTTTGTCTGTGTTGTAATGTAACACCTTGCATGCATGGTCACATCCAGCTGTCAGTCGGCGGTCAGCTGACATGCGCTAGTGTCCACAGCAAAGCGATCACACAAGACTGAGCTCACACCTTCGTCACCCTTATTTGTTTGATTTAATTTCCACTCTGTTTGTCTGTCATGTAAACTGCAATTTACGTGGTGGATGTGAAATCAGCCGTGTGAAGTAGTGTGAAGTGAAATCAGGTGTGAAGCCACTCATACCGTGCCAGGCGCTCAGACGCTGGCCAGTCCTCATGAGGGCATGAGCCCCCACAAACACATGTACACTGCATGCTGAGATGCAGGACACAGTGCACTATGCTGGTCCAGCATCGGACTCTGGGACCTTCAGCCACAGCTGACAATGTTGGATTTATGGTGTGTGTGTTGGTGGTGTGGTGGTGGCACACTCCACAAGCCATTTGTGGTGGGGGCAGGGGGGGACGACACACTCCACAAGCCAATTGTGTTGAGGGGGTGGATGATGACGACACACTCTACAAGCGATTTGTGTTGGGAGAGTGGATGACGATGACACACTCCGCATGCCATTTGGGTGTGTGTGGGGGGGGGGGAGCTCGGCACAGTCAAACCCATGTGTGTTGCTAGGTTACGCCACTTTCGTGTGGCACTTATACACCTTTCAGACTGGTCGAATGTGATCGCCTGCTCTCTGCTATCGTACCAGGTGCGCAAATAGCCCCATCTTTTGTACTGGGTGATGTGATATCTGAACAGTGGAAGGAAGACAAGGAGTTTGTTGGTGGAATAAAGATGTTCAGGAAAATGAGAAAGCGGTTGGTGAAAAAGAATTGGGATAGTCTCAGAAACTATGAATGGAGACAGGAGTACAATAATGATGATGTAAAGAAAAGTGGCAAAGGTTAAAGAAAGGACATAGAGGGAGCATCTCACTGGGCTGTGACAGCCGGCATCTGAGTGGAAATGTGCACAGTTCGGCGCAAGATTTGAAGCCGTTCACCGCCCCCTCACATCAGTCGCTTGATTTTTGAACAGACCAAAAAAAAAATAAAAAATGCATGATAAACTTTCTTTCCAAATTGTCACTTGAGTGCTTTGACCCCTCACCACAAGTCTCTGCAACTCAGAACTTGTGCAATATGTGAGGCAGCATATGAGGAGTTGATGCACACTTTTGCTTTTATATGATTGGTGAAGACCAGTGGATCTGGAAGCGGCCGGACAAGTCCAGCAGCCTCCAGCCACATGCAGCCAGCCGGTACCCTTAAATTGTGCACTCGCATGAGCGTGCTGGACGTGTCCTGTTCAGTCACAGATGAGCCACAGAACTGGATTCATTCTGTTTGCCTCCATTTATTTATTTATTTTTCTGAGGACAGAAGTGGAAGTTTAATGCTCCTGGTCAGTGCACACCTGGTGTGCCCTTGCGTAAGTGGGCTGGACATGTCCTGTCCGGCCATCTAATGGAACTGCATTTTATGCATAGCCCACATGTTAACGCACAATCCAGCTATGCACGCATGCTGGGCACATACTGTCTGCCACAAACTGTGTTACTGTTTTTCTCTTTTTATTTACTTTTCTGAGGACTGCAGTGAAAATAAGTCTCATGCTCATTATTATTTACAGTGCTTTTTCTGCCTAAAGTCAGGGAATTTTGATAGCCTCTTTCACATAACACTGTAATAGTTTGCATCCATCCTGAACACTGTCTGCGCAAATGTATCCCATTTCAGCCATGCCAGTGGCGCTCAACATCTGTGAGAGTGGCATGTGGTATTCACACACAAATCCCTGTGCTTGCAAAGGCCGCGCTAGTGCCACTTGAGTTTCGCGTGTACGCTGCATGCCATGTCAGTGGCTCTTGTGTGGTATGTGTGCTAACTGCTCAAGATATGTAGCCACAATTTTCACTGCCACTCCAGACGCCATTCAGAAAGACAGTCTGCCGTCATAAATGCACGTCAGGAAGACCAATTCAGTGAGATTCCACATGAGAAAGTTATCACCTTTTCATCTGTTTTCATGTAATTTTGTGTTTCTGCCTCTTCTTCACCAGTCACACGTCAGTTAGATACTAGTGAACCTTAATCTTATCATAAGACTACAGTTCACGCATTCATTCATTCATTTTCTATACCCGCTTATTCCAATTATGATATGATACGGTACGATACGATACAATACCATACCATACACTTTATTGTCCCCATGGGGAAATTTGTCTTGGAGTCCAGGTGCTATGCAAACATTTCTGTATCAAAAATCAGTAAATACAACAACAAACAGTGCACTGCTTGCATGCCTATGGAAAATTCATCAGCATACTGCACATTAATTAAGGGGTCAAGGGAGGGCTGCAGCCTATCCCTATGGTCATTGGGTGAGAGGTGGGGTACACCCTGGACAGGACACCAGTCTATCGCAGAGTTTAAATTTAAGGAACTTAATTACTGTATGACTGACATAAAAAAGTGAAGTCATTTTCAAAACATTTACAGTTTTTGTGATGTTCTAAATAAAACAATATTTTTGATGGGAATTCATGATGACACTGATGTGATGCGGGACATGAGACAGAGAAAATTTATGCACTCGATGCCACCCTCCCTTGGATTCCTCCTTCTGAATACATTCAGTCTCATAGACCACAGCTGTGTCATTACCCTCGTGACATAATTTCCAGTTTTGACCCACTCACTCACTCATCTTCAACCATTTTTCCGGGTTCGGGTCACGGGGGTAACAGCTTCAGCAGGGGACACCAGACTACTTCCCTTTCCTGTGCCACTTTGACCACCTCTGACTGGGGGATCCCGAGGCATTCCCAGGCCAGTGTGGAGATATAATCTCTCCACCTAGTCCTGGGTCTTCCCCGGGGTCTCCTCCCAGATGGACGTGCCTGGAACACCTCCCTTGGGAGGCACCCAGGAGGCATCCTTACCAGATGCCCAAACCACCTCAGCTGGCTCCTTTCAATGCGAAGGAGCAGCGACTCTACTCCAAGCTGCCCACAGATGACCAAACGTCTCACCCTATCTCTAAGGAAGACACCAGGCACCCTCCTGAGGAAGCCCATTTTGGCCACTTGTACCCACGATCTAGTTCTTTCGGTCATGACCCAACACTCATGCCCATAGGTGAGAGTAGGAACGAAGATTGACCAGTAGATCGAGAGCTTCGCCTTTTTTGTTCAGCTCCCTTTTCGTCACAACAGTATGGTAGAGTGAATGCAATACCGTCCCTGCTGCGCCGATTCTCCAGCCAATCTCATGTTCAATCGTCCTCTCACTCGTGAACAAGACCCCGAGGTACTTGAACTCCTTCACTTGGGGCAGGGCTGTATTCCCTACCCGGAGTAGGCAATCCATCGGTTTCCTGCTGAGAACCATGGCCTCAGATTTAGAGGTGCTCATCACAGCCGCTTCACACTCTGCTGCAAACCGATCCAGTGAGTATTGGAGGTCACCGGCCGATGAAGCCAACAGGACCACATCATCTACAAAAAGCAGTGATGAGACCCTGAGCCCACCAAACTGGAAACCCTCCTCCCCTCGACTATGCCTCGATATCCTGTCCATGAATATCACAGGATATAACAGGATTGGTGACAAGGCGCAGCCCTGGCGGAGGCCAACCTCCACCGGAAATGAGTCCGACTTACTGCAGAGCACACGAACACAGCTCTCACTTTGCGAGTACAGACATTGGATGGCCCTGAGAAGGGACCCCCTCACTCCATACTCCCACAGCACCTCCCACCTCCCACCAACTCACCACCAGATACTGATCAGTTGACAGCTCTGCCCCTCTCTCCACCCAAGCGTCCAGAATATGTGGCCTCAAATCAGATGATACAATCACAAAATCAATCATCAATCTTCGGCCTAGGGTGCTCTGGTACCATGTACACTTATGAGCATCCTTATGTTCGAACATGGTGTTAATTATGGACAGGCCATGACTAGCACAGAAGTCCAATGACAAACGACCATTCAGGCTTAGATCAGGGAAGCTGTTCCTCCCAGTCACACCTCCTCAGGTGTCTCTGTCATTGCCCACATGTGCGCTGAAGTCCTCCAGCAGAACAATGGAGTCCCCCCGGAGCCCCATACAGGACTCCATTCAGGGATTCCAAGAAGGCCGAATACTCCAAAATACTGTTTGGTGCATACGCACAAACAACAGTCAGAGTTTCCCAACGTAGCGGCGCTCAGTCGGGGACTCGTGAGTAAAATTGTGCACAAAATTGGTTCATATTTGCTTAACATCCGCAATATGCGTGAAACATGCTTGTATGAGTTGGCCAACACCCGCACACGTCCACAATTATCCGCAGAGGCATGTTTTTCCGTTTCCAGGATTTTTGAGCTGCACAAAATTTTGGCTGCGGATGACATCCGCCTTACATACTTCATACATACTCAATACATACACAATCTATGGGCTGTATATTCGCCGTCATCCGCTGATATCCGCAACTGACAGGGATTTGCGGCTTGGCAGCGGACTGGGACAGTGTGTAAAATGGATATTTTGCGTGCCCATCATGTCCACATCACAAACTAAAATAAGTTGTAGTGACTGCATACAGATTGGCCACGAATAAAGCGTTTTTATTACATCTGCTTTGCATCTGATTTGCGGTGGGTGTTGTTGTTTTGTTTTGTTTTTTTCATACCATTCTGTGTGTTCTTTTTTTTTTCATGCTGCGGTTTGTGTATTTTTTCATGCTGTAGCACATGTTTCCGTCTTGCTGTGCTGCACTTATTTCATGCTTTGGTGCACTTTTTTCATGCTGTAATATGTGTTGCGGTCAAACATTCATGACTATAACATGAAAAGATGTGATACTGTGCTGCAATGGTTGAATCCCTATCAAGGTTACATCAAGTTATCTTTCAAGTTCAGTCATAAAAACTATTTTTTAAGTAAGATTTAAAAAAAAAAACATGCATGTTTTTCTCTCTAGAAATGTGCAAATGTGTGCTCAGGCTGCCAGTCATTACATACATAGTAAGTGTTGACAAAAAATGCACAACTGTGGATTTCCTGGGAAACAACACTGTTACTGCAGGCTTACTTGTAGTTCCTAGGGTTTGTAAGAGTAGAATGGGAGGCAGAGCCTTCAGCTTTCAGGCTCCTCTCCTGTGGAACCAGCTCCCAATTCAGATCAGGGAGACAGACACCCTCTCTACTTTTAAGATTAGGCTTAAAACTTTCCTTTTTGCTAAAGCTTATAGTTAGGGCTGGATCGGGTGACCCTGAACCATCCCTTAGTTATGCTGCTATAGACGTAGACTGCTGGGGGGTTCCCATGATGCACTGAGTGTTTTTCTCTTTTTGCTCTGTATGCACCACTCTGCATTTAATCATTAGTGATTGATCTCTGCACCCCTCCACAGCATGTCTTTTTCCTGGTTCTCTCCCTCAGCCCCAACCAGTCCCAGCAGAAGACTGCCCCTCCCTGAGCCTGGTTCTGCTGGAGGTTTCTTCCTGTTAAAAGGGAGTTTTTCCTTCCCACTGTAGCCAAGTGCTTGCTCACAGGGGGTCGTTTTGACCGTTGGGGTTTTACATAATTATTGTATGGCCTTGCCTTACAATATAAAGCGCCTTGGGGCAACTGTTTGTTGTGATTTGGCGCTATATAAAAAAAAATTGATTGATTGATTGATTGATTGATTGACATCGTGCATGGGATCAGAAAATCTATTTCCTCACCTCATTCGCCAAGGAGAAGGGGATGACCAGAGTCGCCACAAGTATGTCTGCTGACGCAAGAGACACCAGGAAGAGGTTTTGGGGTGCTCGTAGTGCACGGCTGGTAAACACCGCCACCACGACCAGCACGTTCCCCACCACAGTCCCCAGGATAATCACCGTGACCACCAGCACGATGAAGACCGACGCCAACTGTGAGTGAGGAGGTAGAGGAGGAGACCGCGATGAGGAAGAAGATGCTTGGCTGACATTCTCCAGAGAAGAGCTGGGTGTTAAAGTGGCTGGTGTGGAGTCCATTACAGGTGTTAAGAGGTCTGTAAAATCCATCCTGGTTAAATAACCGCTGCCATCCCCATTTTTCACCTCCTGCATACTCAACACAGGACGAGTGTCTTTGTCCCAGTCAGTGAGGAAATTACAGGGGGGAAAACAGCAAAATCAAACAGCAAATTAAGAAAAAAAATCAATGAATGAATGAGAGCAGAGGAGTCAGTGAAGACTGACAATGAAAGAATCTGTTTAAAAATAATTATCTGAACAAATACTTTAAAAATTCAGAGAATTTAAAAGGTAATTCCAGACGAAACATCAATTCAGCAGCACATTTGAGCCCAGAGGTTTGACATATTAATGCTGCAAGATTGACCTACTTATTTGCAATGTAATGCAAAAAAATAAAATAACATAAAATAAATAACATACGGCTGCATGCTCTGATTGGAGCGAGATCAGAAAACCTATTTGGAATGCACAGTAACCTCACGCTGGCACATTCCAAAAACACAAAAAACAAAAGATTGAAATGGAAAAAAGTAGAAGAAAAGACTGTGGAGAAGAAATCATGTGGCTGAGAGGCAGCAAAGGGGATGAGCGCAGCAGAAAATAGACGAAAGGGATGCAAAAAGGACAAGAGACAATGAAGAGGGGGAAAAAATGAGGTCCTCACTTATATGCAAGTCCTCGCCGTGCCGAGTGAGTCTGTTGCTGCTGCTGCTGCTGCTGCTGCTGTTCAGTGATTCTGTACTGCTGGAATCAAGAGAGAGGAAAAGAAGAAGAGGGAGAATGAGGGGAGAGAGAGAGACTAGCAGATTGAAGAGATGAAAGGAAAGAGTAAGAGATGCATGGAGAGGAAAAGAAGAGAAGAAGGATGTAAGAGGAGTGGGATTAAGAAAATAGCAAAGGGCAGAAACTGAGTAGACGCAGAGAGAGAGAGAGAAAACAGAGGAGAGGTGCTCAAAGTATGAGACAGGAGGGCACGATGAAATAGAGTGGGAGGACAAGAATGGAGGAGAAGAGAGGCAACATCGATGATGAGTAGCTGCTAAAGAGAAACGAGAGAGAGAGAGAAAGCAGTCAGGCTTGTGTGCAACTTTTGAGTGGTTATTAATTTTCGCTCATTTATGTTGAGACGAGTGAGAAACCTCATATTTATCAGACTTAATTTAGCCGCTGCCTGACGTGCACGTGCACTTCAGCATCAACCGGCCCGTGGCCTTGTTTGCTTTCTTCTGCCCCGCGGCACATATACATGGCAGTGACACGCTTTAGAAGGCAGGTGACTCAGACACCTGTTTGAGATGAATCGCTGTAATCCCACGATGCATTAGTCTGCAGGCATGTGCCATCAGCTGTGGGTCAGTACTCAGCTGTTTCCCCACTGTAGTGACAACACCCACTTCTGGGAAGGTGGATGATGAATGTCAGCAAGCTGAAGCTGTTCCCTGCAGATACACTTAAAGCATTTAAGGGTTGAGTTTGGAGTGACGAGTGCCATTCCCAGGCACCAGTGTTAAACACAATGCAGGTCCCCTTCATTTGGAAAGGTGCGCTTGACAGATGATTTGTGCATCTCCATCTACACATACTATATGTGCATGTGGTTTCCAGAAACATTCACATGGTAATTTCTTTTGCACAGTCAGGTGCATGTGCATTTGGATGTTGACAGATTGTTTTTAGACGTTAAAGGCCGAAAGTAATTAGATAAACTAAATATGAGTATTATTGTGCAATTACGAGGGTCTGCTGTAAAGTTCTGGCTTCAACACAATTATTTCAATAACAAACTAGAGCACCGCGCTCACAGAGAGCAAACCTCCACCAACACTAGTTGCCAATTCCACAAAATTTTTACCTTGGAGAAAAAATTCAAAGTTAAAGTCCTGTTAGAAGTGGCTTTTCATAAACTAAATTAGATGTGATCAAATGTCAGGAGTATGTATTTAGATCATGCACTTGAAGTTTTTTGTGGTGTTGTCAGGTTTTTCTTTTTTCCAACTTTTTCTTTGTTACTGAATTCGTTCTTTTTTTAGATAATTTTCACAGAACATTGGTTATCTCTGCTATGTACAATTTATCATTGATTTTTGGTACTTGGTTTCTGATTTATAACTGGAAGATAGACAAACAAATTAGATTAGATAAAATTTTATTGATCCCTTGGGAAGACTCCCTCAGGAAAATTGAGGTTCCAGCTGCATTGTATAGCAGCACACAGGGTAAGAAGCACACAGAGCATCAAAAGTCAAAGTAAAAAAGAAAAACTGTTTGCAAATATAAATACCAGACATACGGATCAATACTGGTTTACTAGCTACTACTGTTCCTCTCCTTCCCGTCCCCTGTCTTCCTGTTACTCCTCCCCCTGAGTGAGGAGTTCTACAGTCTGATGGCCTGAGGGACAAAGGAGTTTTTCAGTCTGTTGGTCCTGCACTTGGGAAGGAGCAGTCTGTGGCTGAAGAGGCTCCTCTGGTTGCTCATGATAGTGTGCAGAGGGTGACTGGCATCATCCATAATGTCCAGCAGTTTGTCCAGTGTTCTCTTCTCTGCCACCATCACCAGAGAGTTCAGCTTCATGCTAACCATGGAGCCAGCCCACCTGATCAGTTTGTCCAGCCTGGATGTGTCCTTCTTGGATGTGCTACCTTCCCCAGCACACCACAGAGTAAAAGAAGATGCTGGTTACTACAAACTTGTAGAACATCAATCAATCAATTTTATTTATATAGCGCCAAATCACAACAAACAGTTGCCCCAAGGCGCTTTATATTGTAAGGCAAGGCCATACAATAATTACGTAAAACCCAAACGGTCAAAACGACCCCCTGTGAGCAAGCACTTGGCTACAGTGGGAAGGAAAAACTCCCTTTTAACAGGAAGAAACCTCCAGCAGAACCAGGCTCAGGGAGGGGCAGTCTTCTGCTGGGACTGGTTGGGGCTGAGGGGAGAGAATCAGGAAAAAGACATGCTGTGGAGGGGAGCAGAGATCGATCACTAATGATTAAATGCAGAGTGGTGCATACAGAGCAAAAGAGAAAGAAACACTCAGTGCATCATGGGAACCCCCCAGCAGTCTAAGTCTATAGCAGCATAACTAAGGGATGGTTCAGGGTCACCTGATCCAGCCCTAACTATAAGCTTTAGCAAAAAGGAAAGTTTTAAGCCTAATCTTAAAAGTAGAGAGGGTGTCTGTCTCCCTGATCCGAATTGGGAGCTGGTTCCACGGAGAGGAGCCTGAAAGCTGAAGGCTCTGCCTCCCATTCTACTCTTACAAACCCTAGGAACTACAAGTAAGCCTGCAGTCTTGAGAGCGAAGCGCTCTATTGGGGTGATATGGTACTACGAGGTCCCTAAGATAAGATGGGACCTGATTATTCAAAACCTTATAAGTAAGAAGAAGAATTTTAAATTCTATTCTAGAATTAACAGGAAGCCAATGAAGAGAGGCCAATATGGGTGAGATATACTCTCTCCTTCCAGTCCCCGTTAGTACTCTAGCTCCAGCATTTTGAATTAACTGAAGGCTTTTCAGGGAACTTTTAGGACAACCTGATAATAATGAATTACAATAGTCCAGCCTAGAAGAAATAAATGCATGAATTAGTTTTTCAGCATCACTCTGAGACAAGACCTTTCTAATTTTAGAGATATTGCGTAAATGCAAAAAAGCAGTCCTACATATTTCTTTAATATGCGCTTTGAATGACATATCCTGATCAAAAATGACTCCAAGATTTCTCACAGTATTACTAGAGGTCAGGGTAATGCCATCCAGAGTAAGGATCTGGTTAGACACCATGTTTCTAAGATTTGTGGGGCCAAGTACAATAACTTCAGTTTTATCTGAGTTTAAAAGCAGGAAATTAGAGGTCATCCATGTCTTTATGTCTGTAAGACAATCCTGCAGTTTAGCTAATTGGTGTGTGTCCTCTGGCTTCATGGATAGATAAAGCTGGGTATCATCTGCGTAACAATGAAAATTTAAGCAATACCGTCTAATAATACTGCCTAAGGGAAGCATGTATAAAGTGAATAAAATTGGTCCTAGCACAGAACCTTGTGGAACTCCATAATTAACCTTAGTCTGTGAAGAAGATTCCCCATTTACATGAACAAATTGTAATCTATTAGACAAATATGATTCAAACCACCGCAGCGCAGTGCCTTTAATACCTATGGCATGCTCTAATCTCTGTAATAAAATTTTATGGTCAACAGTATCAAAAGCAGCACTGAGGTCTAACAGAACAAGCACAGAGATGAGTCCACTGTCCGAGGCCATAAGAAGATCATTTGTAACCTTCACTAATGCTGTTTCTGTACTATGATGAATTCTAAAACCTGACTGAAACTCTTCAAATAGACCATTCCTCTGCAGATGATCAGTTAGCTGTTTTACAACTACCCTTTCAAGAATTTTTGAGAGAAAAGGAAGGTTGGAGATTGGCCTATAATTAGCTAAGATAGCTGGGTCAAGTGATGGCTTTTTAAGTAATGGTTTAATTACTGCCACCTTAAAAGCCTGTGGTACATAGCCAACTAACAAAGATAGATTGATCATATTTAAGATTGAAGCATTAAATAATGGTAGGGCTTCCTTGAGCAGCCTGGTAGGAATGGGGTCTAATAAACATGTTGATGGTTTGGATGAAGTAACTAATGAAAATAACTCAGACAGAACAATCGGAGAGAAAGAGTCTAACCAAATACCGGCATCACTGAAAGCAGCCAAAGATAACGATACGTCTTTGGGATGGTTATGAGTAATTTTTTCTCTAATAGTTAAAATTTTGTTAGCAAAGAAAGTCATGAAGTCATTACTAGTTAAAGTTAATGGAATACTCAGCTCAATAGAGCTCTGACTCTTTGTCAGCCTGGCTACAGTGCTGAAAAGAAACCTGGGGTTGTTCTTATTTTCTTCAATTAGTGATGAGTAGAAAGATGTCCTAGCTTTACGGAGGGCTTTTTTTTATAGAGCAACAGACTCTTTTTTCCAGGCTAAGTGAAGATCTTCTAAATTAGTGAGACGCCATTTCCTCTCCAACTTACGGGTTATCTGCTTTAAGCTACGAGTTTGTGAGTTATACCACGGAGTCAGACACTTCTGATTTAAAGCTCTATTTTTTAGAGGAGCTACAGCATCCAAAGTTGTCTTCAATGAGGATGTAAAACTATTGACGAGATACTCTATCTCCCTTACAGAGTTTAGGTAGCTACTCTGCACTGTGTTGGTATATGGCATTAGAGAACATAAAGAAGGAATCATATCCTTAAACCTAGTTACAGCGCTTTCTGAAAGACTTCTAGTGTAATGAAACTTATTCCTCACTGCTGGGTAGTCCATCAGAGTAAATGTAAATGTTATTAAGAAATGATCAGACAGAAGGGAGTTTTCAGGGAATACTGTTAAGTCTTCTATTTCCATACCATAAGTCAGAACAAGATCTAAGATATGATTAAAGTGGTGGGTGGACTCATTTACTTTTTGAGCAAAGCCAATAGAGTCTAATAATAGATTAAATGCAGTGTTGAGACTGTCATTCTCAGCATCTGTGTGGATGTTAAAATCGCCCACTATAATTATCTTATCTGAGCTAAGCTGTTGTGTGGGCCGCTGAAGAGGAGGTACTGCTGGCCCACCACCACCAGAGGGCGCACTGCCTGGAGTGCGGGCTCCAGGCACCAGAGGGCGCCGCCGCCTCACGGGAGCAGCCTCGGTGACAGCTGTCACCCATCACCTGAGACAGCTGACGGCAATCATCAGTGGGGTATATCAGCAGGACGGCATCTCCACCTCATTGCCGAGATATTGTTTTTACCGGAGAGGTAACGTATTGACGCTAACAGAGTGTATCTTTTTGGATTGAGCTAGTTTTGGATTACTGTTCCAACGAGAGGTGGAGGTAACTTTCCTGCTGTTCGGAGTCCTGGGTGCAAACGCGCCCCCATCTGACTGTACTTTGTTTCCTCGCCAGCAGTACCAGGTCCGACACGCGAGGCAGGCAGTGGCCACCTGGGAGTTCGGACTTGGCGGCTCCAGTATTCCCGGGGTCCTGTGGCGGAGGAAGCCGTGTGGTTCCGGTCTTACCTTGGAGAGGCGTCTCCTATCTTCGAGCCTGCCCACACGACACTTTTGTGAATTGACTGTTGTCCATTTCTGTGATTGGTTGTATTCGTTGTGCACATTCACAACAGTAAAGCATTGTTATTTGACTTACTCCATTGTCCGTTCATTTGCGCCCCCTGTTGTGGGTCCGTGTTCCTACACTTTCCCAACATAAGCACTAAGTCAGACAAAAGGTCTGAAAATTCACAGAGAAACTCACAGTAACGACCAGGTGGACGATAGATAATAACAAATAAAACTGGTTTTGGGACTTCCAATTTGGATGGACAAGACTAAGAGACAAGCTTTCAAATGAATTAAAGCTCTGTCTGGGTTTTTGATTAATTAATAAGGTGGAATGGAAGATTGCTGCTAATCCTCCGCCCCGGCCCGTGCTACGAGCATTCTGACAGTTAGTGTGACTCGGGGGTGTTGACTCATTTAAACTAACATATTCATCCTGCTGTAACCAGGTTTCTGTTAGGCAGAATAAATCAATATGTTGATCAATTATTATATCATTTACCAACAGGGACTTAGAAGAGAGAGACCTAATGTTTAATAGACCACATTTAACTGTTTTAGTCTGTGGTGCAGTTGAAGGTGCTATATTATTTTTCTTTTTGAATTTTTATGCTTAAATAGATTTTTGCTGGTTATTGGTGGTCTGGGAGCAGGCACCGTCTCTACGGGGATGGGGTAATGAGGGGATGGCAGGGGGAGAGAAGCTGCAGAGAGGTGTGTAAGACTACAACTCTGCTTCCTGGTCCCAACCCTGGATAGTCACGGTTTGGAGGATTTAAGAAAATTGGCCAGATTTCTAGAAATGAGAGCTGCTCCATCCAAAGTGGGATGGATGCCGTCTCTCCTAACAAGACCAGGTTTTCCCCAGAAGCTTTGCCAATTATCTATGAAGCCCACCTCATTTTTGGACACCACTCAGACAGCCAGCAATTCAAGGAGAACATGCGGCTAAACATGTCACTCCCGGTGTGATTGGGGAGGGGCCCAGAGAAAACTACAGAGTCCGACATTGTTTTTGCAAAGTTACACACCGATTTAATGTTAATTTTAGTGACCTCCGATTGGCGTAACCGGGTGTCATTACTGCCGACGTGAATTACAATCTTACCAAATTTACGCTTAGCCTTAGCCAGCAGTTTCAAATTTCCTTCAATGTCGCCTGCTCTGGCCCCCGGAAGACAATTGACTATGGTTGCTGGTGTCACTAACTTCACATTTCTCAAAACAGAGTCGCCAATAACCAGAGTTTGATCCTCGGCGAGTGTGTCGTCGAGTGGGGAAAAACGGTTAGAGATGTGAACGGGTTGGCGGTGTACACGGGGCTTCTGTTTAGGGCTACGCTTCCTCCTCACAGTCACCCAGTCAGCCTGCTTTCCCGGCTGCTCGGGATCTGCCAGGGGGGAACTAACGGCGGCTAAGCTACCTTGGTCCGCACCGACTACAGGGGCCTGGCCCCAGTGCTGACAGTAAGCACTGGGGCCCCTCAGGGCTGTGTGCTCATCCCCATGCTGTACACTTTGTACATCCATGACTGTACACCAACCCACAGCAGCAACATCTTTGTCAAATTTGCGGATGACACTACTGTGGTTGGGCTGAATCATAACAATGATGAGACGGCCTACAGAGAGGAGGTCCTGAACCTCACTACTTGGTGCTCCATAAATAATCTGGCACTTAACTACTCAAAGACAAAGGAGTTGGTGCTAGATTTTAGGTGGAGGAGGGAGGACCTCCCCTTCTCATTCAGGGAGACACCATAGAGAGGGTCACTGACTTCAAGTTCCTGGGAACATACATTTCTCAGGAGTTGACATGGGGCACCAACACCAATGCCCTTGTAAAAAGGGCACAGCAGCGTCTGTACTTTTTAAGGTCACTGAGGAAGGTCAACCTGTCCCAGGAACTGCTGCTGTCCTTCTATAGGTGTTCTGTAGAGAGCGTCCTCACCAACAACATCTTGGTGTGGTACAGGAGCTGCTCTCAGGCTGACAAGAAGGCTCTGGAGAGAGTCAGGAAGTCAGCACAGAACATCATAGGAGCGCAGCTGTCCTCTCTGTCAGACATCTATAACACCAGATGTCTGCGCAGGGCCAGAAGCATCAGCTTCGATGGTTCACACCCCGGGCACAGCCTGTTCTCACTGCTGCCCTCAGGAAAGAGGTACCGGTCCATCAAGGCCCGCACATCCAGCCTCAACATGTTCTACCCAAGTGCAATACGAGTATTGATTGCACATTAGCCTTCAGTCTACACAATTCATTGCATTTATTTTTTATAAAGGTGAATGCAATGAATAGCGCAGACATATATTTATATACACCTACTGGCTCCCTTGTAAATACATGTATATATACTCAACAAAAATATAAATGCAACACTTTTGGTTTTGCTCCCATTTTGTATGAGATGAACTCAAAGATCTAAAACTTTTTCCACATACACAATATCACCATTTCCCTCAAATATTGTTCACAAACCAGTCTAAATCTGTGATAGTGAGCACTTCTCCTTTGCTGAGATAATCCATCCCACCTCACAGGTGTGCCATATCAGGATGCTGATTAGACACCATGATTAGTGCACAGGTGTGCCTTAGACTGCCCACAATAAAAGGCCACTCTGAAAGGTGCAGTTTTGTTTTATTGGGGGGGATACCAGTCAGTATCTGGTGTGACCACCATTTGCCTCATGCAGTGCAACACATCTCCTTCGCATCATCCGTGAAAAGAACACCTCTCCAATGTGCCAAACGCCAGCGAATGTGGGCATTTGCCCACTCAAGTCGGTTACGACGACGAACTGGAATCAGGTCGAGACCCCGATGAGGACGACGAGCATGCAGATGAGCTTCCCTGAGACGGTTTCTGACAGTTTGTGCAAAAGTTCTTTGGTTATGCAAACTTATTGTTTCAGCAGCTGTCCGAGTGGCTGGTCTCAGATGATCTTGGAGGTGAACATGCTGGATGTGGAGGTCCTGGGCTGGTGTGGTTACACGTGGTCTGCGGTTGTGAGGCTGGTTGGATGTACTGCCAATTCTCTGAAACGACTTTGGAGACGGCTTATGGTAGAGACATGAACATTCAATACACAAGCAACAGCTCGGTTGACATTCCTGCTGTCAGCATGCCAATTGCACGCTCCCTCAAATCTTGCGACATCTGTGGCATTGTGCTGTGTGATAAAACTGCACCTTTCAGAGTGGCCTTTTATTGTGGGCAGTCTAAGGCACACCTGTGCACTAATCATGGTGTCTAATCAGCATCTTGGTATGGCACACCTGTGAGGTGGGATGGATTATCTCAGCAAAGGAGAAGTGCTCACTATCACAGATTTAGACTGGTTTGTGAATAATATTTGAGAGAAATGGTGATATTGTGTATGTGGAAAAACTTTTAGATCTTTGAGTTCATCTCATACAAAATGAGAGCAAAACCAAAAGTGTTGCGTTTATATTTTTGTTGAGTGTATATTCTTATTTGTCTTATATTTATTTATTTATTTATTTATTTTTTTTACTTTTACACCTTTGCACTACGAGAGCTGCCTTTTAATTTCGTTGTACCTTGTGTATAATGACAATAAAAAGCATTCTATTCTATTCCATTGCAGTGGCTCCAATCTTACGAGTCTTATCCCGCACCAAACAGTCAGGATCTCCTGCCCTCTGACTTTTTCCAGTTTCTCAGACTGAAAGAAGACCTGAAGGGACACTGTTACACAAATGATCAGAGGCTGGGGCTGAGAGAAGACAACTGATTTCTTCACTCACGTCAGGCAAAAACTTGTCCGGCATTGTCGTGTGTGTGGCTTGAGAAGGTGACTATGGGGGAAAATAATGACTGCCCAACAGACAACATGGTTTAAGCAAATATGCAATTCATGTGAGGATCTTGCAGCCAGTTTTATAAAGACAAGTCATGGATCAGCAGGACAAAAGCCAAGCCTTTTTAAAATGTCAGTTTTATATAAATGGTCCTCTGCCACCTTAAGGAGAGGAACAGGAGCTGAACAGATGTACTGACTCTTGGTCACCTCAGGAATGTTATCAGAAGAATTGTACATGCCGATAACTGCTGGTAATCTCATTCACATAAAATCTTTGGAAGATTGCCTTGCATCAGTGAAAAGTTGGATGTCTAGTAACTTCCTACTTTTAAATTCTGATAAGACTGAAGTTATGGCTCTTGGTCCAATGAGGTATCGGCATCAATTTGTTCAGCTAGCGCTTAGCTTAGGTTTGAATGAATGAATGAATGAATGAATGAATGAATGAATGAATGAATGAAAAACTGTTTATTTCGAACATTTGATACAACAACAATTACAAGATAGATCAGTAAAGACAAAACAAAAAGTTCCTACTGTGTACCCAACATGTCCGAAAAGGGGTAGGGTGAAGCATCAGCTTATTTATCCCTACCTCTTCTTCCCCACAACCAGTAATAAATACCCTTTGCCACATATACACATAGATTCCTACACACCTAAACCGATATCAATATATATATATATATACATATATACACATACATATATACATACACACATCAACATACATACACATATACACACATATACATATATACATATATATACACATATATATACACAAACATAAATATACACCTACACATACCTACTTACATACAAAATACTATATATTTACAAGCCGAAGCAAAAAACAAAAACACCTTAACCCTCATTACCCTTCCTCCTCCCTATACATAGAAAAAAACATATTTTTGTACCGCTGTTTGAACTGGTTCATGCTTGGACATTGCTTGAGCCCCACTCCCAATCTGTTCCACATCCTCACCCCACAGACAGAAATACAGAAACCTTTTAATGTTGTTCGTGCCCACTGATGCTTAAATTAAACTTTCCCCCTCAGACTGTAATCCCCTGATCTGTTAAAAACATATTTTTAATATTTGCTGGAAGTAAATTGTTTATTGCTTTATACACAATTTGTACTGTTTGAAAATGAACCAAGTCTGTGAATTTTAATATTTGGATTGTAAAAATAGTGGATTTGTATGATCTCTATAGCCAGTATTATGAATAATTCTTATAGCTCTTTTCTGCATTACTGATAGTGATTGTGTTGTACCTTTATAAGTATTACCCCATACCTCTGCACAGTACTGTAAATATGGTAAAACCAGTGAGCAGTAAAGAATGCGGAGTGAGTTGTGGTCCAGAATATGTTTCGCTTTGTTTAGAACTGAAATGCTTCTTGACAGTTTACTTTGTATATGTTTTATATGAGTCTTCCAGTTTATCTTATCATCTATTATCACCCCCAGAAACTATTTTCATGTACCCTTTCAATATCTACCCCCCTCGACTTGTAACTGAACCTGTATGTCTGTATTACAATAGCCAATAACATGTATTTGTTTTACTTAAGTTTAATGATAATTTGTTTCTGTCAAACCATATTTCAATTTTCCCATTTCTATACTGATCCTCCTCAGTAACTCCTGCAAATCCCCCCTGAACAAAAAATGCTTGTGTCATCTGCAAATATACTAATTTTAATATTTTGGAAACATGACAATATCATTTATATAAATTAGAAACAGTTTTGGACCCAATACTGACCCCTGTGGACGCCACAAGCATTGTCCAAGCATGATGATGTATATTCCCCCACTTCACAAACTGTTTCTGTTACTTAAGTAGCTTCTCACCCAGTGCAACACCAACCCCTATCCCATACTGTTCAAGTTTATTGATTAATATGTCATGATTGATTGTATCAAAAGCCTTTTTAAGGTCTACTAAATATTCCAACTGAATGTAATTTGTGGTCTATGGCGTTTGTAATCTCCTCAACTGATTCTATTAATGCAAGTAGGTTGAACTATGTGCTCTGAATCCATATTGACTATCAGTAAGTAATTTATGTTTATTTATGAATTTGTCTAATCTATTATTGAATAACTTTTCTAATAATTTGGAAAATTGTGGAAGCAAAGAAACAGGTCTATAATTTGTGAAGTGGTGTCTATCCCCAGTCTTATACAGCGGCACAACCTTAGCTATTTTCATTTGATTGGGAAATTTACCGGTTGAAATGATAAGTTACAGATGTATGTTAATGGTTCTACAATCCATTCAATGACCTGTTTTACCACCACCATATCAATTTCATTTAAATCGGTAGATGTTTTATATTACAATTATTCACAATGTCTATAATTTCTTTTCCATCCACTGCTGTGAGGAACATTGAACAGGGATTTCTTTCTATGAGATTATTATCCCAATCCTCAGGTTGGGAATCGGATTTTTTCTGCCAAGCTTGGTCCAATATTTACAAAAAAATTATTAAAACCGTTGACTACCTCATCCTTATTTTCCTTCTTGACATTATTATCATGAAATACTGAGGGTAACTCTGTTTTTATTACCATTTTGATAATGCTATTTAATATATCCCATATTCCTTTAATATTGTTTTGTTATTATATAATATGTTACTATAATATTCCTTCCTACATACCCGTATAATATTAGTTAATCTATTTTTGTATTTCTTATATCTATTTTCCTGCCTCTTTAGTCTTTAGTTTTATGAATTCTCTATACAGTGTATTTTTCTTATTACATGCATTTCGTAACCCTTTCGTCATCCATGGTCGAGCTTGGATTTTTTGTTTTCTGTAGTCTTGTTTAATTGGACAATTTTTATCCTATAATGATGTAATATTTGTAAAAAATTTCATATGCACTATCAACATCACTTTCACTGTATACCTTTTCCAGTTTGCTCCTGTAAATCCTTCTTTAGTGGGTTTCATGTTTCCTCTGTCTGCACTCGCCTGTCTTTTATTTTCTCCTCTGGCTGATTCCGCCGATGGTTTCTATATAAACGATGAAAACTGGTAGATGATCACTAATGTCATTGATTAATAATCCACTCAGTGTTATTCTCAATATCATTGCTGAATATATTATCAATTAAGGTGGCACTATGGGACGTAATTCTGCTTGGCCTGGTGATTTTTGGATATAAACTCATACTGTACATATACTGATAAATTCATCTGTTATTTTATACTTATTTGGATTGAGCAGATCAATATTAAGTCACCACAAATGAACACAGTTTTTTGATTAGTTTTTGAGAACATTTTTCCATACAGTCAGTGAATGTTTCAGTACAAGATCCTGGTGCTCTATATATACAGCTGACTAATACATTTTTGCTTTTTTTCTTCACATATTCAATAGTTATACATTCTAATAAGTTAGCAATCACAGTTTCATATTGTCTACTATTTTATAATCCATGTTCTTATCCACATACACAGCCACTCCTCCTCCACTCTTATTCTTTCTGTTTACACAATTAATCATATCCATCCAGTTCAAAACCATTCCTTTATCTTCATTGATCCATGTTTCTGATATAACATTATGTTAATATTTTTTAAACTGACTTAAATATTCTTTAATGTGTTAAAGTTTGCATATAGACTTCTGCTGTTGAAATGGATTATTGATAATTTGTTATCCGTTCTAATGATCCGATTAAACTGTTCATCTGTATAATAGCAACAACTGTCATTGATATTTGAGAAGAAATTATTGTCCGGGTCTATATCGTGCTCCAAGTCCAGTACATTGTGGTCTGTGTATTTAAATGTTCTCAGTTCTACTTTTCCATGATCAGCAATCCTTTGAGTTCGTGTGTTATACATCATACGGATAAAGTGAGGAATCTTGGGGTAGTTTTTGATCCAATGTTGTCTTTTGACCTCCACATTAGAGATATTACGAGGACCTGCTTTCTTCCATTTGTGAAATATAGCAAAGATTCGTCCCATCCTGTCTATGGCTGATGCTGAGACCCTGTTTCATGCATTTGTCTCTTCAGATTGGACTATTGTAATGCTCTATTTTCTGGTTTACCGCAGTCCAGGAATAGTGGTCTTCAACTGGTTTAAAATGCTGCTGCCAGACCTTTGACACAAAGCAGAAAATTCGACCACATTACGCCCATTTTGGCATCCCTGCACTGACTTCCAGTCGCTGCAAGATCAGATTTTAAGGTACTGTTATTAGTTTATAGGATTGTTCATGGACTTGCACCTCCCTATCTGGTAGGGCCTGGTATCAGCTCGGGCCCTGCGTTCTCAGGGTGCAGGATGTTTATGTGTTCCCAGGGTGAATAAAAGTCTGCCAGCCACAACTACTTCATGGATTCTGACCAAATTTGCACCACAGATAGATATTAGGTCATGGAAGACTCAACTGAATTTTGGAGGTGATTCAGATCTGGATTGGGGGATGTCAGAAATCTCTGACTGCTTTTGTTAGACTCTGTGAGGAGTTGGGTGTGAGAATGTGTTGACACTGGGCCACTTCAGACACAAGAACAACTTAAATGCGCACTGAACCTGACCTTCCTCAGGCACTCTTATCATGCCCCTGTTCTGTGGATGATCTCACCAGCATCAATAAAACAGTCAGATTCTGTAGAGATTTTCAAGTCCCGACTGAAGACCTATTTATTTTCCCTTTCGTATGGATAGCATAGTGGCATAGTTTTTGTTTTACGCTTTTTACTCTTTTAATTCATTTATTACGAACAGAGTGGGCCGAGGCCTCAACTTTATCTAAATTCTGGGCCTTTTAGTGAAGCTTAGGGCTAGTGGCCGGCGATCACCTTAGCATTTCTTTTGTTTGCTTGTTGCTAATGCTGACAAATTATACTGTATTTGTTGTCTTTCTAGTGCCTGTTTCTGTTTTTTTCTCTCTCTCTCTCTTTCTCTCTTTCTCTCTCTCTCTCTGTTTGAGGTGCAGCTCCATCCAGAGATGGGTGTGGTGTCTGTTTCTGAAACCCTCCTGTCCTGTGCACGGCAAAATTTCCTGTATATTCGTTTTGTGGAATTGTTTTGTAAATTGTGTCGGTAGCATGGCCCAAGCAGAGGGTCACCCCTTTGAGTCTGGTCTGCTTCAGGTTTCTTCCTCAATAGCAGATGCAGTTTTCCTTATCACTGTCATCTATGTGCTTACTCTGGGGGTTGGTAAGGTTAGATCTTACTTGTGTGAAGCACCTTGAGGCAACGTTGTTGTGATTTGGCACTATATAAATGAAACATTAAATGAACTGACACAAACAGGACCAGGAGCTGAAGAGGTAGAGTGGCCCTCAATCACCTTGGAGACATGGACAAGAGAATGGAGGCGCTTGGGCTGCAGTGGGGACTCTGTGGCAGGAGAAACTGACCCCACAAGGGATCACCATTTCAGCTGTAGGTGACACTGGGACTGAAGGCTCTGGCATTGGAGCTTTCTCTGTAACTGGCAGCAGAAAACTGTGGAGGGTTCAAGTCATTCTGTGGCTGTAGGCTGCACTGCAGTGGACTCTGTACCTGGAGCAGCAGCACAGTGGACTGTGAAGCTGGAGTTAAAATAACCCCTGACAGATAACCCCCAACATCTTAGCACTAGGGGTCAGTCATCTGATGCAAGCCACAATGTCCATCTTGCACATGACATGCCTGCAGCAGGAAAATTCCTAAACTAGCTTCGGCATATGAACTGGTAAGTTGATGGTATCTTTATGCTGAAGCATGGATTCAGTGTCTGGAGACGACTCTGAAGGGAGCTCTGGGACTATATGGTGGACTGCATAGCAGAAGATGATGCTGGATTGTGTCCTTTGTTAGCCCTGGACCTGGAAAAATTGTAGCAAGCTCAGGAGCTGATAGAGGTGAAGACTGCAATGTGCACTCTGGAGCAGGAGGGGTGTCACTGACTTTAGGGCTGGAGGCACTATAGCTGTTGTAGCAGGTGTAACAGAGGCCAGTAGGTGTCGCTGTGCAGATGTACACTCAACAAAATATAAACGCAACACTTTTGGTTTTGCTCCCATTTTGTATGAGATGAACTCAAAGATCTAAAACTTTTTCCACATACACAATATCACCATTTCCCTCAAATATTGTTCACAAACCAGTCTAAATCTGTGATAGTGAGCACTTCTCCTTTGCTGAGATAATCCATCCCACCTCACAGCTGTGCCATATCAAGACCTTTTGTCTGACTTAGTGCTTAGCTCAGATAAGATAATTATAGTGGGCGATTTTAACATCCACACAGATGCTGAGAATGACAGCCTCAACACTGCATTTAATCTATTATTAGACTCTATTGGTTTTGCTCAAAAACTAAATGAGTCCACCCACCACTTTAATCATATCTTAGATCTTGTTCTGACTTATGGTATGGAAATAGAAGACTTAACAGTATTCCCTGAAAACTCCTTCTGTCTGATCATTTCTTAATAACATTTTACATTTACTCTGATGGACTTACCCTGCAGTGGGGAATAAGTTTCATTACACTAGAAGTCTTTCAGAAAGCGCTGTAACTAGGTTTAAGGATATGATTCCTTCTTTATGTTCTCTAATGCCATATACCAACACAGTGCAGAGTAGCTACCTAACTCTGTAAGTGAGATAGAGTATCTCGTCAATAGTTTTACATCCTCATTGAAGACAACTTTGGATGCTGTAGCTCCTCTGAAAAAGAGAGCTTTAAATCAGAAGTGCCTGACTCCGTGGTATAACTCACAAACTCGTAGCCTAAAGCAGATAACCGTAAGTTGGAGAGGAAATGGCGTCTCACTAATTTAGAAGATCTTCACTTAGCCTGGAAAAAGAGTCTGTTGCTCTATAAAAAGCCCTCCGTAAAGCTAGGACATCTTTCTACTCATCACTAATTGAAGAAAATAAGAACAACCCCAGGTTTCTTTTCAGCACTGTAGCCAGGCTGACAAAGAGTCAGAGCTCTATTGAGCTGAGTATTCCATTAACTTTAACTAGTAATGACTTCATGATTTTCTTTGCTAACAAAATTTTAACTATTAGAGAAAAAATACTCATAACCATCCCAAAGACGTATCGTTATCTTTGGCTGCTTTCAGTGATGCCGGTATTTGGTTTAGACTCTTTCTCTCCGATTGTTCTGTCTGAGTTATTTTCATTAGTTACTTCATCCAAACGATCACATGTTTATTAGACCCCATTCCTACCAGGCTGCTCAAGGAAGCCCTACCATTATTTAATGCTTCGATCTAAATATGATCAATCTATCTTTGTTAGTTGGCTATGTACCACAGGCTTTAAGGTGGCAGTAATTAAACCATTACTTAAAAGCCATCACTTGACCCAGCTATCTTAGCTAATTATAGGCCAATCTCCAACCTTCCTTTTCTCTCAAAAATTCTTGAAAGGGTAGTTGTAAAACAGCTAACTGATCATCTGCAGAGGAATGGTCTATTTGAAGAGTTTCAGTCAGGTTTTAGAATTCATCATAGTACAGAAACAGCATTAGTGAAGGTTTCAAATGATCTTCTTATGGCCTCGGACAGTGGACTCATCTCTGTGCTTGTTCTGTTAGACCTCAGTGCTGCTTTTGATACTGTTGACCATAAAATTTTATTACAGAGATTAGAGCATGCCATAGGTATTAAAGGCACTGCGCTGCGGTGGTTTGAATCATATTTGTCTAGGAGATTACAATTTGTTCATGTAAATGGGGAATCTTCTTCACAGACTAAAGTTAATTATGGAGTTCCACAAGGTTCTGTGCTAGGACCAATTTTATTCACTTTATACATGCTTCCCTTAGGCAGTATTATTAGACGGTATTGCTTAAATTTTCATTGTTACGCAGATGATACCCAGCTTTATCTATCCATGAAGCCAGAGGACACACACCAATTAGCTAAACTGCAGGATTGTCTTACAGACATAAAGACATGGATGACCTCTAATTTCCTGCTTTTAAACTCAGATAAAACTGAAGTTATTGTACTTGGCCCCACAAATCTTAGAAACATGGTGTCTAACCAGATCCTTACTCTGGATGGCATTACCCTGACCTCTAGTAATACTGTGAGAATCTTGGAGTCATTTTGATCAGGATATGTCATTCAAAGCGCATATTAAACAAATATGTAGGACTGCTTTTTTGCATTTACGCAATATCTCTAAAATCAGAAAGGTCTTGTCTCAGAGTGATGCTGAAAAACTAATTCATGCATTTATTTCCTCTAGGCTGGACTATTGTAATTCATTATTATTAGGTTGTCCTAAAAGTTCCCTAAAAAGGCTTCAGTTAATTCAAATGCTGCAGCTAGAGTACTGACGGGGACTAGAAGGAGAGAGCATATCTCACCCATACTGGCCTCTCTTCATTGGCTTCCTGTTAATTCTAGAATAGAATTTAAAATTCTTCTTCTTACTTATAAGGTTTTGAATAATCAGGTCCCATCTTATCTTAGGGATCTCGTAGTACCATATCACCCCAATAGAGCGCTTCGCTCTCAGACTGCAGGCTTACTTGTAGTTCCTAGGGTTTGTAAGAGTAGAATGGGAGGCAGAGCCTTCAGCTTTCAGGCTCCTCTCCTGTGGAACCAGCTCCCAATTCAGATCAGGGAGACAGACACCCTCTCTACTTTTAAGATTAGGCTTAAAACTTTCCTTTTTGCTAAAGCTTATAGTTAGGGCTGGATCAGGTGACCCTGAACCATCCCTTAGTTATGCTGCTATAGACGTAGACTGCTGGGGGGTTCCCATGATGCACTGTTTCTTTCTCTTTTTGCTCTGTATGCACCACTCTGCATTTAATCATTAGTGATCGATCTCTGCTCCCCTCCACAGCATGTCTTTTTCCTGGTTCTCTCCCTCAGCCCCAACCAGTCCCAGCAGAAGACTGCCCCTCCCTGAGCCTGGTTCTGCTGGAGGTTTCTTCCTGTTAAAAGGGAGTTTTTCCTTCCCACTGTAGCCAAGTGCTTGCTCACAGGGGGTCGTTTTGACCGTTGGGGTTTTACATAATTATTGTATGGCCTTGCCTTACAATATAAAGTGCCTTGGGGCAACTGTTTGTTGTGATTTGGCGCTATATAAAAAAATTGATTGATTGATTGATTGATCAAGGACCCAGACTCATTGCTCGCACTAAACAAGAGGTGAAACAAGATGAGAGACTAAATATGTATAAAAGTTGAATTAATATTATTTATATTAAAATGTGTTAGTTATGTCAAAGACATTTAAAACACACAGAGATGTTTAAATGTTGAAAAAAAAGATGTTTAATATATGACAAAAGTTAAAAAGTTGAAAAGGGTGTAAAATGTGTGAAAGAATAGAAAATTCTTTAAAAATATGTTTAAAATGTTTAAATGCATAGACAGTTCATTAAAAACTCATAATATATTTAAAATGTGTTTAAGATGTGTAAAAGAATAAAAAGAAACACACAAAGATGTTGAAAATGTGTGTGTGTCGGGGGTCACCCTCCCCACACTTTTGAAAACCCCTGACTTAGATATAACTCTTTCAAGTTGCATTTTTGCTTCTTCCGGGATTTGATGCATTTTTGTCAACCAATTTCTTCATGTGCTGTATGGATCATAAAGCACGCCGACAGTTTGTTGTGTTTTGTGGCTATGCAAATATCCTTAACTTGTATTTCTCAGCTGAAATGGAACTGACAGGTCGATTCTCGCGTGGTGATGAAGGGAAATTATTTTGATACACTATCCAGAGTGCCCAGGCTGATGTGTTTCCAAACATCACAACATGCACTCACTCTTAATCCAAAGAATTATGGGAAAGTGGACACACAGACAGCGTCAGTCTATGTTCCTCCACACAGGGACTTTATAACACTTTCACAAATTTTAATCATAAACCAAAGACACAGTGAAATAAAAGTTAAAACACCTTTAACGTCCATACTGTGGATATTTCAAGCAAAATTGAATGTGTTCCCATGACTTGTCAGGACTGATCTATTTCACATTTCACAATGGGCGTGGCTTAGTGAACATGGAGTTCTTCAAGAAACACTGCAATTCTGAGCTGGATACCAGTTTTGCATACCAAATTTTCCAAATGTTAAACATGTGATTGTGCAGAAGAAGTAGTATGCAAAAAATAAAGTAATTTTTTTTTTTTTTTTTTTTTGCACAATTTGGCCAATCGGACGATTTGCCTCAGGTGGAGGAGGTTAAGTATCTCGGGGTTTTGTTCACGAGTGAGGGACGAATGGAGCGTGAGATCGACAGACAGATCGGTGCAGCATCTGCAGTGATGCGGTCGCTGTATCGGACCGTCGTGGTGAAGAGAGTTCTGAGCAGGGCGGCCAAGCTCTCGATTTACCGATCAATCTACGTTCCGACTCTTACCTATGGTCATGAGATTTGGCTCATGACCGAAAGAACAAGATCACGAGTACAAGCGGCCAAGATGAGTTTCCTCCACAGGGTGGCTGGGCGCTCCTTAGAGATAGGGTGAGGAGCCTCTGTCACTCGGGAGGAGCTCAGAGTCGAGCTGCTGCTCTTCCACGTTAAAAGAGCCAGCTGAGGTGGCTCGGGCATCTTTTCCGGATGCCCCCTGGACGCCTCGCTGGAGAGGTGTTCGGGCACGTCCCATCGGGAGAGGCCCTGGGAAGACCCAGATCACGCTGGAGGGACTACGTCTCTCAGCTGGCTTGGGAATGCCTCGGGGTTCCCCAGAGGGGCTGGGGGAGGTGTGAGTGGATCAGGAGGTCTGGGCAGCTTTGCTTGAGCTGCTGCCCCCGTGACTTGACCTAGGATAAGCGGACGAAAATGGATGGATGGCCAAATCGCACCATCATTTCTCTGCCTTTGTACTGTATGATTGCATATGATGAATAAATCTGAATCTGACTCTCCAAACATGAGAAAATACTGAGATTTAAATGTGTCTGTATCTTCAGTCTGTCTCTGTGCTCCCCCCAGTTATTAGATGTAGTTGCATCCATGCAGTAAGGCAGCATGTGATGATCTGTTTGTTTTCATTAAAGTTAATCATCAACCTTTGGGCAGCTTTGCCATCGTGAGCCTCCTGTGATAGTTGAGGTGCTTTTGTGTTCAGAGAGGTGTCATCTCTGAGACGTCCCTCTCTGTGCTAACTCAAAGAAGTCTGAAGGTGGAGATGTTGAAGTGGAAAGTGGAGCATGTCCCTGGGTGCTGGGCAGCCAGAAGTTCACAATGGCTCTTCAATCTTATTGTTATAAAGGGACAGATGGCTGTCATTAATGCAGTTCTCCAGCCTGCTCACATCCTCCCTATATGGTGATTGACTGTTATTTGTGATTAAATCAATCACTGTGGTGCAATATACAAACTTTATAATGTTTTGAGAGGCATGGACGGAACACATTCATGAGGAAAAGGATGTAGTTGAAGAGGTTCATATATACTGTGGGTAGCAGGTGTGCTAACAGATAGATGGAGGATGGGGTACTCATCACATCCCACTCATTAGTACAGTGCATCTGGAAAATATTCATAACGCTTCACTTTTCCACATTTTGTTATGTTACAGCTTTATTCCAAAATGGATGGAATTCATTTTTTCCATCAAAACGCTACACACAATACCCCATAATGACAATGTGAAAAAAGTTTGTTTAGAGAAGCTGACTGTGTTCACATGAGCACCCGAAAAAAAAACAGACATTGACATTTTTGTGTTTTCCAAATATACATATGCATGTAACTGAACAGCCTGTTTTTTGTTCAGACATGTTCATTCAAAGTAGATTAGATGTGATACAATTTATGATTACAGATGTTCTGTATGTGTATTTTATTTTTTTCTACAATATTATAACTGATAAAATTTGACAACAGATATAAAAGTAAAATTTCTTTTATTTAGTAATCTCCCCCCCCCCCCCTTCCCATGTGGGTCTACAGCTTTTCAGATAAAGATTTGCAATCATTTGCTTTGAATAAAATGTGAAGGATTAGCAATCACAAGAAACTGACTTATAAATGATTAAATATATACAGAATGTACAGAAACTGTATTTTCAGTGATTTTAGAACAAACTCCTAAATTTAAGCACACTGTGCTGCTGAAATAATTTTTTCATACATAAACACACCATGCCAGGAATAAATGATAATTTATAAGAAAAGGTGGTGAGTGAACAAACCATTCTGTGTTTTGTAAGCAGCTTATATCTGACAGCATTGTTGTTGTTGTTGTCAGCTGACAGCTGCGCTTCACATCCTCTTTCTGACGCGTTTGGCTGGAACTTACACAGTTTGGAGCCACTCATTATTTACATGGTGGCTTTGCTCATCAGAAACTTCCTCATCTTCTTCAAAAACAATCGATATGTCACTTAAATCTTCACTATAATCGCTCACTATGCCTTCGCTGTCCGTCTCTGCCATATCGGTAAACAGAGCCACGCTGCGACACATTTACTCACATGACGTCACATCCGTCGCAGCAAAAAAGTAGGTCAACTCGCAGGCGGTAAATTCAAATTCTCAGATGGGTAGCAAAACATCTAAATCTTTGTTCAGTGTGATTTTATGATAAAAAACAAAGACAACATATGGAAAAAAGCTTTTTTTTATTCTTCAAGAATATGTAAAAACATCATGGCGTGGCAAGGACCATTTAAGGACACGCTCTTATTGCCTTTATGTACAAGTAGGTGTCACATAGACAACAAACTGGACTGGACTGTAAAGACAGATGCTGTGTATAGAAAGGTCAGAGCTGATTGTACTTCCTCAGGAGGCTCAGATGTTTCAATGTATACAGAAATATGTTGCAGATGTTTTATCACTTAGCGGTCTCCAGCATCATCTTCTACAATGAAGTTGGGATGTTGTGTGAAATGTAAATAAAAACAGAATACAATGATTTGCAAATCCTCTTTGACTTATATTCAATTGAATACACCACAAATACAAGATATTTAATGTTCAAACTGATAGACTTTATTGTTTTTGTGCAAATATCTGCTCATTTTGAAATGGATGCCTGCAATACATTTCAAAAAACCTGGGACAGGGGCAACAAAAGACTGGAAAGTTGAAGAATGCTCAAACAACACCTGTTTGGAACATTCCACAGGTGAACAGGTTAATTCGAACAGATGAGTGCCATGACTGGGTATAAAAGGAGCATCCCCAAAAGGCTCAGCCATTCACAAGCAAAAATGGGGCAAGGATCTACACTTTGTGAACAACTGCGTGACAATCGTCCACAGTTTAAGAGCAATTTTCTCAACGTTCAATTGCAAGGAATTTAGGGATTCCATCATCTACAGTCCATAATATAATCAGAAGATTCAGACAAGCTGATGAACTTTCTACATGTAAGCAGCAAGGCTGAAAACCAACATTGAATGCCCGTGACCTTCGATCCCTCAAGTGCCACTGCATTAAAAACCAACATCATTGTGTAAAGCAGGGGTAGGCAACCTGTTCCAGAAAGAGCCATGAGGGTGCAGGTTTTCTTTGCAGCCACTGACTCCACCAGGTGATTTTACTGATTAATATCACTTTGAGCAGATGGAATCAGTTAATCAGTGAAATCACCTGGTGCACTTCAGAAAACCATTGTCAGTTAACACAGTTTGTCGCTACAGCTACCAGTGCAAGTTAAAACTCTACCATGCAAAGCAAAAGCCATATATCAAATGGACAGATGCAAAGTGAGAAAGTGTGCTGTGATCTGATGAGTCCACATTTCACTTTTTTTTTTTTTTTTTTTTTTTTTTTTTTTGGAAATCATGGACGTTATGTCCTCTGGACAAAAGAGGAACAAGACCATCCAGACTGTAACCAGCGCAAAGTTCAAAAGCCAGAATCTGTGATGGTATGGGGGTGTGTTAGTGCCCATGGCATGGGCACTAACACATCTGTGATGGCACCATCAATGCTGAAAGGTATATCCAGGTTTTGGAGCAACACATGCTGCCATCCAAGCAAGATCTTTTTCAGAGATGTCCCTGCCTATTTCAGTAAGACAATGCCAAGCCACATTCTGCATGTGTTATAACACTGTGGCTTCGTAGTGCAGGTACTAGACTCCAGACCTGTCACCCATTAAAAATGTGTGGCGCATTATAAAGCACAACATACGACAACAGAGACCCCGGACCTTTGAACAACTGAAGTCGCACATCAAGCAAGAATGGGAAAGAATTCCACCTACAAAGATTCAACAATTAATGTCCTCAGTTCCAAAATGCTTTTTGAGTGTTATTAGAAGGAAAGGTGATGTAACACAGTGGTAAACATACCACTGTCCCAGCTTTTTTGAAACGTGTTGCAAGCATCTATTTCAAAATGAGCAAATTTTTGCAAAATAAATAAATAAATAAATAAATAAAGTTTATCAGTTTGAACATTAAATATCTTGGCTTTGTGGTGTATTCAATTGAATATAGGTTGAAGAGGATTTGCAAATAATTGTATTCTGTTTTTATTTACGTTTTACACAACGTCCCAACTTCATTGGAATTGGGGTTGTACACTACTGTTAGAAATATTTGGGGGAGTTCACCTAGGCAGATAGAATGGTCTAACAGACGCTGACAGCAGCTCAATGTCCGGTAAGTAATCTGTTCACGCACAGTGGCACCATTGCACCACTTAGGATTGATGTATAGGCAGACACCCCCACTGTGACACTTCCCCGTCACCTCTGGATCATGGTCCAGATGGATCAGTACTCCAAAAGCATCAATGTCCACAGTAGGATCCAGGTGAGTGTCCGTCAGCCACGTCATGATTCCAGGTGATCCTCTAAATGTCAGGATGTGAGTTTTATCTAGTTTTATATTCATGTTTTGTTTGGTTATGTTGGTTGCTTTTCTGTGTGTGTATATTCTCTTGTTGGGTTCTCTCTGCTTGGGTCTGTCTGTCTCTGCCACTCTTGTCTGTCTCTCCTGACTCTTGGTGGTGGCATCTCCCTCTCGATGGCCACTCCATCATTCTGGTGCATTCCACGCACACCTGCTTTCTATTTGCACCTCATCACCTGGGTGTATATATAGCTCTATAGATTCCTCTGTCCTTCACCAGACTGATACGCCTAGTGCCTTCTCTCCAGCTCTGTTTTTGTATTCTCGACCTGCTAACCTCTCGTGTGTTTTGACCACCTGCTTGTTTCCTCGACCACGCCTTAGCCTCATGCTCCTTGTACTGTTGCTCATTTTGGACTGCCTTCCTGTGTACTGGACCCCGTTTACTATCTCAATAAACAGTTTTTACCTACAGAGCTTTGTGTCTGAGTCCTGCATTTGCGTCCTACCACACCTGTCAGCCAGACCTGATACTAAAATCATATTTTGAGAATGATTATTTGCATTAATTGATGTGTAAAGGTGAACGTCATCAGCATACCACTAAGATGTAATTCCATAGTAACACAGTATCTAGTGCTATGTAAGAGAGAATATCGAGGGTTTGGTACAGAACCCTGTGGTACCCCATATTTTACCAGAGTTTTGACATGATGGACTCACCTCTGGATGCCCTGCCTGTTGCACCAATGACTAGAAGTCTTACCTATTTTGGGACCTACCTACCAACGCCACTATTCTTAAAATCAAAAATATTGAAATTCAATGACCTGGTTCATTTTCAAACAGCACAAATTATGTATAAAGCAGTAAAAAACAAATCTATTTACAAATCTTTTTAACAGAGATGGGGATTATAATCGGGGGGGGGGGGTAAACTAAAACATGTACGGGTGTGTACAACATTAAAAAAATTTTTGTATATCAATATGTGGAGTGAAGCTGTGGAATGGGTTCGGGGTGGAGCTCAAGCAATGTCCAAGCATGACCCAGTACAAACAGTGGTACAAAAAGATGGTTTTCACAGGGTACAGGGAGGATGATGGACTTTGATGGTCACCAGTTGTTCCACATATCCATTTATTACTTACATTTATTTATTTATTTTTTGTTTTCTTTTTGGTCTGTAAATATGCACATATGTAAATATGTATAATCATGAGATGTTAGTAGGTATTTACATAAATCTAGTTGTAAATTTGTTTAAAACTGTATTTTGAATTCAACTGATGATTAAAGAAAAAGGACTTAGGACAAGGGTTAGGATTGAATAAGCATATGCTTCTTCCTACTCCCTTTCTGACACATTATGTTGACGTTCTATTGTTTATTCTTTTTTTGTGATTTGTTGCTTTCTATGTTTGTTATTTGTTCTCTGTTTGAAAGCTTTATTTCAGACATAAAAACCAATCAATCAAGTTAGTGTTAACATTTATTTATAAAACCCCATTAAATCATTCCAAAACCATTTCAATGCTATTTTTACAGGCAAAATAAATTCAGAACTGCCCAATCTGGCATCATGGTATAAATAAAATTAGAAAATTTCCAATTGGGAAAAAATGCCCCAGTCTGGCAACAATGACCAATCTGGTAACACTTTGTAACAACTCCCTACAGGAGATAAGGCACTGTCCTCGTCCTCAGCTAAGGTATTCCAAGCCCCACTGATATTTGCAATGTTTACGTTATCATTTGTTTTCCTTTCTCTCTTAGAAACAAACCTGCCATTTTTTTCTGAACTTTCAGAGTCCACCATCATTCTGGTATATGAGGACATGTACAACTCTCCTCTGCAGTAACAATCAAGGTGAGAGTCTTTAAGATAAAAATCTCACATAGTGAAATCTGACGCGCAAACCAATAAAAACAAAAACAATAAAATGTCAGGAAGGATGTTGTGATGACAGAAATGCTTTACAGTTACAGTTTCCCTTTTCTGCTACTAGATAGTGTCTGTACACACATTTCAGAGCTGTGCATATATAGGGTGTCTCAAAAAAATGTACCCAAAAGTATTTTGGCAGCACAGAAAAAACAGTCAATGTTATGAGACATTTTCTGCATAACCATGTGGCCGAAGCATGTATGTTTTCTCCCCAATGCAGTTTTTAGTTAAGTCTTTCTTTTTTGATGTTTTAACCCTTTATCTGTTACACCACATGAAGTTTCCTAGGAAACAAGTCCTCTGTCTCCACTTTACTGGAAAACCACCTAGCAAATTCAAGTCTCCTTGCCATTTGCTGGGGAGTTAGTTCATTCTGAGACTCAATTTTGTATGGAAGATATAAGATGCAAGTCAACCCTTGCATCGTGTGTGTGCAGGTTTTAACACATAACATGAAAGATGCAGAAACCAGAAGAAAATCTGCGAGCCAAACACAAAATGGGGAACCACGAAACATTTCACCTGCTGTCGTGAAGCACGGTCGCACAGGCATGCACGACACACCGGCGACGGTTTTGTGCATACACGTGCACAAACACAGTGTGAGCAGCTGGAATGTGTTGCACCACATTGCGCCGCTGTTGTGGGAAAAAAAAGAAGAGAAAAAACAGCTGGGACATGTTGCACCACATCGCACACTGCTGTGGAGAAACAAAATAAAAAAACACATCCCACCCACGGGATTCAAACCTGCAATTTAAAAAAGCTCTGATTAACAGACAGAAACTTTACCACTGCACTATCATCCCTGTCCTATAATAGGAGTGAAAAATGTCTAAAATCAATAAGGAGATAAATGTAGACAATTTAGACGATATAGACGAAGAGGAAGTCTTTAATTTTTGCTGTAATAACTGACAAAATGGTGTTTGTTATGGTGTATTTTTGTCTGTGTTGTAATGTAACACCTTGCATGCATGGTCACATCCAGCTGTCAGTCGGCGGTCAGCTGACATGCGCTAGTGTCCACAGCAAAGCGATCACACAAGACTGAGCTCACACCTTCGTCACCCTTATTTGTTTGATTTAATTTCCACTCTGTTTGTCTGTCATGTAAACTGCAATTTACGTGGTGGATGTGAAATCAGCCGTGTGAAGTAGTGTGAAGTGAAATCAGGTGTGAAGCCACTCATACCGTGCCAGGCGCTCAGACGCTGGCCAGTCCTCATGAGGGCATGAGCCCCCACAAACACATGTACACTGCATGCTGAGATGCAGGACACAGTGCACTATGCTGGTCCAGCATCGGACTCTGGGACCTTCAGCCACAGCTGACAATGTTGGATTTATGGTGTGTGTGTTGGTGGTGGTGGTGGTGGCACACTCCACAAGCCATTTGTGGTGGGGGCAGGGGGGGACGACACACTCCACAAGCCAATTGTGTTGAGGGGGTGGATGATGACGACACACTCTACAAGCGATTTGTGTTGGGAGAGTGGATGACGATGACACACTCCGCATGCCATTTGGGTGTGTGTGGGGGGGGGGGGAGCTCGGCACAGTCAAACCCATGTGTGTTGCTAGGTTACGCCACTTTCGTGTGGCACTTATACACCTTTCAGACTGGTCGAATGTGATCGCCTGCTCTCTGCTATCGTACCAGGTGCGCAAATAGCCCCATCTTTTCTAAGTGTGCAGCGAGCGGTGTTGCATGTTTGTGTGTGACACCTGGAATTTGGCCAACACCTGCCGAGAGGGGGATAGAATGAGTACGTGTAGGGCATTCGCTATCTTTCGACCATTTGTGTGCGCGAATGTTGTGGTGACAAGCGTACAAGGCATTTGAGGCAGCTCCGATTTTTCAGGAGTGGCATGCATTTCCTCCTTCTTGTGCTACTTGGCTTCAATCGTGTTATGCATGAAGGGGCCCTTAGGATGCGTTGCACAGAACTCGATGATTTTTGTTCTCTGAATTAGGGTCAACTGCAGCATTTTTCCTGGACTTTAATGTTTTGCAGAACAAACTTTAGGGTTCCTGAAATGAGAAAAACACCATTATTTCCCAGTAAAACCATTTCCTGGTATTCATATTTCAGAGTGCTTTTGGGTACATTTTTTTGGAGACACCTTATATTTACACACATTTCTAAATATAAATTGGCCAGTTCCACACTTTGCATAGGCACGTTTGTACGCGTGATTTAACCCTCCTTGGTTGATGGTCACATGGGCGTGTCTAACTGTGATTTTCATCATGTTATTTTCAATCAATCAACAACAGAACATCACAGAGACTTCATTTGACCACTTCCTGAAACTACAGTGTCACCTCTTGATTCAATCCCTATTGTAGGGGATCTTTGCCTTGAAGTCACTCCCATAGCCTGGAGAAAGTCACATGGGTCTGTGTCTCCCTCTCTTACTCTCTCAATCACTCTCTGTCTCTCTCAATTCAGTTTCAATGGAGCTTTACTGACGCAAGGAAACATGCATTTACATAGTCAAAACAAGTGTTACAGAGAGCAAAGATGTTGGTGAATCCATTTCTAGCACCAAAACAGTTCGTCTACATGAATAAAAGTGTTTTTTCAATAAACATTTTTTCAGAATTGGAGTCAAGCTATTTCAACAGTGTTCTGGGCAAATATTTGTCACATATTGTGAAAGCTGAGATTTTTCTGAACATTTTGATATGCACCACATGAGCATTTTATTAAAAAGAGTCCCTTAAACATGAAACTACTCAATGTATGTAAAAATCTAGAAAATACCACTGGAACCAAAGGGTTAGGCACAAATCGGTGTGAACAACCAGCTGATAAATGAGGGGCCATGCAGGTCTTTAAAAATAACCTGTTTCTATGCCTGTCACTTTAAACAGAAAAAAAAACTGCTGCTTGTCACACCCACTCACCCTTCAGAAAGGGCAACTTTCATTATCTGGGTCACAAACCGATCTCAAAGACTGAGGAGGAGTAGATGCAGGCGGCTTTAATGCAAGTCTAAAATTAACTGTTTCAGGCATAATTTTTTGATCTGACAGGGTGTTTTCTACAAGCACAGACAAAGTTTTGAGAGTATTTAACAACAAACTCCAACCACATTGCAAAAGACTTATAAAAAACAAATTTGCACAATGTGACCCATTTCAAATGAACTGTTGTTAGATATATTAATGGAAAACATTGTGTTATAGGTTTTTGTAGCACTTTTATCAGCATGTAGAAGAAAGTGTCACAGTCACGGCTCTGTTTTC
The DNA here is from genome assembly GCF_902500255.1 of Thalassophryne amazonica. Lineage (NCBI taxonomy): Eukaryota > Metazoa > Chordata > Actinopteri > Batrachoidiformes > Batrachoididae > Thalassophryne > Thalassophryne amazonica. Next base: position 134,520,496 of record NC_047104.1, read on the forward strand.
GTCTTAAGAGGAAGGTTGTCCCTAATGGAAGTCGCGTGTGTGCAGGTTTTAAAAGCCTGAGCTGTCTCCGAGTCTGTGAGTGTGTTTCATTTTTCATGCTTCCTCACTCCTGAGGTGACTCGGAAATCAATCCTGTTGTCCATCATGAAGGATCTTTCAAGTGAGGAATCTTTCCTTAGGAAGAAACATTAAGACCACAATACACAAAATGCACTTTCAACCTGTGTATGAGGTCAGGTTGTGTCACAAAGTTCAACAGTTTGGTGTTCAGTCAGTGCATCTCCATACACACAATCTACACACACACACACACACACACACACACACACACACACACACACACACACACACACACACACATCTGTCATATACCTTTTAAATTCACAACACAACCAAGAGAGAGAGAAATATCCCATCCACATTATTTGAATATGTTGTTTGAGTATATTCAGCACCATGGACAGTTCAACTTAAGAAACTAAAAGTGCATTTGTTTAATGTTTTTTTTAATTAATTCATTTATTACCTCTACCAATTAAGTTATGTTTTCACCAGTTTGTTGGTTTGTTTGTTCATCTGTTTATAAACAGCCTGTATCCCACAATTTTTCATATATCGTTATAAAATTTTTACAAAGGATTCATATCCTTATAGACAAGAACTGATTCAATTTTCAAGGTCATGGGTCAAAGGTAAAACTTATGAGCGTATGAAAAGCCACTTCTAACAGGACTTGCACCTTGAAAATTTTTTTCAAGGTAAAAATTTGTGGAATTGGAAACTAGTGTTGGTGGAGGTTTGCACAGATCTAGTATTTTGTATAAGTGTGTTGGGGGAGAGGGGATTTGTCAACGATTCAGGCAAGACTGACAGATAGCAGTATTCCTAAGGGAATACTGGGGAGGATGCCCCACCACCACCACCCCACCCCAGAAAGTTTTTAATTTTTGGTGCATATTTCATCACAAAATACACCCCAGAGAAAAGATAACCTGTTTTGTATTTAGGGGAAACCTGGGTGCAGTGAATCAGTAACTATATATGCAAAACTACATATATATTTGCAGCAGTTATGTCATATTTGTATGCATAGAAAGTGATTTACTAAGCCCCAGTATCAAGTGGATGACAAATATTACTTGTTGAAACTTATACATTTATTTTTCCATGAATTATTTCTATAATTTGTGTATATAAACAACTGTTTTCACATTCAAACAGAAATTATGAAAGTTGTATTAGAACAGTTTCTAAAGGACTTATATCACTATATAAGACACTCACACATTACATAACTGGTTTACTGGATTATAGTTTATATATGCATCAGCATATATTTAATAATTTTGAAGAAATTGTTATAATCATGTGGATTGTTTGTTTTTTCCCCATTATATTCTAAGTTGATTCACTGTGGCCGTAAATTAGTGTCCAGGGCACAGTGAATCAAAAAATTTTAAAATCGATTTTAAACACCTGTAAATTACACTTGGAGAGACATAAATAACACAGCATTATAAACAATAACTTGCTGTATTAAATCCACAATAGCATGACCTAAACCCATGCATAATGCGTTTATGCTGCCACAAAACAAAACGTCTGATCCACTGTGCCCCGTCTTCTCCTATTACATCCACTAAGGATGTAATAAAATCACTGGCGTGTATTTATTTATTTATTCATCTGTCTTTTAGCAGTATTACATCAAAACTACTGCACAGATTTTGATGAAATTTTCACCACAGATAGATATTAGGACACAAAAGACATTAAATTTTGGAGGTGATCTGGATCCAGATTCTGAATCAAGATTTCACTTTATATAGGCTTTGAAGAATTACGTCAAAACTACTTCATGGAGTCCCACCAAATTTGCACCACAGATAGATATTAGGGAGTGGAAGACTCCACTGAATTTTGGAGGTGATCCGGATCCGGATCCAGATTCTGGATCAAGAGATCACTTTATTAAAGGCTTTGAAGGATTACATTAAAACTACTTCATGGATTCTCATCAGATTTGCGCCACAGATAGATATTATGCCATGGAAGACTCCACTGAATTGTGGAGGTGATCTGGATCCAGATTATAGATCAAGGTTTCACTTTATATAGGCTTTGAAGGATTATGTTAAAACTACTTCACATATTCTCACCAAATTTGCACCAGAGATAGATATTAAGGCATGGAAGAATCCACTGAATTTTGGAGGTGGTCTGGATCTGGATTCTGGATCAAGATTTCACTTTATATAGGTTTTGAAGGATGATGTCAAAACTACTTCACAGATTCTCACCAAATTTGCCCCACAGATAGATATTAAGGCATGGAAAACTCCACTGAATTGTGGAGGTGATCCGGATCTGGATCCAAATCTGGATCAAGATTTCACTTTATATAAGTGTTTAAGGATTATGTCAAAAGTACTTCACAGATTGTCAGTAACTTTTGCACCACAGATAGATATTAGGCCATGCAAGACTCCACTGAATTTTGGAGGTGATCCGGATTCTGGATCAGGATTTCAATTTGTACGCTTCACTTTGTCAGGTTTTGAGGATTACATCAAAACTACTTAACAGATTTTCACCACCCATTGGTGTTAGGCCTTGGAGGTGATCTGGATCCAGATCCAGATTCTGGATCAGGATTTCACTTTGTAGACTTTTAAGGATTACTTAAAAACTACTTCACGGATTTGACATCACGATGTAAAACCAAGATCAAGAAGACACTATTTTGTTTCAGCTTGTGAATTAAATATCAGATTGAAACATCTTGATCAGTCAGACCATTCTGGATCAGGATGCAATTATTGCATTGTGTTGTGGAATCTGGATCCAGGTCAAGTCCAGGTCACGATGTGAATCACATATCTATTATTTTGAGTCCTCGACGACCCTTGGCAGATGTCAGAACTCTCCGATGCTCTTGTTTGAACTTGTATTGTACAATTTTAAAGGTGATGCTGTGACGTTATCATGACAAGTAACAGAGAACATTTGAAATGTCTGTGGCTTTGCTACACTTTGCTGAATCAGTCTGGTATCAATGTATCTAGCCGAGTCACTTGTTACTGAATAGGGGGTTCAGAAACAGCATTCGACAGGGAGTTTTTTATTTTCCCCCTGGATCTGCCCCTGATCCTGTGCATCGACAAAGTGGTAGGTGGGCTATTGTTTCATTCATGCGTGTGTGTTTGTCTGTGGACAAGATAAATCAAAAACAGCTGGAGAGATTTTCTTCAATCATGGTGGGAATATTACTTAGATATCAAGAGGTGATTTGATTTTTGGAAAATTTTGTTCAAAGGTCAAGATCGGGGAAAAGTATAGTCTGAAAAAAACTTTTTTTATGTATATCTCAACAACCAAGAAGACTAGATGGATCCAACTTTGTCAAGTTATTATGTGGCTCAATATCTAGAGGTGATTGGATTCTGGACTAGTTTGGCCAAAGGTCAAGGAAACATAGCCAAAAAAAAAACTACAACACTTTTATGTTTATATATATATATATATATATATATATATATATATATATATATATATATATATATATATATATATATATATATATATATATATATATATATATATATATATATATCCACTCCAGTTTTAATGTTCAGCCTGTCAGCAGCCAAATTCATCTGTTACAATTCTTATGTGTTCTGTGCCTGGTGTTTCTGCTGCAACAATTCTGTCAAATATATGAATAAAATACACAAACATTTAAATAATCCTGTCACACATTAAAATTCAGGGAGACATTTTTACTGAAACATACTTTTATACTGATATTTCAACAAAATCAAGTGAACAGATAACATAAAACAAGATTTTGTGGATGACAGTCATGGAGAAAATAGTGAAATTAGTCTTGCAACAGAGGAATGAGGCAACACCGATGTATTAATACTGCAAGATATTTTTTCAAGTCTTTCTAGGCAAATAGCCTTTATACTCATAGAAGCATAATAGAACCTTGACATGTAGAAATAAACTAAACATCTAATACAAATTATCTAATTGAGACAGACACTGTTTCAAACCCTTTGCATAAAAAACTGAGCTTATTTTTGAAATGACATGTAAAACTCTGGTTACATAATAAATATCTACAGTGAGCTCATTATCTCTGACTTTGTAAAAAAAAAAAAAAAAACAGGCTTACAATGGCATCCTGGGCTCGACCATCAGAAGTGTACCTGTATGCGGTGAAGATGAAGTTATCAGCTGTGACAGTCCTGCCTCTGGGTCATTGGCCTTTGAGATCAAGAGGTGTCTGGGAACAGCTTATAGAGTTATGAAGTCCCTGGGCAGAGGTATTTGGTGATGCTGATATCTTTGCAGGAGGAGCTCGATGGTCTCAGTCTTTCAGTCTTTCCTGTTTTATTGTATGGTTGTGAGGCTTGGATGCTGAGTAGTGTATGTCTTTGATACTTTGAGCTTTCTCTTATCGTGCACTTGCTTTGTGGAATGATCGCCCTGTATCAATAAAACAGTCAGATTCTATGAAGACTTTCAAGTCCAGACTTAAGACGCATCTAATTCTCCCTCTCGTATGGCTAGCACACAGGCTAGGCTAGTATGGTACGATGCTTCCTGTCTTTTAAAAGTCATTTTTTTAGCAATGGGACAGGTCTCGGCCTCAACTTTATCTAAATTTTGGGTCTGTGAGTGAAGCTTGGTGCTAGCAGTCAGCAATCACCTTAGTAATTTCTCTGTTTTCCTGTTGATTTACTGCTGATGGTACAGTTTAGGTGTAGTTTTTTCAGACCGACTGATTCCGCTCTTTTTCTCTCTGTCTGAGGTACGCACAACAGATCCAAACTGAAGGGCCGGGACAGACTGTGAGGTGGAAGACCTGAGGCGGGTGCTACATGTTGTAGACTTCATGTGATAGGGATCCTGTCGCGGGACAGGTCCAGTGATGGCATGGACGACCCCTGCCTGTGGTGCTGATGCCTGTGTGGACTTCTCATCTTCTTTATATTATTATGTTGTTTGATTTTCTATTTTCTGTTTCATCAGCTTTGTAAAACTTTGTAAAAACCATATAACTGTTAGAATGGCCTAAGCAGTGGGTCACCCCTTTGAGTCTGGTCTGCTTGAGGTTTCTTCCTCAATATCATCAGAGGGAGTTGTTCTTTACCACTGTCGCCTGTGTGCTTGCTCTAGGGGTTGGTAAGGTTAGACCTTACTTGTGTGAAGTGCCTTAAGGCAGCTTTGTTGTGATTTGGCGCTACATAAATGAAAATAAAGATACTCAAATAAGAAGTATCACTTGCATTGTGAGGGAGCATCACCTACAACATTCTGTCCATGTGTCCTATTTCTTTGTGCATGATCTGACGTGTAGGTTCCTTAGTGTTGAGGACCCCAGCGGCTGGAGAAGGCCAAGGGGACACCCACGCTTGACCTGGCTGCAGCAGATGGTTTGAGAGGTATGGATAGATTGGCTGCCTGCCATTCAGGTTTCAGGGTGGTTCAGTGGTGTGACTAATGCGGTGACGCATGGCCCCAGACCTCATTCATTTAAAAGATCCCGAATACCGTGTTTTTTGGGCTCTACATCACACAGATGTAATAGTCCTATCTGTCCAAAAATGTGTCATGAAGAGGAATAAAACAAAACAAAAAGCATTTAAGTCATGCAGGTCTGTAGGTTCAGGTTCAAGTTCAGGTTACTTTATTTGTACCAGTAGGTGGACTTGCAGAGCTGCAGAGAGAGCTCCATGTACTTTATAAAACACAGATAATATAGAAAGTGCTAGTGCTGATAATTAGCATGTGTGGAAGTGCAAAAAGTGAAGTTTCCAATCCTCAGATTCTCATACTGCAGAAATAAGACAAAGTTGGAGAATCTAAAAGGATTAAAATCTTCAAACAGTAATAAAAAGTACTTCCAGTGGGAACAGAGAGAAGCATATTACCACTAATTCCATTCAGTATTGGCTGCTGGGACAAAGGTACGCCAATAGTGTTTTATTCTGCAATTTGGAAAGAGAAGACTTCACTCTGATGGTTAAGAAGTCAAGAATCCAACCAGTCAGATTGTTCTGAAAGTCTGTTATTTAAAATATGGGGTTGAATGGTATTAAAATCAACAAATTAAAGTCTAGCCACCTCTTCCAAATGTTTAACCAGTAAGTTTAGCAATGTTACTGGGGCATCCTCAAAATGACTACTATCATCACTATTGATGTCAGAGTGACTGTTTTAGGGCAGTTGGTTTGGGGAACAGGGAGTACCACCACATCCTTTCACACCTGGGGTATATGCTGCTCCTGTAAGGATCGGTTGTTCCAGCACAGGACCCAGGTGTCTTGCACAAGATTTGACTGAACAACCACAGATGTTATCAGGCCCAAAGGTCCTATTTGTTCTCACCAGGAGGAGGAAGGCAGCCTTTCCTACAGCTTTTTAGACCCAGTAAAATGCTATTTCTAATATGCTTTGTATTATGTCCCCTCAGCATACTTCACAAAACAGTGTGTGTATATGCAAAACAGTAATTAAACACAAGGATTTTTTGTGTGTATATGCAAAACAGTAATTAAACACAAGGATTTTTTGTGTGTATATGCAAATGAACAAAGTCCCCAAATATGACCACGGGATCAGTTATAAAAACATGTTTAATGATAAATATAATTGTGAGTGAAATAGTTACCGAGCAGCAGGAAAGTGCTATATTCATGTCATAATGATGCCTAAACACAAAACCACTGTGATGACACAGTGGCTTAGTGGTTAGCACTGCTGCCTCACTGCAAGAATGTTGTGGGTTTGGTTCCTGCCCTTTCTGTGTGGAGTTTGCATTTTCTCCCTGTGTCTGTGTGGGTTTCCTCCCACAATCAAAAACGTGCATATTTAGGGTCTGCTCCTTTCTCTGTCCCTGACCAAAGCAGTGTCTCTACATCTGGAGTTGGTCCTTGGGCGTTGGACTGTGGCTGCTAGTGGTTGGATCGTGTCTAACTGTAATCACGATGGGTTAAATCCAGAGGACAGGTTTTATTACCTCCGCCAAGGAGGTTATGTTTTCGGTCGGGTTTGTTTGTTTGTCTGTCTGTTTGTCAGCAGGATAACTCAAAAGGTTTTGAACAGATATTGATGAAATTTTGTGGAGTGGTTGGAAATGACAAGAGGAACAAGTGATTAAATTTTAGATGCTAACGCGTTAACGTATCTATGGCATTTTCAATGTTAAAAGTTAGCATTAAGCAGTTGCAGCTGTCATCACGTTTGGGTGCATCTGTTACCTCCGCCAAGGAGGTTATGTTTTCGGTCGCGGTTGTTTGTTTGTTTGTCTGCTTGTTTGTCAGCATGATAACTCAAAAAGTTTTGAACAGATTTTGATGAAATTTTGTGGAGTGGTTGGAAATGACAAGGAACAAGTTATTAAATTTTAGTGGTGATCCGGATCACGATCCGGATCCCATTGCTAACACGTTAGAATGTCTATGGCATTTTCAGTGTTAAAAGTTAGCATTAAGCAGTTGCAGCTGTCATCACGTTCGGGTGCATTTGTTTTCAAATTGTAATATTTCTTAAATTTATTTTTGTTTATATATTAATAATCTAATGATTATTATATACAATTTTAGAGAAAGAGACAAAAAGAAATAGATCACTGTGCCAAGGAGGGAATCTCTTTAGGGTCAGCGACCCTATGGCCTTGTTTAGAGAAGTGTTTCATAAATGTTAAAAAATTCATATATTTGCAGTTTAGTTGAATAATAAATTGAATTTTGTCTCTTGTTTTTGTCTATAAGCACATGCAATATCAGTATCAGTGCTCAGATGACAGTAGCTTCTGGGAAAGGTGCAAGTTGCAATACATAAACTGTGATGCCAAGCGCTAAGGATACATGCTATCCAGTTACAGCAGATGAAACTTTTTTTTACTACTGAGCAAACATCACTGTTAGACTTTTTTAGGTTCAATGATTCCACGGTGTGTAGATGTTATGGCGTCAGTGACCCCATGGCCTTGGCGGAGGTTTGCACTCTCTGAGTGCTTCTAGTTGTATACGAGGTCTGTCAATAAAGTAACGGTCCTTTTTATTTTTTTCAAAAACTATATGGATTTCATTCATATGTTTTTACGTCAGCCATGCTTGAACCCTCGTGCGCATGCGTGAGTTTTTCCACGCCTGTCGGTGACGTCATTCGCCTGTGAGCACTCCTTGTGGGAGGAGTCGTCCAGCCCCCCGTCGGAATTCCTTTGTCTGAGAAGTTGCTGAGAGACTGGCGCTTTGTTTGATCAAAATTTTTTCTAAACCTGTGAGACACATCGAAGTGGACACGGTTCGAAAAATTAAGCTGGTTTTCAGTGAAAATTTAAACGGCTGATGAGAGATTTTGAGGTGATACTGTCGCTTTAAGGACTTCCCACGGAGCGAGACGTCGTGCAGCGCTCTCAGGCGCCATCATCAGCCTGCTTCAAGCTGAAAACCTCCACATTTCAGGCTCTATTGATCCAGGACGTCATGAGAGAACAGAGACGTTTCAGAAGAAGTCGGTTTCAGCATTTTATCCGGATATTCCACTGTTAAAGGAGATTTTTTTAATGAAAGACGTGCAGACGGGTCCAGGCGTCGGGACGCAGCCGGCGCGGTGCGGCGGCACAGGAAAAACACCTCCGTGTTGATAACCATTTGTAAAATCCAGGTGGCTTTTGATGGCTTTCAGTGGAGTGAGTATATGAGAAATTGTTTAACAGCTGGACATGTTCCAACTTGTCCTTAAGGCTTCCAACAGAGGTGTTTTTCCTGTGGCGGAGCGTCACGGCGGCTGCGAGCCGACGCTGCAATCCGCCCGCACGTCTTTCATTAAAAAAATCGCCTTTAACAGTGGAATATCCGGATAAAATGCTGAAACCGACTTCTTCTGAAACTTCTCTGTTCTCTCACGACGTCCTGGATCAATAGAGCCTGAAATGTGGAGGTTTTCAGCTTGAAACAGGCTGATGACGCTGCCTGAGAGCGCTGCGTGACGTCTCGCACCGTGGGAAGTCCTTAAAGCGACAGTATCACCTCAAAATCTCTCATCAGACGTTAAAATTTTCACTGAAAACCATCTTAATTTTTCGAACCGTGTCCACTTCGATGTGTCTCACAGGTTTAGAAAAAATTTTGATCAGACAAAGTGCCAGTCTCTCAGCAACTTCTCAGACAAAGGAATTCCGACGAGGGGCTGGACGACTCCTCCCACAAGGAGTGCTCACAGGCGAATGACGTCACCGACAGGCGTGGAAAAACTCACGCATGCGCACGAGGGTTCAGGCATGTCTGACGTAAAAACATATGAATGAAATCCATATAGTTTTTGAAAAAAATAAAAAGGACCTATACTTTATTGACAGACCTCGAATATGACAATCAAGGCTCTTCTTTTATAATCAACATTTATCAACAAAATGGCAATAAAGGGATATCAACAGAAAAGTTACTTTCTCCGGGAATAAAATGAGCCCAAGCATGATTGTGATATGAATCCAACAAAACCAAAACATAGCCTCCAATATGTGTTCATGTGATTGGTGGACAAATGATGTAACACAGTGGTAAACATACCACTGTCCCAGCTTATTTTAAAACGTGTTGCAGGTATCCATTTCAAAATGAGCAAATATTTGCACAAAAACAATAAAGTTTATCAGTTTGAACATTAAATATCTTGTCTTTGTGGTGTATTCAATTGAATATAGGTTGAAGAGGATTTGCAAATCATTGCATTGTTTTTTTGTTGTTGATGTTGTTTTACATTTTACACACGTCCCAACTTCACTGGAATTGGGGTTGTGTATGTGTGTATATAGTTCTTATTTTATGTATATATTTTGTGTATATATTGCTTATTTTTACAGTATAAGGGGTGGGTATTTATAAGCTTTGCTTCTCCCCTCACCCTTTCGGTCACACGGGTTCATTGTAGAGTTGTTTTGTTATGATTTTTTTGTTGTTGTTATTGTTGAATTGTGTGCTGAATAATTTCATTCATTCATTCAATTTTGTTTGGGCCAAATATTATAAAGGTTAATTGCTGTGCTGCACAGGGCATTTTGTATATTCAGAGCAAATTTATGAGCTCAAAGTGGCCTTCAGACAGACACTATGGTACTCAAAAGAGCACTAATGAAATTTGTCTGATGAATGAGTTTGTCCTTTAAAAGCTGTCTGAGATTGAGTAATTGAGTGTGCAATACTAAGAAGTTCACTTTTTTATTGCGCAAGAATGAAGTTGTCGGTGTCCAAGTGCAGTTTTAAAAAATAAATACATGTTTTCAAATGACTATGCAGTCCATTGCATCAGTAAATCACACTCAGCTTCCACGCTGAGCTGCAGCAGCATCATTTTGGGAAAACACCTGGAATCCTGTTTGACAGCTCTGCCGAAACTACTTAAAAATGGAGCTTGGAACTGGCAGTGAAGAAACCCCATTTTCTTTTTTTTCCCCCTCTCCGCTTAATACCCTGGAGAGTGAAGCGAGCGGTGACGTGTGCGGACTGTGGGTGACTCATATCACCGGCTCTGAAGTGGAGAAAAAGATAAACTGAGGCACAGAGCCTGACAGATGGCGAGAGATGCCAACAAAGAGAAGAAAAACAAACAGGCAGTTACACAGAAATAACAGTAAAACCTTCTGAGTATCACCCAATTTCATCTCTCTGAGACTTTCAACTCACAAAACGTGACAAAAGGGCCTTTTTTTAAAAGCCTAAAACTGAGACTGGGGAACAAAGCTAATTAAAGAATTTTAGAAACTGCCTCGGAATATCAATTAGTAGCAATGAACGCTTTAGAATAGCAGCTACAAAGAGGATGAAAGTTGGATCGCCTGTGCAGAATTTATATTTCAAGACATTTTTGAAGTAGCAAGAAATATTCACAACAGTGCGATAGAGGGAAAGTTGTATCTTGTGTGTCAGTACAACAGTCTTGGCCTTGAACTTCAGGATCTGAGCCAAGAACACTCACTTTATCGCTTTCCAAAAAACTGTCACATGACGTTAACCCAAAGACGTTAATAACTCGAGCACCAAGCTCACCACTCGTAGAGTGCAAACCTCCGCCAAGACTAGTTTATAATTCCACACATTTTTATCTTGGATAAAAACTTTCAAGGTCAAAGTCCTGTTAGAAGTGGCTTTTTATAAGATAAAATATAATACAATATACAGATCAAAAGGGCTTTTCAATGTTAAAAAAAAAATCAAATATCCGCTAAATCCGCAATATGGATCAGACAGGGATCAAACTTAGTCTGTTCATTGAGAGTGCCAGTTTGCACCTAACTGTCACAAAGTAGAGTGATTGAGGCACTTTTGATTGAGATATAATGCAAAATGTACACCAAATAGGCTTTTCAATCTTAAATTAAAATGTCCACAAAATCTACAATCTGGATCAGATCCAGATCAAACTTTGTCGGGTGATACTGATTGCCAGTCTGTACCTCACTTTCAAATATGAGAGTGACTGTGGCACATTTGATTAAGATATAATGTAAAATATACATTAAATGGGGGTTTAAATGTTAACTTTAAATGACCACAAAATCTGTAATCTGGATCAAAACCAGATCAAACTTTGTCAGGTGATATTGAGTGCCAGACTGCGCCTCACTTTCAAATATGAGACTGATTGTGGCACATTTGATTAAGATATAATGTAAAATATACATTAAATGGGGGTTTAAATGGTAACTTTAAATGACCACAAAATCTGTAATCTGTAATCTGGATCAAATCCGGATCAAACTTTGTCAGGTGATACTGAGTGCCAGTCTGCGCCTCACTTTCAAATATGAGACTGATTGTGGCACATTTGATTAAGATATAATGTAAAATATACAGGGTGGGCCAAGAAAATATTACCACTTTTTGATCGTACACGTTTTTGAAATAAGAACTTATTCGAAAATTTTATTTACTGACTTGTAACAGAAGCATCAAATTAACATTTGATACCAAAGGTTTCCCACTTTGTCTCTTGTTTTCCGCACAGTTCAATAATTGACATGTTCAATCCACGCTCCTCTTCTTTGGATTACAGTGCAACACGCACACTGAAGTTTGTGATGACATTGCCACACATCTCAAGAGGGATTCTCCAACTTTCCTGATGGATGTTGGTCTTCAGGGCCTCAATGGTCTGTGGGTTGTTGTAGTACACTCTCTAATTGTACAAATGAAAAAAGTGGTAACATATTATTGGCCCACCCTGTACATTAAATGGGGTTTAAATGTTAAATTTAAATGACCACAAAATCTGAAATCTGGATCCAATCTGGATCAAACTTTGTCAGGTGATACTGAGTGCCAGTCTGCGCATCAGTTTCAAATGTGAGAGTGATTGTGGCACATTTGATTAAGATATAATGTAAAATATACATTAAATGGGGGGCTAAATGTTAAATTTAAATGACCACAAAATCTGAAATCTGGATCCGATCCAGATCAAACTTTGTTAGCTGATACTGAGTGCCAGTCTGCGCCTCAGATTCAAATATGAGAGTGATTGTGGCACATTTGATTAAGATATAATGTAAAATGTACATTAAAGGTGGGGCTAAATGTTAAATTTAAATGACCACAAAATCTGAAATCTGGATCCGATCTGGATCAAACTTTGCCAGATGATACTGAGTACCAGTCTGCGCCTCAGTTTCAAATATGAGAGTGATTGTGGCACATTTGATTAAGATATAATGTAAAATATACACTATAAATGGGGGGGGGTAAATGTTAAATTTAAATGACCATAAAATCTGAAATGTGGATCAGATCCAGATCAAACTTTGCCAGGTGATACTGAGTGCCAGTCTGCGCCTCAGTTTCAAATATGAGAGTGATTGTGGCACATTTGATTAAGATATAATGTAAAATACACATTAAATGGGGGTTTAAATGATAAATTTAAATGATCACAAAATCTGAAATCTGGATCTGATCCGGATCAAACATTGCCAGGTGATAGTGAGTGCCAGTCTGCGCCTCAGTTTCAAATATGAGAGTGATTGTGGCACATTTGATTAACATATAATGTACAATATAATGTTAACTTTAAATGGCCACAAAATCTGAAATGTGGATCAGATCCAGATCAAACTTTGCCAGGTGATACTGAGTGCCAGTCTGCGCCTCAGTTTCAAATATGAGAGTGATTGTGGCACATTTGATTAAGATATAATGTAAAATACACATTAAATGGGGGTTTAAATGATAAATTTAAATGACCACAAAATCTGAAATCTGGATCTGATCTGGATCAAACATTGCCAGGTGATAGTGAGTGCCAGTCTGCGCCTCAGTTTCAAATATGAGAGTGATTGTGGCACATTTGATTAACATATAATGTACAATATAATGTTAACTTTAAATGGCCACAAAATCTGAAATGTGGATCAGATCCGGATCAAACTTTGCCAGGTGATACTGAGTGCCAGTCTGCGCCTCAGTTTCAAATATGAGAGTGATTGTGGCACATTTGATTAAGATATAATGTAAAATATACATTAAATGGGGGTTTAAATGATAAATTTAAATGACCACAAAATCTGAAATCTGGATCTGATCCGGATCAAACTTTGCCAGGTGATACTGAGTGCCAGTCTGCGCCTCAGTTTCAAATATGAGAGTGATTGTGGCACATTTGATTAACATATAATGTAGCATATAATGTTAACTTTAAATGACCACAAAATCTGTAATCTGGATCACATCCGGATCAAACTTTATCAGTCGATAAAGGATACCATCCTACATAGCACTCTCAAATATGAAAGAAATTTTTATCTTTTTTGACAGTTGTGAATTTTTTAAAATTTGTTCAGTGTTAAAGATAATGATTTTTGCAATTTCCAAGATTTTTCCTGACTTTGCCCTTTGACCTATGACCTTGAAAATGTAATCACTTCTTGTCTATCAGGATATGAATCTTCAGTAAAAAAATGTCATCATGATATATGAAAAATTGTGGGCTCCAGGCTGTTCACAAACAGGGGCAAAAACGTTGATGACGGCAATGATTGGTGAAGTGCAGTTATGTCCTCATATTCTGAGCAAAACATCCTGTGCAACAGCTACAATGTCCCTGGACAATGTGTATCTTACAGAACACACTGATTGTAGTGATTCTTCCTTAAGAACTCCTCCTCTTTTTGGGCCAAGAAAGTAGTCCTTCCTATGGACTTAACAATGTGTCCAATTTACCACATGCTTATGGGCCAATCTTTTTGAAATTCAATTAACATTAACATATATGGTTGGGTGAACATTAAATACTATTTGCATAATTTTTGCCATAAATTTCTGTGATGGTACTTCTTGGTGGAATGTGTCAGGTACGTAGTAGAAGCACTCTGGGTCCTAGTTTGACAGTGCACGGTCTAATACTCAAACAGCAAGTGTATTTGGTGTGCCCAACTCTATTCCTTGCACAAAGTAAGACACAGAGTGCAAAAGGGTTAAATTTAGTCGGTTAAGTAGTCATGGATGTGTTTTAGGAATAACATGACATAAACCAATAAACAAGGTTGGGTAGGATTACTTTGAAAGAATACATGTGGATTACATGTATGTATGTACATACATTTGGATTACTTGTAATCTAATTACTTTTGGATTACATTTCAAAGTAATCCTACCCAACCTTGCCAATCAAGGATGTCAAATGGGATAGACTTTAAAGTGTGTCACTCACCACATGGCACATTACTGTCTAAGATTCAAACTGAAAAGCGAATGGTTTTCTGGTGAAGAAAAAGTGTTAAAGTGGTGAAAGTGTTAGACTGGTAGCGGTGATAATCCACCACATCTCCCTGAGGTGAAACATTTGACAATGTTATCAGGTTTTCAAGACACGTGCAGTGTGAATGAAATTTGAGACATTTGTAAGAACACACTCACACACAAAATTAGTACAATAGTTTCACAAAACTCTCTTGGAGTTCAAATAAGAATAAAGGCTCTATTTCTGTGTAGGCTCTCAGTTGTCCAGGTGGTTTCCATAGTAAAGAAGCTTGAATCTTCTTGAAGCTTCTGTGATTTGAAGCGAAACGTCCTCACGTCAAGCAACCCAGTCCAGTCGAAGATTCAATCTTCTCTACAATAAAGGCTCTAAGTACTCTGCTCATCTTTGACATTTTCAAGAGACACAAATTAGTTTAGGAAACAGCAAAACTGAGACTAACAGCCATCTCAGGTTAAAAGTCTTCTGTATGCTTAAAATAACAAGGCAACCTATTTTGATATATCACTCTCAGAAGTACATCAAACCTGAAGAAATATGTCCAGTTAAGTGTGTGTTTTTAATATTCCAGTTTACATCAACTATCCACCTGACTTTGAAAAGAATTCCAGTTTTTTTTCCCTCCATAAATATGGGGCACAGTAAACAGACCAGAGAGGAAATTAGACCCCATACGTAGAAACATCACAAGCAATATTGAGTTATTTCAGCTTTTCTCTACTTACTCAGGGTTGGTGAAGCAGACACAGCATGGAGCTGCATGCTGACCTGGTACACATTTTACACCCTGACGCAACTGCACACATTAGATGGAGACAGGTAGTCTTGAAAGAGGAATCTTGCATTTTTGGTAACAAGTCTAGTGAGTGACCATTTGGCCACTGCCATATTATTCCAAATATAAGATGACACCCCCCTCTTCTCTTCTAATAAACATTTGAAACATCTTAGTTTATGTGTCTAGAATATCTAATATTTACACTTTCTAACATACCTGACAAAAAATATTGAATATTTTCACAATATTCTATTTTTTTTTTTTTAAAGATGCACCTGTAAGAAGGACTGTATTTCCACCTAGCAGACGCTCAAAGCACTTTACAGTGATGCCTCACATTTACTTCCGCAGCCAAGGATGCTACCCATTTTTACAGATGGCTGGACTGGGACAATGTAGATTAGGTGTCTTGTCCAAGGACACATACAGATAGCATAAGCAGGATTTGAACTCAGGTCTACATATTGACAGGCTATAAAGCTCCTTATCTACTGAGCTACCTGTTCTAAAGTGTGTTTAACTCTCAAGTGACCAAGCTATTTTAGCGACGAATATGGTAGGATAATTATAGCCAGGGGTGCACATAACTGGTACTCATCTTGCTCATGTGTGCTAAAAATCATTGACGCACAGCAGACAGCACTGACAAACACTTTCCTACAAACTGTCACTGCTTTCCTCCTATGTACAACCCCTGGCAAAAATTATGGAATCACAATCAAAACTAAAGTCATTTCAAATGGCAACTTTCTGGCTTTAAGAAACACTATAAGAAATCAGGAAAAAAAATTGTGGCAGTCAGTAACAGTTACTTTTTTAGAGCAAGCAGAGGGAAAAAAATATGGACTCACTCAAGTCTGAGGAATAAATTATGGAATCACCCTGTAAATTCTCATCCCCAAAACTAACACCTGCATCACATCAGATCTGCTCGTTAGTCTGCATCTAAAAAGGAGTGATCACACCTTGGAGAGCTGTTGCACCAAGTGGACTGACATGAATCATGGCTCCAACACGAGAGATGTCAATTGAAACAAAGGAGAGGATTATCAAACTCTTAAAAGAGGGTAAATCATCACGCAATGTTGCAAAAGATGTTGGTTGTTCACAGTCAGATGTGTCTAAACTCTGGACCAAATCCAAACAACATGGGAAGGTTGTTAAAGGCAAACATACTGGTAGACCAAGGAAGACATCAAAGCGTCAAGACAGAAAACTTAAAGCAATATGTCTCAAAAATCGAAAATGCACAACAAAACAAATGAGGAACGAATGGGAGGAAACTGGAGTCAACATCTGTGACCGAACTGTAAGAAACCGCCTAAAGGAAATGGGATTTACATACAGAAAAGCTAAACGAAAGCCATCATTAACACCTAAACAGAAAAAAACAAGGTTACAATGGGCTAAGGAAAAGCAATCGTGGACTGTGGATGACTGGATGAAAGTCATATTCAGTGATGAATCTCGAATCTGCATTGGGCAAGGTGATGATGCTGGAACTTTTGTTTGGTGCCGTTCCAATGAGATTTATAAAGATGACAGCCTGAAGAGAACATGTAAATTTCCACAGTCATTGATGATATGGGGCTGCATGTCAAGTAAAGGCACTGGGGAGATGGCTGTCATTACATCATCAATAAATGCACAAGTTTACGTTGATATTTTGGACACTTTTCTTATCCCATCAATTGAAAGGATGTTTGGGGATGATGAAATCATTTTTCAAGATGATAATGCATCTTGCCATAGAGCAAAAACTGTGAAATAGTCCGGATCTTAATCCAATTGAAAATCTTTGGTGGAAGTTGAAGAAAATGGTCCATGACAAGGCTCCAACCTGCAAAGCTGATCTGGCAACAGCAATCAGAGAAAGCTGGAGCCAGATTGATGAAGAGTACTGTTTGTCACTCATTAAGTCAATCAATCAATCAATCAATTTTTTTATATAGCGCCAAATCACAAGAAACAGTTGCCCCAAGGCGCTTTATATTGTAAGGCAAGGCCATACAATAATTATGTAAAACCCCAACGGTCAAAACGACCCCCTGTGAGCAAGCACTTGGCTACAGTGGGAAGGAAAAACTCCCTTTTAACAGGAAGAAACCTCCAGCAGAACCAGGCTCAGGGAGGGGCAGTCTTCTGCTGGGACTGGTTGGGGCTGAGGGAGAGAACCAGGAAAAAGACATGCTGTGGAGGGGAGCAGAGATCGATCACTAATGATTAAATGCAGAGTGGTGCATACAGAGCAAAAAGAGAAAGAAACAGTGCATCATGGGAACCCCCCAGCAGTCTACGTCTATAGCAGCATAACTAAGGAATGGTTCAGGGTCACCTGATCCAGCCCTAACTATAAGCTTTAGCAAAAAGGAAAGTTTTAAGCCTAATCTTAAAAGTAGAGAGGGTGTCTGTCTCCCTGATCTGAATTGGGAGCTGGTTCCACAGGAGAGGAGCCTGAAAGCTGAAGGCTCTGCCTCCCATTCTACTCTTACAAACCCTAGGAACTACAAGTAAGCCTGCAGTCTGAGAGCGAAGCGCTCTATTGGGGTGATATGGTACTACGAGGTCCCTAAGATAAGATGGGGCCTGATTATTCAAAACCTTATAAGTAAGAAGAAGAATTTTAAATTCTATTCTAGAATTAACAGGAAGCCAATGAAGAGAGGCCAATATGGGTGAGATATGCTCTCTCCTTCTAGTCCCCGTCAGTACTCTAGCTGCAGCATTTTGAATTAACTGAAGGCTTTTTAGGGAGCTTTTAGGACAACCTGATAATAATGAATTACAATAGTCCAGCCTAGAGGAAATAAATGCATGAATTAGTTTTTCAGCATCACTCTGAGACAAGACCTTTCTGATTTTAGAGATATTGCGTAAATGTAAAAAAGCAGTCCTACATATTTGTTTAATATGCGCTTTGAATGACATATCCTGATCAAAAATGACTCCAAGATTTCTCACAGTATTACTAGAGGTCAGGGTAATGCCATCCAGAGTAAGGATCTGGTTAGACACCATGTTTCTAAGATTTGTGGGGCCAAGTACAATAACTTCAGTTTTATCTGAGTTTAAAAGCAGGAAATTAGAGGTCATCCATGTCTTTATGTCTGTAAGACAATCCTGCAGTTTAGCTAATTGGTGTGTGTCCTCTGGCTTCATGGATAGATAAAGCTGGGTATCATCTGCGTAACAATGAAAATTTAAGCAATACCGTCTAATAATACTGCCTAAGGGAAGCATGTATAAAGTGAATAAAATTGGTCCTAGCACAGAACCTTGTGGAACTCCATAATTAACTTTAGTCTGTGAAGAAGATTCCCAATTTACATGAACAAATTGTAATCTATTAGACAAATATGATTCAAACCACCGCAGCGCAGTGCCTTTAATACCTATGGCATGCTCTAATCTCTGTAATAAAATTTTATGGTCAACAGTATCAAAAGCAGCACTGAGGTCTAACAGAACAAGCACAGAGATGAGTCCACTGTCCGAGGCCATAAGAAGATCATTTGAAACCTTCACTAATGCTGTTTCTGTACTATGATGAATTCTAAAACCTGACTGAAACTCTTCAAATAGACCATTCCTCTGCAGATGATCAGTTAGCTGTTTTACAACTACCCTTTCAAGAATTTTTGAGAGAAAAGGAAGGTTGGAGATTGGCCTATAATTAGCTAAGATAGCTGGGTCAAGTGATGGCTTTTTAAGTAATGGTTTAATTACTGCCACCTTAAAAGCCTGTGGTACATAGCCAACTAACAAAGATAGATTGATCATATTTAAGATCGAAGCATTAAATAATGGTAGGGCTTCCTTGAGCAGCCTGGTAGGAATGGGGTCTAATAAACATGTTGATGGTTTGGATGAAGTAACTAATGAAAATAACTCAGACAGAACAATCGGAGAGAAAGAGTCTAACCAAATACCGGCATCACTGAAAGCAGCCAAAGATAACGATACGTCTTTGGGATGGTTATGAGTAATTTTTTCTCTAATAGTTAAAATTTTGTTAGCAAAGAAAGTCATGAAGTCATTACTAGTTAAAGTTAATGGAATACTCAGCTCAATAGAGCTCTGACTCTTTGTCAGCCTGGCTACAGTGCTGAAAAGAAACCTGGGGTTGTTCTTATTTTCTTCAATTAGTGATGAGTAGAAAGATGTCCTAGCTTTGCGGAGGGCTTTTTTATAGAGCAACAGACTCTTTTTCCAGGCTAAGTGAAGATCTTCTAAATTAGTGAGACGCCATTTCCTCTCCATCTTACGGGTTATCTGCTTTAAGCTACGAGTTTGTGAGTTATACCATGGAGTCAGGCACTTCTGATTTAAAGCTCTCTTTTTTAGAGGAGCTACAGCATCCAAAGTTGTCTTCAATGTGGATGTAAAACTATTGACGAGATACTCTATCTCACTTACAGAGTTTAGGTAGCTACTCTGCACTGTGTTGGTATATGGCATTAGAGAACATAAAGAAGGAATCATATCCTTAAACCTAGTTACAGCGCTTTCTGAAAGACTTCTAGTGTAATGAAACTTATTCCCCACTGCTGGGTAGTCCATCAGAGTAAATGTAAATGTTATTAAGAAATGATCAGACAGAAGGGAGTTTTCAGGGAATACTGTTAAGTCTTCTATTTCCATACCATAAGTCAGAACAAGATCTAAGATATGATTAAAGTGGTGGGTGGACTCATTTACTTTTTGAGCAAAGCCAATAGAGTCTAATAATAGATTAAATGCAGTGTTGAGGCTGTCCTTCTCAGCATCTGTGTGGATGTTAAAATCGCCCACTATAATTTTCTTATCTGAGCTAAGCACTAAGTCACTAAGTCCATGCCTCAGAGACTGCAAGCTGTTATAAAAGCCAGAGGTGGTGCAACAAAATACTAGTGATGTGTTGGAGCGTTCTTTTGTTTTTCATGATTCCATAATTTTTTCCTCAGAATTGAGTGATTCCATATTTTTTCCCTCTGCTTGGTCTTAAAAAGTAACCGTTACTGACTGCCACAATTTTTTTTTCCTGATTTCTTATAGTGTTTCTTAAAGCCAGAAAGTTGCCATTTGAAATGACTTTAGTTTTGTGTCATGTCTGTGATCTGTTTTTTTCTACAAAATTAAACAACTGAATGAACATCCTCTGAGGCCGGTGATTCCATAATTTTTGCCAGGGGTTGTAGTACTTCACTTGTGTTTTCTGCTGCACGTCATTTCTTTTTAGCACGCACAAGCACCATGAGTACCACTTATGTGCATGCCTGATTTATAGCATCAAATATAGAAGAACCAGTGACTATCAAATATACCAATACAATACAAATCGCAATAAACCCATCAGTCATCCTTTGTGACAATCATGAGCTATTTTCATCCTAACTCTAGGCATCAAGAATCAATCTCAATGCTTGTGCAGTTATAAATCTTGCTATTCTAGGTCTGTTGGCCATGCTTCTTCGCTAAACATTAAACTATAATGATTAGCGTTGGCAAATTACAATACCATCTGAAGCTATAATGTCAATTATTATATGGTATGAGATTTTGCCAACTTCTGATTGGCCCATTCACCACTTTCTGAGCTGTACCACATGCTGAGTTGACCGCTGGTGGAGCTGAGTAGACCCTACATGCGAAACGAGTGCATCTCGCGTGCAGCATAGTGCTAGCTAATCGAGTGACACCTTCTATCGATAACGACCAATCACATAACATGATACAACACCTACTTTGGCTGTCAGTTTGTTGACAAGATGGCAGAAGACAGGTTTGCGTCTGTTAGTGACGCAGACTTAAAATGAATTTTACACGAAAAAGATGCAAAGAACACCCGCAGAAATACACAGTCAGCAGCCAACCTGTTTCGCAAGTACGTCACTGAAAAGGAACATGCGCCCAACTTTGAAACTTATGACAGACGGATGCTTGACGGAGTACTCGGTTGATTTTACATGGAAGCTAGACAAGCGAATAGCGAACTTTATAAGATAAACTTTATTGATCTCACAGAGGAGAAATTCACATGTTACGTCAGCTCTTAAAAACACACAAGATGGGTGCAAGTAGAGGAAAATGTTCATCAAACAGCGTGTGCAAGAATAAGCAATAATAATAATACTTGTAACAGTACAATAAAATAAGAAAATGAGGTAGAAATAGAATATGCATGTATATGTGTGTGTGTGTGTGTGTGTGTGTATATATATATATATATATATATGTATATATATATATATATATATATAAGTACATATGCACATATATAAACATAATTGGGATTGAAAAAGAGATAGGAGCATCTTATTTACAATATGTGAAGTGGAATTTAGACGTAATAAGGTGACATTAGTGCAGGGATTTGTAAACGAGTTGTTATTGCATGTGATTTGTGGACATATTATTGCATGTGGTTATTTCACAGTGTTATTGTACAGTCTGACAGCAGCAGGGATGAACGACCTGCGATATCGTTCCTTCTTGCACTGAGGGTGCCTCAGCTTGTCACTGAACGAGCTGTTCAGCTCCACTACAGTCCGGTGCAGCGGGTGAGAGGAGTTGTCCATAATGGATTTGAACTTGGCTAACACCCTCCTCTCAGCCACCTCCTCCAGAGAGTCCAGAGGACAGCCCAGGACAGAGCTGGACTTCCTGACCAGCTTGTTCAGTCTCTTTCTCTCCCGCTCTGTGCTGTGCGGGGCCCAACAGATGACAGCATAGAGGAGAGCAGAGGCTACAACAGAGTCATAGAAGGGCTTAAGCCTGCTCACTCCAAAGGATCTCAGTCTTGTTGGGAAGTGGAGGCGACTCTGTCCTTTCTTGTACAGGGCGTCAGTGTAGTGAGTCCAGACCAGTTTGTTGTTGAGGTGAACACCCAGGTATTTGAAACTGTCCACAATCTCTATGTCCTCCCCCTGGATGTTCACCGGTGGGTGAAGTGGTGGTTTCCTCTTGAAGTTGATCACCATCTCCTTCGTCTTACTGGTGTTGAGACAGAAGTGGTTGCGCTCACACCAGTCCACGAAGTCTGTGATGACTGACCGGTACTCCAGCTCGTTCCCTTCAGACACACGACCCATAATAGCAGAGTCATCAGAAAACGTCTGGAGATGGCAGCTGTCTGTGTTGTAGGTGAAGTCCGAGGTGCAGAGGGTGAAGAGGAAAGGCGAGAGGACGGTGCCCTGGGGGGCCCCGGTGCTGCACCTTACCGCCTCAGACTGACAGCTGAGCAGCAGCACGCACTGCGGGCAGTCAGTGAGGTAGTCGATGGTCCAGGCGGCGAGATGTCCATCTACACCTGCGTCCTCCAGCTTCCCCCGCAGCAGCGCCGGTCTGATGGTGTTGAAAGCGCTGGAGAAATCAAAGAACATGACTCTCTGACTTTATAAGAAAACAAGCCTGACAATTCTTCGTAACAGGCATCTCCAGTCGATCAATGGGATGTCAGTTGGTGCAGTATGACAGTAAAAATAAAGAGTTGAAACTAGAGATTGATTTTTCAGTTTTAGTATGTTTGACAAACTCCCAATTTTCTTGTTTACCATATAATAAAGCAGTTATAGACTTTTGATTTAGGTGTACCTGTGATTATGCAGACCTGGTCAGGATGGGGTTCATTGGCCTTGGTGAACCCCATCCTGGCCAGGTCCGCATAATCACAGGTACAACTCGTCAAAAGTTCATAGATCTTCCCGGGGGGGCATAAGTGACCCCACACAAGTGTGGATTATACTTGCCACACGGATCAGCCGATCCTTGCAAAATTGTATGAACAAATGTAGGACAAACAGATTGACAAATTCATGGCAGGAAACTTTTTTTCTGATTAAAATTAGAAAAAAGGTGCACAAAAATATATGCCCAGGGTCATAAATGACCCCACTCTGCCACTTGAGGGTTAAGGAAGGAAGCTTGCTGGTGAAGCAATAGGTAATCTTATGCAGTTTGTTTAATAGCTTTAAAGTCCAGCAGAGTTGTCAGTGTCTTGGCGCCTTCCCACACTAGTCTCCTTTCAACTGTATCTGCCGATTGCTTTAAAACTAACTAGATATTTCCAGTAATGGCAGTGGGGAAAAAAAATGGCTGTACTGGATAAGATGGCTGAAATTGCTCCAGATAGCAACTTCAACACTGACTAAAAA
Organism: Thalassophryne amazonica; assembly: GCF_902500255.1. Taxonomy (NCBI): domain Eukaryota; kingdom Metazoa; phylum Chordata; class Actinopteri; order Batrachoidiformes; family Batrachoididae; genus Thalassophryne; species Thalassophryne amazonica. The sequence goes on from NC_047104.1 coordinate 134,544,172, forward strand.
ATTCCAACTTCTGGTTTCAGCAGAGGTTCTGGAACTCTGCTTTTGAAACATCAGTCATATGATCAACTTGTATCGATCTTTCACCACATTTTGGACATAATTCACCATACAAGAGTGGCACCTATTATTACAGTGTATTTCCTGCTCTACACATATTAAAGTGTCACCACTTGTGGTTGCACAGCGATCCCTGTCTTAAGGTGCCCTGACACTTGGACGACTTTGATCTGTGCACTTGCACACACATCGTCATGATGATCCCACCCTCTGTGTTCCCACCAGGATGGTGTGCTGTGTTCCACTGCCACGCATTGTGCGCTGGACACTGCGTATATAAAATAATTATTTTGTGGTGGATTAATCATTTTCTGTCCAATTTGGCTGTTGAAAATGGTTGTAATCACTTCTGGAATTACAGAGGAGCACTCCAGCTGTTGCTTTTCTCACACATGCGCTTATTGAGGTGAAGAACATATTTGGAGCTGTCTATAAAGGTATTATTTATCATGTTTATATTGTAATAGCTTATTAAAGCAGTTACATGTTCTTTCCTTCTTGTGTGCAGCTGTAAAAGTATGTTTATGATAGATTTAACATCTCATTATAATTGTTCAGATGAGCTGCACTCTGATGCAGTGCGCTAACGCACTCACATGCAGTTTTTTGAATTGTTTGTGTAATGGTCACGTGAAGTTCACGTCATTAGAGATTTTGAACATTTCAAAATTTTCTTTGCGCACTTGCATGAAGCTGCGCACAGTTTACACCTGTTTACAAGTTTGAGACGAGTTTACTCTTAGGCATGGCAGAGGGTATGCAAGTGTGCGGAACAAAATCGTGTAAGCGTCTGGGGACCATCACATGTGTTAACAAGCTGAGACACGCAAATTGATGACTTCCTGTCAGTGCCCCTGCAGGATGTGCAAATTGATGTCCGCCGACAGGACCACCGCGTGGGGGCCGAGCAATTGTCTGTTTTCTGACAAGAATTCCTCGAGGTATCAAGTAGGGGTGAGGTGTATAAAGATTTGTGACTCAAAAAATATACAACTACGATACGAACTACTACGACAAAGCGATTAGGATGTAGAAAGAACGTGACAAATATACTGTGCGCACTTGTGATGCCAAAATGGAGAAATTGTGTCTCCTTTCTCCACCACAACTTCTGCAAACTTTTATTTTACTTTTGCTCTGGCAAAACATGCATTGATGTGGAGTTTCCTTCAAATGCAAAATTTATTTGAGCATGCTGCCTTTCCTGTCAATCTCCTCAGTTTCCTATTAAGCAAGGGTTCAGAAAAATGTTTAAAAGAGAGAGTGAGAAAAAATATAAATAATAGATTAATATCTGTTTCCAAGACAAACTTCTTATGTGTGTCAGAAGTCCAACCGCCTTCATAATGTGATTATCCGTCAGGCTTTTCACAGATGCTGAGACGTATCACCCTGAGGCTCTCCAGCACTCAGCTTCTGCATATCAACAAGTTCAGACAGAACACAGCAAGGAAACAGCATGACATCATACGTTTCAGGCACAACCAGTCCGCCTTCACACGTCTGTCTCTTTGAACGCTATGCTTTCTGGCCATTTAAGCTGCTGTGAGCCAGTAAATTCGCAAATTCAGGTTTTACAATCAACCTAATTTATTCAGCAGTGGATTCATTTTGACTGAGTTGAACATGTAAAGAAGGGATGTTTTTTAATCCAAAGTGTAGAAGCAGTGTAGTTTAACCCAAAATATAAGATAGGTGCACACATTCTTTGCATCTGTACCCATCACTGGGCATATATAGCTGGTATACTCTGTTGCCAGGTCTGTGATTTTACCTCAAAATTGAGCTACTTTTGAAGTATTTTCATGGGTTAAGCAGACCTTTTAACAATGCAAGTTATGCTGCAACAGGGTGAGCCATTTTAGTGCAAAGACACCCAATTTTATACCATGTAAATGTGAATAAATTGTGACATTACAGAGAAAAAGGGTGCAGAAACAGGAAATATTGATGTGGGTGTGCTGGTGAGTACCATGGAACCCCGAGTGTTTACTGTGGCATCAGAACCATGTCTTCCTGTTTGATGTTCTGCAAATGCAATTTACATAATTTATGCGGTTTACATAATTTGCATACATTTACACAATTTGCTTAATTTGAGTACTTTCCATAACTGCATAATTTGCACAATTAAAAGATGCACCAGTTTCAACATTTATAATAATACCCTACCTGGTTAAATAAAGGTTATTGTTGTTATAAATGCTATAACTGATGCATTGCAAATTGCTCGTTCGCGTTCTTCATCTCCATGAAGAACTTGCTAACAGATGGTCAGGTCATTAGCTGGTAAGCTTTCAATCTGTGTGTTTTTTCCAATGCCATTTAGATATTTATAGAGTATGTTCATGTCCGACTTGTTTTTTCTCATCGTGTTTTTAGCTTCCTGGTTTGTAATGAAAATACACGTTGCAGACCAATTGTCACGGTAACTGGTCTGGATATGGGAAAATATGGGAAATTCTTCAGATGAAGCAGATGGTGAAGCAGTGACTTGACTTTTGGCATTTCTTTATTTTGAAATTAAGATTGCCAGAATTTCATTAATGTATTTCTACATTTTTTTTTTATCTTTAAATCAGCAGGATTATGGCAGTGTCAGTAATAATGGGAGACCTGGACAAGCCTGAAGAAGTTATAGGCTTCTGCAGCTGCGACTGGAGAAATTGTCCATCAAGCAAATCTTGCATTTTACATCACCAGTTATATAGCTTCGTAATAAAGTGGTATAGAGGAGGCTTTCTTTAAAATAAGACATGAAAGTTTAGCTACAGTTTGCAAACCTCAAGCAGACCAGACTCAAAGGGGTGACCCACTGCTTAGGCCATTCTAACAGTTACATGGTTTTTACAAAGCTTCACAGAAGCATCAGCACCACAGGCACGTCCACGCCATCTGTGGGCCTGTCCCGTGACAGGGTCACTTTCACATGAAGTCTGCAACATGCAGCACCTGCCTCAGGTCTGCCACCTCACAGTCCATCCCGGCCCTTCAGTTCAAAACAATCTGTTGTTTGTACCTCGGACAGAGAGAAAAACAGCAGAATCAGTCAGCCGGGAAAAAACTACACCTAAGGTATAATTCACCAGCAGTAAATCAACAGGAAAACAGAGAAATTACTAAGGTGATCGATGGCTGCTAGTACTAAGCTTCACTCACAGACCCAAAATTTAGATAAAGTTGAGGCCGAGACCTGTTCCATTGCCTGTGTGATAGCCATACGAGAGGGAGAATAGATGCATCTTAAGTGTAGACTTGAAAGTCTCCATAGAATCTTTTTATTTTTAGTTTTTTTGATACAGGGCGATCATTCCACAAAGCAGGTGCACGATAAGAGAAAGCTCAAAGTATCAAAGACATGCACTACTCAGCATCCAAGCCTCACAACCATACAATAAAACAGGAAGCATCAGGAAAGACTGAGACCATCGTGCTCCTGCAAAGATATCAGTATCACCAAATACCTCTGCCCAGGGACTTCATAACTCTATAAGCTGTTCCCAGACACCTCTTGATCTCAAACGCCAACGACCCAGAGGCAGGACTGTCACAGCTGACAACTTTAACATCTTCATCACTTACAGGTACACTTATGATGGTCGAGCCCAGGATGCCATTGGAAGCCTGGATCTTTATTTGTTTGTTTACAAAGTCAGAGCTAATGAGGTCACTGCAGATATTTATTATGTAACCAGAGTTTTACATGTCAGTTCAAAAAAAAGCTCAGTTTTTTTATGCAAAGGGTTTGAAACAGTGTCTGTCTCAATTAGATAATTTGTATTAGATGTTTAGGTTATTTCTACATGTCAAGGTTCTATTATGCTTCTATGAGTATAAAGGTCATTCGAGTAGAAAGACTTGAAAAAATATGTTGCAGTATTAATACATCGGTGTTGCCTCATTCCTCTGTTGCAAGACTAATTTCACTATTTCTCCATGACTGTCATCCACAAAATCTTATGTTATCTGTTCACTTGATTTTGTTGAAATATCAATATGAAAGTGCGTTTCAGTAAAACTGTCTCCCGGAATTTTAATGTGTGACAGAATTATTTAAATGTTTGTGTATTTTATTCATACACTTGACAAGAATTGTTGCAGCAGAAACACCAGGCACAGAACACAAGAATCATAACAGATACATTTGGCTGTTGACAGGCTGAACATTAAAACTGGAGCGGATGTCAAACTGGTTGCTCAAACGTGATAATTCCTTTGTTTCCAGTAAATTAGTAAGTAAAGTTTATTTGTATACCACCTTTTAACATAAAATCACAAAGTGCTTTCCAGGAATTTAAGAAACACAGAATTAAAAATGCAGAAACTAAAAGCATCAATAACATTAAACTAGTTAAAAGCAACAATGTAGAAATAGGTCATGTCATGGTAATTTTGGGCTTTTGATGATGGCCTTGAACTGTTCTTGTCAGGGTGGAATGATCATACAGCATACATTCTTCATAATTTAAAAAAAAACAAGAATTTATTTGTGTTTTCTAATGCACACTGAGTCAAACGTATACATACAGGCTCAAATATGTACATACACGCCTCACTAATATTTCATTAAATGTCCCTTAGTAAGGTGAACCGAGACCACGTGCTTTGCTATCAACAAGCTTCTGGTATAATTCTGGCTGGATATTTCACCATTCTTCTTGGCAGAGTTGGTAGACTTCATTTAAGGGTGATTCTTAGACTACGCGCACTTATGTCCTTTGATCATATTGTATGAAAAACAGAAAAAAAGGGGAAATTTCACACTTTTATAGTTATCTTTACAATGAAAGTGTGTTAAGAAATTTGTTCTAGTAGTCTATGATTACTTTTTCACCTTTTTTCAGCATCATTATATGCAAATATTGCCGTTTTGTACTTGTTCCACACCCAGACTTTTGATCTTCAATGATAAAAATGAATGGTAAACGTTTTTTCTAATGTTTTAAAATATCTCTGAATAAAATATCAGTAAAATAATCAAAACATAATTGGGGTATTCAATGTCATACAACTGTTGTGATTTTTTTTAAACAAAATGTAGTTGTCCCACACTATTGCCGTAATTTCCACCACAACACTGTAATGTCCCTTTAAACAGTTTGTATGAAAGATTGTTTGGATAGTTTCTATGGAGATAAACAGTGACATCAGAGCACATGTATATAGTGCCAAATCACAACAAACAGTTGCCCCAAGGCGCTTTATATTGTAAGGCAATGGTGTGGTGGAAATTACATTTACAAGGCCAATAGTGCCCGTAGTTAAAGAATCACCCATAAAATGGTTGGTTTCCTGGGACGGACTCAGTTTTCAGCGTAGCCCACAAATGTTCAATAGTGTTGAGGTTGGGACTTTGAAAAGGCAATTACAAATCCCTGGATTATCCAACCCAAAACCAGTTTTGATGTGTGTTTGGGATCATGGTCCTGTTGGAACACCCAATTGTCAACCATCTAGTTGTTGAACTGACATGACTTTGAAGAATTTAGAAGTTGTCTTCCTTCTTTGTTATTCCACTTTGCGCAATGCACCAATACCACTGGCAGCAAAACAGCCTCAGAGCATGATGCTACCATCACAAGCTTGACACTAGGTACAGTGTTCTTAGGTTTGAAAACCTCACCTTTACTGCTCCAAACATACCTTGTGGTCAAATAGTTCAATCTTTGTCTCTTTTGAACATAAAACCTTTCTCCAGAAGGCATTTGGCTTGTCCATGTGAGCAACTGCACATTTCAGTCTAGCTTGAAGGTGTTGATTTTAGAAGGGACTTGTTTCTTGATTGGCATCCTCTCAGTCCATCCAATCCAATCCACTTTATTTATATAGCACATTTAACAACAAAAACGTTCCAAAGTGCTGCACATACAGTAGAATCACGATAGATAAAACCCCAATAGTGAAGAAATAAATTAAAAACTTCCTCCACTGTGGATGGTGACACTAGTCTTCCAGCAGTTTCCAGTTCATGGGAGGCCTGAGCCTTGGTGGTTCCTGTGTTGTTCTTGAACACCCTAATCCATTTCCTCTCATCTGAGGGTGACAGGTTGGGTCTTCTTCCAGACCTTGGAAAAGTGGTGACACATCTGACTAACTCATACTTACAATTGTTTGAACTGATGATCTTGGAATCTGTAGTTGCTTAGAAATGGCTCCTGGAGATCTTCCCAATGTGTTTAAATCTACAGTTCTCCTTCTTATCCCTTCCTGAGTTCTTTGGACTTTCTTATTGTTCTAAGTGTTGGTCAGTCCAATGAGTGCTGTCAAACACATCCTTTTTATGCTGGCAAAGAGAAACTACCAGTTGTATTCAATCACAATCACTAATGAGGAGTTAATAGGCCTTGTCATGTTAAGACATCGTAGACCGACTGTTTACAAAATCTTAAAAGGCTTGGCTCCCACCTGTTTGTGCAAGTTTGTCTGTTACCGTGGCTTTCTAAGGTCCACTAGAATAGCTTCCATACATGACTGCATTCTACCCTTTCCCTACTCAGCATTTGGGCAGGCAGCCTTTTCTGTTAAAGTGGTCACACAATGGAACATTATTCCAGACAACATTAAAAAAATGTGATTCGTTTGGAGAATTTAAAGATAATATCAAAAAACATTTAAAAGTCTCACAACAACGCACTCACTAATATGTTAGTGCTCCAGATTGGGCTATTAGTAAAAAAAAAAAAAAAGTAGAAAAGGGGGTGTTCACAATAATAGTAGTGTGGCATTCAGTCAGTGAGTTCGTCAATTTTGTGGAACAAACAGGTGTGAATCAGGTGTCCCCTATGTAAGGATGAAGCCAGCACCTGCTGAACATGCTTTTCTCTTTGAAAGCCTGAGGAAAATGGGACGTTCAAGACATTGTTCAGAAGAACAGCGTAGTTTGATTAAAAAGTTGATTGGAGAGAGGAAAACTTATACGCAGGTGCAAAAAATGATAGGCTGTTCATCTACAATGATCTCCAATGCTTTAAAATGGACAAAAAAAAAACAGAGACGCATGGAAGAAAATGGAAAACAACCATCAAAATGGATAGAAGAATAACCAGTATGGCAAAGGCTCACCCATTGATCAGCTCCAGGATGATCAAAGACAGTCTGGAGTTACCTGTAAGTGCTGTGACAGTTAGAAGACACCTGTGTGAAGCTAATTTATTTGCAAGAATCCCCTGCAAAGTCCCTCTGTTAAATAAAAGACGTGCAGAAGAGGTTACAATTTGCCAAAGAACACATCAACTGGCCTAAAGAGAAATGGAGGAATATTTTGTGGACTGATGAGAGTAAAATTGTTCTTTTTGAGTCCAAGGGCCGCAGATAGTTTGTGAGACGACCCCCAAACTCTGAATTCAAGCCACAGTTCACAGTGAAGACAGTGAAGCATGGTGGCACAAGCATCATGATATGGGCATGTTTCTCCTACTATGGTGTTGGGCCTATCGCATACCAGGTATCATGGATCAGTTTGGATATGTCAAAATACTTGAAGAGGTCATGTTGCCTTATGCTGAAGAGGACATGCCCTTGAAATGGGTGTTTCAACAAGACAATGACCCCAAGCACACTAGTAAACGAGCAAAATCTTGGTTCCCAGATTTAGTGATTCACAGGATTGCTAAAAAAGCAGTTTGAACATAATAGTTTTGAGTTTGTAGCATCAACAGCAGATGCTACTACACTCAACAAAAATATAAACACTTTTGGTTTTGCTCCCATTTTGTATGAGATTAACTCAAAGATCTAAAACTTTTTCCACATACACAATATCACCATTTCCCTCAAATATTGTTCACAAACCAGTCTAAATCTGTGATAGTGAGCACTTCTCCTTTGCTGAGATAATCCATCCCACCTCACAGGTGTGCCATACCAAGATGCTGATTAGACACCATGATTAGTGCACAGGTGTGCCTTAGACTGTCCACAATAAAAGGCCACTCTGAAAGGTGCAGTTTTGTTTTATTGGGGGCGGGGGGGATACCAGTCAGTATCTGGTGTGACCACCATTTGCCTCATGCAGTGCAACACATCTCCTTCGCATAGAGTTGATCAGGTTGTCAATTGTGGCCTGTGGAATGTTGGTCCACTCATCTTCAATGGCTGTGCGAAGTTGCTGGATATTGGCAGGAACTGGTACACGCTGTCGTATACACCGGAGAGTATGCCGGCCATGCAAGAACTGGGACATTTTCAGCTTCCAAGAATTGTGTACAGATCCTTGCAACATGGGGCCGTGCATTATCCTGCTGCAACATGAGGTGATGTTCTTGGATGTATGGCACAACAATGGGCCTCAGGATCTCGTCACGGTATCTCTGTGCATTCAAAATGCCATCAATAAAATGCACCTGTGTTCTTCGTCCATAACAGACGCCTGCCCATACCATAACCCCACCGCCACCATGGGCCACTCGATTCACAACATTGACATCAGAAAACCGCTCACCCACACGCCACACACGCTGTCTGCCATCTGCCCTGAACAGTGTGAACCAGGATTCATCCGTGAAGAGAAGACCTCTCCAACGTGCCAAACGCCAGCGAATGTGAGCATTTGCCCACTCAAGTCGGTTACGACGACGAACTGGAGTCAGGTCGAGACCTCGATGAGGACGACGAGCATGCAGATGAGCTTCCCTGAGACGGTTTCTGACAGTTTGTGCAGAAATTCTTTGGTTATGCAAACCGATTGTTTCAGCAGCTGTCCGAGTCGCTGGTCTCAGACGATCTTGGAGGTGAACATGCTGGATGTGGAGGTCCTGGGCTGGTGTGGTTATACGTGGTCTGCGGTTGTGAGGCTGGTTGGATGTACTGCCAAATTCTCTGAAACGCCTTTGGAGACGGCTTATGGTAGAGAAATGAACATTCAATACACGAGCAACAGCTCTGGTTGACATTCCTGCTGTCAGCATGCCAATTGCACGCTCCCTCAAATCTTGCGACATCTGTGGCATTGTGCTGTGTGATAAAACTGCACCTTTCAGAGTGGCCTTTTATTGTGGGCAGTCTAAGGCACACCTGTGCACTAATCATGGTGTCTAATCAGCATCTTGATATTGCACACCTGTGAGGTGGGATGGATTATCTCAGCAAAGGAGAAGTGCTCACTATCACAGATTTAGACTGGTTTGTGAACAATATTTGAGGGAAATGGTGATATTGTGTATGTGGAAAAAGTTTTAGATCTTTGAGTTCATCTCATACAAAATGGGAGCAAAACCAAAAGTGTTGCGTTTATATTTTTGTTGAGTATATTATTGTGAACACCCCCTTTTCTACTTTTTTTTTTTTTTTACTAATAGCCAAATTTCATAGCCTTAAGAGTGTGCATATCATGAATGCTTGGTCTTGTTGGATTTGTGAGAATCTACTGATACCTTGTTTCCCATGTAACAATAAGAAATATACTCAAAACCTGGATCTTTTTAGTCACATAGCACTACTATTATTCTGAACACTACTGTAGATAATGGTGACTGTTGCATTTCTGGCCTATTTTGGCACATAATGTAAAAATATTCCTGGCATTTATGATAAATGTTTTTTAATGACAGCAGGACAGAATGAAATAGAAAGAGCCATTCAACGGTGCATTCCTTCTGTTTATTTTGCAGATGTACTGCTTCCACCATTGCGTATTCAGCATGCAGTGATCAGTGCAGATACAAATCAAAGAGGGCATGCACGAAAGGAGAATTCCACTCTGTAAATTATTACATTCTCCTTTCATGCATGTCCACATTGATTCAAAATGAAAATGATGCCAAGAGGCAGGAAATGAGGATTTGCTGTACTTTAAATGATTCTACATGAATGTCCTTTTAGGCATGAATGTTAGACAGAACAAACTTCACGCCTTGTAGGAGGATAAAACCAGAATGTAAAGCAACTAAAAATGTCATTGGGTTTCAGGGACATGGCATTAGTGACATGAAATTTGGGGTTCCACAGGGGTCTGTCTTAGGCCCCCTGCATTTCTCCCTTTATATAGCACCCCTTGGGCACATATTGCGGTGTTTTGGGATTACCATTCACTGCTATGCTGATGATACTCAGTTATACATGCCAATAACTGCTGGTAATCTCGTTCACATAAAATCCTTAGAAGATTGCCTTGCATCAGTGAGAAGTTGGATATCTAGAAACTTCCTACTTTTAAACTCTGATAAGACTGAAATTATGGTTCTTGGTCCAGTGAGACATCAATGTCAATTCCAATGTCAATTTTATTTATATAGCACATTTACAACAACAGCAGCTGCCCAAAGTGCTTCACAGTAAAAACAATATCAAAAGCCATACCACAAAAAACAGAGCATTAAAATTCCAAAATATACAAATACACATAAGACCAGACACACAGAGCTTAAACTGTATTAAAATTTAAGCCAAAGCATAAAAATGAGTCTTAAGAACAGATTTAAAAGACTCTAGAGATGGAGCAGCTCTGATGTGCAAAGGCAAACTGTTCCAAAGTTTAGGCGCAGCCACCGAAAAAGCCTGATCACCTCGAGTTTTTAATCGAGATCTGGGCACATTTATTAAAAGCTGGCTTACTGACCTCACTGATCTGAACGGAACATAAGGAGTCAAAAGCTCAGAGAGGTATTTGGGAGCCAAACCATTTAAACACTCGAACACAAGCAACAGAATCTTAAAGTCAATCCTAAATGTGACGGGGAGCCAATGGAGCGAGGCTAACACAGGGGTGATATGCTCTCACTTCCTTGTCCCTGTGAGCAGTCGTGCAGCAGCATTCTGGACCTGCTGCAGAAGTTTTAGAGACGACTGGTCCAGTCCACGGTAGAGTGAGTTACAATAATCTAGACGGGATGTTATAAACAAATGAATAACTCGCTCAAAATCACACGCTGGGAGGTAAGCCTTCACTTTTCTCAAGATTCTGAGTTGGTGGAAACTGGCCTTTACCACAGAATTAATTTACTTGTCCATTTTGAAGGAGCTGTCAAAAATGACCCCCAGATTTCTGACAGAATCATGCACACAGGAAGACAAAGGACCAAGCACATCATATGAACCAGATGACCATGCAGGGCCAAAACCAACTATTTCAGTTTTTTTCTCATTGAGAATTAGAAGGTTTTGGGCCAACCAAGTTTTCACTTCCTGCAGACAATTTACCAAATTGGTAAAAGAATTTGATGGAAGCTTAAGTGGGAGATAGATTTGCAGGTCATCGGCATAAAAATGAAAGGCCAAGTTGTATTTTCTGAATATGGTGCCAAGTGGCAGCATACAGTGAAAAAAGGGCGGGACCCAAAACAGAGCCTTGTGGAACACCATATTTAAAGGTGCTGAGCTGGTCTGGTGTGGCCCAAGGTGCTCAGAGAAACTACGGTCTCTAAGATAAGATCTGAACCACTCCAGTGCTATGCTTTTAAAACCTGCATAATGCTCCAGACGGGACAATAAAATAGTGATCAACCGTGTCAACATCGGCATCAATTTTACCAGTTAACGCTTAGCCTAGGCTTGTGTCATACATCACACTGACAAATTGAGGAACTTTGGGGTAATTTTTGATCTTACATTGTCCTTTGACCTCCACATTAGAAATATTATGAGGACTGCTTTCATCCACCTACGAAATATAGTGAACATTCATCCCATCCTGTCTATGGCTGATGCTGAGACCCTGATTCATGTGTTTATCTCTTCTAGATTGGACTACTGCAATGTTCTATTTTCTGGTTTACCGCAGTCCAGCATTAGGGCTCTCCAATTGGTTCAAAATACTGCAGCCAGGCTTTTGACACGAAGCAGAAAGTTCGACCACATTACACCCATTTTGGTATCCCTTCACTGGCTTCCTGTCCCAGTGAGATCAGATTTTAAGGTTCTGCTACTAGTCTATAAAATTGTTCACGGACTGGCACCTCCCTAGCTAGCTGACCTAAACCTTGCATACCGGCCCGGGCTTTGCATTCTCAGGATGCAAGACTACTTTGTGTCCATAGGGTGAATAAGAAATCTGCAGGTCATAGAGCTTTCTCTTAACATGCCCCTGTTCTGTGGAACGATCTCCCTGCGTCAATAAAGCAGTCAGATTCTGTGCAGACTTTCAAGTCCAGACTTAAGATGCACTTATTTTCCCTTTCGTATGGCTAGCATACTGGTATACTTTAGTTTTACGCTTTTTACTCTTTTAATTCATTTTATTAGGAAACGAAGCATGTCGTGGCCTCAACTTTACCTAAATTCTGGGTCTTTTAGTGAAGCGTAGGGTTAGTGGCCGGCAATCACCTTAGTATTTCCTGTTTTACTTGTTGTTTAATGCTGGCAAATTATACTGTATTTCTTGTCTTTCTGATGCGTGATTGTTTTTTTTTTTTTTTATCTCTGTTTAAGGTGCAGCTCCATCCAGAGATGGGAGCTGTATTTGTGCTGGAGACCCTCCTGTCCTGTGCACCAACAGCATTTCCTGTATATTAATTTTGTGAATTGTTTCTGTGAATTGTTCTGTAATTTATGTCTGTAGCATGGCCCAAGCAGAGGGTCACCCCTTTGAGTCTGGTCTGCTTGAGGTTTCTTCCTCAGAGGGAGTTTCCCTTACCACTGTTGCTCTGGGGGTTAGTAAGGTTAGACCTTACTTGTGTGAAGCACCTTGAGGCAACTCTGTGATTTGGCGCTGTATAAATGAAAATAAACTGAAAAACTGAAATGGCATTCGGTGCTAATAACAAGTGATGAGTTCACATCTGATCTGCAGAAGCTGTTGGAATGCCTCAAAGGTTGTGTTTTGGACACAGGGGCTCAGGCAAACATCTGTCAGTTAAGCTGTGTTTATCTCCACAGTCTGAGCCACAGAGCAGAGCCCACTCTCCTCCTGTAAGATCAGCAGCTCCCCAACTGTCGCTTGTCCCTGGACCACAATGCATTGTTCTCCGCTTTCTGATATCATCACCTCCACCAGGTCCTGCTCGGCTCCACCGTGAAGCATGCTCTCAGAGGTGAGGAGAAGAGGGGCGGAGCTTGGTGTAGTCATGCTATCATTATTCATGTACACCACAGCTTCCTGGATGTGGCCTGGTGCCTCCTTCTCAACAATGTCTCTTGCTTCGTTTGTCCCTGTGACCTCACCCTTTTGAACGCTCCCCACGATCTGCAGCACCTCATCTACACTGACCTCTACAGGTTTATCTCCATTTTCATGTCCTCCCCTCTGCTCTCCTTTGACTGCCTCCTTCACTCCTGATGTTTGAGGGAGCCTGCTCTTCTTTGGTCTGCCCCTGATCGGCCTTGGATGATTCGATCCTAAAGCCGATAGCTGTCCTTGCCCTCCTTCCTTCTCAAGAGTTCCTCCCTCTGTCTTATGCTGAGCTTGGTGCCTCAGCAGACTTTGTCTCCCAGTGTATGAAGCACCGCAGTGGCAACTGTATGGTTTCTCTTTCAGATGAGATGACTTGATGTGCCTCCTCAGTTTGGTGGACAAGATATAGCCTGAAAAATACAAAAACAAATCAGTTAATTTAAAAAGATGAAGTGACACTCCAAGAATGATACAGACAACTCACTAGCGGTTGCACAGACTGGTCAATCAGATGACTATAATGCTTTGCAATGATGCTTTAACCTTGATGTCAACTAGTGACTGATCACTGATTATGGAACATCATTTGCCACGCTCTCTTATCAGCCATGATTGGTTAGCCCCCCCAACACACACACACACACACACACACACACACACACACACACACACACACACACACACACACACACACACACACACACACACACACACACACACACACACACACACACACACACACACACACACACACACACACACACACACACACACACACTCCAAGAGACCTCCCACAAAACTGGAATGATACATACAAGAGAAGGGGTTGGACCAGCAATGCTGGGGACTGATTGAAAACTACCAGACCCTGTCTGCTTCTCTGTACAAGTGTACAGTCACCTTGTAGTATTAAACATAAGCAGGATATGGATGCATAAACCAAAAATGCTGTTCAATTCATTATTATACAGTGCACGATGCATGTACGACAAAAATTATGTGCTCCTAAAGCAAGTGCAACCCTAACAAATAAATAAGTGAATCTGCAAAATGATTAAGCTAAGAAATAAAAAGATTTTAAAAAGTGATTAAAAAAATAAGTAAGGTGAAAGCAAGATTTTGATTAAAGTTAGTGATGACAAAAGACCTCTTGGGTGCTTCTGGAGGACTGTGAGGCACCTCAGGAGAGGAAAACAAGGAAACATTTAAGCTGTATACAGTAAGGATGAGACTGTGGCCCTCAATTGAGGAGGTAATCGGGAGCTGGAAGGAGCACTCTGAGGAACTCCTGCATATAGGAGCACCCTCTGTAGTAGAGGCAGAGCTGGAAGCTGGTGGGGGATCATCATCAGTTTCCCTGGTGGAAGTCAATGAGGTAGTCAAACAACTCCACAGTGGCAAGGCCCCGGAGGTTGATGAGATCCATCCAGAAACGCTGGAGGCTCTGCATATAGAGGGTCTGTCTTGGATGAGGCGTCTATCGCTCCTCATTAACTTCTTGTAGGGCAGCGCATGTGACGGTTCTCTGGCATGGACTTCACCAGCTTCGCCGGTTTGTAAACTGTAAACTTTGTCCCTCATGTAAAGGAAATAATAATAATAATAATCATCGTCATCATAATATTGTCCATTTGCTGTTGTGGGACTGACTGCATGGCTCCAAATGCTTTTAAATCAAATGACACCTCCAAACATTGTAATACAGACAACAAACTACAACGACCAAAAACATTTTCCCCCAAAATGAGACGTCCTGTTTATTATGAATTGCATCGATCTTGACGTGCAGCTGTCTGCGAGACCAGAGCTCAGGCACTGTCAACAAATTACGATGGTGAAAGCAAAAGCTTTGATAAAAACTCAATCACATTTCTGGTCTGTAGTGCCACCAAGCTCACATGCCATATCAATGAGTTCCTTCTGATTGTACTACAGCACTAACATTGGAAAATGATACTATAATATAACTTCAGGTATTTTTACTGTAATAAATTTGAATAAAATCTCAGTAACTTTTTATTTATATCTTGTAGTGCAACCAAACTCACATGACACACCAATGAACTCCCTGTGGTTGTACTACAGCACCTAGATGGGAAAAATAAACTTTTATATAATTTTTGGGATTTTGTTATTCCAGTAAATATGAAAAAATCTCAAACGTTTTATTTATTGCTTGTATTGCAACCAAACTCACATCACACATCAATGAACTCCCTCTGGTTGTACTTGAGAAAAAAAAATGTTTTGGTCGGTTGTAGTTTGTAGTCCTAGCAGTTAGTAATTCTTTAAAATTCACTAGAATGTATCATTTAGGGTCTATATTTTCAAAATGTTCACAGGGGAGGCCCCCCAGACCACCCCTGTGGAGAGTTTCCACCCCTCACAACCCCTGCCACTGGGCTTTGGACCTAAAATTTTCAACACCGATTTTTTTTTTTTTTTGGACACCCAAAAGTTCAATTTCTGCCTAAAACTATGACATGACACTTAACTAAACTGACTTAACCAATTGAACTACAAAAACACAATTCAAATTTCAAATTTATTAATTTATATAACGCCAATTCACAACGAACTCGTCTCAAGGCGCTTCACACAACATAAAACAACAAAAAAACTGAATTAAAAATTTAAAACAATAAAAAGATGACCATAAAAGAATACAAGAATAAAAACACATCATAACACTAATGATAAAACAGGGAAAACAAAAGAGTCTTTAAACCTGACTTAAAAGTCTCTACAGTATCAGACTGCTGAATGTGTGCCGGGAGATCTGTGGAACGAGCTGGGGCACGGTAGGAGAAAGCTCTGTGACCGGCAGACTTTTTATTCACCTTGGGAACACACAGAAGTCCTGCACCCTGAGAACGCAGGGCCCGAGATGGTACATAGGGGCTTACCAGGTCAGCCAGATAGGGAGGTGCAAGTCCATGAACAATTTTATGAACTAATAACAGTACTTTAAAATCCGATCTTGCAGCAACTGGAAGCCAGTGCAGGGATGCCAAAATGGGTGTAATGTGGTCAAACTTTCTGCTTTGTGTCAAAAGTCTGGCAGCAGCGTTTTGAACCAGTTGAAGACCCCTAATCCTGGACTGTGGTAAGCCAGAAAACAGAGCATTACAATAGTCCAATCTAGAAGAGACAAATGTATGAATCAAAGTCTCAGCATCAGCCACAGACAGGATAGGACGAATCTTCACTATATTTCGCAAATGGAAGAAAGCAGTCCTCGTAATGTCTCTAATGTGGAGATCAAAGGAAAACATAGAATCAAAAATTACTCCAAGGTTCCTCACTTTATCCATATGATGTATAACACACAAACCTA
This sequence comes from Thalassophryne amazonica, assembly GCF_902500255.1. Lineage (NCBI taxonomy): Eukaryota > Metazoa > Chordata > Actinopteri > Batrachoidiformes > Batrachoididae > Thalassophryne > Thalassophryne amazonica. The sequence goes on from NC_047104.1 coordinate 134,560,611, forward strand.
AGCTAAGTGCTAGCTGATCAAATTGATGCAGAAACCTCGCTGGATCAAGAACCATAACTTCACAATAAATCAATAACAATAACAACACTGTCAAACTAATATGAATCACAATAACATTTAAAACCCTGAACTCCCATGGTGCATTGCAGCACAACATTCACTGTTCACTGCTGTTAGCTAAGGGCCCTGTCCCACTGGCGTTTAGGAGGATTTGTGTATGGATTGCACACAAAATTGGCCCATATTTGCCAAACATCTGCAATATCCGTGTAACATGCATCGCGCAACACGTGCACGATGCATTCGTAATACAACCATAATACTGCCGTGATAATCTCAATGTGTCGGATCAGTTTCCTCACCATGATTGTTCATCATATATTCGCTATATATTATTAATATATCCGTAATTCATACTGGGACATCTGTCATTTTTGGCCATTTTTGTTGCGGACGACAACGAACGCCCGCAATTTGTACACTCAATTCATGCGCAATTAATCCTCTCCCCAGTGGGACAGGGCCCTAACATTGCTAATATAGTCCTATAAGCTTTCCGCTTTTGCAGCGTTCAACCTTGATCCAAAATACATAAGCATACCAAACAGCAAATCTTCAACATGAGCCTCAGCCTGGGGGTGGTCCCCACCCTGTGGAAGACCTCCTGTGTGGTATTGGTTCCCAAAACACCGCACGCCAAGGAACCAGCCCACTACAGACCAGTTGCCCTGACCTCTCACCTCATGAAGACCATGGAACGGCTCGTCATGTCTCACCTCTGCACTGTGGTGAGCGACATCCTGGACCCACTGCAGTTCGCCTACAGGCCCAACATCGGGGTAGATGACGCTGCCATCTACCTGCTGCAACGAGTGCTCACCCACCTAGAGACCGGCGGGAGCGCTGTGAGAGTCAAGGTCTGTGATTTCTCCAACGCTTTCAACACCATCAGACCGGCGCTGCTGCGGGGGGAGCTGGAGGACGCAGGTGTGGATGGGCATCTCGCAGCCTGGACCATCGACTACCTCACTGACCGCCTGCAGTATGTGCGGCTGCGCGGCTGACAGTCTGAGGTGGTAAGGTGCAGCACCGGGGCCCCCCAGGGCAACGTCCTCTCGCCTTTCCTCTTCACCCTCTGCACCTCGGACTTCACCTACAACACGGACAGCTGCCACCTCCAGAAGTTCTCTGATGACCATTGTGGGTCGCGTGTCTGAGGGGAACGAGCTGGAGTACCGGTCGGTCATCACAGACTTCGTGGACTGGTGTGAGCGCAACCACTTGTCTCTCAACACCAGTAAGATGAAGGAGATGGTGATCGACTTCAGGAAGAAACCACCACCTCACCCACCGGTGAACATCCAGGGGGAGGACATAGAGACTGTGGACAGTTTCAAATACCTGGGTGTTCACCTCAACAGCAAATTGGACTGGACTCACAACACCGACGCCCTGTACAAAAAAGGTCAGAGTCGCCTCCACCTCCTGAGGAGACTGAGATGCTTTGGAGTGAGCAGGCCTCTGCTTAAGACCTTCTACGACTCTGTTGTAGCCTCTGCTCTCCTGCAGAGGCTAGTCCAGCTCTGTCCTGGGCTGTCCTCTGGACTCTCTGGAGGAGGTGGCTGAGAGGAGGGTGTTAGTCAAGTTCAAATCCATCATGGACAACTCCTCTCACCCTCTGCACCGGACTGTAGTGGAGCTGAACAGCTCATTCAGTGACAGGCTGAGGCACCCTCAGTGCAAGAAGGAACGATACAGCTGGTTGGTAGGTGTTCAAATACTTATTTGCAGCAGTAACATACAAATAAATTATTTAAAAAAATCATACATTGTGATTTTCGGATTTTTTTTTTTTTGCACCTAAGATGAAAATTTCAGACCCCTCCATGATTTCTAAGTGGGAGAACTTGCAAAATCGCATGGTGTTCAAATACTTATTTTCCTCACTGTGTGTGTGTGTGTGTATATATATATATATATATATATATATATATATATATATATACATACAACCCCTGGCAAAAATTATGGAATCACCGGCCTCGGAGGATGTTCATTCAGTTGTTTAATTTTGTAGAAAAAAAGCAGATCACAAACATGACACAAAACCAAAGTCATTTCAAATGGCAACTTTCTGGCTTTAAGAAACACTATAAGAAATCAGGAAAAAAAATTGTGGCAGTCAGTAATGGTTACTTTTTTAGACCAAGCAGAGGGAAAAAAATATGGACTCACTCAATTCTGAGGAATAAATTATGGAATCACCCTGTAAATTTTCATCCTCAAAACTAACACCTGCATCAAATCAGATCTGCTCGTTAGTCTGCATCTAAAAAGGAGTGATCACACCTTGGAGAGCTGTGGCACCAACTGGATTGACATGAATCATGGCTCCAACACGAGAGATGTCAATTGAAACAAAGGAGAGGATTATCAAACTCTTAAAAGAGGGTAAATCATCACGCAATATATCATATTCAGTGATGAATCTTGAATCTGCATTGGGCAAGGTGATGATGCTGAAACTTGTTTGGTGCCGTTCCAATGAGATTTATAAAGATGACTGCCTGAAGAGAACATGTAAATTTCCACAGTCATTGATGATATGGGGCTGCATGTCAGGTAAAGGCACTGGGGAGATGGCTGTCATTACATCATCAATAAATGCACAAGTTTACGTTGATATTTTGGACACTTTTCTTATCCAATCAACTGAAAGGATGTTTGGGAGCGTTCTTTTGTTTCTCATGATTCCATAATTTTTTCCTCAGAATTGAGTGATTCCATATTTTTTTTCCTCTGCTTGGTCTAAAAAAGTAACCGTTACTGACTGCCACAATTTTTTTTCCTGATTTCTTATAGTGTTTCTCAAAGCCAGAAAGTTGCCATTTGAAATGTCTTTAGTTTTGTCATGTCTGTGATCTGTTTTTTTTCTACAAAATTAAACAACTGAATGAACATCCTCTGAGGCCAGTGATTCCATCATTTTTGCCAGGGGTTGTATATGCATGTGTGTGTGTGTGTGTGTGTGTGTGTGTGTGTGTGTGTGTGTGTGTGTGTGTGTGTGTGTGTGTGTGTGTGTGTGTAGAGGGAGGTAGTTTCATGACAGGTAGCTTGGGGGTAGGTATTAAAACATTAGGACTATTCTATTTCCTCAGTAGCCATCAAGCTACCAATAGCTGCTAATGATGCTAACATAATAAATAAAATAAGAAAATGACTTAAAAATTACTTAACTGAAATACTGGAGCACAGACATCTTAGCTGAGCTGTTAGGACAATTAAGCAAACATCAATCAATATTCTTACAGATATTTGTAAAAGAACTCTCAGAATGGACAGACACGGTTGGTCCACAAGAGCTAGCAGCCACTGCTCGCGGCCTTTGGTAGCGGAACTCTGACTTGGCTCAGTAGCACACATTACCTGTCTCTCAAAGCCATCACATTCCAAATTATAAACAACTTCATGGCCTAAAATATGGCACAAAATATTTCTCCTCTCAAGTTGGGCAAATTAACACGGACTTCTATGGGAATGTGCTCCCTTTTGGAGCCAACCTCAAGGAACTAAGAAGATCTGCTACTTTTTCCTCTTCCAAGTATTTTTGACAGCTGGAGATTGAGGCTTGGTCTTGAGTTGCTACAGCTTTTTTTTTTAAGTGACAGACTGAACACTATCTCACACTGGTGATTTATAGGCATCAATGTAGCCTATAAATCAAATTATTAACAGACAAACTATCACTGTCAGCAGCCCATAGAAATGCTTCACACTCACCAAACCAAGGAATCATTTTGTTCCTTTTTTTGGGGATGGGGGTGATATAACATGTTGAAGTTTAAATATTGTTTTGAACCATAGCAGCAGTGTGGAGACACTGTGGAAGTGACAGACGATCCTGAAACAGACACTAAAAACGCATCTGTTTGGGGAACTGCAGTTGTGATTTCAATTGAAATGACTGTGTGAGTCATTTGGTCTCAACACTGTTGCTGTGGTTTAACACAGTGGAAACGTACACACATGAGGCTGGCCACCAGCCACACATTTTTGGCAGCAAATCAGAGGTTAATTATCCCACTCAATGAACTGAAACATCCCCTCCATCCATGCTGCTTTATATTCTGGGAATGCAGACAGCAATATCAAGCACATTTTCAAGTGTTGTCACATTGCTAACTCCTAAGAAGATGCCGGCCTTAATCCAAATATACCTGTGGCTCGGGAACGTTTGTCTCCCTGCTTGTTTGTTTACAGCTTTAATACATTTCTTTCTTCCTGCTTTTGTGAATTAATGATTGCATCACTGTCTGTGTGATTTGTTTCAATATTTGCTCATTCAATGGTAAAGGTTCTGGACATGTGCAGAGGAGGGACCCAGGGTATATAGGGAGAAGGATGCTGAGGATGGAGCCACCAGGCAGGAGGAGAAGACGGAGACCAAAGAGGAGGTCTATGGATGTGCTGAGGGAGGACATGTAGATGATTGGTGTGACAGAGGAAGATACAGAGGGCAGAGTGAGGTGGAAACAATTGACCTACTTTGGCGGCCCTTAACGGTAGCAGCTGAAAGAAGAAGAATCACAAAGATTCTGATGTTGCATGTCCACCATTATAATCTCGTTAATTCAACTGATTTATACAATATCATAAGGAATCATAATTCATCACAAAGTGCTGTATACAAGTGAGATCTAGATCTTGCCCACCCTATGTGCAAGCACACTGGCGACAGTGGTAAGGAAATACTAACAATTGCGTTGATTTGTTTTATAATTTTTCATGATTTGTATTTTCACTGGAAGAAAGCACAAGAAGACCACACACGTTGGGATGGGTGCTACTGGCATTCTATCAAGACAGAACAAAAGGCACAGAACAACACTGATAGAACATGGAGAAACTTCTTCCAGGAAAATCCCCAACTGAGACAATCAAGCAGAGTCAGTGCATGCCAATCAGTCATTCAGGTAGGAAATATCTAAATGGTAATAAATGCATTTATGCAGCGCTTTTTTCATCTCATGTCCTGCTGGAGCTGATCCCAGCAGGGCAGGGTACACTTTGAACAGGTTACACTGCAGGGCCACATATAGACAAACAAACTCGGTCACAATCTCATGCACATCTATGATCAAATTAAAGTTTCCAATTGACATGCATGCCTTATTATGTGGGAGGAAGCCGGCGCACCCAGAGGGAACCCATGCAAACATGGAGAGAACATGTAAACGCCACACAGAAAGGACCAGCCGGGCAGCGACCCCAGGACCTTATTGCTGTGAAGCAACAGTGCGAACCACTGATCCACCATGCCACCATCAACTGCATGTCATGCTGATCAGTTCATCACTCATTATTATTTCCTGTTTGTTGTCTTTGCACATTGGACTATAATCTACAAAGTAGTCAGGTTTGCATTCTTCTGAAAAGGCTTAAACATTCTGCAAAATTAGGTCAAAAACATCCAAATCTACACTTATACACACCATTGTGGTTACGAGTTGTGTAACTAGTAACTTGTGTAAGTGTGTATGTTTCACAAAAGCATTAAAAATGAATTTTATAAAAAGAAAAAAATGCAGTCAGTGATTGCACAGAGCCTCACCCCTGCTGATCACTTCCCAGTTTCATCAAAGATGCTTCAGTTGAGCCCGTCAAAATAGCTTGATTAGTTTTGCACTAATAATTGAAACATTTCTGTCCAACAGAGCTGCAAAAATCAGTCATTCCATAATTTCATGCAGATTGCAAGTTATAAGAGGATGTCTTGGAGTTTGTTTTTTTTTTGTTGTTGCTTTGTTTCTTTTTTTTTTTTTTTGATTAGAAAGGTAACAATTTTAACTGATATGCACCAACATAATAACAGCTCAATGCCACTAGATATTGGAAAGCAAGTATGAAGTTATCATAAGGGAGACCAATGAACTCAGCACAGTGGTTTGTGTGTCAGAGAAGTTGATTGATTGATTGATTGATTGACTGATTGATTGATTGATTGATCGATCAATCGATCGATCATTAGACAATCATCTTGCTGGGTATAAACCTTTCACCCACTTAAAAAGCAGTGAACAAAAATCAGTCTTGTAACTTTCCTACTCTATATGGAAATAAAGTAGACATGTAAGGATTAAACAACGAGAATCCGTGTATTATACGGTTTGAATGCACAACGCGGAGTCTAAAACACCACGACGCAAAGTGGAGTGGTGTTACTCCGCGAAGTGCATTCAAACTGTACAACCCCTGGCAAAAATTATGGAATCACCGGCCTCGGAGGATGTTCATTCAGTTGTTTAATTTTGTAGAAAAAAAGCAGATCACAGACATGACACAAAACTAAAGTCATTTCAAATGGCAACTTTCTGGCTTTAAGAAACACTATAAGAAATCAAGAAAAAAAGATTGTGGCAGTCAGTAACGGTTACTTTTTTAGACCAAGCAGAGGGAAAAAATATGGAATCACTCAATTCTGAGGAAAGAATTATGGAATCACCCTGTAAATTTTCATCCCCAAAACTAACACCTGCATCATATCAGATCTGCTCGTTAGTCTGCATTTAAAAAGGAGTGATCACACCTTGGAGAGCTGTTGCACCAAGTGGACTGACATGAATCATGGCTCCAACACGAGAGATGTCAATTGAAACAAAGGAGAGGATTATCAAACTCTTAAAAGAGTAAATCATCACGCAATGTTGCAAAAGATGTTGGTTGTTCACAGTCAGCTGTGTCTAAACTCTGGACCAAATACAAACAACATGGGAAGGTTGTTAAAGGCAAACATACTGGTAGACCAAGGAAGACATCAAAGCGTCAAGACAGAAAACTTAAAGCAATATGTCTCAAAAATCGAAAAATGTACAACAAAACAAATGAGGAACGAATGGGAGGAAACTGGAGTCAACGTCTGTGACCGAACTGTAAGAAACCGCCTAAAGGAAATGGGATTTACATACAGAAAAGCTAAACGAAAGGCATCATTAACACCTAATCAGAAAAAAACAAGGTTACAATGGGCTAAGGAAAAGCAATTGTGGACTGTGGATGACTGATTGAAAGTCATATTCAGTGATGAATCTCAAATCTGCATTGGGCAAGGTGATGATGCTGGAACTTTTGTTTGATGCCTTTCCAATGAGATTTATAAAGATGACTGCCTGAAGAGAACATGTAAATTTCCACAGTCATTGATGATATGGGGCTGCATGTCAGGTAAAGGCACTGGAAAGATGGCTGTCATTACATCATCAATAAATGCACAAGTTTATGTTGATATTTTGGACAATTGAAAGGATGTTTGGGGATGATGAAATCATTTTTCAAGATGATAATGCATCTTGCCATAGAGCAAAAACTGCAAAAACATTCCTTGTAAAAAGACACATAGGGTCAATGTCATGGCATAGGGTCAATGTCAATGAGCAGATCTGATTTGATGCAGGTGTTAATTTGGGGGATGAAAATTTACAGGGTGATTCCATATTTTTTTCCTCTGCTTGGTCTAAAAAAGTAACCGTTACTGACTGCCACAATCTTTTTTTCTTGATTTCTTATAGTGTTTCTTAAAGCCAGAAAGTTGCCATTTGAAATGACTTTAGTTTTGTGTCATGTCTGTGATCTGCTTTTTTTCTACAAAATTAAACAACTGAATGAACATCCTCTGAGGCCGGTGATTCCATAATTTTTGCCAGGGGTTGTATAATGCACGGCTTCGAGTTGTTTAATCCGCTTATACTATGGTCCCACATAGTGAGCAAACACACAAATATTTATTTAAGTTAACAGAACTTGATAAGAGTCAAGTCTGCGGGCTCGTGCTGCAACGGACCACTCACACCCCCCCCCCTCTCTGCTGTGTGGAGCTACGACCAACTGGCAACAGGTCCAGAAACTACGCTCGATGTTTTGATGCGATGCGCTGATTTGCGCGTTGCTATGGTGACGACCAGAGCGGAGTGATTATAACAGTGACTTAACTCGCCGAACTACGTGTGCGTATACACGAAAATAATGCACACCAGTTAGACATGGAATTCTCACTGACCATGGTATAAATCTGACTTAACACACAGTTTGCTAAATATAGCATGTAGGTGTGGATAAGTGAGTTTGAAAAGGTGAACATAAACTTATACCAGGAAATGTATACATAGCAGCTCATACTCTCTCTACTGCACTGTGTTGACTGCGCCCACTCATTCCCCCCAGGACACAAATTCATGATCTCTGGCATGGGAAGCAGACGCTCTAACTAGAAAGTCAAAATCCAGGCTCTACCGATGTGGCCAGAGTCCTGTTAGCTGTTGGGAAATAAGGTTTACTGACTACTATTGCACAGCGACTCCTGCTAGCCTCCATCACACTCACCACCCTAAAGCCCAGGTTACACATAGACGGTTTTGTTGGTGGGTAGTACATAGACCGAAGTTTGCGGTAGTTCCGGCTGTTTTTGCGGTGGAAAGGGGCAGAGCATTTCACCGGCATTTTGAGCGCCGTACTAGCCACAAATACGCGGATAAAACGCCGCTAAATCCGCCGAATAAAGGGGCGTTTTGACGCCGTAGCATCAGGCACACGTCAGGCAACGGGGGTTAATACCCAGTTCTATCCTTTACAATCGCAGGTTAAGACGTGCGTGAGAATGGCAGTGTTCTGCTGCCGCCGATAATGCCCTGTGTACCGCTAGATTTATCCAGGCAAATCCTGCGTTACTCCAGGAACTTTTGCATATAGGCACCGCCCCCAGAGTATAATAGGCTGAAGCAGCTGTCACTGCAGGGGGAGGGAGCTCATCTCTCAGCCTTTTTTTCCTCTCCTTTTCCCCTCCTCAATGTGTTGCTCGTCTCCACCACAGACCTCTCCTCTGCTTCTGAACCAGACCTCTTGGTAAGTCCTTGCTGCTGCCAATTTTCTTTTAGGAGGCATACTGGAGCTTCTCTGCAAAAATATCTGGAGCTGGACGCGAGTGAGAGGCCTGCATGCAGCGCGCTAGCGTTTTTATATTGACCGCCGCCTACTGGCCGTTTGGAACGCCGTTAACCGGGAGGTGGCATTTAGAACGGCGTACTGTCTGCTAGCGCCGCCGTTTTGTCTGCCTTTGTCGCCAGTTAAAACGCCCTTGAGGACGCCGATGTGGGCTCTTTCGCCGTTTTACACGCCGTTGGTTAGGGATACAACACTGGCCGCCAATTACGGTGGTGTAAACTGCGGCACTACAGGAAGGGGCAGGATGAAACGGCAATGAAAAAGTATCAAACGGCGTTGTCTCCGTCGTCACGCGAATTCTCTGGGAGCGCTCCCGGAATTATTCGACATGTTGAATAATTTTTTAGACGAGTCCCGATAAAGCCGGAACTAAGCCACGCCCCCTAGTGCCGGCGTTAACAACGGTGTGTGATCCTTAAGATGGCCAAAAACTCTTCCGGGATGCTTCCGGGAGCTCTTACAGTCTATGTGTAAACAGGGCTTAAACTTCACTCCTATCCGGGTCATGGCACCAATGTAGCTGTTAGAACTCTGTCTTCTGCCTTGTGTTGTTGTTTGTCAATTACGCCCACTCACTTTTTTGGACATGAACTCTTGGGACAGAACATACACTTTTTGCCTCTTGCTTGCCTCTACTGGTGGTTGGCTCTCACTGCGGTATTGTATCACTTCCTGTTCCGGAGCACAGCGGTGTTTTGCTGTATCTGTTAGCTGTTTAATCTGCGCAGTTAGATTGATCTAGATAACTAGATAACGATTTGTTTCACAGTGTAATCTTCACGTGCCTTAACTAAAGCACTCCCTCTACTGAATCACCTCTAAATTATTTACACATTATTCACTTTGTGTGTTTTTAGGAATCAGCTAGCTTAGCGCAGCTACTAGCTCTTAGCCGATTTAGCATGGCGGCTTCTCCTGTCTCTCCTACACTTTTCTGCTCTGGGTGTGAAATGTTTAGTTATTCCTCGGCCTCCTTTAGCAGTAATGGTACTTGTAATAAGTGTAGCTTATTCGTAGCTTTGGAGGACAGGCTGGGCGAATTGGAGACTCGGCTCCGCACCGTGGAAAATTCTACAGCTAGCCAGGCCCCTGTAGTCGGTGCGGACCAAGGTAGCTTAGCCGCCGTTAGTTCCCTTCCAGCAGATCCCGAGCAGCCGGGAAAGCAGGCCGACTGGGTGACTGTGAGGAGGAAGCGTAGCCCTAAACAGAAGCCCCGTGTACACCGCCAACCCGTTCACATTTCTAACCGTTTTTCCCCACTCGGCGACACACCCACCGAGGATCAAACTCTGGTTATTGGCGACTCTGTTTTGAGAAATGTGAAGTTAGTGACAACAGCAACCATAGTCAATTGTCTTCCAGGGGCCAGAGCAGGCGACATTGAAGGAAATTTGAAACTGCTGGCTAAGGCTAAGCGTTAAATTTGGTAAGATTGTAATTCACGTCGGCAGTAATGACACCCGGTTACGCCAATCGGAGGTCACTAAAATTAACATTGAATCGGTGTGTAACTTTGCAAAAACACTGTCGGACTCTGTAGTTTTCTCTGGGCCCCTCCCCAATCGGACCGGGAGTGACATGTTTAGCCGCATGTTCTCCTTGAATTGCTGGCTGTCTGAGTGGTGTCCAAAAAATGAGGTGGGCTTCATAGATAATTGGCAAAGCTTCTGGGGAAAACCTGGTCTTGTTAGGAGAGATGGCATCCATCCCACTTTGGATGGAGCAGCTCTCATTTCTAGAAATCTGGCCAATTTTCTTAAATCCTCCAAACCGTGACTATCCAGGGTTGGGACCAGGAAGCAGAGTTGTAGTCTTACACACCTCCTGCCATCCCCTCATTACCCCATCCCCGTAGAGACGGTGCCTGCTCCCAGACCACCAATAACCAGTAAAAATCTATTTAAGCATAAAAATTCAAAAAGAAAAAATAATATAGCACCTTCAACTGCACCACAGACTAAAACAGTTAAATGTGGTCTATTAAACATTAGGTCTCTCTCTTCTATGTCCCTGTTAGTAAATGATATAATAATTGATCAACATATTGATTTATTCTGCCTTACAGAAACCTGGTTACAGCAGGATGAATATGTTAGTTTAAATGAGTCAACACCCCCGAGTCACACTAACTGCCAGAATGCTCGTAGCACGGGCCGAAGCGGAGGATTAGCAGCAATCTTCCATTCCAGCTTATTAATTAATCAAAAATCCAGACAGAGCTTTAATTCATTTGAAAGCTTGACTCTTAGTCTTATCCATCCAAATTGGAAGTCCCAAAAACCAGTTTTATTTGTTATTATCTATCGTCCACCTGGTCGTTACTGTGAGTTTCTCTGTGAATTTTCAGACCTTTTGTCTGACTTAGTGCTTAGCTCTGATAAGATAATTATAGTGGGCGATTTTAACATCCACACAGATGCCTAGAATGACAGCCTCAACACTGCATTTAATCTATTATTAGACTCAAATGGCTTTGCTCAAAATGTAAATGAGTCCACCCACCACTTTAATCATATCTTAGATCTTGTTCTGACTTATGGTATGGAAATTGAAGACTTAACAGTATTCCCTGAAAACTCCCTTCTGTCTGATCATTAATAACATTTACATTTACTCTGATGGACTACCCAGCAGTGGGGAATAAGTTTAATTACACTAGATGTTATGTGTCGGACGCAGCTCGGAGAACCGACCAGCGTTTGAAAGACCCAGTATGAAATAAGCAGAGCACGGTACAAAGGCTAACTGAATTTAATACATAACAGTGATACATAAAGAACAAAGTGCGGTCTGGCGTGGTGCGCTCCCAGCAGCGCTAACGGTCCGGAGCCAGAAGCTGTTCGGACCCAAGGACCCCGCCGACACCCCCCAGGTGGCCCTAACAAACCGAGTCTGTGAAAGAAGCAACCATTATGTGAGTCCACACTCTACACACAGAGAGAACACTTAAAGGTGTACAAACAGCAAACACTTCCTTGCTTGATTACTAATCAACTTCCCAACCTGCAGGCATGGAACATCCAGTTCACAAAACTCCACTGCAGGGGAAGTCGATACATGACTAACATACAGCTCAATATAAAAAGGTGTGAGGGACACCACATTTACTGACTGTATAAATGTTAGTCACAAAATCTAACGTACCTCAGGAAGTGTGCTGACAAGCGTGAGACCTCACCCCCTCCTCTTTCACAGACCGTGCATCAAACCTGGACGTTCTCTGCATCCACTGATGATGAGATGGCTCCCGAGACGACGATCTCACCCGTCTGGTCACAAGGTCGAGTCTCTGGCAAATACACACTGCATACTCCAGTCTTAAATGCCACCATGTTCCAATCCATATAGATGCACCTCAGCTGTGAGTCCTGACAAGCCGCAGGTGATCAGGGTGAGGTCCTGATAACCTCATCAACACAGCCACTCAGTCCCAAATGCAAGCCACCTGGAAGGAGAAACAAAGGACAGAAACAAAAAGGCAGCCAGGCCCCCCCAGCCATATAACAGTACCCCACCCTCACGGGAAGCCTCCCGGCGACCACACAAACCTGGCCCAGGAGAAACACCCCCCTCCAGGGACCATGGCTGGAAACCGCATCTGCATTCCTCTTCCAACAGAATGGTTGATGTCCTCTCCACTGGCTGCATCTTTGCCTTTGTTTCACTCAGTCCCTTAGCACAGGTGTGGCCAGGAGTTCTTAAACCTCTGCAGTCAGCCTTTATCCAACCATGTTCGGTCTTTAGTCATAAAACAAAAAAGACAAACACAAACAACCAAAACATCCCCCCTCCCCAGGGGACCGTCCCATCAAACCCCGGGAAGAGGAGAAAAGAAAAACCCCAAACTTAAGCTTACAAATAAAAGTGCTAAAACACCCCCCCCCCCCCCCCCAAACGACATGTAGGGACCAACACCCCCCAGAGGACTTCCCGCCAGCTCCAGGAGTAATAACCACAGCCGAGGTCCCTCTGGGATCCAACGTCACCCACGGGGACTCCCAGCGCCTCCCAGAGGACCACTCGTCAACCCCAGGAGACGCCTCCCCTCATGACCAACGGACCCAGCCTCGGCCGACTATGGCTAGATGGACCCACAGCCCTTTCCCCCCCAGAGGACACCACAGTCAAACCCTGAGGGCGGAAACTGGGGGGAAAAACAAAAGGAGAAACCCCCCCCCCAGGTGCAGAGGTTACCTGGGAAACGCCCAGCATAACCAAACTGCACCACTCCAGCAACGCCGACACTACGGCTCACCCAGCTGGAGTCAGAGGAGAAGAGAGGGAACAAAAAGAACCCCCCCCCCAGGTGCAGAGGTTACCCGGGAAACGCCCAGCATAACCAACCTGCACCACTCCAGCAACGCCGACTCTACGGCTCACCCGGCTGGAGTCAGAGGAGAAGAGAGGGCACAAAAAAAAAAAAAAAAAAGAGAAAAAAAAAACAACCCAATTACCCCCCCCATGACCCCCCAGGGGACCGTCCCATCAAACCCTGGGAGGTGAAACTGAAAGAAATAAAAAGAAAGACTAACAGACTAACATACAGTTGCGTGGGTCCTTTTTTTTTTTCTTAAACAGAACTGCAGGGACACGACCCCAGACACTAAATAGTGAAAAACAAAAAATAAAATCCCACACAAAAACCAACTCAAAAAACACCCACACAAAATGAACTAACACAAAACAAATAAGTGATTTATACTGTCAAGCTCAAACAAATGGAACACACCTGTTCCAACTTAAGAGCTTGACGGTAATGTGACTCAGTCACCAACAGAGGGAGCCAGAGTGCTAAAAACAAAAAAACCCCTTTGGTGACAGAGAAAACAAACGAGCTGCTTTTCTGTGCGCAGCTGTGAGCAACACACAACCAAAAATGTGAGTAAACTAAATAACGCCGGAGCTGATACAACAGACACAGTAGTTATCTTTATCCGGGGAAACGGGGCTACAACTGTAACACAGGAAGCTCAGCGACCCGTGCCACAGAGCTCCGCCGTGCGCGTTCACCCATTACAGACACACTCTTGCAGCTCCCGTTTAAACCTCTTATCCGGTCGGAGCGTGACGCGAAGCCGTCGCCAGTCACACTCCACCACGACCCACGGATAAGGCACAAACACAGGAACACGGCTGCAAGAGAGCACAAATCAGTATTCCGTAATGGGTCTCAAACACGCACCATCCGGGCGGAGAGCACCCGCAACTGATCCGGATAACTTCTGAACGTCTGCTGCCGCCTTCCCGGCGCGTTACCGTCTCTGCTACCGCTGGGTCCGTGATGTTTGGCCAGAGACTACTGTTATGTGTCGGACGCAGCTCGGAGAACCGACCAGCGTTTGAAAGACCCAGTATGAAATAAGCAGAGCACGGTACAAAGGCTAACTGAATTTAATACATAACAGTGATACATAAAGAACAAAGTGCGGTCTGGCGTGGTGCGCTCCCAGCAGCGCTAACGGTCCGGAGCCAGAAGCTGTTCGGACCCAAGGACCCCGCCGACAACCCCCAGGTGGCCGCAACAAACCGAGTCTGTGAAAGAAGGAACCATTATGTGAGTCCACACTCTACACACAGAGAGAACACTTAAAGGTGTACAAACAGCAAACACTTCCTGGCTTGATTACTAATCAACTTCCCAACCTGCAGGCATGGAACATCCAGTTCACAAAACTCCACTGCAGGGGAAGTCGATACATGACTAACATACAGCTCAATATAAAAAGGTGTGAGGGACACCACATTTACTGACTGTATAAATGTTAGTCACAAAATCTAACGTATCTCAGGAAGTGTGCTGACGAGCGTGAGACCTCACCCCCTCCTCTTTCACAGACCGTGCATCAAACCTGGACGTTCTCTGCATCCACTGATGATGAGATGGCTCCCGAGACGACGATCTCACCCGTCTGGTCACAAGGTCGAGTCTCTGGCAAATACACACTGCATATTCCAGTCTTAAATGCCACCATGTTCCAATCCATATAGATGCACCTCAGCTGTGAGTCCTGACGAGCCGCAGGTGATCAGGGTGAGGTCCTGATAACATCAGCAACACAGCCACTCAGTCCCAAATGCAAGCCACCTGGAAGGAGAAACAAAGGACAGAAACAAAAAGGCAGCCAGGCCCCCCCAGCCATATAACACTAGAAGTCTTTCAGAAAGTGCTGTAAGTAGCTTTAAGGATATGATTCCTTCTTTATGTTCTCTAATGCCATATACCAACACAGTGCAGAGTAGCTACCTAAACTCTGTAAGTGAGATAGAGTATCTCGTCAATAGTTTTACATCCTCACTGAAGACAACTTTGGATGCTGTAGCTCCTCTGAAAAAGAGAGCTTTAAATCAGAAGTGCCTGACTCCGTGGTATAACTCACAAACTCGCAGCTTAAAGCAGATAACCCGTAAGTTGGAGAGGAAATGGCGTCTCACTAATTTAGAAGATCTTCACTTAGCCTGGAAAAAGAGAGTCTGTTGCTCTATAAAAAACCCTTCCGTAAAGCTAGGACATCAGCACTGTAGCCAGGCTGACAAAGAGTCAGAGCTCTATTGAGCCAAGTATTCCTTTAACTTTAACTAGTAATGACTTCATGACTTTCTTTGCTAATACAATTTTAACTATTAGAGAAAAAATTACTCATAACCATCCCAAAGACGTATCGTTATCTTTGGCTACTCTGAGACAAGACCTTTCTGATTTTAGAGATATTGCGTAAATGCAAAAAGGCAGTCCTACATATTTGTTTAATATGCGCTTTGAATGACATATCCTGATCAAAAATAACTCCAAGATTTCTCACAGTATTACTAGAGATCAGGGAAATGCCATCCAGAGTAACGATCTGGTTAGACACCATGCTTCTAAGATTTGTGGGGACAAGTACAATAACTTCAGTTTTATCTGAGTTTAAAAGCAGGAAATTAGAGGTCATCCATGTCTTTATGTCTGTAAGACAATCCTGCAGTTTAGCTAATTGGTGTGTATCCTCTGGCTTCATGGATAGATAAAGCTGGGTATCATCTGCGTAACAATGAAAATTTAAGCAATGCCGTCTAATAATACTGCCCAAGGGAAGCATGTATAAAGTGAATAAAATTGGTCCTAGCACAGAACCTTGTGGAACTCCATAATTAACTTTAGTCTGTGAAGAAGATTCCCCATTTACATGAACAAACTGTAATCTATTAGACAAATATGATTCAAACCACCGCAGCGCAATGCCTTTAATACCTATGACATGCTCTAATCTCTGTAATAAAATTTTATGGTCATCATCAAGCAAGAATGAGAAAGAATTCCACCGACAAAGCTTCAACAATTAGTGTCCTCAGTTCCCAAACGCTTATTGAGTGTTGTTAGAAGGAAAGGTGATGTAACACAGTGGTAAACATACCACTGTCCCAGCTTTTTTGAAATGTGCTGCAGTCATCATTTCATAATGAGCAAATATTTGCACAAAAACAATAAAGGTTATCAGTTTGAACATTAAATATCTTGTCTTTGTCGTGTATTCAACTGAATATAGGTTGAAGAGGATTTGCAAATTATTGTATTCTGTTTTTATTTACATTTTTATTTACACAACGTCCCAACTTCATTGGAATTGGGGTTGTAGATGGTCAAAACAAAAATTCATAAAACTTGGGTCACCAATGAAAACTCGAGTTTTCGGATTTCTGTATTATAGTCTCTGATCAGGAACATCTCGTATTTGGACAAGGCTAGGTTTTGTTTCCAGCAGGTTAAGCAGTACACTGCAGGCACTTTCACAACCAAGGCTAATTTGTTTGGTCCCAAACCAGGGACCAAAAAAATCGGTACATGTGCACTGTTGCCTTTGCTCAATGTGCTTTCATAAGGCAATATTTTTAGGGGACCAAAACCAAAATAAAAGCTACATGCGACAAAAACATGTCCTAATTGCTGCAATACTATACGAGGGCTGTCAATAAAGTAACGGTCCTTTTTATTTTTTTCAAAAACTATATGGATTTCATTCATATGTTTTTACGTCAGACATGCTTGAACCCTCGTGCGCATGCGTGAGTTTTTCCACGCCTGTCGGTGACGTCATTCGCCTGTGAGCACTCCTTGTGGGAGGAGTCGTCCAGCCCCTTGTCGGAATTCCTTTGTCTGAGAAGTTGCTGAGAGACTGGCGCGTTGTTTGATCAAAATTTTTTCTAAACCTGTGAGACACATCGAAGTCCGCCACAGGAAAAACACCTCTGTTGAAAGCCTTAAGGACAAGTTGGAACATGTCCTGCCTGTTAAACAATTTCTCATATACTCACTCCACTGAAAGCCATCAAAAGCCGCCTGGATTTTACAAATGATTATCAACACAGAGGTGTTTTTCCTGTGCCGCCGCACCGTGTCGGCTGCGTCCCGACGCGCGGATCCGTCCGCACGTCTTTCATTAAAAAAATCTCCTTTAACAGTGGAATATCCGGATAAAATGCTGAAACCGACTTCTTCTGAAACTTCTCTGTTCTCTCACGACGTCCTGGATCAATAGAGCCTGAAATGTGGAGGTTTTCAGCTTGAACAGGCTGACGACGGCGGCTGAGAGCGCTGAGCGACGTCTCGCACCGTGGGAAGTCCTTAAAGGGACAGAATCACCTCAAAATCTCTCATCAGCCGTTAAAATTTTCACTGAAAACCAGCTTAATTTTTCGAACCGTGTCCACTTCGATGTGTCTCACAAGTTTAGAAAAATCTTTGATCAAACAACGCGCCAGTCTCTCAGCAACTTCTCAGACAAAGGAATTCCGACGAGGGGCTGGACGACTCCTCCCACAAGGAGTGCTCACAGGCGAATGATGTCACCGACAGGCGTGGAAAAACTCACGCATGCGCATGAGGGTTCAAGCATGTCTGACGTAAAAACATATGAATGAAATCCATATAGTTTTTGAAAAAAATAAAAAGGACCCTTACTTTACTGACAGCCCTCGTATTTTGGTTCTGGAGTTTATGTTACAGCACAACATCAAGCATCTGTATACTAACAGGGTAATATCACAACTATTGTGAACCTCAAATGGTTTGGTAAAGTTTTTATGACACTGTGCTGCAGACTAATAAAAACGCGCTCTGTAAGTAGTTTGCTGAATGTTTTCTTTTTCAATTTCAATTAAAATTTTTTTCATTTATGTAGCGCCAAATCACAACAAAGTTGCCTCAAGGCACTTCACACAAGTAAGATCTAAACTTACCAACCGCCAGAGCAAGCACACAGGCGACAGTGGTAAGGAAAAACTCCCTCTGAGGAAGAAACCTCAAGCAGACGAGACTCAAAGGGGTGACCCTCTACTTGGGCCATGCTATCGACACAAATGACAAAACAATTCATAAAACAAATATACAGGACAAGGGGATTTCCGGAACAGATACCACACCCATCTCTGGATAGAGCCGCACCTCAAACAGAGAGAGAGAGAAAAAAAAAACAGAATCAGGCATCAGAAAGACAACAGATACAGTATAATTTGTCAGCATTAAACAACAACAACAACAAGAAAAAACAGGAAATACTAAGGTGATTGCCGGCCACGAGTCCTAAGCTTCACTAAAACACCCAGAATTTAGATGAAGTTGAGGCTGGGGTCTGCTCCATTTCCTAATAAAATTAATTAAAAGAGTAAAAAGCATAGAAACATACTATGACAGTATGCTAGCCATACAAAAGGGAAAATAAGTGCGTCTTGAGTCAAGACTTGAAAGTCTCTACAGAATCTGACTGTCTTATTTATGCAGGGAGATCATTTCACAGAACAGGGGCACAATAAGAGAAAGCTCTATGACCACTGCAGACTTTTTATTTACCCTAGGGACACACAGTAGTCCTGCACCCTGAGAACGCAAAGCACAGGCCGGTACATAGGGTTTAATTAGGTCAGCTAGGTAGGGAGATGCCAGTCCATGAACAATTTTATAGGCTAGTAGCAAAACCTTAAAATCTGATCTCACTGGGACAGGAAGCCAGTGAAGGGATGCCAAAATGGGTGTAATGTGGTCGAACTTTCTGCTTCATGTCAAAAGTCTGGCAACAGCATTTTGAACCAATTGGAGAGCCCACATGCTGGACTACGGTAAACCAGAAAATAGAACATTGCAGTGTTCAATCTAGAAGAGACAAATGCATGAATCAGGGTCTCAGCATCAGCCATAGACAGGATGGGACGAATCTTCGATATATTTCGCAGGTGGAAGAAAGCAGTCCTCATAATATTTCTAATATGGAGGTCAAAGGACAAGGTAGGATCAAAAATTACCCCAAGGTTCCTCACTTTATCAGTGTGATGTATGACACACAAGCCTAGGCCAAGTGTTAACTGGTCAAATTGATGCAGATGTCTCACTGGACCAAGAACCATCATTTCAGTCTTATCAGAGTTGAAAAGTAGAAAGTTGCTAGACATCCAGCTTCTCACTGATGCAAGGCAATCTTCTAAAGATTTTATGTGAATGAGATTACCAGCAGTTATCGGCATGTATAACTGAGTATCATCAGCATAGCAGTGAAAAGTAATCACAAAACGCCCCAATATGTGCCCAAGGAGTGCTATATAAAGGGAGAAAAGCAGGGGGTCTAAGACGAACCCCTGTGGAACCCCAAATTTCATGTCACTAAGGTTAGAGGTAGTGTTATTGTACAAAACACAGTGAGAATGACTGGTGAGGTATGACGTCAACCATGCAAGGGCATTCCCAATAATCCCAAAATGATTCTCCAGCCTATCGAGTAGAATATGATCATCCATGGTATCAAATGCAGCACTGAGATCTAACATCACCAGAACCCTAATGGTTTCCAAATCCATTACAAGCAGAAGATCATTCACCACTTAAGTGAGGACTGTCTCTGTGAATGATATTTTTTAAAAGCAGACTGCAGTGGCTCAAAAAGATTATTCTCAGTAAGGTAGTCCATGAGCTGCCGTGAAACCACTTTTTCCAGAATTTTAGAGTAAAATGATAGATTTGATATCAGCCTATAATTTTTCAATACACTAAGGTCAAGCCTAGATTTCTTAAGTAATGGTTTAATCACTGCAGATTTGAAACATTTAGGAACAGATCGAGAAGTTAGTGAGAAATTAATACTTTCCAGCACAGTCAGCCCAAGAGTGGGCCACAGGTCCTTAAACATTTTTGTTGGTATAGGATCAAATAAGCAGGTTGATCTCTGCTCCCCTCCACAGCATGTCTTTTTCCTGGTTCTCTCCCTCAGCCCCAACCAGTCCCAGCAGAAGACTGCCCCTCCCTGAGCCTGGTTCTGCTGGAGGTTTCTTCCTGTTAAAAGGGAGTTTTTCCTTCCCACTGTCGCCAAGTGCTTGCTCACAGGGGGTCGTTTTGACCGTTGGGGTTTTTACGTAATTATTGTATGGCCTTACCTTACAATATAAAGCGCCTTGGGGCAACTGTTTGTTGTGATTTGGCGCTATATAAATAAAATTGATGAATTGATGAGGTTGTGCTTTTTTTTTTTTAGACGTAACGAGTTTTGTCGTGAGATACTATCAAATTCTGTAAATCTAGGTAATACCACAGTAATGGCACCCAGCACAATAGCAGGGTACAGTGGCTGGGTTAAGGCATGCTGGGATATGTTTAACCTAATGTTTTCTATTTTCTTCTCAAAGTAATCCAGGAAATCTTGTGCTGTTAAAGGAGAGCGACTTATAGGTGGTTGTCCATGTATAAGTGTTGCACTGTGTCGAACAAGAAGCTTGAGTTATGCTTGTTTTTGTTGATCAAATCAGAGTAATGGGCCCGCTTTGTCGCCACTAGTGCATGCTTACAGTCTAAGATAGCATCATGCAATGCAAGGTGGAATACCTCTAATTTTGAACTACACCATTTCCATTCTACAGCTCTAGTCTTCTGCTTGAGGTCACGCAAGTAATCACTGAACCAAGGTGAATGTGTTTTAGGGGAGCGTGGCTTTAACAAAGTTGGCGCAATCATGTCGAGTGTCGTTTTGAGCACTGAGTTTAAATAATCCACAAGACTGTCTACTGATTGGGCAATTTCCAAATGTGAAGCTAAGATATCAGGCAGTCTAGCTTCAAGTTCAGTCATAGTTGAGGAGTTGATGTATCACCGTAGCGATAAATAAGGTTGTTGTTGTTCCACTAAACACGGCAGCGAAACTGTAAACCTAATAAGTGAGTGATCAGAGACCACCAATGCAAGAGGAATGATGTCAATATTCATGACAGCAATACCAATTGCGAGAACCAAATCCAGGGTATTTCCACTAATGTGCATCGAGTCCTGAATGCACTGCTGAAATCCTAATGCATCCACAATTTCCATATATGATTTACAGAGGGGATCAGAAGGCTTATTTATATGAATGTTAAAGTGACCTGTAATCAGAATTTTATCTGCATTAGTTGACAAGTTAGAGATGAACGCACCAAATTCATCTAAGAATTCAGAGTATGGGCCAGGGGGCCTATATACAGTGACAAAATAATGTGGCTGATTTTTATTTTTCTGACCTCGGCAATACATAGCATCGTGGGCAGAACAGAGAATCACATGCTCAAATGAGTCACATTTGTGACCCCCAACAGCTAATAAGCTAAACTTAGATTCATAAATAAGAGAAACACCCCCGACTTGCTTCGCATCACGAGGGACGTGACTAAATGTGTATGCCAGTGGGCAGGCTTTGTTTAAGGAGAGGACAGCTGTTGGTTTAAGCCAGGTTTCACATAACCCAATCATATTTAAGTGAACCATAATTAGATCATTAATAAACAATGATTTTGAGGCTAGTGATCTTATGTTAATGAGACCCAGACTAAGGACCTCTGTGGGGTTGGCAGTTGGACTGTTTGGATTTAGGGGTGTTCCAGAGAGGCATATATAAGATGCCTGGAAGTAGGTTTAGGTTTGAGACATTCCACGTGAGCTGTAGGTAGCAGACACAAATCTTTGATACTGCTGGAACAGCCAATGGGCCATCCTCAATTTCAACATCATCCAATGTCGTAATGGGTATTAAGTTTGTAAAGCATATCCCTCTATGATTTTTATGCACACGTCTACAGAAGCAGGCCACAGTCTCAACTTTGCCTTGGTCTCAACTATTTTTTGCCAGGGTTTTGGCAAGAGCTGAAGTCATATGACAAAACTGAGTTGGGCACGTCAACCTACGACTCATTTTGTTGAGTCTTTGATGAGAGAACAAACTATACTATGTGCAGATTGTAAATCCTGATAAAAATGTTCTAACCTTTTCCACAGATATGGCAGCAGTGGGGTCTTTCTCCACTGTGTAGTCTTTCATGGGCCCTAAGGGTGTGCGGGTCCCTCAGTGCTTTTCCACAGTAGCTACAGAGAAAAACTTCCCCTGTATGGGAAAGCAGGTGTCGGCGAAGTTCGAGTTTCTGGGAGAAACACTGGCCACATTGGGTGCACAGGTAGGGCTTCTCTCCACTATGAATTCGCAAATGACCCTGAAGGTTACCTGAGAAACAGACAGGCATACATGTAGAGAGGAACACAGACAGACAGATGTGATACTTGGTGTTACTGGAAACTGCAATCACAGTGGGAACAGAACAGGGTGAATATGCAACTGAAAAATAAGGAGATACAGTCTTATTCAAATAATTGTTGCTGTCTCTTTGTCAAATCAAAACATAAATTGGAGAAAGCAATTGCAGTGGGAGAATTCAGCATCAAAGGAAAGAAGTGATAGATAATAGTCGCTTCTTAATAATAAGTCAAATAACTCTTCAATGTGATGACAACAATGTGACATCACAAGGAATAGTCTCATGTTTCTGGAAATACAGTGTCAAAAGTATTTACCATCCCTACAATGTCTTTTGTTCTATTTTCTTAACAACAGAATGCTGACCATTTAACAACACAAATTATATATTATACAAATAATGTATGTTTATGAGAACAATGCTGAGGATATTTGAATGAGTTCAAAGACAGAATGCTCAATCTTTCAACAAATGAAAATATTCTTTCCACTGCATGAATGTAAAACATTATTTGTTCTTTATACAACCCCTGGCAATAATTATGGAATCACCGGCCTCGGAGGATGTTCATTCAGTTGTTTAATTTTGTAGAAAAAAAGCAGATCACAGACATGACACAAAACTAAAGTCATTTCAAATGGCAACTTTCTGGCTTTAAGAAA
Source organism: Thalassophryne amazonica (assembly GCF_902500255.1). Lineage (NCBI taxonomy): Eukaryota > Metazoa > Chordata > Actinopteri > Batrachoidiformes > Batrachoididae > Thalassophryne > Thalassophryne amazonica. The sequence continues at coordinate 134,583,782 of NC_047104.1, forward strand.
CACTATAAGAAATCAGGAAAAAAAATGTGGCAGTCAGTAATGGTTACTTTTTTAGACCAAGCAGAGGGAAAAAATATGGAATCACTCAATTTTGAGGAAAAAATTATGGAATCACCCTGTAAATTTTCATCCCCAAAACTAACACCTGCATCAAATCAGATCTGCTCGTTAGTCTGTATCTAAAAAGGAGTGATCACACCTTGGAGAGCTGTTGCACCAAGTGGACTGACATGAATCATGGCTCCAACATGAGAGATGTCACTTGAAACAAAGGAGAGGATTATCAAACTCTTAAAAGAGAGTAAATCATCACGCAATGTTGCAACAGATGTTGGTTGTTCACAGTCAGCTGTGTCTAAACTCTGGACCAAATACAAACAACATGGGAAGGTTGTTAAAGGCAAACAAACTGGTAGACCAAGGAAGACATCAAAGCGTCAAGACAGAAAACTTAAAGCATTATGTCTCAAAAATCGAAAATGCACAACAAAACGAGGAACGAATGGGAGGAAACTGGAGTCAACGTCTGTGACCGAACTGTAAGAAACCGCCTAAAGGAAATGGGATTTACATACAGAAAAGCTAAACGAAAGGCATCATTAACACCTAAACAGAAAAAAAAAAACAAGGTTACAATGGGCTAAGGAAAAGCAATCGTGGACTGTGAATGACTGGATGAAAGTCATATTCAGTGATGAATCTCGAATCTGCATTGGGCAAGGTGATGATGCTGGAACTTTTGTTTGGTGCCGTTCCAATGAGATTTATAAAGATAACTGCCTGAAGAGAACATGTAAATTTCCACAGTCATTGATGATATGGGGCTGCATGTCAGGTAAAGGCACTGGGGAGATGGCTGTCATTACATCATCAATAAATGCACAAGTTTACATTGATATTTTTTACACTTTTCTTATCCCATCAATTGAAAGGATGTTTGGGGATGATGAAATCATTTTTCAAGATGATAATGCATCTTGCCATAGAGAAAAAACTGTTAAAACATTCCTTGCAAAAAGACACATAGGGTCAATGTCATGGCCTGTAAATAGTCTGGATCTTAATCCAACTGAAAATCTTTGGTGGAAGTTGAAGAAAATGGTCCATGACAAGGCTCCAACCTGCAAAGCTGATCTGGCAACAGCAATCAGAGAAAGTTGGAGCCAGATTGATGAAGAGTACTGTTTGTCACTCATTAAGTCCATGCCTCAGAGACGCAAGCTGTTATAAAAGCCAGAGGTGGTGCAACAAAATACTAGTGATGTGTTGGAGCGTTCTTTTGTTTTTCATGATTCCATAATTTTTTCCTCAGAATTGAGTGATTCCATATTTTTTTCCCTCTGCTTGGTCGAAAAAGTAACCGTTACTGACTGCCACAATTTTTTTTTCCTGATTTCTTATAGTGTTTCTTAAAGCCCGAAAGTTGCCATTTGAAATGACTTCAGCTTTGTGTCATGTCTGTGATCTGCTTTTTTTCTACAAAATTAAACAAATGAATGAACATCCTCCGAAGCCGGTGATTCCATAATTTTTGCCAGGGGTTGTATAACAGCTGAGTGGATCCTTGCCATTTGATTGGTTCTTTGTATGTAACGTGACATGGATTATTCATCCCATTTGTGTTGTGTTGCATTTACCATGCAAATTTGGTTCCATTTATTGTGTAAATTTGGTTCCATTCAACATTGAAATAATGTGTCCATTTAAGTACTGTACCACGGTACATTTGCATAAGGTTACCATACTGTCAAAACACACCGAACCATGCCTTCTGAGTTCGTGAATGGCTAAAAGAGCATTTCCAAGTCACTGAATATTTTGGAGTGCTGTCAAATCAATTAAGAATAAATAGAAAAAGTGCAGAACAGCTGCATATTTGCAGAGAAGTGGCCAACCCTCACAAACAGAGTGACCCTGAGTTACAATCATCAGTATGTCAGATTGGAGAGACTGTGTCTGGATGTTACCATACCCATACCACACCACTTTATTTATATAGCACATTGCACAAACACAGTAGTTTCCAAACTGCTGTACAACAAATAAAACAAACAAACAAAAACACAGAGGACCACGCACTCACGCGGTGTTAAAAGCCAAAGCATAAAAATGGGTCTTAAGACAAGACTTAAAACACTCTACAGTGGGGGCTGTTCGGATGTTAAGGGGCAAATCATTCCACAGTTGAGGGCGCACCACAGAGAAGCCCTGCCCCCCGGTTTTCAGTCTCATCACAGGCACCACAAGCTGGAGCTGGCCCTCGGACCTCAAAGCATGGAGAAGCTGGTAAATTTGGATGAGGTCCGAAATGTACGCCGGGGCCAGTCCATTCAAAGCTTTAAAAACAAACAATAAAATCTTAAAATCAATTCTAAAACGAACTGGAAGCCAGTGCAGGGATACTAAAATCGGAGTAATGTGCTCTCTCTTTCTGCTACCAGTTAAGAGGTGCGCAGCAGAATTTTGGACCAACTGTAAAAGAGTTGTGTGGTCGACTGTGTCAAAAGCAGCTGACAAGTCTAAAAGGACTAAAATGGCAGAATCACCAGGATGTTTCACCATTCACAGATTTATATAATCGATGTAGCTCAGTTAAAATACAGTCAAAGGTCTGGTTTGAAGATGATTTGTTTTCCAGCAAAACAATGGCCCCAAACAAAGCCAAAACTACACAGCAAGTACAGCGCAGTTAGAGTTACAATCAATATAAGAATTCTTGGTGTTCAAAGAAAAAAAAAAAAAGCAGGCTGTGTATATGTGTGTGTGAGAGAGAGAGAGAGAGAGAGAGATTTTTCAAGGGTGGTAATAAATTAAGCAAAGGTTGTATAATGAGTTGGGATGGCGTGTGAGTCCAGAATGTTTTTGGAATATTAGACCTCAACAATTTTTAGAAGAGGAACTCAACCCTTTTTGTTCCTGTTAATTATGTAATTTTTAAATGTTAATTTACTGTCTTAATGTATTTCTAAATTGTTTAGGTTGTTGCTATCATATACACACTATTATTATTATTATTTCTATTTTCTCATTTGATTTTTTTAATGGACCACAATGGAAATAAGTGTTTTCACTTTCTTGTGTCATCCATGTATTTTAACATATTTACAATTATATTATGTACTTACATTGAACTTACTAAATAACACACACACACACACACACACACACACACACACACACACACACACACACACACACACACACACACACCTTTGAATATAAAGATAATTTACCACCCCCTGCTGGAATGGCGTGTGAGTCCAGAATGTAGGTAGCAATGTTAGCTAATATCTGTAGCTTCTCCAAAAAACCCCAACAAATTACAGACTTCTCCATTCTTTGTAGGTGGGAAAACTTGTAAAATCGACAGTGGATCAAATACTTATTTGCTTCACTGTATCTACATTCGATCATGCTCCGATGGAAAACTCTTCAACCTGGTGCATCTGAAGGCTGGAACCAAAACTCGAACAATCTTTGTCAGAGAACTTGCTGACATTCAAGAGATGGTAGATTGATTCCATGCAGCAGCAACACAGTGCGTCAGAAGGCTGGCCAATGAAAGCCTGCCCAAAGTAGTCTTGCCTCTGGCAGGTCAAAGAAGGGTGGTCAGAAGCTCTGCTATTAGGACGTGCTGAAACGACACATCAACACCAACATCGACCCTGGTACATGGGAAGACCAAGCAGAGACCAGGATTTGTATCCACAAAGCAGCCTAAGGCTAAAAATAGCTCCTAGTGATGTTATTCTAAGAAAAATCTTAGAATTCCTCTAATTCTAAGACATTTCTTAGAATTTTCCCTTGGTAAGATGAAAGTTGTCCACAAAGCACCTTAGGCCTTAAGAGAGCTCCTACAGTGCCAAACTGGTTGAGTAATGAGAAGGACTTTAAAGAAGCCTAAGAGTGTCTTAAACAGAGGAGATGGCAGAAAAGACAGAGAGGAAGGAGAAACATTACATCCTACATACAGTGAGTAAATAATATGCTACAGACTAGATCTACATAATATTTTATGTTAATTTACTGTGTTATTGTATTTATAAATTGTTTAGGTTCTTGCTATCATACACACACTATTAATATTTTCATTATTTTTATTATTATTATCTGTATTATTATTATTTTCTTTTATTATTACTTCTATTTTGTCATTTGATTTTTAATGGACCACAATGAAAATAAAGGTATTCACTTTCTTGTGTCATGCATGTATTTTTAATGTAATTACAATTATATTATGTACTCAGAATGGACATACTAAATGAACTCACACATGCACGCATGCTTTTAATATATAGATATTCGGCATGTGAATGACGTTCGTTCAAACATTTTCAAGCTGTGTGACAATTCATTTAATTTTGTTGTGATGAGTTATTCCCGCGATTAAACCTTTTAGCTAATGCAGTTCAGCTTATATGATTGGTTGATTTTATTTATGACTAGGACATTTATGACTAGGACAATGGAGTACATTTGTTTTTTTATTTCTCCTCCCCTTTCCGTGACAACTAATCACAGCTCTTAGAGGACTGCGTCATACCTAGCAACAGGATTAACCCCGCCTCCTCACAAAGATAGGCGTTTCTGTCCCCTCCTTGCTCAGACTTGCTCTCAAACACCTGCTGGCTCACTCTTAGGCTAAGATTCCTTGCCAGGAAATTTTCAGCTAAGTTAGGAGCTCTTTGAGAAGACTTTGTGATGCTTCGTGGATACAGGCCCTGATCTATATGGTGCAGCGGCATCCAAATGTCAGTCACTGCGATTGAAGAAAAAAGCACCTACGTAACTACCAAACTGCTCATGACAGAAGACACGCCACCCTGACTTAGTCTATCAGTGCAGTGTAGACGGCCTTGCCATTTGAAAGACCGATTAGTCGCACACTTTAGTAAGCACACTTTACATAAACATCAAAAACGATGGACTGAAGATGATGATGCAAATCCACTTAAAACGTACAACATGCAAGTGACAGGATGACAAAATGTTCAGAAATGCTGAGCAGTTGTTCAGAGTTATGTATTTGAGATCACCTCTTTGTCTGAAGGCCTTTCCACAGTGTTGACAGATGTAGGGTTTCTCCCCTGTGTGGACCTTCATGTGGTTCTTCAGAGATCCTGCATTGGCCAGCAGCTTGAAGCAGACTGTACACTGTACCTGAGACATGAAAGCCAAAAATAAATGCAGCAAGTCTTTCCACTGACAAATACTTCAATTTGCAATAGCTGCTAAGGGACGAATAAAGCAAGACCAGCATACATAAATGTTTATTTGTTTTTTGTTTTTTTTATGGCTGAGCAGTGCACGAATGGAACCCAACCTTTTCAGAAGCATATTTATAAAGTCTGAGATAGCTAGTGGGAGGGTTACGCAGCAGAAGCAATTTAAAAGAATTCCACCTTGGCAACTACAGGTTTTAGGAGATACATAAGTTAAGAGTGAGAGGGAGAGAGGAGGGAAGAAAAATAAAAATCAATTCAGACACCCACTTACATACATTATTAAGAAAGAAAAGAGTAAACCTCTCCCCACCTTTTGAGGTTGCGAGTGCATTTCCCTTTTGCAGTGATGCAGCCGGTGGATGCGCAGAGAGGGTCGCCGTGCGAACGCTTTGCCACAGAGGTTGCAGACGTAAGGTTTTTCTCCAGTGTGCAGAACCATGTGCTCTTTCAGGTCCCGCTTGAGGCCATAGCTCTTCTCACAGTGGGGACAGGAAAATGGGCGCTCTCCACGGTGACTCAGCTAGAAACAATACCAATGTTATTTGCACTAATAAGTATTATTGTTGTAGGTATTATTATTTGGGGAATACGTAGTTGCTATCCCTCATGATTATGTGCTCAATGATCAGGGATGCAGTCATTAAATGAAAAGCTCCCCAAGCACACGTTTAAAAAAAAGGTACTGGTAACGCACTTTGTGCTTTAGTTCATTTAGTTCTCAAGTGTTTTTTTTTTTTTTTCTTATTCCTCTGAACAACTACCCTGCATGACAACAATGCAACAGCACAAATGTTTCACTTAAAACAACAATCAACATAAGACTGGAAGGAAGGAAAGTCTTAGCTCTGTTTGACATATTACAAAGTCCTGAATATTCATATCATGGGAATAAAAATATTATTAATCTTAAACTTGATTTAAAATAATTATTCCTAAAGTAAATATGGAAATAATGAATATCTAAATACTGAATCCTTCTAAACATATTTTATTTTAAGATTAAGAGAGATAATGTGGAAATGGTAGAAATGTGTTGCAGGCATCCATTTCATAATAAGCAAATATTTGCACAAAAACAATAAAGGTTATTAGTTTGAACATTAAATATCTTGTCTTTGTGGAGTATTCAATTGAATATAGGTTGAAGAGGATTTGCAAATCATTGTATTCTGTTTTTATTTACATTTTACACAACACCCCACCTTCATTGGAATTGGGGTGGTAAAACCTGCACAAAAATATCTAGTGTGACTACTGTGATCTGGTTCACATAAATGAGAGAGAGAAACAGTTTGCAGTATGCAACATACCATCTCTCACAAACTATGGTCAGTTCTGCTTCTGTACTGGTTCTACTCATGTACTGGTTAGTTCTTGTTGTTGGTTCTGGTCAGCGTCATATATCAGGACTGAACCATTTTCCACCATAACTGCAGTGTGATTAGGTGTACATCTGGAATGTTTCTGTGTAGGCTCTCAGTTGTCCAGGTGGTTTCCATAGTAGAGAAGCTTGAAGAATGAATTTCTTCTCTACAAGAGTCAAGACAGAAGTCAGACTACCAGAGCAAGAATTTTACCTGAGGAAGCTTCTGTGATTTGAAGCGAAACGTCCTCACGTCAAGCAACCCAGTCCAGTCGAAGATTCAAGCTTCTCTACTATGTACATCTGGAAGAACAAAGTGCTTTGATTCCTCTGTAAGCAGGTTGAGAGTCACTAGACCACAGCTGGTGTGGAACCTGATCACAGATTCTGCTCCCAAATGCCTCCTTGTCCATTCTCAGGACCATCACAGCCTGCTTTCTCAGTTCCTTGCACAGCCTAAGATTTCCATGCGGTACAACTCCTCTGGATGGATACTTAGAGTGTCCTCAGATATGAAACACCTCCTGCCGTGGACACTAGCTGCTCCAATACAATCAGCAACTTTCAGGGACTGGATGCAGAAGAACTCCCACAACCTATTCGGATCACTGGTTGTTTCTGTGTCTGCAAGTCTTCCAGATCAATGCAGTCCTCATAACCAGTCCTGTCAGTGTCAATGTTAACATTAAAATCACGCATCACCAATAAAGTGTCACCACTGGGGTAGTCATCAATCACAGAGTGAAGCTGTGAATGAAAGGTCTCCCTCACAGAGATGGGTGCATAATCTGTACTGTACTTTTACACATTGCCTTTTTTTTGCCCACCAACTACACAATAGTCAAATAAAACTGGATAAACTTCTCACCATATTTGTCATGGAGACTGACAACCAAACAACGCAAATCAAACTAATCCTAAATTAAACTGTAGAACTCTCAACCTGCAAGTGCATATATTCATTTTTTTATAAAATACGCAACAAATGTCCAAAGGCTATTGAGATCCAGTCAAAATTTGCTTGAGCCTAAAAGTGAATTATTTCAAATGCAGCAAGGCAGTGAACAGAACCAGATGCAGATATGTAATGAGATGTTCATAAATAAGTCGAGCCACTTAGTAATGAGCAGCAGAGTTTAAGAGCTACAACAAGTCTGAGGTTACACTGATTCTAACTCATTCATATACAACCTTTAGTAAATATTGTAGAAAAAGCAAATAATCACATATGAGGAAGACAGCAATGTGTCTAAGGCCCTGTGTCCATATAGCTTTTTTTCTGGGCACTAGGCTGTTTTTTTCGTCTACTGTTCTAAATGAGGGCAGCACAGTGGCTTAGTGGTTGGCACGGTTGCCTCACAGCAAGAAGGTCATGGGTTTGATTACCATCTGTGGCCTTTCTGTGTGGAGTTTGCATGTTCTTCCCGTATTTGCGTGGGTTTCCTCTGGGTGCTCCGGTTTCCTCCCACTTCCAAAGACATGCAGGTTAGGTGGATTGGAATCTTTAAATTATCTATAAGCGTCCGTGCAGGTGTGAATATGTTTGTTTGTCTATATGTGGCCCTGCGACAGACTGGCGTCCTATCCAGGGTGTACCCCGCCTCACGCCCTATGACTGCTGGGATAGGCTCCAGGCCCCCCGTGACCCTTAAATGGAGAAAGCGGTTGAAGATGAGTGAGTGAGTGTGTTCTAAATGATAGCATATGCAGCTGCCTATTGAGAAAGTGCAGCACGCAGCATCCTTTTTCAGAGCACTTCCCCATTTCTTGTGCCCGCTGCAAAGAGCGCTTATTGAAATTTTCAGAAAAGTGCTGTGTCATCACTTCACCTTTTCAGGCAACCAATCAGATGGAACAAAACTCTCACAGAAAGAGAAGCGTGTTTTTGGCATTTGTGTCCGCAGTCAGCTGATATGTCACACAAATTCTGTAATGATACGAACAAAAAAAAAACTCAACTGTGATAGCAGATTAGACAGATGATACGGTACTGCTCAGGGTGACAGTGTGCTTTTTATTGCTGGCATACGGTTTATTGCTGTCATACAAACAATGCTTTTTCTCAATAAGAAAGCGCTGAGATGAGACGTTTGGGTTGAAGCCCTTTTTGGTGCCCTCTAAGCACTTTTCTGCCAGAGAAAAACACGATGGACACAGGGCCTAAAACCTGTGGTGTGAAAAGCACATTTTTTCCTTCCTGTCCAGGGTTGGGACTAGGAGGCAGAGTTGTGGTCTTACACACCTCTCTGCAGCTTCTCTCCCCCTGCCATCCCCTCATTACCCCATCCCCGTAGAGACGGTGCCTGCTCCCAGACCACCAATAACCAGCAAAAATCTATTTAAGCATAAAAATTCAAAAAGAAAAAATAATATAGCACCTTCAATTGCACCACAGACTAAAACAGTTAAATGTGGTCTATTAAACATTAGGTCTCTCTCTTCTAAGTCCCTGTTGGTAAATGATATAATAATTGATCAACATATTGATTTATTCTGCCTAACAGAAACCTGGTTACAGCAGGATGAATATGTTAGTTTAAATGAGTCAACACCCCCGAGTCACACTAACTGTCAGAATGCTCGTAGCACGGGCCGGGGCGGAGGATTAGCAGCAATCTTCCATTCCAGCTTATTAATTAATCAAAAACCCAGACAGAGCTTTAATTCATTTGAAAGTTTGTCTCTTAGTCTTGTCCATCCAAATTGGAAGTCCCAAAAAACAGTTTTATTTGTTATTATCTATCGTCCACCTGGTCGTTACTGTGAGTTTCTCTGTGAATTTTCAGACCTTTTGTCTGACTTAGTGCTTAGCTCAGATAAGATAATTATAGTGGGCGATTTTAACATCCACACAGATGCTGAGAATGACAGCCTCAACACTGCATTTAATCTATTATTTGACTCTATTGGCTTTGCTCAAAAAGTAAATGAGTCCACCCACCACTTTAATCATATCTTAGATCTTGTTCTGACTTATGGTATGGAAATAGAAGACTTAACAGTATTCCCTGAAAACTCCCTTCTGTCTGATCATTTCTTAATAACATTTACATTTACTCTGATGGACTACCAGCAGTGGGGAATAAGTTTCATTACACTAGAAGTCTTTCAGAAAGCGCTGTAACTAGGTTTAAGGATATGATTCCTTCTTTATGTTCTCTAATGCCATATACCAACACAGTGCAGAGTAGCTACCTAAACTCTGTAAGGGAGATAGAGTATCTCGTCAATAGTTTTACATCCTCATTGAAGACAACTTTGGATGCTGTAGCTCCTCTGAAAAAGAGAGCTTTAAATCAGAAGTGTCTGACTCCGTGGTATAACTCACAAGCTCGTAGCTTAAAGCAGATAACCCGTAAGTTGGAGAGGAAATGGCGTCTCACTAATTTAGAAGATCTTCACTTAGCCTGGAAAAAGAGTCTGTTGCTCTATAAAAAAGCCCTCCGTAAAGCTAGGACATCTTTCTACTCATCACTAATTGAAGAAAATAAGAACAACCCCAGGTTTCTTTTCAGCACTGTAGCCAGGCTGACAAAGAGTCAGAGCTCTATTGAGCTGAGTATTCCATTAACTTTAACTAGTAATGACTTCATGACTTTCTTTGCTAACAAAATTTTAACCATTAGAGAAAAAATTACTCATAACCATCCCAAAGACGTATCGTTATCTTTGGCTGCTCTCAGTGATGCCGGTATTTGGTTAGACTCTTTCTCTCTGATTGTTCTGTCTGAGTTATTTTCATTAGTTACTTCATCCAAACCATCAACATGTTTATTAGACCCCATTCCTGCCAGGCTGCTCAAGGAAGCCCTACCATTATTTAATGCTTCGATCTTAAATATGATCAATCTATCTTTGTTAGTTGGCTATGTACCACAGGCTTTTAAGGTGGCAGTAATTAAACCATTACTTAAAAAGCCATCACTTGACCCAGCTATCTTAGCTAATTATAGGCCAATCTCCAACCTTCCTTTTCTCTCAAAAATTCTTGAAAGGGTAGTTGTAAAACAGCTAACTGATCATCTGCAGAGGAATGGTCTATTTGAAGAGTTTCAGTCAGGTTTTAGAATTCATCATAGTACAGAAACAGCATTAGTGAAGGTTACAAATGATCTTCTTATGGCCTCGGACAGTGGACTCATCTCTGTGCTTGTTCTGTTAGACCTCAGTGCTGCTTTTGATACTGTTGATCATAAAATTTTATTACAGAGATTAGAGCATGCCATAGGTATTAAAGGCACTGCGCTGCGGTGGTTTGAATCATATTTGTCTAATAGATTACAGTTTGTTCATGTAAATGGGGAATCTTCTTCACAGACTAAAGTTAATTATGGAGTTCCACAAGGTTCTGTGCTAGGACCAATTTTATTCACTTTATACATGCTTCCCTTAGGCAGTATTATTAGACGGTATTGCTTAAATTTTCATTGTTACGCAGATGATACCCAGCTTTATCTATCCATGAAGCCAGAGGACACACACCAATTAGCTAAACTGCAGGATTGTCTTACAGACATAAAGACATGGATGACCTCTAATTTCCTGCTTTTAAACTCAGATAAAACTGAAGTTATTGTACTTGGCCCCACAAATCTTAGAAACATGGTGTCTAACCAGATCCTTACTCTGGATGGCATTACCCTGACCTCTAGTAATACTGTGAGAAATCTTGGAGTCATTTTTGATCAGGATATGTCATTCAAAGCGCATATTAAACAAATATGTAGGACTGCTTTTTTGCATTTACGCAATATCTCTAAAATCAGAAAGGTCTTGTCTCAGAGTGATGCTGAAAAACTAATTCATGCATTTATTTCCTCTAGGCTGGACTATTGTAATTCATTATTATCAGGTTGTCCTAAAAGTTCCCTAAAAAGCCTTCAGTTAATTCAAAATGCTGCAGCTAGCGTACTGACGGGGACTAGCAGGAGAGAGCATATCTCACCCATATTGGCCTCTCTTCATTGGCTTCCTGTTAATTCTAGAATAGAATTTAAAATTCTTCTTCTTACTTATAAGGTTTTGAATAATCAGGTCCCATCTTATCTTAGGGACCTCGTAGTACCATATCACCCCATTAGAGCACTTCGCTCTCAGACTGCAGGCTTACTTGTAGTTCCTAGGGTTTGTAAGAGTAGAATGGGAGGCAGAGCCTTCAGCTTTCAGGCTCCTCTCCTGTGGAACCAGCTCCTAATTCAGATCAGGGAGACAGAGACCCTCTCTACTTTTAAGATTAGGCTTAAAACTTTCCTTTTTGCTAAAGCTTATAGTTAGGGCTGGATCAGGTGACCCTGAACCATCCCTTAGTTATGATGCTATAGACGTAGACTGCTGGGGGGTTCCCATGATGCACTGTTTCTTTCTCTTTTTGCTCTGTATGCACCACTCTGCATTTAATCATTAGTGATCGATCTCTGCTCCCCTCCATAGCATGTCTTTTTCCCGTTTTTTTCCCTCAGCCCCAACCAGGCCCAGCAGAAGACTGCCCCTCCCTGAGCCTGGTTCTGCTGGAGGTTTCTTCCTGTTAAAAGGGAGTTTTTCCTTCCCACTGTAGCCAAGTGCTTGCTCACAGGGGGTCGTTTTGACCGTTGGGGTTTTACATAATTGTTGTATGGCCTTGCCTTACAATATAAAGCGCCTTGGGGCAACTGTTTGTTGTGATTTGGCGCTATATAAAAAAAAATTGATTGAATTGATTGATTCTCTGTGAAGACACACACACACACACACACACACACACACACACACCCTGCAGACTCATCTAAATTGTAAAATGAGAAATAGACGTACAAAATGCTGAACAATGGGATTAATTATTTTCTTCAACCAGAGTGAAAAGTGAAATCTGGAGTAGATTTGGACAAGATCTGTTCAAGTGTAATATGCATTTTTACATGGATGATGTGTAAGAAGGTATAGCATTTTGAGAAATAAGGCTATAAATATGCAATAGTTTGTATGAATTCTGATGCAGAATTCCAGGATTTGCTGAGTCTTTTTAAGAGGTATGTGACCTCTGAGTGTCCCTGTTTTAAAAAGACAAACTCAGAGTTCTGTTACTATACTGATGGAATTCATGCTTGTGAAATCTATAGTGCTTAAATCAGTGTGACACTTAGCGGTACAACTGAAATTGTACTGTCACTATGGGAACACATTTATTTAATTTTATTTTTAAGAGATCTTTGTTTCTTTGTCATGGCTATGGATATTATTGGAAACCAGCCATTTTTGATCCACAACTTTAATTTGTATATTTTTTGTAATCAAGTCTTACTGTCACTTTGGAATGTTACAAAAATCACATGAATTTTCTCAGCAATGCTGTCAATTTTGTCCGTCAAAACTGACGAGGCCACAAATAAATGCAGGCAGCTCCATAATTCATAAACAACTACTTTCTTCAGAGACTAACATATGTTGACCTCATGGTTCATTTAACTTGTTGTCACACTTAAATTATTTATTCCCACAAGGTAATGGCTGCTGCACACATCGTGAGAATATTGTGTTCCAGGTCAAGGTCATGGCTGGCTGGAAGCACGCATTGAACCGGTCCATCCCCACCTCTCGAAAGTAACCACCTATCTGCTGCAACCAGGAAAACGCATGCATCTGCTTGGTGTTTTCCAGCTGCTGGTCCTCAACGGTGAGGCACCTGCATGCTGGATCAAGCCCAGAGAAATACCCACATGGCTAAAATGTTTTAGCTGATGTCACCTCACGATGCATATGACACTCCTAATCTGAGTCTCTGTAGCTATCCATTCATTTAACATAAATTCATTCTAGCAGTACACAAGAGACCTAGTACCAAAGGCACCCAGTCATAGTCTTAGGTCACTAGTAGGGTTTTCCAGGTCCAAATCTGAGACAGCTCATGTGGGTGGGTACTTGGAGCATCCTTGTTTCAGGTGAGGCTGACCATCTTCCACTACTAACAGTCATAATATGTAGAAGATAATTTGTTTTTTCTTTTTGTAATTTTTAAAGAACCAAATAAATCTTCACCTCATGTGCTTTGTAGCTTTCTGCAGAGCTGTAGTTTTTCCCACAGTACTGGCAGCTGAATGGTTTTATGTCTGTGTGAGTGAACTGGTGTTTTTTTAAGTGACAAAGCTGGAAAAAACTTTTAGTGCAACTGGAACACCTGTACCGCCTCTCTCTGTTCTCATACTGCCAAGCAACAGTTTCCCCAGCAACAGCACCAACACCAGCACCCTCTGTCTCCATGGTAACTATGTCTTCTGTAGCAGTCTCAGCAGCATCAGCAGGACTCCGGCTCGTTCCATCTATCTGGCAGGGAGAGCTGTGCTTCACTCGAGTGGCCAAAGAGTGAACCCTGCGGGGTTTAGCAGCCAAACGGGAGCTGCACCGGACAGGAGGAGGTGCACGTGAGGCTTGGAAGTCTCTGTCTCTATCTGACAGCACGACCACGGCAGCCTTGATACTATGTGGAGCATTTCTATGTCCACCTACTGAGTCTGTCATCACAACTGTTAAATCTGTGTGACTGTCCATCTGTCTGCCATCCTCTGGATTCCTTTCCCCTCTTTCTGGAGTTAGATGAGCCCCTTTGATGCATCTACGGGTCTTCCTGTGCTTTTTCTCCTGTTCATCCTGTGTTCTTTCATCCTGTATATTCTCCGTTTCCCTTCCCTCTTCTTGTATGGCAGGCACAAGGTCCTCTACAATCTTCAGTTCTTTGTTGATTTCTAAGTTGCCACCTGCCAAAAAGATAAATGCAAACACTATTTTGGAAAACAAATCACAAAAAAAAGATTGAAATATAACAGATTCGACACTGAAATTGAAAAATTAACTTCTGTATAAATTATGTGACTGAAAACGACATAATAGAATGCAGCTGTTTCAGAAAATGATTATGTAAATTTATGTGCAGTTTACAATAATCTATATTATAATAGCCACGTGGCCTGTGTGTGTGTGTGTGTGTGTGTGTGTGCGTGCGTGCGTGTACATGGCTTCAATCACGCGAAAACCGGGGAGAGCTGACATTTGCCGTTTGGCATGCTTATGTGTTTTGGGTCAAGGATGAACGCTGCAAAAACGAAAAGTTGATAGGACAGGTATTTTTTGGAGAAATTAGCAATTTTAGCTAACCAATAAATAATGGATGCTGAGCTGCAATGCACCATGGGAGTTCAGGGTTTTGAGATTTTAAATGTTGTTATTGTGGTTTATGCTAGTTTAGGGAGGTAATGGTCTAGTGGTTAAGGTGTTGGGCTTGAGACCAGAGGATCCTCGGTTCAAATCCCAGCCTGACAGAAAAATCACTAAGGGCCCTATTGCTCCTGGTGTGTAGCGAGTGCCTTGTATGGCAGCACCCTCACATTGTGGTGAATGTGAGACATTATTTGTAAAGCAGACAGCCCTACCCACCGAAAAATGTTTTCGGCACTTTTTGTTACAAGCAAGCATCTATGCTAGATCAAGTCCTTATATAGTAAGGTTTCACATCAGGGGCGATGCCAAAAATAAAAATCATTTTTTGGCCATTTTTGGGCCAAAAACCCCCATTTTTGGGTCAAAATTCAAAAATGGTCCAATCCTTTTGATATGCATATCAAATTACTCATCTTGACGAGTAGAGTTCACAAATATATAGTTTGACCTATTTTTGACCTTGCGTTACGTCACAATGACCGAAAATGTGGAAAGGTCAACACACTTTTCGTGAAGGGTCAAATTCATAAAATCTGTTATGATGGTCCGATTATGACAATTTTGGTGTCTAATTATATGTTTTCTTGCACAAGAAAACCAATAAGACAACTTACATAGACCATTATGCCAGTCTTAGCTATGAAAATACAATTATGTCAGATAAGATGGGTCTATTGATTAAGTTTATCCAACTTCAAAATGGTTATGACGTCAAAATTGATCATAACTGGCCTCTTTTACGTCAAGCACATTAATTAAATATAAAAACTGCATAAGTATGTTTTTTGTGAATATAAAGAAAATCAGAATTTTCTTTATATTCACAAAAACCCCCATTGGCCCCCAAAAATGGCCAAAAAAATGATTTTTATTTTTGGCATTGCCCCTGATGTGAAACCTTACTATATAAGGACTTGATCTAGCATAGATGCCTGCTTGTAACAAAAAACGCAGAAAAAAATTTTTTTGAAGCACTTTTCTGCCTTCTGCTGGCTGTTTGAAGCGCTTTTTAGCATCTGATGCAGATGGAAAACCGCTATATAAATGCAGCTCATTTACTGTTTATTTACCATTTAACAGTGTTGTTAGTGTTATTGATTTATTGTGTTTTTGTTGCTCAGTCTTGCTGTTACCATGAGTGACTTAAGTTTCATGTTGGTACCATGAGTAAAATGTTTAGTGGTTTTAATGTCTTCAGCCACTGTCTTTATTTGTCAAATTCAAAGCACCTGCTTACAGCAGCTGTGTGTGCCACTTCAATCAGGGACAGAGCACAGATGACATCTGCTGTATGCTTATGTATTTTGGGTCAAGGATGAATCGCACCAAAACGGAACACTGATAGTACTAATAGTTTTGGAGAAGCTATGAATATTAGCTACTGTTGCTAATTACATTTTGGACTTGCACACCTTTCCAGCAGGGGGCAGTAAATCATCCTTATATTAAAAGCGTGAGTGTAAGTGCACACACATTCACTCATCTTCAACCGCTTAGTCCAATCAAGGGTCGCGGGGGGGCTGGAGCCTATCCCAGCAGTCATAGAGCGCGAGGTGGGGTACACCCAGGACAGGACGCCAGTCTGTTGCAGACTGTAAGTGCATATAATTGTAAATATGTTAAAAGTATATGGATGACACAAGAAAGTAAAAACACTTATTTCCATTGTGGTCCATCTAAAAATCAAATGACAAAATTGAAGCAATAATAAAATGAAAATAATAATAATGATAATAATAATAATAGTGTGTATATGATAACAACAGCCTAAACAATTTCTAAATACATTAAGACAATAAATTAACATTAAAAATTACATAATTAATAGAAATAAAAGGGTTGGGTTCCTCTTCTAAAAACTGTTGAGGTCTAAGGTTCTAAAAACATTCTGGAGTTATGCGCCATTCCAACTCATTGCTTAATTTTTACCACCCTTGAAAAATGTCAGCTACCTATTTTATAAACACTACCCAATCTAGAGCCTGTGGATCCCCACGGACAACACTCAAGTCTATATTACAGTAGCCAAGTGGCCTCTGTGTGTGCATGTGTATGACTTTGATCACGGAGAAATTGGGGAGAGCTGACATTTGCTGTTTGGCATGCTTATGTATTTTGGGTCAAGGATGAACGCCCTGAAAAAAGAATGTTGATGGGACTAAAATTTTTGGAGAAAAGCATCATGACAGCCTGACGAAAATGTATCCACATAAAATGTCCTGATTTTAGAAAACGATGTCTGAAAATAAGCAGGGTTTTCCCCAGACAATGGAATAACGGCGTAGCACCATTATACTGTTACCACAGCACCGTTATACTGTGCCCTGCTCTAAGGCATTTTTTAAATCCAGTCAGGCTGTTTGTGCTGAATGGACTGCTACCTACCCTCCCCTCCCCCGCCAGCAGCCAGCTGAGCCGAGCAGAGCAGAGCCACAGCACTGCAGCTCACTGAAAGAACAAAAACTCTGTCAAAGTCTTCCTTCTGCCTACGAAGCTAGTGACACATTAAGGCTTTATTTTACAGATGAAAGCCTTCATGTTTCCAAAGTTTGCTCAAATAAGCCACAGTGTGAGAGTGACAAGTCTTTCGTTCCCTCACACACACACACACACACACACACACACACACACACACACACACACACACACACACACACACACAAAGACAGAGAGAGAGAGAGAGAGAGAGAGAGAGAGAGAGAGAGAGAGAGAGAGAGAGAGAGACAGACAGACAGACAGAGAGAGAGAGGGAGGGAACGAGCATTAAATTCGACAATTAAATTTGACAATCAAATCAGTCCAGGTTTAGCTCTTGTTCAAAGAAGACAATTAGGGGTTATATTGTTTTTAAAAAAGTATGCAATCCCACTCAGAAATGTTTAAGAAAAAAACTAAACTGTCAACATGACAGAAAACCTCTGCCTGTCTTACTGGATTAAAGGTACAATGTGTCATTTTTGAAGAGGAGAGCAAATGCTATGTCCATCAAATATTAATGTGTTTTTAAACTTTTCAACGTTATTTATTTTATTAACTGAGACAGAAACACACAAAAAAGAACTTTGATATTACAACATAAGTGTATTTTTTTGTCTATTATTCGCAACTGAAAACAATTTCAATGCAGCTAAAACCAGTCAAAATGACTCGCAATGCATGCCGCCTCAGGTGATAAGTGTCAACAGCACCGCTATACTAAAAATCTCTGGGGAGAACCCTGATAATGGATAGGCCAATTATCGGCATTGGTCAATTATTGGTCTACCTTGACTGCAAATACTTTAATTCCTTGTCGTGGCTGGAAACGAAGCGTTTTTAAAGCAAGTCCCTCAGTGGTTTTTCTACTCCAGGTGCGTTTCTCAGCCTGAGGAACACACCTGTGCGGTCTGATCTGAGATGGCAGTGGAGTTTCGAACCAGATTGTTTAATAAAATCTGGGAAAGTGAGAGGATGCCTGAGGAGTGGAGACGAAGTGTGCTAGTTCCTATTTTTAAGATCAAGGGTGATGTGCAGCGCTGCAGTAACTACAGAGGCATAAGGTTGATCAGCCACAGCATGAAGTTATGGGAAGGAGTAATAGAAGCTAGGCTTAGAAAACAGGTGAAGATCTGTGAGCAGCAATATGGTTTCATGCCAAGAAAGAGCACTACAGATGTAATGTTTGTTCTGAGAACACTGATGGAGAAGTATAGAGAAGGCCAGAAGCACTTACAGAGGCTTGCAAAAGTATTCACCCTCTTGGTATTTCACATATTTTAATTTGTTTATGCTATTTCAATTACAAAGAGTAAACCGGGTTTCTCAATATATAATTTTTTTTAAATTATCTTCCTTAAACTCCAGCTGAAAGTAAATCTCTACAATCTGATATAAATTTATTAAAAATATAAAAGCCAAGATGATGGGTTGCATATGTAATGGGCCCCTTTTGGTATAATACCTGTAAATCAGTTTTATTGACAGTTTTCTTCAGACGAGTCAGTGGATGGATACATGAACATTTCCAAGTCACTGAATATGTCTTGGACTTTATTTACATCAGTTAAAAAAATACAAACAGTATGGCACTCAATGGTAAATCTGTGTGGAGCAGACAGTTCTCAAAAGTGAGTGACTGTGCAAGAAGGACAAGAATGAGCAAAGCCACCAAGACACCTAGACAACCCAGAAGAAGTTATAGGCTTCTTTGGCTGTAATTGGAGAAATTGTGCACAGTGCAAGTTTTGGATTTTATCTCCCCAGTTATACAGCTTCATGATGAAGTGGAGCAGAAGAGGATTTTCTTAAAAAGAAGATCTGAAAGTTCACCTACAATTTGCCAGAAGGTACATCTGAGATGCAAGCCTAGATTTTGCCAAGCCTAGTTTTAGTGAAAGAAGACCCTCGTCTATACCACTTCATCATGAAGCTTTATAACTGGAGATACAACACGCAGAATTTGCACTGTGCACAATTTCTCCAATCACAGCCACAGAAGCCTAAAACTTTTACTGGGTTGTCTGGGTGTCTTGGTGGCTTTCCTCACTGTTCTCCTTCTTGCACAGTCACTCAGTTTTGAGAACTGTCTACTCCACACAGATTTACCATTGAGTCCCATATTGTTTGTATTTCTTCATAACTGATGTAAATAAAGTTGAAGACATATTCAGTGACTTGGAAATGTTCATGTATCCATCCCCTGACTCTGAAGAAACCTGGCAATTAAACTGATTATTTACAGATATTATACCAAAGGGGCTGATTACTTATGCAACCCATCATCTTGGCTTTTATATTTTTAATTAATTCATATCAAGTTGTAGACATTTGTTTTCAGTTTGAGTCTAAGGAAGATAATTTTAGAATTTTTTATATTAAGAAGCCTGATTTACTTTTTGTATTTGCAATGCCATAAACAAATTAAAATGTGTGAAATACCAAAGGGCTGAATACTATTGCAAGCCACTTTACATTGTGTGTTTGTGGATTTAGAGAAAGCTTATGACAGGGTGCCAAGAGGAGTTGTGGTATTGTATGAGGAAGTCTTGAGTGGCAGAGAAGTATGTGAGGGTAGTGCAGGATGTGTAGAAGGACAGCGTGACAGCAGTGAGATGTGCAGTAGGAATGGCAGACTCATTCAAGGTGGAGGTGGGATTACACCAAGGATCAGCTCTGAGTCCTTTCTTGTTCGCAATGGTGATGGACAGGTTGAGAGATAAGATCAGACAGGAGTTTCCATGGACTATGATGTTTGCAGATGACATTGTGATCTGTAGTGAGAATAGAGAGCAAGTTGAGTCTAGTCTGGAGAGGTGGAGATATGCTCTGGAGAGCAGGGGAATGAAAGTCACTAGAAGCAAGACTGAGCACATCTGTGTGAATGAGAGGGAGCCCAGTGGAATAGTGTGGTTACAAGGAGTAGATGTAGTGAAAGTAGATTAGTTTAAATACTTGGGGTCAACTGTCCAAAGTAATGGAGAGTGTGGTAGAGAGGTGAAGAAGAGAGTGCAGGCAAGGTGGGGGGGTGGGATAGCAATGATTTGTGACGGAATAATATCTGCAAGAGTGAAGGGGAAAGTCTGCAAGACAGTAGTGAGAGCAGCTATACTGTACGGCTTAGAGATGGTGGCACTAACAAAAAGACAGCAGGCAGAGCTGGAGGTGGCAGAGCTGAAGATGTCATGCTTCTCTTTGGGAGTGGCGAGAATGGACAGGATTAGGAATGAACATATCAGAGGGACAGCTCAGGTGGGTTTGGAGACAACGTCAGAGAGGCAAGATTGAGATGGTTTGGACATGTGCAGAGGAGGGACCCAGGGTGTATAGGGAGAAGGATGCTGAGGATGGAGCTACCAGGCAGGAGGAGATGAGGGAGGCCAAAGACAGTTTTTGGATGTGGTGAGGGAGGATATGCAGGTGGTTGGTGTAACAGAGGAAGTTACAGAGGACAGCGTGTGATGGAAACGATTGATCTGCTGTAGCAACACCTAACTGGAACAGCCGAAAGAATCATAAGTAGCAGCAGGACAGTAAAATACTCATAGCTATTCATAAACAAACATGGTGTAGGGCCATCCCTAGTGCAAATGAATGCACTTTGTTGAGTACAAGAATCCAGTGATCTTCAAAGCTTGGCCTGTCTTCTTACTTTATAAAGAATCCAGTGCTGTCAGTAATTTTTATTGTTTCTTTTATCCTCCCTCTCCATGGGCCTATTCACTTGCAGTTTCAGCAGAAACAGCAACAACAAAAGTTAATCCAGTCTATTATTCTCCCTCTTAAGACACTTCATCTGTATCATCCCAGTCCACCCAGATTTAAATAGATAAAAAAGTAACAGAGTAAGATTTAAAAGCAATGGACTGCTGTCCTGTCCAGGGGGAGTCGTAGACTCTAATCTGCTTCTTGCTTCAGCATCCTGGGATAAGCACTGCCACCAAAGGGCCTATACACGATTTATTTCTATTTCTATCTATATTTCAGAATGACTGAAAAGTATGCTGAGCTCCACATGCAGGGATAACGACGAACAATGCTGCACTGTGTGGCTCCATTCACATACTGTTCTACACACAAAGCAGAGGCTGTCTTGTGACTTCATCATTCAGCATTCATGTCAATCAGACAATCAACAATCAAGATCATTTGCTGGCCTGGTTACAGCTCTGTTCAGTTAATATTGCAGTTGTGTTTACTGTGTTACAAGTATGAGTGGCTACTGAGATGTTTTGAGCCTGGCCCAGAAAAAGCGGTGGTTTGCCATCTTTTGCATTCTGAGAAACCAACATTTCTCGAATGTGTGAAGTCTGAACTCACTCTGTGTTCACACTGAACAGAAAAAAATGTTTGAATCAAAAAGGTTGCCAAAAAAGCAGATTAGTTCATTCAGGTGAACTCAGCCAATCAAGAGCTAACAGACACGTCAATGAACTAATCAGCTATAGGCAGAGCAGGGCGAGATAGAAAATGTGCACATTAGAAATCTGTGAGTACCAGAATTAGGAACCAGTGGTTTACAGATTTTGATGAAATTTGTGGGGAGATGGGTTCTGGGTTGAGGACAGTCAAAAATAAGGTTCATGTCCTGTACAAACAGTGCAGTTTGTGTGCCTCCTCCAGATATTTCCATCGTGAAACTAAAGGCCTAGTCACACAGCACTTAATGAAGGGCAATTAAGACCTAACAAAACAAGAAATCTGGACTTTCATTGACTTTCACTGACATAGTTAACCTTAGCCCAGTTTCGTTCCTGCAGCTGGCGCTTCATGAGGATTTTTAAACTGTCGAAAGATTTGAACAAATGCCGCCAAAAACCTCAATTCGTCCGTATTTCTTTTTGCTGTCATTCTTGATGGTTTCTTATTGTTTGCTTAGTTTTTGTTGCGTCATTGTTTAGTTTGACTTCGTTCGACCAGCCGAATGTTTTCATAAAGTGCAGAAGCCGGTTTGTGAGCGCTGCTGCTGCCGCTGCTGCGTTCATGTACCTTCGGAAATTACAGGGCAAACTCAGCCTGGTTGATTGGATTTTTTTTTAATCTGGGTGGGGGGGGGGGGGGGGGGGCAGCTTCACTGGGCTCAGACACCTTATGTAGGCCAGAATTAATCTTTTGTGTGGATACAATAAAATATTTTACCAAAAATAAAATGAAAACCACGCTCCTGCCACAAGCAACTGCTGAATTTGAAACAACAAAAAAATTGTGTAATTTTCGACGGTACATGAATGCAGCGGCAGCAGCAGCGATCGCTTCCTGCGTGCGCTTATTATTTTGTATTAAATATAACAATATGAGTGTAGGAATGACAATCCAGCCCCTCCGGACATGTGGCAAAAGGTAGATGATCCAGATGATTATATAACAGCTATTCTGGAAGGCAGAATTCACTTTGTTGATCAGCTGTAGCTGGTGGAAATAACCACACATGGCGAGTCAATGCGCATTCACACGGACTGATCAATTTACTGCTCTGATATATTCAATCATCTTTACACATATTTATTCCCCCTTTTGACAGTTTTCTGTTATAAATCAATATACATGGCCTAGTAAAGTAATACAGTGATAGAGTAGCCACCACAGTACACCAGTGTATTTGTTTGTTTTTTTTTTAACTGGAGCAAGATGGAGTGCGCAGCGCGCCATCAGTCTGAACCGGACAGTGAGGATTCTGATGATGAAGGAGCTGATCCCTCAGTTGTTCTGGATGAGCAACCAGAGCAGGTGGATCCACCGATGTGCACAGATCTCCACAGTGGGTTGGATTGCGCGCTTCTATTTGCAGCTTCTCCAGGACTCAGGCGCTACGGAGCTCTGTCCCAGCACCGAGTAGGATGCAGACACACACTGCTCCAGCAGTGGCTCAAGGCGTGTTTCATTTAAAGTGTGGAGATCAATGTTAGCTTCGGTTTCTTTTTGTTCCTCTTTCGATCCTTTTGCACTCTTGATTCCCAGGTTCTTCGGTGATGGGAAAAGTCAAAAGCTCATTCGTCCACCTTTTCCACCAGTTTTATATATTAATCTAAAATTGAATATTTCCAGCAGTTCATGTGGCATTCATTAATTGTCTGTATTGTTTTACCTTCTTCACAGCTGAACTGAAGCTGTTTTTGCTTCCACCACAACATCCTTTACCCAGAGGGACCAATTGTGTTTTATCTTATCTTTCATTTAGTATTTATAATTGTTTCAGAGATGCCAATGTGATTCATAGGATTAATGTTGTTAAATCAGCACTCTGAGAGAGTAAGAGTTTAATAATGTTATGCAGCACAATATATCCCCAGTCTCCACAGTCATGCCGCTGGGTGTTTTCTGCATGAAGAGTCTGCTTAATGCCCCATAAATTACATCACATAAGTGTCCCACAAAGCAGAAACAATAAAAGATGAGCAGATTGCTCCAGTATAAGCAGTGTTATTTCATTTTTTTCTTGATTGATTCTTAATTGATGCATTTTATGTTTGTTGCAAATCATCTTTTAATCATTGTGTTGATCAATACAGTGGATCCTCATCACGTGAGCATACCAAACTATCCATGCTTGTAACAGAACTGCACCTGTACTGACAACACACAGGAGGTTTTCTGGAGTCAGTGTCAGAAAAATGTAAATGGGCTCCTTATGCCGTTATGTGACCCTCAAGGCTCCACCAAGTGGATAGTGTCACAATGGAAAACAAGTCAAGTCTGGGAGCATGTGCTAGTGCAACATGTCACCACATTGGCCACATCATGCAACTGCTATGTAAAAGATCATATGAAAAATCTGAAATATGAAGGAAATTCAAACTTCACACACTGAAAAATACAATGTGCTTCGCACTAGGGAGGCTAACCTGCTACAGTGCCCTGTGTCTGCTTCTTTGTTTCTGTATGTCTTTGTGTCTGACTTATTCTCTGTCTCACTGGTAATACTCAAGAAAAGGAAGGCCACACCAAATTTTGTGAGAAAACCTCCCCCGTTGTGGAAAAAGATTCTTTAGACAGATAAAACCAAGATTTACTTGTACCACAGCGATGTTAAGAATAAAAGAATGGTTCATGGTCCAAAATATCATCAAACATGGTGGAGGCAGTATTAGGGCACGACGTGACTGCTGATGGAAACTGCATCATCAATTCTGAATTCTGATTCATAATTTAAATTCTATTCTTAAAATTCAGGGGTGACAACAATTCTGACCAGGACTGTAAACAACCATACTACTACTACTACTACTATTACTACTACTACTACTACTACTACTAATAATAATAATAATAATAAGAGTCATCAGGAAAAGGCATATCCCTCTCCCCACAAATCAGTAATACAAAGTGTCTGGGGATCACCTAAGTACACCCTTATGCTAAATATGAATGAAATTGGTTCTTGAGATATCACACTAACAAGGGTGGTATTGCAATATCTTCATTATTTAATGATAATAATAATAATAATAATAATAATAATCCCAGAGAACCTTTGCAGTCCACCTTATTGACCTTGCATCATCCTCTGTGCTTCTCTGATGTGGAGTCCCTGAAGGTTCAATTCCTGGCCCAATCCTCTCCCTTTGGGTTTGAATTTTGAAAAACATGGCCTATCATACCATTTTTATTCAGATGACTCCCAAATTCACCTTTCCATAAAAAGAAATTATGTCAACTCCCTTACATCACTGTTGGAATGTCTTAAAGACATCAAGATATGGATGTGTAAACATTTAAAATTTTAATGAAAGTAAAACAGAGCATCATGTAGTGTCTCTGATGCTCCTCCTATGGACCTTGGCCCTCTGCAGCATTTTTAACCCACAGTCACCAAACTTGATGTCAGACTTGACAGTAATTTTAAATTGGAAAAGTGTATAAATTCTGTTGTTAAATCTAGTTTTAACCAGCTTAGGGTTTAGCCAAGGTTAAACCTGTTTTATCTTTTACAGTTTTTGAACGTCTTATTCATGCTTTTCTTGCAACTTGTTTTATACTACTGCAATACATTACATGTTGGTCCTAGCCACTCCTCTCTTGCACACTTGTAGTTAGTCCAAAATGCTGCTGTTCACCTTTTAACATGCTCTCGCAAGCGAGACCTTATTTTCCCTATTCTTGCATCCCTACACTGGCTTCCACATCCTTTTAGGATTCATTTTAACATTTCACTGTTTCTTTTTAAGTCTCTTCAAGCGTCCGCACCAACCTAAATATCTGATCTATTGAAGCCATATGTTCCATCAAGGTCCCTTAGGTCTGGGGATCAGCTGCTTTTAGTTATCCCTAAAACACAACTTAAAATTAGGGGTGACCATGTTTTTTCTGTTGTAGCTCCCAGACTGTGGAATGAGCTCTCTGTACATGTTACACCCCCCCCCCCCCCACACACACACACACACATTGCTTGTGCGCTCCGGCTTCCTCCCACATCCAAAGACATGCAGGTTAGGTAGACTGGAAACTTTAAATTGTCCGTAGGTGTGCGTGAGGGTGTGAATGTGTTTGTTTGTCTATATGTAGCCCTGCAACACACTGGCGTCCTGTCCTGGGTGTACCCTGCCTCGTGATGTATGACTGCTGGGATAGACTGCAGCCCCTGCAACCCTTAATTGGACTAAGCGGTTGAAGATCAGCGTGAGTGTAATAGTGATAATATAGCTTGCAATAATTTGAAAGACAAGAGTGAAAAGTACAAATACAACCCCTGGCAATAATTATGGAATCACCGGCGTCAGAGGATGATCATTCAGTCGTTTAATTTTGTAGAAAAAAAGCAGATCACAGACATGACACAAAACTAAAGTCACTTCAAATGGCAACTTTCTGGCTTTAAGAAACACTATAAGAAATCAGGAAAAATAATTGTGGCAGTCAGTAATGGTTACTTTTTAAGACCAAGCAGAGGGAAAAAATATGGACTCACTCAATTCTGAGGAATAAATTATGGAATCACCCTGTAAATTTTCATCCCCAAAACTAACACCTGCATCAAATCAGATCTGATTGTTAGTCTGCATCTAAAAAGGAGTGATCACACCTTGGAGAGCTGTTGCACCAAGTGGACTGACATGAATCATAGCTCCAACACGAGAGATGTCAATTGAAACAAAGGAGAGGATTATCAAACTATTAAAAGTGTTGTGTGGGCCGCTGAAGAGGAGGTACTGCTGGCCCACCACCACCAGATGGCGCCCTGCTTGGAGTGCGGGCTTCAAGCACGAGAGGGCGCCGGAGCCACTGGGAGTGACAGCTGTCACTCATCCTCAGCACCAGCTGTCACTCATTCATCTCATCACCATCACCATAAAGGCCGGACTGCAACTCCACCTCCTCGCCGAGAAATCAGCTACCATTCAGGTAATATTCTCTGCTGAACCTTAATTCGAGTATTAGTCTGATCTCTTTTTGCAGCCGTTTTCCTGGGACAGATACCCTGTCTGCTGAGTTGGCGTTTGGTGTGGACTGCGACGGCTTCGCCTCCCACCCCACTCAGATAAGTGGTTATCTCAGGAGCTGCACGAGTGTGTGATTGGAGGTGGAGGTTTTCCCTCCTAACTGTATACAGACTGTGGGATTACTGAGTGTGCGAACTCACAGTCATCAGGACTGTCTCTGTTCTCTGCCAGCAGTACCGGGTCTGACTGCTGAAGACAGCGGCCACCTGGGGCGCAGGGCTTGGCGGCTCCGGTGTTCTTCAGCTCCGTTGGTGGTGGAAGCTCCGGCTCTTCTCTCGCCAGGCGTCTTCTATCGTCGAGCCTGCCCACATGTCACTTTGTGTATAATTGACAGTTCACCATATTGTTATTCTCTGTACGTCGTTGTGCGATTCACAACATTAAATTGTTACTTTTGGCTTATCCATTGTCCGTTCATTAACGCCCCCTGTTGTGGGTCCGTGTCACGACACTATCACAACAGGATTTCTCGGCCAGCGTCATGGATCCTGAGGGGCGTCAACCATCGCTTGAACAGCCAATGGAAGAGCGAGGTGCACAGGCGCCAGCAGGAGGCGTGTTGGGTGAACTGCAGCACATCTTAACCGCCTTTACCGCTCGGTTGGACTTAGTTACCGAGCAGAGCATTATTCTCAATCGTAGGATGGAGGCTCTCACCGCCCAGGTGGACGCGCATGCTCAGGGCGCTACTGCAGCACCTCCTCCTGCTGACCATGTACCAGAGACAGACATTCCGCTGGTCGTTCAACGAACTCCCCCACCTTCCCCTGAAGCATACATAAGCCCTCCGGAGCCGTACGGAGGCTGTGTGGAGACATGCGCAGACTTCTTGATGCAGTGCTCACTCGTCTTTTCACAGCGTCCCGTCATGTACGCGTCAGACGCTAGCCGGGTGGCTTACGTTATAAATTTGCTTCGAGGAGAGGCATGCGCCTGGGCTACGGCGCTCTGGGAGCAGAATTCACGGCTCCTAACGGTTTACAATGAGTTTGTGAGGGAGTTCCGACAGGTGTTCGACCACCCTCATAGAGGCGAGACCGCTTCAAGCGTGCTGCTGTCGATACGGCAGGGGTGTCGGAGCGCAGCGAGGTATGCAGTCGACTTCCGCATCGCGAGCTGGCTGGAATGCTGTTGCGCTTCGCGCCGCCTTTGTAAACAGACTGTCTCTGGTCCTTAAGGAGCACCTGGTGACGAAGGACGAGCCGCGGGATTTAGATGGGCTTATCGACCTGGTTATATGGTTAGACAACCGATTAACAGAACACCGACGGGAGCGAGATGAAGGGCGTGGTCAGGCACAAGCCATCCCTCTTCCTCCCGGGTCCGAAAGAGAGCCGACTTCCCCACGCTCCACTGCCAGGGCTCTCCACGTGACAACAGCTCCCCCTGCTGACGTCGCTATGGAAACGAGCAGGGCCAAAAAACGATCAGATCAGAGACAAAGGAGGCTGATCCGTGGAGAGTGTTTTCTCTGCAGCTCAACCGAGCACACACAGAGAGAATGCCCCAAATGGTCAAAACAGCAGCACTCGTCCTTAGAGACTGGGCTAAGGGTGGGTCACAACACCCACGCGGGGAAACCCCGAAGTTCTGCACGAATCCCAGTCACGATCCTGAGCGGCGATCTAACCCTTCACGCCCCAGCACTGGTGGACACGGGGTCAGAGGGGAATCTGCTGGATAGCAGATGGGCAAAGGAGGTTGGGCTCCCTCTAGTGGCCTTACCGTCACCATTGTCGGTGCGGGCACTAGATGGCACCCTTCTTCCACTAATCACACACCAGACACAGCCAGTGACATTGGTGGTGTCTGGGAATCACAGGGAGGAGATTGTGTTTTATGTAACACCTTCTACCTCCCGAGTGATTTTGGGTTTTCCATGGGTGTTGAAACACAATCCCCAGATTGATTGGCCTAAGGAGGAGGTTTTAGTCCCCCCCAATCTGGCGGCGGTGCCAGCCGAGTACCATGACCTTGCTGACGTCTTCAGCAAGGATCTGGCACTTACGCTGCCCCCACACCGTCCGTACGATTGTGCCATTGATTTGATACCGGGCGCTGAGTACCCGTCCATAGGCTGTACAACCTCTCACGTCCGGAACGCGAATCAATGGAGACCTACATCCGGGACTCGTTAGCTGCCGGGTTGATCCGGAACTCCACCTCCCCGATGGGTGCTGGTTTCTTTTTTGTGGGCAAGAAGGACGGCGGACTCCATCCATGCATTGATTACAGAGGGCTGAACAAGATCATGGTTCGCAACCGATACCCGTTACCCCTGTTAGATTCAGTGTTCACGCCCCTGCATGGAGCCCAAATATTCACGAAATTGGATCTTAGGAATGCTTATCACCTGGTTCGGATCCGGGAGGGAGACAAGTGGAA
This sequence comes from Thalassophryne amazonica, assembly GCF_902500255.1. Classification (NCBI taxonomy): domain Eukaryota; kingdom Metazoa; phylum Chordata; class Actinopteri; order Batrachoidiformes; family Batrachoididae; genus Thalassophryne; species Thalassophryne amazonica. Next base: position 134,612,857 of record NC_047104.1, read on the forward strand.
GACGGTATTTAACACCCCGTTAGGTCACTTTGAGTACCTGGTCATGCCGTTCGGCCTCACCAATGCGCCCGCGACGTTCCAAGCGTTGGTTAATGACGTCTTGCGGGACTTCCTGCATCGGTTTGTCTTCGTATATCTAGACGATATACTCATCTTTTCTCCGGATCCTGAGACCCATGTCAAGCATGTACGTCAGGTCCTACAGCGGTTGTTGGAGAACCAGCTGTTTGTGAAGGGCGAAAAGTGCGAGTTCCACCGCACTTCTTTGTCCTTCCTGGGGTTCATAATCTCCTCCAACTCCGTCGCCCCTGATCCGGCCAAGGTTGCGGCGGTGAGAGATTGGCCCCAACCAACAAACCGTAGGAAACTACAACAGTTCCTCGGTTTTGCAAATTTCTACCGGAGGTTCATCAAGGGCTACAGTCAGGTAGTTAGCCCCCTGACAGCCCTGACCTCCACAAAAGTCCCCTTCACCTGGTCGGATCGGTGCGAAGCCGCGTTTAGGGAGTTGAAACGCCGGTTCTCGACTGCACCAGTTCTGGTGCAGCCCGATCCTAATCGCCAGTTTGTAGTTGAAGTGGACGCCTCTGACTCAGGGATAGGAACCGTGCTATCCCAGAGCGGGGAGTCCGACAAGGTTCTCCATCCATGTGCCTACTTTTCCCGCAGGTTGACCCCGGCTGAAAGGAACTATGACATCGGCAATCGGGAACTTCTTGCAGTGAAGGAGGCTCTTGAGGAGTGGAGACATCTGTTGGAGGGAGCATCGGTACCATTTACGGTTTTCACGGACCATCGGAACCTGGAGTACATTCGGACCGCCAGTCGTCTGAACCCCAGGCAAGCCCGCTGGTCGCTGTTCTTCGGGCGTTTTGACTTCCGGATCACCTACCGCCCCGGGACAAAAAACCAACGATCTGACGCCCTGTCCCGGGTGCATGAAGAGGAGGTCAAGACTGAGCTGTCAGACCCCCCTGAAACCATCATCCCCGAGTCCGGGAGGCCCTGACACGGAGCCCGGACCCGGGGACAGGTCCGAAGAACAAATTGTACGTCCCACCAGAGGCCAGGGCTGCGGTCCTTGACTTCTGTCACGGTTCCAAGCTCTCCTGTCATCCAGGGGTGCAAAGGACCGTGGCAGTGGTCCGGCAGCGCTTCTGGTGGGCGTCTATGGAAGCCGACGTCCGGGAGTATGTCCAGGCCTGCACCACCTGTGCCAGGGGCAAAGCCGACCACCACAAGGCCCAAGGCCTCCTCCAGCCTCTGCCCGTGCCTCATCGCCCCTGGTCTCACATCGGCCTGGACTTTGTCACGGGCCTCCCGCCGTCCCAGGGCATGACTACCATCCTCACGATAGTGGACCGGTTCTCCAAGGCGGCCCACTTCGTGGCCCTCCTGAAGCTCCCGACGGCCCAGGAGACTGCAGACCTCCTGGTCCACCATGTCGTGCGTCTGCATGGGATTCCATCGGACATTGTCTCGGATCGTGGTCCTCAGTTCTCCTCCCAGGTCTGGAGGAGTTTCTGCAGGGAACTGGGGGCCACCGTCAGTCTCTCGTCTGGGTACCACCCCCAGACGAACGGGCAGGCAGAGCGGATGAACCAGGAACTGGAGCAGGCCCTCCGCTGCGTGACCTCCGCGCACCCGATGGCCTGGAGTAACCATCTGGCCTGGATCGAGTACGCTCATAATAGCCAAGTTTCATCTGCCACCGGCCTCTCCCCGTTTGAGGTGTGTTTGGGGTACCAGCCCCCATATTTTTCCGCTAGTGGAGGGAGAGGTCGGGGTGCCCTCGGTCCAGGCCCATCTGAGGAAGTGCCGTCGGTGTGGCGTACCGCCCGCTCTGCCCTGCTCAGAGCCCGGACAAGGGCTAAGGCCCATGCAGACCGCCGGCGTTCCCCGGCCCCTGCATAACAGCCCGGGCAGGCGGTTTGGTTATCCACAAAGGACATACCTCTACAAACGGAATCCCAGAAGCTTAAGGACAGATTTATAGGACCCTTCACCATCGTGGAGGTCCTCAGTCCAGCCGCAGTGAAGCTGAAGCTGCCAGCTTCACTGCGGATACATCCAGTATTCCACGTCTTCAGACTCAAACCCTGCCACACCTCTCCCCTCTGTGCCCCTGGACCGGCGCCACCGCCTGCCCGGATCATCGACGGGGAGCCGGCTTGGACTGTGCGCCGACTCCTGGACGTTTGTCGAAAGGGCCGGGGGTTCCAGTATTTGGTGGACTGGGAAGGATATGGACCCGAAGAATGCTCCTGGGTGAAGAGGAGCTTCATCCTGGACCCGGCCCTCCTGGCCGATTTCTACGCCCGGCACCCGGACAAGCCTGGTCGTTGGGGGGGGGTCCTGTTGTGTGGGCCGCTGAAGAGGAGGTACTGCTGGCCCACCACCACCAGATGGCGCCCTGCTTGGAGTGCAGGCTTCAAGCACGAGAGGGTGCCGGAGCCACTGGGAGTGACAGCTGTCACTCATCCTCAGCACCAGCTGTCACTCATTCATCTCATCACCATCACCATAAAGGCCGGACTGCAACTCCACCTCCTCGCCGAGAAATCAGCTACCATTCAGGTAATATTCTCTGCTGAACCTTAATTCGAGTATTAGTCTGATCTCTTTTTGCAGCCATTTTCCGGGGACGGATACCCTGTCTGCTGAGTTGGCGTTTGGTGTGGACTGCGACGGCTTCGCCTCCCACCCCACTCAGATAAGTGGTTATCTCAGGAGCTGCACGAGTGTGTGATTGGAGGTGGAGGTTTTCCCTCCTAACTGTATACAGACTGTGGGATTACTGAGTGTGCGAACTCACACTCATCAGGACTGTCTCTGTTCTCTGCCAGCAGTACCGGGTCTGACTGCTGAAGACAGCGGCCACCTGGGGCGCAGGGCTTGGCGGCTCCGGTGTTCTTCAGCTCCGTTGGTGGTGGAAGCTGTGTGGGATCCGGCTCTTCTCTTGCCAGGCGTCTTCTATCGTCGAGCCTGCCCACACGTCACTTTGTGTATAATTGACAGTTCACCATATTGTTATTGTCTGTACGTCGTTGTGCGATTCACAACAATAAATTGTTACTTTTGGCTTATCCATTGTCCGTTCATTAACGCCCCCTGTTGTGGGTCCGTGTCACGACACTATCACAACAAAAAGAGGGTAAATCATCACGCAATGTTGCAAAAGATGTTGGTTGTTCACAGTCAGCTCTGTCTAAACTCTGGACCAAATACAAACAACATGGGAAGGTTGTTAAAGGCAAACATACTGGTAGACCAAGGAAGACATCAAAGCGTCAAGACAGAAAACTTAAAGCAGTATGTCTCAAAAATTGAAAATGCACAACAAAAACAAATGAGGAACGAATGGGAGGAAACTGGAGTCAACGTCTGTGACCGAACTATAAGAAACCGCCTAAAGGAAATGGGATTTACATACAGAAAAGTTAAACTAAAGCCATCATTAACACCTAAACAGAAAAAAACAAGGTTACAATGGGCTAAGGAAAAGCAATCGTGGACTGTGGATGACTGGATGAAAGTCATATTCAGTGATGAATCTCGAATCTGCATTGGGCAAGGTGATGATGCTGGAACTTTTGTTTGGTGCCGTTCCAATGAGATTTATAAAGATGACTGCCTGAAGAGAACATGTAAATTTCCACAGTCATTGATGATATGGGGCTGCATGTCAGGTAAAGGCACTGGGGAGATGGCTGTCATTACATCATCAATAAATGCACAAGAGCAAAAACTGTGAAAACATTCCTTGCAAAAAAGGGTCAATGTCATGGCCTGCAAATAGTCCGGATCTTAATCCAATTAAAAATCTTTGGTGGAAGTTGAAGAAAATGGTCCATGACAAGGCTGCAACCTGCAAAGCTGATCTGGCAACAGCAATCAGAGAAAGTTGGAGCCAGACTGATGAAGAGTACTGTTTGTCACTCATTAAGTCCATGCCTCAGAGACTGCAAGCTGTTATAAAAGCCAGAGGTGTTGCAACAAAATACTAGTGATGTGTTGGAGCGTTCTTTTGTTTTTCATGATTCCATAATTTTTTCCTCAGAATTGAGTGAGTCCATATTTTTTTCCCTCTGCTTGGTCTAAAAAGTAACCGTTACTGACTGCCACAATTTTTTTTCCTGATTTCTTATAGTGTTTCTTAAAGCCAGAAAGTTGCCATTTGAAATGACTTTAGTTTTGTGTCATGTCTGTGATCTGCTTTTTTCTACAAAATTAAACAACTGAATGAACATCCTCCGAGGCCGGTGATTCCATAATTTTTGCCAGGGGTTGTATACTGTTCACAATATTTTTAAGTTATTCTTAGTAAAATGTAGATTTTTTCACAAATTTATCAAAGGCAATTTCTTTTAAAATTTCACTACTTATCTCTTAGATACGCGTATGAATCAGCAATAAGTAGCCAAAACCCTGGACTCACTTTTTCATTCAGTCACATAAGACAGAATTTACAATCCTGCATGACCGGATTTGTAAGACAGTTTTAAACTTAAGGAGCTTTTTGGCAAGTACTCTCCTGTTGAAGTTCAATATCTGTGGCCCCTAATGTCTTACAGATCAACATCATTTACTGTGCATTATATGCAAAAATGTTTTAACAACTGGTGATAAACATGCATTAAGTCAAAATGACTCATTAAATTGACACAGCATTCTTTAGTGGATGAATTTGCTCTACTCCCTCAATGTGTTCAATGTTCAAGGACTACAAAAAAAAAATCCATTCTTGACAGATCCCCCCCCCCCCCCCCGCCCCACATCCTGCATCAGAACTAAATCAGCTCAAACTCAGCACATCCTTCAAGACAAATGTCGTAATAAAGGCTTCTACAAACTCCTTCGTACAAATGTTCTTGTATACAAACTTAATGAAGTTGTCCGTTTGAATGAAACATCTTTTATGGATACCTTTAAAAAAAAAAAAACAAGCTTGTAAGCAACACAGTAGCTACCTCTGTGTTGTCCATTGGTGATGTCTTGTAGGTCAGGTTTGTTTCTTGTCTCACGTTGTCCCACGCTGTCTTCATACAACAGGAGCTCTGTTCCTGCGTGGATATCCCGACATACACGCAGACGCCTGTCCACGCATTCGCCAACACATCCCTCTTCGCATGCACACTGCACAGCCACGTTTTGCTGGGCTCTGCTTCGCGCTTGGCAGGCAAAACTGGAAATTGACGATATACACACAAACAGATGCAACCATATTTATGCAAACATATTGTGGACAAAAAAAAAAATGTTGAAAGCTAATATTTTTTGCTTGCATTCAAGAGGGCTGGATAATATATTGGTATAAAAGCAACCATCAGTATGATGCTATGCCACAAAATAGACTATGCAATAATGCTAATACTGCAGCATCTTTTAATTATCGTGTAACATGCAGCATATGCTACTGTAAAGCCATTATTCTTTTAGCATACACGTGCATCTAACAAATAAAATAAAAATTAAAAAAACTGACTATTGTGGCAAAGTTAAATATTTTTGCCAGGTATTTAAAAAATGAATGCTATATCCTTGACTCATTACATCCAAACTAAACTGTTTCAAGCATGTTTTTATTTTAATTATTTACAACTCTGAAAAATGGAAAAAGTATATCTCAAAATGTCAGAATATTTCATAAGATCCATCAAACACCCCCCTACAGAAATGTCCAGCTTCTGAAAAATATGTTAATTTGTGCACTCAATGCTTGGTTGGGGCTCCTTTTGCATGTATGACTGCATCACAGGCGACCAGCCTGTGGCACTCCCGACTTGTTATGGAAGCCCTGGTTTCTTTGATAGAGCCTTCAGCTCATCTGTATTGCAGGGTCTGGCGTAGGTCATCTTTTTCTTAATACCTCACAGAGAATCTATGAGGTAACATCTTAGAATGTGATACTGTATTTTGAAGAAGTTACCAAGTTCTGAGAGAACTTATGACCTGATGTCTTTACAAGTGCCCACCCTTATTTTTCTATCGTTACATTTACTCAACATACGTAACAAGCTACATGACATGTATTCATTCTATTATTTTTCTATACCCACTTATTCCAATTAAGGGTCACAGGGTGGGGCTGGAGCACATTTCAGCGATCATTGGACAAGAGGCAGAGTACACCCGAGATAGGCCGCCAGTCTATCACAGGGCCAACACACTCACACCAATGGTCAATTTAAAGTTTCCAATTCACCTAAACTGCATGTCTTTGGAAGTGAGAGGAACTGGAGGGAACCCACACAAATATGGAGAGAACATGCAAATTCCACACAGAAAGGACCAGGGGCCTCATGTACAAAGACCTGCATGGAGTTTCTACTAAAAGTTGGCGTATGCCAAAACCCTGAATCTGGCCTAAGCACGAATATATTCAGATGTATGAAAGTGTGCAGTGGCATGAATCCACGCATGTTCCGTTTGTACATCCCACTGAACATGGAATTGAGCGTGGAACCAAACTCCTCCCTGGCCACAGCCTATTTCAATATGCAATTTCATGTGAATAGGCCCTTGGAGCAGAGATTCCCCACAACGTCACATCAGACAACATGAACACAGAAAAGAAATTATACTACAGATGACTGGAAATTACAGGGAGACACACAGGGACAGTTTATTCGGTACATTGTTAAACGGATTAATCATGAAACTGGAAAGATTTTCATGGGAGCTACAGAGCGTGAGTGTGTGAGGGGCCGACACACAAAACAGCCCACACACTGACGCTAAAAAGGTGAGGCGTGCCTCTGCTGACATTGTGACATTCACAATTTACACACGCGTTTATTGACAAATACGGAACACAGGGAGCCTGTTAAGAAGCTCTGCAGCTCCCCATCAAGCAAAAAATAAAAAAGGACATTAATAATAATAAAAATATATTTGAATGCGCACATGCTCAAATGTTTCCGCGCTGGTTTTCATTCAGAACAATTACACAAATAAACTATTTTAACACAAGCAGCTCTGCCATGGCTTGCTGTGCATCACATATGATTTGAACATTGATGGAATGAAAATGTTTCCTATTAACAGAAACAAATTCATCATGTGATGGCGCCTTTATATCAAAATGTGTGCCGTTTGTCATGGGCTGCCTTTGTCTGCCTCTATCCCCTTCCCCTTCTGTATCCTCTTGTGTGTCGTTTATCTGTTATCCCTCCAGGTGGCGCGCTGCAGAGCAGAGGAACACCTTCAACTCATCATCTCCTCACACCTGACGCTCATAAGCTCCTGATTAGTAGTGGGTTACTTAAACCCCGTCTTTGAGCTCAGTCTTTGCCAGATTATTCCATGACCTTGACCTCGCCAGAATAAACATGGACTTGGACACTGATCCACGACTTTGATCCATGACCTTGTCTTCGCTGTCGCTTCCATGCGCACTGACATCTGAGCTTCCCGCAGCTCATCTCAAGGTAACCTGACAACCTCTATTTTTTGTAATAGAGCTCTTTGACCTTTTGGTGTTTCCAGACGCCTTCCTGCGCAGCTTCCATGCTGCACTGCTCCTGGCTTCCATGCCACTACCAGCACTACGTCACTTTGGAACTCGCTGCTGTGCCGCACCTCATCTGCACTCAGCCTCAGAGGGTACTGCTCTGCTCCGTTCAACTAAGTTCCTGCCGACTCTGAGTTTGTGAGATTCCGCCTCTCACCCTGCTCCTGTTTGTGACTGTGCATTACCAAGAACTGTATGAACTGTTATGTAGAACTACTAAGAATTCCAAGTCAATTCTGAAGCCAAGTCCAGCTTAATTGAACTGCGTCATAAGACGTGCTGCTGCTGACCTCTGACCTCTGTAAACAATTCTTAAACTATGAACAATTCTTGTATTAAGTCTACAGTGAACATTCTATTGTTAAAGGCTTCCAGTGTTACGAGTGCATTCACTCACCTCTGTTCTCCTCGTCCTCCTAGAACGTTTCTCGTCCTCGGCTCTGCGTTCCACCTGGCTCCGGTTCCAGTCCCAATATCCAGGATTCCAACTCACTCTCTAACTCTCAAGCCTGGCTCTGGGTGCACTGCAGCTCCTGGATTTCCACTACTACTCAGATCAACTGTTTCAAAAGATGATCTTGAGTTGATTTTTCATGCTTTTGTATCTTCTCGTTTGGACTACTGCAACAGTTTGTTCATCGGTCTAAACAAAAAGGAGCTGTCTCGTCTGCAGCAGGTCCAAGATTCTGCAGCAAGGCTGCTGTCTCACTCAAACAGAAGGACTCACATTTCTCTTATTTTAAAGTCCCTTCATTGGCTCCCAGTGTGGTTTTGTTTCCATTTTAAAATCCTGGTGTTGACTTTTAGAGCTTTGCATGGCCAGGCTCCCTCCTACATTAGAGACCTGTTATGTCCCTACACTCGCTCTCGGAGCCTGAGGTCAGAACCTTCTGAGGGTTCCTCACATCCACTTTAAGACCCGAGGAGATCGCTCTTTCCAGGCCGTCTTGCCGAGGCTCTGGAATGACCTCCCTTTGTCTCTTTGTTCACTGGATTCTGTTGATGTTTTTAAGAGCAAACTTAAAACCCATCTGTTTCTCCAGGCATTGAAACCATAGTAGTGAGAGGGCTGTTTTATAACCACTGTGTGTGTCTTACTGTTATTTTATTGAGATATAAATTGTATTTTTCACAGAATTTTTATCTGTGTATGCCTTTTGTGAAGCACTTTGACTTCACTTGTCTGTGAAAGTTGCTATATAAATAAACATTACTTACTTACTTACTTAAACCCTTGTGTTCCCTGAACAGACACTCACATTGGATTGCACCCTTTGCAAGGTCCTCTAACAAAGCTAACGCAGCCACTGTTAGTGCCATTTTACACATCACTTTGCGCATGCTTTTATATCCATCCATATAACTGCAAACACGTGGGTGTTTTAAATGTTCATCAGTGTGTCTCTGATGTGGACATCACTCTGATGACTTCTTGTTTTCACACTATTAATGGTTCCCTGTGTCACCTGTACAAGTCGGAGATGGCACAATAGCTGTAGAAACATGCGTACACCAGCCAGGATTTTTGCATGACACACTGCACCTTTCCACGCTCAAGTCACTTTTGATACATCTGCACGTGGAAGTGGAAATGGGCGTACACCAGATTTTTGTACAGGCGGCCCCAGGTCGGAATCCAACCTGGGGCCTTTTTGTTGTGAGTCAACAGCACTAACTATGAAGCCACAATGCTGCCAAACATGATATGCAATACTACTGATTTCTTAATCTGTTGACTTTGTAAACATGAGCTGTCATTTTTTTAATTGCTCTATTTGTAGAGATAGTAGTTCAGTGGTGAAGTAGCTGGGCTACCAGTATGTAGACCCAGGTTTGATTCACGTTCATGCTACTGGTTTGTGTCCTTGGACATGACACTTAATCTGCATTGCCACAGTCCACCCAGCTACAAATGGGTACCCTCCTTGGCCTGACTCAGACTGGTGTCCCGTCCAAGGAGAGTCATAGACTCTCATTGTCTTCATGCAAGAGAACTGGAGATACAGTAAGCATAAGCACCAACGGACATCAGGGTGTATATAGGATGTCTTCTATTTGGCACTGATGATGGACATGCATGGTGCACCATGGCACAAAGGACAGCAAGTAGTCAAAAGGTCTCTCATCATTTCTCTTAATGACATCAAGTATGATGGTCCCATCCCACGAACCTCTCAATTAATGGGTGGATTTATTCATCTATGGCACTGTAAACACAAACCCCTGCTCTGTTACAAAACAGTGATTTCACCACACAATTCTTGAAAAACCCAGCACTGCGTCAGTTTTGCTGTGGTTATTTTCGATAAAGTAGCATTCTTTATAAAACAAGCATAACATAGAGCATCCTATTAAAAAACAGTATTTTAACAGTGGAGCACAGCTCCCCTTATTTGCCTAGTTTCGAAAACCCCCCCGCCCCCCAGAGTATTCACTGACAAATACCACAATTACAATACCAAGTCCTGTACATAATACCAAGTCCTAGCATCCGGTGAATTCACTACTACTTTCTTCGGCTTTTCCCTTGTTTCACTCTGCATCAGCACAGCAGATCTGAGATGGATCGGCATGTTGATTTGTCACAGGTTTTCCCTTCCTGATGCAACTCCACATTACATGGAGAATGAATCCTCTAATGGTCAAATTAAAGTATTGCATCAAAATGAAAATGGAAAATAAGTTTTAATGATACAATAACTGCAGTGAGTTTGTAAGTTAGAAATATTTGTGCCTGACAGCAATAGAAAAGTTTTATACCATCTCATTAATAACTCGTAAATGATTGCTGAACAACTTTTTGTGTTGCCTCTTGGCCAATGCTTGCTGTCACCAGTTTGTATTCAGTGGGTGAGCATATATTTGTCTTTTTCTTTTGTTTTACAATAATGAAGCTAAACGCTGAAAGGCTTAATCTTTAGCCTTACTCAATTTAACTTCACATTGTGTGGGAATGCAGCCCATTTATCACCCTTTGTAAGTACTGCAATCATCTCTGAGTGGACAAGAGCCTAACTTGAAAAATACTGCTCTGATTGACAAAAAAGTTTATACACAATCCAGGGTGGCACACTACAAAAATCACACAAATAAAGAATGAGAACAAAGGCGTTTTAAGTTATTGTCTCTTGGTGACTGAGTCGTTTTGTACATTTTGGCCTCGATCTCTGAAGATGTGCCTAACTGAAGTGCAGATGCATTGGTGTGTGTGTGTGTGTGTGTGTATATATACACACACACACACACACACACACACACACACACACACACACACACACACACACACACACACACACACACACACACACACACACACGTGATTAATCATGTTGACAGGAACACAAACTTTTATACAGTGACAGTTAAATTTCAGCATGCATGATCTAGCACACAGGTACCTGAATGTTGACGACTCCAGTAGCTGGAGAAGGCCAAGGGGATGTTCACATTTAACATGGCTGGCACAGATAGATGTGTTTATAAAATAGGCAGCTGACATTTTTCAAGGGTGGTAATAAATTAAGCAAAGTTTCTATAATGAGTTGGAATGCAAGTCCAGAATGTTTTAGAGCCTTAAGCCCAGGTTACACACAGACGGTTTTGTCGGCGAGTAGTACATAGACCAAAGTTCACGGTAGCTCCGGCTGTTTTTGCGGTGGAAAGGGGTGGAGCATGCGCAGCGGGGCTCCTCCTCGCTCTTTCCCCCAAAAAACTGTCATAATTGTGTTTAGAAACCAGTCACCATTTGTTTTATTATACATCTGTGTAGTTAATTAATAAAATATTTTCTACAGACGATTCGCTCGCGCGCACGTAAAAAAAAAAGAAAGAAAAAAGAAACTCTGATCCCTGCTGCTGCTGTTTGCTTGCTCCCGGAATTATTCGACATGTTGAATAATTTTTTCGACGATTCCCGGTAAAGCCGGAACTAAGCCAAGCCCCCTAGTGCCGGCGTTAACAACGGCGTGTGATCCTTAAGATGGCCAAAAACTCTTCTGGGACGCTTCCGGGAGCTCTTACCGTCTGTGTGTAAACGGGGCTTTAGACCTCAACAGTTTTTAGAGGAAGAATCAAAATCACCTTTATTGTCATAATTTGCATTGCAACGAGATTTGAGTGCAGCTCCAAAAGGTGCTTTTCCGAGGTGTGAGTAATTGTTAGCCAAATAAAAGATAATGAATATAACAATAAATTATTTAAATATATGTACAACTAAAGCCCCTTTCACACCGGGGGTGCTCCCGGTTGCGCCGTGCGTCTTTATGACGACGATGCGTGGAAGCAACTCAGCGCCCACACGATGCAGCTCGGCGCCACAACAGCGTGAGGGGCGCAAAGGAGAAAGCAAGTCGGGCGCCAAAAAATTAAACCTGTTTAATTTTTTTGGCGTCCTGTGCTTGATGCAGAAAGGACGTGGTTCCAGCGCAAGTCAGGGCAAAGAGGTGTAACTCGGGGCAAAGAGGCGTTACCCAGCATGACTCAAAGCCAATTTATGATTCCTGCTGTGTTCCACTGTTCCCGCAGTATAAATCACACAGGATTGTTTTTATACCGTGTACTTAATGTAGTAAAAACTACATGCTGAAAAAAGACCACAGAAAAAAAATACAGACTGATTGCCAGAAATATCCAGTAAAAAGTCCTCACGGACGTTCGTTCACGCGCGCAACTGTGAACAAAAAAAAAAGTCTGGCTGCAGGCATTAGTTCCTTGTTCTCTGATCAAACTCTCACATCACAGTTAAAAAAAGGACAAAAAAGGACTTAAGTCCTGAGACAGGACATGTCAACATCAAGTAGAACTCCAGACATCTCCAAATTTGCTTGACGGTTCGTTCGCGCGCGTGTGCATCTCGTGGTCAAAGGAGGAAAGAAAAGAAAAAAAAATTGTCTGCAGGCAGTTAGTTCTTTTCCCACCTCAGACTCTCTCATCACAGATAAAAAATGACATAAGTCCAGGACATGTCAATATCAAGTAGAACTCCAGAAATTTCCACATTTGCTCAATGACGGTTCGTGCGTGCGTGCAGTCAAGGGAGGAAAGATAAATTATAACAGAACTCAGAGCGCAGCCCTGCAGCTCAGCACAAGTAGAAGCGAAGTCAGAGTGCACAGTCTATCTGCAGCCAAACTGTGCACTTAGACTTCTCTGTGCAGAAAACCTGCAGGCTGCGTTTTCACCTCCTCTCTGACCCCTGCTGCGCACACCTGACGCAGAAATTCCTGCGTCATCATGACACCACAGGAAGCAACTGGGAGCAGCCCCGGTGTGAAAGGGGCTTTAGCAAAATGTGGACCAAAGTAAAATGTAAAATGAGAATTATTTACAACTGTGGAATACTGCACGAATATTGCACATGGTTACAGATATTGGACAAGCACCTTGAAAAGTGCAGATTAAAGTGGTTTGTTATTGTTCAGTCCAGTGATCGCTCTGGGGAGAAAGCTGTGCCTGAGTCTGTTTGTTCTAGTTTTGGTTGACCTATACCGTCGGCTGGAGGGTAGTAGGTCAAACAGGTGGTTGCTGGGGTGGGATGTGTCTTTGCTGATGCTGGCAGCTCTGCTGAGGTAGCGAGAGCTGGCAATGTCCTCCAGGCTGGGCAGAGAGCAACCAGTGATCCCCTGGGTCATTTTGATCACCCTCTGTAGCGCTCTCCTGTCTGCTGCTGAGCACCCCCCGTACCACGCTGTGATGCAGTATGTCAGGATGCTCTCGATGGTGGCTCTGTAGAACAATACCAGCAGCTTCTCCTCCAGATTGTTCCTCTGGGGGAACCCCAAGGCGTTCCCAAGCCAGCCGAGAGATTTAGTCCCTCCAGCATGTCCTGGGTCTTCCCCGGGGCTACGGGCTGAGCTCCAGTGCAGAGTACCCAACCTTCTTGGAGTCCCTGGGAAGGGTACTAGACAGCGCGCCGACTGTGGACACCACTGTTCTCCTGGTGGATTTCAACGCCCATGTGGGCGGCGACAGTGAGACCTGGAGGGGGGGTGATCGGGAAGCACAGCCTCCCCGATCTGAACCGGAGTGGTTTTCAGTTGTTGGACTTCTGTGCTAGTCACAGTTTGTCCATCACGAACACCATGTTCGAGCACAAGGGTATCCATAAGTGCACGTGGCACCAGGACACCCTGAGCCGGAGGTCAACGATCAACTTTGTGGTCATATCATCTGACCTTCGGCCACGTGTCTTGGACACTCGAGTGAAGAGAGGGGCTGAGCTTTTGACCGATCACCACCTGGTGGTGAGTTGGATCCGCTGGGAGGGAAGGAAGCCAGTCAGACCTGGCAGGCCCAAACGTGAGGGTCTGCTGGGAACGACTGGCGGAACCCTTTGTCGGCGAGGTCTTCAATTCCCACCTCCGGGAGAGCTTCTCCCAGATCCTGGGGGAGGTTGGAGACACGGAGTCCGAGTGGACCATGTTCTCCACCTCCATTGTCGATGCGGCCGCTCATAGCTGTGGTCGCAAGGTCTCTGGTGCCTGTTGCGGCGGCAATCCCCGAACCCGGTGGTGGACGCCGGAAGTAAGGGATGCCGTCAAGCTGAAGAAGGAGTCCTACTTGTCTTTCTTGGTAGGTGGGACCCCGTAGGCAGCTGACAGGTACCGGCAGGCCAAGCGTGCTGCAGGCCAAGCATGCCGCAGCCCGTGCGGTTGCAGAGGCAAAAACTTGGGTCTAGGAGGAGTTCGGGGAGGCCATGGAGGAGGACTATTGGTCAGCCTCGAATAAATTCTGGCAAACCGTCCGATGGCTCAAGAGGCGGAAGCAGCTCTCCGCCAGCACTGTCTACGGTGCAGGTGGGGAGCTGTTGACCCTGACTGGTGATGTTGTCGGGCGATGGAAGGAATACTTCGAGGATCTCCTCAATCCCATCGTCACGTCTTCTGAAGAGGAAGCAGAGCCTGGGGACTCAGAGGCAGACTCATCCATTACCCAGGCCGAAGTCACCGAGGTGGTTAGAAAGCTTCTCAGTGGCAAGGCTCCTGGGGTGGATGAAATCCATCCTGAGTACCTTAAGTCTCTGGATGTTGTGGGACTGTCTTGACTGACACGCCTCTGCAACATCGCGTGGCGGTCGGAGACAGTGTCTCTGGATTGGCAGACCGGGGTGGTTGTCACTCTGTTTAAGAAGGGGGACCGGAGGGTGTGTTCCAACTACAGGGGGAATCACACTTCTCAGCCTCCTCGGTAAGGTCTATTCCAGAGTACTGGAGAAGAGAATTCGACCGATAGTCGAACCTCAGATTCAGGAGGAGCAGTGTGGTTTTTGTCCTGGTCACGGCACACTGGACCAGCTCTACACGCTCCATCGGGTGCTTGAGGGTTCATGAGATTTCGCCCAACCAGTCCACATGTGGATCTGGAGAAGGCATTCGTTTCTCCAAAAATATTAGTCCTATCAACGTTCCGTTTTGTCGGCGTTCATCCTTGACCCAAAACACACAGGTATACCAAACGGCAAATATCAACTCTCCCCAGTTTGTTCGTGATCAAAGTAATACGCACGCATGCACAGCTTTTTGTCTTTTCTGCATTTTGCATCAAGCAGGTGCTTTTATTTTTACACACTTACAAACAGATGTGGCAGAATATATCAAAGGCACTACAGTTTTCATTCATGTCAACGGCAACATGAAACTCAACTAAACTGACTAAACCAATTGAACTACAAAAACACAATAAATGAGTAACACTAACAAAACTGTTAAACTAACATAAACCACAGTAACATTTAAAACCCCAAAACCCCAAACTCCCACGGTGCATTGCAGCACAATGTCCATTTTTCACTGTTGTTAGCTAATATCACTAATACAAAGTATTACTCTTATCAACTTTACGTTTTCACAGCATTCATCCTTGACCCAAAATACATAAGCATACCAAATGGCAAATGTCAGCTCTCCCTAGTTTCTCCGTGATCAAAGCCGCATGCACACACACACGCACACAGAGGCCACTTGGTTATTATAATATAGATGGACCGTTTGTTTGACTTGGTGGGTGCCATTCAAGACCCAAGGCGGTTCTGTGGTGTCATGGATGCTGTAAAGCGCAGCCCTTGGGCATGCTCCCAATCTTGACTGCAGGGTCTCACTTTGCTTTTGTTGAGGCCAAAAAAAAAAAAAAAAAAAAAAAAAGTTCCAAAAAGGTTTTTGGGTTTTGGGGGTTGGTTTAGGTTGAAGTAAAAAAAAAAAATGAAGCCTGCAGAGAATGTATATCAATGCCATGTCCCGAGTCACACCACAATACTGTGTGAGTGAGACAGAGAGAGACAGACAGACAGAGAGAGAGAGAAAGAGAGAGCTGCAAAACTGAATTAGTATTTGCCAATTATTTTGGCAGTTAACAGTTTTGTACCTTCTTTTTAAAATATCAAAATTCTCTAATTTCAGCTTCTTAAATATTAATATTTTCTGGTTTATTTACTCCTCAGTAAATATTTTGGGTTGTGGACAAAAGGAGATATTGGAGGACATCATCTTGGGGGTTGAGAAACACTGATCAATATTTTATCACCCATTTTTTTTTTTTTTTTTTACATTTTATGGACCAAAACATGAATGGATTATTCCACAAAACATTCAACAAATTAATTGATAATGAAAACAATTGTCAGTTGCAACTCTATGAAATATGTTAGAATTGCATTTTCTGTACTGTTGTGTCAAAGGAAGAGCCAAAGCTGTGTGCAAGATTTACTTCCACTTTTTCCCCCATAACGGCCTTTTTAATTTTAGCAGTTTATGTCCTTTATATGTTGGTCTTTTTAAAAACTGGCAAAATAAACACTTTGTGATGAGTTTGTGATTTCATGATTTCAACGTAATCTACAAGTTAGAAAATAATCAATACACAAATTAAAAATTCCTTAAATGAATTGATTCCTCAACAACAACAAAACTGATACATTAATCAATTGCAAAAGTGATTATTTGCAGTCATTGTCTGTGTGTGTGTGTGGTTGACATGAATGAATGAGTTAGAACAGAGCAAACTGCATTTACCCAAACATTCCCAACAAACTAGACAGTCTTAATGACTATAAATGCGTTTTAGCCTTAAAACATCATATAATGCAAATGAAATTCAATATTATGGGGAAGAATCCAATCCAATTCACTTTATTTCTATAGAACATTTTACAAACAGAATGTTACCAAAGCACTGCACAAAAATTGAGTAAAACAGTGCTCCTACCATAAAAATTGTAGAAATGCATTAAAACCATAAATAAATAAATGACTACATCATTAGAAAAGTACAAAATCAAACCATAGGTAAAATCCATAATAAAATATAATAAAAGTACAAGTTAAAACACTAAAAGACAACAGAGGACCACACAACTCACATGGAGCTAAAAGCCAGAGAATAAAAGTGGGTCTTTAGGCAAGACTTAAAACACTCCACTGTGGGGGCTGTTTGGATGTGGAGGGACAGAGCATTCCAAAGTCTGGGACCTGCCACAGAGGAGGCTCTGTCCCCCTGGTTTTAAGCCTGGTCTTTGGCACCATAAGCTGAAACTGCCCCTCAGACCTCAGAGCGCACGACAGAGAATAAATTTGGAGGAGGTCCACGGTGTACTGTGGGGCCAGTACATTTAAGGCTTTATAAATAAATAATAAAATCTTAAAATCGATTTTAAGATTAACAGGGAGCCAATGCAAAGATGTAAGAATAGGTGTGATATGAACATGTTTTTTACTCCCTGTTAAAAGGTGTGCAACAGCATTCTGGACTAACTGCAATCAGTTAAGGGTATTTCGATTTATTTCTAGATAGAGTGAAATGCAGCAGTCCAGACATGCATAAAAGCAAAAGCATGCATGACGCGCTCAAAATCTGAGAAGGATAAATCAATTTCATTTTGGCTAAAAGACGAAGATGATAAAAGCTAGAGTTAACAACCGTGTTGACCTGCTTGTCAAGTTTAAAATCAAAGTCCATAATAACGCCAAGGTTGGTGGCTGTGGATTTTGTGTGTTGGTTCAGAGGGCCCAGGTGTAAAGGAGCTGCAGAACTGACACTGAGCCCAAGCACAATCACCTCAGTTTTGGTTTCATTCAAATTAAGAAAATTTCGTGCCAACCAAAACTTGACATCATTAAGGTACTCGAGCAAGGGTGTCAGGGGGCTGCTGCTAAACATGCTAAAGGCTGGGAAAATCAGTACTTCAATGTATGAACTGCCGTTAAAGCAACTGTATCCCCCTATGGCTCCTCACAGAAAATGAAGCAACTGGACCATTTGTTTATTCTTCAAAATATTCATCACTCATTCAAGTGACTTCTTCAACTGAACTTTTTGTTTTATGAAGCTGACTGGCCCAGTCACATGGCGTTTGCCGAACGAAGGCAAAAAAGTCACAAAGCCACAAATAGTCAAGAAAAAAAATGGATGAATGAGCCAGCACGTCTCCCATCACTGAAAAGCCTGCGAGTGCAGAGCGCATAAAAGAAATGAAACGAAACTGAAACTAACAAAAGAAAAATGAAGTGAATGATGACCTCTACGCTGTGATCATTTCTGCAGCGAGTTTGTGCTCTCCACAGCCACCTGCAGCTGCGTTGTTTCGACAATAGGTTTGAACGTGTGCACGCACATGCACATTGGAGCCAGAGATGGCATGCGAATGTGTGTAAATAGTTTAAGTAAAGTTGATCAAACGTTCTTGCCACTATTGTTTCTATATGAAAACGTTGCTTTTCATCCCACACATGGACGAGTCATGTTCAGCTCGTTGGAGCTTTAGTTATTGATCTGTTCAGATATCGTCAATGTTCGTGCAAGATGTTGGACTTGGGAGGTTGGGCGAAGTTGGACTACAATCAAATGGAATGCTGACGGAAAGCAAAACGGAATACAGATGAATTGAGGGTGTCGTCGGAATTCGTTCATATTTTTCAACAGTTTGAAAATTCTGATGAAGCACCAGCTACAGAAACAAAGATGGAACGATGTCTCCGAAAGTCAACGTAAGTCCAGATTTCTTGTTTTGTGTCCTTTGTTAGTACCGTGTGACAGGGGCTTTAGGAGGTGATCAAGTTTGATTCAGTAGGAGGGCACTTATGGAGGGTGTCTGCTGGCTTTAGTTTATCTGTGAAGATGTTTGTCAGTAGACATACTGTATCTGGGACTGTGCTGGACCTTTTCCAATAGAGTTCATCGACTTATTACAGAAACTGATTACGCTCAGTATATCTTTTGAACATTAAAATTCACTGATTGAATGGAAACTCCATCAAATGACAAGGGGACTCAAAATTGTTTACTCCATAGAGTTCCAGGGACTCCAAATTTCAAAACCTTAAATTGAACCAT